>NC_133657.1:54337087-55584500 GCF_009905375.1 Apium graveolens
ATATGCCATGATATTCTGTCAAGACTAGTTTTTAAAGGTCCAACTCAAATGACTAAGATGAATCAGAAACATCTCAAGTCTAATGAGATTAACCTAAGAAACTGTAACACCACACCCCCAGATCCGGGGTCGGGGATCCGGGTTGTCACGGTCTTTCTTTCCACAATATCACTTCACTTAATTAATAATAAATAACCTCATGCTGTGACCCCATACTAACACACACCACAACCCGTTATAGTCTCAGAGATGAAATTGAAATAAGTACAAGTCTTTGAATCCACAATTTAAAATTATTACAACCCAAAATGATTACTTGATAATTTACAGTTAATTGCCATTATCTGCCACAAGTTATAATTATACATAATTTGATTCTCAGAAGTAGATGGTCTGAACTACAATGGATCTACCTCTGCAGCTATAGCAGCTACAACATCATCGGGAAGACGCGGGGCGCTTCCCACGCGCTTGCGCTGGGTCTGCTGGAGTCTGGCCATCTCTCCTAACTATTGTTGTGTGATGAAGAAATAAAGCAAGAGTGAGCCTTACAGCTCGCAAGATAATACATAGTGATAACAATAATATAAGTATCTAAATGGATTCTCACTAGAATCTTTATCGTGTGTAAGATAATTACTTACTAGATATAAGTAAAAACAAGGAATGAAGTTACCAATACTTCACCACACTTATATCATTTATAAAGCTACTTGAACTACCACCGTTCAAAGTATTATAAGTTTTAAGAAAAACATCCCATAGATGAGACCACAAGTTAAGGACTTGAATAGATTCAATCTTTGAAATATTATTGAATGAAAAGTTATGAGATACTTTATTTAGTCCCGATATATATATATCCACATATATATATCTCTAAAACATTTCCTGGAACCTCTGTTATGTAAAGTATGAACAGAGTTTGAAACATCAATGAATTTTGGAAAGGAAAAGAATTTTTGGCATAAACCAGATATCTTGCTGATCAGGCAAAGATACCCCATAAGTAACCTTTTCTACTAGTAGATGGACGAATTCCCCACTGGTCATCACCCTGGCCGCATTAGGACCTATGCTGGACTGCCACTCAGCCACTTATGCATTTGATGGACTCCCACTGAGCCACTTACACTATCAGGGACGCCCACTGAGCCCATGTTGCTTATGCCGACTCAATAGATGGACTTACTTCCCGAACGTTGGGTAAGTAATCAATTCATTTACCAAAACTGCAACCTTGTTGCGAATATAAAATACACCACAGAGCCGGATCCCTCAGGTTTTAAGCGAGTATTTAAATCCCCTTAAAAAGGAAGATCTTAAATATAAAAATGAGTTTGGGATCCGCTCTAACTTTTAAAAATCATTTTGAAGACTCGAAAACACTTTATAGAGTGTTTGGAGTAAAGCTGATTTAATGAAGTAAATCAGTCCCCAGAATATTTAGAAAATGACTGAATATTATTAATTAAATAATATTCCCTTAAAGAATAATCTTTATAAAAATAATTGAAGTAGAAGTATTAAAATTATACTTGAAACGAGTATTAAATAACCAAAGATATACTTATATGAAAGTATTATCTTCATTTGAATAATCGAAAATAAGTTTGATTATCGAAACATTATTCTTTAATAAAATACAGAATATATCTCAGCAATAATCGGAGTCATAGATCCTCAAATGAATATTCAAATAATATTCATTAAATAATATAAACTGAGTCATAAGTCCTCGAATGAATATTCAAATAATATTCAAATAATAAAATAAAAGGAGTCATAAGTCCTCGAATGAATATTCGAAATAATATTCATTAATAAAATAAGTTAAAGTTATCGAATAAACCTTATTCGATTAATAGTTTGGAAAACTATAACCATATATATATAAATATATATATATATATATCCATATCCATATATATACAAAATCTACTCGGGATCCTCGACTCCCGGTTTTAGAAATTTTTTTCACCTTTGGGTCCCTACACTAAGGGTATATGCAAGATACCGCTATCCTCTAGCATAGGTATTATCAACTGAACCAACAGATATATATTTCAAGAATATGAAACAGGCATGCATATATACCATATCACATGCTACAATATATCGCAAGAATTTGCTAAATAACCAACATGCATCTATCGCAAGATAATGCATATACAAGTGTATACATCACAACAACAGTATAACGGATAGAATACTTGCCTGAGCGACTTGGGGGTGAGAAAGGCTCGGGACGAGTCTGATATCCTATAAACAACAAGTAAGTTGGAATTAAACCAAAATCACTTGTAAATCTATACTTTAACTAACTTAGACTCTAACGCTTGTTTTGCGCTCACTGATTTGCTTAAGTCACTCGGGTACCCGCGGCTCCACCATTTTTAATAATTTAACCTTTACGAGTTTTAAAGCGATTCCTTCGCGAATGTCTTACCAACTGCCTAACACACTTACCATAAATGTTTCATACATTAATTAACCCTTTTTGGTCTTTAACCTACATTTCAAAGTAAGGCGAGGGAAAAAGTTTCGTTCGCGAAACGCCGTTACTTGAAACGGTCGTTTCTCCTAAACCGTGCATCGGAATCGAACGAACTACATATCAAAACGAAGCTCGTAACATGAGCTATCTAAACATGGCAGTGGTCATAATCTAGCAGGGGGTTCTCGGGTCCTAATGCTATGCACAAAAATAGTCCAAAGAAAATCGGACGTTACGACGGCTATGTTTACGCGATTTCCAAATTTTAAACCATACAAAACCAACCACAAACCAACCTCAAATCCAACATACAACCAACATCCATCCTTATCACATCATAACAACCCCAACCAATTCAATTTAATCATTCATACTTATGCCTAAACTTAACTTTAATCATACTTAAGTTCCTTTAAATCAAAACCACAACAATTACCATTACATTTCACTACCATTCCAAATCCCAAACTCTAAATCATAACAACAAGCTACAATATCAACCCACTAATCAAAATCATCTTATAATATATAGGAATCTAGGGTTTGGAGATGGTATACCTTCCTTGAAGTGGTGGGTGGAGCTAGGAAGCCTTAAGAAGCTTGGAGAAGTCTTAAGAATGCTTGGATCTTCAAGAAAAACAAGAAAAAGTTCAAGTTAAAAACTTGAAAACACTATTCATTGTCTTCTTCTTTGATTAAATGAAGAAGATTGAGAAAGAATTAATGGCTTAAACTTATGATATAGTCCTAACTAAGCATGAAGATGATTAGGGAATTATCTTACCAATTTAGGAAGCTTGGATCTTGGATTTTGAAAAATCTTGCCTTTAAAAATTAAGAAAGCCGAGAGCAATGAAGAACTAATGCCTTGGTTGCTTTTTGATTTTTGATGAGAATGATTTTTACTTGGCTTGGTTGACTTGTTTTGTATTTGATTTAGTCAATTACCTTCTTGCCCTTGAAATTGTGTGGTTACAAAGCTACCACACCTCCTTCATTCCCATGTCATGCTTATGTCATCCTCATGATGTCATCCTCCATTCCCTGTCCTCTTTCTATTGGTTGGATGACATCATTCCCACTAATCCCTTTGATTAACTTCCTAATCGTTTGCCTAATGACCGTTGATCTGTTATACGGTTCGCTTAACTTTCGTTCTCGTTTATCGTTCGAAGGATCATACCCGGGATCTTATTACTTAGGTTCCCTTAACCTTTCTCAATACATTATATTCCTTTTTATGATCCTCTATTATAATCCTTTAATTTAAATCCTTTTTATCCTGTTACCTTATACTCAATTCTCTCCGTATCTTGTGGATTTCCGGGAAAAACTAAAGTGTTCGGAATTGGATTCTGACGATCTTTACATACACTTATATACTTCATAGAGTACTAATAATATCCCAGAATATCCATAACAGAACCCCTACATAGTGTGGCGTGAAAAGTTTTCTCATTCAGCTAAAACACTATTCACAAGGGTTACAAAAAGTTGAAAATTTTGGGGTTATTACAGTCTCCCCTCCTTAAAAGGATTCCGTCCCGGAATCAAACAGAAAACAAATGGGGGTACTTTTCTAGCATTGTGCTCTCTAGTTCCCAAGTTGATTCTTCCACATTATGATTCTGCCATAGTACTCTGACTAGCTTGATCACTTTGTTCCGAAGCACCTGCTCCTTCTTATCCATAATCCTTACTGGCTTCTCCACGTAAGTTAGATCTGGCTGCATATCCACCTGCTCGTACTCCACTATGTGCCTGGCATCCCGATGATACCTCCTTAGCATTGACACATGGAACACATTATGAACTTGTTGCAAATTAGGGGGTAGGGCTAGCTCGTAAGCTAACTTTCCAATCCGTCTTAATATCTCAAAAGGTCCAATGTATCTTGGGCTTAGTTTTCCTTTCTTTCCGAACCTCATTAATCCCTTCCAAGGGGATACTTTCAGCAGTACTAAGTCCCCTACTTCATATTCCTTGTCCTTTCGGGCTAGGTCTGCATATTTCTTTTGTCTGTCTTGGGCTGCTACAAGTCGCCCTCTGATAAGATCCACTATATCTTTGGTCCTTTGGACCACTTCGGGTCCGAGCATCTTCCGCTCTCCTACTTCATCCCAGTATAAGGGAGATCGACACCTTCTTCCGTACAGGGCCTCATAAGGCGGCATTCCGATGCTAGCATGAAAGCTATTGTTATAAGAAAACTCGATCAACGGCAAGTGATCATCCCAACTTCCTTTAAGGTCTATTGCACAGACTCTCAACATATCCTCTAGTGTCTGGATGGTCCTTTCACTCTGTCCATCCGTTTGGGGATGGTACGCGGTACTCATATTTAACTTGGTCCCCGCACATTCCTGAAAGCTCCTCCAAAATCGGGAGTTGAACCTGGGGTCTCAGTCTGAGACAATGGACGCTGGGACTCCATGTCGCGTCACTATTTCCTTAAGGTAAATGTCCACCAGTCTATCGACTGTGTATCTCTCATTGATAGGAATGAAATGAGCTGACTTTGTCAGTCGGTCTATAATTACCCAAATGGCGTCGTAATTGGCTTTCGTCCTTGGTAAGCCTACAACAAAATCCATCGCTATCCGTTCCCATTTCCATTCGGGAATCTCCAGGGGTCGCAAAAGTCCACTGGGTCTCTGGTGCTCTGCCTTTACTCTTTGGCAAGTCAAACACTTGTTTACCCATTCTGCTACGTCCCTCTTCATGTTGGGCCACCAGTAATATTCCTTCAAATCCCTATACATCTTGGTACTTCCTGGGTGAATGGAATACCTTGAATTATGGCTTTCATCCAAAATCTCATCTTTAAGTTCTTGAACATTCGGAACCCAAATTCGGTAGGAGTACCTCATTATCCCTTTATCATCTTTTTCAGTATGGATCTCCTCTCCAGTCATTGACTCTCTGCCTTCATTCATTATTTTCTCCTGGCACAATCTGATCTTTTCCAATAACTTTGGCTGCATTGTGATCTCAAAAAGCTTTTCAGTTCCGATTCCGGTTACCTTTACTTCTATATCCATTTTCTCAAAATCCCTTATCAACTCTTCCGAAGTCGTTATCATTCTGAGTCTTTCCTTTCTACTAAGGGCATCAGCCACCACATTGGCTTTCCCTGGATGATAGAGAATCTCACAATCATAGTCCTTGATTAGTTCTAACCATCTCCTCTGGCGCATGTTGAGCTCTTTCTGCGTAAATATGTACTTGAGGCTCTTATGGTCTGTGAAAATCTCGCACTTCTCTCCATACAAGTAGTGCCTTCAAATTTTTAAAGCAAATACTATTGCCGCGAGCTCAAGGTCATGAGTAGGATATCTAACCTCGTATTCCTTCAATTGTCTCGACGCATACGCAATAACTCTACCGTGCTGCATAAGCACACATCCTAATCCTTTGTGCGACGCGTCACTATATATCACAAAATCTCCTTTTCCGTCCGGCAATGCCAATACCGGAGCCGTTATCAACCTTTTCTTTAATTCCTGAAAACTGTTCTCGCATTTCTCCGTCCATTCAAACTTCTCTGTCTTACGAGTAAGTCGTGTCAAAGGGGCTGCGATCTTCGCAAAGTCCTATACAAATCTACGATAGTAGCCGGCCAATCCTATGAAACTCCTTACCTCTGTGGGTGTGGTTGGCCTTTCCCAATTTGAGACCGCTTCTATCTTGGAGGGGTCGACCAATACTCCTTCTTTATTGATCACATGTCCTAAAAACTGTACTTCATTCCGCCAGAATTCACACTTCGAGAATTTGGCATATAACTGCTCCTCTCTGAGTATTCCTAGAGCTATCCTCAAATGCTCTGCATGTTCTGCCTCAGTCCTTGAGTAGATCAAAATATCATCGATAAAAACTATCACACACTTGTCCAAGTACTTCTTAAATACTCTATTCATTAAATCCATGAAAGCCGCTGGGGCGTTGGTTAATCCAAAGGACATTACCAAGAACTCATAATGCCCATACCTGGTACGGAACGCTGTCTTGGAAATATCTTCAGGTTTAATCTTTAGTTGGTGATATCCAGTTCTCAGGTCGATCTTGGAAAAATAAACAGCATCTTTTAGCTGGTCAAACAGATCGTCTATTCTAGGCAATGGGTACCTGTTCTTTATGGTTAGCTTGTTCAACTCTCGATAGTCTATGCACAACCTCATGCTCCCATCTTTCTTCTTAACAAATAAAACTGGTGCTCCCCACGGAGACACACTGGGTCTTATCATACCCTTATCCAAGAGTTCCTGCAATTGGATAGCTAATTCCTTCATTTCTAACGGGGCTAACCGGTAAGGTGCTTTTGAAACTGGCGCCGTCCCTGGGGCCAACTCAATAGCAAATTCAATCACTCTATCGGGTGGTAATCCCGAAAGGTCTTGTGGGAATACATCTTCAAATTCGTTGACTACTGGAATATCTTGTAAGTTGGGCACCTCCTTCTGCGTGTCCACCACATAGGCTAGGTAAGCCTCACTTCCTTTTCGTAGCATCCTTTTGGCCTGGGCCATAGTAAAAAATTTCTGCGTCTGCCTCTTTCCTCTAAATATAACTTCTTTCTTCCCGGGGATATTTAACTTAACTTTCTTCCCTTTACAGTCTATCTGAGCATCGTTGCTAGATAGCCAGTCCATTCCCAAAATCACATCAAACTCCCCTAATTTAAAAGGAATCAGATCAACACTGAAAGATTGCTCCCCTATGCCTATCTCACAGGCGGGGTGAATCTGGTTAACAGGAATAATTTCATGATTGGCTATTTCTACTTGTAAGGGTTCTATCAAGGGTTCAGCCTTAAGTCTTAACTTACGCGCAAGGTCCTTTGATATAAAAGATTTAGTTGCTCCTGAATCAAATAAAACATTTACACTGACTGAATTTAGAGAAAGGGTACCTGCTATCACATCTGAATCTTTCATAGCATCCTGGACTGTCATGTTGAAAGTCCTCGCAGTAGGTGGCTTATTAGAAGCAGCCCTGCTTGCTCCCGAAGCTGCTGGTTTGTTCATTGGGCATTCCTTCTTCCAATGACCCGGGCGTCCACACTGATGACAAGTGGTGGTTGGAATGACGGCAGGGATTGATGATGGGCACTTAGTTGAATAGTGGCCTTCCCGACCACATTTAAAACAGGTTACTGGCCTTCCTTTACACTCCCCAGTGTGATTCCTTCCACATATGTTACAGGCTGGCAATGGGGGTCGAGACTGGTTGGAATAGGACATTCTTGACTTCTGGCCGCCCTGGCTCACACTCACACTCATTGGCCGCTTAAACCCAGTGTTCCTTCCTGGTAGGGACACTGCTCCTCGATTAAATCTAGTTGGGAAGCTCCTTCCTGCGGAACCTCCACCCATGCTCATACTTTTCCTCTTTATTCCTTTCTCCTCTCTTTCCTTCTGCATCTGTTCACTTCCAACTTCTACAATCGTTGCCTTTTGCACCAGAGTGGCATAGTCCGTAAGCTCAAGGATTGCCACCCTATTCTGAATCCACGGTTTCAGTCCCTGCTGAAACCTCCTAGCTTTCTTTTCCTCGGTGCTCACAAACTCCGGCACAAACCTTGATAACTCAGTAAATTTCGCCTCGTACTCTGCTACAGACAAGTTATTCTGCTTTAGCTCCAAGAACTTGAGCTCCATCTGGCTTTCCATAAACCTCGGGAAATACTTTCCCAGAAACAACTGACTAAATCTCTCCCAGGTTATAATAGCATCTGTCTCCATGTTTTTCTTGGCCTCCCACCAGTAGTTAGCTTCTCCTTTCAGAAGGTAGGTAGCAAATACAGTCTTCTGTGCCTCCTCGGTACTCAAAATCTCAAAAGATTTCTCCATTTCCTTTAACCATGCCCTTGCCTCAACTGGGTCGGCTGATCCGTGGAACTCAGGGGGCTTAAGGGACTTAAAAGCCCTGAAAGAGTTTGCCACAGCATTGTTACTTCCTTGAGGGGGTGGGTTGGGTTGACGTTCCAAATTCTGCCTTAGGAGTTGCATGAACTGGCTCATGGGATCCATGCCTGGGTTTGGTACTGGTTGCTCAACCTCGGTTTCTCCTTCTTCAGCCTCTATCTCAAATCCCTCAACATCATATGTTTCCGCTTCCTTTTCATACAGGGAGTCATCCTGTTCCACATAATCCTCATCTTCCTCTTCACTGTGTTCTTGGTTTCTATTATCCTGATTATGGCTTCCCTGGTCCTCAGATCCAGGGTTCGCCCTAGTTCCAATCTTTCTTGGCGGCATGATTATGATAATAATAAAAACAATTATTGGGAAAATTCAACGTTAGGTCACAATCATATACAACATTGTGCCTTGCACAGCTCTTATAATGGGGACAACGTATATCGCAATTCTATTATTTTAAGAAAGTTCTAATACGAAGTGCAGTAATAATAATGATAAAACAGTGATCCCGTCACTATGGAACTGAACTGAAAGGAAACAAATATATACATAATGCGAGAATACATAGTTTGATCTGGTCAAAAGTACAACAGTGCTACAGTCATCTGTCCCAAAAGTGATACACAAGAGTCTATCTGTCTAGTCAGAAAAAGGGATGCTATATACAAGTCAACTATCCCGGAAAATTGGCTCTTACTAAGGCCTCGGCTAACTAGACAACTAGACTATTCCATCATCAATCCTGAATCACACACCGGAGCGGGTCAGCTCCCAAACCCTTTCCATCGCACGACGGAAGATATAGTCGGCCTGCCGCCTAGAGATCCTACCATGCCTGTCCCCCTGGAGAGATCTGAGTCTCGCTCGGGACGTGAGCTCTATCCCCGTAAGCTCCCTCCTCAAGGATCGGGGTATAGAAGCCCTAGTCTCATAAACTCGGGTACGCCTACCCGCCCTCTCTGCATCCAACTCCCTCCTAGCCTCATCTAGTCGGCCCTCGGCAACAGCCACTCGGGTCCTCAATACATCCTGAACATATCCATGAGCTAACGAAGACTGCCTGTGGGCAGGGTCAAGAGGTGGTGAATCCGGAGCCGCTGAGGGTGCCTCCTCGGTCTGCCTAGGCTCGGAAGTATGGGTCTCTGAGCTGTCATCATCAGGAATCCAAGATAGTGGTGGAGGGGTAGGGGCTCTGACCACCGGAAGTGTGGGTAAAGGGATACCAGCATACACTACCATAGATCCAACACGCTCCTCAGCTACTGGGACCTCATCCGGGTCCTCCTCATCTGTAATAGCAATAACCTCTGTCTCTGACTCCTCTGAGGGGTCCTCCTCCATCTCAGGCTCCTCCTGATCCTCAACATCTAGCAATGCCTCATCATGCTCACGCTCGAACATCTCTGGGTCCTCTATCTCAGGCGCCTACACATTAAACGAGCTAAGTTACTATCATGATACTTATAAGGGTTCCCGTAAGGGTTTTAACTGTCAGCACTACTTTAAGTAGTCCGACCATGAACTTGGCAAGAGTTCTTATTATCTTTGTGAGTTTGTTATTATATCATCGCATCATCTCTGAGGTTTATAACGCTTAGCTCTGATACCATTTCTATAACACCCCCAGATCCGGGGTCGGGGATCCGGGTTGTCACGGTCTTTCTTTCCACAATATCACTTCACTTAATTAATAATAAATAACCTCATGCTGTGACCCCATACTAACACACACCACAACCCGTTATAGTCTCAGAGATGAAATTGAAATAAGTACAAGTCTTTGAATCCACAATTTAAAATTTTTACAACCCAAAATGATTACTTGATAATTTACAGTTAATTGCCATTATCTGCCACAAGTTATAATTATACATAATTTGATTCTCAGAAGTAGATGTTCTGAACTACAATGGATCTACCTCTGCAGCTATAGCAGCTACAACATCATCGGGAAGACGCGGGGCGCTTCCCACGCGCTTGCGCTGGGTCTGCTGGAGTCTGGCCATCTCTCCTAACTGTTGTTGTGTGATGAAGAAATAAAGCAAGAGTGAGCCTTACAGCTCGCAAGATAATACATAGTGATAACAATAATATAAGTATCTAAATGGATACTCACTAGAATCTTTATCGTGTGTAAGATAATTACTTACTATATATAAGTAAAAACAAGGAATGAAGTTACCAATACTTCACCACACTTATATCATTTATAAAGCTACTTGAACTACCACCGTTCAAAGTATTATAAGTTTTAAGAAAAACATCCCATAGATGAGACCACAAGTTAGGACTTGAATAGATTCAATCTTTGAAATATTATTGAATGAAAAAGTTATGAGATACTTTATTTAGTCCCGATATATATATATCCACATATATATATCTCTAAAACATTTCCTGGACCCTCTGTTATGTAAAGTATGAACAGAGTTTGAAACATCCAATGAATTTTGGAAAGGAAAAGAATTTTGGCATAAACCAGATATCTTGCTGATCAGGCAAAGATACCCATAAGTAACCTTTTCTACTAGTAGATGGACGAATTCCCCACTGGTCATCACCCTGGCCGCATTAGGACCTATGCTGGACTGCCACTCAGCCACTTATGCATTTGATGGACTCCCACTGAGCCACTTACACTATCATGGACGCCCACTGAGCCCATGTTGCTTATGCCGACTCAATAGATGGACTTACTTCCCGAACGTTGGGTAAGTAATCAATTCATTTACCAAAACTGCAACCTTGTTGCGAATATAAAATACACCACAGAGCCGGATCCCTCAGGTTTTAAGCGAGTATTTAAATCCCCTTAAAAAGGAAGATCTTAAATATAAAAATGAGTTTTGGGATCCGCTCTAACTTTTAAAAATCATTTTGAAGACTCGAAAACACTTTATAGAGTGTTTGGAGTAAAGCTGATTTAATGAAGTAAATCAGTCCCCAGAATATTTAGAAAATGACTGAATATTATTAATTAAATAATATTCCCATAAAGAATAATCTTTATAAAAATAATTGAAGTAGAAGTATTAAAATTTATACTTGAAACGAGTATTAAATAACCAAAGATATACTTATATGAAAGTATTATCTTCATTTGAATAATCGAAAATAAGTTTGATTATCGAAACATTATTCTTTAATAAAATACAGAATATATCTCAGCAAATAATCGGAGTCATAGATCCTCAAATGAATATTCAAATAATATTCATTAAATAATATAAACTGAGTCATAAGTCCTCGAATGAATATTCAAATAATATTCAAATAATAAAATAAAAGGAGTCATAAGTCCTCGAATGAATATTCGAAATAATATTCATTAAATAAAATAAAGTTTAAAGTTATCGAATAAACCTTATTCGATTAATAGTTTGGAAAACTATAACCATATATATATATAAATATATATATATCCATATCCATATATATACAAAATCTACTCGGGATCCTCGACTCCCGGTTTTAGAAATTTTTTTCACCTTTGGGTCCCTACACTAAGGGTATATGCAAGATACCGCTATCCTCTAGCATATGTATTATCAACTGAACCAACAGATATATATTTCAAGAATATGAAACAGGCATGCATATATACCATATCACATGCTACAATATATCGCAAGAATTTGCTAAATAACCAACATGCATCTATCGCAAGATAATGCATATACAAGTGTATACATCACAACAACAGTATAACGGATAAAATACTTGCCTGAGCGACTTGGGGGTGAGAAAGGCTCGGGACGAGTCTGATATCCTATAAACAACAAGTAAGTTGGAATTAAACCAAAATCACTTGTAAATCTATACTTTAACTAACTTAGACTCTAACGCTTGTTTTGCGCTCACTGATTTGCTTAAGTCACTCGGGTACCCGCGGCTCCACCATTTTTAACAATTTAACCTTTACGAGTTTTAAAGCGATTCCTTCGCGAATGTCTTACCAACTGCCTAACACACTTACCATAAATGTTTCATATATTAATTAACCCTTTTTGGTCTTTAACCTACATTTCAAAGTAAGGCGAGGGAAAAAGTTTCGTTCGCGAAATGCCGTTACTTGAAACGGTCGTTTCTCCTAAACCGTGCATCGGAATCGAACGAACTACATATCAAAACGAAGCTCGTAACATGAGCTATCTAAACATGGCAGTGGTCATAATCTAGCAGGGGGTTCTCGGGTCCTAATGCTATGCACAAAAACAGTCCAAAGAAAATCGGACGTTACGACGGCTATGTTTACGCGATTTCCAAATTTTAAACCATACAAAACCAACCACAAACCAACCTCAAATCCAACATACAACCAACATCCATCCTTATCACATCATAACAACCCCAACCAATTCAATTTAATCATTCATACTTATGCCTAAACTTAACTTTAATCATACTTAAGTTCCTTTAAATCAAAACCACAACAATTACCATTCCATTTCACTACCATTCCAAATCCCAAACTCTAAATCATAACAACAAGCTACAATATCAACCCACTAATCAAAATCATCTTATAATATATAGGAATCTAGGGTTTGGAGATGGTATACCTTCCTTGAAGTGGTGGGTGGAGCTAGGAAGCCTTAAGAAGCTTGGAGAAGTCTTAAGAATGCTTGGATCTTCAAGAAAAACAAGTAAAAGTTCAAGTTAAAAACTTGAAAACACTATTCATTGTCTTCTTCTTTGATTAAATGAAGAAGATTGAGAAAGAATTAATGGCTTAAACTCATGATATAGTCCTAACTAAGCATGAAGATGATTAGGGAATTATCTTACCAATTTAGGAAGCTTGGATCTTGGATTTTGAAAAATCTTGCCTTTAAAAAGTAAGAAAGCCGAGAGCAATGAAGAACTAATGCCTTGGTTGCTTTTTGATTTTTGATGAGAATGATTTTTACTTGGCTTGGTTGACTTGTTTTGTATTTGATTTAGTCAATTACCTTCTTGCCCTTGAAATTGTGTGGTTACAAAGCTACCACACCTCCTTCCTTCCCATGTCATGCTTATGTCATCCTCATGATGTCATCCTCCCTTCCTTGTCCTCTTTCTATTGGTTGGATGACATCATTCCCACTAATCCCTTTGATTAACTTCCTAATCGTTTGCCTAATGACCGCTGATCTGTTATACGGTTCGCTTAACTTTCATTCTCGTTTATCGTTCGAAGGATCATACCCGGGATCTTATTACTTAGGTTCCCTTAACCTTTCTCAATACATTATATTCCTTTTTATGATCCTCTATTATAATCCTTTAATTTAAATCCTTTTTATCCTGTTACCTTATACTCAATTCTCTCCGTATCTTGTGGATTTCCGGGAAAAACCAAAGTGTTCGGAATTGGATTCTGACGATCTTTACATACACTTATATACTTCATAGAGTACTAATAATATCCCAGAATATCCATAACAGAACCCCTACATAGTGTGGCGTGAAAAGTTTTCTCATTCAGCTAAAACACTATTCACAAGGGTTACAAAAAGTTGAAAATTTTGGGGTTATTACAGAAACCAAAGAGGAAAGCTAACAAGGAAGGACCCAATGAAACTTAGGTACCAAAATCAACTTGATTTGATTTTTATGTGTGCAGGGAAACATAAAGAATCTGTGGTATCTGGATAGTGGGTGCTCAAGGCACATGACTGGAGATTCTACCCTGCACACTGGATTCAAGGAAAGAGCTGGACCAAGTATTACTTTTGGGATGACAGCAAGGGTTTTACTATGGGATATGGCTTGATTTCAAAAGACAATGTCATCATTGAAGAGGTTGTCCTAGTGGATGGTCTCAAGCATAACCTGTTGAGTTTCATCCAACTTTGTGATAAGGGCAACACTGTAATATTCGATTCAGTAGCCTGTGTTGTGACAAACAAAAGAAGCAACAAAGTGGTTCTCACTGGAGTGTGAAAAGGAAATGTGTATTTAGCTGAATTCAACTCATCAAATGCAGAATCTATCACTTGTCTTCTCAGTAAAGCAAGTCGAGATGAAAGTTGGCTATGTCACAAGAAGTTGTCCCATCTAAACTTCAAGACCATGAATGAGCTTGTCAAGAAAGAACTGGTTAAAGGTATCCCTCAATTGGAGTTTACAAAAGATGGACTGTGTGATGCTTGCCAGAAGGGAAAGCAAATTAAAGCATCATTCAATAAGAAGCTTGATTCAACAATTGAAGAACCTTTGCAACTACTACACATGGATTTGTTTGGACCAGTCAATTTGTTGTCCATCTCAAGGAAAAGATTTTTCCTAGGTATTGTGGATGATTTCTCAAAGTTCTCTTGGACATATTTCCTAAATTCTAAAGATGAAGATAGTGAAATCATTATCAATCATATAAGGCAAGTCAACAATCATCCTGATTTTAAAGTAAGAAGAATCAGGAGTGACAATGGAACTGAGTTCAAGAATTCTGTGATGAGATCATTTTGTGAAGTAAATGGGGTTATGCATGAGTTTTCTGCAGCAAGAACTCCATAACAAAATGGAGTAGTGGAAAGAAAAAACAGATCCCTTATTGAAGCTGCAAGGACAATGCTTGAAGAATCAAAGTTACCAACATATTTTTGGGCTAAAGCTGTGAACACTGCCTGCTACACTCAAAATATGTCTTTGGTTAATCAAGCAAAGTGCATGACTCCCTACCAATTGTTCAAGAACAGGAAACCAACTCTAAATTTTCTTCATGTCTTTGGCTGCAAATGTTATATCTTGAAGAATCAGACTGATCAACATGGGAAGTTTGATGTTAAAGCTGATGAAGGAATTTTTGTTGGATATGCTATGGGAAAAGCATATATAGTCTACAATCTAAGAACCAACATTGTTGTGGAATCAATACATGTTGTGTTTGATGACAGAAAGATTGAAGGACTATAAGATGGAGAATTCCATGAGAGCCTCAAGTTTGATAATGTGGAGATGGTTAGTGATGACAGTCATGATGGGAGTGATCAAGAAACATTTACTAAGGATAATGTAGAAAAATCCACAACTAATGAAGCTCATAACTTAACATCCGTCGAGTTACAAAATGATGCTTCATCCGTCGGGAGACAATCAGCTTCATCCGTCGGGACCCAAAGTGAATCATCCGTCGGAACATTAAGAGAAGCTGAAAGTCAGAATAGATCACCTACAGAAAGTTCCCCTTTCTCAAATCAAAGATTCACAAACTCAGGGGGAGTTTCTCATAATCAAAACTCAGTGATACATCAAGAAAACAATGAGGCCTCTTCATCTAGAGCAAATCTACCTCAACAGAGAAAATGGACAAGAGATCACCCCTATGAACTAATTATTGGTGATGCATCATCTAGAGTTCAAACAAGGAAAGCAACTCAAGAAGAATGTTTGTATAGCAGCTTCCTATCAAAGGAAGAACCAAAGAAGGTAGAAGAAGCTCAGTTGGATCCTGATTGGATTTTAGCTATGCAGGAAGAGTTAAACCAATTTAAAAGGAACAATGTTTGGAAGCTGGTACCCAAGCCTAAAGGAAAAAACTCAATTGACACCAAGTCGATATTCAGAAACAAGATGGATGAAAATGGCATAGTTATAAGGAACAAAGATAGATTGGTTGTCAAGGGCTATTGTCAACAAGAAGGAATTGATTTTGATGAGACCTTTGCTCCTGTTGCAAGACTAGAAGCCATTAGAATTTTCCTAGCCTATGCAGCTCAGGCCAATTTCAAAGTCTATCAAATGGATGTCAAAAGTGCCTTTCTAAATGAAGATTTGGAGGAGGAAGTCTATGTCAGTCATCCTCCTGGTTTTGAAGATCCAAATTTTATTGATTATGTATATTATCTTCTGAAAGCACTCTATGGATTGAAGCAAGCACCTAGAGCCTGGTATGACACTTAGTCAAAGTTTCTTTTAGAGAATCACTTCACTAGAGGTACTGTAGACAAAAATTTATTCTTTAAAAATGTAAATGGCTCTAACATACTTGTTCAAATTTATGTAGATGATATTATGAGCATGATGGGAGAACTAACTTACTTTCTTGGTTTACAAGTTAAGCAAGTTAGTGATGGAATATTCATTAGTCAAACCAAATACATTTACGTTCTATTAAAGAAGTTTAAACTAATGGATTGCACATCTGCAAAAACTCCCATGGTCACTGCAACTAAACTTGAATTAAACACTACTGAAAAGTCTGTGGATATTTCAAGTTATAGAGGCATGGTTGGCTCACTTCTATACTTAACAGCCAGTAGGCCAGATAAAATGTTTGCTACAGGTCTCTGTGCTAGATTTCAGGCTGATCCTAGAGAATCTCACTTAATAGCTATTAAGAGAATTTTCAGATATCTCAAAGGTACACCAAAACTTGGCATTTGGTATCCTAGAGATTCTGGTTTTGATTTAACTGGTAATTCAGATGCGGACTATGCAGGATGTAGAATTGATAGAAAAAGTACAACGGGAACCTGTCAATTTCTAGGGGACAAGCTAGTATCCTAGTTCATTAAAAAGCAAAATTCAGTTTCTACTTCTACAACAGAAGCTGAATATATTGTTGCTGGAAGTTGCTGTGCACAAATTTTGTGGATGGAAAACTAATTGCTAGACTATGGTCTGAAAGTGGAAAGGATTCCTATTTTCTGTGATAGCACAAGTGCAATTGCCATAACTGAGAATCCAGTACACAATTCAAGGACAAAGCACATTGACATTAAGTACCACTTCATTAGGGAACATGTAATGAATGGTACTGTGGAACTTCATTTTGTTCCAAGTGAAAAGCAGCTTGCAGACATATTTACCAAGCAACTTGATGAATCCACCTTTTCAAGATTTGTAAGTGAGTTAGGTATGCTTAATTATTCTTGAATTATTTCAGATATTTTTGCAAGATAAAATGCAGCCAGAAATCTAATTGATTTTTCTGCTTTGGATGAAATTTTGGCTAAGTCAAAATTTCCATCCCGACAGATGATCATTATCCATCGAGTCTGATCATCCGTCAGAATAGAATATCAAAATAAAAACCAATTACCTTTCTGGAATACTTTATTACCCGACGGATAAATTGGTTAACTCCCATCCGTCGAGTTGTCCAAATCATAGCCGTTAATTTTCTAAAACATCATCCATCGAGTTTACTTACAAACTATAAGTATATTACAACGGATGATTGATAGAATTTTGACAGTTTATTTTAATTTAAAAGGCTATTTTGGGCTATTTTGATTGGTTCTTTATTACATTTGTCAGTTTATTTTTAAGAGAGTATAAAAGAAAAATTCATTTTCATTTTCATTTATTTTCTTTTATCACTCTCAAATTCAATTGCTCGAACTCCCTTTCCTCTCCAAAGAAAAACTATCTCTGCAATTTCATCATTCTCTAACAATCATTCTCTAACAATGGCACCTGTAGTCAAAAATATGTCTCAATCTGGATATATCTATGAGAAGAACAACTTTGCAGCACTGGTGAATAAGGAGATTCCTCAGTCTGGAGAATTTTACAAGATGATGGATTTTGTGAAGAGCTGCAAACTCAATTATGCCATGCTAGAATCACGTACTATATACTTTGAAGTTGTGGAAGAGATATGGACAACTGCAGTGTACAACTCAACTAACAAGACCCTGACTTTCAGTCTCAAAGGTAAGCAATTTGTTGTTAATAGTGACATTGTTAAAGCTTGCTTTAAAATTCCAGATAATATTGTTACTGTTACACACAGACACTGATATAGTTAACATGCTAAACTCTATGGGCTATGCACTTCCTACTTCTAAGTTAAGTGAGATTAGGAGGTTGGGCCTTAGAAAGGAATGGAGTTATGTGTGTGATGTGGTAACTAAAGCTTTTTCTGGTAAAATTAGTAATTTTGATTCTGTTAACATCTCTATGCTTAACATGCTTTATATGCTAATTACTGATAAGTATTTCAATTTCAGTGATTTAGTCTTGTTTAAGTTAGGGTATAAGTCAGTTGAACTCAATAAGAGGGGTAAGAGTGTGTATTATGCTAGATTTTTCATGATGTTTGCTAACCATCTTATGGAGGACATTGCTATTGAGAACCCAACCAACAAATTGAATTTTTGGGTTCAAGAAAGGAGAGTCATTGGTGACCTCAACAGGGAAAATCACCACAAAGAGGTACCCCTCTATTACTTTCCAATCATGGAGGGACCTTAGGTAAATGAGGTAAGCACAACTGTCTCCACAATTCCAACCTCACAAATTTCTTTGCTTTCAAGTGTAGCAATGGCATCTGTGTCAATGACCTAACAGATGCCTACCCAAGCTACCAAATCAAAAGTTTCAAAAACAAAATCAAAGAAAGCCCCCTCTGGCGTCTCTCAAAAGATACCAGTTGCAAAACCTACCAAACACAAAAAAGGGAGTGTGAAGGAGGGTGAGTTGGGTGAGGGACAGGGTGAAAATCAAAGAAACCCTAAGGATAAGGCTGGTGAGATTAGTGTACCCATACTTAGCCACAACACAGTTTCCCAACAAACTGTGGTTGTTAATAAGGATATTAGCTCACTACTAGTTTCATCATCCCAAAAGGATGTTACTATTGAAAAAAGCTCCCAACCAGGAGCACATAACAAGAGGGGTAGGGACACAAGTTCACCACAAACTTATGCTAGAAAGAAAAAATCTAAAAACCTTGGGGATGCACAGGGCACACACTGCAAACTGGAGCTAATGACCCAGTCACTGCACCTTCTCAATGTCAGATTGATGTGACTCCAATAAATGTGGAGTCACAACCAAAATCATTAACAAATGAAACACCTCAAACACCAAATTCTCCCACTCATTCATTGGATGTGGACATGATTCACACATCACAACCAAATTCTCCATCTTTAACTCTTTTGGAGAAGCCAAAAATCCAAACAAGTGAGCATCATCTTTTAGATGATTTGTTGGCTCACTTGCCATTTCTTTCTGAGTGTATTGAGACATCTGTGCCCAAGCTTTCATCAATCTGCATAAAGTCTAATAGTCTCTACTCCAAACTCATTCATTTCTACTCTCTCGATGGATATTTTTCATCCATCGAGTAGTGATTATATCCCGACGAATGTGCCTAACAGCAGTCATCCGTCGGATAGTTAAATTACTACCCCGATGGATATTTCTCATCCGTTGGGAGTCTCTGTACAACTTCAAAGTTCAACAATTGTCACAAGTGCAGATAACTTAGTAATTGTACAATCACTCTTGGGACTGAGGGAAGGGAGTGAATTGAGTGAAAGTTTGGGTTGCTCCCAGGAAAAAGGAGAGAAAAAGAGTGAAACAATGCAGTCCATTTCTTCAGGACTGGAAAAAGTGAGTGAGATGAGTCCCACCTTATATGGTGAAGGTGAGGGTGTGAGGGTGGGAAGCCAAGGGGAGCTCTTGATGCAAGAAAAGAGAGATTATGAGAGAAATGCAGGTACATGAGAGATAAGGATGAACATCATTGCTAGTGAGTCAATGAATGTCAATGATGCAGACAGGGAGGGACTATCTCAGCATAGTCAAGCTGTTATAGATTCCACCTCCTTGGATGCTGAGATATCTACTCATCTTGTTCCAACATATCAACTTCTAGCTGCAGAGGGCAATGACAATACATAAATGATGCTAAATTTGGTGCACACTACACAGTCTATGCAAAGAGCAAAAGATGTAATCACAGCTGTGCCCTCTACAATTGGTGATGACATAGATTATGAGGCTGGTGGGTGTAACACCCCCAAATCCGGGGTCGGGGATCTGGGTTGTCACGAGTTCCATACCCCTTAATAATACTTAATCTTAATAATCAACCAACTACTGCGTACTGTGACCCCACAATATATACACACACCACAAGTTATAGTCTCAGAGATGAATATCCAAAAATAACACAAGTCATTTTATTCCACAATTATAAGCCATTACACCTCAAGAGGGTTTCTGAATAAATTTACATATTCTTTGTCATTATTACAATTCATAAGTATATATAAGTCTGGTACATCAAAAGTTGAAATCCTAGCCTATTGGTAGTTCTTGAAAGGAATATGTCCAAAGTCCAATCATGTATTAGGATTTAGGAATAACTTTTATGTAATCTGTTTTGATTTCATTGATATTAATAAAGACTTGTTTTGCTTTTATTACGGGCTTTATCTATTTAAGTGTTTAAATAAGATATACCATAGTTTAGAGTAAAGCTTTTTATGGATTATGATGAGATCATAATAGTGAGACCTAAAAAGATGATAACTCTAAACTTAAATAGTTCCTGGTCGTAGAATTACTAACTGGTAATTAATAATCCGCAAAGATCGGTACATACTATGCTTGCTTCATTATGAAGGATGTCTGTTCTCATGGACATTTGTGTGGTGACACTATAGCTAGTATGTAGGTGCTTATTATAGAATAAGTTCACTGAACATGACTCGCCCAGCTGAACAACTGATGGAGTTCACTCACGTGTCAGCAGTTGTTCGCTTAGTGATAGTTGTACAAGTATCCTTAGACTTGAGGTCATCATAGTCATCTTGTGTACACTGAACTATGCTTTGGTTTAGTTCTTAGTCTCCAGGGACAATTATTAGGGCTCTTCTGGGTATAGGAATTTGTACACGAAGATAGTGTATGATCAATAAAGGATCTACCCCTTCCAGTGAAGGAAGCGAATGTTCAAGGCTGATCCACTTATGCTAGTTCAAGAATCTCTGGCCAGAGTGAATGAAATTAGAAAGGAGTTTCTAATTTGCATAGAACTACGCATAGTAAATGGTAAGCAAGTGATTGAATTAGATAGGCTTGACACGAGATCCATGCCTTGTATTTAATCGGAACATTGTAGGGTAGAAGGAGTTTATTGTACGGTAACTATTCACTGACAGGTTCTTGGTATTCTAAGCAGTGAATTCATATTATCCGGATAGTCGCGATATGTTGAGAAGCATCACTCACGATGTAGAATAAATGTGATTAATTAATTAATCATATTTAATAAATTAGAGAATTTATATAAATAATGATAAAATAGTTTTATTATTATTTATTTCTACTACCGGCTTAATATTGAACCTACAGGGTCACACCATAAAAAGAGAATGATTTATTGGTGGAGGAATTAATTAATAATGGCTAATAATTATTTATTTGTGAAATAAATAATTAATTGGCAAATTTAATAATTGATTAAATGAGATTTAATTGATTATAAATTAATTAAGAAAAGTTCTTAATATTATTAATTAAGGATTTAATTTTTGGAAATTAAATCAAGAGAGAGAATTATTTCTAAAGTGTTTAGAAAAAGGATTAATGATTAAAAGGTGTTTTAATTATTAATGAGAATAATAAATGGGATAATAATAATAATATTTATGGAAAAATTTCAGCTGAAAATTTTGCCTATAAATACATTATTATAGACCCTATTTTTATTCTAACCCCATTGGAACCCGAAAACCCAAAAAGTTTGGAAAACCCAATTCTCTCCACCTCCTTCCTCCTCCTTAACATCGTTTTCTTGGTGGATACCGATGGAGTGCTTCACACTTGAGGAGCAACTGCTAAGGATCTCTGATCGTTGTCTCCGAATTATTTTAAAAGGTTAGATTCGATCCCTCAAATTTTTATTCATGATTTATATGCTTTTATTTGGATTTTGTATGTGTAAATGTTTTTTGCCATGCCCCCGCTGCATTAAAAATCCAACATTGGTATCAGAGCATAGGTTGTATGCATATAGATCTGTGGTAAAAATTTTAGAATTTTATGTGCTTGTATGAATTAATTATGATTTTTACAAGTTATATTATGGATTAATTTTGTCTGATGAGAAATCGTTTCTCAGAATAATTTTGAATGTTGATCTGGGTTCTACAAGTGTTGTAGATCGTCTGGGTATTTTTTTCATAATTTTAGGATGTATAGATTTTTTATTATGAATTTTTGAAGTTCTTACAATTAAATTCGTAATTAAATAAAATCATATATATATATATAAATTGTATGTATGTATATATTTTTTGTATATCTGCATCTGTACTACTCCTGATGATTGCACGGAAGCTAGAAAAGAAAGCAACAGCAGAGCAACAGATACAGTTCAGGCGGCACAAAATCCAAGAAAAAGAAGACGGCTGCTGAAAAGAAAAGAAAAAAAAATAGGGGTGTAACGCATTCCGGGAATGCGTTACACACCAGTGGCGCATTCACGGAATGCGTTACACCCTTTAATGGCTTAAAAGGGGTGTAACGCATCACCAAAATACGTTACAGGGCTTGTAACGCGTTACTGTAACGCGTTACAGCCCGTCTGTTGATATTAAAATTGATTTTCTGGGAGTTTCGTAACTCTGTTTTGGGCGTGCAATATACCGTTGGATTCGTTTTTCCGAGACGGATCTAATGGAGTGCTCAATTTTAGTTTATATAAAAGTTTTGAACTGTTTATATTCCATGAAGTGTTTTAAAGCTGTTTTTGATCGTTTGAATTGATTTTAAATGCTTCTTGTGATACATAGAGATGTATATTGCTTGTTCTAATGTGCTAGATGATGTAACATGCCTACCTTGATGTTTATTCATGTCGATATATGTGATATATGCTTAGTTTATCATGCGATGATAGATTTAGGTGAACTTAAATGAACATAAGGCGTTTGTTAGACAACCTAGTATAGTGAAATTGTTTCATAACCTTAAGAATAATATTATGAATACAATCATGAGATTCTTGTGTTTGTGAAACACGTAATTGAATATGAATTTTTGATATGAGAGAAAGGATGATTCTGTCAACAACAGATTTCTATCTGTAAGAAAGGGTTATTAAGTGACGCCTCTTGACAATGCTCCACCCGATCTGGGAATCGTCTGATTATTGATTATTGATTTGAAATATTTAATTTAAAAGGAAGAATCTCTTTATAATATGATTATGATTGTAACGTAATATAATCCCTCTAAAATTAAATAATATCAAGTAGTAATTGGCCAATGATACAACGGGCTTGTGTCGGTCATAGCCTTCCAACATGGTAGAAAGTAGTTCTTATTTTTGAATCATTGTTGGTTCGTGCTACAGCCGAGGGCTTTGATTTCGAAATAAGAAATACTTGTCTATTACATAGAGATGTGTACATTGAATAAGAATCTAAAGGTCGGTATGTGCTACAGCCGTGGGCCTTTGGGGACTGATTCAACTGTACGGAATGTTGGGTTAGACTTGACTTAGAATATTGAGTTTGTCGTGCTACAGCCGAGACTCAATTATTCAAGAGGCTAAAGTTTGCTTAGGGAATAACATGAGATGTAACTGACAAGAGTTGTCTGCCTATTGAATATTACATGGCGGTTCGTGCTACAGCCGGGGTCGTGTAATGGAATGTAGGATCCCTATTCCCACTAGCATTATGAATGCTTAATTTTTCACGTAGGAGGTTGAATAAATTAGGAAAACTAGTGGGAGCCACTTATGAATAAAGACCCGATTCATATAGTGTTTTGAAATGAAATCAAATATTTGCTAAGTGTTGTTTTGTGTTTATCATTTACAGATTTACTTTGTACGTTATGTCTTATGCACTATCACTCAGGAGCATACTAGATGCTCATAAATTGACTGGTCCTAATTGTGCTGACTGGCTTCGAAACTTGAGAATTGTTCTCAGGATTGAGAAGCTGGAATACGTGATTGACTCAGCTAAGCCTACTGAACCTGCTAGTGATGCACATAATGATGAACATGTTGTGTATCGTAGGTGGATAGATGATGCAAATGTTGCTCAATGCATCATGCTAGCTTCCATGAACATTGAGCTACAGAAGCAACATGAGCATATGGATGCTCACACTATCCTAATGCATCTACAAGAGTTGTATGATGTGGCGGGAAGGACAGCTCGATATGAGATATCGAATGAGCTGTTCGGTTGTAGGATGTCTGAGGGATCATCTGTGAATGACCATGTACTTAAGATGATCGATTTGATTGAACGTCTTGGACAACTTGGTTTTGCCATGGATGGGGAGTTGAGCCAAGACTTGGTCTTGCAATCACTTCCGAGTTCGTTCTCGCAGTTTGTTGTGAACTTTCACATGAATAAGTTGGATGTCAGCCTGCCTGAACTCCACAACATGTTGAAGACTACGGAATCGAATTTTCCCCCTAAGAAGAGTTCTGTTCTTCTAATTGGTGAAGATTCCAATCCTAAGAAAAGGAAGAGGAACTCTTCCAAGAAGAAGAAAGTAGGTGAAGAAAAGCCGGTTCCACCAAAAGCTGAAGACCCCAAGAGCAAAGTTGTTTGCTTTCACTGTAATAAGGTGGGGCACTGGAAGAGGAACTGCAAGGTTGACCTTGCAGAATTGAAGAAGAAGGGTAGTGAGACTACCGCTTCTGATTCAGGTATGTTCATGGTAGAAGTGAATATGTCATTAAATCAAATTTCTACTTGGGTATTAGATACCGCCTGTGCTTCTCAAATCTGCAATTTGTTGCAGGGACCAAGGAGAAGTAGCACTCTTGAAGAAGAGGGGGTGATTCTACTGATGGGAAATGGAGCAAGAGTTGCTGCTGAAGATGTAGAATCATTTCATTTACATATGCCTACGGGCAAGACTATTGTTTGAAATAATTGTTATTTTGTTCCCTCGATTGTGAGGAATATTATTCCCATGTTAGACTTGGCTGGATTTTCATTTATTATTGAGAATAATGAATGTTCTATTCTTAGAGATAATATTCTTTATGGACGTGGTGCTTTAAATAATGGTCTGTATAAATGTGATATAATTTACTTCAGATTGAACAAACTTATAAAAAAAAGGGATGATGAAAATCTTACTTCATTGTGGCACTGCAGTCTCCATTTAGTAGACATGGAGAGAGGACTGCAAATTAGCTAGGAATGGTACACACAGATGTATGTGGACCAATGTCTAAGCAAGCCATAGGTGGATTTTCATACTTCATTACTTTCATAGATGATAGATCTAGATTCGGATATGTGTTTGATGAAACACAAGTTTGAGGCCTTTGAAAAGTTCAAAGAATATAAGTATGAAGTGGAGAAACAAACCAAATATAGTATTATAACTCTTCGATCAGATCGAGGTGGTGAATACTTTAATGAAGTGTTTCTAGATTATCTCAAAGTAAATGGTATAGTCTCCCATTGGACTCCTCTAGATTGGTATCTGAAAGGAGAAATCGAACTTTGTTAGACATAGTTCGGTCCATGATGAGCTATGCAAATCTTCCAGTATTCCTATGGGGTTATGCATTGGAAACCTCAGCATATTTACTGAATAAGGTGCCTTCCAAATCAGTTCCTCAAACTCCGTATGAGATATGGAAAGAAAGGAAACCGAGTCTTAAACACGTTAAGATTTGGGGATGTCCAGCTTATGTCAAGTAAGTTGACCCAGATAAGCTGGAATATCGATCCGTAAAATGTAGTTTTGTGGGATATCCTAAAAAGACTATAGGGTATTACTTTTACACCGATCATCGGGTGTTTGTCTCCAGACATGCTACCTTCTTGGAAAAGGAGTTTATCCTTGAAGGAAACAGTGGGAGCAAAATTGAACTTGGTGAAGTTCAAGAAGCACAAACTACTACGGATCAAATGGAAACACCTGTTCTGACTGAACAACCTTTTGTGGAACAACCCATTCATAGGTCAGGGAGAGTGTCTCGCTAACCTGAGAGGGAATATGGCCTTGTCATTGAGAATGACAATGAGTTGTCAATCATTTGATGATGACGACCCTGTGACCTATAATGAGGCTATGAGTAGTGTTGACTCAGAGAAATGGCAAAGTGCCATGAAATCCGGAATGGAATCTATGTATACGGTATACGAAAGAATGATTAGAGCAGATGGCCAGGTGGAGACCTTTAAGGCCAGGCTTGTGGCAAAAGGATTTAAACAAAGGCAATGGATTGACTTTGATGAAACCTTTTACCTATAGCCCTGTTATAATCAGTTCGGATTTTGCTTGCAATTGCTGCTTACTACGACTATGAGATCTGGCAAATAGCCAGATGGTTTTCTTTCCAAGAGAAATGAAAACCTAGTGTGTAAGATACTGTGAACCAAATATGGTTTAAAGCAAGCTTCTCGAAAGATGGAACATTCATTTTGATGAGACAATCAAAGAGTTTGATTTTATCAAAAACGAAGATGAACCATGCATCTACAAAAGGGTTAGTGGGAGCGCGGTAACATTTCTTGTATTGTGTTGAATTAGAGTTGACACACATAACAACATAGCAGACCCACTCACAAAGCTACTTTATGAAAGTCACTTTGATCGTCATAAAGACAAGATGGGTATTAGATACTAGAGTGATTGGCTTTAGTACAAGTGGGAGATTGAAAGGAATATGTCCTAAGTCCAATCATGTATTAGGATTTAGGAATAACTTTTATGTAATCTGTTTTGATTTCATTGATATTAATAAAGACTTGTTTTGCTTTTATTACGGACTTTATCTATTTAAGTGTTTAAATAAGATATACCATAGTTTAAAGTAAAGCTTTTTATGGATTATGATGAGATCATAATAGTGAGACCTAAAAAGATGATAACTCTAAACTTAAATAGTTCCTGGTCGTAGAATTACTAACTGGTAATTAATAATCTGCAAAGATCGGTACATACTATGCTTGCTTCATTATGAAGGATGTCTGTTCTCATGGACATTTGTGTGGTGACACTATAGCTAGTATGTAGGTGCTTATTATAGAATAAGTTCACTGAACTTGACTCACCCAGCTGAACAACTGATGGAGTTCACTCACGTGTCAGCAGTTGTTCGCTTAGTGATAGTTGTACAAGTATCCTTAGACTTGAGGTCATCATAGTCATCTTGTGTACACTGAACTATGCTTTGGTTTAGTTCTTAGTCTCCAGGGACAATTATTAGGGCTCTTCTGGGTATAGGAATTTGTACACGAAGATAGTGTATGATCAATAAAGGATCTACCCCTTCCAGTAAAGGAAGCGAATGTTCAAGGCTGATCCACTTATGCTTGTTCAAGAATCTCTGGCCAGAGTGAATGAAATTAGAAAGGAGTTTCTAATTTGTATAGAACTACACATAGTAAATGGTAAGCAAGTGATTGAATTAGATAGGCTTGACACGAGATCCATGCCTTGTATTTAATCGGAACATTGTAGGGTAGAAGGAGTTTATTGTACGGTAACTATTCACTGACAGGTTCTTGGTATTCTAAGCAGTGAATTCATATTATCCGGATAGTCGCGATATGTTGAGAAGCATCACTCACGATGTAGAATAAATGTGATTAATTAATTAATCATATTTAATAAATTAGAGAATTTATATAAATAATTATAAAATAGATTTATTATTATTTATTTCTACTACCGGCTTAATATTGAACCTACAGGGTCACACCATAAAAAGAGAATGATTTATTGGTGGAGGAATTAATTAATAATGGCTAATAATTATTTATTTGTGAAATAAATAATTAATTGACAAATTTAATAATTGATTAAATGAGATTTAATTGATTATAAATTAATTAAGAAAAGTTCTTAATATTATTAATTAAGGATTTAATTTTTGGAAATTAAATCAAGAGAGAGAATTATTTCTAAAGTGTTTAGAAAAAGGATTAATGATTAAAAGGTGTTTTAATTATTAATGAGAATAATAAATGGGATAATAATAATAATATTTATGGGAAAATTTCAGCTGAAAATTTTGCCTATAAATACACTATTATAGACCCTATTTTTATTCTAACCCCATTGGAACCCGAAAACCCAAAAAGTTTGGAAAACCCAATTCTCTCCACCTCCTTCCTCCTCCTTAACATCGTTTTCTTGGTGGATACCGGTGGAGTGCTTCACACTTGAGGAGCAACTGCTAAGGATCTCTGATCGTTGTCTCCGAATTATTTTAAAAGGTTAGATTCGATCCCTCAAATTTTTATTCACGATTTATATGCTTTTATTTGGATTTTGTATGTGTAAAAGTGTTTTGCCATGCCCCCGCTGCGTTAAAAATCCAACAGTTCCTACCTCAGCTACAACGACATCAACGCCTACAGGAAACTGCGGAACATTTCCTATCCGCTCGTGAATTGGGAGCTTGGTCATGTTTATCTTGTCTATCTTTTGTTATGTGATGAAAGAAGAAAACAAGGGTGAGCAACAAGCCTACCAAAATAATATGTATAATGATTTACAGCACATGAGCATTCTCATAGTACTCATGAAAGTCTTGGTCAAGCAGATATGAACCAAGTTTAATATTTTAACGCGACCAAGTCGCAAAATATTCAGTATATATGTATATATAGTTTTCGAAACTTTGGAAATCCTCTTCCATGAATAATATACACAGAGTTCCAGTTATAACTGTATAAAAATATCGTTGCAAGGTGATCTCATATATCTAACCTTGTCTCAACATTTTTCTGAAAATCTTTGTCATGCATAAGATAATCATTTACAAGATATAAGTTAAAAAAAGATGAAGTTACAAGATACTCCAATATACTTATATCTTTTTCGAATACTACTTGAACTATCACCGTTCAAGGTATAATCAGTTTCAAAAGTTCATCACATAGATGAGACTACGAGATAAGACTTGAATAAATTCAATCTTTGAAATATCATTCAAAAGAGATGAAGTTACATGATACGTCATTAAGTCCTGATATATATATATATATACACCTATATATATATCATACATTCCCTGAAAACCTCTGTCATGACAAGTATAAACAGAGTTGTCATATCCAATGAATTTGGAAAGAAGAGAATTTTGGCATAAACCTGATATCTTGTTGATCAGGCAAAGATACCAATAAGTAACGTTTTCTACTGTAGAATGATGAATTCCTCGCCGGTCATCACCCTGGCCGCATTAGGACCTCGCGCTAGACCGTTACCCGGCCACTCATGCATGGATGGACTGTCACCCAGCCTTTTACACCTTCATAGACCGTACCCCGACCTGTCGCTTATGCTGACTCAATTAGATGGACTTACTTCCCGAACGTTGGGAAAGTAATCAAATTTTTTATCAAAACAGCAACCTCGTTGCGAACATAAAATACACCATAGAGCCGGATCCCTCAGATTTTTAAGCGAGTATTTAAATCCCCTTAGAAAGGAAGATCTTAAATTTGAAAACAAGTTTTGGGATCCGCTCTAACTTTTAATATCATTTTGAAGACTCAAAGACATTTTAAAGAATGTTTAGAGTAATGATGATTTAATAAAATAAATCAATCCTGATATATTAGGAAATATCTGAATATTATTATTTAAATAATATTCCCATAAGGATAATCTTTATAAAAATATTTGAAGTAAAAGTTTTAAAACTCGTACTTGAAATGAGTAATAAATAACAAAAGATATACTTATACGAAAGTACGATCTTTATTTGAATAATCAAAAATAAGTTTTGATTATTATTCAAAACCATTGAATATACCTTATTCGATTAATAGTTATAGAAAACTATATATATATATAAATATACATATATTATTCTCGGGAACATCGCCTCCCGGTTTAGAAAAATGTTCACATTTGGGTCCCCTATACTAAGGGTATACGTAATTACTACTTATCTCTAGCATATGTAGTATGCAGTTTATAAGCATTTGAATTGATAATAGAATATCAAGATTATGAACCAAGCATGCATATAAATGTCATATCACATGCTTCAATATATCGCAAGACTTTGCTAATAATAACCATGCACTTATCACAAGATAATGCACAAACAATCATATACATCACAACAACAGTATAACTGGTAGAAAACTTGCCTGAGTGTTCCGGGATAGACTTAAGCTTAGAGTGGGTCCGGTAACCTATGAACAAAAACATAATCCGGAATTAGACCACGGTCGCTTAAGAAACTAGTCAAAACTCACTCATACCCTAACGGTCGCTTACGGTCGCTTATACGCTTAACGATTTGCGTTAATCGCTCGCGTACCCTCGGCTCCACTAATTTTAATAAATTAACCGTTATGAATTTTAAGGCGACTCTTTTGCGAGAACTTTACTAACTTCCTTATTCACTTGACATAATTCTATCATGTTTCGATTAATCATTTAAGGGTCTCAATTATGGTCTCAAAGCTACTCGAGGTTTTGGGGTTCACTCACGAAACGCCGTTACTTAAAATGGTCGTTTCTCATCGCTCGTAACTCGGATTTAGGCGAGCAACATATCAAAATGAAGCTCTAACATGAACTATCTAAACGTGGAAAAGGTTAGAATCTTACAGTGAGTTTACGGGTCCTAAAGTTAATCACATAAACAGTTAAGGAAAATCAGGCATTATGACCGTTAGAACCTAGCGATTTCCAATATTTTTACCACTCCAAATCAATCCCTTCTAACTACAATCCATCCACAACTTCAAGATTCAAACCTAGGCTACTGATCTTAGCCAAAACAAGCTCAAGAATATAATTCCAATTCAATATTATACCATCTCCATAATCAACTAATCTACTTAACAACCAAAATTCAATTAAAACTTAATCATTCAAACAACTACTTATCCATCCAAACCATCCCAAAATTCAAGCAACAAACTTAGTACTTAAAGGTCCAGAAGTTTTATACCTTTATTTGTGAGGGGAAAGTTGCTAGGAAGCCTTAAAACCTTGATTAATCCTTATACAAGCTTGGATCTCACAACCAATCAAGAAAACACAAAGTTAGATTTTGAAGTTTCTAAAAGTCCGATTTATAGAACTGCCAAAATGAGGTTCTACCATACTTATTTGGACGAGACTTGTGAACAAGAGTTGTAGGCCATCTCAATACCTTTCCAAAGAGCTATAGAACATAATATTTGAGTGAGTATTGAAAGAGATATGGCAGTTTGAAGTTGCTGGTATTGTTTTGGCCGAGAGCTTTCTTCTTGGAAGGCAAAGTCAACTTCCAATTTTGTGTGTTATGATTTTGCTTGGTTGCCTCTCTTGCTTTGTTAATTAAAAATTTACCATGGTAAATAATACTTGGCTCACATTCAACCAATCAAACATATCCATTTCTCATGCTTACGTCATCTTGATTGTGTCATCTTGTTTGTGTCTTCTTTTAACACATGTCTCTTCCTTGTGGTTTGATGATGTCATACTCCTTGGCTTCTTGTACAAGATTGTCTCTTGATCGTTCATTTATTTTACGGTTCACTTAACTTTCGTTTCCTTTCGTCATTTGAGGAATCATATCCGGGATCTTATTATTTGGGTTCCCCTAAACCTTTCTCAATATCTTGAATTCCTTTTTTTATCCTCTCTTATAATCCTTAAATTTAAATCCTTTTAATCATGTTACCTTATACTCAATTCTTTCGGTATCTGGTGGATTTTTGGGAAAAATCAAAGTGTCCGGATCTGAATTCTAACGGCCTTTACATACACTCATTTACTTTATGGAATACTAACACGATCTTAGAATTTTCATAACAGTACTCCTATATAGCATGGTCTGATAATTTTCCTTAATCAGCATAATCAGCAAAAGTTACTATTCATCAATGTCTCATAAATTCCAAAATTTGGGGTTATTACAGTCTCCCCTCCTTTAAAGGATTCCGTCCCTGAATCAGATAGAAAATGAATAGGGATACTTTTCTAGCATTGCATTTTCTAGCTCAAGTCAATTCTTCCCACATTGTGGTTTTACCAAAAAAACCCTAACTAGTCTGATAACCCTGTTGCTAAGCACTTGCTCCTTTCAATCCATAACCCTTACAAGTTGCTCCATATAGGTCAAGTTTGGTTGCATGCCTATGCGCTCGTATTCCCTTATATGTATGACATTCAGATTATCCTTCCTTAATATTGATATATGGAACATGTTATAGACTTACTGCAGGTTCTGGGGTAGGGCCAGTTCATTTGACAGCTTCCCAATACATCTTAATATAGCCAAGGGTCCAACAATTCGTGGGCTTAACTTTCATTTCTTTCCGAACCTCATCCATCCTTTCCAAAGGAATACCTATAATAGCACTAGGTCCCCTACTTCCTACTCTTTGTCCTTTTGTGTCAAATCAACATACTTCTTATGACCATCTTGGGCTACTACCAGCCGTCCTCTGATTAGATCTATTATATCCCTGGTCTTTTGGACCACTGCTGGTCCGAGCATCTTGTGCTCTGCAACTTCATCCTAGCTTAAGGGAGATCGACATTGTGTTCCCTCAAGGATCTCATAAGGCGACATCTCGATAATGACATACGATCTATTGTCGTAAGAAAACTCAATCCGTGCTAAGTGATCATTCCAAATTCTTTCAAGTCTATTGCACAGGCTCTCATCATAACTTCTAGCATTATAGCTTTTGCTTATCAATACCCATTATGTTACAGTTCGTAATCGTTACTATCTTCCGTACCTAATATTATACTGGTTACACTTTTGCTCGCTAGCATTCTATAACCTTTTAATAAACGCGTCAACCTTAGTATCATGAACGCGTTAGAATCGGAATACCACCACACTTATACTACTTCATTTCTAGCGGCTTCCATATTTGAAAGCTTGATCCATCGTATAGAAGTATAAGAATTTATTGAGAGATCACTATGATCATGAACACTTGTTCTATTACATAGTTAGTACAGAAGGTGGCCAGCCTTTAGTACTTGACAAGCAATTAAATAATATGTGGTATCCTACTAGGCTTCTATCACACAAATAGATAGTCATTCGGCAATACCTCCCCTTATGAAAGGGTTGTTCTTCTCAGCTTATATGAAATGAAAAGAAGAGAAAAGAACGAATTGAAGAGAATTGTATATATGTAAAAAAAATATACTGCCGCAAAATATCTGGCTTGGAATCTACCTCTGAACTATAGAGGTTTGTCATAGGAGAACAAAATATATATGTATATATATCAACATCAAGTATTATAGCATCGCATTTCACATGCCTAAATATTTTTGCTATTCCGTCCATCATTCTATGGACCCATGCTCTTGCTCGAGCTCATAAACACTCACCTTTGAAACTCCCTCGACATCAAAACTCGAATAAGGGATTTCATTCTAGACATCATTGTCACCAAATTTCTATGCTTGCACTGCAACCTTCCTCGTATAGTAATACGACTCTCTATTCATAAGAAGGAATAAATATATAATTTGTAGATAATCCACTAGTTAGTCTATTAATGATAACTTATACATCAACACGACCCCATTAGTGGTACTCAATCTCAACATCCATTCCAATACAACTCTCATGGTTATAATCGGCTCATTACTCGCAGAATCATTGCTGCATTATTATGGTCCACCACTGACCTACTGTAGTCATTCATTTTTTATGAAATCTTAATAGCTAACCATACGGAGTCCATACATGTCGTATCGAATTCTTCTAAGGAGGTAACATAATCACCATTCCATGATTCATGAAGAACACTCCTGAACTTGGCGTACATATGACATGAAGTAGATAAAATTGCAGAAGAGTTTTAATAAAAGCAACGATAGCAGGTTAATACCATTCTTAATCATATGTCTTTTAAATGATCTTCAACTAAATTTTTTACCTCATTTCCAATCACTGCTTGTGTTAAAATGCTCTTCCTTACGCTTTGGTAAAAAAATATCACCATTTTTCCAAAAGTTATTGCCTCGGTCTTTAGAGGCTAACATTGTCACACTGACTCTCGATCATACTTAGGACGTCTCTTACCTTGGGTCCTTCTCATTTTCACCAATCTCGACCTTCATTGGGTCGATCTATAGTTTCTTATGGTTTAACGCGTGCCCACATGACATTATTATAATTACGCCATATTTCCTTTATCAACATTTCTATTCTTCAGAACTTTGAATATTACCTTTCTCCATATAAAACCTCTAAGGTTATCCTTGAATCGTTCCTCATGTATTCCCTACATACAGGGCATATCAAAATACCATTTACTAATACTAGAACCATTGTCTATGTACTTCTGAAAAATTTCTCCACTGATCTTTAGAGGTTATTGTTACCTTAATCATTTCCAATTCATACTGTCAAAACTCATGTTGTCCCTATTAAGGGTGAAATGCTAACCTTTATGCATTCCCCTAGGATTCATCTCAAGTTATTGAGGTTTTATACTTAATCCCACCTTTCAAAAGGTACATGCATCCTTCTATGGATAAATCAAGTCATATATCCTTGATAGATTATCTTATTTAATCATTCCCACCTCGATAGTCTATACCTAATTTCACAATAGCATCCTTATTCAAATTGAGGTCAATCCATATGTCCTCTAAAAGATAACAATGGTTATCCGCTTTTCTTTCCTGATTTGGTAATGATAACATGGATGTTATGGAAGATATTGGTCGTGTCCAACGTGAACTTCTTCTTAATAAATCCTCATTTACTTTTGTTATTTATCTCAACAGTCATGTCAATGTTGGGATATCTTTCATACATGGCGTCTCCCTTTCTGGGTATCAAGCCACCGGTCTTACACTTCACATTCTTGAAGGTCACTTTCTTCATCCAATTTTCCTAATTTCTTACTTTCTTGTCTCCTCAGTCTATCCGCGTCTCATTATTTATCCTTCTAACTATCTCAAGGTTTCCTCGAATCCTCCCAACTTAAAGGGGATAAAATATATGTATCTCTTATTCCTTCAACCATCAACTTTAACTCATGGTGAATCACCCTCATCCTGACGATTACATACTTTTCTATTTCTATTTCTACGAGTCTTTAGGGTTTTCTCATATCCAACTCCCTTATCATTCCTCAAACTCTACTGCCTTTATATTCCTTTCCACTTTAGTTTCTTTTTATTTACCTTTCTCTTACAATCATTTCACGAACCCACTAATCATTGACTTTAAATATCACGTCGTTCTGGGATTCTTGTCCTCAGAACGAATCTTGACAACTTTTACAATCTTAGATTCATAATTTATCATACTCGTCCGCCTTTGTTCTGGCTCTAAAGCTTTAACACTATCTCCATAACCTTGGGAATTACTTTCCCGAAAACAATTGACTGAACTTTAATTAGTTTATTATAACCTTTGGCTCCGTGCCTTTCTTGGTCTTTCACCAGCGGGTGGCCTCTCTCTTAGGAAGGTTAGTGACAAAAATAGTCTTTTGCGCTTCGTCAATCATTTAGAATCTCAAATGATTCCAATATTTCCTTTAGCCAGGCTCTTCCCTCGACTGGGTCACCCTGTTCCTTGGAACTCTGAGAGCTTAGAGACTTAAAGGTCATGAAAGAATTTCCCACCGCATTGATTCATCAGGGTGGTGGTTGGGGGTAAAAGTATAAGATTTGTTTAGGAAGGTCCACGAGTTTCCCCATAGGAGTATCGTCTTGGTGCTCCCTTCCTTGCTCGACTTTTGTTTTTTCAGTATAAAATGTTTCATCCTTCTCCCATAATCGGGTTTATCTTATACGTTAAAATCCTTGTTTTCCACTTCATTATGTTATGGGTTCCTTCTACCTTTATGGCGACCTCCTTGACTATCACATTCAGGGTTTGCTCTAAATCTTATTCCTCAAACTAGGGCTTTCATCTAAGATCTCATCTTTAAGCTCTTGAACGTTTAGAACCCAAGTTCTGTAGGAATACCTCATTATTCCCTTATCATCTTTCTCGGTATTAATCTCTTCTCTATTCATTGGCTCTATGCCTTCATTCATCAATTTTTCTTGGCACAATATGATCTTTTTCAATAATTCGGGCTGTATTACAATCTCAAACAGCTTTTCGGTACTAGGTCCGGTTACCTTCACTTCTATTTCCATTTTCTCGTAATCTCTTACCAATTCTTTTGAAGACATTATCATCTTGAGTCTCTCCTTTCTACTAAGGGCGTCAGCCACCACATTAGCTTTCCCTGGATGATAAAGAACCTCATAATCGTAATCCTTGATTAGCTCTAACCACCTCCTCCGGTACATGTTGAGCTCTTTTTGTGTGAAAATATATTTAAGCTCTTGGGGTTTGCGTAAACCTCACCTTCTCTCCATAAAAGTAGTGCCTCCATTATTTAGGGAAAAATTATTGCCGTGAGCCCAAAATCATGGGTGGGATATCGAATTTCATATTCCCTTAATTGTCTTGACGCGTACACGATTATCTTACCGTGCTACATAAGCACGCACCCTAATCCCTTGTGTGAAGCGTCACTACAATTCACAAAATCTCCTTTACCATCCGGCAACACCAACATAGGGGCCGTCACCAATCTTTGCTTCAGTTCTTAAAAGCTGTTCTCGCATTTCTCTGTCCATTCGAACTTCTCAGTCTTACGAGTAAGCCGCGTTAAAAGGGCTACTATCTTTACAAACTTGATTGAACCTACGGTAGTTATCGGCCAATCCTACCTCTGGTAGTCGTCCTGACCAAGGTCATCCATTCCTCATCGGTCCTTTCTTCGTTCTTGTCAGGATCCTCCACATAATCCTCTCCAGCAATAATCCCTTCTGGGATAACATCCTCAACCGCTACATCTTTAATATGAACATCATTTGGTCCCTCATTAGGGTGCTCCATTGGATCCACAATCTGATCCCAATTATGTAGTAAAACATCATCATATTATTGCTCATGAACTTCAGGGTTCAGAGTCCCACTACCATGTACGATAACGAACTACGCTTCTATCACGATATTTATAAGGGTACCCATAAGGGTTTTAAACTGTCAGTACTACGTTAGGTAGTCTGACTATGAACTTGGCAAGAGTTCTTATTATCTTAGTGAACTTCTTATCTTAGCATCACATCATCTCTGAGGTTTATAACGCTTAGCTCTGATACCATTTCTGTAACACCCCCAAATCCGGGGTCGGGGATTCGGGCGGTCACGAGTTCCATATCCCTTAATAATACTTAATCTTAACAATCAACCAACTACTGTGTACTGTGACCCCACAATATATACACACACCGCAAGTTATAGTCTCAGAGATGAATATCCAAAAATTACACAAGTCATTTTATTCCACAATTATAAGCCATTACACCTCAAAAGGGTTTCTGAATAAATTTACATATTCTTTGCCATTATTACAATTCATAAGTATACATAAGTCTTGTACATCAAAAGTTGAAATCCTAGCCTATTGGTAGTTCCTACCTCAGCTACAACGACATCAACGCCTACAGAAAACTGCAGAATGTTTCCTATCCGCTCATGAATTGGGAGCTTGGTCCTATTCATCTTGTCTATCTGTTGTTGTATGATGAAAGAAGAAAACAAGGGTGAGCAACAAGCCCACCAAAATAATATGTATAATGATTTACAGTATATGAGCATTCTCATAGTACTCATGAAAGTCTTGGTCAAGCAGATTTGAACCAAGTTTGATATCTTAACGCGACCAACTCGCAAAATATTCTGTATATATGTATATATTTTTCAAAACTTTGGAAATCCTCTTCCATGCATAATTTACACAGAGTTCCAGTTTATAACTGTATAAAAATATCGTTGCAAGGTGATCTCATATATCTAACCTTGTCTCAACGTTTTTCTGAAAATCTTTGCAATGCATAAGATAATCATTTACTAGATATAAGTTAAAAAAAGATGAAGTTACAAAATACTCCAATATACTTATATCTTTTTCGAATACTACTTGAACTACCACCGTTCAAGGTATAATCAGTTTCAAAAGTTCATCACATAGATGAGACTACGAGATAAGACTTGAATAAATTCAATCTTTGAAATATCATTCAAAAGAGATGAAGTTACGAGATACTTCATTAAGTCCTGGTATATATATATATATACACCTATATATATATATCATACATTCCCTGAAAACCTCTGTCATGACAAGTATAAATAGAGTTGTCATATCCAATGAATTTGGAAAGAAGAGAATTTTGGCATAAACCTGATATCTTGCTGATCAGGCAAAGATACCAATAAGTAACCTTTTCTACTGTAGATGGATGAATTCCTCGCCAGTCATCACCCTGACTGCATTAGGACCTCGTGCTACACCGTTACCCGGCCACTCACGCGTGGATGGACTATCACCCAGCCTCTTACACCTTCATAGACCGTACCCCGGCCTATCGCTTATGCTGACTCAATTAGATGGACTTACTTCCCGAACGTTGGGAAAGTAATCAAATTTTTTATCAAAACAGCAACCTCGTTGCAAACATAAAATACACCACAGAGCCGGATCCCTCATATTTTTAAGCGAGTATTTAAATCCCCTTCGAAAGGAAGATCTTAAATTTGAAAATGAGTTTTGGGATCCGTTCTAACTTTTAATATCATTTTGAAGATTCAAAAACATTTTAAAGAATGTTTAGAGTAATAATGATTTAATAAAATAAATCAATCCCGATATATTAGGAAATATCTGAATATTATTATTTAAATAATATTCCCATAAGGAGAATCTTTATAAAAATATTTGAAGTAGAAGTTTTAAAACTCATACTTGAAATGAGTAATAAATAACAAAAGATATACTTATACGAAAGTACGATCTTTATTTGAATAATCAAAAATAAGTTTTGATTATTATTCAAAACCATCGAATATACCTTATTCGATTAATAGTTATAGAAAACTATATATATACATATATTATTCTCGGGAACATCGACTCCCGGTTTAAAAAAATGTTCACCTTTGGGTCCCCTATACTAAGGGTATACGCAACTACTACTTATCTCTAGCATAGGTATTATGCAGTTTATAAGCATTTGAATTGATAATAGAATATCAAGATTATGAAACAAGCATGCATATAAATGTCATATCACATGCTCCAATATATCGCAAGACTTTGCTAATAATAACCATGCACTTATCACAAGATAATGCACAAACAATTATATACATCACAACAACAGTACAACTGGTGGAAAACTTGCCTGAGTGTTCCGGGATAGACTTAAGCTTAGAGTGGGTCCGGTAACCTATGAACAAAAACATAATCCGGAATTAGACCATGGTCTCTTAAGAAACTAGTCAAAACTCACTCATACCCTAACGGTCGCTTACGGTCGCTTATACGCTTAACGATTTGCGTTAATCGCTCGCATACCCTCGCTTATACGCTAATTGATGATGATATTCAAAGGAAATTTGGTCCAATTCAGAAACCATGCAAAACACTCATTCATCACTTTCAAGTCAAGAAAATTTCTGTGAATGAAATGAGCATGAATTATCTGGAAAAAGGCCAAACATCTTATGTCAAATCTCCAAAGGCAAATCTGATCATGAAGCCAAAGAGGAACTACTCAAAGTTCTCAGATAAAAATCCTTTGGAAACTGTGTATGAGACACCTAGGCCATATGAAAAGAAGTTGTTGGCTAGGTCAATTACATTTTACAAAGATCCAACTGATTCAGCACTAAAAAGGAGAATTGCTAAAGTTTACAGAAATGGTAAAGAAATTTGTGTGGTGGCTGGACACCCTTAGTTTATAGAAGCAAAAAGGGAAGAGAAAGATAGAATCAGGAAAGAAAAGAAGCAAGCTGCCCTAGATGCTAAGAAGATTAAACAAAAGAAGGAGCAAGCTGCTATCTTGGCCAAGCTTCAAGCTGTGAAAACCACAAATGAAATTTCTGCTCAACCATCTGAAACTGCTGAACCACAAGATCAGAAAATGCAAGATACACCTCAACAGATAAAGAAACTAAGATACAAGCAAAGAATTAAGAAGAATTGGACTTCATTGATGAGGAAATGGAAGACTATTTTCCTAAACAATCTACCACTACAACTCAGACATCCATGCCCTCTGTGGTACATGAGGAATTCAAGGTAGATCCATTCAAGAACTTTCATGATGAACCTCTAATTCCAAAGGATGAGCCAATCGACTGGGATAGTCTACCAATTCCTAAATTAAATATTCCTCTATTCAAGAAGCTAAACAAAACAAAGCTTAGAGCAATCAAGAAAGTGAAGCCTTCAACTCTTAGATCTAAGGCACTAGCCAAAGTTCAACCCAAAGTCAACAAGGGAGATCTCTTGTATATCTGTGATATCAAGGAATTTTCTGATTTAAATCTCTACTTGGATGAACTGGAAGAAGTAAGAGGGATTGATGCTTATAGACATCTTCCTGAAAGGCTAGTGTTCAAGTACAAACAAGGAAAGGAGATCACATGGCCACTTCACAGGATTCTTTAAGAAATCCAATCTGTACTGATAAAGGTCTATTCATCCTTCAAGAAGAACTATGGATTTAATGTGACTGCAAGAAGACTAGTTCTAAAGAAGATTGAAGAACTTAGGAGTATTAGAGCTAAAGATGCACTCCCAAAAACTTTAACTATTCCTTACAAAGGGAGTAGAGTGCATCTAAGGCCCTATTGGATGATGGAATTCATGGATGAAAAAGGGAGTAAGAAGATTCTTCAGATTGGAGGACCAGTTGAGCATCTCTAGCAATGAGACTTTTTTGGAAATGCAGGAAATGCTAGATCTCTCAGAAGCTGATGAACTTGAATTCCACAGGCAACTCCAGAATCAAATAGGAGAGAATAACAGGAAGCTTGGGATGAAATCCAGACCATCAAGAGCATAGATTTATCTGCTCAGACTAGAGGAGCACATTGATAATGATTGTGAGCAAATCTTTGTATACTTTGCCTTGTTCAATTTTCAGTAAATAATGCAGCACTTATTAATTTTATCTACTACTTTTCAATCTGTATTTTTAGGGTGTTTTGTTATCATCAAGTTTCTCTTAATTTATGGCTACAATTCTAGTAGGTATAAATTGGGGGAGATTGTCGGGAATATGTTGTGAACTTGATGATTAGATTAACAAAACACCTTAGTAGATTCAACTTAGTGAAAATTGTAGCACTCGGCGGATGTTAAAAATATAGTCCCGACGTATGAAACTTATAGTCCCGACGGATGACTAATTGACATCCATCGAGTGAGTAGCTTATGTAATAAATAAGAACTATATCACATTTCTGCAAACAACTTTGTGCAAGTTTTGTAGAATAGATAAGTCATGTTGACTACTAGTGGATATATAGAATAGGTTGATTAATTGTATTTAAGTAATGTCTTGTAATTCTGTATAAGTGAAACAGAGTCACGACAATAGCCATTCAACGGATGATCAACAAAGCTACCCGACGGATGATTAACAAAGCTACCCGACGGATGATCTACAAGACTTCCGACGAATGATCAAATTCAAATATCTGTTGACAGTGACAACACAGTCACATGCGTCGGTTTGCAAAAGGAATGTGGCAGCCTGTTAAGCAGGAATTTGAGAACAAAGAAGCATTACCATTTCCATGCAATTGTGAAGATATTCAAAGATGCTGGAACAGAGTAGTGAAGCAGCATGGAATTAGACTATATATGATTTATTTTATTATCTTGTCTTATTATCATGTGAACTTGGTGATATATAAACCAAGTGTAGCTAGTAGAACAGCTAACTAAGCAAACACACTTTCAAAGAGAGATAGATAAAGCTGTACTTGTTAAGAATCTCTCTATAGTTTGATTGTTCAACTTGTAAAGCAGCTGTCAGCCATTTTAGCTCCACAGAGTTCTAATTGATATACATATATCTCTGGTGGATACGTTCAAATCCACCAGAAAGTTTTAAAAGCATTTTTTTTATTACTTTCATATTTTATCAAGCAAGAACATTTCAAGTTTTGAAAAAGTTTCCAGAATTACATTCAACCCCCCTTTTGTAATTCTTGTTGTATTGTTAGGCACTAACAATCCCAACAACCGCAATCATCCTAACTTCAGCTGGAGCAACAATCAGAATATGGTGCAACAAGCTTATTAGCCATACACAATAAAGCATTATAACCCTCCTGGTTTTCAACAATCGCAATATGCATCAAGGCAACAACTTAAACTTCAGCAGCTGCCTCAAGCTAATGAAAAATATGAATTGGAGGAGTTGAAGCTTATGTGCAAGAGCCAAGCAGTTTCTATTAAGACCTTGGAGAATCAAATTGGGCAGATTGCTAATGTCTTGCTGAATCGACAAACTGGTACACTACCTAGTGACACTGAAGTGCCAGGCAAGAGGGAAGCTAAGGAATAGGTTAAGGCAATTACATTGAGGTCTGGAAAGGTTGCAAATCCTGAAAAATCTAAAGTTCTAGAATCTGAAGTTGTGGCTGAAGAAGATGTGCCAAAGGAAGCAGAAGTGGAACCAAGGAAGACAGCTGTTGTCAACACTCCTCCTGAGGGTAATACAGGGGAAAATGGGTCTATCCTCCACCTCCTTTTCCTAAGAGGCTGCAAAAGCAAAAGCTGGAAAAGTAGTTTGCTAATTTCTTGGAAGTTTTCAAGAAACTTCACATCAACATACCTTTCGCTAAAGCTCTTGAACAAATGCCTAGTTATGCGAAGTTCATGAAAGGTATTCTCTCTCAAAAAGTGAAGCTCGGTGACTTAGAGACCGTTGCTCTCATGGAGGGTTGTAGTGACGTGTTGCAACAAAAGTTGCCTCCGAAGCTTAAAGATCCTGGAAGCTTCACTATTCCTTACACCATTGGAAAAATGTCATTTGATAAATGCTTATGTGACTTGGGAGCTAGCATCAATCTGATTCCCTTATCTATCTTCAAGAAATTGGGTCTACCAGATCCAAAGCCTACATATATGTCCTCGCAGTTGGCCGATCGCTCTATTACATATCCACGAGGCATTGTGGAAGATGTATTGGTCAAGGTGGATAAACTCATCTTTCCTGCTGACTTTGTTATTCTTCATTTCGAGGAGGATAAGAAGATTCCCCTAATCTTGGGAAGACCTTTCTTGGCTACTGGCCGAACCTTGATTGATGTGCAGAAAGGTGAGCTCACTATGCGAGTTTATGATCAGGATGTCACCTTCAATGTTTTTAATGCCATAAAATTCCTTACTGATGAAGAGGAATGTTTTAAGGTGGAATTGGTCGAATCTGTGGTTACTTCAGAATTGGATCATGTGCTAAAATTAGATGCCACACAGAAAGCCTTATTGGGGGATTCAGATAGTGAAGATGATGAAAGCGACCACCAGTTACAATATTTGAATGCTTCTCCTTGGAAGCGATGATTGGAAATGCCTTTTGAATCTCTTGTATTGGAAGAGCTGAAAAATTCTCTAAAGCGCCTCAAGTCATCTATTGAGGAAGCTCATACTCTTGAGCTTAAGCCTTTGCCTGAACATTTGAGGTATGCATTTATGGGCGATGCATCTACTTTGCCTGTTATTATTGTATCTAACCTTTCATGTAGTGATGAGGAAAAGCTTTTGAGGATTCTTAGAGAGTTCAAATCGGTAATTGGATGGATTATAGAAGATATCAAGGGAGTCAGCCCTTCGTATTATATGCACAAAATTCTTCTAGAGGAAGGAAGCACGCCTATTGTTGAGCAACAGAGAAGGCTAAATCCGATCATGAAAGAGGTTGTGAAGAAGGAAATTCTCAAGTGGCTAGATGCAGGGATTATCTATCCCATTTTTGACAGTTCTTGGGTGAACCCAGTTCACTGTGTGCCGAAGAAAAGAGGTATCACTGTGGTTGCGAATGAAAAAATGAGCTCATTCCTACTCGAACAGTCACTGGGTGGAGAGTTTGCATGGATTACATGAAGCTGAACAAAGCTACAAGAAAAGATCACTTCCCTCTTCCTTTTATTGATCAGATGCTTGATAGATTGGCTGGGCATGAGTACTACTGTCTTCTGGGTGGCTATTCGAGTTATAATCAGATTTGTATTGCTCCAGAAGATCAAGAGAAGACTACCTTCACATGTCCTTTTCGTACTTTTTCCTTTAGGAGAGTTTCTTTTGGGTTATGTGGTGCATCAGCCACATTTCAGAGATGCATGATGGCTATCTTCTCTGATATGAATGGAAATAATGTAGAAGTGTTCATGGACGATTTCTCTGTCTTTGGAACTTCTTATGATGAATGCTTGCACAATTTTGGGTTAGTTCTGAACAGGTGCGTTGAGACCAATCTGGTTCTCAGTTGGAAGAAATGTCATTTTTATGGTGCGCCAAGGCATCATTCTTGGGCACAAGGTCTCTAGTAAGGGTCTTGAGGTGGAAAGAGCCAAGGTGCAGGTTATTGAAAACCTTCCTCCACCAATTTCTGTTAAGGGAATTCGCAGTTTTCTTGGTCATGCGGGTTTCTATAGGCGTTTCATCAAGGACTTCTCTAAAATATTGAAGCCATTGTGCAATTTGCTAGAGAAATATGTTCCTTTCAAGTTTTATGATGACTGTCTAGCTGCTTTTGAGAGCTTAAAAAGAGTTTGATTACGGCACCTGTCATAACTATACCTGATTGGACTGAACCATTTGAAATGATGTGCATTGCAGGTGATTATGCAGTTGGAGCAGTTCTTGAGCAAAGGGAGAACATATTTAATGTGGTCTACTATGCTAGTAAGACCCTCAATGGTGCTCAACTGAACTACACTACTACTGAGAAAGAACTATTGGCCATTGTCTATGGTTTTGAGAAGTTTCGATCTTATTTACTTGGGACGAAGGTGATAGTTTTCACTAATCACGCTGCTATTCGCTATCTCGTCTCGAAGAAGGACTCGAAGCCTAGACTGATTCGATGGCTTCTTTTACTTCAGGAGTTTGAATTAGAGATCAAGGATAGAAAAGGGACTGAGAATCATGTCGCTGATCATCTCTCTCATTTACAGGATCCAAGTGCAACTTCATAGGATAAGTCTTTGATTTATGCGTATTTTCCCGATGAGCAACTATTTGGAGTGCAAGCAGAAGAACCGTGGTTCGCCGATATTGTGAACTACCTTGTGAGCAACGTTATGCCTCCAGATTTGACTTATGCTCAAAGGAAGAAGTTTCTTCATGAAGTGAAGAGGTACATGTGGGATGAGCCATTCCTATTTCGACAAGGAGCTGACCAGATCATCAGGAGATGTATTACATACAGCAAAACGGGGGGGATCTTGCGAGATTTCCATTCGACTGTTTATGGAGGACACTATGGTGGAGAAACGACAGCAGCTCGTATCCTTCAAGCAAGATTCTTTTGGCCTACTTTGTTTAAGGATGCTCATCAGTTTGTTTTGGAATGTGATCGATTCCAGTATGTTGGTAATATGTCTAAAAGGGATGAGATGCCTCTTAATGTGCTTCTTGTTAAGCACAAAGCATGCGCTAAATAAATCACGTAAGTATATGCGTTCGCAAGTAATATAGAATGATTTCTAGTTCATTCTCATAGAGACTCTGATTAATTATATTTAATTAACACTTACTCACCAATGTATGATTACTCTTCAATTTTAAGATAATAACAATTAAGATTGATTAACTAATATTAAATATGAGAATTAAATACTTGAATTAACAATATTAAACACACATGAGATCATAACTTCATTACTACTTTATCCAATAGTTATTATGATTACCCTTAGCATGTAATGGTGATGATATTAATCGAACAACATGAAACTGATAAACGCCAACTTTCGTTGTACGAATACCATTCTACCAAGCATCCATAATTAAGATAAAAGTTGAATAGGCATCAATTATGTTGAGCCCCTATATGTCTAGAGAATTTGACAACATAGCGATTTAAGCGCAAGTTATTCATTATGATTACACAGGGCAAGTAAAACGGTTAGAGTTACCCACTAATCATGCATACAAAACATGAACATATGCTAGCATGGCAAGTTCTAAATCTCAAGATTCACATTCGCTTCACAAGATATTAACAGGCTATCTTACATGTTCGCGACGCACATAAGACGAATAAGCACAACCTATGCTAGATATCATACAATCACCACATACCAAGGTATTAAACAATTAACTAAAGAAATCCATAGTAAATCCGCTATGATCCCAAGATCACGATTAGCCCATAATAGAACTCATCGTCATCATGGGTTCATATAAAAACATGATAATAACATAAAGGTATAAACTAATAAAATACTTAATAAAACAGAAGTACGTCCCAAGAGTATTAAGGTTCAAAGAGTAAAGAAAACTAGCATCCACTGTTACAACGAATTAAAAGAATCACAAAAATAAACGTATGCTTCCTCTTCTTCATTGTTGCGTGCTAAAACGGTCTTTTTAATCTTCTCTCATTGTTGCTTGTTGTTGAAAATGTCTCCCCAATAGGTTTATATAAGAGTCCACAAGAACCAGCGCCAACAGAAGCCCAATTATACTCGAATTATAAAATCCAGAATTTAATTTCCCGTACCCAGGCGGCCGCCTCCTCCTTCCAGGCGGGCGCCTGCTACCAGGAGGTCGCCTGCTCCTTCCAGGAGGGCGCCTGCAACTAATCCCAAGTTTGCTAAGTTTGCTTCTGATTTTGCTGATTTTTTCGCACAACTCCCCGCAACTGATCCCAAGTACTTCCCTTAGCTTATTTTTATGAAATTCTCCTATCTAAGCAAGTTACACCCCAAAATGCAAAAAACACTCGAAAAATCGTTAAATACACAAAATACTCGAGTTCAAGACATCAATTCAAGCCGTTATGAGACGCTCTAAGTGGTATAAAATGCAACTTATCACACCCCCAAACTTAAATTGATGCTTGTCCTCAAGCAGCACAGACTCAAAAATAGAATAAAAACATGCATGAATTCAAACTATATGAAATGCAGCGATCCCCATCGCGATGACTAAACCAACCAACACATGACATATCAACAAATGTAATTAGGTGACTAAAGATCAATCAAATCACATAAGCTAACATACAAATAGAAACGTGGTGTGTGCGAATGCTTAACAGATATGCTTCAAAACTAGATCAATCACCATAACTCAATTATCCTCAAGGCAATCACAAGATTATACGAAGAATATATTCTAGACACAAAATGACTTATAATACTTTAATATCATTGTAGTTTATTACAGATTCATGCTTTTATTCAACACATAAATAAATGTTTATTTGATCGTGCAATGAGTGAGGTCCACAAAAGACTTATGCAATGGTACCCATTTAGCGAGCGTTAGATTAGCGGATCCCAGACTATAAAAGCCTTAGGTCACTAGGCACAAAGTCCCCTAAGAACTTAATAACTTGAATACCAAAGAGCTCACTCGTGATCAATTATGCATTAAACCATAAATTTTTTTTCTTTTCTTTTTTTCTCCTTTTTCAATTTTTTTCTATGTTTTTTTCAATTTCTGAGCAAGTGCGTTTCGCTCCATCTTTCTCAACCCTAGACTACTCGTATACAATATGAGCCGGCTACTAGTCATTTGACGCCTAGCCACAACTAGCAATGAATTCCAATTTTTACTCCATTTTTTTTTATCTTTTCATGCATTTTATCATTAAGAGCCTATCATACATTCTAAGCATAAGTAATAGATTAACCTCAAAAACCATCAAACCATGACAACAATCTAGTCCTTAAGCATACTCTAAGACTTAGTGAAATTACAAGTGTTTCTAGCATGCATGCCAACCTAAAAAGATTCAACATCACTCTAGCGCTATCACTACACTCGCATCAATATCACATATCAATCGGTAAAGCAACACAAAAGGGATCATGGTATATGCATGAGCTAAATGACATGATAAATAAAGCTATAAAATAAAAAAACTATATATAAAAAATAAAAATAAAAAACTATATGGCAAAATACGCAACTATATTAACTAAACTAACATGAAAATGCAAAAATGCAACTACATGACACACACACAAATATGTTCCTTAACTACCACTCCCAAACTTAAAATCTTCACTGTCTCCAGTGAAGGTAATAGAAAGGAACACAGGGTATACCTACTCAGAAGAATCATCATCATCACCCTCAGAGGGTGGAGTATCGGGAGGTGGATAAGCAGAATCCTCACCAAAAATGGGCCCCAGATGTCAGCTCCAAGGCCTCTAAATGCAGTCCCAAGTGCTAGGGTGAGCTCCTGCGCAAACCTACTGTAAAACCCCCAGATCCGGGGTCAGGGATCCGGGTCGTCACGGTCTTTCTCTCCACAATATCACTTCACTTAATTAATAATAATAACCTTATGCTGTGACCCCACACTAACACACACCACAACCCGTTATAGTCTCAGAGATGAAATTTAAATAAGTACAAGTCTTTGAATCCACAATTTAAAAGTTATTACAACCCAAAATGATTACTTGATAAATTTACAGTTAATTGCCATTATCTGCCACAAGTTATAATTATACATAATTTGATTCTCAAAATAGAATGCCTGATCTACCAATGGATCTACCTCTGCAGCTATAGCAGCCACAACATCATCGGGAAGACGAGGGACGCTTCCCACGTGCTTGCGATGGGTCTGCTGGAGTCTGGCCATCTTTCCTAACTGTTGTTGTGTGATGAAGAAATAAAGCAAGAGTGAGCCTTACAGCTCGCAAGATAATATATAGTGATAACAATAATATAAGTATCTAAATGGATACTTACAAGAATCTTTTATCATGAGTAAGATAATTACTTACTAGATATAAGTAAAAACAAGGGATGAAGTTACCAAATACTTCACTATACTTATATCATTTATAAAGCTACTTGAACTACCACTGTTCAAAGTATAATAAAATTCACGGGGTCATCCCATAGATGAGACCACAAGTAAAACTTAAAAATATTTGATCTTTGAAATATTTTGAAAAGAAATGAAGTTACGAGATACTTCATTCAATGGATACACCAATAAAAATATTTGACCCTGTCAATGCTTCGGCAACCACCCATTAGTAGCCTTTCAATCGAAATGCTACGGGTAGTGTTGCAGAATTATCCAAATGGATGATGAACTCATTACGGGAGTTTACCGCGCCAGGAAGACCACTTACGATGATCAGTCGTAGTAGTACAACCCCACCATTTTCTACATGTAGAGGAGAACCTGTCGGATTTACTTGTCAACCGAACACTGAACTCCTAGGGAATGGACCGCCTTAGCGGAACTTCCAGGCCATTTGGGCCAATATAATAAGGCTGGGCCGGCGCTACTCGACCACTTACGCCACTCCTAGTTCAGATGAAATCCATGACTCTGAAACGTAAAGCTCGTTTCCCCCTTTCCCCAAGTAGAAACTTGTTGATACGGCTCCACCAAGAAGTCGTATCTAGTTGGAAAGGAAAACTCACCGATATTTCCCAGGCGATGCCTGTTAATGGATTAACTTGTTCCAAGAATTTTACTTCCCGAATATTGGGTAAGTAATCAAAAACTCTTTTACCAAGACAGCAACCTTGTTGCGAATATAAAACACACCACCGAGCCGGATCCCCCAGGTTTTGAGCGAGTATTTAAATCCCCTTTTTAAAAGGAAGATCTTAAATATAAAAATAGTTTTGGGATCCGCTCTAACTTTTGAAAATCATTTTAAAGACTCGAAAACACTTTAAAGAGTGTTTGGAGTAAAACTGATTTGATGAAGTAAATCAGTCCCCAGTATATTTAGAAAATGTCTGAATATTATTATTTAAATAATATTCCCATAAAGAATTATCTTTATAAAAATAATTGAAGTAGAAGTATTAAAACTTATACTTGAAACGAGTACTAAATAATCAAAGATATACTTATATGAAAGTATTATCTTTAGTTGAATAATCGAAAATAAGTTTGATTATTGACACCTTATTCTTTAATAAAATAAAGAATATACCTCAGCAAATACTCGGAGTCATAGATCCTCAAATGAATATTCAAATAATATTCAATAAATAAAATAAGCTGAGTAATAAGCCCTCAAATGAATATTCGAAATAATATTCATTAAATAATAAGCCGAGTCATAATACCTCGAATGAATATTATAAATAATATTCATTAAATAAAATAAAGGAGTCATACATCCTCAAATGAATATCCAAGTAATATTCAATAAATAATATAAAGGAGTCATAAGTCCTCGAATGAATATTCAAGATAATATTCATTAATAAAATAAAGTTATCGAATAAACCTTATTCGATTAATAGTTTGGAAACTATAACCATATATATATATATATCCATATCCATATATACAAAATTACTCGGGATCCTCGACTCCCGGTTTTAGAAAATATTTTCACCTTTAGGTCCCTATACTAAGGGTATATGCAAGTTACTGCTATCCTCTAGCATAGGTATTATCAACTGAACCAACAGATATATATTCCAAGAATATGAAACAGACATGCATATATACCATATCACATGCTACAATATATCGCATCATTTGCTAATTATCCAACATGCATCTATCGCAAGATAATGCAAATACATATATTCATCACAACAACAGTATAACGGATAGAATACTTGCCTGAGCGACTTGGGGGTGAGAAAGGCTCGGGACGAGTCTGATAACCAATAAACAACAAGTAAGTTGGAATTAAACCAAAATCACTTGTAAATCTATACTTTAACTAACTTAGACTCTAACGCTTGTTTTGCGCTCACTGATTTGCTTAAGTCACTCGGGTACCCTCGGCTCCACCATTTTTAATAATTTAACCTTTACGAGTTTTAAAGCGATTCCTTCGCGAATGTCTTACCAACTGCCTAACACACTTACCATAAATGTTTCATACATTAATTAACCCTTTTTGGTCTTTAACCTACATTTCAAAGTAAGGCGAGGGAAAAAGTTTCGTTCGCGAAACGCCGTTACTTGAAACGGTCGTTTCTCCTAAACCGTGCATCGGAATCGAACGAACTACATATCAAAACGAAGCTCGTAACATGAGCTATCTAAACATGGCAGTGGTCATATTCTAGCAGGGGGTTCTCGGGTCCTAATGCTATGCACAAAAACAGTCCAAAGAAAATCGGACGTTACGACGGCTATGTTTACGCGATTTCCCAATTTTAAACCATACAAAACCAACCACAAACCAACCTCAAATCCAACACACAACAAACATCCATCCTTATCACATCATAACAACCCCAACCAATTCAATTTAATCATTCATACTTATGCTTAAACTTAACTTTAATCATACTTAAGTTCCTTTAAATCAAAACCACAACAATTACCATTCCATTTCACTACCATTCCAAATCCCAAACTCTAAATCATAACAACAAACTACAATATCAACCCACTAATCAAAATCATCTTATAATTTATAGGAATCTAGGGTTTGGAGATGGTATACCTTCCTTGAAGTGGTGGGTGGAGCTAGGAAGCCTTAAGAAGCTTTGAGAAGTCTTAAGAATGCTTGGATCTTCAAGAAAAACAAGAAAAAGTTCAAGTTAAAAACTTGAAAACACTATTCATTGTCTTCTTCTTTGATTAAATGAAGAAGAATGAGAAGGAATTGATGGCTTAAACTCATGGTATAGCCCTAACTATGCATGAAGATGATTAGGGAATTTACTCACCAATTTAGGAAGCTTGGATCTTGAATTTTTGAAAATTCTTGCCTAATGAATAGTAAAAAGCCGAGAGCTTCAAGAACAAGGCCTTGGTTGCTTTTTATTTTTGATGAAAATGATTTTACTTGGCTTGGTTGATTGGTTTTTTGTGCTTGCTTTAGTCAATTACCTTCTTGCCCTTGAATTTGTGTGGTTCTCATTCAACCCCACCTCCTTCCTTCCCATGTCATGCTTATGTCATCCTCATGATGTCATCCTCCCTTCCTTGTCCTCTTTCTATTGGTTGGATGACATCATTCCCACTAATCCCTTTGATTATCTTCCTAATCGTTTGCCTAATGACCGCTGATCTGTTATACGGTTCGCTTAACTTTCGTTCTCGTTTATCGTTTGAAGGATCATACCCGGGATCTTATTACTTAGGTTCCCTTAACCTTTCTCAATACATTATATTCCTTTTTATGATCCTCTATTATAATCCTTTAATTTAAATCCTTTTTATCCTGTTACCTTATACTCAATTCTCTCCGTATCTTGTGGATTTCCGGGAAAAACCAAAGTGTTCGGAATTGGATTCTGACGATCTTTACATACACTTATATACTTCATAGAGTACTAATAATATCCCATAAGATCAATAACAGAACCCCTACATAACGTGGCATGAAAAGTTTTCTCGTTCAGCAAAAACACTATTCATAAGGGTTTCAAAATTTCTCAAAAATTGGGGTTATTACAGTCTCCCCTCCTTAAAAGGATTCCGTCCCGGAATCAGATAGAAAACAAATGGGGATACTTTCTTAGCATTACACTTTCTAACTCTCTAGTCAATTTTCCCACATTGTGGTTCTACCACCAAACTCTGCCTAGTTTGATAATCCTTCTCCTAAGCACTTGTTCCTTTTTACTCTATAACCCTTCCTGGTTGCTCCATATAGGTTATGTCGGGTTGCATATCTATGCGCTCATATGCCTCTATTTATCTGGCATCTGAATTACACTTCCTTAACATTGATACGTGAAACACGTTACGACCTGCTACATGTTCGGGGTTAGGGCTAGCTCATATGCTAACTTTCCAAACGTCTTAATATATCCAAGGGTCCAACGAATTGTAGACTTAGCTTTCCTTTCTTTCCGAACCTCATCAATCCTTTCCAAGGGATACCTATATCATTACTAGGTCCCCTATTTCATACTCTTTATCCTTTCGTGTCAAATCAACATACTTATCATGTCCATCTTGGGCTACTACCAGCCGTCCTCTGATTAGATCTATCATATCCTTGGTCCTTTGGACTACTGCGGGTCCGAGCATCTTGCGCTCTACAACTTCATCCTAACATAAGGGAGATCGACATTGTCTTCCCTCAAGGATCTCATAAGGCGACATCTCGATAATGACATATGATCTATTGTCGTAAGATAACTCAATCCGCGTTATGTGATCATTCCAATTTCTTTCAAGTCTATTGCACAAACTCTCATTATAGCTTCTAGCATTATAGCTTTTGCTTCTTAATACCCATTCTTTTCCAGTTCGTTATCGCTATCACCTTCGGTTCCTAATATTATACTGGTTATACTTTTGCTCGTTAGCATTCTATAACCTTTTAATAACCACGTCAACCTTAGTATCACGAATGTGTTTCCATTCCGCATACTACCACCACTTTATTACTCCTTTTTCAGTTGTTTCTATTTTCCAAAATTTGATCAATCAAATAGAAGTAAAGGAATTTGTTGAGAGATCACTATGATCATGAACACTTGTTATATCGCATAGTTAGTACAGAAGGTGGCCAGCCTTTAGTACTTGACAAGCAACTAAACAATAGATGGTATCCTACTAGGCTTCTATCACAAAGATAGATAGTCATTCGGCAATACCTCCCCTTCTGGAAGGGTTGTTCTTCTCAGCTTACATGAAATGAAAAGAAGAGAAAAGAACGAATTGAAGAGAATTGTATATATGAAAAAAATATACAGCCACAAAATATCTGGCTTGGAACCTACCTCTGAACTATAGAGGTTTGTCATAGGAGAACAAAACATATATGTATTTATATCAACATCAAGTATTATAGCATCGCATTTCACGTGCCTAAATATTTTCTCTATCCCGTCCATCATTCTATGGACCCATGCTCTTCCTCGAGCTTATACACAATCACCTTTGAAACTCCCTCGACATCGAAAATCGAATCTGGGATCTCATTCTATGTATCACCGTTACTAGGATTCTATGCTCACATCGCAACCTTCCTCGTATAATAATACGGCTCTCTATTGATAAGAAAGAATAAATATTCAATAGGTAGATACTCTACTTAATTAGTCTATCAATGATAACTTATACACTACCACTACCCGATTAGTGGTATTCAATCTCAACATCCATTCCAATACAACTCTCACGGTTATAATCAGCTCATTACTCGTAGAATCATTGCTGCCTTACTATGGTCCACCACTGACCTACTGTAGTCATTCATTTTCCATGAAGTCTTAATAGCTAACCATACGGAGTCCATACATCTCGTATCTAATTCTCCTAAGGAGTTAACATAACCACCAATCACAATTCATGAAGAACACTCCAAACTCTGACGTACTTTCATGACATGAAGCAGATAAAATTGCAGAAGAGTTTCAATCAAAGCAACGATAGCAGGTTAATACCATTCTTAATCATATGCCTTAAATAGAAGACTTAACTCAAAGGTTCGTCTAGTCCTTTTGGAAACATGGTCCTGGCTTATCCCAAGATAGGACCTCCTAAGATAGATAGCCCGTTCATGGCGATTACACGAATTAAACTTTTACCAACTACTATTACGGTTGGGTATTGCACAGTCATCAGAAGGAATGTCAATCTTCTAAACCATAATACAACCTTCACAGCTTTAACCATCATCACTGTATTCTTTGGCACAAGCGCCTACAATTATCCTCTTACCTTTAAAGTGTCGACCACCTCTTTGGCCTTTCCTGATATTAAAATTTCCTTATTGTCAATGTCATTTTAACCACCTCCAAATAAATTTTCTACCTTATTTCAATCACTGCTTTTGTGAAGATGTATTCCTTAAAATCTGATGAGTAAAAAAAAATATCACCATTTTTCCATAAGTTATTGCCTCAGTCTTTAGAGGTTAATCACTGTCACGACTGACTCTCAATCATACTTAGAACATCTTTTATCTTAAGTCTTAATTGCCCTGAATAATTTCGACCTTTACTGGTTCGATCCATACTTTCTCGTGGGTTAACACGTGCCCCACTTGGCATCATTATAATTATGTCATATTTCCTTTATCAACATTTTTATTCTTGAGAATTTCGAATATTTCCTTTCTCCTTGTAAAACCTCTAAGGTTATCCTTCAATCGTTCCTCCAGTATTCCCTATATACAGGGCATATCAAAATACCATTTACTGATACTAGAACCATTGTCTATATACTTCTGAAAAATTTCTCCACTGATCCTTAAAGGTTATTATTACCTTAATCCTTTCCAATTCATACTGTCAAAACTCATACTATCCCTATTAAGGGTGAAATGCCAACCTTTATGCATTCCCCTAGGATTCGTTTTAAGTTACCGATGTTCTATCCTTAATTCCACCTTTAAAAAGGTACAAGCATCCTTCCATGGATAAATAAAGTCATATATCCCTGATAAGGGTATCTTATTCAATCATTTCCACCTCGATAGTCTATACCGAATTTCACAATAGCATCCTTATTCAAGTTAAGGTCAATCCACATGGCCTCCAAAAGATAAAAATGGTTATCCGCTTTTCTTGCCTAATTTGGTAACGATAACAAGGATGACCTGGAAGATATTGGTCATGTTCAACGTGAACTCCTTCTTAATAATTCCTTATTTACTTTTGTTGTTTATCTCAACAGTCACCTCAATGTTGGGATATCTTTCATATCTGGCGTCTCCCTTTCTGGGTATCATGCCACCGATCTTACACTTCACCTTCTTGAAGGTCACTTCCTTCATCCAATTTTCTTAATTTCTTACTTTCTTGTCTCCTCAGTCTATCCGCGTCTCATTATTTATCCTTCGAATTATCTCAAGGTTTCCTCGAATCTTCCCAACTTACAAGGGATAAAATATATGTATCTCTTATGCCCTTAACCATCAATTTTAACTCATGGTGAATCACCCTCATCCTGACGATTACATACTTTTCTATTTCTATTGCTACGAGTCTTTAGGGTTTCCTCATACCCAACTCCCTTATCATTATTTCATGAACTAACACAACATAAGCATTGATTTCAAACATCCCGTCATTCTGGATTCGTGTCCTCAGAACGAATCTTGACAACTTTTACAACTTAGATTCATAATTTATCATACTCGTCTGCCTTTGTTCTGACTCTAAAGCTTTACACTATCTCCTTATCTTTGGGAATTACTTTCCCGAAAACAATTGACTGGACTTAAATTAGTTTATTATAATCTCTTGCTCCGTGCCTTCCTTGGCCTTTCACCAGCAGGTGGTCTCTCTCTTAGGAGGGTGAGTGATAAAAACAGTCTTTTGTGATTCGTCAATCATTCAGAATCTCAAATGATTCCTATATTTCCTTTAGCCAGGCTCTTGCCTCGACTAGGTCAACCTGTTCCTTGGAACTCTGAGAGCTTAACGATTTAAAGGTCATGAAAGAATTTCCTGCCGCATTGTCCCCTCAGGGTGGTGGTTGGGGATAATAGTCTAAGTTCTGTCTAGATAGGTCCATGAATTGCCGTATAGGAGTACCGTCTCGGTTCTCCTTTCCTTACTCGACTTTCTGTTTCCTTAGTATGAAATGTTTCATCCTACTCCCCATAATTGGGGTCATCTTTTAATTTAAAATCCTCATTTTCCTCTCCATTATGTCATGGGTTCCTTCTATCCTGATAGCGACCTCCCTGACTATCACGTTCAGGGTTTGCTCTAAATCTTATTCCTCAAACTATGGCTCTCATCTAAGTTCTCATCCTTACGCTCTTGAACTTTCGAAACCCAAATTCTATAGGAATACCTCATTATTCCCTTATCCTCTTTCTCGGTATTAATCTCATATTTATTTGTTGGCTCTCTGCCTTCATTCATCACCTTTCTCTGGCACAATATGCTCTTTTCCGATAATTCGGACTGTATTGCAATCTCAAACAGCTTTTCGGTACCGGCTCCGGTTACCTTCATATCTATTTCCATTTTTTTTTTTCAAATTCTCTTATCAACTTTCCCAAAGACATTAACCTCTTGAGTCTCTCCTTCTTACTAAGGGCATCAGCCACCACATTGGCTTTCCCCGAATGATAAAGAATCTCCCAATCATAATTCTTGATTAGCTCTAACCGCCTCCTCGGGCATATGTTGAGCTCTCTCTATGGGAAAATGTACTAGAGTACTTATGGTTTGTGAATCTCATACTTCTCTCCATACAAGTAGTGCCTCAAACCTTTAGGGCAAAACTATTGCCACGAGCCTAAGCTCATGGGCGGGGATATCGAATTTCATATTACCTTAATTGTCTTGACATGTACGCGATTACCTTACCGTGCTGCATAAGCACGCACCCTAAGCCCTAGTGCGAAGCGTCACTATACTTCACAAAATCTCCTTTTCCATCCGGCAACGCCAGCATAGGGGCCATCACCAATCTTTGCTTCAGTTCTTGAAAGCTGTTCTCGCATTTCTCTGTCCATTCAAACTTCTCAGTCTTACGAGTAAGCCGCGTTAAAGGGGCTACTATCTTTACAACTTGAACGAACCTCCGGTAGTGACCGGCCAATCCTACCTCTGGTAGTCGACCAAACCATGGTCATCAATTCATCAGTGGTCCTTTATCCAATCCTGTCAGGATCCTCCATGGGATCCTCCTCAACAACTATCCCTTCTAGGACAACATCCTCAACCGCTAAATCCTCAATATCAACATCATCCGGTCCTGCATTAGGACACTCTATCGGATCCACAATCCGATCTCCAATTAGTAATAAAATATTATCACGATGTTGCTCCTCAACATCAGGGTTCGGAGTCCCGTTACCATATACGATAACGAACTACGCTCCTATCACGATATTTATAAGGGTTCCCATAAGGGTTTTAACTGTCAGTACTACGTTAGGTAGTCCGACTATGAACTTGGCAAGAGTTCTTATTATCTTTGTGAACTTATTATCTTAACGTCCCATCATCTCTGAGGTTTATAACGCTTAGCTCTGATACCATTTCTGTAACACCCCCAGATCCGGGGTCGGGGATCCGGGTCATCACGGTCTTTCTCTCCACAATATCACTTCACTTAATTAATAATAATAACCTTATGTTGTGACCCCACACTAACACACACCACAACCCGTTATAGTCTCAGAGATGAAATTTAAATAAGTACAAGTCTTTGAATCCACAATTTAAAAGTTATTACAACCCAAAATGATTACTTGATAAATTTACAGTTAATTGCCATTATCTGCCACAAGTTATAATTATACATAATTTGATTCTCAAAATAGAATGCCTGATCTACCAATGGATCTACCTCTGCAGCTATAGCAGCCACAACATCATCGGGAAGACGAGGGACGCTTCCCACGCGCTTGCGATGGGTCTGCTGGAGTCTGGCCATCTTTCCTAACTGTTGTTGTGTGATGAAGAAATAAAGCAAGAGTGAGCCTTACAGCTCGCAAGATAATATATAGTGATAACAATAATATAAGTATCTAAATGGATACTTACTAGAATCTTTTATCATGAGTAAGATAATTACTTACTAGATATAAGTAAAAACAAGGGATGAAGTTACCAAATACTTCACTATACTTATATCATTTATAAAGCTACTTGAACTACCACTGTTCAAAGTATAATAAAATTCACGGGGTCATCCCATAGATGAGACCACAAGTAAAACTTAAAAATATTTGATCTTTGAAATATTTTGAAAAGAAATGAAGTTACGAGATACTTCATTCAATGGATACACCAATAAAAATGTTTGACCCTGTCAATGCTTCGGCAACCACCCATTAGTAGCCTTTCAATCGAAATTCTACGGGTAGTGTTGCAGAATTATCCAAATGGATGATGAACTCATTACGGGAGTTTACCGCGCCAGGAAGACCACTTACGATGATCAGTCGTAGTAGTACAACCCCACCATTTTCTACATGTAGAGGAGAACCTGTCGGATTTACTTGTCAACCGAACACTGAACTCCTAGGGAATGGACCGCCTTAGCGGAACTTCCAGGCCATTTGGGCCAATATAATAAGGCTGGGCCGGCGCTACTCGACCACTTACGCCACTCCTAGTTCAGATGAAATCCATGACTCTGAAACGTAAAGCTCGTTTCCCCCTTTCCCCAAGTAGAAACTTGTTGATACGGCTCCACCAAGAAGTCGTATCTAGTTGGAAAGGAAAACTCACCGATATTTCCCAGGCGATGCCTGTTAATGGATTAACTTGTTCCAAGAATTTTACTTCCCGAATATTGGGTAAGTAATCAAAAACTCTTTTACCAAGACAGCAACCTTGTTGCGAATATAAAACACACCACCGAGCCGGATCCCCCAGGTTTTGAGCGAGTATTTAAATCCCCTTTTTAAAAGGAAGATCTTAAATATAAAAATAGTTTTGGGATCCGCTCTAACTTTTGAAAATCATTTTAAAGACTCGAAAACACTTTAAAGAGTGTTTGGAGTAAAACTGATTTGATGAAGTAAATCAGTCCCCAGTATATTTAGAAAATGTCTGAATATTATTATTTAAATAATATTCCCATAAAGAATTATCTTTATAAAAATAATTGAAGTAGAAGTATTAAAACTTATACTTGAAACGAGTACTAAATAATCAAAGATATACTTATATGAAAGTATTATCTTTAGTTGAATAATCGAAAATAAGTTTGATTATTGACACCTTATTCTTTAATAAAATAAAGAATATACCTCAGCAAATACTCGGAGTCATAGATCCTCAAATGAATATTCAAATAATATTCAATAAATAAAATAAGCTGAGTAATAAGCCCTCAAATGAATATTCGAAATAATATTCATTAAATAATAAGCCGAGTCATAATACCTCGAATGAATATTATAAATAATATTCATTAAATAAAATAAAGGAGTCATACATCCTCAAATGAATATCCAAGTAATATTCAATAAATAATATAAAGGAGTCATAAGTCCTCGAATGAATATTCAAGATAATATTCATTAATAAAAGAAAGTTATCGAATAAACCTTATTCGATTAATAGTTTGGAAACTATAACCATATATATATATATCCATATCCATATATACAAAATTACTCGGGATCCTCGACTCCCGATTTTAGAAAATATTTTCACCTTTAGGTCCCTATACTAAGGGTATATGCAAGTTACCGCTATCCTCTAGCATAGGTATTATCAACTGAACCAACAGATATATATTCCAAGAATATGAAACAGGCATGCATATATACCATATCACATGCTACAATATATCGCATCATTTGCTAATTATCCAACATGCATCTATCGCAAGATAATGCAAATACATATATTCATCACAACAACAGTATAACGGATAGAATACTTGCCTGAGCGACTTGGGGGTGAGAAAGGCTCGAGACGAGTCTGATAACCTATAAACAACAAGTAAGTTGGAATTAAACCAAAATCACTTGTAAATCTATACTTTAACTAACTTAGACTCTAACGCTTGTTTTGCGCTCACTGATTTGCTTAAGTCACTCGGGTACCCTCGGCTCCACCATTTTTAATAATTTAACCTTTACGAGTTTTAAAGCGATTCCTTCGCGAATGTCTTACCAACTGCCTAACACACTTACCATAAATGTTTCATACATTAATTAACCCTTTTTGGTCTTTAACCTATATTTCAAAGTAAGGCGAGGGAAAAAGTTTCGTTCGCGAAACGCCGTTACTTGAAACGGTCGTTTCTCCTAAACCGTGCATCGGAATCGAACGAACTACATATCAAAACGAAGCTCGTAACATGAGCTATCTAAACATGGCAGTGGTCATATTCTAGCAGGGGGTTCTCGGGTCCTAATGCTATGCACAAAAACAGTCCAAAGAAAATCGGACGTTACGACGGCTATGTTTACGCGATTTCCCAATTTTAAACCATACAAAACCAACCACAAACCAACCTCAAATCCAACACACAACAAACATCCATCCTTATCACATCATAACAACCCCAACCAATTCAATTTAATCATTCATACTTATGCTTAAACTTAACTTTAATCATACTTAAGTTCCTTTAAATCAAAACCACAACAATTACCATTCCATTTCACTACCATTCCAAATCCCAAACTCTAAATCATAACAACAAACTACAATATCAACCCACTAATCAAAATCATCTTATAATATATAGGAATCTAGGGTTTGGAGATGGTATACCTTCCTTGAAGTGGTGGGTGGAGCTAGGAAGCCTTAAGAAGCTTTGAGAAGTCTTAAGAATGCTTGGATCTTCAAGAAAAACAAGAAAAAGTTCAAGTTAAAAACATGAAAACACTATTCATTGTCTTCTTCTTTGATTAAATGAAGAAGATTGAGAAGGAATTGATGGCTTAAACTCATGGTATAGCCCTAACTATGCATGAAGATGATTAGGGAATTTACTCACCAATTTAGGAAGCTTGGATCTTGAATTTTTGAAAATTCTTGCCTAATGAATAGTAAAAAGCCGAGAGCTTCAAGAACAAGGCCTTGGTTGCTTTTTATTTTTGATGAAAATGATTTTACTTGGCTTGGTTGATTGGTTTTTTGTGCTTGCTTTAGTCAATTACCTTCTTGCCCTTGAATTTGTGTGGTTCTCATTCAACCCCACCTCCTTCCTTCCCATGTCATGCTTATGTCATCCTCATGATGTCATCCTCCCTTCCTTGTCCTCTTTCTATTGGTTGGATGACATCATTCCCACTAATCCCTTTGATTATCTTCCTAATCGTTTGCCTAATGACCGCTGATCTGTTATACGGTTCGCTTAACTTTCGTTCTCGTTTATCGTTTGAAGGATCATACCCGGGATCTTATTACTTAGGTTCCCTTAACCTTTCTCAATACATTATATTCCTTTTTATGATCCTCTATTATAATCCTTTAATTTAAATCCTTTTTATCCTGTTACCTTATACTCAATTCTCTCCATATCTTGTGGATTTCCGGGAAAAACCAAAGTGTTCGGAATTGGATTCTGACGATCTTTACATACACTTATATACTTCATAGAGTACTAATAATATCCCATAAGATCAATAACAGAATCCCTACATAGCGTGGCATGAAAAGTTTTCTCGTTCAGCAAAAACACTATTCATAAGGGTTTCAAAATTTCTCAAAAATTGGGGTTATTACACCTACTCTGTGACTCATACATCGCATCCATCCTCCTGGAAAGCCTCCTGTACTGGACATCAGCTAATGCCGAACCATCTCCTCCCTGGCCTCTCGAAGAACCTGCCTCCCCCTGAGCCCGACTGGACCTAGCCATGGTAGCACCAGCTGCTGAACGTCCTCCTGGAGATGATATCCCAAACCATGTGACTCGGGCTCTCCACCCGTCCACTCCTGCATCGCATTCATCATCGATGAATCAATAGGAGCGGCCGACATCTGCAGCTGCTCATAAGAAGGCCAATGGACTCCAACTTCCTTGCACAACTTAGTGACAATAGAGGCTTACGGGATATTGTATTGCGACTTCCCACTCAAAAACTTCAAAATCCCTTGGTAGATGAACTCACCAAGGTTCACATAATACTCCTCATTCAGAATCCCCCACAACAACCTGGCTCTCTCAACTGTAACCTCATGTGCATGCGAAGAAGGAAGAATATTAGCACAAATAAATGCATTACATGCACGAGCATACCTGTTCATGGCGACAGCCGGGAAAGAACGATAATCGTTGGATCCCCTTTTAAACTTCCACATTATACCCGGCTAACGGAGAGTAGCAATAATTAAGTCTAAATCAAAATCCTCAGGGGCCTTTTCATTCCAATTTTCCTCATGTGGTTTCCTTTATCGCTGCCCAATATCCCGGTGAATCGCCTCAGGCTGATAATCAATAGTAAGCCCACGAACAACAGAAAACCCATTCTTGTCGTCCTTAGCGTTCGCATAGAACTCGCGAACAATACTCATCGGTACAGCCTCAGGTGACTCATAGAAAGTAATCAATCCCATCTCTGCAATCATCGGCAACAACTCACCATCCCTCCCCGATGGCAAGAACCCCCTCTCCTTCATAATCGGCTTCGTCAGAAGCTTGGAATACTCTTCTTCAGCAGCCCTATCCAACAATTGGGACCTCGCAGCAGTGCTCCTCGGCGAATCAGTAGCAGTCGGATTGGTGCTGCTGCTACCCATAGTTCTCGATCTCTTTGGTCCCATGAAAACTGAAAATAAGGGCTTGAGAGTTTGTGTTTTGTGTGTAGGAGAGAGTTTGAGAGTTGAAAGTATATGAGATGTGTAATATGAGGTTGTTGAAGGGTTTTAAGCACATAAACACAACAAAAACGTAAATTTAAATCTTAAAAAAAATCGAAACCCTCCGCAGGATCCATGCGAAAAATAATATTTAATTCGTAGTTCAGTATGTTTACCTTAAGAAGCTTTACGTTAATGGAAAGATGGAGGTCTTTAATAACGATCCAAGAACGATGAACGGAGATCCCTAGTAGCTGCTCCTCAATTGTGAAGCACTCCACCGGTATCCACCAAGGGATCAAAATAATGGAGGGAGGAAGAGGTTGAGAAAATTAGTTGCCTCCCTCTTGTTCTACTTTAGAATTAGGGTTAATATTTGGGTTGAGGCAAATAGGGTTTATAATAGTATATTTATAGGCAAAATTTTCAGCTGAAAATTTTCCATAAAATATTATTATTATTAACCCTTTAATTGATTATTCTTATTAACCAATTAACTAATAATTAAAACACCTTTTAATCATTAATTCCTTTTCTAAACACTTTAGAAAAATAATTCTCTCACTTGATATAATTTCCAAAATTAAATTCTTAATTAATAATATTAAGAATTAATTAAATCTCATTTAATCAATTATTAAATCTGCTAATTAATTATTTATTTCACAAATAAATAATTACCAGCCATTATTAATTAATTTCTCCACCATTAAATCATTCTCTTTTATGGTGTGACCCTGTAGGTTCAATATTAAGCCGGTAGTAGAAATAAATAATAATAAAACTATTTTATCATTATATATATAAATTCTCTAATTCATTAAATATGATTAATTAATAAATTAATCATATTTATTCTACATCGTGAGGGATACTTCTCAGCATATCGCGACTATCCGGATAATACGAATTCACTTCTTATAATACCAATAACCTATTCAGTGAGTAGTTACCGTACAATCAATTCCTTATACGCTGCAATGTCACGATTAAATACAAGGCATGGAACTTGTGTCAAGCCTATCTTATTTAATCATTTGCTTTCCCATTCACTATACTTAGTTCTATTTAATGTAAATTAGAAACTCCTTTCTAATTTCATTCACTCTGGCCAGAGATTCCTGAACTAGCATAAGTGGATCAGCATTGAACATTCTCTTTTTTCACTGGAAGGGGTAGATCCTTTATTGATCATACACTATCTTCGTGTACAAATTCCTATACCCAGTAGAGCTCTTACAATTGTCCCTGGAGACTAAGAACTAAACCAAAGCATAGTTCAGTGTACACAAGATGACTATGATGACCTCAAGTCTAAGGATACTTGTACAACTATCACTATGTGAACAACTGCTGACACATGAGTGAACTCCATCAGTTGTTCAGCTGTGTGAGTCATGTTCAGTGAACTTATTCTATAATAAGCACCTACATACTAGCTATAGTGTCACCACACAAATGTCTATGAGAACAAATATCCTTCATGATGAAGCAAGCATAGTATGTACCGATCTTTGCGGATTACTAATTACCAGTTAGTAATCCTACGACCAGGAAATATTTAAGTTTAGAGTTATCATCTTTTAGGTCTCATTATTATGATCTCATTATAATCCATAAAAAACTTTACTCTAAACTATGGTATATCTTATTTAAACACTTAAATAGATAAAGCCCACAATAAAACTAAAACAAATCTTTTATTAATATCAATGAAATCAAAATAGATTACATAAAAGTTATTCCTAAATCATCATACATGATTGGACTTAGGACATATCTGTTTCAATCTCCCACTTATACTAAAGCCAATCACTCTGGTATCTAATACCCATCTTATCTTTATGACGATCAAAGTGACTTTGAGAACGTGGCTTTGTGAGTGGGTCTGCTACGCTGTTATATGTGTCAACTCTCTTGACGTCTCCTCTTTCAATACAATACAAGAAATGTTACCGCGCTCCCACTAACCTTTTTGTAGACACATGGTTCATCAATGTTTTTGATAAAAGCAAACTCTTTGATTGTTTCATCAAAACAGATGTTCCATCTACGAGAAGCTTGCTTTAAACCATATATGGTTTGTAGCAGCTTACACACTAGGTGTTCATTTCCCTTGGAAAGAAAACCCTCTGGCTGTGTCATATACACTTCCTCTTCAAGTTTCCCATTGAGGAAGTCCATTTTCACGTCCATTTGCCAGATCTCATAGTCGTAGTAAGCAGCAATCGCAAGAAAAATCCGAATTGATTTTAACAGGGCTACAGGCAAAAAAGTTTCATCAAAGTCAATCCCTTTCCTTTGTCTAAATCCTTTTGCCACGAGCCTGGCCTTATAGGTCTCCACCTGCCCATCTGCTCCAATCTTTCTTTTATATACCCACTTACACCGAATAGGCTTAACACCTTCAGGCGCCTCAACCAGAGTCCATACTTGGTTGGTATACATAGATTCCATTTCGGATTTCATGGTACTATACCATTTCTCTGAGTCAACACTACTCATAGCCTCATTATAGGTCACAGGGCCGTCATCATCAATGATTGACAACTCATTGTCATTCTCAATGACAAGGCCATAATACCTCTCAGGTTGGCGAGCACTCTCCTTGTCCTACGAATGGGCTGTTCCACAGAAGGTTGTTCAGTCTGAACAGGTGTTTCCACTTGATCCGTAGTAGTTTGTGCTTCTTGAACTTCATCAAGTTCAATTTTGCTCCCACTGTTTCCTTCAAGGATAAACTGCTTTTCCAAGAAGGTAGCATGTCTGGAGAGAAACACCCGATGATCAGTGTAAAAGTAATACCATAAAGTCTCTTTAGAATATCCCACAAAATTACATTTTACAGATCGAGATTCCAGCTTATGTGGGTCAACTTTCTTGACATAAGCTGGACATCCCAAATCTTAACGTGTTTAAGACTCGGTTTCCTTTATTTCCATATCTCATATGGAGTTTGAGGAACAAATTTGCAAGGCACCTTATTCAGTAAATATGTTGAGGTTTCCAATACATAACCCCACAGGAATACTGGAAGATTCGCATAGCTCATCATGGACCGAACCATGTCTAACAAAGTTCGATTTCTTCTTTCAAATACCCCATTCAACTATGGAGTATATGGTGAAGTCCACTGAGAGACTATACCATTTTCTTTAAGATAAGCTAGAAACTCTCCATTCAAGTATTCACCACCTCGATCTGATCGAAGTGTTATAATACTATGTGTGGTTTGTTTCTCCACTTCATACTTATATTCTTTGAACTTTTCAAAGGCTTCAGACTTGTGTTTCATCAAATACACAGTTCTGAATCTAGATCGATCATCTATGAAAGCAATGAAGTATGAAAATCCACCCATGGCTTGCGTAGACATTGGTCCACATACATCCGTGTGTACCAATCCTAGCAAATCTGCATCCCTCTCTCCATGTCCACTAAATGGAGATTTGGTCATTTTACCCAATAGACAAGACTCACATGTAGGATATGATTCAAAATCAAAGGGGTCAAGTAACCCTTCCTTATGCAATGTCTGCAGTCTATTTTCACTAATATGACCAAGTCCGCAGTGCCACAAGAAAGTGAGATTTTCATCATCCCTTTTTCTTTTATTAGTATGTTCAATTTGTAGTAAATTATGCTCTACGTCACATACATACAGACCATTGTTTAAAATACCACTTCCATAAAGAACGTTATCTCTAAGAATTGAACATTTATTATTCTGAATAACAAACAAAAATCCAGCCAAGTCTAACATGGAATAGAAATAATATTCCTCACAATCGAGGGAACAAAATAATAATTATTTAGAACAATAGTCTTGCCCGTAGGCATATGTAAATGAAATGATCCTACAGCTTCAGCAACAACTCTTGCTCCATTTCCCATCCGTAGAATAACCTCCTCTTCTTCAAGAGGCCTACTTCTCCTTAGTCCCTGCAACGAATTGGAAATATGAGAACCACAGGCGGTATCTAATACCCAAGTAGAAATTTGACTTAGTGATATATTAACTTCGATCATGAACATACCTGAATCAGAAGCGGTAGTCTCACTACCCTTCTTCTTCTTCAATTCTGCAAGGTAAACCTTGTAGTTCCTCTTCCAGTGTCCCACCTTGTTACAGTGAAAGCAAACAGCTTTGCTCTTGGGGTCTTCAGCTTTTGGTGGAACCGACTTTTTCTCACCTAATTTCTTCTTCTTGGAAGGGTTCTTTTTCCTTTTTTTAGGATTGAAATCTTCACCAATTAGAAGAACAGAACTCTTCTTAGGGGGAAAATTCGATTCCGCAGTCTTCAACATGTTGTGGAGTTTAGTGTAACACCCCCAGATCCGGGGTCGGGGATCCGGGTCGTCACGGTCTTTCTTTCCACAATATCACTTCACTTAATTAATAATAAATAACCTTATGCTGTGACCCCTCACTAATACACACCACAACCCGTTATAGTCTCAGAGATGAAATTGAAATAAGTACAAGTCTTTGAATCCATAATTTAAAAGTTATTACAACCCAAAATGATTACTTGATAAATTTACAGTTAATTGCCATTATCTGCCACAAGTTATAATTATACATAATTTGATTCTCAAAAGTAGAGTGCCTGGTCTACCAATAGATCTACCTCTGCAGCTATAGCAGCTACAACATCACCGGGAAGACGCGGGACGCTTCCCACGCGCTTGCGCTGGATCTGCTGGAGTCTGGCCATCTTTCCTAACTGTTGTTGTGTGATGAAGAAATAAAGCAAGAGTGAGCCTTACAGCCCGCAAGATAATATATAGTGATAATAATAATATAAGTATCTAAATGGATACTTACTAGAATCTTTTATCATGTGCAAGATAATTACTTACTAGATATAAGTAAAAATAAGGGATGAAGTTACCAGATACTTCACTACACTTATATCATTTATAAAGCTACTTGAACTACCACTATTCAAAGTATAATGAGCTTTCAACAGTTCATCACATAGATGAGACTACAAGACAAGATTTGAATAGATTAAATCTTTGAAATATTATTAAAGGAAATGAAGTTATGATATACTTCATTAAGTTCTGATATATATATATATATATCCACATATACATCTTCTTTATACATTTCCTGAAAACCTCTGTCATGTACAGTATGAACAGAGTTTGAAACATCCAATGAATTTTGGAAAGGAAAAGAATTTTGGCATAAACCAGGTATCTTGCTGATCAGGCAAAGATAGCAATAAGTAACATTTTTTACTAGTAGATGGACGAATTCCCCACTGGTCATCACCCTGGTCGCAATAGGACCTTATGCTGGACTGCCACTCAGCCACTTATGCATTTGATGGACTCCCACTGAGCCACTTACACTATCATGGACGCCCACTGAGCCCATGTTGCTTATGCTGACTCAAATAGATGGACTTACTTCCCGAACGTTGGGTAAGTAATCAATTCATTAACAAAACCACAACCTTGTTGCAAATATAAAATACACCACAGAGCTAGATCCCTCAGGTTTTGAGCGAGTATTTAAATCCCCTTAAAAAGGAAGATCTTAAATATAAAAATGAGTTTTGGGATCCGCTCTAACTTTTAAAAATCATTTTAAAGACTCGAAAACACTTTAAAGAGTGTTTGGAGTAATGCTGATTTAATAAAGTAAATCAGTCCCAATATATTAGAAAATATCTGAATATTATTATTTAAATAATATTCCCATAAAGAATAATCTTTATACAAATAATTGAAGTAGAAGTTGTAAAACTTATACTTGAAATGAGTATTAAATAACAAAAGATATACTTATACGAAAGTACTATCCTTATTTGAATAATCAAAGATAAGTTTGATTATCGACACCTTATTCTTTAATAAAATAAAGAATATATCTCAGCAAATAATCGGAGTCATAGATCCTCAAATAAATATTCAAAATAATATTCAATAAATAAAATAAAAGGAGTCATAAGTCATCAGATGAATATTCAAGTAATATTCAATAATAATATAAAGGAGTCATAAGCCCTCTAATAATATTCGAAATAATATTCAATAAATAATATAAAGTTATCGAATAACCCTTATTCGATTAATAGTTTTGAAAACTATAACCATATATATATAAATATATATATATATACATATATATAAAATCTACTCGGGATCCTCGACTCCCGGTTTTAGAAAATGTTTTCACCTTTTGGGTCCCTATAATAAGGGTATATGCAAATTACCGCTATCCTCTAGCATAGGTATTATCAACTGAACCAATCAGATATATATGGCAAGAATACGAAACAGGCATGCATATGTACCATATAACATGCTACAATATATCGCAAGAATTTGCTATAACAAATATGCATTTAACGCAAGATCATGCATATACACAAATACATCACAACAACAGTTATAACGGGTAGAAAACTTGCCTGAGCGACTTGGGGTGATAAAAGGCTCGGGACGAGTCTGGTAACCTATAAACAACAAGTAAGTTGGAATTAAACCAAAGTCACTTGTAAATCTATACTTTAACTAACTTAGACTCTAACGCTTGTTTTGCGCTTATTGATTCTCTTAAGTCACTCGAGTACCCTCGGCTCCACCATTTTTAATAATTTAACCTTTATGAGTTTTAAGGCGATTCCTTCGCGAGTGTCTTACCAACTGCCTAACACACTTACCATAAATGTTTCTTACCCCAATTAGTCATTTAAGGTCCTTAACAAAGGTTTCAAAGTAAGGCGAGGGGAAATGTTTCGTTCGCGAAACGCCGTTACTTGAAACGGTCGTTTCTCCTAAACCGTGCATCGGAATCGAACGAACTACATATCAAAACGAAGCTCGTAACACGAGCTATCTATAAATGGCAATGGTCATAATCTAGCAGGGGGTTCTCGGATCCTAATGTTATGCACGAAAACAGTCTAAAGAAAATCGGACGTTACGACGGCTATGTTTACGCGATTTCCCAATTTTAAACCATTCAAAAACCATCCCAATTCAACCTCAAATCAATCATAAAACCAAAATCCATCCTTATCACATCATAACAGCCCCAATCAATTCAATTTTTAACATTCATACTTATGCCTAAGCTTGAATTTAACTATACTACATTCTTTTAACCAAAACAACAAGATTTACCATTCCATTTCAATACCACTTCAACCCAAACTCTAAACCACCAACATTAAGCTACAATATCACCATAATAATCAAAATCATCTTATTAAACATAGGAATCTAGGGTTTGGAGATGATATACCTTCCTTGAAGTGGTGGGAGTAGCTAGGAAGCCTTAAGAAGCTTTGAGAAGTCTTAGGAATGCTTGGATCTTAAAGGAAAACAAGAAAAATTCAAGTTAAAAACCTTGAAAACACTATTCATTGTCTTCTTCATTGATTTAATGAAGAAGATTGAGAAAGAATTGATGGCTTAAACTCATGATATAGCCCTAACTATGCATAAGGATGATTAGGGAATTAACTCACCAATTTAGGAAGCCTTGATCTTGGATTTTGAATTTTCTCAATACATTATATTCCTTTTTATGATCCTCTATTATAATCCTTAAATTTAAATCATTTTTATCCTGTTACCTTATACTCAATTCTCTCCGTATCTAGTGTATTTCCGGGAAAAACCAAAGTGTTCGGAATTGGATTCTGACGATCTTTACATACACTCATATACCATATAGAGTACTAATAAAATCTCAGAATATCCATAACAGAACCCTTACATAGTATGGCATGAAAAGTTTTCTCATTCAGCTAAAACACTATTCACAAGGGCTACAAAAAGTTGAAAATTTTGGGGGTTATTACAGTCTCCCCTCCTTAAAAGGATTCCGCCCCGGAATCAAACAGAAAACAAATGGGGGTACTTTTCTAGCATTGCGCTCTCTAGTTCCCAAGTTGATTCTTCCACATTATGATTCTGCCATAGTACTCTGACTAGCTTGATCACTTTGTTCCGAAGCACCTGCTCCTTCTTATCTATAATCCTTACTGGCTTCTCCACGTAAGTCAGATCTGGTTGCATATCCACCTGCTCGTACTCCACTATGTGTCTGGCATCCCGATGATACTTCCTTAGCATTGACACATGGAACACATTATGAACTTGTTGCAAGTTAGGGGGTAATGCTAGCTCGTAAGCTAACTTTCGAATCCGTCTTAATATCTCAAAAGGTCCAATTTATCTTGGGCTTAGTTTTCCTTTCCTTCCGAACCTCATTAATCCCTTCCAAGGGGATACCTTTAGCAGTACTAAGTCCCCTACTTCATATTCCTTGTCCTTTCGGGCTAGGTCTGCATATTTTTTCTATCTGTCTTGGGCTGCTACAAGTCGCCCTCTGATAAGATCCACTATATCTTTGGTCCTTTGGACCACTTCGGGTCCGAGCATCTTCCGCTCCCCCACTTCATCCCAGTATAAGGGAGATCGACACCTTCTTCCGTATAGGGCCTCATAAGGCGGCATTCCGATGCTAGCATGAAAGCTATTGTTATAAGAAAACTCGATCAACGGCAAGTGATCATCCCAACTCCCTTTAAAGTCTATTGCATAGACTCTCAACATATCCTCTAGTGTCTGGATGGTCCTTTCACTCTGCCCATCCGTCTGGGGATGGTACGCGGTACTCATATTTAACTTGGTCCCCGCACATTCCTGAAAGCTCCTCCAAAATCTGGAGTTGAACCTGGGGTCTCGGTCTGAGACAATGGACGCTGGGACTCCATGTCGCGTCACTATTTCCTTAAGGTAAATGTCCACCAGTCTATCGACTGTGTATCTCTCATTGATAGGAATGAAATGAGCTGACTTTGTCAGTCGGTCTATAATTACCCAAATGGCGTCGTGATTGGCTTTCGTCCTTGGCAAGCCTACAACAAAATCCATCGCTATCTGTTCCCATTTCCATTCGGGAATCTCCAGGGGTCGTAAGAGTCCACTGGGTCTCTGGTGCTCTGCTTTTACCCTTTGGCAAGTCAAACATTTGTTTACCCATTCTGCTACGTCCCTCTTCATGTTGGGCCACCAGTAATACTCCTTCAAATCCCTATACATCTTGGTACTTCCCGGGTGAATGGAATACCTTGAACTATGGCTTTCATCCAAAATCTCATCTTTAAGCTCTAGAACATTCGGAACCCAAATCCGGTAGGAGTACCTCATTATCCCTTTATCATCTTTCTCAGTATGGATCTCCTCTCCAGTCATTGACTCTCTGCCTTCATTCATTATTTTCTCTTGGCACAATCTGATCTTTTCCAATAACTCTGGCTGCATTGAGATCTCAAAAAGCTTTTCAGTTCCGATTCCAGTTACCTTTACTTCTATTTCCATTCTCTCAAAATCCCTTATCAATTCTTCCGAAGTCGTTATCATTCTGAGTCTTTCCTTTCTACTAAGGGCATCAGCCACCACATTGGCTTTCCCTGGATGATAGAGAATCTCACAATCATAGTCCTTGATTAGTTCTAACCATCTCCTCTGGCGCATGTTGAGCTCTTTCTGCGTAAATATGTACTTGAGGCTTTTATGGTCTGTGAAAATCTCGCACTTCTCTCCATACAAGTAGTGCCTCCAAAATTTTAAGGCAAATACTATTGCCGTGAGCTCAAGGTCATGAGTAGGATATCTAACCTCGTATTCCTTCAATTGTCTCGATGCATACGAAATCACTTTACCGTGCTGCATAAGCACACATCCTAATCCTTTGTGCGACGCGTCACTATATATCACAAAATCTCCTTTTCCGTCCGGCAATGCCAACACCGGAGCCGTTATCAACCTTTTCTTTAATTCCTGAAAACTGTTCTCGCATTTCTCCGTCCATTCAAACTTCTCTGTCTTACGAGTAAGTCGGGTCAAAGGGGCTGCGATCTTCGTAAAGTCCTGTACAAATCTACGATAGTAGCCGTCCAATCCTATGAAACTCCTTACCTCTGTGGGTGTTTTTGGCCTTTCCCAATTTGAGACCGCCTCTATCTTGGAGGGGTCGACTGTAACACCCCCAGATCCGGGGTCGGGGATCCGGGTCGTCACGGTCTTTCTTTCCACAATATCACTTTACTTAATTAATAATAATAACCTTATGCTGTGACCCCACACTAACACACACCACAACCGGTTATAGTCTCAGAGATGAAATTGAAATAAGTACAAGTCTTTGAATCCACCATTTAACAGTTATTACAACCCTAAATGATTACTTGATAAATTTACAGTTAATTGCCATTATCTGCCACAAGTTATAATTATACATAATTTGATTCTCAAAAGTAGATGGTCTGAACTACAATAGATCTACCTCTGCAGCTATAGCAGCTACAACATCATCGGGAAGACGCGGGATGCTTCCCACGCGCTTGCGCTGGGTCTGCTGGAGTCTGGCCATCTCTCCTAACTGTTGTTGTGTGATGAAGAAATAAAGCAAGAGTGAGCCTTACAGCTCGCAAGATAATACATAGTGATAACAATAATATAAGTATCTAAATGGATACTTACTAGAATCTTTATCGTGTGTAAGATAATTACTTACTAGATATAAGTAAAAACAAGGAATGAAGTTACCAATACTTCACTACACTTATATCCTTTATAAAGCTACTTGAACTACCACCGTTCAAAGTATTATAAGTTTTTTTAAAAAAAAACATCCCATAGATGAGACCACAAGTTAAGACTTGAATAGATTCAATCTTTGAAATATTATTGAATGAAATAAAGTTACGAGATACTTTATTTAGTCCCGATATATATATATCCACATATATATCTCTTAAGCATTTCCTGGAACCTCTGTTATGTAAAGCATGAACAGAGTTTGAAACATCCAATGAATTTTGGAAAGGAAAAGAATTTTGGCATAAACCAGATATCTTGCTGATCAGGCAAAGATACCAATAAGTAACTTTTTCTACTAGTAGATGGATGAATCCCCCACCGGTCATCACCCTGGCCACATAAGGACCTTGTGCTGGACCGCCACCCGGCCTCTTACGCGTTGATGGACTGCCACCCAGCCACTTACACTTTGATAGACCGTACCCCGGCCTGTCGCTTATGCCGACTCAATTAGATGGGCTTACTTCCCGAACATTGGGCAAGTAATCAATTCATTTATCAAAACAGCAACCTTGTTGCGAATATAAAATACACCATAGAGCCGGATCTCTCAGGTTTTGAGCGAGTATTTAAATCCCCTTAAAAGGAAGATCTTAAATATAAAAATGAGTTTTGGGATCCGCTCTAACTTTTAAAAATCATTTTGAAGACTCGAAAACACTTTAAAGAGTGTTTGGAGTAAAGCTGATTTAATGAAGTAAATCAGTCCCCAGTATATTTAGAAAATGTTTGAATATTATTATTTAAATAATATTCCCATAAAGAATAATCTTTATAAAAATAATTGAAGTATAAGTATTAAAACTTATACTTGAAATGGATATTAAATAACCAAAGATATACTTATATGAAAGTACTATCTTTATTTGAATAATCGAAAATAAGTTTGATTATTGACACCTTATTCTTTAATAAAATAAAGAATATATTTTAGTAATAAGCGGAGTCATAATACCTCGAATGAATATTATAAATAATATTCATAAAATAAAGGAGTCATACATCCTCGATTGAATATCCAAGTAATATTCAATAATAATATAAAGGAGTCATAAGCCCTCGAATAATATTCGAAATAATATTCAATAATTAATATAAAGTTATCGAATAACCCTTATTCGATTAATAGTTTGGAAAACTATAACCATATATATATATAAATATATATATATATATATATATATATATCCATATCCATATATATACAAAATCTACTCGGGATCCTCGACTCCCGGTTTTAGAAAATATTTTCACCTTTGGGTCCCTATACTAAGGGTATATGCAAGTTACCGCTATCCTCTAGCATAGGTATTATGCAACTATAAGCATTTGAACCAACAGATATATAAATCAAGAATATGAAACAGGCATGCATATATACCATATCACATGCTACAATATATCGCAAGAATTTGCTAAATAACCAATATGCATTTATCGCAAGATCATGCATATACAAATGTATACATCACAACAACAGTTTAACGGATAGAATACTTGCCTGAGCGACTTGGGGTGATAAAAGGCTCAGGACGAGTCTGGTAACCTATAAACAACAAGTAAGTTGGAATTAAACCAAAATCACTTGTAAATCTATACTTTAACTAACTTAGACTATAACGCTTGTTTTGCGCTCACTGATTCGCTTAAGTCACTCGGGTACCCTCGGCTCCACCATTTTTAATAATTTAACCTTTACGAGTTTTAAAGCGATTCCTTCGCGAGTGTCTTACCAACTGCCTAACACACTTACCATAAATGTTTCATACATTAATTAACCCTTTTTGGTCTTTAACCTATGTTTCAAAGTAAGGCGAGGGGAAAAGTTTCGTTCGCGAAATGCCGTTACTTAAAACGGTCGTTTCTCCTAAACCGTGCATCGGAATCGAACGAACTACATATCAAAACGAAGCTCGTAACATGAGCTATCTAAACATGGCAGTGGTAATAATCTAGCAGGGGGTTCTAGGGTCCTAATGTTATGCACAAAAATAGTCCAAAGAAAATCGGACGTTACGACGGCTATGTTTACGCGATTTCCAATATTTTAAACCATTCAAAACCATCCCAAATCAACCTCAAATCCAACATACAACCAACATCCATCCTTATCACATCATAACAACCCAAACCAATTCAATTTAATCATTCATACTTATGCCTAAGCTTAACTTTAATCATACTTAAGTTCTTTTAATCAAAACCACAACATTTACCATTCCATTTCACTACCATTTCAAATCCCAAACTCTAATCACAACAACAAGCTACAATATCATCCTACTAATCAAAATAATCTTATAATATATAGGAATCTAGGGTTTGGAGATGGTATACCTTCCTTGAAGTGGTGGGAGGAGCTAGGAAGCCTTAAGAAGCTTTGAGAAGTCTTAAGAATGCTTGGATCTTCAAGAAAAACAAGAAAAATTTCAAGTTAAAAACTTGAAAACACTATTCATTGTCTTCTTCTTTGATTAAATGAAGAAGATTGAGAAGGAATTAATGGCTTAAACTCATGATATAGTCCTAACTAAGCATGAAGATGATTAGGGAATTATCTTACCAATTTAGGAGGCTTGGATCTTGAGTTTTGAAATTCTTTGCCTTTAAAATGCTAAAAAGCCGAGAGCTCTTCAAGAACAAGCCTTGGTTGCTTTTTGATTTTTTGATGAAAATGATTTTGCTTGGCTTGGTTGGCTTGTTTTTGTGTTTGATTTAGTCAATTACCTTCTTGCCCTTGAATTTGTGTGGTTACAAAGCCACCACACCTCCTTCCTTCCCATGTCATGCTTGTGTCATCCTCATGATGTCATCCTCCCTTCCTTGTCCTCTTTCTATTGGTTGGATGACATCATTCCCACTAATCCCTTTGATTAACTTCCTAATCGTTTGCCTAATGACCGCTGATCTATTATACGGTTCGCTTAACTTCGTTCTCGTTTATCGTTTGAAGGATCATACCCGGGATCTTATTACTTAGTTTCCCTTAACCTTTCTCAATACATTATATTCCTTTTTATGATCCTCTATTATAATCCTTTAATTTAAATCCTTTTTATCCTGTTATCATATACTCAATTCTCTCCGTATCTTGTGGATTTCCGGGAAAAACCAAAGTGTTCGGAATTGGATTCTGACGATCTTTACATACACTTATATACTACATAGAGTACTAATAATATCCCAGAATATCCATAACAGAACCCCTACATAGTGTGGCGTGAAAAGTTTTCTCATTCAGCTAAAACACTATTCACAAGGGTTACAAAAAAGTTGAAAATTTTGGGGTTATTACATCGACCAATACTCCTTCTTTATTGATCACATGTCCTAAAAACTATACTTCATTCCGCCAGAACTCACACTTCGAGAATTTGGCATACAACTGCTCCTCTCTGAGTATTCCTAGAGCTATCCTCAAATGCTCTGCATGTTCTGTCTCAGTCCTTGAGTAGATCAAAATATCATCGATAAAAACTATCACACATTTGTCCAAGTACTTCTTAAATACTCTATTCATTAAATCCATGAAAGCCGCTGGGGCGTTGGTTAATCCAAAGGACATTACCAAGAACTCATAATGCCCATATCTGGTACGGAACGCTGTCTTGGAAATATCTTCGGGTTTAATCTTTAGTTGGTGATATCCAGTTCTCAGGTCGATCTTGGAAAAATAAACAGCATCCTTTAGCTGGTCGAACAGATCGTCTATTCTAGGTAATGGGTACCTGTTCTTTATGGTTAGCTTGTTCAACTCTCGATAGTCGATGCACAGCCTCATGCTCCCATCTTTCTTCTTAACAAATAAAACTGGTGCTCCCCATGGAGACACACTGGGTCTTATCATACCCTTATCCAAGAGTTCCTGCAATTGGATAGCTAATTCCTTCATTTCTAACGGGGCTAACCGGTAAGGTGCTTTCAAAACTGGCGCCGTCCCTGGGGCCAACTCAATAGCAAATTCAATCACTCTATCGGGTGGTAATCCCGGAAGGTCTTGTGGGAATACATCTTCAAATTCGTTGACTACTGGAATATCTTGTAAGTTGGGCACCTCCTTCTGCGTGTCCACCACATAGGCTAGGTAGGCCTCATTTCCTTTTCGTAGCATCCTTCTTGCCTGGGCCATAGTCAAAAATTTATGTGTCTACCTCTTTCCTCTAAATATAACTTCTTTCTTCCCTGGGATATTTAGCTTAACTTTCTTCCCTTTACAGTCTATCTGAGCATCATTGCTAGATAGCCAGTCCATTCCCAAAATTACATCAAACTTCCCTAATTTAAAAGGAATCAGATCAACACCAAAAGATTGCTCCCCTATGCCTATCTCACAGGCGGGGTGAATCTGGTTAACAGGAATAATTTCATGATTGGCTATTTCTACTTGTAAGGGTTCTATCAAGGGTTCAGCCTTAAGTCTTAACTTACGTGCAAGGTCCTTTGATATAAAAGATTTAGTTGCTCCCGAATCAAATAAAACGTTTGCACTGACTGAATTTAGAGAAAGGGTACCTGCTATCACATCTGAATCTTTCATAGCATCCTGGACTGTCATGTTGAAAGTCCTTGCAGTAGGTGGCTTATTAGAAGCAGCCCTGCTTGCTCCCGAAGCTGCTGGTTTGTTCATTAGGCATTCCCTCTTCCAATGACCCGGGCGTCCACACTGATGATAAGTGGTGGTTGGAATGACGGCAGGGGTTGATGATGGGCACTTAGTTGAATAGTGACCTTCCCGACCGCACTTAAAGCAGGTTACTGGCTTTCCTTTACACTCCCCAGTGTGATTCCTTCCACATATGTTACAGGCTGGCAATGGGGGTCGAGACTGGTTGGGATAGGACATTCTTGACTTCTGGCCGCCCTGGCTCACACTCACACTCATTGGCCGCTTAAACCCAGTGTTCCTTCCTGGTAGGGACACTGCTCCTCGATTAAATCTAGTTGGGAAGCTCCTTCCTGCGGAACCTCCACCCATGCTCATACTTTTCCTCTTTATTGCTTTCTTCTCTCTTTCCTTCTGCATCTGTTCACTTCCGACTTCTACAATCGTTGCCTTTTGCACCAGAGTGGCATAGTCCGTAAGCTCAAGGATTGCCACCCTATTCTGAATCCACGGTTTCAGTCCCTGCTGAAACCTCCTAGCTTTCTTTTCCTCGGTGCTCACAAATTCCGGCACAAACCTTGATAACTCAGTAAATTTCGCTTCGTACTCTGCTACCGATAAATTATTCTGCTTTAGCTCCAAGAACTTGAGCTCCATCTGGTTTTCCATAAACCTCGGGAAATACTTTCCCAGAAACAACTAACTAAATCTTTCCCAGGTTATAATAGCATCTGTCTCCATGTTTTTCTTGGCCTCCCACCAGTAGTTAGCTTCTCCTTTAAGAAGGTAGGTAGCAAATACAATCTTCTGTGCCTCATCGGTACTCAAAATCTCAAAGGATTTCTCCATTTCCTTTAACCATGCCCTTGCCTCAACTGGGTCGGCTGATCCGTGGAACTCAGGGGCTTAAGGGACTTAAAAGCCCTAAAAGAGTTTGCCACAGTATTGTTATTTCCTTGAGGGGGTGGGTTGGGTTGACGTTCCAAATTCTGCCTTAGGAGTTGCATGAACTGGCCCATGGGATCCATGCCTGGGTTTGGTACTGGTTGCTCAACCTCAGTTTCTCCTTCTTCAGCCTCTATCTCAAATCCCTCAACATCATATGTTTCCTCTTCCTCTTCATACAGGGAGTCATCCTGTTCCACATAATCCTCATCTTCCTCTTCACTGTGTTCCTGGTTCCTATCATCCTGGTTATGGCTTCCCTGGTCCTCAGATCCAGGATTCGCCCTAGTTCCAATCTTTCTTGGCGGCATGATTCTGATAATAAAAAAAATTTATTGGGAAATTCAACGTTAGGTCACAATCACATACAACATTGTGCCTTGCACAACTTCATAATGGGGAGAACGTATATCGCAATTCTATTATTTTATGACAGTTCTAATACGAATTGCAGTAATAATAATGATAAAAATAGTGACCTCGTCACTAAGGAACTGAACCGAAACGAAACAAATATATACATAATACGAGAAATACATAATTTGATCTGGTCAAAAGTACAACAGTGTTACAGCCATCTGTCCCAAAAGTGATACACAAGAGTCTATCTGTCTAGTCAGAAAAAGGGATGCTATATACAAGTTAACTATCCCGAAAAATTGGCTCTTACTAAGGCCTCGGCTAACTAGACAACTAGACTATTCCATCGTCAATCCTGAATCACACACCGGAGCGGGTCAGCTCCCATACCCTTTCCATCGCACGACGGAAAATATAGTCGGCCTGCCGCCTGGAGATCCTACCACGCCTGTCCCCCTGGAGAGATCTGAGTCTCGCTCGGGACGTAAGCTCTATCCCCGTAAGCTCCCTCCTCAAGGATCGGGGTATAGAAGCCCTAGTCTCATAAGCTCGGGTACGCCTACCCGCCTTCTCCGCATCCAACTCCCTCCTGGCCTCATCCAGTCGGGCCTCGGCAACAGCCACTTGGGTCCTCAGAACATCCTGAACATATCCATGAGCTAACGAAGACTGCCTGTGGGCAGGGTCAAGAGGTGGTGAATCCGGAGCCGCTGAGGGTGCCTCCTCGGTCTGCCTAGGCTCGGAAGTATGGGCCTCTGAGCTGTCATCATAGGGAATCCAAGATAGTGGTGGAGGGGTAGGGGCTCTGACCACCGGAAGTGTGGGTAAAGGGGTACCAGCATACACTACCATAGGTCCAACACGCTCCTCAGCTACTGGGACCTTATCCGGGTCCTCCTCATCTGGAATAGCAATAATCTCTGTCTCTGACTCCTCTGAGGGGTCCTCCTCATCCTCCTCCATCTCAGGCTCCTCCTGATCCTCAACATCTAGCAGTGCCTCATCATGCTCACGCTCGAACATCTCAGGGTCCTCTATCTCAGGCGCCTACACATTAAACGAGCTAAGTTACTATCATGATACTTATAAGGGTTCCCGTAAGGGTTTTAACTGTCAGTGCTACTTTAAGTAGTCCGACCATGAACTTGGCAAGAGTTCTTATTATCTTTGTGAGTTTATTATTATATCATCGCATCATCTCTGAGGTTTATAACGCTTAGCTCTGATACCATTTCTGTAACACCCCCAGATCTGGGGTCGGGGATTCGGGTCGTCACGGTCTTTCTTTCCACAATATCACTTCACTTAATTAATAATAAATAACCTTATGTTGTGACCCCACACTAACACACACCACAACCCGTTATAGTCTCAGAGATGAAATTGAAATAAGTACAAGTCTTTGAATCCACAATTTAAAAGTTATTACAACCCAAAATGATTACTTGATAAATTTACAGTTAATTGCCATTATCTGCCACAAGTTATAATTATACATAATTTAATTCTCAAAAGTAGAGTGGCTGGTCTACCAATAGATCTACCTCTGCAGCTATAGCAGCTACAACATCATCGGGAAGACGCGGGACGCTTCCCACGCGCTTGCGCTGGGTCTGCTGGAGTCTGGCCATCTTTCCTAACTGTTGTTGTGTGATGAAGAAATAAAGCAAGAGTGAGCCTTACAGCTCGCAAGATAATATATAGTGATAACAATAATATAAGTATCTAAATGGATACTTACTAGAATCTTTTATCATGTGCAAGATAATTACTTACTAGATATAAGTAAAAACAAGGGATGAAGTTACCAGATACTTCACTACACTTATATCATTTATAAAGCTACTTGAACTACCACTGTTCAAAGTATAATGAGCTTTCAACAGTTCATCACATAGATGAGACTACAAGACAAGATTTGAATAGATTAAATCTTTGAAATATTATTAAAGGAAATGAAGTTATGATATACTTCATTAAGTTCTGATATATATATATATCCACATATACATCTTCTTTATACATTTCTTGAAAACCTCTGTCATGTAAAGTACGAACAGAGTTTGAAACATCCAATGAATTTTGGAAAGGAAAAGAATTTTGGCATAAACCAGGTATCTTGCTGATGAGGCAAAGATACCAATAAGTAACCTTTTCTACTAGTAGATGGATGAATTCCCCACTGGTCATCACCCTGGTCGCAATAGGACCTTATGCTGGACTGCCACTCAGCCACTTATGCATTTGATGGACTCCCACTGAGCCACTTACACTATCATGGACTCCCACTGAGCCCATGTTGCTTATGCCGACTCAAATAGATGGACTTACTTCCCGAACGTTGGGTAAGTAATCAATTCATTTACCAAAACCACAACCTTGTTACAAATATAAAATACACCACAGAGTCAGATCCCTCAGGTTTTGAGCGAGTATTTAAATCCCCTTAAAAAGGAGGATCTTAAATATAAAAATGAGTTTTGGGATCCGCTCTAACTTTTAAAAATCATTTTAAAGACTCGAAAACACTTTAAAGAGTGTTTGGAGTAATGCTGATTTAATAAAGTAAATCAGTCCCAATATATTAGAAAATATCTGAATATTATTATTTAAATAATATTCCCATAAAGAATAATCTTTATACAAATAATTGAAGTAGAAGTTGTAAAACTTATACTTGAAATGAGTATTAAATAACCAAAGATATACTTATACGAAAGTACTATCCTTATTTGAATAATCAAAGATAAGTTTGATTATCGACACCTTATTCTTTAATAAAATAAAGAATATATCTCAGCAAATAATCAGAGTCATAGATCCTCAAATGAATATTCAAAATAATATTCAATAAATAAAATAAAAGGAGTCATAAGTCCTCAGATGAATATTCAAGTAATATTCAATAATAATATAAAGGAGTCATAAGCCCTCGAATAATATTCGAAATAATATTCAATAAATAATATAAAGTTATCGAATAACCCTTATTCGATTAATAGTTTTGAAAACTATAACCATGTATATATATAAATATATATATATATATACATATATACAAAATCTACTCGGGATCCTCGACTCCCGGTTTTAGAAAATGTTTTCACCTTTTGGGTCCCTATAATAAGGGTATATGCAAATTACCGCTATCCTCTAGCATAGGTATTATCAACTGAACCAATCAGATATATACGGCAAGAATACGAAACAGGCATGCATATGTACCATATAACATGCTACAATATATCGCAAGAATTTGCTATAACAAATATGCATTTAATGCAAGATCATGCATATACACAAATACATCACAACAACAGTTATAACGGGTAGAAAACTTGCCTGAGCGACTTGGGGTGATAAAAGGCTCGGGACGAGTCTGGTAACCTAGAAACAACAAGTAAGTTGGAATTAAACCAAAGTCACTTGTAAATCTATACTTTAACTAACTTAGACTCTAACGCTTGTTTTGCGCTTATTGATTCTCTTAAGTCACTCGAGTACCCTCGGCTCCACCATTTTTAATAATTTAACCTTTACGAGTTTTAAGGCGATTCCTTCGCGAGTGTCTTACCAACTGCCTAACACACTTACCATAAATGTTTGTTACCCCAATTAGTCATTTAAGGTCCTTAACCAAGGTTTCAAAGTAAGGCGAGGGGAAATGTTTCGTTCGCGAAACGCCGTTACTTGAAACGGTCGTTTCTCCTAAACCGTGCATCGGAATCGAATGAACTACATATCAAAACGAAGCTCGTAACACGAGCTATCTAGACATGGCAATGGTAATAATCTAGCAAGGGGTTCTCGGGTCCTAATGTTATGCACAAAAACAGTCTAAAGAAAATCGGACGTTACGACGGCTATGTTTACGCGATTTCCCAATTTTAAACCATTCAAAAACCATCCCAATTCAACCTCAAATCAATCATACAACCAACATCCATCCTTATCACATCATAACAGCCCCAATCAATTCAATTTTTAACATTCATACTTATGCCTAAGCTTGAATTTAACTATACTACATTCTTTTAACCAAAACAACAAGATTTACCATTCCATTTCAATACCACTTCAACCCAAACTCTAAACCACCAACATTAAGCTACAATATCACCATAATAATCAAAATCATCTTATTAAACATAGGAATCTAGGGTTTGGAGATGATATACCTTCCTTGAAGTGGTGGGAGTAGCTAGGAAGCCTTAAAAAGCTTTGAGAAGTCTTAGGAATGCTTGGATTCTAAAGGAAAACAAGAAAAATTCAAGTTAAAAACCTTGAAAACACTATTCATTGTCTTCTTCATTGATTTAATGAAGAATATTGAGAAAGAATTGATGGCTTAAACTCATGATATAGCCCTAACTATGCATAAGGATGATTAGGGAATTAACTCACCAATTTAGGAAGCCTTGATCTTGGATTTTGAATTTTCTTGCCTTTGGAATAGTAAAAAGCTGAGAGCTAAAGAAGAAAATAATGCCTTGGTTTCTTTTGGTTTTGATGAAGAATGAATTATTTGGCTTGGTTGATTTTGTTTTGTTTTGTTTTTGGTTAATTACCAATTTAACCTTGATTTTGTGTGGTTAATAATCCACCACATCTCCTTCCTTCCCATGTCATGCCTATGTCATGTTGTGATGTCATCTTTCCCTCCTTGTCCTCTTTTCATTGGTTGGGTGACATCACTCTCTCTAATCCCTTTGATTAACTTCCTAATTGTTTGCCTAATGACCGCTGATCTGTTATACGGTTCGCTTAACTTTCGTTTTCGTTTATCGTTTGAAGGATCATACCCGGGATCTTATTACTTAGGTTCCCTTAACCTTTCTTAATACATTATATTCCTTTTTATGATCCTCTATTATAATCCTTTAATTTAAATCTGTTTTATCCTGTTACCTTATACTCAATTATCTCCGTATCTAGTGTATTTCCGGGAAAAACCAAAGTGCTCGGAATTGGATTCTGACGATCTTTACATACACTCATATACCATATAGAGTACTAATAAAATCTCAGAATATCCATAACAGAACCCCTACATAGTGTGGCATGAAAAGTTTTCTCATTCAGCTAAAACACTATTCACAAGGGCTACAAAAAGTTGAAAATTTTCGGGGTTATTACATTCAGGAAGGCTGACATCCAGCTTATTCATGTGAAAGTTCACAATAAACTGCGAGAACGAACTCAGAAGTGATTGCAAGACCAAGTCTTTGCTCAGCTCCCCATCCATGGCAAAACCAAGTTGTCCATGACGTTCAATCAAATTGATCATCTTAAGTACATGGTCATTAACAGATGATCCCTCAGACATCCTATAACCAAACAGTTCCTTCGATATCTCATATCGAGCTGTCCTCCCTGCCACATCATACAACTCTTGTAGATGCATAAGGATAGTGTGAGCATCCATATGCTCATGTAGCTTCTGTAGCTCAATGTTCATGGAAGCTAGCATGATGCATTGAGCAACATTTGCATCATCTATCCACTTACGATGCACAACATGTTCATCATTATGTGCATCGCTAGCAGGTTCAGTAGGCTTAGGTAAGTTAAGCACATATTCCAGCTTCTCAACCCTGAGAATAATTCTCAAGTTTCGAAGCCAGTCATCAAAATTAGGACCAGTCAACTTATGAGCATCTAGTATACTCCGGAGTGATAGTGTAGAAGACATAACGAATATAGTAAATCTGTAAATGATGAACACATAACAACACTTAGCAAATATTCAATTTCATTTCAAGACACTATATGAATCGGGTCTTTATTCATATGTGGGTCCCACTAGTTTATCTAATTTATACAAACCCTAAGTGAAAATTAAGCATTCATAATGCTAGTGGGAATAGGGATCCTACATTCCACCACACAACCTCGGCTGTAGAACGAAACATCATGTGATGTTCAATAGGAAGACAACTCTTGTCAATTACATCTTATGTTATTCCATAATAAAACTTTAACCTCTTTAATAATTGATTCACGGTTGTAGCACGACATACTCAATATTCTAAGTCAAGTCTAACCCAATATTTCGTATAATTGAATCAGTCTCCAACGGTCCATGGCTGTAGCACGTAACGACCTTTAGATTCTAATTCAATGTACACATCTCTATGTAATAGACAATTATTTCTGATTTCGAAATCAAAGCCCTCGGCTGTAGCATGAAACGACAATGATTTAAAAATAAGAACCACTGTCTACCATGTTGGAAGGCTATGACCGACACAAGCCTGTTGTGTCATTGGCCAATTACTACTTAATATTATTTAACTTTAGAGGGATTATATTATGTTACAATCATAATCATATTATAAAGAGATTCTTCCTTTTAAATTAAATATTTCAAATCAATAATCGATAATCAGATGATTCCCGGATCGGGGGGAGCATTATCAAGAGGCGTCACTTAATACCCCTTTCTTACATATAGAAATCTGCTTTTGACGGAATCATCCTTTCTCTAAATATTGAAAATTAATATTTAATTACGTGTTTCATAAACACAAGAATCTCATGATTGTATTCATAATATTATTGTTAAGGCAAGAAATGATTCATATTCTAGATTTTCTAGAGCACGCCTTATATTGATTTAAGTTCACCTAAATCTATCATCGCATGGTAAACATAGGCATATATCTCATATATAAAATTAAATAAACAAGTAAATGTAAAGTGCAATAAAGTAAATATGTTTGGTTATGGCCCCATCCTATGTGATCTTTATCAAGCTCATGATAAAGATCAAGGTCAATCTAATATGGTGATGGAAATAAATACAACTACTTATTACATAAGTCTTCTTCTTTGTTTAGACTTCTTGTATGCCTCGTCTTCTTCTTTGTATCACCTCCATTGGATAGCCTTCTTGAGTCTTCAATTACATTACATAGATTGAAAGTAAAACTAATCTAATGAACTTACAAGAATAACTCGAGTTACATTCGAGATTTATGATTACAAAGATTGACGACATGCAAGTCGTATTTAAAACCAAAACCAAAACCATTACACTAAGGTCGAAAGGCCATAACCATCCACCATGCTCATAAAACACATAAAAGCATGTTAAAACACATAATCTGATCTTAACATATCATATTATCCATGATCTAATCATAAAAAAAATGACAAAAATCAGAAAAATCAGAATCAAATCAGAAAAACAAGAATCACTGTTTACGGGCAGTAAACGACGTCAAACGCCTTACAGACGAGTCGTTGATAGCTTTATCTATCAGTTTTGTTGAGACGCTCGTTTACCTATGGAATAGGGTATTCGTTTGCGTAAATCGGACACCAGACCCAGATTTCAGCAAATCTGCAGCAGCCAATTCAGAATCCGTACCTAATATGATTCTCATAATTAGAACAAACATAAATCATGTATATATCAGTATATATACAGATTACATAATCATATTATGATTATACAACTCACATGAATATCATATATTCAAAACCATACATATATAAGCATATTATATCAACATCAAATCATAGCTAATGACGTACATGCTCATATATCGAAAACAGTTAAACACATAAATGAATTAAAAACTTTTCGCAAGTAGCTCTGATGCCATTGAAGGGTTTTTAGCACATAAACGCAACGAAAACGTAAATTTAAATCTTAAAAAAAACCGAAACCCTCCGCAGGATCCATGCGAAAAATAATATTTAATTCGTAGTTCGGTATGTTTACCTTAAGAAGCCTTACGTTAATGGAAAGATGGAGGACTTTAATAGCGATCCAAGTATGATGAACGGAGATCCCTAGCAGCTGCTTCTCAATTGTGAAGCACTCCACCGGTATCCACCAAGGGATCAAAATAATGGAGGGAGGAAGAGGTTGAGAGAATTAGTTGCCTCCCTCTTGTTCTACTTTAGAATTAGGGTTAATATTTAGGTTGAAGTAAATAGGGTTTATAATAGTATATTTATAGGCACAATTTTCAGCTGAAAATTTTCCATAAAATATTATTATTATTAACCCTTTAATTGATTATTCTTATTAACCAATTAACTAATAATTAAAACACCTTTTAATCATTAATCCCTTTTCTAAACACTTTAGAAAAATAATTCTCGCACTTGATTTAATTTCCAAAATTAAATTCTTAATTAATAATATTAAGAATTAATTAAATCTCTTTTAATCAATTATTAAATCTGCTAATTAATTATTTATTTCGCAAATAAATAATTACCAACCATTATTAATTAATTCCTCCACCATTAAATCATTCTCTTTTATGGTGTGACCCTGTAGGTTCAATATTAACCCGGTAGTAGAAATAAATAATAATAATAAAACTATTTTATCATTATTTATATAAATTCTCTAATTCATTAAATATGATTAATTAATAAATTAATCATATTTATTCTATATCGTGCGGGATACTTCTCAGCATATCGCGACTATCCATATAATACGAATTCACTGCTTAGAATACCAAGAACCTATTCAGTGAGTAGTTACCGTACAATCAATTCCTTCTACCCTGCAATGTCACGATTAAATACAAGGCATGGAACTTGTGTCAAGCCTATCTTATTTAATCATTTACTTTCCCATTCACTATTCTTAGTTCTATTTAATGTAAATTAGAAACTTCTTTTTAATTTTATTCACTCTGGCTAGAGATTCCTGAACTAGCATAATTGGATCAGCATTGAACATTCTCTTCCTTCACTAGAAGGGGTAGATCCTTTATTGATCATACACTATCTTCGTGTACAAATTCCTATACCCAGTAGAGCATTTATAATTGTCCCTGGAGACTAAGAACTAAACCAAAGCATAGTTCAGTGTACACAAGATGACTATGATGACCTCAAGTCTAAGGATACTTGTACAACTATCACTATGTGAACAACTGCTGACACGTGAGTGAACTCCATTAGTTGTTCAGCTGTATGAGTCATGTTCAGTGAACTTATTCTATAATAAGCACCTACATACTAGCTATATTGTCACCACACAAATGTCTATGAGAACAGACATCCTTCATGATGAAGCAAGCATAGTATGTACCGATCTTTGCAGATTACTAATTACCAGTTAGTAATCCTATGACCAGGAAATATTTAAGTTTAGAGTTATCATCTTTTAGGTCTCATTATTATGATCTCATCATAATCCATAAAAAGCTTTACTCTAAACTATGGTATATTTTATTTAAACACTTAAATAGATAAAGCCCGCAATAAAACCAAAACAAGTCTTTTATTAATAACAATGAAATCAAAACAGATTACATAAAAGTTATTCCTAAATCATCATACATGATTGGACTTAGGACACATCTCTTTCAGTTGTATGTATATATAGGGTAGGCTTAGGGTTAGAAATTGATTTGGAGTAGGATTGTGGCTAATTTGTAGGAAGAAAATCATGGGTAATGGGGATTGTGGTCTGTGGTTTTTTTGTTTTTCTATTTTTGTGTTTTTTTATAGGCTGAAAACCGATTTTTTTCAAAATTCAGGTCCGCAGGCGGTCGCCTGGCACCAGCAGCGGGCGCTTGCTCGCACGCGGCTGCCTGTCCTAGCAGGCGGGCGCCAGCTAGGTCTCTGGAAAAAAAATTCTGCCAAGATTTTTCTGATTTTTTTGGGTTTTTGGATAGATTACTAAATTCTAAAGGTTTCTATGGTCTCATATCTTGGGGTGCCTCCCAAGAAGCGCTTCTTTTACGTCGTTAGCTTGACGTAGAGTAGTGCGATCAAGTTGACAATAAAATGGCACTAACCACTTCACGGTTTGTCGTATCCCTGTAATAGTGCTTCAATCTCTGACCATTAACTTTAATTGTTTGGCCCAGATCGTTCTCAAAAATCTCCAACGCCCCATGTGGAAACACAGTTTTGACGATAAATGGTCCAGACCACCTTGATTTCAACATTCCGGAAAAAGTCGGAGACGAGAGTTGAATAGAAGAACTTGTTGCCCCGGCACAAATGACTTAGGAGTTAGCTTCCTATCATGCCACCTTTTTACTTTTTCCTTATACATTTTGTTGTTTTCGTATGCTTGAAGTCGAAATTTATCAAGTTCATTTAACTGAAGCATTCGCTTCTTCCCAGCTGCATCTAGGTCAAGGTTTAACTTCTTCAATGCCCAATAAGCCTTATGCTCAAGCTCCGCAGGTAAATGACATCCCTTACCATAGATAAGTTGAAACGGGGACATCCCAATTGGAGTCTTGTATGCTGTTCTATAAGCCCAAATAGCTTCATCGAGCTTCAAAGACCAATCTTTCCTTGACGGACAAACGACTTTCTCTAGAATGCGCTTGATCTATCTGTTAGACACTTCAGCTTAACCACTAGTTTGCGGATGATAGGCAGTAGCGATGCGATGATTCATATTGTAGCGCTGCATCATAGAAGTGAACTTACGATTGCAGAAATGTGACCCTTCATCACTTATTATAACTCTTGGCGTTCCAAACCTTGTGAATATCTGCTTATGAAGAAAACTCAACACTACCTTCGCATCATTAGTCGGCTTAGCCTTGACTTCTACCCATTTCGAGACATAGCGACTGCCAGCAAGATGTACTGATTATTACAGGACGAGATAAATGGTCCCATGAAATGGATTCCCCAAACATCGAAGACGGTCCCATGAAATGGATTCCCCAAACATCGAAGACCTCAACTTCAAGCATCACATTTAAAGGCGTCTCATCCTTTCTGGTAAGATTCCCAACTCTTTGGCAACGATCACACCTTAAAACGAACTGATGTGCATCCTTAAACAACGTAGGCCAGAAAAAACCTGCTTGAAGAATATGAGCTGCTGTCTTTTCACCACCATAATGTCCACCATAAACTGTGGAATGAAAGTCTCGTAATATCCCCTCCGTCTCACAGAATGGGATACATCTCCTGATGATCTAGTCAGCTCCGTGTTTAAACAAATATGGTTCATCCCACATGTACCACTTCACCTCATGCAAAAACTTATTCTTTTGAGCCGCATTCATATTAGGAGGCATTATATTGCTAACAAGATAGCTCACAATTTCTGTGAACCATGGTTCTTCCTCTTGAATTACGAACAACTGCTCATCCGAAAAAGATTTGTTGATCAATGTCTTAACATGTGAAGTAGAATCGGGATTCTCCAATCTAGAGAGATGTCAACAACTTGATTTTCAGTATCTTTTCGATCCTTGATCTCTAACTCAAATTCTTGTAGCAAGAGCACCCAACAAATAAGTTTAGGCTTCGAATCCTTCTTTGAGACCAGATAGTGGATGGCAGCGTGATCATTGAATACCGTCACCTTTGTCCGAAGTAGATAAGATCGAAATTTTTTGAAACCAAAAACTATCGCCAAGAGCTCCTTCTCAGTAGTGGTGTAGTTCAGTTGAGCTCCATTTAGCATCTTACTAGCATAGTAGACCACATGAAAGATATTAAACTTTCGCTGCCCAAGAACTGCTCACACTACATAATTACTTGCATCACACATCATCTCAAAAGGTTCTCTCCAATCAGGTGCCGTAATAACTGGTGCAGTGATCAAACTCTTCTTGAGAGTCTCAAATGCTACCAAGCATTCATCATCAAATTTGAAAGGCACATCTTTCTCGAGCAAGTTGCACAACGGCTTAGATATCTTAGAGAAGTCCTTGATGAAATGCCGATAAAAACCCGCATGACCAAGAAAACTACGGATTCCTTTCACAGAAATAGGTGGCGGAAGATTTTCAATAACTCTCACCTTGGCTTTATCCACCTCAAGACCCTTACTAGAGATCTTATGCCCAAGAATGATGCCTTACTGTACCATGAAGTGACATTTTTCCTAATTGAGCACCAGATTGGTTTCCACACACCTTTTGAGCACCAAACGGAGATTATTCAAGCATTCATCATACGAATGTCCGAAGAAGGAGAAGTCGTCCATGAACAGTTCGACATTATTTCTAATTATATCAGAGAATATAGCCTTTATGCATCTCTGAAAAGTGGCAGGTGCACTATATAAGCCAAAAGAAACTCTACGGAAAGCAAACCTGCCGAATGGACAAGTGAAAGTAGTCTTATCTTGATCTTCTGGTGCAATGCAAATCTGATTGTAGCCTGAATAGCCATCCAGAAGATAATAATACTCATGACCAGCCAATCTATCAAGCACCTGATCAATAAATGGAAGAGGGAAGTGATCCTTCCTTGTGACTTTATTCAACTTTCTGTAATCCATGCATACCCTCCATCCTGTGACTGTTCGAGTGGGGATGAGCTCGTTCTTCTCATTTGCTACCACGGTAATACCTCATTTCTTAGGTACACATTGCACGGGGCTCACCCAAGAACTGTCATAAATAGGATATATAATTCCTTCATCTAGCCACTTTAGAATTTCTTTCTTCACCGCTTCTTTCATGATAGGATTAAGCCTTCGTTGTTGCTCAACCGTAGGCTTGCTACCTTCCTCTAGCAGAATTTTATGCATGCAGTACGAAGGGCTGATCCATTTTATATCTGCTATAGTCCATCCGATGGCCGATTTGAATTCTCTCAAAATCCTCAAGAGCTTGTCCTCATCACTACCTGAAAGGTCAGATGCAATAATAACAGGCAAAGTAGATGCATCACCTAAAAAAGCATACCTCAAGTGTTCAGGCAATGGTTTAAGCTCCAAAGTAGGTGTTTCTTCAATAGATGGTTTGAGCTTTCACTCAGTATTCTTGAGACCAGTATTACCAAGAGATTCAAATGCCATATCTAGCTTTCGTTTCCAAAGAGAAGCATTTAGATATTGTAACTTCTCATTACCTTCCTCATCATCAATGTCAAATTCCCCCAATAAGGCTTTTTTCTAAGGCACCAGACCTTAGCACATGATCAAGTTCTGAAATAACTGCAGAATCAATCAAATCCACCTTGAAGCACTCCACTCTTCCGTAGGGAATTTTATTGCATTGAACACATTGAATGTCACATTCTGATCTTGCACCCTCATAGTAAGTTCACCTTTTTGCACATCTATTAAGATACGACATGTAGCCAAGAAAGGTCTTCCCAAGATTATGGGAATCTTCTTATATTCCTCGAAATCCAGAATGACAAAATCTGCAGAAAAGATGAGCTTGTCCACCTTTACTAGCACGTCCTCCACGATGCCTCGTGGGTATGTAATAGAACGATCAGCCAATTGTAGAGACATGTAGGCGGGCTTTGGATCAGGAAAATTCAGCTTTTTGAAGATAGACAACGGCATCAGATTGATGCTTGCTCCCAAATCACAAAGGAACTTGTCGAATGACAACTTACCAATGGTGCAAGGAATAGTGAAGCCACCTAGATCCTTAAGCTTTGGAGGTAACTTTTGTTACAGCACGACACTGCACTCTTCCGTTAGAGCAACGGTATCAAGATCATCCAGGTTCACCTTCCTTAAAAGAATACCTTTCATGAATTTCGTATAACTAGGCATTTTTTTCAGAGCCTTAGCGAAAGGTATGTTGATGTGAAGTTTCTTGAACACCTCCAGAAACTTACCAAACTGCTTGTCCAGCTTTTGTTTTTGCAATCGCTTAGGAAAAGGTGGTGGATGATAGAGCTGAGGTGGTGGATGATAGAGCTGTTTCTCCCCTGTATTACCCTCAGGCAGAGTGTGTTCAACAGTAGTCTTCCTTGGTTCCCCCTCTTTCTCCTTTTGCTTTTCTTCTTCATCTACAACTTCAGATTCTCCATCTTTTGCTTTTTCAGCATCAGCAACTTTTCCAGACCTTAAGGTGACAACTTTGACTTGCTCCTTAGCTTCCTTCCTTCTTGGCACTTCAGTATCACTGGGAAGTGTGCCAGGTTGACGATTAAGCAAGGCATCGGCTATTTATCCAATTTGATTTTGTAAGGTCTTGATTGAAACAGCCTGACTTTTGTATAACAGCTTTAACTCCTCAAAATCATCACTAGAAAGGGGAGCAGCACCTCCTTGTTGAGGATATGATTGCCTTTGAGCATATTACTGAGGTCGCTGGAATCCAGTTGGATTAAACTGTTTACTTGCAGCTTGCTGATATGGTTGCTGAACAACATTCTGATTATTGCTCCAGATGAAATTGGGATGATTTCTGTTATTAGGATGATAAGTAGCGGGCACAAGCTGCTGCAGTCACTGATAATTATTCACATACTAAACAGATTCATTAACAAGAGAACACTGATCCATAGCATGAGAGCCTGCACAAAGCTCACAGATAATAGCTATTTGATTGACTCCATAGTTGGCTAAAGAATCGACCTTCATAGACAGCGCTTGGAGCTGCACTGCAATAGCTGTAGCTGCATCAACCTCAAGAATACCTGCTACCTTCCCAGGCATCATCCTTTGAGTTGGGTTTTGATATTCGTTTGCAGCCATAGTTTTAATGAGATTATAGGCCTCAGTATAGATTTTGGCCCACAAAGTGCCTCCAGAAGCTACATCGAGCATGGGCCTATATTGGGCCCCCAAACCATTGTAGAAACAAGTGATCACCATCCAGTCAGGCATACCATGATGTGGACACTTTCTCAACATCTCCTTGTAGCTCTCCCAAGCTTTCCACATAGATTTTCCTTATTGTTGCATAAACTGAGTAAGAGCACTCCTCATAGCTACAGTCTTTGCCATTGGATAGAACTTCACCACAAACTTTTGCGCAAGATCTTCCCAAGTAATGATGAACCCAGCTGGTAAAGAATGTAACCAGTCCTTAGCTTTGTCCCTCAGAGAGAATTGGAAAAGCCTCAGCTTGATAGCCTCATCAGTAACACCATTATATTTGAAAGTACTACAGATCTCGACAAAATTCCTGATATGCATGTTGGGATCTTCAGTCGTAGCACCTCCGAAAGAAACAAAATTATGCACCATCTGAATAGTGCCCGGCTTGATTTCAAAAGTATTGGCCTGAATAGCCGGATGAATGATGCTTGATTGAATTTCATCAATTTTAGGCCGAGAAAAGTCCATAAGAGCTGGATCAGCTTGAACTATACGATCACCCATTGTTACAGGTTCTTTGTTTTCACTCTCTTTATCCGAATCTTCAAAAACTATCTTCTCCAGAAAGTCAAGAGCTGATTCTGTTTCCTCAGCTGTATCTAGATTTCTCTTGCGGGTGCGAGAACGTGTTTGCATAAACGCTCGCTAGAGTACCTGAAACACAACCGGAAGCAGTAAGTAACAAGTCTTAATCAATAAATTCTAATGACCACTGATGGCAAGTACATAAACTAAACAAATTAACACAGAGTCCCCGGCCACGGCGCCAAAAACTTGTTAGGCACAAAGCATGCGCTAAATAAATCACGTAAGTATATGTGTTCGCAAGTAATATAGAATGATTTGTAGTTCGTTCCCACAGAGACTCTGATTAATTATATTTAATTAACACTTACTCACCAATGTATGATTACTCTTAAATGTCAAGATAAAAATAATTAAGATTGATTAACTAATATTAACTACGAGAATTAAATACCTGAATTAACAATATTAAACACACATGAGATCATAACTTCATTTCTACTTCACCCAATAGTTATTGTGATTACCCTTAGCATGTAATGGTGATGATATTAATCGAACAACACGAAACTGATAAACGCCAATTTTCGTTGTACAAATAACATTCTACCAAGCATCCACAATTAAGATAGAAGTTGAATAGGCATCAATTATGTTGAGACCCTATATGTCTACAGAATTTGACAACATAACGATTTAAGCGCAAGTTATTCATTATGATTACACAGGGCAAGTAAAATGGTTAGAGTTACCCACTAATCATGCATACAAAACATGAACCTATGCTAGCATGGCAAGTTCAAAATCTCAAGATTCACTGTCGCTTCACAAGAGATTAACAGGCTATCATACATGTTCATGACGCACATAAGACGAATAAGCACAACCTATGCTATATATCATACAATCACCACATACCAAGGTATTAAACAATTAACTAAAGAAATCCATAGTAAATCCGCTATGATCCCATGATCACGATTAGCCCATAATAGAACTCATCGTCATCATGGGTTCATATGAAAACATGATAATAACACAACTATATAAACTAATAAAAATACTTAATAAAAACAAAAGTACGTCACAAGGGTATTAAGGTTCAAAGAGTAAAGAAAACTAACATCCACTGTTACAACGAATTAAAAGAATCACAAAATAAATGTATGCTTCCTCTTCTTCATTGTTGCGTGCTAAAACGGTCTTCTTAATCTTCTCTCCTTATTGCTTGTTGTTGAAAATGTCTCCCCAATAGGTTTATATAAGACTACACAAGAACCAGTGCCCACAGAAGCCCAATTATACTCGAACTATAAAATCCAGAATTTAATTTCCCACACCCAGGCAGCCGCCTCCTCCTTCCAGGCGGGCGCCTGCTACCAGGCGGTCGCCTGCTCCTTCCAGGAGGGCGCCTGCAATTGATCCCAAGTTTCCTAAGTTTGCTTCTGATTTTACTGATTTCTTTGCACAACTCCCCGCAACTGATCCCAAGTACTTCCCTTAGCTTATTTTTATAAAATTCTCCTATCTAAGCAAGTTACACCCTGAAATGCAAAAAAACACTCGAAAACGCGTTAAATACACAAAATACTCGAGTTCAAGACATCAATTCAAGCTGTTGTGAGACGCTCTAGGTGGTATAAAATGCCACTTATCACTTCTCAAAGTTGAGGTCTTCGATGTTTGGGGAAATGACTTTATGGGAATATTTGTCTCTTCTTGCAATAATCAGTATATCCTGTTAACGGTTGATTATGTCTCGAAATGGGTGGAAGTCAAGGTTTTTTCGATGAATGATGTGAAGGTAGTGCTAAATTTTCTTCATAAGCAGTTATTCACAAGATTTGGGACTCCAAGAGTCATAATTAGTGACGAGGGATTGTATTTCTAAAATCGCAAGTTCACTGCTATGATGCAAAGGTATAATATGAATCATCACATTGCTACAGCTTACCATCCTTAGACTAATGGTCAAGCTGAGGTATCTAACAGAGAGATCAAGTGCATTTTAGAGAAAGTTGTGTGTCCATCAAGGAAGGATTGGTCTTTGAAGCTTGATGAAACTGCTTGGGCGTATCGAACAGCATACAAGACTCCTCTTGGCATGTCACCGTATAATCTGGTTTATGGGAAAAGGTTATCATTTTCCTTTAGAACTAGAGCACAAAGCGTATTGGGCTTTGAAGAAATTCAACCTTGATATGGATGCAGCTGGTAAGAAAAAGATGCTTCAATTGAATGAACTCGATGAGTTTCGACTTCAAGCGTATGAGAACAACAAAATATATAAGGAGAAAGTCAAGAGGTGGCACGATAGGGGTCTAGTGCTCAAATCATTTGTGTCGAGGCAACAAGTTCTTTTGTTCAACTCTCGTCTCCATCTTTTTCCTGGAAAATTTAAGTCGAGGTGGTCAGGGCCGTTTGTTGTCAAAACTGTATTTCCACATGGAGCAGTGGAGATTTTTGAGAATGATCTGGGCCAAGCATTCAAGGAAAATGGACAGCGATTGAAGCATTACTGTGGGGATATGGCAAACCGTGAGGTGGTTAGTGTCGTTTTGTTGGCAACTTGATCTCAGGAATTCTACGTCAAGCTAACGACGTAAAAGCAAGCGCTTCTTGGAAGGCAACCCAAGTTTGTTGTACATTAGTAGATAGAGGAAGAAGAAAGCAAGGAAAAAACAACAAAAAAAATTAGAAAAAGAAAAAAATCCAGTGTCAACTACAGAAGCGCGACGCGCCCGTGCTGAGAAGCGGGGTGACCGCGCTAATTTACCAGTAGTTGCGTGCGCCCGCGCTGGTATGCGAGGTGACTGTGTTGCATCCCTGTAGTCGAAAAAAGCAACAGAAAATCGGGGAGTTCAACACAAAATCAATTCAAATTCGATTTTTACTCTCCCACTTCCATATTTCCCTCTCCAAATCAATTTCAATCAACCTCATTACTCCCATTATTCCCATAATCAATTCCCACTTCTTTTCCATAACTAATTTTATTCTAAGAATCCTATATATATACACACTTATACATAAACTTCTCAATCACTTCTCAAATTCTCAAACACAAATCTCTCTTATACACTTATCTTTTCTCTCAACTTATTCAAGTTCAATGGCACCCAAAAGAGAAAGAACTCAAGTAAGCATCAACAACACCGATTCTTCTAGTGTTGGGGTGTGTGGCTAATGTTTGTAACTCCGGAGGCTGAGACGGAGTATACGAGGCTGCTCTCGAAGCCCAAAGCCAAGGAGCGAGGTTTTATTCCATCAAGGAAAGATGGTAAGTTATTGGAGATGATCATGGAGATGGGTTGGGTTGCTTTTTGGGAGGCACCCGCTGTTGTGCCCATAAGTATGGTTCGCGAGTTTTACGCGAATGCGAAGATGGAGAAGAATGGGTACTCTATGGTTAGGAGGTTGACAGTGGACTATAATGTTGAGGCTATTTGAAGGGTGATTGACCAGCCCGAGAGGAGGCTAGATCAGGAGAATTAGAATGAGAATACGGGGGATGATTTTAACTTGGATTTGATCGTTGCTACATTGTGTGTGCTTGAGACTCATTGGAAGTTTAAGAGGGGCACGAACGAGTCTGCCACTTTCCCTTCCTCATTCATGAACAGGTTTGCACGTGCATGGAATTCTTTTATTTGTGCCAACATCATGCCATCTTCTCACGTGCATGATGTTACTGTGGATTGTGCACAATTGTTGTGGGGGATTCTTTAGGGACTCTATGTGGATCTCAGGATGGTGATTCATCAGGGTATTTTGACGTTTCTTCGTGGGAGTACTACGGGTTCTATACCCTATGTGTTGATTGTGACGAAGCTGTGTTTGGCGGTTGGAGTTTATTGGCCCGCACACGAGCAGCTTCAGCTTCCTAGTGCTCTTATTGGTAGTTCTACACTGTTGAGTATGCATGAGTGGTATGGTGGGAAGCCTGATCCGAAGGGGCTTGGTTATTCTTATGACAATTTACCAGGTGGAAAGCCACCTCCTCACGAATATGCTGGTAGGACGACTCAGGCCAACAGAGCCGCATGGAGACACTAGTTGGGTGAAGCCGGTCCTTCCCAATAACAGCAGCAACAGCAGAAGGAAGCAGATGATAGTGCTGGTTTGGGTTCAACGCAGTATAGGCATGTTAGGTCACACAACACTGTAGAAGGGGGTTGAATACAGTATTTATACAATCAAATCGATTTGAACACAAGTATGTAACAAAGATCAAGTATATTCAATAAACTCTGTTACAATATGAACTGTTGTTCTCTCTCAGTGATGAACAAATATCACTAAGAGCTGCTAGGTTACAATGAATAATGTTTCTCGATAATGATAACACATGTAGTATAAACCCTAAGCTGTGTTTATATAGTACACAGTTACAAGATATATTCTAATTGATATGGAATATAATTCTGTCTCCTAAAATATATCAATCAGGTATCTTCTACAAGCCTTCTAGTCCTCTAACTCTTCATGCATATCTTCTTTTGTTTTAGTCCAGATCTTCTCCTGTAAATCAGCCGCATTCCTTATTTGAAAGTCTTCCCGCACTTAAGTACTGATATGTATCTTCTGACACCTTAAGTTCTGATATTAAGCTCTAACTTCAGTAAGTTCTGATTTTAGTAAGTCCTGATATGTGATGTTATTAATTTCTGAAAACTAAACACAAATCATATTAGACATGACATCTCAAATATATATAACAATCTCCCCTAAGTTGTAAATTATGCAAAATATACAAGTTAATAAATTTGATGATGTCAAAAACATTTTAAGTACAAATGCAATGAGAGTTTAAATAGACAATCCTTGTAGCTTTTACCAATCTCACTGAGTCAATCTGAATCCAAAGTGATTCTTGACAAAGTTTGATATCAGCCTTTCTTCTTTATTCCTCAGGACTTGAGATAGTGTAGCTTTGACTTGCTTCATTTCTTTATTCTGACTTCCAATCTGGTAGATTGCAGTCCTTAGAGCAGAGATATGGTTTCTTTCTAAACCATCACCCAGTCTTATAACCCTTGGATGAGAAGAATCTTCATTGTAGCATAGACATTTCTCTTTCAAAATCACTTCAAGTTTAGCAGAATCCTTCTTCATTGGAATTTCACTTCCATCATCTTCAACTATGTTTGGAATGAATTATGTAACCCTATAACCGAAAATTGTTGCTTTATCTCTTATGGTCTTCAATGTGAAATTTGACCATCTCCTGGTAATATCAGACTTTATCTCTAAAAGATAATGAAAGAATTGAAGTTCTTTCAGGGATTTGTTCAGCACATCTGATTCTGACATTTGATATGTCCTTCCATATTTAAGAAATAGAATCAAATTTTCTTTGACATTATGCTTGTCATGAGCATCCAGTACCACTTGAACAGAGATAACCTTATCAAGGTGTTTATGTGTAACATCTTCAAGAGGTCTGTCAGTCAATAGAAATGGATCTCTAGTAGCAACTTCAACTCCTCTTTTGATCTTAGCTTTATCAGAACCTAGCCAAGCTCTGTCTCTTGGTTCTCTAGCATTTAACCCAATAGTCATGAAATCATATAGCAATTGGCTTTTCTTTGGATCTGATGGTCTGACATTTTTCCATAGAAGTTTCTTTTATCAGAGGTTGATGTCTTGATGACTTTATCAGAACTTGTTGTTTCTACTGTAGCTTGTTGTTCTTCACTCTGAACAACTTGAGCTTTGTCAGAGGTTGTCTTGGATTCTTCAGTAATCTTCCTTCTTTTCAGAGTTTGAACATCTTCATCTTCAACAAGAGTATCATCATGAACTTGAACCAGTTTGTACACAGGTTTCATCAGGATTTGAGGAATTTTCATCTCCTTTGGCTTTATTGGTTCATCAATTTTTCCTTTCCCTTTATCTTTGGGATCAATCTCAGCTTGTGATCTAGTCTTGGGCTTTGATGCCTCAGTATTTGATTTCTCCTTGATCATAATGCCTTTTACCTTAGGCCTTGGAGGTTTCTTTGCAATAGAAGCTTTTGACTTTAGATTTGTGTTCTCAGCTTTAAATCTAGCTTCATCCTCCTTGAGATTTTCTAAATCCATTCCACGATTATGTTTCAGAAATAATCTTCTAGCAATCTCTTCATCAAGTGTCTGAATCTTGGGATCTTTGTAGTAGATAGTAGTCTGCTTTCCCTTTAGCTTCAGAGTTTGTAGAAACTTCTGAGAGTCTTGACTTCCACCTTGAATCTGAATATCAGGCTTTGTCATCAGACTTTGCTTATCAGAACTTGATATCAGACTTTTAGCATTCACAACATCAGAACTTGACTTGTTCTGTGTAGAAGATTTGCTAACATCAGAAATTACTTTCTGTGAAGATTTTCCTTGAACTTTTCCTTGACCTCTACTTTTATCAGAGTTTCCCTGGTCAACACCTTTGTCATCCTTCTTCTTCAGTATTTGAGTAGGTGAGCATTTGGACTTAACTACCGTCTCCCCATTTTGGCATCATCAGGTAGTAGGAGAGAGAGAAGAAGTTTTACTGAAGATTGAATTTCATCCAGTTAAGCTTTTTGAGAAGCTTGATTCTGTAGGACCTCAGTAATTTGGGCCTGTTGCTTCTCCTGAATCTTCTCAATTGCTTCAACTTTTTTAGAAATAGGTCTGATAAACCTCTTTTTATGAAGCTTTATCTTCATATCCATCTATAACACCCTCCAAATCCGGGGTATAGATTTGGGGCATTATTAACAACAATTACCAACTATACCTGCACAAGCGGAATATAAATATAATAATTACCTCGAACTATCACTACTCAGGATCTTTTAAGGTCTGAGTTTGAAAACAAGAATCACGCACTACACTTTATTACAAACCCAACTAAATAAAACCTGTCTCAAAAACTATCTTTGATACCAAACTTTATTCTATCTACAGTTTCACTACACAACTTTTATTCAAACTACACAAGACTTTTATTCAACCCAACATTACTACTTATCCTACTACACCTGATCTGGCAATTCAAAGCTCTCTTCGGGAATAGGAAGGAACACTCTTGGTATAAGAGGGTCCCGCTGCTTGACTCGCTTCTTGACTATGCGGGTCCTGATGGGTTTCATTCTCTACCTTAACTGTAAAACAATAGGAGTGACAATAAAAAGGGATGAGCCAAAATTGCTCAACAAGCCTGCAAAAATATATATACGGTATAGAGAAAGAGAAATGAGAGAAACAATAAGCTGCTGGTTGTAACAACCATCTGTATCTGTATCGAATAGTAATTTGCCAATGATGGCGAGTGCCAAATGAACAAGACTGGAAATAAGAACCAATATATGTACTATAATCTGCTGATCAGTCAGAATATAGTGCGGATCTATACCCAACTGCATAGACCCAACCAACATAAGGAGTACTCAGGCAACTATGGCCTATTAATTAATGGTCTGGGAAAAACCCAGCCTTTATAGTAACTATCCAGTCCAAGGCTGAGCATCCGGAACAATCGGTATGCTATTGATATATCCCAACACCTGGATATACCAGAGTATATGTAGGGTAAAGGAATTGAAATATGAACAGGGAATTCAATAAATTGGGTAAATCAAGAATTAAAATGAAACTGGAACAAGCAATAATAAATGGGTAACAGTGTATATGAACAATGATTATCAAAGAGAATTGATACGATAGAAAAGAAATATAAATCATTATTCTGAATTTAGAATAGGGGAAAAACTTGCCTTGTGCGTACTTAACCTGGTTTAACTCACTGCCTTCTGACCGTAGCTTGCTCTGCCTTGCTAACACTGAACAAATCATGGAAAGATAGGTGTTTAAATAACTTACTATATACATGTATCTTGAATTGATATCACGCAACCTTATCAGTCTACCCATGCATTTCTATCTGACTCGCATATATATACATACATTTATACAGCACATATATTCACATAATCACATAAAGCACGTAGCACGTAAAGCACATAATTAATTTCTAGATTTATAATTATTTTTAGAATCAATTCTAGGCTTATACCTGCATTACTAGTCTTATCTGATTTTATTATAATTTTTCGGGATTTATTCGGCTCAATTATACCCCTATTAGGACTTACGAACTATCAATTATCACCAAACCACTCTTTTTCGGAAGAAATTATAACTTACAACTATTTTTATTGGATTCGTCTCATTTTTCTGAGTCTAGGGGTCTTCGTTTCACTTAAATCGGACTAATGGTTGAATTGTTATAAATTAAACACTGATGATTCAATTTATTATTCAATATAAATAATTATTACAACCTTTTAAATCCTAAAATAATTTTTAAATAATTATTTACGAAAAATCAAAGTCAAAAATAATTTTTTTATAATTTTTGGAGTTAAAATGAAGAAGTTATGATTTATTGAAAATCATGTGATTAATTATCGAAATAATTAATCACTTTTTAAATATTTAATAAATAAATAACTAATAAATAATTAATAAATACTTATTTAATAATTTAAAATAATAAATCCCTAATTATTAGGATTAATCACAATTTATTATAATATTCATAACTTATCGATATTTATTCGATTAGATCGATTATTTACAAATAATCAATCAACTTAATTAACCGATACGCTATTTATCGAATAACTACGAATTATTCAAATTATAGATCACTTAACGATTAATTACTTGTATAACTACGAATTACTCGCAATTCCCGCATAATTATCGAATATTAAATTACTATCGAGACTTATACGATTCGCTAATCAATTAGTTACTAATATCTAATTATACGATACGAATAATTATTACAATATTAATCGAATAAATAGCGCTCGAATAATAATTCTAATTATCGAATCATTATTTGCACTATTAACTAATTATTAGATTATTAATCACATTTCTTAATTATTTATAATCCGTATTTATTAATTAATTACCTAATTACTAATTAATTATCCAATTATTAATTAATTAAATAATTAATAAATAATTACATAAATAATTAAATAATTAAATAAATAAATAAATTCGAATTTATAATTTAATAAAATAATTTAGAAATTAATAATACTATTTTCAGAATTCAAAATTAATTTTTAATTGATTTTTAGAATTAATAAATCTAATTTCTGTTTTTATAAAATAGAATTAAATAATAAAGATTCAGAAACAGAAATCTGAAAAATAGATTGGGGGTTTTTAGATCGAAACCGGGTCGAAACCGGGTTGCAACCGGGTCGTCTTCGACCCGATCGGGTCACGAAGAACATCGTCCACTACCCAGAATCCGACGTCGGCGGAGATTTTCCGGTGAGACGAAAACGTTTGATTCCATTCGTTCCTTCTGCGTTTTCGACGCACAGCAACACAGCGACGCTCCCCTTCTGTTCCTCATTCGTCCTCGTCGAGTACAACAGCCGGAAACTTGAGAAACGCGACGGCGGCGGCGGAACTCCGGCGAGCTCAAAACGTACACCAACCTCGACGAAACCGGTGCCAATCGACTCACAAAACGGCGATCTACACGCTCGTAATCATCAAAACATCAAACAACAACCAGAAAATCAAACCCGAGTTCGCGATTAAAAACCCGAAAATATAAACTTTCAGTTCGATCAATCAAACATCAAAAACACTTACATAATCGAAAACTACAGATCATAAGCTTCAAAACGAGTACTTACACTGACGATTTGGACTCCGGAATCACGATGAAAATCAGCTTTGATTCTGTTGCCCTGTTCTTCACCAAACCCTAACCCTAATTCCTTTTCTTTTTCTTTTTATTTTTTCCTGATTTTTAATTGTAATTAACTGATTTAATTAATAATAATTCAGGTATTTATATTTATGAAGATAATACCCCTAAGTAAAATTAAGGATCTAATTACACTCCTATTAAAAATATTTGGCCCCAATTTTTATAATTTTTGGGTATTATTATTGAATTTTTAAATGTCCAATAAATACAAAATAAATACTAAAAATTCCCAAAAATTGTGAAAAATACAAAAATACAAAGAAAAATGATATATGATAATTTCATGGTCATATAAAAATAAAAATATAATTTTTGTGGGGTTTTTGGTACCCGAAGGGATCTGAAAAAGTCGTTTTTCGCGAAAAAGGTCAATTGGTAAAACGTCTAGGGGTTCAGAATAGCGATATGGTATAGGGCATTTTTGGCAAAATAGGGCCAATGATTTTGTTTGAAATACGGGCTTTTAAAACATAGTTTTGAGCTGTACAGGTTTTAATATAATATATATAACTGACGATAAAATGTTCAATAAATATCCAAAACACGTTTGGATCAAAACAGCCAACACATAACACATAGCAGTTAGGGTTTAACAACTTACACATTTAATCACATCATAATACACATAATTTATCATTATTATAATATAATACCAGCGTAATTCCTCGGTCGTTACACCATCTTTTCAGCTTTTTCAAGAAGTTTGTCAACCTTTTCATGAGTTGTAGAGTGTTGACCTTGCAGAGACTTGACACTTAGAGCTGTGACTTTGAGTTGGTGCTTAAAATCAGAACTTGTCATCAGCTCATCAGCTTTGGCAATATGCTCTGTCAGAACTTTAGAGCTTGGAATGAAATCAGATCCATTCCACTTCTTGGTCCACTCAACACCTCTGTGAGTTTCTTCCCAAGGAATAGGAGCATCCTCTTTAGCAAATTTCTCAATGAGTGCCTCCTTTCCAAGAATAGGAGCTGGAGTATCTATAGAAACACTGTCTCCAAAACTTGAAGAAGACTCATTCTCCTCTGATAATACAAGAGTGTGTGAGGCAATAGGAGATTCTGGTACAACTTGATCTAAATTCTGATCATCAGAATTTATCTCCAGAATTGGTGTAGATGGTATCTCAGCATTTAAGATTGGAGAATTATCAGTAGATGGCTGAGCTGCTGTTGGAGCTTCTAGATAAAGAACAGTAGGAATATTCAGATTGTGAATATCTATTTCAGATATTGTGTCTTGTTCTTCAGCATTATCTGTAGCTTTGAGTGGAGAGACATGAGGTGTGATCACTGTGTTTGTAATAGTGTCTTTTGGTTCTGGAAGGGCTTCAATGATAACTGGTTCTTTTGAGATCATAGATTCCTGATTTCCTTCCCCAGCTTCTTCAGTATCCTCTGATGGAGGTTGAGCCATGTGCCTTCCTGCCCTCTATTTCTTAGATCTCCTAGATGGTGTAGGAGTTGCCTTAGTAGCATCAGAACTTACAGCTCTTTTCCTCCTCAAATAATCGAAACCCTCAACTTCAGTATTTATCTGATGGGTTGACCCTTCAGTTTCTTATTCTTTCTGAAAAACCACATTTTTAGCTTCCAAAGGCACAGGTTCTAATGCATGACCCTGTGCTTCTTCATCATCTGATTCATCCCTTAGAATCATCCTTTTTCTCCTTGATGGAGATTTAGGAATAGATTTTGGTCTTTTAGGCCTTGAGGATGAAGGTCTGATGATAGGTGCTGATGGTTGTTATTGTGAGGATTGTGCTGGTTGGAAGTATGTTATGATGGTAGGTTGAGTTGGTTGAGGTTGAGAAGTGATAGGTTGTGTAGGTGCTGCTGGAGGTTGGGATGGTTGGACATCAGGATATATGGTAGTATAGGTGTTTGGGTCAGAGTTTACTAAGACCTGTTTGACTGATTGTGGAATTTGCAGGGGTCTTAGAACAATTTTCTTATTATCAGTAGATAATAAGTCAGTAAAAGCTCTTTTAGCAAGTTTAAAAGGTTCAATTAACTCACTTGCTAGTTGGGGTGCATCAGAACAACATAAACTGTAAATAAGCTGACATAATCTAGCAAAATAAACTATGTTTCAATCTTCTATCATCCTATCACCTATGAATCCTAAAATAGCACTTGCATAATCAAAATGTCTTTGATTCAAGAGAGCATACCCGATTTGCTGACTTAGGATTGGGATTGCATCAAAATTGAAGCACTTGTTTGCAAAGGCCTTGGTGATGCAGTCAAAGAAGAAACTTCATTCCCTCCTGATGTGAGGTCTCTGCAATTGCCCCAGCTTTGCCAAAGACCTTTCATAGCCCAGATTGGCCATCATTTGCTGAAGGGCCAGCTCCTCAACAGTTGAACTGTAAACACAGTTTTCTGATAGATGTAAAGCCTGTCGAACTGTAGCCAAAGTCACCACATGTCCATCCTCCACTATTGTGAAAATAATACTAGGGGACCCATGTGCACCACCATCATCATACACACCACTCCTCCAGAATTCCAGCAATTGAGTTCCTGAGATTGCTTCTTGTTGGGTCAGTGCATAGCCTATTTCACTTCAAGACAAAAAGTCTTGGATGAAGTGAAGTTCTGATGGGGCTTCATCCTTGCTCAGAATAGCCAAGTAGTTGTTAGGAACAAACTTGGCTCCATTGAAAATGATGTCTTTTGGTGCCATTTCTGTGAAAAATAAAGTGAGAATAATGTGTACACTAAGTGTTTAATAAAATGCCTGTAAGAAAATAGAGCTTCAGAAAATATTAGTGGGTGAGAGAAAATAAGAGAGATAAGAGAATGAGAAAAGTAGGTAAAAGATTAGAAAATCTTTTAACTTTCTTATTTATACAGTCCACGTGACAACAACTATATTTGTGAAGCATGGTAGACAATTTACACCTGGCAACATGTGAACAGTCAGTAAATAGTTAAAGCAGTAGTTAGTGGGCACGAGAAATAAGTAGTAATTATTGTGTACATGCAGTTTTTCAAGACTAACACGTTTCCCACTAAACAAATGATTATGACTGTTTTTATCTCACTTAAATATATTCTGATAAAATATGACCGTTCAGTATTTACCATAAATAAGTCAAGTAAATAAAATAATGCCACGTAAGCATCATAGTTTCCATCAAGATTTAATATCAGAACTTGACTATTATCAGATTTTAACGGTCATGAGAACATGGCTTCTGTACTCAAAAAGTGAATGTTTGTTTCTTTGATTCTTCATACAAATACTGACTTGTTTCTTAAGAGTTTAATCATCAGAACTTCCATCAAAACTTATCCTCAGAATTTATGCAAATGACACCTAACTATTTGTCTGAAACAACTTTATCACCACAGTTATTTTCATCATTCATATGGAGTGAGAATGTGTGCATTAGCAAAATATCAGATAAAGATTAAAGTTTGATAAACTTCAGTACATCTTAGAAATAAGGCATAACTAAGAAAAGTGCTTAAAATATTTCTTTAATAATGAAGTCTACTATAGAATAAATTTATACAAGAATCCACCTCAACTGTTTGTGCTCATCTTATGCATCTTTTGAAATTCCTTTTTACAGTGGCTTCTCAGTGTAAGTGAGTCACAACTGCTATCAGAATTTTTGTTATCATCAGAGTATTTCTCCAATAATCAGAGAATGTGAAAAGTCACCAAGAAAAATTTATTTCCTTTTCTAATGCATATAACTTAATACCAGCAATGCACTTGGGTCTTCCCTTCCACATATTTACTCTAGATCTCAAAGGAGTACCTGACTTCAACTTTCTTTATTTCTTTTCTTCAGATTAGTGAGGCTTATCAAGCATGTGGTTCATCCTTAAGATTTACTGACATCAGAATTTGATAGATAAGAAGCAAGAATCTAGTTTGTGACTTAATAATAAGATACACAAAGTAAATTTGACTAAGCTCAAAATCAGAATTTGCTTGTGTTAATGAATTTCCACATAAACAACTAATTCAAACATGGGATTTTCAGTATGTTAAAGACTACTAGGTCAGCATCTAGCACAATAATCCTCATTGAATTGAATAGTCACAGAACATTCAAAACACTGTCAGAGTATATAGAATTACATCATATAATAATCAGTATTTAATGTATTACAATTTAAGCACATATTACATGTAGATAAGACGGTCTGTAAACATTGATCATAAAGTCTGATGCATGAGAACAAAAACTAAGCAGATTTTAAGAAAGAACCTGAAACCATTCCAAGTTCATTTGCCAGTCTTGTAAAAGTAGCTTCACATAGCGGTTTGGTGAAGATATCTGCTAGTTGTTGATCTGTTGGAACAAAATGCAATTCTACTGTACCTTCCATTATATGTTCCCTTATGAAATGGTACCTAATGCTGATGTGCTTTGTCATTGAGTGTTGAACTGGATTACTTGTCATAGCAATAGCACTTTGATTATCACAGTAAATAGGTATTTTAGAAAATTCTAACCCATAGTCCAGTAATTGATTCTTCATCCAAAGAATCTGTGCACAACAACTTCTTGCAGCAATATATTCTGCTTCTGCAGTTGATGTGGAAATTGATTTATGTTTCTTGCTAAACCAAGAAACCAATCTGCATCCTGCAAAATCTGCATCTGAGTAACCTATTAGCTTAAAATCTGATTCTCTAGGATACCACAATCCTAGATCAGCTGTACCCTTGAGGTACTTGAAAATTCTTTTCACAACTATTAGATGAGGTTCTCTTGGATCAGCTTGAAATCTTGCACAGAGACAAGTAGCATACATGATATCAGGTCTACTTGCAGTTAAATAGAGTAATAAGCCAATCATACCACTATAGTTAGTAATATATACTGATAAACCAGTGTCTTTATCTAACTTGGTTGCAGTGGCCATAGGAGTGGATGCAGTTGAACAATCTTGCATTCCAAATTTCTTGAGTAAATTTCTGGTGTACTTAGATTGACAGATAAAAGTACCTTCTTTATTTTGGTTGACTTGAACTCCCAGAAAATAGCTAAGTTCTCCCATCATACTCATTTGATATCTTAACTGCATTAGCTTTGCAAACCTTTCACAGAGTTTGGCATTTGTAGAACCAAATATGATATCATCAACATATATCTGTACTAAAAGTAAGTCCTTTCCATGGTTGAGATAGAACAGTGTTTATCAATTGTACCTCTGTGAAATCCACTTTTCAGAAGGAATTGAGTTTAAGTCTCATACCATACTCTTGGAGCTTGCTTAAGGCCCTAAAGTGCTTTGTCAAGTCTGTAGACATGATTTGGAAATTTTGGATCTACAAATCCTGGAGGTTGTTCAGCATATACCTCTTCTTCCAATTCTCCATTGAGAAAAGCACTTTTCACATCCATTTGAAAGACTTTAAACTTCTTGTGAGCAATATAAGCCAAAAAGATTCTTATGGCTTCCCATCTAGCAATTGGTGCAAATGTTTCATCATAATCAATACCCTCCTGTTGAGAGTAACCTTTAGTAACCAGCCTTGCTTTATTTCTTGTAATTATGTCATCACTGTCAGTTTTGTTTCTGAACACCCATTTTGTGCCAACAATTGATCTGTTCTTTGGTCTTGGCACTAGAGTCCAAACTTTATTTCTTTCAAATTCATTTAACTCTTCCTGCATTGCTTGCACCCAATCAGCATCTTGAAGAGCTTCTTCCACTTTCTTTGGTTCAGTCTGAGATAGAAAAGAATGATAGAGACATTCATTTGATGTTGTTGTTCTAGTTCTGACACCTGCTTTAGGATCTCCAATTATTAAGTTAGGTGTTTGTGCTTTAGTCCACTTTCTTGCAGATGGAAGTTGTTCTCTAGAACTGGATCCTCCCCTATGATCCATGCTGTCTCCATCAGCATTTTTCTAATGCTCCCCTGTAGTTATGCTCTCTGAAACTTCAAAATTTAAGTTGGATCCTTCAGGATTTGAAGAATCAGAGTTTCCAGAATTATCAGAATTTGGCTCATCAGAACTTGATGAATCAGAACTTGAAGAGCCAGTGACAGGTTTTGATGCTTCTTGAGAGTCTTGAGTTGTGGTAGGATCTTCAGCTTGCTCCCCCTGAACAGGTGCAGTTTCCCTTGGAGTAGTTACCACAGTTTCAATGACATTATAATTTAACCTGTCTGGACTTACAGGATCAGGATTTAAGCCATCAGAATTTACAGAATCAGAATTTAAATCTTCATTTTCAAATCTCAGCTGATCATGATCATTGAAATCTTCAAGTCCAGTAATCTTTTTATCATCAAAAGATACATTGATAGATTCCATGAAAACCCTTGTTTTTAAATTGTAGACTTTGAAGGCTTTTGTGGAAAGTGGATATCCAACAAAAATTCCTTCATCAGCTTTTAGATCAAATTTTGACAGCTGTTCAGGATGAGTCTTAAGAACAAAACACTTACATCCAAATACGTGAAAGTATTTCAGATTTGGCTTCTTTTTCTTCACCATCTCATATGGTGTTTTTCCATGCTTGTTTATGAGTGTAGCATTCTGTGTAAAACAAGCAGTCTTCACAGCTTCAGCCCAAAAGTAGGTTGGCAGCTTTGCTTCATCAAGCATAGTTCATGTAGCTTCAATGAGAGTCATGTTTTTTCTTTCTACAACTCCATTTTGCTGTGGAGTTCCAGGTGTAGAAAATTCCTTCTTAATTCCATGCTCTTTGCAGAACTCTTCCATGATTGAATTCTTGAACTCAGTTGCATTATCACTTCTTATAATTTTAACAGAATCTTTGACCAACTTATCCAGCTGTCTGACATGATCAGTTAGAGTAGATGCAGTTTTATTCTTCTTGTGCAAGAAATACACCCAAGTGTATCTTGTGAACTCATCCATTATAACTATCGCATATTTCTTCTTTGCAATTGACATGACATTTAATGGACCAAATAGATCAACATGTAGTAAGTGATAAGGCTCAAGAATTGAGGATTCAGTTTTGCTCTTGAATGAAGATTTTCTTTGTTTTTCCTTTTGACATGAATCACTAAGGCCATCAGGAGCAAATACTGATTTTGGCAGTCCTCTCACTAGATCTTTCTTTACTAGCTCATTTATGTTGTTAAAATTTAAATGAAAGAGTCTTTTGTGCCAATTCCAGCTTTCTTCAATTGATGTTCTACTCAACAGACAGATTGCAGAACCATCAGAACTTGTTGAAAGTCTGGCTTCATAAATTTTACCATGCATGTAACCTTTCAGAACTACTTTTCCAGTATAATTACATACAACTTCATAGTGTTCTTCAAAGAAATCCACATGATAAGCTCTGTCACAGATTTGACTCACACTTAGCAGATTGTGTTTAAGTCCTGAGACAAGAGCTACTGATTCAATGATGACATTCCCAAGATTGATATTGCCATATCCCAGAGTTTTTCCCATGTTTCCATCTCCATAAGAAAGTCCTGGGCCAGCTTTCTTCACAAAGTCTGATAGCAGGGCTTTATTTCCAGTCATATGTCCTGAACATCCACTGTCAAGAACTAGGATGTTTTTCTTGTTACCCTGCAATCATAAACACAACTATTGGTTAGTTTTAAGGACCCAGACTTGCTTGGATCCTTTGGCCTTTTTAAGTTTGTTAGCATTTGCAGCGGATTTAATTTCAGATTTTATGCTAACATGCTGTTTATCAGAATTTATATCAGACTTTGCATCAGACTTTACACCAGAAAGAATAATACTAACTTTCTTCAAAGAAGGTTTTATTTGATAATAATCATAGTACAAACTATGATATTCCTTACAAGTATAAATGGAATGCCATAAACTACCACAATAAAAACAAGGATTTTGTGGTTTAAACCTAACAAACTGACTTTTAACTCCTGATTTAGGAGGTAAAATGTGGCGCCCTCCAAACCAGGGTCAGAAGTTTGGGGTCTACAACACACACACAATATATAAACTTGTATATGAGATATTATTTGCAATGACCCTGCTTTACACAATCCACGGATCGCAACAGGTTAAAGTATGAAAATAAGCCACAACCTTAACTTTTATTACAATGTACCAAATCTCAACTAATTTAATTTACAACGGATAATAAAATTATTCTTACAATCATACTAACTCTCTACCGTATGAAGCTCTTTGCTAGCTCGATCCAACTCAAACTGGAACCTTAGCCCGCACTTTGGACTGAGAAACTTCACTACCATCCATATCGTTTTCAACTATAAAATATATAAAAAGAATCGCAAGGGTGAGCTAACTAGCTCAGCAAGTCATAACAGTGATAATTGAGGCTAAGCAATGTTCAAATGGAATGATTCAGAAGAATCAAGTTTATTGTTAACAATCATTAGAATTGGATATTCATTTTAAGTTTTAAAACCAAGGTTAGGCTGCTGATCAATCATGCACTATATAATGACTCGTGTATTTTTGAATTATTTAAATATGTGATTATGGAAGTTATTAAATAAATAAAATATGTGTATTGGTTTTGACCACTATGTGTTGTTTGATTATTATCTAGGTGTGATTTATGGAGTACCGGGTTGTCCGCGGGATTAATTTTGGAGTCGTATTGAATTATTCCTAATTTCAAAAGTGGATTTAGTGCAAATTTATTTGCATAAATATTTGGAATTTCTCTAAAATTATTTTTATGATTTTATAATTACATTAATTATTTTTAGGATTTTACAAAATTGAGAAATCAATATTTTACTAATTATTTATCTTTACACGATTTTCTAATTACATTTATTTGTAAAATCTGTATCTAATTCTAGAATTCTTCAAAAATTATGAAACTCATATTTATTTAAGTTTGGAATATTCCGAGAATTTTAAAATTATTTTAAAAAAATTTGGGATTTATTTTACCCGCACGTTGATTCGTTAATTGTTAAAAAGCGGGTATAAATTGCATTTCAGAAATTATTTTAAAATTATGAAATTTATGTTTTTATAAACTTCGGGATATTTGTAATATTTTAGAACTATTTTCGTGATTTTCTGAATTTGTTTTAGGTACAGCTCGGTTCGTTAATTGTGAAATGCGAATACGAGTTACACTTCAAAAATATTTTAAAAGTTATAAAAAATTTATTTTATTAGTTTCGGGGTTTTTAGAAAATATTAAGACTATCTTCGCAATTTTATAAATTTGTTTTATGCGCGACTTTGTTCCATAAATATTAAGTGCGGGATAAAACCGGGCTTCCAGAAGGGGGAAACATATGTCTTCAATTCATGTTAATTAACCGTACGCGTGGCATGAATCTATACAATCGAGTATTATGTGTCGCTGCTAGATTGTTACAGAATAAGAATAGAATAAAATAAATTAAAATTAAAAAAATAAAACACACGCGCACAGGGGGCTGTCTTTCATCCTCTAATCTCTTTCTCTCTCTTTACTCTCACCCCCCATTCTGTTTCCATTTCTTTTCTGAGCTTGTTTCCCTGTTACCGATTCTCGCAATAATCTTCGTTGTTCCCTTCAATTTCCAGGCGTGTGTATATATATGTGCGTGTATGGTCAGGACTCTCCTGTGAATGTGCCGCCATCGTGTTTCTGTGTTTTCCGGCGACTAACGTCGCCGTCTTCTTGTCGTCGTGTGTGTGGGTATGTGTGTGCTAATTATGTATGTGTGTTCAGCTGCTGTGTGCGGTGCCCTGTGTTACTGCCGCCTGTGCGGTGCTATTCCGGTCGTGTTTGTGGGTCGTATCCCTGTGCTCCCCTGTTTCTCTGTTTGGGCCTGTTAATTGGGCCTGTTAAGTGGGCCTTGTTGTTGGGCCACAAATGTTAAGGCTGATTGCATGTAATTGGTTCTGATATTTTAATTTGATTTTGCGGAAATTAATTGACTAAATTATGTGAAATAAATAATTGCTTTCGGGAAATTAATTTCGTAATCGGTGAAATACGTGTTGCAAAACCGAAATAATCGGGTACCCGTAAATTTTGCCGTCGTCGGCGATGAGCCTCGGCGAGCCGACGGTGGACTGTGATGTTTATTCTGAGTCCTAATATTTTAAAATAAATAAATTAATTCGTAAAATTATCTTTGAAACGAGAATTTGATGTTATATTAAAGTCGAGTACGTAATTTAGTTGATGAACTGTGATTGGATTGATTGTGGGGTTGAACTGGTGGTTGGGATGTGATTGGATAATAGTTGTTGCGATTGTGGTGTTTGGGATTTGACGTCGATTGATGTTTCGACGGGTAGTCCGATAAACAAAGGAGAGGCAGCCCGATTTCCGGGAAATCAACTATGTAAATGCGGGAGCGTATCCGGTAATTATCGGGACGTCGAGTGAATATATATACATATACTGTATACGAACTTGTATGTATGTTGTGGTAAATGTTCTGTCCAAAACTCAATAACCCTAATTTCGTAAAAGGACAAATATGCGTATTTTCTGAAAACGAGCACCGAACCGATTTTTGAGAACGTGAACCCTAAGTGGTACGTGTGTTATTATACGAAGTGTGTTACGAGTCGGGTTTTGTTAACGCATGGGTAGATTGTTAGCGATGATATGTCAAGCATAATCGAATGTCTAAGTTAGGGTGTTTCGACTTTGTAGGTTTTAGTCGGAATGCCCGAGAATTGGTATTGGGCGAAAGATAGTTGGTGGTCAGTCGAAAAGCTCAGTAAGGTTCCAATCAAAGGACTTAAGTGTTGAGGTCGAATCCAGAGTGATCTAATGGATAGACAATAAAGCCTGAGCGATAAAGTCAGCTCAGAGTCGATCAGTAATAGTTGTAAAGCCCTGTAAGGCAAGTACTTCTGAACTTTTCTTCAAGATATATTGCCAATATTTTCGAACTCTTTCATAGCATGTCGCTATTAATCAAAATAACTCATATTTTATAATGCAAGTGCTATAAACTATTTAACTTTGAACTCTGATTTTTCATGATCTTGAGCCATAAGCCTTGTTCTTTGTAAACCATCCTTTGTTGATCCTCAGACACCAAACCACACAGATATGATACTACACCCCAAATGTATAACTACCAAACACCAAATACTGGAACAAAATTATTTAAAAACACAGAAACTTTTATACTCCAACCATTCTTTATGACATCAAAGAACTATACCTTAAAAAATCATTACTGGTCTAATACCTGATCCTTTACAAACTGGAAACCGTTTCTTATACATACCCTGATATACCCTTGTGATACTCAAGAATTGCATTACGCTTGTATACCAATGCTTTATCACTGTTGATTATGATCTTGCTTAATGAATTACATTGTTTATTACACTAAATTGTTTTAGAATTGGATAGTTTTCTTTATGTGGACCAGATTCGTGATCAGACCAGATTCGTGGTCGAATTAGGCCAATGTGTGCCTTGGATCCAGTTCGTAGAGTAGAGCTGTGTGCTTCGCTCGGGGTTAATGCGTGACTGATCAGCAGCCTAACCTTAGTTTTTAAAACTTAAAATGAATATCCAACTCTAACGCTTAGTTAAAAAGAAATTTGATTCCTCTGAATCATTTCATTTGATTATTGCTTAACCTCAGTTATTGTGATCAGACCAGATTCGTGGTCGAATTAGGCCAATGTGTGCCTTGGATCCAGTTCGTAGAGCAGAGCTGTGTGCTTCGCTCGGGGTTAGTGCGTGACTGATCAGCAGCCTAACCTTGGTTTTTAAAACTTAAAATGAATATCTAACTCTAACGCTTAGTTAAAAAGAAATTTGATTCCTCTGAATCATTTCATTTGATTATTGCTTAACCTCAGTTATCCGTATTAAGACTTGCTGAGCTAGTTAGCTCACCCTTGCGATTCTTTTATATATTTTACATTTGAAAAGAATTTGGATGATAGTGAAGTTCCCCAGTCCAAAGTGCGGGCTAAGGTTCCAGTTGAGTTGGATCGAGCTAGCAGAAGCTTCATGCGGTAGAGAGATAGTCAGATTATAAGAATGATTTTATTATCAATTGTAAGTTAAATTAGTTGGGATTTGGTACGTTGTAATAAAGGTTAAGATTGTGGCTTGTTTTCATACTTTAACCTGTTGCGATCCGTGGTTATGTAAAGCAGGGTCATTGCAAATAGTATTTCTTATACAAGTTTTTATATTGTGTATATATTGTGGACCCCAAACTTCTGACCCGGGTTTAGAGGGCGCCACAGGTTGGTATCAGAGCCACAGGTTATAAGTCACTGAAACAAGCCTAGATAGTCGGGATTGGGTAGAGGGTCAGGATTAGGAACAGGAAACAGAAAGATAAGACATCGTGAGGATGAGTGCGACTATATAGTAGGTCTCCCGCACGATTCGTGTTGCAATTTGGGATTCTTAGCTCGCAACGTGATTTCCAGACAACGGCAATGGCAGATCCTAATTTCCCTGTATCATCCGATCGTTTGGAGCTTTCCGTTCAAGGATCGTCATCTTCTCTCGGATTTGATTTGCACCTTGTTCCTCCATCAGTATTAACGGTACTATCTTCTGTTATGACAGTTGCACCTCTTTAAGCTATTCTACGCTATTCTACCACCTCTTGATACGAGACTACCTATTTAAGAACCTTCATCTATATTCTTGTTTTACTGGACATTCGGTTGTGAGTGTATCTCTTTAGTTTACCCTACATCCTGTTCTATACCCTCGGTTTAAAATTTGTCATATGACGCAACAGTACCTACCAGGATGGATTGAGAGCTACTGTAAATGGTGGGTACTTGAGATATAAATAAAGGTGAGAAGAAGTCTAGAAAGATGATTCAGGTGTTTCTAGAAGGATAGTTGTTATCAGATTAAAAGAAGCTATTAGTGATTAGACCACCCGCGACTAGCTTGTGGAATGGAGTAGATAAGTATTGAAAAGAGAGTTAGAGGAGATTATGGTTCTGGAGCTTTCTTGAAGATAATTAATGGTGTTATGATGATATGATATATTTATAGTAATAAGGTGATATGGCATTAGCCGACTTGTTGACTACTGGATAGTCTGTTCCACTTAACGATTGCAAAGTTGATAACGGGGGTATTACCAGTATGGAAGCCTTGATGTGAAGCTACGAATAAGATAATATGCAACGACAATTGAAGTTTCGTCGATTAAGGAAGGAAAATGGACACGATGAAGGAGAAAGGTAGATCGAAGTGAAAGAACCTTTATGTGATTGTTTCTTTAATTTGGTACCTTGTGATAGGTAGGAAGGGCAACAACCAACTCATATAGTAAGGACAACCAGATTTGTGATTTTCAAAATTCTTTAAACAAATTTTCGAAAAAGATTTTCCCTTACAAAATTTCTAAAAGCCTTTTTGAATAAAATAAGTTTTAAACCTTAGTTGTCAAGTTACTACTTGAGTTTCTTGTTTGTTAAAAGACCGGATTACCTGGAAGGATGTTTGTTTCAGACTTAATATTTTTAATTTAGAGAACAAAGTAACCCGCGATTATGAAGAAGCTGATTATTCCTAACGGTTTGACAAGGTTAATAACAGAATCCGCGTACGGAGTAATTATTCAGCCAGTGGCAGAGACCATTAAGGTTTAAAGAATTCATTGATGTAAAAGGAGCCTGGGCGTGATCGAAGAAGATTGGGAGGAGTTCCAGACCTTTCTAAAAGAAGAATATTATTAACAAAAGGATCGTTATGTCGAATGATTCGTGGTTATTATAAATTAAAAAGAGGAAATTCAAAGTTATCTGGTGGGAACGCCATTATGATCGAATTAAAATATTATATGTGTAGATATGATGTTACAGATGAAAGACTTAACAAGTAAGAATCTACCACAATGCTTAATTTGCGAAGGCATTTCAACGTATTTTCTAAAATTGTTATATGGAACAATGGGAATATGATCGAACAAGCTCGAAAGATGAATATAAGTGAAATATGGATGGTGACCAATGGTATCATTCTTGTCCTCAATACTACAGCGTATATTCTTTTTTTTTAATTCCTCAAAATGTATGAACTTCTTTTCTTAGTAAACTCCTTATGATAATATCGAGAAGGAGGATATTGCATTCCTTTCAAATTTAATTGTTTCCCTCAAGTTTTGCTTTCTGATTGGGACAAACAGTTTTATGGTGAGACACTTTGTCAGAATGACGAAGAGTCGGGTGGGACGCCACCTAATCATGTGCTGTATGCCATATGGTATGAAAGACTGGCCATCTTAAGTACCAATGTGATTGTCTCATTCATATTCAAATCCTTGTTTCTTCTTTCTTTTTAACTCTAATTTTTGTTGAATTGTGAATCCTTCTAGTTGTTTCGTTGTACTGTCATTTTTTGCAAGAGTTTTTCCAACAGAAATCAATATATTATTGACCAAGCGGGAAAAGTTCCATCTACCTCTCATGCATGGAAAGCAAACAAGGGCATATGACAATAATTGCAAATCACTAGCCCCAGTCAGGGATGCACTAAGAGTCAAGGGAATCTACTCCAATGAGGAATACGTCTCCGAGAACGAGAAATTACGATTTTCTGTGAAATATGTCATCCAGAATACGGATGTGGTGATGTGAATGATTATCATGGATACTTTATATGTTAAAGTATTAAAAGATGTGAGAGCAACTTGATTGTTTAGCTCCCAAGGTTTTGTTGATAAGATGAATTACCCTGTTGAATTGATAAGATTGTGATTAAAGGACTAGCAAGTCAAGAACGTGTAGTTGTTAAATAAGTGAGTACAAATAGTGGAATTGAGATTTCTTGCAATAAGTTGTGAAGAATTGATACCATGGAAGATAAGAGGATTTGACATTATTCTAAGGAATGGATTAACTATTAAAGTGTGATGTCCATACAGACCATCGTGATGAAAAGATAATTCTGAGGATGCCAAATGAGAAGGTGATGAGGTTCAGAAGATGAAAGAAGGTAAAGAATTTGTTAACATTGATTACGGTGATCAATATGCGAGCATTATGGTGATTAGGAGATAGATAAATAAAAGTCAGAAGCAAACAAAATTTGAAGATTTTATAGCAATTAAGGAGTTTTAAGATATGTTTCCAGATGAGTTATCCACACTTCCTCTAGATAGAGAAATGAAGCTCACGATTGACTTAGCACCTGAGACGAAGCCAGTGACTAAGGCCTTACCCAAAATGGCACCAGTTAAAATGAGAAAATTAGCAAAGAGAGGCAAGAGATGTTAGAAGAAGGAACGATTGGACCTAGTGTACCCCATAAGGTGCACCGGTATTTATTGTTAATAAGCAAGATGGAAGTATGAGATTATGCGTCGACTAGCGATAGCTCTGAATATCATATAGTCAAAACCATACATATATAAGTATATTATATCAACATCAAATCATGGAAAATCACGTACATGCTCATATATCGAAAACAGTTAAACACATAAACGAATTAAAAACTTTTCGCAAGTAGCTCTGATGCCATTGAAGGATTTTTAGCACATAAACGCAGCGAAAATATAAATTTAATCTTAAAAAAAGAAACCGAAACCCTCCGCAGGATCCATGCAAAAAATAATATTTAATTCGTAGTTCAGTGTGTTTACCTTAAGAAGCTTTACTTTAATGGAAAGATGGATGTCTTTAATAGCGATCCAAGAACGATGAACGGAGATCCTTAGCAGCTGCATCTCAAGTGTGAAGCACTCCACCGGTATCCACCAAGAAAATGATGTAATAAAGGAGGAGGAGATGGAGAGAATTAGGGTTTTGTAAATCTTTTTGGTTGAGGTTAAAATAGGGTTTATAATAGTATATTTATAGGCAAAATTTCCAGCTGAAAATTTTCCCATAAAATATTATTATTAACCCTTTATTATTTTCACTAATAATTAAAACACCTTTTAATTATTAATCCTTTTTCTAAACTCTTTAGAAATAATTCTCTCACTTGATTTAATTTCCACAAATTAAATTCTTAATTAATAATATTAAGAACCTTTTCTTAATTAATTTATAATTAATTAAATCTCATTTAATCAATTACTAAATTTTCCAATTAATTATTTATTTCATAAATAAATAATTATCAGCCATTATTAATTAATTCCTCCACCATTAAATCATTCTCTTTTATGGTGTGACCCTGTAGGTTCAATATTAAGCCGGAGTAGAAATAAATAATAATAAAACTATTTTATCATTATTTATATAAATTCTCTAATTCATTAAATATGATTAATTAATTAATCATATTTATTTTACATCGTGAGGGATACTTCTCAGCATATCGCGACTATCCGGATAATACGAATTCACTGCTTAGAATACCAAGAACCTATTCAGTGAGTAGCTACCGTACAATTAATTCCTTCTACCCTGCAATGTCACGATTAAATACAAGGCATGGAACTTGTGTCAAGCCTATCTTATTTAATCAATTGTTTTCCCATTCACTATGCTTAGTTCTATTTAATGTAAATTAGAAACTCCTTTCTAATTTCATTCACTCTGGCCAGAGATTCCTGAACTAACATAAGTGGATCAACATTGAGCATTCTCTTCCTACACTGGAAGGGGTAGATCCTTTATTGATCATACACTATCTTTGAATCCACAATTTAAAAGTTATTACAACCCAAAATGATTACTTGATAAATTTACAGTTAATTGCCATTATCTGCCACAAGTTATAATTATACATAATTGATTCTCAAAAGTAGATGGTCTGATCTACAATAGATCTACCTCTGCAGCTATAGCAGCTACAACATCAACGGGAAGACGCGGGACGCTTCCCACGCGCTTACGCTGGGTCTGCTGGAGTCTGGCCATCTTTCCTAACTGTTGTTGTGTGATGAAAGAAGAAAGCAAGGGTGAGCAGCAAGCCCACCAAAATAATATGTATAATGATTTACAATATATGAGCCTACTCATAATACTCATGAAAGTCTTGGTCAAAAGAAATGAACCAAGTTGATAACTTAATGCGATGAAGTCGCAAAATATTCAGTATATATACATATATACTTTTCAAAATATTGGAAGTCCTCTTCCATGCATAATATACACAAAGTCCTAGTGTGTAACTGTATGAAAAAAATATCGTTGCAAGGTGATCTCATATATCTAACCTTGTCTCAACGTTTTTCTGAAAATCTTTGTCATACATAAGACAATTATTAATTAGATATAAGTTTAAAAGATGAGGTTACCAAATACCCCAATATACTTATATCTTTCCCAATACTACTTGAACTACCACCGTTCAAGTTATAATCAGTTTCAAAAGTTCATCACATAGATGAGACTACAAGACAAGATTTGAATAGATTCAATCTTTGAAATATTATTGAATGAAATAAAGTTACGAGATACTTTATTTAGTCCCGATATATATATATCCACATATATATATCTCTTAAACATTTCCTGGAACCTCTGTTATGTAAAGTATGAACAGAGTTTGAAACATCCAATGAATTTTGGAAAGGAAAAGAATTTTGGCATAAACCAGATATCTTGCTGATCAGGCAAAGATACCAATAAGTAACATTTTCTACTGTAGATGGATGAATTCCTCACCGATCATCACCCTGGCCGCATTAGGACCTCGCGCTAGACCGTTACCCGGCCCCTCACGCGTTGATGGACTGCCACCCAGCCACTTACACATTCATAGACCGTACCCCGGCCTGTCGCTTATGCCGACTCAATTAGATGGGCTTACTTCCCGAACGTTGGGCAAGTAATCAATTCATTTACCAAAACTGCAACCTCGTTGCGAATATAAAATACACCACAGAGCCGGATTCCCCAGGTTTTGAGCGAGTATTTAAATCCCCTTAAAAAGGAAGATCTTAAATATAAAAATGCGTTTTGGGATCCGCTCTGACTTTAAAAATCATTTTGAAGACTCGAAAACACTTTAAAGAGTGTTTGGAGTAAAGCTGATTTAATGAAGTAAATCAGTCCCCAGAATATTTAGAAAATGACTGAATATTATTATTTAAATAATATTCCCATAAAGAATAATCTTTTATAAAAATAATTGAAGTAGAAGTATTAAAACTTATACTTGAAACGAGTATTAAATAACCAAAGATATACTTATATGAAAGTATTATCTTTATTTGAATAATCGAAAATAAGTTTGATTATTAACAGTTTATTCTCTAATGAAATAAAGAATATATTTCAGCAAATAATCGGAGTCATAGATCCTCAAATGAATATTCAAATAATATTCATTAAATAATATAAACTGAGTCATAAGCCCTCGAATGAATATTCAAATAATATTCAATAATAATATATAAAAGAGTCATAAGCCCTCGAATGAATATTCAAATAATATTCAATAATAATATAAAAGAGTCATAAGCCCTCGAATAATATTCGAAATAATATTCAAATAAATAAATAAAGTTAAAGTTATCGAATAAACCTTATTCGATTAATAGTTTGGAAAACTATAACCATATATATATATAAATATATATATATATATATCCATATCCATATATACAAAATCTACTCGGGATCCTCGACTCCCGGTTTTAGAAAATATTTTCACCTTTGGGTCCCTATACTAAGGGTATATGCAAGTTACCGCTATCCTCTAGCATAGGTATTATCAACTGAACCAACAGATATATTTCAAGAATATGAAACAGGCATGCATATATACCATATCACATGCTACAATATATCGCAAGAATTTGCTAAATAACCAATATGCATTTATCGCAAGATCATGCATATACAAATGTATACATCACAACAACAGTATAACGGATAGAATACTTGCCTGAGCGACTGGGGGTTACGAATGGCTCGGGACGAGTCTGGTAACCTATAAACAACAAGTAAGTTGGAATTAAACGAAAATCACTTGTAATTCTATACTTTAACTAACTTAGACTCTAACGCTTGTTTTGCGCTCACTGATTTGCTTAAGTCGCTCGGGTACCCTCGGCTCCACCATTTTTAATAATTTAACCTTTACGAGTTTTAAAGCGATTCCTTCGCGAGTGTCTTACCAACTTCCTAACACACTTACCATAAATGTTTCATACATTAATTAACCCTTTTTGGTCTTTAACCTATGTTTCAAAGTAAGGCGAGGGGAAAAGTTTCGTTCGCGAAACGCCGTTACTTGAAACGGTCGTTTCTCCTAAACCGTGCATCGGAATCGAACGAACTACATATCAAAACGAAGCTCGTAACATGAGCTATCTAAACATCGCAGTGGTCATAATCTAGCAGGGGGTTCTCGGGTCCTAATCTTATGCACAAAAACAGTCCAAAGAAAATCGGACGTTACAACGGCTATGTTTACGCGATTACCAATGTTTAAACTACTCCAATTAACCACCAACCAACTCATAACCATCAATACAACAAAACTTCACCTAAACCATACCACATCAGTCCATAATCTCCAAGGTTTTCAACTCAAACAACCACAATCAAGACCTATGAACTATAATCAAGCTTCAATTACCAAAACACTTCCAAATCAAACCAAACTACTAATAATCACAATCCATGCTTCTCATTTCACAACACCAACCATTAAACTTACTAACAAATAAAGTAAAGGCTAGGGTTTGAAGTTTATACCTTCCTTGGGAGGTGTTAAGTTGCTAGGAAGCCTTAGGGAGCCTCCTACAAGCTTGATCTTTCCAAAGAAATCAAGAACACAAAGTTAGGCTTTGAAGTTTCTAAAAGTCCGATTTAAAGAACTGTAAAAATGAGGGTCTTACCATGATTATTTGGACGAGACTTGTGAACAAGAGTTGTAGGCCATCTCAATACCTTTCCAATGAGCTATAGAACACAATATTTGAGTGAGAAATGAAGGAGATACAGCAGTTTTAGTGTTCTGATTCTGTTTTGGCCGAGAGCATGAAGAACAATGCCTTGGTTTCTTTTTGATTTTGATGAAAAATGATTTGCTTGGCTTGGTTGCTTGGTTTTTGTGCTTGCTTTAGTCAATTACCTTCTTGCCCTTGAATTTGTGTGGTTACAAAGCCACCACACCTCCTTCCTTCCCATGTCATGTTTATGTCACCTTGCACATGTCATAATGCTCCCACTTGTCCACACCTTGTGGTTTGATGATGTCACAATCCCTGGCTTCTTGTACAAGCTTGTCTCTTGGTCACTTATTTGTTTTACGGTTCGCTTATCTTTCGTTCTCGTTTATCGTTTGAGGGATCATACCCGGGATCTTATTACTTAGGTTCCCTTAACCTTTCTCAATATATTATATTCCTTTTATGATCCTCTCCTATAATCCTTTAATTTAAATCCTTTTTATCCTGTTACCTTATACTCAATTCTCTCCGTATCTTGTGAATTTCCGGGAAAAATCAAAGTGTTCGGATTTGGATTCTGACGATCTTTACATACACTTATATCCCATATAAAGTACTAATAAAATCTCAGAATATCCATATCAGAACCCCTACATAGTGTGGCATGAAAAGTTTTCTCATTCAGCAAAAACACTATTCATAAGGGTTTCAAAAATTTCCCAAAAATTGGGGTTATTACAGTCTCCCCTCCTTAAAAGGATTCTGTCCCGGAATCAGATAGAAAGTGAATAGGGATACTCTCTTAGCATTGCACTTTCTAACTCTCGAGTAAATTTTCCCACATTGTGGTTCTACCATCAAACTCTTACTAGTTTGATAACCCTTCTCCTAAGCACTCGTTCCTTTTTACTCTATACCCTTCCTGGTTGCTCCATATAGGTTACGTCTGGTTGCATGTCTATGTGCTCATATGCCCCTATTTGTCTGGCATCCGAATTACACTTCCATAACATTGATACGTGGAACACGTTATGAACTTGCTACAGGTTCGGGGGTAGGGCTAGCTCCTATGCTAACTTCCCAAACGTCTTAATATATCCAAGGGTCCAACAAATTGTAGACTTAGCTTTCCTTTCTTTCTGAACCTCATCAATCCTTTTCAAGGGTTTCCAAGGGGATACCTATAACATTACTAGGCCCCCTATTTCATACTCTTTGTCCTTTTTTGAGTCAAATCAGCATACCTCTTATGTCCATCTTGGGTTACTACCAGTCGTCCTCTGATTAGATCTATTATATCCCTGGTCCTTTGGACTACTGCGGGTCTGAGCATCTTGCGCTCTACAACTTCATCCTAACATAAGGGAGATCGACATTATCTTCCCTCAAGGATCTCATAAGGTGACACCTCGATAATGACATATGATCTATTGTCGTGATATAACTAAATCCGCGTTAAGTGATCATTCCAAATTCTTTCAAGTCTATTGCACAGACTCTCATTATAGCGTTTAGCATTAGAGCTTTTGCTTCTTAATACCCATTCTTTTCTAGTTCGTAATCGCTACAACCTTCCGTTCCTAATATTATACTAGTTATACTTTTGCTCGTTAGCGTTCTATAACCTTTTAATGACCACGACAACCTTAGTATCACGAATGTGTTTCCATTCCGCATACTACCACTACTTTATTACTCCTTTTTCAGTTGTTTCTATTTTCCAAAATTTGATCAATCAAATAGAAGTAAAGGAATTTGTTGAGAGATCACTATGATCATGAACACTTGTTATATTGCATAGTTAGTACAGAAGGTGGCCAGCCTTTAGTACTTGACAAGCAATTAAACAATAGATGGTATCCTACTAGGCTTCTATCACACAGATAGATAGTCATTCGGCAATACCTCCCCTTCTGGAAGGGTTGTTCTTCTCAGATTACATGAAATGAAAAGAAGAGAAAAAAACGAACTGAAGAGAATTGTATATATAAAATATATATATATATATATATATATACTGCCACAAAATATCTGGCTTGGAACCTACCTCTGAATTATAGAGGTTTGTCATAGGAGAACAAAACATAAACGTATTTATATCAGCATCAAGTATTATAGCATCGTATTTCCCATGCCTAAATATTTCTATTCCGTCCATCATTCTATGGACCCATGCTCTTCTTCGAGCTTATACACAATCACCTTTGAAACTCCCTCGATATCGAAAATCGAATCTGGGATCTCATTCTAGACCTCATCGTTACTAGAATCCATTTCTATACCGCAACCTTCTTCGTATGGGTAATACTACTCTTTATCGATAAGAAGGAATAAATATATCATAGGTAGATAATTGACTTAATTAGTCTATCAATGATAACTTATACACCACCACGACCCGATTAGTGGTACTTACTCTCAACATCCATTCCAATACAACTCTCACGGTTGTAAGTAATCAGCTCATTACTCTCAGAATCATTCCTACATTACTATGGCCCACCGTTGACCTACTGTAGTCATTCGTTTTCCATGAAGTTTTAATAGCTAACCATACGGAGTCCATTCATATCATATCGAATTCTTCTAAGGAGGTAACATGATCACCGTTCTTGATTCATGAAGAACACTCCTGATCCTGACGTACATTCATGACGTGAAGCAGATAAAATTGCAGAAGAGTTTCAATCAAAGCAACGATAGAAGGTTAATACCATTCTTAATCATATGCCTTAAATAGAAGACTTAACTCAAAGGTTCGTCTAGTCCTTTTGGAAACATGGTCCTGGCTTATCCCAAGATAGGACCTCCTAAGATAGATCACCCGTTCATGGCGATTACACGAATTAAACTTTTACCAACTACTATTACGGTTGGGTATTGCACAGTCATCAGAAGGAATGTCAATCTTCCAAACCATAATACAACCTTCACAGTTTTAACCATCATCACTGTATTCCTCTGGCACAAGCGCCTATAATTATCCTCTTACCTTTAAAGTGTCAGCCACCTCTTTGGCCTTTCCTGATATTAAAATTTCCTTATAGTCAATGTCATTTTAACCACCTCCAAATAAATTTTCTACCTTATTTCAATCACTGCTTTTGTGAAGATGTATTCCTTAAAATCTGATGAGTAAAAAAAAATATCACCATTTTTCCATAAGTTATTGCCTCAGTCGTTAGAGGTTAATCACTGTCACGACTGACTCTCAATCATACTTAGAACATCTTTTATCTTAAGTCTTAATTGCCCTGAATAATTTCGACCTTTACTGGTTCGATCCATACTTTCTCGTGGTTTAACACGTGCCCCACTTGGCATCATTATAATTATGTCATATTTCCTTTATCAACATTTTTATTCTTGAGAATTTCGAATATTTCCTTTCTCCTTGTAAAACCTCTAAGGTTATCCTTCAATCGTTCCTCCTGTATTCCCTATATACAGGGCATATCAAAATACCATTTACTGATACTAGAACCATTGTCTATATACTTCTGAAAAATTTCTCCACTGATCCTTAAAGGTTATTATTACCTTAATCCTTTCCAATTCATACTGTCAAAACTCATACTATCCCTATTAAGGGTGAAATGCCAACCTTTATGCATTCCCCTAGGATTCGTTTTAAGTTACCGATGTTCTATCCTTAATTCCACCTTTAAAAAGGTACAAGCATCCTTCCATGGATAAATAAAGTCATATATCCCTGATAAGGGTATCTTATTCAATCATTTCCACCTCGATAGTCTATACCAAATTTCACAATAGCATCCTTATTCAAGTTAAGGTCAATCCACATGGCCTCCAAAAGATAAAAATGGTTATCCGCTTTTCTTTCCTGATTTGGTAATGATCACATGGTTGATCTGGAAGATATTGGTCGTGTTCAACGTGAACTTCTTCTTAATAAATCCTTATTTACTTTTGTTGTTTATCTCAACAGTCATCTCAATGTTGGGATATCTTTCATACCTGGCGTCTCCCTTCCTGGGTATCAAGCCACCGGTCTTACACTTCACATTCTTGAAGGTCACTTCCTTCATCCAATTTTCTTAATTTCTTACTTTCTTGTCTCCTCAGTCTATCTGCGTCTCATTATTTATCCTTCGAACTATCTCAAGGTTTCTTCGAATCCTCCCAACTTACAGGGGATAATATATATGTATCTCTTATACCTTCAACCATCAATTTAACTCATGGTATATCACCCTCATCCTGACGATTACATACTTTTCTATGTCTATTGCTACGAGTCTTTAGGGTTTCCTCATACCCAACTCCCTTATCATTCCTCAAACTCTATTGCCTTTATATTCCTTTCCACTTCAGTTTCTTTTTATTTTCCTTTCTCTTATCATTATTTCATGGACCAACACAACATAAACATTGATTTCATACATCCCGTCATTCTGGATTCGTGTCCTCAGAACGAATCTTGATAACTTTTACAACTTAGATTCATAATTCATCATACTCGTCTGCCTTTGTTCTGTCTCTAAAGCTTTTACACTATCTCCATAACCTTGGGAAGTACTTTCCTAAAACAATTGACTGAACTTAAATCAGTTTATTATAACCTCTGGCTCCGTGCCTTTCTTGGTCTTTCACCAGCGGGTGGCCTCTCTCTTAGGAGGGTAAGTGACAAAAACAGTCCTTTGTGGTTCGTCAATCATTTAGAATCTCAAATGATTCCTCTATTTCCTTTAGCCAGGCTCTTGCCTCGGCTGGGTCAGCTTGTTCCATGGAACTCTGAGAGCTTAGCGACTTAAAGGTCCTGAAAGAATTTCTCACCGTACTGTCTCCTCAGGGTGGTGGTTGGGGATAATAGTCTAAGTTCTCTTTAGACAGGTCCATGAATTGCCGTATAGGGGTACCATCTCGGGTCTCCTTTCCTTACTCGACTTTTTGTTTCCTTAGTATGAAATGTTTCATCCTACTCCCCATAATTGGGGTCATCTTTTAATTTAAAATCCTCATTTTCCACTCCATTATGTCATGGGTTCCTTCTATCTTGATGGCGACCTCCCTGACTATCACGTTCAGGGTTTGCTCTAAATCTTATTCCTCAAACTAGCTTTCATCTAAGATCTCATCTTTAAGCTCTTGAACATTTGGAACCCAAATTCTGTAGGAATACCTCATTATTCCCTTCTCATCTTTCTCGGTATTAACCTCTTATCTATTTGTTGGCTCTCTGCCTTCATTCATAACTTTTTCTGGCACAATATGATCTTTTCCAATAATTCGGGCTGTATTGCTATCTCAAAGAGCTTTTCGGTACCGGCTCCGATTACCTTCACTACTATTTCCATTTTCTCAAAATCTCTTATAAACTCTCCAAAAGACATTATCATCTTGAGTCTCTCCTTTTTACTAAGGGCATCAGCCACCATATTGGCTTTCCCCGAATGATAAAGAATCTCCCAATCATAATTCTTGATTAGCTCTAACCGCCTCCTCTGGCGTATGTTGAGCTCTTTCTACGTAAGAATGTACTAGAGCACTTATGGCTTAGGTAATTCTCGCACTTCTCTCCATACAAGTAGTGCCTCCAATCTTTAGGGTAAAACTATTACCACGAGCCTAAGCTCATGGGCGGGGATATCGAATTTCATATTACCTTAATTGTCTTGACGCAGACGCGATTATCTTGCTGTGCTAAGAAGCACCCTAATTCCTTATGCGAAGCGTCACTTACAAATCACAAAATCTCCTTTTTCCATCCGGCAACGCCAACATAGGGGTCGTCACCAACCTTTGCTTCAGTTCTTAAAAGCTGTTCTCGCATTTCTCTGTCTATTCGAACTTCTCAGTCTTATGAGTAAACCACGTTAAAGGGGCTACTATCTTTACAAACTTGAACGAACCTCTGGTAGTGACCGGCCAATCCTACCTCTGGTAGTCGACCCAACCAGGGTCATCAATTCATCAGTGGTCCTTTATCCAATCTCGTCAGAATCCTCCATGGGATCCTCCTCAGCAACTATCCCTTCTAGGACAACATCCTCAACCGCTACATCCTCAATATCAACATCATCCGGTCCTGCGTTAGGACGCTCTATTGGATCCACAATCTGATCTCCAATTAGTAATAAAACATCATCGCGTTGATGTTCCTCAACTTCAGGGTTCGGAGTCTCGCTACCATATACGATAACGAACTACGCTTCTATCGCTACATTTATAAGGGTTCCCATAAGGGTTTTAACTGTCAGTACTACGTTAGGTAGTCCGACTATGAACTTGGCAAGAGTTCTTATTATCTTAGTGAACTTATTATCTTAACGTCCCATCATCTCTGAGGTTTATAACGCTTAGCTCTGATACCATTTCTGTAACACCCCCAGATCCGGGGTCGGGGATCCGGGTCGTCACGGTCTTTCTTTCCACAATATCACTTCACTTAATTAATAATAAATAACCTTATGCTGTGACCCCACACTAACACACACCACAACCCGTTATAGTCTCAGAGATGAAATTTAAATAAGTACAAGTCTTTGAATCCACAATTTAAAAGTTATTACAACCCAAAATGATTACTTGATAAATTTACAGTTAATTGCCTTTATCTGCCACAAGTTATAATTATACATAATTGATTCTCAAAAGTAGATGGTCTGATCTACAATAGATCTACCTCTGCAGCTATAGCAGCTACAACATCAACGGGAAGACGCGGGACGCTTCCCACGCGCTTACGTTGGGTCTGCTGGAGTCTGGCCATCTTTCCTAACTGTTGTTGTGTGATGAAAGAAGAAAGCAAGGGTGAGCAGCAAGCCCACCAAAATAATATGTATAATGATTTACAATATATGAGCCTACTCATAATACTCATGAAAGTCTTGGTCAAAAGAAATGAACCAAGTTGATAACTTAATGCGATGAAGTCGCAAAATATTCAGTATATATACATATATACTTTTCAAAATATTGGAAGTCCTCTTCCATGCATAATATACACAAAGTCCTAGTGTGTAACTGTATGAAAAAAATATCGTTGCAAGGTGATCTCATATATCTAACCTTGTCTCAACGTTTTTCTGAAAATCTTTGTCATACATAAGACAATTATTAATTAGATATAAGTTTAAAAGATGAGGTTACCAAATACCCCAATATACTTATATCTTTGCCAATACTACTTGAACTACCACCGTTCAAGTTATAATCAGTTTCAAAAGTTCATCACATAGATGAGACTACAAGACAAGATTTGAATAGATTCAATCTTTGAAATATTATTGAATGAAATAAAGTTACGAGATACTTTATTTAGTCCCGATATATATATATCCACATATATATATCTCTTAAACATTTCCTGGAACCTCTGTTATGTAAAGTATAAACAGAGTTTGAAACATCCAATGAATTTTGGAAAGGAAAAGAATTTTGGCATAAACCAGATATCTTGCTGATCAAGCAAAGATACCAATAAGTAACATTTTCTACTGTAGATGGATGAATTCCTCACCGGTCATCACCCTGGCCGCATTAGGACCTCGCGCTAGACCGTTACCCGGCCCCTCACGCGTTGATGGACTGCCACCCAGCCACTTACACATTCATAGACCGTACCCCGGCCTGTCGCTTATGCCGACTCAATTAGATGGGCTTACTTCCCGAACGTTGGGCAAGTAATCAATTCATTTACCAAAACTGCAACCTCGTTGCGAATATAAAATACACCACAGAGCCGGATTCCCCAGGTTTTGAGCGAGTATTTAAATCCCCTTAAAAAGGAAGATCTTAAATATAAAAATGCGTTTTGGGATCCGCTCTGACTTTAAAAATCATTTTGAAGACTCGAAAACACTTTAAAGAGTGTTTGGAGTAAAGCTGATTTAATGAAGTAAATCAGTCCCCAGAATATTTAGAAAATGACTGAATATTATTATTTAAATAATATTCCCATAAAGAATAATCTTTTATAAAAATAATTGAAGTAGAAGTATTAAAACTTATACTTGAAACGAGTATTAAATAACCAAAGATATACTTATATGAAAGTATTATCTTTATTTGAATAATCGAAAATAAGTTTGATTATTAACAGTTTATTCTCTAATGAAATAAAGAATATATTTCAGCAAATAATCGGAGTCATAGATCCTCAAATGAATATTCAAATAATATTCATTAAATAATATAAACTGAGTCATAAGCCCTCGAATGAATATTCAAATAATATTCAATAATAATATATAAAAGAGTCATAAGCCCTCGAATGAATATTCAAATAATATTCAATAATAATATAAAAGAGTCATAAGCCCTCGAATAATATTCAAAATAATATTCAAATAAATAAATAAAGTTAAAGTTATCGAATAAACCTTATTCGATTAATAGTTTGGAAAACTATAACCATATATATATATAAATATATATATATATAAATATATATATCCATATCCATATATACAAAATCTACTCGGGATCCTCGACTCCCGGTTTTAGAAAATATTTTCACCTTTGGGTCCCTATACTAAGGGTATATGCAAGTTACCGCTATCCTCTAGCATAGGTATTATCAACTGAACCAACAGATATATTTCAAGAATACGAAACAGGCATGCATATATACCATATCACATGCTACAATATATCGCAAGAATTTGCTAAATAACCAATATGCATTTATCGCAAGATCATGCATATATAAATGTATACATCACAACAACAGTATAACGGATAGAATACTTGCCTGAGCGACTGGGGGTTACGAATGGCTCGGGACGAGTCTGGTAACCTATAAACAACAAGTAAGTTGGAATTAAACCAAAATCACTTGTAATTCTATACTTTAACTAACTTAGACTCTAACGCTTGTTTTGCGCTCACTGATTTGCTTAAGTCGCTCGGGTACCCTCGGCTCCACCATTTTTAATAATTTAACCTTTACGAGTTTTAAAGCGATTCCTTCGCGAGTGTCTTACCAACTGCCTAACACACTTACCATAAATGTTTCATACATTAATTAACCTTTTTTGGTCTTAACCTATGTTTCAAAGTAAGGCGAGGGGAAAAGTTTCGTTCGCGAAACGCCGTTACTTGAAACGGTCGTTTCTCCTAAACCGTGCATCGGAATCGAACGAACTACATATCAAAACGAAGCTCGTAACATGAGCTATCTAAACATCGCAGTGGTCATAATCTAGCAGGGGGTTCTCGGGTCCTAATGTTATGCACAAAAACAGTCCAAAGAAAATCGGACGTTACGACGGCTATGTTTACGCGATTACCAATGTTTAAACTACTCCAATTAACCACCAACCAACTCATAACCATCAATACAACAAAACTTCACCTAAACCATACCACATCAGTCCATAATCTCCAAGGTTTTCAACTCAAACAACCACAATCAAGACCTATGAACTATAATCAAGCTTCAATTACCAAAACACTTCCAAATCAAACCAAACTACTAATAATCACAATCCATGCTTCTCATTTCACAACACCAACCATTAAACTTACTAACAAATAAAGTAAAGGCTAGGGTTTGAAGTTTATACCTTCCTTGGGAGGTGTTAAGTTGCTAGGAAGCCTTAGGGAGCCTCCTACAAGCTTGATCTTTCCAAAGAAATCAAGAACACAAAGTTAGGCTTTGAAGTTTCTAAACGTCCGATTTAAAGAACTGTAAAAATGAGGGTCTTACCATGATTATTTGGACGAGACTTGTGAACAAGAGTTGTAGGCCATCTCAATACCTTTCCAATGAGCTATAGAACACAATATTTGAGTGAGAAATGAAGGAGATACAGCAGTTTTAGTGTTCTGATTCTGTTTTGGCCGAGAGCATGAAGAACAATGCCTTGGTTTCTTTTTGATTTTGATGAAAAATGATTTGCTTGGCTTGGTTGCTTGGTTTTTGTGCTTGCTTTAGTCAATTACCTTCTTGCCCTTGAATTTGTGTGGTTACAAAGCCACCACACCTCCTTCCTTCCCATGTCATGCTTATGTCACCTTGCACATGTCATAATGCTCCCACTTGTCCACACCTTGTGGTTTGATGATGTCACAATCCCTGGCTTCTTGTACAAGCTTGTCTCTTGGTCACTTATTTGTTTTACGGTTCGCTTATCTTTCGTTCTCGTTTATCGTTTGAGGGATCATACCCGGGATCTTATTACTTAGGTTCCCTTAACCTTTCTCAATATATTATATTCCTTTTATGATCCTCTCCTATAATCCTTTAATTTAAATCCTTTTTATCCTGTTACCTTATACTCAATTCTCTCCGTATCTTGTGAATTTCCGGTAAAAATCAAAGTGTTCGGATTTGGATTCTGACGATCTTTACATACACTTATATCCCATATAAAGTACTAATAAAATCTCAGAATATCCATATCAGAACCCCTACATAGTGTGGCATGAAAAGTTTTCTCATTCAGCAAAAACACTATTCATAAGGGTTTCAAAAATTTCCCAAAAATTGGGGTTATTACAGTGAACAACTGCTGACACGTGGTGAACTCCATCAGTTGTTGAGTTGTGTGAGTCATGTTCAGTGAACTTATTCTATAATAAGCACCTACATACTAGCTATAGTGTCACCACACAAATGTCTATGAGAACAGACATCCTTCATAATGAAGCAAGCATAGTATGTACCGATCTTTGCGGATTATTAATTACCAGTTAGTAATCCTACGACCAGGAACTATTTAAGTTTAGAGTTATCATCTTTTAGGTCCCATTATTATGATCTCATCACAATGAAAAGATTGGCTTTCAATCAAGGAAAGATTCAGAAAGTAGAAGACCAAGGGTTCAAGGGTTCCAAGAATTGGTCTTCTGTTAAACAAGGAATAAGGGTTGGTATGTTAAGAAACTCAATATCAGAATCAGCATGTGGTAGATACGTATTTGTGGAGTAGTATCGTATATGTATGGCTCGTATCTGGGAATTTAACAATCAATGGTTTATGATGAATTAGGCTTATGGCTCAAGATCAATAAGAATCAGGGTTCAAGGTTAAATAGTTTAAAGTGCTTATAGTATAAAATAGGAGTTATTTTGAATAATAGCGATATATTATGAAATAGTTCGAAAATATTTGCAATATATCTTGAAAAAGGTTCAGAAGTACTTGCCTTACCACCGACGATTTCCACTTTACTTGTATTCATCTAATAGTTTAACTCATCAACCACTTTCCTTCTCTTTCTATGTCTTGCTTCTATTTATCAATCATTTGCCTTCTCTTTCTATGCTTCGATTCTATTTATGGATCACTGGTTTCCTTTTCTATGCCTCGCTGACTCTGCTAGGCATCACAAGCATCTATCAATTACTCATACTCATTTTATTCTAATCGTCATATAGACGTCATAAGCTTTCATTTACCCTTCGTTTTACCCAAATCCGACGTACGGATTGAAAGTTATGAATAAAACAATCAAATCATAACCACATAGGCATATAACCCATCAATCAATGAACACATAGCACATAACACGTAAGTTATTTGATCAAAATAATTTTTCAAAGAAGATTCGGGGTTAAAATAATTTTCCAGGTATTTATTACGAATTTTTGAACAATTTTCGGAATTAAAATGGGACTCCGAATTATTTTATAATTAAATAATAGTGTTCGAACACCCGAATCTGACTTTAAAATAATTTTATAATATTTATCGAGCCTTGAAAATAATTTAAAATAATATTTTAAAGCTCGAAACTATTTTTCGGAATTTTTAAATCAATTTTAAATAATTAAGTCCAATTAAATAATAAATTAAAATTAATTAATAACTAATTAAATTAATTAATCAATTAATATTTAAGTTAATTGACTAATTAAATAATTAATTATCAACTAAAATTAATTAATTAAATAATTAAGATTTATTTTAGAATTAAAAATAATTTTCGGAAATTTAATAATGAATTTTGGAATTAAACTAAATAAATAAAAACAATTTTTAAAAATATAAATTTTAGGGGGTAAAGTGTATGATTATAAAACTTTTTACGATGGTGTAAACTGTAACTTTCTAAAACTCAGGGTAAAAAATAGAATTTTACAATTTCAGGGTTAAAAGTGAATAACAACGAAACAAAGGGGGGCAGAACTGGTGATTTACCACCTTCTTCCCCACTCATCGTCTCCGGTGTCCAGAAACTATGGCCGCCGCCGGAGTTCGATGGTTTCACTTCCACCAGCTCCCAAAACTACGCCAGGATCTCAGAGCATGCCTAGAACTTCGAGTGTGGGACTGTTTATGTCCGAATCACGGCCGTAAGACCGGAAAACATCTCGCCAGCGACGGTGGCGGCGTTTTCCCGGCGACCTTAAACTGATTCCCACACCCTCTTTCTTTAGGTGATTCTATTGCAAATTTAACGATCTAACAGCTGTTATACTCAATATTAGCCCAAAATCAATAACTTAAAAATCCCCAAATTTTAATTAAAATTCTTCAAGAACTTCAAGAAACCTAGTTCATATAATCTCGAAAATAAAATCAAATTTTAGGCATGATGCAGAGCTCAGAAATCAACATATGATATACCAAACTGACTGGAAGGAGGTGCTCTACAACATGGAATCATCAGAACAATCAAATAATTACGTTTACAAAAATTCATATTTTAAATCATATAATTTCGAAATTTTAAAAATCAATAATAATTTTAAAAATCAATAATTTGATACCTGCTAAATCTGCAGTGAAATTGATTGTAGATTCTGAAAGTACTTTTTACAAGCTTCGATTCGACTACTTACACTCCCAAATCGGAGTTCGATAACGCCTTCGTTCGTGCGTTTGATTATCAAGAACGCGACGTTTAATTAGAATTTTCTCTGTATTTTACTGAATTTTACTGTCTGATTAAGATTTTATGAATAAAATGAAATGATAAAAGGCCTATATATATATTTATGGAATATTGGTTCGTATTGGATCGATAAATTAGTTACTTAGCCGCTAAATAACTGCAAAAACGATCCGATTTGTTACCCGTATTGGATAATTATCCAAACCGGGCTTCTTATAAAATACTTTATACGAAAATAATGTAATATTATCCCGTCCTTTGAGAATACGGGTTTCGTTGATTCACCGAAATGATTATCGTATCGAAAATCTTGCGCCGGGCCGCGCACTGGTCAAACCGTAATCCGGATCGAAAAAGTCAAAACACGGAAAATGTCCGGAATTACCAGATTAGGTTATGAAGGAGTTTTCGGAAGAGTTTCGGGTTGTAAAAATATAAAAACGGTTGAAGTCAGACGATTCCCGGCTTTATAAAATAATTTTGTAATTATTCAGAAAATAATTAATAAATTCATAAATCAATATAAAATCATATAACAGTCCAAAAATTACCAGAAAAATATCGTAATTATCTATATTTTATTCTGGACATATTAAAATTAACATACTTATACTGTATCACATATAAGCATTCACATATTCACACCTATCATCAGATAATTCACCAAAAATCACATAATAATCATATAAAATTATTTATTAATAAAAATAATTACACATCAATGAAATAAAAACAGATTACATAAAAGTTATTCCTAAATTCTCATACATGATTGGACTTATGCATATCTATTTCACTTAAGATGATCAATTTGATTGAACGTCTTGGACAACTTGGTTTTGCCATGGATGGGGAGCTGAGCCAAGACTTGGTCTTGCAATCACTTCCGAGTTCGTTCTCGCAGTTTGTTATGAACTTTCACATGAATAAGCTGGATGTCAGCCTGCCTGGACTCCACAACATGTTGAAGACTGTGGAATCGAATTTTCCGCCTAAAAAGAGTTATATTCTTCTAATTGGTGAAGGTTCCAATCCTAAGAAAAGGAAGAAGAACCCTTCCAAGAAGAAGAAAGTAGGTGAGAAAAAGCCGGTTCCACCAAAAGCTGAAGACCCCAGGAGCAAAGCTGTTTGCTTTCACTGTAATAAGGTGGGGCATTGGAAGAGGAACTGCAAGGTTTACCTTGCAGAATTGAAAAAGAAGAAGGGTAGTGAGACTACCGCTTCTGATTCAGGTATGTTCATGATCGAAGTTAATATGTCACTAAGTCAAATTTCTACTTGGGTATTAGATACCGCCAGTGGTTCTCATATTTGCAATTTGTTGCAGGGACTAAGGAGAAGTAGGACTCTTGAATAAGAGGAGGTGATTCTACGGATGGGAAATGGAGCAAGAGTTGCTGCTGAAGCTATAGGATCATTTCATTTACATATGCCTACGAGCAAGACTATTGTTCTAAATAATTATTATTTTGTTCCCTCGATTGTGAGGAATATTATTTCTATTCCACGTTAGACTTGGCTGGATTTTCGTTTGTTATTCAGAATAATAAATGTTCAATTCTTAGAGATAACGTTCTTTATGGAAGTGGTATTTTAAACAATGGTCTGTATGTATATGACGTAGAGCATAATTTACTACAAATTGAACATACTAATAAAAGAAAAAGGGATGATGAAAATCTCACTTTCTTGTGGCACTGCGGACTTGGTCATATTAGTGAAAATAGACTGCGGACATTGCATAAGGAAGGATTACTTGACCCCTTTGATTTTGAATCATATCCTACATGCGAGTCTTGTCTATTGGGTAAAATGACCAAATCTCCATTTAGTGGACATGGAGAGAGGGCTGCAGATTTGCTAGGATTGGTACACACAGATGTATGTGGACCAATTTCTACGCAAGCCATGGGTGGATTTTCATACTTTTTTACTTTCATAGATGACCGATCTAGATTCAGATATGTGTATTTGATGAAACACAAGTCTGAAGCCTTTGAAAAGTTCAAAGAATATAAGTATGAAGTGGAGAAACAAACCAAACATAGTATTATAACTCTTCGATCAGATCGAGGTGGTGAATACTTGAATGGAGAGTTTCTAGCTTATCTCAAAGAAAATGGTATAGTCTCCCAGTGGACTCCTCCATATACTCCGTAATTGAATGGGGTATCTGAAAGGAGAAATCGAACTTTGTTAGACATGGTTCGGTCCATGATGAGCTATGCGAATCTTCCAGTATTCCTGTGGGGTTATGCATTGGAAACCTCAGCATATTTACTGAATAAGGTGCCTTCCAAATCTGTTCCTCAAACTCCATATGAGATATGGAAAGAAAGGAAACCAAGTCTTAAAGACGTTTAGATTTGGGGATGTCCAGCTTATGTCAAGAAAGTTGACCCAGATAAGCTGGAATCTCGATCTGTAAAATGTAATTTTGTGGGATATCCTAAAGAGACTTTAGGGTATTACTTTTACACCGATCATCGGGTGTTTTTCTCCAGACATGCTACCTTCTTGGAAAAGCAGTTTATCCTTGAAGGAAATAGTGAGATCAAAATTGAACTTGATGAAGTTCAAGAAGCACAAACTACTACGGATCAAGTAGAAACACATGTTCAGACTGAATAACCTTCTGTGGAACAACCCATTCATAGGTCAGGGAGAGTGTCTCGCCAACCTGAGAGGTATTATGGCCTTGTCATTGAGAATGACAATGAGTTGTCAATCATTGATGATGACGACCCTGTGACCTATAATGAGGCTATGAGTAGTGTTGACTCAGAGAAATGGCACAGTGCCATGATATCCAAAATGGAATCCATGTATACCAACCAAGTATGGACTCTGGTTGAGGCGCCTGAAGGTGTTAAGCCTATTGGGTGCAAGTGGGTATACAAAAGAAATATTGGAGCAGATGGGCAGGTGGAGACCTATAAGGCCAGGCTCGTGGCAAAATGATTCAGACAAAGGCAAGGGATTGACTTTGATGAAACTTTTTGGCCTATAGCCCTGTTAAAATCAATTCAGATTTTTCTTGTGATTGCTTCTTACTACGATTATGAGATCTGGCAAATGGACGTGAAAACGGTCTTCCTCAATGGGAAACTTGAAGAGGAAGTGTATATGACACAACTAGAGGGTTTTCTTTCCAAGGGAAATGAACACCTAGTGTGTAAGCTGCTGCGAACCATATATGGTTTAAAGAAAGCTTCTCGTAGATGGAACATCCATTTTGATGAGATAATCAAAGAGTTTGGTTTTATCAAAAACATAGATGAACCATGTGTCTACAAAAAGGTTAGTGGGAGCGCGGTAACATTTCTTGTATTGTATTGAAAGAGGAGACGTCAAGAGAGTTGATACACATAACAACGTAGCAGACCCACTCACAAAGCCACTTTCTCAAAGTCACTTTGATCGTCATAAAGACAAGATGGGTATTAGATACCAGAGTGATTGGCTTTAGTACAAGTGAGAGATTGAAAGAGATGTGTCATAAGTCCAATCATGTATGATGATTTAGGAATAACTTTTATGTAATCTGTTTTGATTTCATTGATATTAATAAAAGACTTGTTTTGGTTTTATTGCGAGCTTTATCTATTTAAGTGTTTAAATAAGATATACCATAGTTTAGAGTAAAGCTTTTTATGGATTATGATGAGATCATAATAATGAGACCTAAAAGATGATAACTCTAAACTTAAATATTTCCTGGTCGTAGGATTACTAACTGGTAATTAGTAATCCGCAAAGATCGATACATACTATGCTTGCTTCATTATGAAGGATGTCTGTTCTCATAGACATTTATGCGGTGACACTATAGCTAGTATGTAGGTGCTTATTATAGAATAAGTTCACTAAACATGACTCACACAGCTGAACAACTGATGGAGTTCACTCACGTGTCAGCAGTTGTTCACATAGTGATAGTCGTACAAGTATCCTTAGACTTGAGGTCATCATAGTCATCTTGTATACACTGAACTATGCTTTGGTTTAGTTCTTTGTCTTCAGGGACAATTATAAGGGCTCTACTGGGTATAGGAATTTGTACACGAAGATAGTGTATGATCAATAAAGGATCTACCCCTTCCAGTGAAGGAAGAGAATGTTCAATGCTGATCCACTTATGTTAGTTCAGGAATCTCTGGCCAGAGTGAATGAAATTAGAAAGGAGTTTCTAATTTACATTAAATAGAACTAATCATAGTGAATGGGAAAGCAAATGATTAAATAAGATAGGCTTGACACAAGTTCCATGCCTTGTATTTAATCATGACATTGCAGGGTAGAAGGAATTGATTGTACGGTAACTACTCATTGAATATGTTCTTGGTATTCTAAGCAGTGAATTCGTATTATCTGGATAGTTGCGATATGCTGAGAAGTATCCCTCACGATGTAGAATAAATATAATTAATTTATTAATTAATCATATTTAATGAATTAGAGAATTTATATAAATAATGATAAAATAGTTTTATTATTATTTATTTCTACTACCGGCTTAATATTGAACCTACAGGGTCACACCATAAAAGAGAATGATTTAATCATGGAGGAATTAATTAATAATGGCTGGTAATTATTTATTTGTGAAATAAATAATTAATTAGCAGATTTAATAATTGATTAAATGAGATTTAATTAATTCTTAATTTTATTAATTAAGAATTTAATTTAGGAAATTAAATCAAGTGAGAGAATTATTTTTCTAAAGTGTTTAGAAAAGGGATTAATGATCAAAAGGTGTTTTAATTTTTAGTTAATTGGTTAATAAGAATAATCAATTAAAGGGTTAATAATAATAATATTTTATGGAAAATTTTCAGCTGAAAATTTTGTCTATAAATATACTATTATAAACCCTATTTGCCGAAAAACCAAAATAAAAACCCTAATTCTAAAGTAGAAAAAAGAGGGAGGCAACTAATTCTCTGAACCTCTTCCTCCCTCCATTATTTTAATCCCTTGGTGGATACCGGTGGAGTGCTTCACAATTGAGGAGCAGCTGCAAGGGATCTCCGTTCATCGTTCTTGGATCGCTATTAAAGACCTCCATCTTTCCATTAACGTCAAGCTTCTTAAGGTAAACATACTGAACTACGAATTAAATATTATTTTTCGCATGGATCCTGCGGAGGGTTTCGGTTTTTTTAAGATTTAAATTTACGTTTTCGTTGCATTTATGTGCTAAAAACCTTCATTAGGATGTGTGTTGATGCAACACAATAAAGTTATTGTATATGCACCTAGACATCCGAAACCTTATGAGCAGAAGTATCCTACTCACAATTAGGACTAGCAGTAATAATATTCGCTTTGAATGATTGAGAAACATGATATGTATGGAGAAAGGTATAAGATTTATACTGACCATAAGAGGTTGAAGTATGTATTCACGAGGAAAAGCAAATATAGATGCAAACGATAAGCAAAAAAAGGAGAAAACGAACATATAAATTGTACCAGAAGAATTTTCTATGGAATTTTAGAAGTTGGAATAGGAAGTCAGAGTTATAATCCAAAAGGAGCAAGGACGGATAGTATGACCTTTTATTCAAAGTTGTTAAGGGAAAGATAAGGAGATGTTAAGAGAAGATAATGGATCATGATGTTAGCCGTTAGTAAAAGGAAATTTATGCGCCCAGGAGAACGATCACGATATCTCCAGGTTTTCTTCCAGCACTTGGATGCTATAAGTAAAAGGATTAAGAAATGAGATCCCACGGGAAATTCACAATATAAAGAATTTTATTTACTGAAGAAATGCCAAGATATACGAGAATTTGAAGAAAAATAGTGATAACCAGGTACAAGAAGGAAATTTCAAAATGGATTAGGAAGTGTTGGATATGTTAAAGAATTAAGGCGAAGTATTGGAGGCCTAGTGGACAAGGCAGACCAAAGAGTGGTTTTACAAGAAGCGAATCGTAAAGTGTACCAGTAATGTCGATGGAGAAAAGGAATGAAATTATGAGATTATGTACTGATTATCGGGAGTTGGACAAAACAACCAATAGGAATAAGTGACCCCTATAAAGAATTAATTACTTACGAGACCTAATTCAAGAAGTATGTTATGTTTCGGGGATTAACTTAAGATCTAACCTGAGAACATATTAGAGATTACGATTAAAGTGAGTTAAGAGCATGGCAAGCTCTGGTGATATTATGTGAAATAACAAATGTATCAGGTGATTATAAGGAATTAAGGATTATGGTGCATAAGGAGTACTTAAATAAGTAAACTGTATTTATTGATAACACCCTCAGCTACTCAAAGAATAAGAAAGTCTGCGTGGAATGGCCAAGGATTTTTCTCCAAAGATCAGAAGGAAAGCAACTATACGTTGAGTCTTCAAGAATGAACTCTTGACTAAGGTTAACAAAAGATTCTGAATTAATCCATTTATAACTATCTAAGCAAAACCGAATGGTAACCGATGCCTTGTGTAAAAAGAAAGGATTAGATGTAATTAAGACCCTTGAGGAGTTAATAAAGGAATTGGAAAAAGTAGAAATATGAAGTTCAATTACATAAAGGTGATAATGAGTGAATATATGAGATTATTTTCAACCTTAACGGGTAAAAATGAATAGGAGATGTTTAAATTTTTGGAAGCTAAAGTTGAAAATAAGCACCGCCTATTAACCTTAAGCGAAGAGTCAAAGTGAGGAAGCGATTCAGGAAAAACAAGATATGTGGAGAGGTTGAGTTTTAAGGAAAACTGGGATGACCATTTATCATCAATGCCAGCTTTAGAATGCTACTTTACCAAGCCTTATATGGATACAAGTGTAGGTCCCCACCTTATTGAGATAAAATGGGAGAAAGGAAGTTGTCAAATTCTACGTTAATTCAGCACACCAAGGGCGTCGTGATATTGATTGAAGCAGTTTGGGATAGACAAAAAAAGAAGCGGAATTGTATCGAGGGATAATATGAGTATAAAAATAGGACCAGTAGTGTTAGTACAAGTTTCATCTTGAAAGAGACTGGATAAGTTTGAGTAAAAGGGACAGGTTAAGTCCTAAAATTTGGTAAACCATCTGAGGTATCGATAAAAATAGATAAAGTTGTTCATGAGTTGATGTTACCATCACAATAGTATGTACATATAATGTGTTTTGCCTGTCAAGGTTAGGGCGATAAGTATCTGATTCGAACCAAGTGATTGATCAGGAGCCAATGGGCTCTGGTCCAAGTTGTTTTGCATATAGTGATCGATATAAATTCTTGATCGTTAAAGGCGAGTCCTTGGAAATGAGGATATATCTATAATAAGTACGTTTGAAATCCTCGAGTAGAAGAGTCTACCTGGAAACTAAAGTTAGATATGCTTGACAAACATCCTCACTTATTTAGTTAGACCCGATTCTAAGGACAGGATCTTTTTAAGGGGGAAGGATATAACAACTCGTGTATTTTTGAATTATTTAATTATGTGATTATGGAAGTTATTAAATAAATAAAATATGTGTATTGGTTTTGACCGCTATGTGTTGTTTGATTATTATCTATGTGTGATTTATGGAGTACCGGGTTGTCCGCGGGATTAATTATGGAGTCGTATTGAATTATTCCTAATTTCCAAAGTGGATTTAGTGCAAATTTATTTGCATAAATATTTGGAATTTCTCTAAAATTGTTTTTATGATTTTATAATTACACTAATTATTTTTAGGATTTTACAAGATTGAGAAATCAATATTTTACTAATTATTTATCTTTACACGATTTTCTGATTACATTTATTTGTAAAATCTGTATCTAATTCTAGAATTCTTCAAAAATTATGAAACTCATATTTATCTAAGTTTGGAATATTCCGAGAATTTTAAAATTATTTTGAAAAATTTTGGGATTAATTTTACCCGCACGTTGATTCATTAATTGTTAAAAAGCGGGTATAAATTGCATTTCATAAATTATTTTAAAATTATGAAATTTATGTTTTTATAAACTTCGGGATATTTATAACATTTTAGAACTATTTTCGTGATTTTCTGAATTTGTTTTAGGTACAACTCGGTTCGTTAATTATGAAATGCGGATACGAGTTACACTTCAAAAATATTTTAAAAGTTATGAAAATTTTATTTTATTAGTTTCGGGGTTTTTAGAAAATATTAAGACTTTCTTCGCAATTTTATAAATTTGTTTTATGCTCGACTTTGTTCGATAAATATTAAGCGCGGGATAAAACCGGGCTTCCAAAAGGGGGAAACATACATGTTCAATTCCTGTTAATTAACAGTATGCATGGCATGAATCTATACAATCGAGTATTATGTGTCGCTGCTAGATTAATACAGAATAAGAATAGAAAAAAATAAAATAAAATAAATTAAAATTAAGAAAATAAAACACATGCGCACAGGGGGTTGTCTTTCATCCTCTAATCTCTTTCTCTCTCTTTACTCTCAGCCCATTCTGTTTCCATTTCTTTTCTGAGCTTGTTTCCCTGTTACCGGTTCTCGCAATAATCTTCGTTGTTCCCTTCAATTTCCAGGCATGTGTATACATGTGTGCGTGTATGGTCAGGACTCTCCTGTGACTTTGCCGCCAACGTGTTTCTGTGTTTTTCGGCGACTAACGCCGCCATCTTCTTGTCATCGTATGTGTGGGTATGTGTGTGTGCATTAATGATGTGTGTGTTAATTGTGTATGCGTGTTCAGCCGCTGTGTGCGGTGCCCTGTGTTACTGCCGCCTGTGCGGTGCTATTCCGGTCGTGTTTGTGGGTCGTATCCCTGTGCTCCCCTGTTTCTCTGTTTGGGCCTGTTAATTGGGCCTGTTAAGTGGGCCTTGCTGTTGGGCCACAAATGTTAAGGCTGATTGCATGTAATTGGTTCTGATATTTTAATTTGATTTTGTAGAAATTAATTGACTAAATTTTATGAAATAAATAATTGCTTTCGGGAAATTAATTTCGTAATCGGTGAAATACGCGTTGGAAACCCCAAATAATCGGGTACCCGTAAATTTTATCGCCGTTGGCGATGAGCCTCGGTGAGCCGACGGTGGACTGTGATGTTTATTCTGAGTCCTAATATTTTAAAATAAATAAATTAATTCATAAAATTATCTTTGAAACGAGAATTTGATGATATATTAAAGTCGAGTACGTAATTTAGTTGATGAACTGTGATTAGATTGATTGTGGGGTTGAACTGGTGGTTGGGATGTGATTGGATAATAATTGTTGCGATTCTGGTGTTTGGTATTTGACGTCGATTGATGTTTCGACGAGTAGTCCGATAAACAAAAGAGACGCTGCCCGATTTCCGGGAAATCAACTATGGAAATGCGGGAGCGTATCCGGTAATTATCGGGACGTCGAGTGAATATATATATACTTATACTGTATACGAACTTGATTGTATGTTGTGGTAAATGTTCAGTCCAAAACTCAGTCACCCTAATTTCGTAAAAGGACAAATATACGTATTTTCTGAAACCGAGCACCAAATCGATTTTCGAGAACGTGAACCCTAAGTGGTACGTGTGTTATTATACGAAGTGTGTTACGAGTCGGGTTTTGTTAACGTATGGGTAGATTGTTAGTGAGGATATGTCAAGCATAATCGAATGTCTAAGTTAGGGTGTTTCGACCTTGTAGGTTCTAGTCGGAATGCCCGAGAATTGGTATTGGGTGAAAGATAGTTGGTGTTCAGTCAAAAAGCTCAGTAAGGTTTCAATCAAAGGACTTAAGTGTTGAGGTCGAATCCAGAGTGATCTAATGGATAGACAATAAAGCCTGAGCGACAGAGTCGGCTCATAGTCGATCAGTAATAGTTGTAAAGCCCTGTAAGGCAAGTACTTCTGAACTTTTCTTCAGGATATATTGCCAATATTTTCAAACTGTTTCATAACATGTCTCTGTTAATCAAAATTACTCCTGTTTTATAATGCAAGTGCTATAAACTATTTAACTTTGAACCCTGATTTTTCTTGATCTTGAGCCATAAGCCTTATTTTTTGTAAACCATCATTTGTTGATCCTCAGACACCAAACCACACAAATATGATACTACACCCCTAATTGAAAGGCATATGGCATAGCCTATTTGTATATTCGAGGATATAACTCAACTCAAATAAGAATGTAATAAGTAAATAGTGGATCTATCGTCAGAGAGATCTCACAAAGTAACATCTGTCAAATGGTTAAGAAACATTATTCATCTACAGTCTTGAAGACTTAATTCACTGGAAGAAGCTCAAGAAATTGATCAAGCCTCAGTGATATAAATCAAGATTGTGGATTTAATCAAGCGACAGAGATCTCGTCAGGGTATCAATTAATTACAAGGATTTAATCTGAATAAAATCAAGAGTATCAAGGTCAAGGCTTGAAGAAACATCACGGAAGTTAGTCACTCATGAACCAGACAGTACATCGAGTGTCAACATTGAAGTGGTGGAATTGATTCATAATTGACAGTAATTTTCAGTAGATTTTTAGAAGAATGGTTGCTGCTCAAGATTAGTATTAATTCTCTATTAATTAATTAAGTCAAATAATTTAATTAAGAAAATAAATTATATCTGCAAAGATTAATTTATTGATTAATTGAATTAGTTGATTAATTGATTAATTAATTCAGAATTAATATTAAGGATTTTCAGAATTATTATTAGATTAAAATCTATTAATAATTCAGTAAGACAATGTGATTTGAACTACTATGACAATCGGTATGACAATTGATAGTCATACCGAAAGTCTTGCTAGTTCATTCTGATTGTCTTGCTAGCTATTGGGATTGTCTTGCTAGTTCAAGAGGATAGTCTCACCGAAAGTCCTACCAGTTCAAATGGATTGTCATACCAGTTCATTTGATTGTCTTGCCGAAAGTCTTGCTGAGTAAACTGGATTGTTCTGTTTACTTAAACAACAAAAACACAGCAGAAGATATTCATGCAATAATTCAACAGAAAACACAAGTCAAGAACTCAGCAGAAAACAAAGGCTCAACATTTTATTTTTCATCCAACATTTTATTTTTCATCTGCTTTATTCAAGATCAAAATTCTAGATTGAAAAGTTAAATCCAATCCACTAGAATTATTTATCTTGTTCTTGTGTATCAATCTAGCGGATTAAAATCCCTAGAACTTAATCTCAAATCGCATTTAGCATTTGATCTTTTAATTGCAAAAATAGAAAAAGTTCATGTCGAATTTATTCTAGATTTGTAATAATTGATTTGAGATTAATCCCTTGTAACCGATACCGTAGTTGTAACACCTTTCAAGTTTAATAAAAGTTTTATTTAACTTGAATTTTGTTTCACATTTTTATTCCACATTTTATTCGATTAAACGGTATTGTTTGCATTCAACCCCCCTTCTACAAATAAATTGGGACCTAACAATTGGTATTAGAGCCTTCTGATTAACGTACAAATCTAGATCCTAGACTTTTGTGTTTCTTTCACTTCTTGAATTTTTTATTCACTCAAAAAATTCATAATGACTACACAAAAAGTTGGAACCGTTAAAATTCCACTTTTCGATAAAGAAAATTATGTTATGTGGAAGAAGAAGATGCTACTGTTTTTATAAGTGGCTAATCCCAAATATTTGCAAGTGTTAAAGAAGGGTCCAAAAATTCCTATGGTTATGGAACCAGAGGTAATAGAAAATGATGTGGTGATCACCAAAGCGAGAACTTATGTGAAAGATCCTGAGGATTTCTCTCCTGCTGAAATAGAAGAAGCCTCCCTGGATGCTAGCCTTCAATTAATTTTAATAGATTCCCTTAATCCCTTGATGAATAGACATGTGATGAATTGTAAAGATTCCAAACATATCTAGGAAACTATTGAGATTATTAATGAAGGCACAGAGGAAGTTAGGGAGAACAAGCTAGAAATCCTAACCTCTGAGTATGAATACTTTAAATCCAATCCAGGAGAAGGAATTACTGAAGTGTTTGAGAGGTACAATGCATTGATCAACAACCTGAACATTAATGGTAAATACTATTCCATCAGGGAGGTCAACAAAAAGTTCCTTTTAACACTACCAACTCATCTCGAACATAGAATCACTGCCATAAGAGAAGCAAGAGATCTGAGTGAGATTTCTTTGGAAAGGCTCTATGGTGTGTTAAAGACTTATGAGTTGGAGCAGATTCAGTAGAAGGAAGTTTACGGGAAAGGAAGAGTGGTCAGCATGTCTACTGCTCTAGTAGCTGATGAACAACAACAACAACCACAATATCAACAACAATCTCAATAGTCAGAAAGAATGGTACAGTCTTCCAAGGTTGAAGATAATGTGATAGTAGCAGAATTTGATCCTCCTACTACAAATCAATCAGGAGATGATTATTATTCCTTGGAAGAACTGGAGCAATTGGAGGATGAGTCAATGGCCCTGATTGTCAAGAGATTCTCAAATGTCAGATTCAAAAGGAATCCCAAGTTCAAGTACAAGTCCAACTACAACAGATTCCAGAAAGGTGGATCTTCATCCTCTAACACCAGCAGTGGTGGGTATAAAACAGGGATGGTTGATCGAAGCACCATTCGATGCTTCAACTGCAATGAGTTGGGACACTTTGCCACAGAATGCAGGAAGCCAAAACAAGCAAGGAAGAACTCTTACGATTCTAATCAAAAGAGTAAATCTGAAAGGGCTTACCTGGCAAAGGGAAGAAGCTGGGATGATACTGACAGTGAAGATGAAGAAGTTGGGAATCTTGCTCTCATGGCTAGTGATGCAAACACCTCATCGTCAAGAAAAGAGGTAAAATTTACTGATGCTGAATTAGTTTATCATCTAGGAGGTTCCTTAGATTGTGCTCGTCGTGATAATGAATTGTTAAATCAACAAATCAAAGACCTTGAGAAAGAGGTCAATGAATTAAGACTTGTGCACATTAATCAAGATAAATTAAAAGAACAAGTATCTTTTCTAGAGAATAGAGTTGACTATTATAGACAACTTGAAACTATTCTCAAAGACAAGATCACCGGTCTTGAGGCTAAGGTTAAAGCTTACTTTAATTCTTGTTCGAAGTCCAAAGAGTTTTACAATAAGCAAGCTGTTAATCAAACATCTGGTATAGGTTATGATTACAATGCTGCTATTGGAAAATTAGGCATAAACTCCCCTCCTCATGTCTGTGCTAAAGGCAGGGAAGTACCACATGTGCTTAAGGGTGTTGATGAACCCCTCTATAAAGAATCAATTGCTGAACCATTTGATGAGACCTCTTTTATTATTCAAGAAGAAATCCGTGCTGAAGATAATGCTAATGAGAAAGCTGTCTCCAAGTCAAGTGTGTCAAAAGTTCCAGTCAAGGTTGTGAAAGCAACTGAGACTAACTCAGACACACATGAGTTGGATAACACAAATGCCATGTCTACCATGCATAAGTTGCCTATTGTTAATCCCTCTCATAAAGCATGTGGTGTTCATGATTGTATGTCTTGTGCTTTTAATCTGATGTTTGCTTATTTTAATGGTAAGCATGTTTCTAATGATAAGACTACTCCTCGTCAGCATGTGAATAATAGAAAGCATGATAGGTCTAAGACTGCTAGTCCTCCTAAAGCTAGAAAGGAGACATTTGTGCCTAAGCCTAAACAGAAATTTGTCAAGGCTGTTCACAAGGTCAAATGTTCAGTCATTGAGAACGTTGAGAATATTAAAATTAAGAATGTTGTTTTACCTAATAAAGGCCAATTTTACAAGTATGCCGGACCCAGCCAAGCTTGGGTTCCGAAGAAGGTCTAATCCATTTGTGTTGCAGGGCATTAAACAGGTACAACCGGTAGTGTGGATTCTTGACAGCGGATCGTCAAGACATATGACCGGAGATAGAGCCCTGCTATCAAATGTGGTTGAGAAAGCTGGCCCAGTGGTTACCTTTGGAGATAACAGCAAAGGTTTAACGGAGGGATATGGCTGTTTGCTAGCTGGAAATGTTATCATTGAAAATGTGTATGTTGTGCAAGGACTTGAACACAATCTGCTTAGCATTAGTCAGTTCTGTGACAACGGCTACAATGTTTTATTCGACAAGCTGAAGTGTCAGATTCTGTACAAGAAAAGTGAAAAACCCTCCTTAATGGGAATCCGGAAAGGAAATCTGTTCGTAGCTGACATGAACTCTGGAAGCAATCCTGAAGTCAATTGCTTCTATGCAAAGGCATCGTCAGATGAGAGTTGGCTATGGCACAAGAGACTTTCTCATCTCAATTTCAAAACAATGAATTCTCTTGTAAAAAGAGAATTGGTAAGAGGTCTGCCTCAGCTGGAATTCTCTCCAGAAGGACTATGTGAGGCTTGCCAGAAAGGAAAGTCAAAGAAAGCAAGTCACAGAGGCACTGACACATCTTCCATAACTGGTGTTCTGCAATTATTGCACATGAATTTATTTGGACCAGTTAATGTCCTTTCGATGTCAAAGAAGTGTTACTGTCTTGTGATAGTTGATGACTATTCCAAGTATACGTGGGTTTTATTTCTTCACTCTAAGGATGAAACACCACAAGTTGTGATTGATCATATTAAGATGATTGAGTTAGATTCTAACGTCCCTGTTAGAGCAATAAGGTCAGATAATGGAACAGAATTCAAGAATTCACTTCTCAATGGATTCTGTACAGACAAAGGGATTACCAGACAATTTTCAGCTCCTAGAACCCCTCAGCAAAATGGAGTGGTAGAAAGGAAGAATCGTACATTGATTGAAGCTGCAAGAACGATGTTAAGTGAATCAGGTCTTCCAATGTACTTTTGGGCTGAAGCTGTCAATACTGCATGTTATACTCAGAATCGAACTCTAATCAACAAAGACTTCATGAAAACTCCTTATGAGATTTTGAATGAACAAAAACCTTCTATCAAATACTTTCATGTATTTGGTGCCAGATGCTTCGTCTCAAGGATGGAGATGAGCGTCGTGGTAAATTCGAGGCAAAGGCATATGAGGGTATTTTTGTTGGATATGGAAGAAGATCATACAGAGTGTATATCATTGATCAACACAAAGTAACTGAAAGTGTCAATGTTACATTTGATGACACTAAACTCCCTAGTATCCAAACTGAAGATCCTTCTTAGAAACTGAAGTTTGATGATATGTCAGATTCAGAATCAGAACATGGTCAAGAACCTGAGGTTGTTGCTGGTGTAGAACCTGTTAATCTTGATGATACTCAAGGTAATAGTGATGGAAACTTTGGCAACAATGGAGATACCACTGCTACTGATGGAGAATCTTCAAGTCAACATGGCAACAACTCAGGGGGAGATGCTGAAGGATCATCTAGTAGGACACAACATCCAAATGAGTTTCAAGGCGAATCATCAAGATCAAATCTTCCAAGACAGACTGTCTGGAATAAAGCTCATCCTTTTGAGTTGATTATTGGTGATCCAGATGTTGGAGTCAGAACTAGACGTGCTACTCAAAATGAGTGTCTGTTCTCAGGATTTCTTTCTGAGATGGAACCTAAGAAGATTGAAGAAGCACTAACTGATCCAGATTGGGTGATTGCTATGCAAGATGAAGTCAATCAGTTTGAAAGTCAACAAGTCTGGAAACTTGTACCTAGACCTACACACAAGAAAGCTGTTGGTACTAGGTGGGTATTCAGGAATAAACTAGATGAAGATGGTGTAGTTACAAGAAACAAGGCAAGACTGGTAGCAAAAGGGTATTCTCAAGATGAAGGCATTGATTATGATGAAACCTATGCTCCAGTGGTTTGACTTGAGTCCATCAGGATATTTCTGGCATTCGCAACATTCTCAAACTTTAAAGTTTATCAAATGGATGTCAAGAGCGCTTTTCTGAATGGAAAGTTGGATGAAGAGGTATATGTAGAGCAACCTCCTGGTTTTGAAGATCTAGATCATTTGGATTTTGTCTTCTTTCTTTTCAAGGCTATCTATGGGCTCAAACAGTCTCCAAGAAAATGGTATGACACTCTCTCTGAATTTCTTATTCAAAATAGCTTTATTAGAGGTGTCATAGAGAAAACTCTTTTTTCTAAAAAACATAAGAATGATACTATATTAGTCCAAGTCTATGTGGATGATATAATATTTGGGTCTACTAATGATAATCTCTGTAAGAGATTTGCTAAGTTAATGCACAACAAGTTTGAAATAAGCATGATGGGAGAGCTGAAGTTCTTTCTTGGATTACAAGTAAATCAAAGGTTAGATGGAATATTTATTTATCAATCCAAGTATCTCAACGAACTCCTCAAAAAGTACAATCTAGAGGATTCTGTATCAGCAAGGACTCCATCAACTACAGCTGTCAAGCTTGGACCATGTGAAAACTCCATTAAGGTAGATGTCACAAGCTACAGAGGTATGATTGGCTCGTTACTCTATCTTACTGCAAGTAGACCAGATATTATGTATGCTACATGCTTATGTGCAAGGTTCCAAGCGGATCCTAGAGATATTCATCTCGTTGCTGTTAAACGAATCTTAAGATATCTTAAGGGAACACCAAATCTAGGTATTTGGTACCCTAAAGAATCTGGTTTTAACCTTGTTGGATATACAGATTCAGATTACGCAGGAAGTGTTGTTGATAGGAAAAGCACCTCAGGGAGTTGTCAATTCCTAGGAAGCAGGCTAGTCTCATGGTACAGCAAGAAATAGCAAACAGTTTCCAACTCAACGGCCGAGGCTGAATATATTGCTGCTGGAAGCTGCTGTGCTCAAATCTTGTGGATTAGGAACCAGCTACGAGACTATGGCTCTGTATTAAACAAAATTCCAATTTTATGTGACAATACAAGTGCAATAGCCATCACCAACAACCCTGTGCAGCACTCGAGGACAAAGCACATTGACATCAGGTATCATTTTATTAAAGAGCACGTCATGAGTGGTACTGTTGAACTATTTTTTGTTCCAACAGAAGAACAAATAGCAGATATTTTCACTAAACCACTTGATGAATCCACATTTACCAGATTAGTTGGTAAATTGGGCATGTTGAATAGTTTTAGTGATTAATTTAGTTAATATCTGAGATATGTTCTTGAATGAATTTACAAATGAATTTTTCATAAATGAAAAATTCATTTGCAAATTTATTTTATGATTTTATCATATATCTTGCTTATTTCTATGGAATTTTTATTATCTTATCTTATTTATTTACTCAAATTGTTAATTTTAATGTCTCAGAATATTTTATTTTCTCTAAAAATATTTTTCTATGAATTTAATTTGTTAAAATTCAAAAGAAATCTATTTTTGGACTGAAAATATTATTATCTCTGAAATATTTTAATTATTTTAATTTTGTAAATATTTTCTGAATTTCTACTATTTATATAAGACTTTATTTCAGTTTTCCATATTTTCTGTACATATTTGATTGTCTTTCTACTGAAATGACAATCGGCAAGACAATTAAAATTGTCTTGCTGAAAATCATTTCAGTACTTATATATATACACATATATACATATTAATTCTGTTTGTAAACGTTTTATTTCCAGAATGACAATCGGCAAGACAATTGAAATTATCTTGCTGCAAGTCATTTCAGTATATAATTGTCATTTTAGTATTTTTCAGTATAGTTTTATACTGGCAAGACAATCGGTATGACTATCAATTGTCTTGCCAGTTATAAACTTTTATATATATATTTTTCTTTTATACTGGTATGACAATCGGTATGACTATCAGATTGTCATACCAGTTATAAATTTAGTGTTTATTCTTTTATTTGTTTTCTTTCTTTTACCTGGTATGACAATCGGTATGACAATCCCGGATTGTCATACCAGTTATACTACTTAATGGTTTTTTTGTGTCTGTTCTTTTTATTTTCATCAGTTCAGTTCATTTTGTTTTTCAAATTTCAACAGTTTCTCTTGTCTCTCTCTCTCTCTTCGAACCAACAGATCTCCATTGTTACTCTTGTGCTCGAGTTCTTACTCAACAATTTACTCCTGTTATATATACATACAAGTATATACAGAAAGGAGTGCTACCAAAAAAAATTCAAAATTTTTTTTCTCGAATCAATTTTTTTTTTCCTTTCAAAATCAGTCTGTGTGTGTTGAATTTGGGTATTTTTTAATTTTAATTTCAATTTCTGTTTTGTGTCTTTTGGTTTTTCAAATCTGTGTTTGTGAGTTAGGAATTTTAACGAGATACATTCCTTTCTAAATTTTTCGATTATAATTAATTTAATTCGAATTATTAAATTAATTTAATTAATTCGAATTTTCTTAATATTATTCTTAAAATTCTGAAAGTGTGTGTCTTATTATTATTTTAAATGGCTCTCAATTTCCAAATTGTCGCGCATAATCAGGTTGGTTATTTTAATCCGGAAAAATGTGATGTGAAAAAATTTAAGCCTTGGATTAGATTTTTAAATGACCATTCGATTGTTAGCTCTGCTATTAAATCAAATGTGATTTTAAATGTCGATCTGCTTAGACTGATTTGCACAACCTCTAATGTGGCCGATGATTCAAAATCTTTTTCATTCACCGTGGCAAACACACAGTATGTAGTTGATGAATCAGTCATCAATCAGGCGTTAAATTTTCCATTGGACAATTTCTGTAATTTACCCTCTGAAAATGATATCATAAACTTTTTCCATGCTATTCACTATCTGGGGGTGATCAATTTAACCAAACTTTCAAAATCCAATTTGGTGTCTGAATGGGATATTTTCTTCGATACACTTTCTAAAGTGTTTGCCAACTGCACTAAATCCAACTTTCACAACATCACTTCCACTCTGCAGTATATTGGTCTTGCGGTTGTTTTCAATCAAAGGATCAATTTTGGCAAACTACTTTTTCCCATTCTCTTGAGACGTCTCACTACTGCTTTACGTGATCATTCTACAAATCGTAGGGTATCATGTTACTATGCTCGTTTTCTCATGCTTATAGCAGATCATCTTCTCACACCTGAACACAAAGCCCTTTTTGCTAACTCTGTAGTAACCGAACCCCCTCCAGTAAGCAAAAAGATTTACACCCGCCAAGACACAACCTTTAAATTCATGCAAGTTCCAATACTTGTATCTGCTTTCATGGCCACTTATATTCCTTTACCTATTTTCAATCTTCCCGGTCATGAATAGCAACCTCAACCTCCAGTGGTTCAAGCCACCCAGGCTCCTCCAACATCAGATGCTCTTCCTTTACAGGTAGTAATTCCTCACTCTCACTCCATTCCTACTTCTGTTGAAAGACCCCCAGTGGTTGATAGGGCCGACCATGAAGTTGTAGAACCACAGCTTCAATCCCAGGTCATAGAGCCAAACACAGAGTCACATTCTATCTCAACCTCTCCCCCACTATCTAAAATGTTACCCAGAAGGTTAATAGGAAGTAGTGCATTGTTAAATGTGAGTGAACCCTCAGCTCTGCCTCCTCCAAAGAAAAGAAGAACTTATACTGAGGCATCTGAAAGCCCATCTTTGTCCTCCCAACAGGACATGGACTTTGAAATGGCCAATGAACAGTTACTAGAGACATTCTCTCAACATGATAAATCTATTGAAATTCGCCATAGGGCCATGACATCTTGTACTGAGTCAAGCACAATTCCATTACTCACAATGGAACCATACATACCCACAGATGATCCTCAGGACACAGAGCGAGGAGTGCATATAAAGTCTGTTACAGTGCCTATCATAATTACGGCAGAAGAGCAGTCACATGCTTCTGAGGGAAAATCTGACTCTCAGCCACCCTTAATAGAGTCATTTTCTCCCCTCCCAGATCAAACACCTCTGGCTCCCTCACGGGATTCTCCACTCGCAGATTTATCTGGAGAAAGTGGAGGGCAACTCGGTCAATCTATCCCTGAAGCAATTCAGACATCTATTTCACATGAAATGATAGGTTTGACTGAGGATCGGGACTCGCGAATTCCCATTGCACCACCACTGACCTCTCTTGAAGAGGCTAGGGTGATTTTAACTGCAGGTACAGAAGAACAGCAACAGGAAGACTCCTCACGAGCAATTATATTGAGAGAAACACAAGCACGTGAGGTGAGTGAACCAAACATGAGTGAAATTCAGGTGAGAGCATACACAAACACTGATACTGTAAACCTGTTAGCTCAAATTGCTGCTCTAAAAGAAGAACTTGCTAAAAGTCAAGCTGAAGCTCAAGCATTCAAAGCACAAGTGGTTGAACGGTCTTCTTCTTCCACCTCTGTCAACAATCAGCTGGCACTCATAAGGAATGATATCTCAGATCTCAAGAACACTGTCACACCAAAGCTCAATTCCATTCAGGAAACTCCAACTTTATCAGCTGATGACATTTCTGACTTCTGCTCTCTACATACAAGGATGACTTCTCTTGAAGATTTGGTTGAAATGAATCATTCACTGGATTCCTCTAGATTTCTGAAGATAGAGACAGGTATGGAACATCTGAATGAAGGGATGAAGCACCTGTACTACATGATCAAAAATTCTCACTGTCCCAATGAAGAACAAAGGACTTACTTTGAAGGGCCGTCTGGTGGAGGCTCAGGCTCAGGAGGTGATGGAGGTCATGGAGGATCTAAGGGAAAGTCAGTAGAGGATCCCTCAACTAAGGGGGAGAAGAAAGGGAGTAGTGGAAAGGGGAAATAAAAAGATACCTCTGCTGGGGACAAAGGAAAGGCTGATGATGTCTATTACAGTAGAGAACATGATGACTTTGATATTTTTGACATTCCCACTGAACCAGTCTTGGAAGATAAAGATGGTTTATTTGAAGCTGAAGAGGAAAGTGATTTTGGAGAATGGGAAGAGGAAGCTACAGTGGATCCTATCTTTGAGAAAGAGTTTCAGCAGCAGCAGTCAGAGATGAAAAGAAAAGAAGCTGAACTCAAAAAGGTCTCCCAGATCATTGACATGAGGAAAGACATACAAAGAACAGAAACTCTTCAAAAACAACGTCTTCATGACATTAAGGCTCAAGAAAGGAGAAGAGATGTCAGACTGAAGATTGGTGAAAAATGGGATGAAGCTAGGAGAGTACTTGATATGCCTCAGCTGAGCACTAACAATGATAGACAGTTCCTACATCTTCTTGACAAGCTGGAAATCTCAAATCCTAACAATGACATGTACATGAATGCTATCAAGACTGAAGTTTCACGGATCACACCTGCTTTTGATAGATCCCTAAATGAGATGAGCATTTTTGTATATTGTCAGAGTGAAGGATCTTTCAAGGTGTCACTTCATCTATTTGAGAGTCGTTCTTTGTCAGAGATTTTGGTTCTTCTCAACAAGGTAAAAAGAAGCTCAGAATTGAATGAAGTCCTTCGAGAAAGGCTTAAAGAGTTTGCCAGCAGGGCTAGTCCTCAAGTGGTCAACAATCCTCATCAGGTGAGATTCTTTAAGTCTGATTGTCTTCAAATCTGTCAGCTAGATGTACAATCTCTTAAAGACTACTCAGCTAAGCATCTGGTCTGGATGGAACATCATTTAAGAACTGCTGGATACTCATCCATGTTGAAGACTCAAGCTGCTGATTTGATTCAAGCTTATTATGAAAAGAATATTAAAAGGTACAATCAGATCAAGAATAAGTTGAATTCAGTTGGAGTTCAACCAGTCAGACCAGCAAGCTTCACTTCAGAAAAGGATCGTGTCTTTGACAAAGAGTTGCTTCAAGATTTAGAAGAAGGTGAAGTCAGAAGAGAAGACAACTGAAGTCAATTAGCTCAAAACTCAATGTAATATGATTAGAGCTTTATGAATCAAGATAGTCTAATGTAGTTATATGTTCAGGCTAGAGGAACATCTATCTTGTATTCACTTGTAAATATCTTTTGGAATCTGGAAAATGTTAAATATAATCCAGAACTTTTCTGCTATTTACTTTGCATTACTGTTTATATCTTTTTCTTATTTGTTAGTTGAGTTATCCTCTAGGTATTTGTTGTTATTGTCTAACAAGCAAATAGGGGGAGATTGAAAGGCATATGGCATAGCCTATTTGTATATTCGAGGATATAACTCAACTCAAATAAGAATGTAATAAGTAAATAGTGGATCTATCGTGAGAGAGATCTCACAAAGTAACATCTGTCAAACGGTTAAGAAACATTATTCATCTACAGTCTTGAAGACTTAATTCACTGGAAGAAGCTCAAGAAATTGATCAAGCCTCAGTGATATAAATCAAGATTGTGGATTTAATCAAGCGACAGAGATCTCGCCAGGGTATCAATTAATTACAAGGATTTAATCTGAAGAAAATCAAGAGTATCAAGGTCAAGGCTTGAAGAAACGTCACGGAAGTTAGTCACTCATGAACCAGACAGTACATCGAGTGTCAACATTGAAGTGGTGGAATTGATTCATAATTGACAGTAATTTTTAGAAGATTTTCAGAAGAATGGTTGCTGCTCAAGATTATTATTAATTCTCTATTAATTAATTAAGTCAAATAATTTAATTAAGAAAATAAATTATATCTGCAAAGATTAATTTATTGATTAATTGAATTAATTGATTAATTGATTAATTAATTCAGAATTAATATTAAGGATTTTCAGAATTATTATTAGATTAAAATCTATTAATAATTCAGTAAGACAATGTGATTTGAACTACTATGACAATCGGTATGACAATTGATAGTCATACCGAAAGTCTTGCTAGTTCATTCTGATTGTCTTGCTAGCTATTGGGATTGTCTTGCTAGTTCAAGAGGATAGTCTCACCGAAAGTCCTACCAGTTCAAATGGATTGTCATACCAGTTCATTTGATTGTCTTGCCGAAAGTCTTGCTGAGTAAACTGGATTGTTCTGTTTACTTAAACAACAAAAACACAGCAGAAGATATTCATGCAATAATTCAACAGAAAACACAAGTCAAGAACTCAGCAGAAAACAAAGGCTCAACATTTTATTTTTCATCTGCTTTATTCAAGATCAAAATTCTAGATTGAAAAGTTAAATCCAATCCACTAGAATTATTTATCTTGTTCTTGTGTATCAATCTAGCGGATTAAAATCCCTAAAACTTAATCTCAAATCGCATTTAGCATTTGATCTTTTAATTGCAAAAATAGAAAAAGTTCATGTCGAATTTATTCTAGATTTGTAATAATTGATTTGAGATTAATCCCTTCTAACCGATACCGTAGTTGTAACACCTTTCAAGTTTAATAAAAGTTTTATTTAACTTGAATTTTGTTTCACATTTTTATTCCGCATTTTATTCGATTAAACGGTATTGTTTGCATTCAACCCCCCCTTCTACAAACAAATTAGGACCTAACACTAATGTATAACTACCAAACACCAAATACTGGAATAAAATTGTTTAAAAACAAAGAAACCTCTATACTCCAACCATTCTTTATGACATCAAAGAACTATACCTTGAAAAATCATTACTGGTCTAATACCTGATCCTTTACAAACTGGAAACTGTTTCTTATACATACCCTGATATACCCTTGTGATACTCAAGAATTGCATTACGCTTGTATACCAATGCTTTATCACTGTTGATTATGATCTTGCTTATTGAATTACATTGTTTATTACACTAAATTGTTTTAGAATTGGATAGTTTTCTTTATGTGGACCAGATTCGTGGTCAGACCAGATTCGTGGTTAAATTAGGCCAATGTGTGCCTTGGATCCAGTTCGTAGAGCAGAGCTGTGTGCTTCGCTCGGGGTTAGTGCGTGACTGATCAGCAGCCTAACCTTGGTTTTTAAAACTTAAAATGAATATCCAATTCTAACGCTTAGTTAAAAAGAAATTTGATTCCTCTGAATCATTTCATTTGATTATTGCTTAACCTCAGTTATCCCTATTAAGACTTGCTGAGTTAGTTAGCTCACCCTTGCGATTCTTTTATATATTTTATAGTTGAAAAAAATATGGATGATAGTGAAGTTCCTCAGTCCAAAGTGCGGGCTAAGGTTCCAATTGTGTTGGATCGAGCTAGCATAAGCTTCATGCGGTAGAGAGATAGTCAGATTGTAAGAATGATTTTATTATCAATTATAAGTTAAATTAGTTGGGATTTGGTACGTTGTAATAAAGGTTAAGATTGTGGCTTGTTTTCATACTTTAACCTGTTACGATCCGTGGTTATGTAAAGCAGGGTCATTGCAAATAGTATTTCTTGTACAAGTTTATATATTATGTATATATTATGGACCCCAAACTTCTGACCCGGTTTTGGAGGGCGCCACACACTAACCCCGAGCAAAGCACACAGCACTGCTCTAATTACTGGATCCAAGGCACACATTGGCCTAACTTGACCATTGATATGGTCTGACCATGAATCTGGTCCACATATAAAAAAACTATCCAATTCTAAAGCAGTTCAATATGATATACAATATAATTCGATAAAACAAGATCATAATCAATGGTGGTTAAATACTTGAATAAGAACGTAAGGAAACTCATGGATACCTCAAGGGTATATCAGGGTATGTATAAGAAACAGTTTTCAGTCTGTAAAAGGATCAGGTATTAGACAAATAATGATTTTTCAAGGTATAGTTCTTTGACGTTATAAAGAATGGTCAGAGTATAAAAGTTTTAGTGTTTTCAAACAATTTTGTTCCAGTGTTTGGTGTTTGGTAGTTATACAATTGGGGAGTAGTATCATATTTGTGTGATTTGGTATCTGAGGATCAACAAAGGATGGTTTACAAAGAATAAGGCTTACGGCTCAAGATCAAGAAAACCAGGGTTCAAGGGTAAATAGTTTAGAGTACTTGCAATATAAAACATGTGTTATTTTGAATAATAGCGACATATTATGAAATAGTTCAAAAATATTTGGGATATATCTTGAAGAAAAGTTCAGAAGTACTTCCCTCACAGGGCTTTACAACTATTACTGATCAATTCTGAGGCGACTCTGCCACTCAGGCTTTAACGTCCAACCACTAGACCATATTAGATTCGACTTCGACACTCAGGTTTTTCTGTTGAAACTCTACTGAGTTCGTCGACTGACTACTAGGTCATCTTTAGTCCAACGTCCACTTTTTGGTTTCCCGACTAGAACCTACAGGGGCGAAATACTCTATGTTAGATACTCAGTTATGCTTGATGTAATAACCCCAAAATTTTGAACTTTTTGTAACCCTTATGAATAGTGTTTTAGCTGAATGAGAAAACTTTTCATGCCACACTATGTAGGGGTTCTGTTATGGATATTCTGAGATTTTATTAGTACTCTATATGGTATATAAGTGTATGTAAAGATCGTCAGAATCCAATTCCGAACACTTTGATTTTCCCGGAAATCTACTAGATACGGAAAGAATTGAGTATAAGGTAACAGGATAAAAAAGATTTAAATTAAAGGATTATAATAGAGGATCATAAAAAGGAATATAATGTATTGAGAAAGGTTAAGGGAACCTAAGTAATAAGATCCCGGGTATGATCCCTCAAACGATAAACGAAAACGAAAGTTAAGCGAACCGTATAACAGATCAGCGGTCATTAGGCAAACAATTAGAAGCTAATCAAAGAGATTAGTGGGGATGATGTCATCCAACCAATAGAAAGAGGACAAAGGAGGGATGATGACATCACAAAGTGATGCAAGCATGACATAAGAAGGAAGGAAATGTGGTGGATTGGTAACCACACAAAACCAAGGTTAAATTGGTAATTAACCTAAAATAAAACAAATCTAATTCAATCAACCAAGCCAAACATTTCATTTCATCAAAACAAAAAACACAAAACCTCTTATTTCTTCATTGCTCTCGACTTTTGCCATTTTCAAGAGAAAGAAATTTCAAAACTCAAGATCAAGGCTTCCTAAATTGGTAAGATAATTCCCTAGTCATCCTTATGCATAGTTATGGCTATCTTATGAGTTTAAGCCTTCAATTCTTTCTCAATCTTCTTCAAGAAATCAATGAAGAAGACAATGAATAGTGATTTCAAAGTTTTTAACTTGATTTTTTCTTGTTTTCCTTTAAGATCCAAGCATCCCTAAGACTTCTCAAGGCTTCTTAAGGCTTCCTAGCTACTCCCACCACTTTAAGGAAGGTATATCATCTCTAAACCCTAGATTCCTTTGTATAATAAGATGATTTTAATTGTTATGCTGATATAGTAGCTTAATGCTTGTGGTTTAGAGTTTGGGTTGGAGTGGTAGTGAAATGGAATGGTGAATCTTATTGTTTTGGTTAAAAGAACTTAAGTATAGTTAAATTCAAGCTTAAACATAAGTATAAATGTTAATATTAAATTTATTGGGGATGTTATGATGTTATAAGGATGGACTTTGGTTGTATGAATGGATTGGGGTTGTTTGGTGATGAATTGGAGTGATATAAAATTGGGTAATCACGTAAACATAGCCGTCGTAATGTCCGATTTACTTTAGGCTATTTTATTCTTAACATTAGGACCCGAGAACTCACTGCCTGGTTTTGACCATTGCCATGTTTAGATAGTTCATGTTACGAGCTTCATTTTGATATGTAGTTCGTTTGATTCCGATGTACGGTTTAGGAGAAACGGCCGTTTTAAGTAACGACGTTTCGCGAACCAAAACCTTATCCCTCGCCTTACTTTGAAACATTGATTAAGGACCCTAAAGGACTAATTGGAGTATGAATCATTTATGTAGAGTGTATTAGGCAAATGGTAAGGCACTCGCAAGAGAATCGTCTTAAAACTCTTAATGGCTAAATTATTAAAAATGGTGGAGCCGAGGGTACTCGAGTGACTTGAGAGAATCAGTGAGCGCAAAACGAGCGTTAGAGTCTAAGTTGGTTAAAGTATAGATTTACAAGTGACTTTGGTTTAATTCCAACTTACTTGTTGTTTATAGGTTACCAGACTCGTCCCGAGCTGATTGTAACCCCCAGCCGCTCAGGCAAGTTTTCTACCTGTTATACTGTTGTTGTGATGTATATATGTATATGCATTATCTTGTGATAGATGCATGTCGGTTAATTAGCAAATGTTGCGATATATTGAAGCATGCTGATATGGTATATATATGCATGCCTGTTTCGTATTCTTGCCATATATATCTGTTGGTTCAGTTGATAATACCTATGCTAGAGAATAACAGTAATTTGCATATACCCTTAGTATAAGGACCCAAAGGTGAAAACATTTTCTAAAACCGGGAGTCGAGGATCCCGAGTAGATTTTATATATATATATTTATATATATATATGGTTATAGTTTTCAAAACTATTAATCGAATAAGGTTTATTCGATAACTTTATTTTATTATTGAATATTATTTCGAATATTCATCCGAGGACTTATGACTCCTTTATTTTATTATTGAATATTATTTCAAATATTCATTCGAGGACTTATGACTCCTTTATTTTATTATTGAATATTATTTCGAATATTCATCCGAGGACTTATGACTCCTTTATTTTATTATTGAATATTATTTCGAATATTCATCCGAGGACTTATGACTCCTTTATTTTATTATTGAATATTATTTCGAATATTCATCCGAGAACTTATGACTCCTTTATTTTATTATTGAATATTATTTCGAATATTAATCCGAGGACTTATGACTCCTTTATTTTATTATTGAATATTATTTCGAATATTCATTCGAGGGCTTATGACTCGGCTTAATTTATTTATTGAATATTATTTGAATATTCATTTGAGGATCTATGACTTTGATTATTTGCTGAGATATATTCTTTATTTTATTGAAGAATAAGGTGTCGATAATCAAACTCACTTTTGATTATTCAAATAAAGATAGTACTTTCGTATAGGTATATCTTTGGTTATTTAATATTCATTTCAAGTATAAGTTTTAAAACTTCTACTTCAATTATTTTTATAAAGATTATTCTTTATGGGAATATTATTTAAATAATAATATTCTGATATTTTCTAATATATTGGGACTGATTTACCTTGTTAAATCAGCATCACTCCAAACATTCTTAAAAATGTTTTGCGAGTCTTCAAAATGATTTTTAAAAGTTAGAGCGGATCCCAAAACTCATTTTTATATTTAAGATCCTCCTTTCGAAGGGGATTTAAATACTCGCTCAAAACCTGAGGGATCCGGCTCTGTGGTGTGTTTTATATTCGCAACAAGGTTGCTGTTTTGATAAATGAATTGATTACTTACCCAACACTCGGGAAGTAAAATTCTTGGAACAAGTTAATCCATTAACAGGCATCGCCTGGGAAATATCGGTGAGTTTTCCTTTCCAACTAGATACGACTTCTTGGTGGAGCCGTATCAACAAGTTTCTACTTGGGGAAAGGGGGAACGAGCTTTACGTTTCAGAGTCATGGATTTCATCTGAACTAGGAGTGGCGTAAGTGGTCGAGTGGCGCCGGCCCAGCCTTATTATATTGGCCCAAATGGCCTGGAAGTTCCGCTAAGGCGGTCCATTCCTTAGGAGGTCAGTGTTCGGTTGACAAGTAAATCCGACAGGTTCTCCTCTACATGTAGAAAATGGTGGGGTTGCACTACTACGCCTGATCATCGTAAGTGGTCTTCCTGGCGCGGCAAACTCCCGTAATGAGTTCATCATCCAATTGGATATTTCTGCAACACTACCCAGAGCACTTCGATAGAAAGGCTACGGTTGGGCGATTGTTGAGTGTTGGCAGGGTCAAGTTTTCAAAATGAGGTTTGCATTAAATGAAGTATCTCGTAACTTCATTTTATTTTGATGATATTTTAAAGATTTAATCTATTCACATCTGGTCTTGTAGTCTCATCTATGTGATGAACTTTGGAAGCTAATTATAACTTGAATGGTGGTAGTTCAAGTAGTATTTGGAAAAGATATGAGTATATTGGAGTATCTTGTAACTTCATCTTTTAAACTTATATCTAGTAAATGATTATCTTATGCATGACAAAGATTTTCAGAAAAACGTTGAGACAAGGTTAGATATATGAGATCACCTTGCAACGATATTTTTATACAGTTATACACTGGAACTCTGTGTGTATTATGCATGGAAGAGGACTTCCAATATTTTGGAAAGTACATATGTATATATATATACTGAATGTTTTGCGACTTCATCGCATTAAGATATCAACTTGGTTCATTTCTTTTGACCAAGACTTTCATGAGTACTATGAGAAGGCTCATATATTGTTAATCATTATACATATTATTTTGGTGGGCTTGCTGCTCACCCTTGCTTTCTTCTTTCATCACACAACATCAGATAGACAAGATGAACAGGACCAAGCTCCCAATTCGCGAGCGGATAGGAAATGTTCCGCAGTTTCCTATAGGCGTTGATGTCGCTGTAGCTGAGGTAGGAGCTACCAATAGGCTAGGCTTTCAACTTTTGATGTACCAGATTTATGTATATTTATGAATTGTAATAATGGCAAAGAAATGTAAATTTATTCAGAAAACCCTTTTTAGGTGTATTGGCATATTGGTGGAATAAAACGACTTGTGATTATTTTTTTTGGATATTCATCTCTGAGACTATAACTTGTGGTGTGTGTGTTTATTGTGGGGTCACAGTACAGAGTAGTTGATTATTTATTAAGATTGGGTGTTATTAAGGGAAATGGAACTCGTGACAACCCGGATACCCGACCCCGGATTTGGGGGTGTTACAGAAATGGTATCAGAGCCAAGCGTTATAAACCTCAGAGATGATGTGACGTTAAGATAATAAGTTCACTAAGATAATAAGAACTCTTGCCAAGTTCATAGTCGGGCTACCTAACGTAGTACTGACAGTTAAAACCCTTATGGGAACCCTTATAAATGTAGCGATAGAAGCGTAGTTCATTATCGTATATGGTAGCGGGACTCTGAACCCTGAGGTTGAGGAGCAACAACGCGATGATGTTTTATTACTTATTGGAGATCAGATTGTGGATTCGATAGAGTGTCCTAACGCAGGACCAGATGATGTTCATATTGAGGATGTAGCGGTTGAGGATGCTGTCCTAGAAGGGATTGTGGTTGAGGAGGATCCCGTGGAGGATCCTGACAAGAATGAATAAAGGACCACTGTGGAATTGATAACCATGGTTAGAGCGACTACCAGAGGTAGGATTGGTCGGTCACTACCGGAGGTTCGTTCAAGTTTGTAAAGATAGTAGCCCCTTTAACGCGGCTTACTCATAAGACTGAGAAGTTCGAATAGACAGAGAAATGCGAGAACAACTGTTAAGAACTGAAGCAAAGGTTGGTGACGGCCCCTATGTTGGCGTTGCCGGATGGAAAAAGGAGATTTTGTGATTTTTAGTGACGCTTCATATAAGGAATTTGGGTGCTTCTTATGCAGCACAGCAAGATAATCGCGTCCGTGTCAAGACAATTAAGGGAATATAAAATTCGATATCCCCGCCCATGAGCTTAGGCTCGTGGCAATAGTTTTGCCCTAAAGATTGGAGGCACTACTTGTATGGAGAGAAGTGCGAGATTCACAAACCATAGGAGCTCTAGTACATTTTTACGTAGAAAGAGCTCAACATACGCCAGAGGAGGCGGTTAGAGCTAATCAAGAATTATGATTGGGAGATTCTTTATCATTCGGGGAGAGCCAATATGGTGGCTGATGCCCTTAGTAAAAAGGAGAGACTCAAGATGATAATGTCTTTTGTGGAGTTTATAAGAGATTTTGAGAAAATGGAAATAGAAGTGAAGGTAACCGGAGCCGGTACCGAAAAGCTGTTTGAGATTACAATACAGCCCGAATTATTGGAAAAGAACATATTGTGCCAGTAAAAGTGATGAATGAAGGCAGAGAGCCAACAAATAGATATGAGATTAATACCGAGAGAGATGATAAGGGAATAATGAGGTATTCCTATAGAATTTGGGTTCCAAATGTTTAAGAGCTTAAAGATGAGATCTTAGATGAAAGTCATAGTTCAAGGAATAAGATTTAGGGCAAACCCTGAATGTGTTAGTCAGGGAGGACGCCATCAAGATAGAAGGAACCCATAACATAATGAAGTGGAAAATAAGGATTTTAACGTATAAGATAACCCCAAGTACGGGGAGGAGGAGGAAACGTTCAGACTAAGGAAACAGAAGTCGAGTAAGGAAAGGAGAACCGAGACGGTACTCCTATACGGTAATTCATGGACCTGTCTCAAGAGAACTTAGACTATTATCCCTAACCACCACCCTGAGGAGACAGTTCGGTGGGAAATTCTTTCAGGACCTTTAAGTCGCTAAGCTCTCAGAGTTCCAAGGAACAAGCGAACCCAGTAGAGGCGAGAGCCTGGCTAAAGGAAATATAGGAATCATTTGAGATTCTAAATGATGGACGAATCACAAAAGACTGTTTTTGTCACTTACCCTTCTAAGAGAGAGGCCACCCACTGGTGAAAGACCAAGAAAGGCATGGAGCCAGAGATTATAATAAACTGATTAAAGTTCAGTCAATTGTTTTCGGGAAAGTAATTCCCAAGGTTATGGAGATAGTGTAAAAGCTTTAGAGCCAGAACAAAGGCAGAAGAGTATGATGAATTATGAATCTAAGTTGTAAAAGTTGTCAAGATTCATTCTGAAGACACGAATCCAGAATGACGGGATGTTTGAAATCAATGCTTATGTTGTGTTGGTTCATGAAATAATGATAAGAGAAAGGAAAATAAAAAGAAATTGAAGTGGAAAGGAATATAACGGCAATAGAGTTTGAGGAATGATAAGAGAGTTGGGTATGAGGAAACCCTAAAGACTCGTAGCAATAGACATAGAAAAGTATGCATTCGTCAGGATGAGGGTGATTCACCATGAGTTAAAAATTGATGGTTAAGGGCATAAGAGATACATATATTTTATCCCCTGTGAGTTGGGAGGATTCGAGGAAACCTTGAGATAGTTCGAAGGATAAATAATAAGACGCGGATAGACTAAGGAGACAAGAAAGTAAGAAAGTAGAAAAATTGGATGAAGGAAGTGACCTTCAAGAATATGAAGTGTAAGACAGGTGGCTTGATACCCAGAAAGGGAGACGCCGGGTATGAAAGATATCCCAGCATTGAGATGGCTGTTGAGATAAATAACAAAAGTAAATAAGGAATTATTAAGAAAGAAGTTCACGTTGAACACGACCAATATCTTCCAGAACATCCTTGTTATCGTTACCAAATTAGGCAAGAAAAGCGGATAAACGTTGTTATCTTTTGGAGGCCATATTGATTGACCTCATTTTGAATACAGGTGTTATTGTGAAAATTAGGCATATACTATCAAGGTGGGAATAATTGAATAAGATAATCTATCAAGGATATACGACTTGATCTATCCATGGAAGGATTCATGTACCTTTTTAAAGGTAGAATTAAGGATAGAACATCGGTAACTTAAAATGAATCCTAGGGGAATGCATAAAGGTTGACATTTCACCCTTAATAGGGACAGAATGAGTTTTGACAGTATGATTTGGAAAGGGTTAAGGTAACCACAACCTTTAAGGATCAATGGAGAAATTTTTCAGAAGTATATAGACTATGATTCTGGTATTAATAAATGGTATCTTGATATGCCCTGTGCCTAGGGTGTACCTGATGAAGGATTTAAGGATAACCTTAGAAGTTTTACAAGGAGAAAGGTAATATTCAAAATTCTCAAGAATAAAAATGTTAATAAAGGAAATATGACGTAATTATAATGATGCCAAGTGGGGCACGTGTTAAACCACGAGAAAGTATAGATCGACCCAATAAGGGTCAAGATTGGTGAAAACAAGAAGGACCCATGATAAGAGACGTTCTAAGTATGATTGAGAGTCAGTCATGACAGTGATTAACCTCTAAAGACTGAGGCAATAACTTATGGAAAAATGGTGATATTTTTTTTTACTCATCAAATATTAAAGAAAAGCATTTTCACATAAGCAGTGATTGAAATGAGGTAGAAAATTTATTTGGAGGTGGTTAAAATGACATTGACTGTAAGGAAATTTTACTATCAGGAAAGGCCAAAGAGGTGGCCGACACTTTAAGTGTAAGAGGACAATTACAGGCGCTCATGCCAGAGGAATACATTGATAATGGTTGAAGCCGTAAAGGTTGTATTATGGTTTGAAAGATTGACATTCCTTCTGATGACTGTGCAATACCCAACCGTAATAATAGTTGGTAAAGGTTTAATTCGTGTAATCACCATGAGCGGGCTATTTATCTTAGAAGGTCCTATCCTGAGGATAATCCAGGACCATGTTTCAAAAAGGACTAAACGAACCTTCGAGTTAAGTCTTCTAATTAAAGCATATGATTAAGAATGGTATTAACCTGCTATCGTTGCTTTGATTGAAACTCTTCTGCAATTTTATCTGCTTCATGTCATGTATGTATGTCAGGATCAGGAGTGTTCTTCATGAATCAGGAATGGTGATTATGTTACCTCCTTAGAAGGATTTGATACGACATATATGGACTCCGTATGGTTAGATATTAAGATTTCATGGAAAATGAATGACGACAGTAGGTCAGTAGTGGACCATAGTAATGCAGCAATGATTCTGCGAGTAATGAGCTGGTTACAACCGTGAGAGTTGTATTGGAATGGATGTTGAGATTGGGTACCACTAATCGGGTCGTGGTAGTGTATAGGTTATCATTGATAGACTAATTAAGTAGAGTATCTACCTATTGAATATTTATTCCCTCTTATGAAAGAGAGTCGTATTACTATATGAGGAAGGTTGCGGTACAAGCATAGAATTCTAGTAACGATGATGTCTAGAATGAGATCCCAGATTCGATTTTCGATATCGAGGGAGTTTCAAAGGTGATTGTGTATAAGCTCGAGGAAGAGCCTGGGTCCATAGAATGATGGACGAAATAGCGAAAATATTTAGGCATGTGAAATACGATGCTATAACACTTGATGTTGATATAAATATATATGTTTTGTTCTCCTATGACAGACCTCTATAGTTCAGAGGTAGATTCCAAGCCAGATATTTTATGGCAATAAAATTTTTACGAATACACAATTCTCTTCAGTTCGTTCTTTTCTCTTCTTTTCATTTCATGTAAGCTGAGAAGAACAACCCTTCCAGAAGGGGAGTTATTGTCGAATGACTATCTATCTGTGTGATAGAAGCCTAGTAGGATACCATCTATTGTTTAATTGCTTGTCAAGTACTAAAGGCTGGCCACCTTCTGTACTAACTATGCGATATAACAAGTGTTCATGATCATAGTGATCTCTCAACAAATTCATTTACTTCTATATGATTGATCAAACTTTGGGAAATAGAAACAGCTGAAAAAGGAGTAATAAAAGTTGTGGTAGTATTCGGAATGGAAACACATTCGTGATACTAAGGTTGACGTGGTTATTAAAAGGTTATAGAACGCTAACGAGCAAAAGTATAACCAGTATAATATTAGGAACGGAAGGTAGTAGCGATTACGAACTGGAAAAGAATGGGTATTGAGACGCCAAAGCTATAGTGCTAGAAGCTGTGATAAAAATTCCATGCAATAGACTTGAAAGAATTTGGAATGAGCACTTAACGCGGATTGAGTTATCTTACGACAATAGATCATATGTCATTATCGAGATATCGCCTTATGAGATCCTTGAGGGAAGACAATGTCGATCTCCCTTATGTTAGGATGAAGTTGTAGAGCGCAAGATACTCGGACCAGCAGTGGTTCAAAGGACCAAGGATTCAATAGATTTAATCAGAGGACGGCTGGTAGTAGCCCAAGATGGACATAAGAAGTATGTTGATTTGACAAGAAAGGACAAGGAATGGGAAGTAGGGGACCTAGTCTTGTTATAGGTATTCCCTTAGAAGGGGTTAATGAGATTCAGAAAGAAAGGAAAGCTAAGTCCACCAATTGTTGGACCCTTGGATATATTAAGAAGTATTGGGAAGTTAGCATATGAGCTAGCCTTACCCCAGAACATGTAGCAAGTCATAACGTGTTCCACGTATTAATGTTAAGGAAGTGTAATTCGGATGCCAGACAAATAGGGGCATATGAGCGCATAGACATGCAACCTGACGTAACCTATATGGAGCAACCAGGAAGGGTTATAGAGTGAAAATGAACAAGTCCTTAGGAGAAGGGTTATCAAACTATCCAGAGTTTGATGGAAGAACCATAATGTGGGAAAATTTACTCGAGAGTTAGAAAGTGCAATGCTAAGAGAGTATCCCTATTCATTTTCTATCTGATTCCGGGACGGAATCCTTTTAAGGAGGGAAGACTGTAATAACCCCAAAATTTTGAACTTTTTGTAACCCTTATGAATAGTGTTTTAGCTGAATGAGAAAACTTTTCATGCCACACTATGTAGGGGTTCTGTTATGGATATTCTGAGATTTTATTAGTACTCTATATGGTATATAAGTGTATGTAAAGATCGTCAGAATCCAATTCCGAACACTTTGATTTTCCCGGAAATCCATTAGATACGGAAAGAATTGAGTATAAGGTAACAGGATAAAAAGGATTTAAATTAAAGGATTATAATAGAGGATCATAAAAAGGAATATAATGTATTGAGAAAGGTTAAGGGAACCTAAGTAATAAGATCCCGGGTATGATCCCTCAAACAATAAACGAAAACGAAAGTTAAGCGAACCGTATAACAGATCAGCGGTCATTAGGCAAACAATTAGAAGCTAATCAAAGAGATTAGTGGGGATGATGTCATCCAACCAATAGAAAGAGGACAAAGGAGGGATGATGACATCACAAAGTGATGCAAGCATGACATAAGAAGGAAGGAAATGTGGTGGATTGTTAACCACACAAAACCAAGGTTAAATTGGTAATTAACCTAAAATAAAACAAATCTAATTCAATCAACCAAGCCAAACATTTCATTTCATCAAAACAAAAAAACACAAAACCTCTTATTTCTTCATTGCTCTCGGCTTTTGCCATTTTCAAGAGAAAGAAATTTCAAAACTCAAGATCAAGGCTTCCTAAATTGGTAAGATAATTCCCTAGTCATCCTTATGCATAGTTATGGCTATCTTATGAGTTTAAGCCTTCAATTCTTTCTCAATCTTCTTCAAGAAATCAATGAGGAAGACAATGAATAGTGATTTCAAAGTTTTTAACTTGATTTTTTCTTGTTTTCCTTTAAGATCCAAGCATCCCTAAGACTTCTCAAGGCTTCTCAAGGCTTCTTAAGGCTTCCTACCTACTCCCACCACTTTAAGGAAGGTATATCATCTCCAAACCCTAGATTCCTTTGTATAATAAGATGATTTTGATTGTTATGGTGATATAGTAGCTTAATGCTTGTGGTTTAGAGTTTGGGTTGGAGTGGTAGTGAAATGGAATGGTGAATCTTGTTATTTTGGTTAAAAGAACTTAAGTATAGTTAAATTCAAGCTTAAGCATAAGTATAAATGTTAATATTGAATTTATTGGGGATGTTATGATGTGATAAGGATGTACTTTGGTTGTATGAATGGATTGGGGTTGTTTGGTGATGAATTGGAGTGATATAAAATTGGGTAATCACGTAAACATAGCCGTCGTAATATCCGATTTACTTTAGGCTGTTTTATTCTTAACATTAGGACCCGAGAACTCACTGCCTGGTTTTGACCATTGCCATATTTAGATAGTTCATGTTACGAGCTTCGTTTTGATATGTAGTTCGTTTGATTCCGATGTACGGTTTAGGAGAAACGGCCGTTTTAAGTAACGACGTTTCGCGAACGAAACCTTATCCCTCGCCTTACTTTGAAACATTGATTAAGGACCCTAAAGGACTAATTGGAGTATGAATCATTTATGTAGAGTGTATTAGGAAAATGGTAATGCACTCGCGAGAGAATCGTCTTAAGACTCTTAATGGCTAAATTATTAAAAATGGTGGAGCTGAGGGTACTCGAGTGACTTAAGAGAATCAGTGAGCGCAAAACGAGCGTTAGAGTCTAAGTTGGTTAAAGTATAGATTTACAAATGACTTTGGTTTAATTCCAACTTACTTGTTGTTTATAGGTTACCAGACTCGTCCCGAGCCGATTGTAACCCCCATCCGCTCAGGCAAGTTTTCTACCCGTTATACTGTTGTTGTGATGTATATATGTATATGCATTATCTTGTGATAGATGCATGTTTGTTAATTAGCAAATGTTGCGATATATTGAAGCATGCTGATATGGTATATATATGCATGCCTGTTTCGTATTCTTGCCATATATATCTATTGGTTCAGTTGATAATACCTATGCTAGAGAATAGCAGTAATTTGCATATATCCTTAGTATAAGGACCCAAAGGTGAAAACATTTTCTAAAACCGGGAGTCGAGGATCCCGAGTAGATTTTATATATATATTTATATATATATGGTTATAGTTTTCAAAACTATTAATCGAATAAGGTTTATTCGATAACTTTATTTTATTATTGAATAATATTCATCCGAGGACTTATGACTCCTTTATTTTATTATTGAATATTATTTCGAATATTCATCCGAGGACTTATGACTCCTTTATTTTATTATTGAATATTATTTCGAATATTCATCCGAGGACTTATGACTCCTTTATTTTATTATTGAATATTATTTCGAATATTCATCCGAGGACTTATGACTCCTTTATTTTATTATTGAATATTATTTCGAATATTCATTCGAGGGCTTATGACTCAGCTTAATTTATTTATTGAATATTATATGAATATTCATTTGAGGATCTATGACTCCGATTATTTGCTGAGATATATTCTTTATTTTATTAAAGAATAAGGTGTCGATAATCAAACTCACTTTTGATTATTCAAATAAAGATAGTACTTTCGTATAGGTATATCTTTGGTTATTTCATATTCATTTCAAGTATAAGTTTTAAAACTTCTACTTCAATTATTTTTATAAAGATTATTTTTTATGGGAATATTATTTAAATAATAATATTCAGATATTTTCTAATATATTGGGACTGATTTACCTTGTTAAATCAACATCACTCCAAACATTCTTAAAAATGTTTTGCGAGTCTTCAAAATAATTTTTAAAAGTTAGAGCGGATCCCAAAACTCATTTTTATATTTAAGATCCTCCTTTCGAAGGGGATTTAAATACTCGCTCAAAACCTGAGGGATCCGGCTCTGTGGTCTGTTTTATATTCGCAACAAGGTTGCTGTTTTGATAAATGAATTGATTACTTACCCAACACTCGGGAAGTAAAATTCTTGAAACAAGTTAATCCATTAACAGGCATCGCCTGGGAAATATCGGTGAGTTTTCCTTTCCAACTAGATAAGACTTCTTGGTGGAGCCGTATCAACAAGTTTCTACTTGGGGAAAGGGGGAACGAGCTTTACGTTTCAGAGTCATGGATTTCATCTGAACTAGGAGTGGGGTAAGTGGTCGAGTGGCGCCGGCCCAGCCTTATTATATTGGCCCAAATGGCCTGGAAGTTCCGCTAAGGCGGTCCATTCCTTAGGAGTTCAATGTTCGGTTGACAAGTAAATCCGACAGGTTCTCCTCTACATGTAGAAAATGGTGGGGTTGCACTACTACGACTGATCATCGTAAGTGGTCTTCCTGGCGCGGCAAACTCCCGTAATGAGTTCATCATCCAATTGGATATTTCTGCAATACTACCCAGAGCACTTCGATAGAAAGGCTACGGTTGGGCTATTGTTGAGTGTTGGCAGGGTCAAGTTTTCAAAATGAGGTTTGCATCAAACGAAGTATCTCGTAACTTCATTTTATTTTGATGATATTTTAAAGATTTAATCTATTCAAATCTGGTCTTGTAGTCTCATCTATGTGATGAACTTTGGAAACTAATTATAACTTGAATGGTGGTAGTTCAAGTAGTATTTGGAAAAGATATAAGTATATTGGAGTATCTTGTAACTTCATCTTTTAAACTTATATCTATTAAATGATTATCTTATGCATGACAAAGATTTTCAGAAAAATGTTGAGACAAGGTTAGATATATGAGATCACCTTGCAACGATATTTTTATACAGTTATACACTGGAACTCTGTGTGTATTATGCATGGAAGAGGACTTCCAATATTTTGAAATGTATATATGTATATATATATATATACTGAATTTTTTGCGACTTCATCGCATTAAGATATCAACTTGGTTCATTTCTTTTGACCAAGACTTTCATGAGTACTATGAGAAGGCTCATATATTGTTAATCATTATACATATTATTTTGGTGGGCTTGCTGCTCACCCTTGCTTTCTTCTTTCATCACACAACATCAGATAGACAAGATGAACAGGACCAAGCTCCCAATTCGCGAGCGGATAGGAAACGTTCCGCAGTTTCCCATAGGCGTTGATGTCGCTGTAGCTGAGGTAGGAGCTACCAATAGGCTAGGCTTTCAACTTTTGATGTACCAGATTTATGTATATTTATGAATTGTAATAATGGCAAAGAAATGTATATTTATTCAGAAAACCCTTTTTAGGTGTATTGGCATATTGGTGGAATAAACCGACTTGTGATTATTTTTTTTGGATATTCATCTCTGAGACTATAACTTGTGGTGTGTGTGTTTATTGTGGGGTCACAGTACAGAGTAGTTAATTATTTATTAAGATTGGGTGTTATTAAGGGAAATGGAACTCGTGACAACCCTGATCCCCGACCCCGGATTTGGAGGTGTTACACTTGACATATCCTCGCTAACCACCTACCCATACGATAGCATATTCCGACTCATAATCATTCATTTTATAATAACACAAACAATAATTAGGATTCATGTTCTCGAAATCGGTTCAGTGTTCATTTTCAGAAAATACGTATACTCGTCATTTTACGAAATTAGGGTTACTGAGTTTTGGACAGAACGTTCACCACAATATACAACCAAGTTCGTATAAAGTATACGTATATATATTCACTTGATGTCCCGATAATTACTCGATATGCTCCCACATTTCCATAGTTGATTTCCTGGAAATCGGGCAGCGTCTCCTCTGTTTATCGGACTACCCGTCGAAACATTAATCGACGTCAAACCACAAAGTTCACAACAATAACAACTACAATAATTTACCAATCCATTCTAAAATTCCCAATCACCGGTACAATTCAATAATCACAACCAACTCAACCATCACGATTCAATATTTACTAATTAACTATTTCGATCCAGAATAAAAACACAACACCACTTTTATTTATTAAAAATATTAGGACTCAGAATCATGTCATCACAGTCCACCGTCAACTCATCAGAATTCATCGTTGACGGCGGTAAAATCCGGAGGTACCCGAATTGGGTTTCCAGTCACGGATTTCACCGATTAATTAATAAAATTCCTGCAAGATTAACTTAATTCACGAATGTTAGTCATATTATTCCTGCATAAAACATATAAGTAAATTAATAAGCAATAAGTAGTTACCCAACAGACAGAATCAAGCAGCCGCACCAACACCATATGCACACACGCGTGGGTGTGGCCGGAAAAGCACGGAATCAATCAACAGCAACAAGAAGCTCGAGGGAAAACAGGAGAAGGAAAGTATCACTGACTAAATCGCAACATATTTATATGTATATGATTCAATCAAAACCAAACACCACAAGAAAGAGCACGACGGTGGTGGCCGGAAAACTGAGGCGGCGGCCGAACTTACCGAAGAAGGAAGGAAGACAGGCGAGGACAGGGAGGAAAAAGGACCAACCGCATGAAGAAACTAAGAAAACAAATTAATACCCGAGGGTATTAAATAGAGGAGGACAAGTATATAAGCAAGATTGATACACTGCCAAGAAGAAGAGTGAAAGAAAATATACGCCTGCCACCTGTCCAAACACCTGCACACATCTGATAAAAAGAGGACACGTATCCCTTTTTCCGTCTTACAACGAAAATTTATCCCGTAATTACGCATCTAACGAACAAAGCAATACATAAAACAATTTCATAAAATTACAAAAATAGCCTTAAAATGTTAAAAACATCATGAGGTTTATAAAAATATAAATTTCAAAATTTTAAAACAATTTTTGAAACACAATTTATACCAGCTTTTATCAATAAAACGAAACAACGCGCGGGTAAATTTAATCCCAAAAATTTCCAAAATAATTTTAAAATTCTCGAAATATTCCAAACTTAAATAAATATGAGTTTCATAATTTTTGAAGAAATCTAGAATTAGATACAGATTTTACAAATAAATGTAATCAAAAAATCGTTTAAAGATAAATAATTAATAAAATATTGATTTCTCAATTTTGTAAAATCCTAAAAATAATTAATGTAATTATAAAATCATAAAAATAATTTTAGAGAAATTCCAAATATTTATGAAAATAAATTTGCACTAAATCCACTTTTGAAATTAGGAATAATTAAATACGACTCCATAATTAATCCCGCGGACAACCCGGTACTCCATAAATCACACCCAGATAATAATCAAACAATACATAGCGGTCAAAACCAATACACATATTTTATTTATTTATTAATTTCCATAATCATATATTTAAATAATTCAAAAATACACGAGTCGTTATATAAAGAGTTTATATCTTTATTTTCCTGCAAAAAGAAGCAAGATGGTTAGAGTTTCCACAGTTATAACATTTCTTTCTAGGAGCATTAGGAACAGGCATATAATTATTGCTTCTATTCACACCTTCCTTTCCGTTCCTATTTTTCCTAGCTTCGTTTACCTTGTTCACATTTCTTATCTCTTTAAGCATATGCTTAAGCCGCTTCTTAGTCATTAAGCATATGTTAACTTCAGCTGGTTTATCCTGTTTTAATTTGTCAGAAGTTGACTTTTCTTTGACTTCTGTCCTAGACTCTTTCATCTTTTCAGAATCAGACTTTACAGTTTTTGCTACAAACTTAACAGGATTTACCTTTGGCTTAATTTGCACAGTTCCTTTCTCACTTTTATCATCTCCATAACCTAAGCCCTCTTTCCAGTTTCCACTACTTAGTAAATTCTGAGTTGTTCGGCCAGAGTTAGTCCAAGTTCTGATAATCTCTCTTTCCTTTTTTAAGTCAGCTTTTAGAGATTTATTCAATTTTAACACTTCATATCTAACATACAAAGCATCATCTTTTCCTTTCTTAGTTTGATGAAGAAAAACTAACTCCTTTTCTAAATAGTCATTTCTATTTTTAAAAGCAAGATTTTCAGATGTTAATCTTTCATATGTTAAAGTCTGATCTCCATAACTAATGAACATGGTTTTAAGATATAATCTCAACTCAGTAATATCATCAGTATGAAAAGCATAAGTTGTTTGAGGTACCTTTAATTCAGCAGTTTCAGGACTGCTATCAGCATTTGCCATCAAGGCATAGTTCACCTCATTTTCAGAATCTGAAGTGCCTGTCCAGCTTTTCTTCTTTGTGACAGGTGCCTTTCCTTTGTCACTTTTTCCTTTCTTGCGGTCAGGAGATATGTGGCCTCTTTCACCATAATTGTAGCATTTGACATTTGAGTTGTCTCCTCTGTCAGACTTTCCTCCTTTGCCTTCAGACTTTCTGAATCCTTTCTTATCAGAACTTCCATCTTTCTTGGAAAACTTCTTGCCCTTTCTGAATTTCCTGTAGGCTATCTTTGTGATACCCTTCACCATAAGAGCACACAGTTGCATCATCTCTGCATCAACATCAACTTCAGATAAACTTTAAGTTTCTGAATCATCATCATCAGAGTTTGATGACTCTGAATCAAACTTTATAATGAGAGCCATTGCTTTGCCCGTTTTTTAGGAAACCATTTTAGGAGATTCCTCCTCAACTTTAAGAGCAATTGTCCTTGATTTTCTTCCATGCCTCTTGCTCCTTTGATCCATCTCAAGTTCATAAGTCTTGAGCATACCATAAATTTCATCAAGACTAGTTTCAGTAAGGTCATAGTTGTCTCTTATGGTAGTAGACTTAAAATCCCAATTTTCAGGAAGAGCTAAAAGGAATTTTAGATTTGAATCTTCAAGATCATATTCCTTGTCCACCAGTGACAGATCATTCAAGAGTTTGAAAAACCTGTCATATAAGTCAGTTAATGACTCATCAGCTTTTGAGTCAAAGTGCTCATACTCTTGAGTGAGTATAGTCCTCATGTTCTTTTTAATTACATCAGTTTCCTGGCATCTTGTCTCCAAAGCATCCCATATCTCCTTTTCAGTTTTGCATCCAATTACCTTGTTTAACATGACATTATCAATGGCACTATGCAATAAATGCCTTACCCTTGCATCCTTGGCAATAGATGAGATGTCTTCAGCTGTATAGTCACATTTCTCCTTTGATATGGACTTTGCTGGTTGATAAGCAACTGCAACAGAGAGCTTGGTAGGCTCATATGGTCCTTCATTAATTCTGTCAAGGTATTCTGGATCTGTAGCTTTCAGAAACATAGCCATCTTCACTTTCCATATGGGATACTCATAAGGTCTCAGTATGGGAACCCTAATAGTCTCATATTGACTGTGGGTTTGAGTGTTTTGAGTTTCTTGAGTTTTGGTGGGCTTAGTTAGGGTTTGTGTTTCTTCAAACATGATTATTTGGATCTTTACTGTATGTGTGTTAACAGAAAAGCTCTAATACCACTTGTTAGGTCACACAACACTGTGGAAGGGGGTTGAATACAGTGTTTATATAACCAAATCGATTTGAACACAAGTATGTAACAAAGATCAAGTATATTCAATAAACTCTGTTATAATATGAACTGTTGTTCTCTCTCAGTGATGAACAAATATCACTAAGAGCTGCTAGGTTACAATGAATAATGTTTCTCGATATTGATAACACATATAGTGTAAACCCTAAGCTGTGTTTATATAGTACACAATTACAAGATATATTCTAATTGATATGGAATACAATTCTGTCTCCTAAAATATATCAATCAGATATCTTCTACAAGTCTTCTAGTCCTCTAACTCTTCATGCATATCTTCTTTTGTTTTAGTCCAGATCTTCTCCTGTAAATCAGACGCATTCCTTATCTGAAAGTCTTCCCACACTTAAGTACTGATATGTATCTTCTAACACCTTAGGTTCTGATATTAAGCTCTGAATTCAGTAAGTCCTGATTTCAGTAAGTCCTGATTTCAGTAAGTCCTGATATGTCCTGTTGTTAATTTCTTAAAACTAAACACAAATCATATTAGACATGACATCTCAAATATATCTAACAAGGCGTTTGGCGAGGAGGATGGATGTGATGCATGACATCCATAGTAGGTTTGTACATGATCTCACCCAGGCATTGGGGACATCATTCAGAGCCAGAGGAGTTGATTTCCAGTGGCCAGTTTTTGGTGAGGACTCTGTGTATCCACCTCCAGACACCCCTGACACTCCACCCGTTGAGGGTGATAATCCTGATTCCGAGTAGATATGCCTGATTCCTTGCTATTACCTTCACTGAGGACAGTGAAAATTTTAAGTTTGGGGTGATGGTTTAAGGAATATATTTGTGTGAGTCCATATAGTTTGCATATCCATGATAGTTTAGTTCATAATATTTTTATTTTTGTTAGAGTATGTTGCATATAGTTTCATGCATTTGCATTATAACATGATACCTTAGTTAATATACCGATTGATTTGTAATATTGATGCAAGTGTGGTGATCTCGTATTTAGGAATGTTAAGTCTTATGGAGTTGATTTGCATGCTAGAAGCAATGTTTTCACTAATTCTTATAGGTTTCTTGCGTGCTAGATCATGATAATGTTTTGCTTGTTTGTCAAGGTTCAATCACATATTTATGATTAGAATGTATGATATTCTATTAATGGTAAAATAAAATGGATGTTTAAAAATTTGGAGAAAAACATAGGATTTCAATGCTAGTTGTGGCTAGATGTCAAATGGCTAGTAGCCGGCTCATTTTATATGAGTAGTCTAGGATTGAGCGAGATGGAGCGAAACACACTCGCTCAGAAATTGAAAAAAAAAGAAGTAAATATGTGTCATGTATAATTGATCACGAGTGGGCTCTTTAATACTCGAGTTATTAAGTTCTTAGGGGACTTTGTGCCTAGTGACCTAAGGCTTTTATAGTCAGGGATCCACTAACCTAACGCTCGATACATGGGTATTATTGTATAAGTCTTTTGTGGAACTCACTCATTGCACGATCAAAATAGCATATATGTGTTGTTATGTGTTAGCAATAAAAGTATAGATCCATGTATAACTCCTATAGATAAAAATTGAAGTCTTATAAGTCATTTTGAGTTTAGAATTTATTCTGTTTATAACCTTGTGATTGCCTTGATGAGTAGTGAGTCATGATTATTGATCTAGTTGCGTTAGTAAATCTGTTAAGCAATTGCACACACGCACGTTTCTTGTAATAACCCCAAATTTTTGGACTTTTTGTAATCCTTATGAATAGTGATTTTGCTGATTATGCTGATTAAGGAAATTTTACATGCCACACTATATGGGAGTTCTTTTATTAATATTCTTAGATTTTATTATTACTCCATAGAGTATATGACTGTATATAAGGATCATCAGAATTCAATTTCGAATACTTTGATTTTTCCCAAAAATCCACCAGATACCGAAAGAATTAAGTATAAGGTAACATGATTAAAATGATTTAAATTCAAGGATTATAAGAGAGGATCATTAAAGGAATATAAAATATTGAGAAAGGTTTAGGGGAACCCAAGTAATAAGATCCCGGATATGATCCCTCAAACGATGAACGAGAACGAAAGTTAAGCGAACCATATAACAGATAAGCGGTCATTAGCCAAGTAATTAAACTATAATCAAAGAGGTTAGTGGATGGTGATGTCATCACACCACAAGGAGGAGACATGTGTTAAAAAGGATGACATAGGCTTGATGATGCAAGCATGGTTAAAAGATATTTAGCTAAGATTGATTCATGGCCAAATATTGGAACCTTGGTCAATTAAATCAAGGTTTAATCTAACCAAGCAAATACAACAACACACAAGTCAACCAAGCAAGAATCAAATAAGAATTTTCACTTCCTTCTCCCTCCAAAAGCTCTCGGCCCCTTTTGTTCTTCAAGGAAGAGATTTTGCAACTCCAAGCTCCACTCCATAAACACATCCAAGGTAATTATGTAAGCTTCCCTATGATTAGATGAGTATATCTTAGGAGTTTAATCTTCTAATTCTTTGTTAATATCTTCCAATAAATCATGGAAGGAGATGATGAATTTACTTTCTTGAAATTAATTTTGTGTTCTTGATTTCTTTGGAAAGATGAAGCTTGTAGGAGGTTAGATCAAGGCTCCCTAAGGCTTCCTAGCAACTTATCACTCACCAAGGAAGGTAAACCCTCATACCCTAGCTTTATTTTTGAGTATTTAGGAGTTGTTATGCTTAATTTAGTATGTGAGAAGCATGATCCATGTTTGTTAGAAGTTTGGTTGGATTTGTGGTGATTTTGGATATGAATCTTGGTTAATGGTTAATGAATCTTAAGTTATGGCTAGTAGATCATGTTTACGGTTGAATGAGTTGAAAAACCATGGAGTATGGACTGACTTTGCCTTGATGTAAGTTGTGTTTGATGTATTGTTGATGGTTGGTGGTTTGTAGTGAATTGGTAAGGAGTTGGTGTAGTTAAAAATTGGTAATCGTGTAAACTTAAGGCGTCTTAATACCCATTTTCACTCAACTGTTTGTACTTAGCTAGATCGTGTCGTAAGCTTCGTTTTGGTATGTGGTTCGCTTAGATCCGATGTACGGTTTAGGAGAAACGACCGTTTTAAACAAAGGCATTTCACGAGCGAACCATTACCCCTCACTTTATTTTGAAACCTTGATTAAAGCCTTTAAATGACTAATTGGAGTACGAAACAATTATGTAAGATTAATTGGTCAGTTGGTAGACTATTCGCGAAAGAGTCACCTTAAAAAGTTAAGCGGTTAATTTTATAAAAATGGTGGAGTCGAGGGTACTCGAGCGACTTATGTGAATCGTTAAGCGCAAAAGCGAACGTTGGGGTCTAATTGGTTAAAGTCTAGTTTCTTAAGCGACCATGGTTTAATTCCAACTTATATGTTGTTTATAGGTTACCAAACTCGCCCCAGGCCTTAGTATAGGGGACCCGTAGTTGAACATTTTCCTAAAACCGAGAGACGAGGTTCCCGAGTATATATTATATAGTTTTCTATAACTATTAATCGAATAAAGTATATTCGATAGTTTTGAATAATAATCAAACCTTATTTTCAATTATTCAAATAAAGATCTTACATTCGTATAAGTATATCTTTTGTTATTTAATATTCGTTTCAAGTATTAGTTTCAAAACTTCTACTTCTTTTATTTTTCTAAAAGAACTATTTTGGGAATATTATTTAAAGAATAATATTCAGATATTCTTCGATTAATTTGTAACTGATTTATTCTATTAAATAATCCTTACTCCAATTATATTCAAAACTATTTTCGAGTCTTCAAAATGATTTTAAAGTTTAGAGCGGATCCCAAAACTTGTTTTTAAATATAAGATCTTCCTTTTGAAGGGGACTTGAATACTCGCTCAAAAAAATCTGAGGGATCCGGCTTTGTGGTGTATTTTATATTCGCAACAAGATTGCTGTTTTGAGAAAATAATTTGGTTACTTTCCCAACGTTCGGGAAGTAAGTCCATCTAATTGAGTCGGCATAAGCGATAGGACGGGGTTCGGTCTATCAAGGTGTAAGAGGCTGGGTGACAGTCCATCAACGCGTGAGTGTCCGGGTAACGGTCTTGCGCGATGTCCTAATCCGGCCAGGGTGATGACCGGCGAGGAATTCATACTAGTAGAAAAGGTTACATAATGGGTATCTTTCCATGATCAACAAGATATCGGGTTTATGCCAAAGTCTTTCTTCTTTTTAAATTCATTGGGTATTATAACTCTGTTTAGACTTTTCATAACAGAGGTTTTCAAGGAATGTATGTGACATATATATAGGTATATATATATATATCGGGAATTAATGAATTATCTCGTAACTTCATTTCTTTTAAATGATATTTTAAAGATTGAATCTATTCAAGTCATATCTTGTAGTCTCATCTATGTGATGACCCTTTGAAAATTTATTATACTTTGAACAATGGTAGTTAAAGTAGTTTTCTAAAATGATATAAGTATATTGAAGTATTTTGTAACTTCCTCTTCTTTTAAGCTTATATCTAGTAAGTAATTATCTTACACATGATAAAGATTTTCAGTAACTTATCACTTCAGATACTTGCATTATTGATTAATCTATATATTATCTTGCGAGCTGTAATGCTCACTCTTGCTATATTTCTTCATCACACAACAACAGTTAGGAAGGATGGCCAAACTCAAGCAGACCCATCACAAGAGTGTGGGAAGTGTCCTGCGTCTTCCCGTTGATATCATAGTTGCCATAGCTGTAGAGGTAGATCTATCTGTAGACCAAGCATTCTACTTTGGGGAATCAATTATGTATAATTATAACTTGTGTTGGATAATGGTAACAAACGGTAAACTTATTAAGTAATCATTTTGGGTTGTAATAACTTTTAACTTATGGATTTCAACGAATTTACTTATTTCAATTTGATCTCTGAGACTATAACGTGTTGTGTGTGTTATTGTGGGGTCACAACATGAGGTTATTTATTTTAATTAAGTTAAGTGCTATTTATGGAATGAAAGACCGTGATGACCCGGATCCCCGACCCCGGATCTAGGGGTGTTACAGAAATGGTATCAGAGCTAAGCGTTATAAACCTCAGAGATGATGCGACAATATAATAATAAATTCACAAAGATAAAAAGAATTATTGCCAAGTTTATAGTCGGGCTACGTAAAGTAGCACTGACAGTTAAAACCCTTACGGGAATTCATATAAGTATCATTATAGTAACTTAGCTCGTTTAATGTGTCGGTGCACGAGATAGAGGACCCAGAGATGTTCGAACAGGAGCATGATAAGGCACTTCTAGGTACCGAGGATCAGGGGGAGCCTGAGGAGGATGATGCAGATGAGGAGGACCCCTCAAAGGAGCCAGAGATAGAGGTTGTTGAGATTTCCCATGATGAGGACCCGAATGAGGTCCCGGTAGTTGAGGAGATCGTGGCCCCTGTTGAGGAGCATATTGGTGCTATCATGGAGTATACTGGCACCCACCTACCCTCACTCCCTGTGGCTAGAGCCCCTACCCCTCCACCACTACCTTGGAGCCCCTATGATGACGGCTCTGAGACCCATACTCCCGAGCCCAAGCAGACCGAGGAGGCACCCCCAGCGGATCCAGATTCACCACCCCTCGACCCTGCCCATAGGCAGTCTTTGTTAGCTCATATCTATACTCAGGATGTTCTGAGGATGCGAGTGTCTGTTGTTGAGGTTCGGTTGGATGAGGCCAGGAGAGAGTTAGATGCAGAGAGAGCAGGTAGACGTGCACGGGCTCATGAGGCTAGAGCTACCATACCCCGATCTCTGAGGAGAGAGCTGATGAGGATAAAGTTTATGGCTCGTGCGAGACTCCGATCAGTTCATGGAGACAGACATGGCAGGATATCTAGGAGGCAGGTGATTACATTTTCCGTCGTGCGATGGAGAGAGTGTGGGAGTTGACCCGCTCTCGTAATTGATTTAGGACCAGTGATGTGGTAGTCTAGTCATCTAGTTCGTTGAGGCCATAGTAAGAGCCATTTTTCTGGGATATTTGACTTGTATATAGTATCCCTTTCTCTGACTAGACAGATCGACTCATGTATTTCACTTTTGGGCAGATGACTGTAGCACTATTGTACTTTTGTCCCGATCTTACTATGTATTTCTCACATTATGTATATATTTGTTTCCTTTCAGTTCAGTTCCGTGGTGACGAGATCACTGTTTTTATCTTTATTATTATTATACTTCTTGTGATTAGAACTGTCATATTATAATAGAACTGTGAGATACGTTCTCCCCATATTAGCAACTATGAAAGGCACAATCTTCTGTGTATGATTGTGACCTAACGTTGAATTTTCCAAAATTTATCAGTATCATTCCGCTAAGAAGGATTGGAACTAGGGCGAACCATGGATTTGAGGACCAGGGAAGCCATAACCAAGATGGTAGAAACCAAAAACACAGTGAAGAAGAAGATGAGGATTATGTTGAACAGGATGATCCCCAGTATGGAGCGGAGGATGAAACATTTGATATTGGAGGATTTGAAATGGAGGCTGAAGAAGGAGAAGCTGAGGTTGAGAAACAGGTAGCAAACCCAGGCATGGATCCTATGGGGCAGTTCATGCAACTACTAAGGCAGAACTTGGAACGTCAACCAAACCCACCCCCTCAAGGAAATAATAATGTTGTGGCAAACTCTTTCAGGGCTTTTAAGTCCCTTAAGCCCCCTGAGTTCCACAGATCAGCCGACGCAGTTGAGGCAAGAGCATGGCTGAAGGAAATAGAGAAAGCCTTTGAGATTCTGAGTACCGATGAGGCACAGAAGACTGTGTTTGATACATACCTTCTGAAGGGAGAGGCCAACTACTGGTGGGAGGCTAAGAAAAACATGAAGATGGATGCTATCATAACCTAGGAGAGGTTCAGTCAATTGTTTTTGGGAAAATATTTCCCGAGGTTTATGGAAAACCAGATGGAGCTCAAGTTCTTGGAGCTAAAGTAGAACAACTTATCTGTAGTAGAGTACGAAGCTAAATTTACTGAGTTATCAAGGTTTGTGCCGGAGTTTGTGAATATCGAGGAGAAGAATGCTAGGAGATTTCACCAGGGACTGAAATAATGGATTCAGAATAGGGTGGCAATCCTTGAGCTTACAGACTATGCCACTTTGATGCAAAAGGCAACAATTGCAGAAGCCAGAAGTGAACAGATGCACAAGGAAAGAGAGAAGAAAGGGATAAAGAGAAAGAGCATAAGTATGGGCGGAGGTTCCGCAGGAGGGAGCTTCCCAAATAGGTTTAACCGAGTAATAGTATCTCTACCAGGAAGAAGTATCGGGTTTAGACAGCCCATGAGTGTGAATGTGAGCCAGAGCGCCCCGAAATCAGGGGTGTCATATTCCAACCAGTCTCGACCCCCATTACTAGCCTGTAACACTTGTGGAAGGATGCATTCCGGGGGAGTGTAAAAGGAAGCCATTAACCTGCTTTAAGTGTGGACGAGAGGGTCACTATTCTAACAAGTGTACTTCACAACCCCCCAGTGTCAGCCCGACCACCATCTGTTATCAATGTGGAAGTCCGGGCCACATGAGGAGGGAATGCCCAGGGAACAAACCAGCAGCTTCAGGAGCAAGCAGGGTTGCTTTTAATAAGCCACCGACTGCAAGGACTTTCAACATGACAGTTCAAGATGCTATGAAAGACTCAGATGTGATAGCAGGTACCCTTTCTCTAAATTCAGTCAGTGCAAATGTTTTATTTCATTCGGGAGCAACTAAATCTTTTATATCGAGGGACTTTGCACATAAATTAAGACTTAAGGCTGAACCCTTGATAGATCCCTTACAAGTAGAAATATCCAACCATGAAGTTATCCCTGTTAACCAGATTCACCCCGCCTGTGAGTTAGGCATAGGGGAACAATCTTTTAGTGTTGATCCAATTCCTTTTAAATTAGGGGAATTTGACGTAATTTTAGGAATGGACTGGCTATCTAGCAATGATGCTCAGATAGACTGTAAGGGGAAGAAAGTTAAGTTGAATATCCCAGGGAAGAAAGGAGTAATATTTAGAGGGAAGAGGCAGACGCATAAATTTTTGACCATGGCCCAGGCCAATAAGATGCTACGAAAAGGAAATGAGGCTTACCTAGCCTATGTGGTGGACACGCAGAAGGAGGTGCCCAACTTACAAGACATTCCGGTAGTCAACAAATTTGAAGCTGTATTCCCACAAGATCTTCCAAGACTACCACCCGAGAGAGTGATTGAATTTTCTATTGAGTTGGCCCCAGGGATGGCAACAGTTTCAAAGGCACATTAACGGTTAACCCCATTAGAAATGAAGGAATTGGGTACCCAATTACAGGAACTTTTGGATAAGGGTATGATAAGACCTAGTGTGTCTCCGTGGGGAGCACCAATATTATTTGTTAAGAAGAAAGATGGGAGCATTAGACTGTGCATCGATTACCCAGACTTGAACAAGCTAACCATAAAGAACAGGTACCCGCTACCCAGAATAGATGATCTATTCGACCATCTAAAGGATGCTCTCTACTTTTTGAAGATTGAACTGAGAATTGGATATCACCAACTAAAGATTAAACCCGAAGACATTCCAAAGACTGCGTTCTGTACCAGGTATGGGCACTATGAGTTCTTGGTGATTCCCTTTGGATTAACCAACGCCCTAGCGGATTTCATGGATTTAATGAATAGAGTATTCAAGAAGTACTTGGACAAGTGTGTGATAGTTTTTATCGATGATATTTTAATCTACTCAAGGACCGAGGAAGAGTATGCAGAGCATTTGAGGATAGCTCTAGGAATACTCAGAGAAGAACAGTTGTATGCCAAATTCTCGAAGTGTGAATTCTGGCAGAGTAAAGTATAGTTTTTAGGGCATGTGAACAATAAGGAAGCAGTATTGGTCGACCCCTCCAAGATAGAGGTGGTCTCAAATTGGGAGAGGCCAACCACACCTACAGAGGTAAGGACTTTCATAGGATTGGCCGGCTATTATCGTAGATTCATACAGGATTTTGCGAAGATCCCAGCCCCTTTAACACGACTTACTCATAAGACAGAGAAGTTTGAATGGACAGAGAAATGTGAGGACAATTTTCAAGAATTAAATAAAAGATTGGTGACGGCCCCTGTGTTGGCGTTGCCGGATGGAAAAGGAGATTTTGTAATATATAGTGACGCATCACACAAGGGATTAGGGTGTGTGCTTATGCCGCACGACAAGATGATCGTGTATGCATCGAGACAACTGAAGGAATATGAGATTAGATATCCTACCCATGATCGTGAGCTCACGGCAATAGTTTTTGCCTTAAAATTTTGGAGGCACTACTTGGAAGGAGAGAAGTGCGAGATTTTCACAGACCATAAGAGCCTCAAGTACATATTCACGCAGAAAGAGCTCAACATGCGCCATAGAAGATGGTTAGACCTAATCAAGGACTATGATTGTGAGATTCTCTATCATCCAGGGAAAGCCAATATGGTGGTTGATGCCCTAGTAGGAAGGAGAGACTTAAAATGATAATGTCTTCGGAGGAATTGATAAGGGACTTCGAAAAAATGGAAATAGAAGTAAAGGTAACCGGAGCAGGAACCGAAAAGCTGTTTGAGATCTCGATGGAACCAGAGTTATTAGAAAAGATCAGATTGTGCCAAGAAAAAGTGATGAATGAAGGCAAAGAGTCAATGACTGAAGAAGAGATCCATACCGAGAGAGATGATAAGGGGATAATGAGGTATTCCTACAGGATTTGGATTCTGAATGTTCAAGAGCTTAAAGACGAGATTTTTGATGAAAGCCATAGTTCAAGATATTCCATTCACCCGGAGAGCACCAAGATGTATAGGGATTTGAAGGAATATTACTGGTGGCCCAACATGAAGAGGGACGTAGCAGAGTGGGTAAGCAAATGTTTGACTTGCTAAAGAGTAAAGGCGGAGCACCAGAGACCCAGTGGACTTTTACGACCCCTGGAGATTCCCAAATAGAAATGGGAACAAATAGCCATGGATTTTGTTGTAGGCTTACCAAGGACGAATGCCAATCACGATGCCATATGGGTAATTATAGACCGACTAACCAAGTCAGCTCACTTTATTCCAATCAATGAGAGATACACAGTCGATAAACTGGTGGACATTTAATTTAAGGAAATAGTGACGCAACATGGAGTCCCAGTGTCCATTGTCTCAGACCGAGACCCTAGATTCAGCTCCAGATTTTGGAGGAGCTTTCAAGAATGTGCGGGAACAAAATTAAACAAGAGTACCCCTTACTATCCCCAGACGGACGGGCAAAGTGAAAGGACCATCCAGACACTAGAGGATATGTTGAGAGTCTGTGCAATAGACTTTAAAGAAAGTTGGGATGATCACTTATCGTTGATCGAGTTTTCTTATAATAATAGCTTTCATTCCAGCATCGGAATGCTGCCTTACGAGGCCCTGTATGGAAGAAAGTGCCGATCTCCCTTATACTGGGATGAAGTGGGAGAGCGCAAGATGCTCGGGCCCGAGGTGGTCCAAAGGACCAAAGACATAGTGGATCTAATCAGAGGACGGCTGGTAGCAGCCCAAGACCGACAGAAGAGGTATGCGGACTTAGCCTGAAAGGAAAAGGAGTATGAAGTAGGGGACCGAGTACTGCTAAAGGTATCCCCTTGGAAAGGATTGATGAGGTTCGGAAAGAAAGGGAAACTAAGCCCAAGATACATTGGACCTTTTGAGATACTAAGAAGGATTGGGAAGTTAGCTTACGAGCTAGCCCTACCCCCAAACCAACAACAAGTTCATAATGTGTTCCATGTGTCAATGCTAAGGAATTATCATCGGGATGCCAGGCACATAGTGGAATACAAGCACGTGGACATGCAACCAGACCTGACTTACGTGGAGCAACCAGTGAAGATCATGGCTAAAAAGGAGCAGGTGCTTTAAAACAATGTGATCAAGCTAGTCAGAGTACTATGTCAGAATCATAATATGCAGGAGTCAACTTGGGAACTAGAGAGCGCAATGCTATAAAAGTACCCCCAATTGTTTTCTATCTGATTCCAGGACGAAATCCTTTTAAGGAGGGGAGACTGTAATAACCCTAAATTTTTAGATATTTTGTAATCCTTACGAATAGTGATTTGCTGATTATGCTGATTAAGAAAATTTTTCATGCCACACTATGTGGGAGTTCTTTTATTAATATTCTGAGATTTTATTAGTACTCCATAGATTATATGAATGTATGTAAAGATCGTCAGAATTCAATTTCGAATACTTTGATTTTTCCCTAAAATCTACCAGATACCGAAAGAATTGAGTATAAGGTAACATGATTAAAAGAATTTAAATTCAAGAATTATAAGAGAGGATCATTAAAGGAATATAAAATATTGAGAAAGGTTTAGGGGAACCCAAGTAATAAGATCCAGGATATGATCCCTCAAATGATGAACGAGAACGAAAGTTAAGCGAACCGTATAACAGATAAGTGGTCATTAGCCAAGTAATTAAACTATAATCAAAGAGGTTAGTGGATGGTGATATCATCACACCGCGAGGAGGAGACATGTGTTAAAAAGGATGACATAGGCTTGATGATGCAAGCATGGTTAAAAGATATTTAGCTAAGATTGATTTATGGCCAAGTATTAGAACCTTGGTCAATTAAATCAAGGTTTAATCTAACCAAGCAAATAAAACAACACGCAAGTCAACCAAGCAAGCATCAAAGAAGCATTTTCACTTCCTTCTCCCTCCAAAAGCTCTCGGCCCCAGACAAATCCAAGGTAATTATGTAAGCTTCCCTATGATTAGATGAGTATATCCTAGGAGTTTAAGCTTCTAATTTTTTGTAAATCTCTTCCAATAAATCATGGAAGGAGATGATGAATAGTACTTTCTTGAAATTAATTTTGTGTTCTTGATTTCTTTGGAAAGATGAAGCTTGTAGGAGGTTAGATCAAGGCTCTCTAAGGCTTCCTAGCAACTTATCACTCACCAAGGAAGGTAAACCCTCATACCCTAGCTTTATTTTTGAGTATTTAGGATTTTTTATGCTTGATTTAGTATGTGAGAAGCATGATCCATGTTTGTTAGAAGTTTGTATGCATTTGTGGTGATTTTGGATATGAATCTTGGTTGATGGTTAATGAATCTTAAGTTGTGGCTAGTAGATCATGTTTGTGGTTGAATGAGTTGAAAAACCATGGATTATGGACTGAATTTGCCCTGATCTAGTTTGTGTTTGATGTATTGTTGATGGTTGGTGGTTTGTAGTGAATTGTTAAGGAGTTAGTGTAGTTTGAAATTGGTAATCCCGTAAACTTAAGTCGTCGTAATGCCCATTTTCACTCAACTGTTTGTAGTTAGTTTTCGGGACTTAGAACTCACTGACCAATCTATAACTTTTCCATTTTTAGCTAGATCATGTCGTAAGCTTCATTTTGGTATGTGGTTCGCTTAGATCCGATGTACGGTTTAGGAGAAACGACCGTTTTAAGTAACGGCGTTTCGCGAGTGAACCACTACCCCTCGCTTTACTTTGATACCTTGATTAAAGCCCTTAAATGACTAATTGGAGTACAAAACAATTATGTATGATTAATTGGTCAGTTGGTAGACTATTCGTGAAAGAGTCTCCTTAAAAAGTTAAGCGGTTAATTTTATAAAAATGGTGGAGCCGAGGGTACTCAAGCGACTTATGTGAATCGTTAAGCGCAAAAGCGAACGTTAGGGTCTAATTGGTTAAAGTATACTTTCTTAAGCGACCGTGGTTTAATTCCAACTTATATGTTGTTTATAGGTTACCAGACTCGCCCCAGACCTTTTACCAGCCCCAGTCGCTCAAGCAAGTTTTCTACCCATATACTGTTGTTGTGATGTAATTTCATTTATGCATTATCTTGAGATAAGTGCATGGTTGCTATTAGCAAGTCTTGCGATATATTGGGGCATGTTGATATGATATATATATATATATGAATGCCTGTTTCATAATCTTGATATCTTGTTATCTATTCAATTGTTTATAAACTACATAATACCTATGCTAGAGATAGGCGTTAATTGCGTATACCCTTAGTATAGGGGACCCGAAGTTGAACATTTTCCTAAAACTGGGAGACGAGGTCCCCGAGTATATATTATATAGTTTTCTATAACTATTAATTGAATAAAGTATATTCGATAGTTTTGAATAATAATCAAACCTTATTTTCAATTATTCAAATAAAGATCTTACGTTCGTATAAGTGTATCTTTTGTTATTTAATATTCGTTTCAAGTATTAGTTTTAAAACTTCTACTTCTTTTATTTTTCTAAAAGAACTATTTTGGGAATATTATTTAAAGAATAATATTCAGATATTCTTCGATTATTTTGTAACTGATGTATTCTATTAAATCATATTTACTCCAATTATATTCAAAAATATTTGTGAATCTTCAAAATGATTTTAAAGTTTAGAGAGGATCCAAAACTTATTTTCAAATTTAAGATCTTCCTTTTGAAGGGGACTTGAATACTCGCTCAAAACAATTTGAGGGAACCGGCTCTGTGGTGTATTTTATATTCGTAACAAGGTTGCTGTTTTGAGAAAACAATTTGATTACTTGCCCAACATTCGGGAAGTAAGTCCATCTAATTGAGTCGGCATAAGCGACAGGCCGGGGTACGGTCTATCAAGGTGTAAGAGGCTGGGTGACAATCCATCAACGCGTGAGTGTCCGGGTAATGGTCTAGCGCGAGGTCCTAATGCGGCCAGGGTGATGACTGGTCTGATCAGCAAGATATCGGGTTTATGTCAAAGTCTTTCTTGATGGGTATCTGTTGGATATATTTGAGAAGTCATGTCTAATATGTTTCATTTTTAGTGTTAAGATCTTAACTAACAAGAAATATCAGTTCATACTAGAATCAGGACTTACTGGAAGTCAGGACTTAAGGATATCTGGACTTAGATTATCAGAAGATAATATCAGAAGATGGATATCAGAACTTAAGTACTGGAGGACTAACATTTAAGGAAGGAAGCTGATTTACAGGAAACAAGATCGAGACTAATACAAGAAGAAGATATGCATGCAAAGAGTTAGAGGACTAGAAGAATTATATAAGATATATGATTGATATATATTAGGAGAAAGAATTATATTCCATATTAATTAGAAGTTATCTTGTAACTGTGTGTCTATATAAACACAAACATAGGTTTACTCTATAAGAGTTACGATCATCGAGAAGATCATACAATTGTAACCTAGCAGCTCTCGTGATATTTGTTCATCACTGAGAGAGAACAGTTCCATTGTAACAGAGTTTATTATATCGAATACATCTGTTTTCTGTTATTTGTGCTTTAAATCAATTTGATTATATTCTACACTGTATTCAACCCCCTTCTACAGTATTGTGTGACCTAACAAGTAGTATCAGAGCCTATCTGTAAACACACATACAGTAAATATCCAAAACAATCATGTCTGAAGAAGCAGAAAATCCAACCAAGCCCGCCAAAACTGAAAAAACTCCAAAGACTCAAACCCACAGTCGATATGAGACTATCAGGGTTCCCATGCTGAGACCTTCTGAGTATCCCATATGGAAAGTGAAGATGGCTATGTTTCTGGAAGCTACAGATCCAGAATACCTTGACATAATTTATGAAGGACCGCATAAGCCGACCAAGCTCTCTGTTGTAGTTGCAGATCAGCCAGCAAAGACCATACCAAAGGAGAAAAGTGAATACACAGCTGAAGATATCTCATCTATTGCCAAGGATACAAAGGTAAGACATTTGCTGCATAGTGCCATTGATAATGTCATGTCAAATATGGTAATTCAATGCAAGACTACAAAGGAGATATGGGATGCTTTGGAGACAAGGTGTCAGGGAACTTATGCAATCAAAAAAAATAGGAGGACTATACTCACTCAAGAGTATGAGCACTTTGACTCAAAAAATGATGAGTCATTAACTGACTTATATGACAGGTTTGTCAAACTCTTGAATGATCTGTCACTGGTGGACAAGGAATATGACATTGAAGATTCAAATCTAAAATTCCTTTTAGCTCTTCTTGAAAGTTGGGATTTGAAAGCTACTATTATAAGAGACAACTATGCTCTTGATGAAACTATTCTTAATGAAATTTATGGAATGCTCAAGACTTATGAACTTGAGATGGATCAAAGAAGTAAGAGACATGGGAGAAAGTCAAGGACAGTTGCTCTTAATGCTGAGGAGGAATCCCCCAAAGTGGTTGTCTCAAAGAAAGGAAAAGGAAAGGCTCGCATCATAAAGTTTGATTCAGAATCATCAAGTTTTGATGATGATGATTTAGAAACTGAAAGTCTACCTGAAGTAGATGCTGATAAAGAGATAATGAAGCTGTGTGCTCTTATGATGAAGGGTATCACAAAGATAGCCTACAGGAAATTCAGAAGGGGAAAGAAGTTTTCCAGGAAAGGTAGAAGTTCTGATAAGAAGGGCTTCAGACAATCTGAAGGAAAAGGAGGAAAGTCTGACAGAGGAGATTACTCAAATGTCAAATGCTACAACTGTGGTGAGAAAGGCCACATATCTCCTGACTGCAAGAAACGAAAGAGTGATAAAGGCAAGGCTCTTGTCACAAAGAAGAAAAGCTGGACAGACACTTCATATTCTGAAGATAAGGAGAACTATGCCTTGATGGCAAATGCTGATAGCAGTTCTGATGCTGCTGAGTTAAAGGTACCTCAAACAACTTATACCTTTCATACTGATGATATTACTGAGTTGAGATTATATCTTAAAACCATGTTTATTAGCTATAGAGATCAAACTTTAACATGTGAAAGATTAACTTCTGAAAATCTTGCTTTTAAAAAAAGGAATGATTATTTAGAAAAGGAGTTAGTTATGTTCCATCAAACTTAGAAGGATAGAGATTATGTTTTCTATGTTAGAGATGAAGTGCTAAAAATTAATAAATCTCTAAAAATGGAGTTAGAAAAGGAGAGAGAGATTATCAGGACTTGGACTAACTCTAGCAGAACAACTCAGGATATACTAAGTAGTGGGAACTGGAAAGAGGGCTTAGGTTATGGAGATGAGAAAAGTGAAAAAGGAACTGAACAAGTTAAACCAATTATTGTTAAACAGACTACTAAGCCAAAGGTAAATGCTGTTAAATTTGTAGCTAAAACTGTAAAGTCTGATTCTGAAAAGATGAAAGATATTGAGACAGAAGTGATAGTAGAGTCAACTTCTGACCAACTAAAGTTAACATAGGCTAATGACAAAGAAATAGCTTAAACATAAGCTGAAAGAGATTACCAGTGTAAATAAGGTAAAGGTAGCTAGGAAAAATAGGAATGGAAAGGAAGGTGTGAATAAAAGCAACAATTATATGCTTGTTCCTAATGCTCCTAGAAAGAAATGCTATAACTGTGGAAACTCTAACCATCTGGCTTCTTTTTAAAAGAAGAATAAGAATATAAACTCCTTACCTTCTAAGTCAGGAGTTAAGAGTCAGTCTTTTAGGTTTAAGCCACAAAATCCTTATTTTCATTGTGGTAGTATATGGCATTCCATTTATACTTGTAAGGAATATCATAGTTTTTACTATGATTATTATCAGATAAAACCTTCTTTGAAGAAAGTTGCTTTAATTCCTTCTAGTGTAAAGTATGATGCAAAGTCTAATACTGTTAATACTGATAAGAAAAATGTTAGCATAAACACTGATGTTAAATCCGCTGCAAATGTTAACAAACTTAAAAAGGCCAAAGGATCCAAGCAAGTCTGGGTCCTTAAAACTAACCATTAGTGGTCTTTGTGATTGCAGGGCAATAGGAAGAACATCCTAATCTGGACAGTGGATGTTCAGGACATATGACTGGAAATAAAGCCCTGCTATCAGATTTTGTGGAGAAAGCTGGCCCAGAAGTTTCTTATGGAGATGGCAACATTGGAAAAACTCTGGGATATGGCAAGATCAATCTTGGGAATGTCATCATTGAAACAGTAGCTCTTGTCTCAGGACTTAAACACAATCTGTTGAGTATAAGTCAAATCTGTTACAGAGGTTATCATGTGGATTTCTTTGAAGAACACTGTGAAGTTATAAGTAATTCTACAGGCAAAGTGGTTCTGAAAGGATACAGTCATGGTAACATTTATGAAGCCAGACTTTCAACAAATACTGATGGTTCTGCAATCTGTCTGTTGAGTAGAGCATCAATTGAAGAAAGCTGGAATTGGTACAAGAAACTCTCTCATTTAAATTTTAACAATATAAATGAACTTGTAAAAAAAGATCTTGTGAGAGAACTGCCAAAAACAGTATTTGCTCCTGATGGCCTTTGTGATTCGTGTCAGAAGGCTAAATAAAGAAAATCTTCTTTCAAGAGCAAAACTGAGTCATCAATTCTTGAGCCGTATCACCTACTGCATGTTGATCTATTTGGTCCAGTCAATGTCATGTCTATTGTAAAGAAGAAATATGTTATGGTTATAGTGAATGAGTACACAAGATACACTTGGGTGTATTTCTTACACAGGAAGACTGAAACAGCATCTAGTCTAACTGATCATGTCAAACATCTGGATAAATTGATCAAAGATTCTGTTAAAATAATAAGGAGTGATAATGGCACTGAGTTCAAGAATTCAATCATGGAAGATCATGGAATCAAACAGGAATTTTCTGCACCTGGAACTTCACAGCAAAATGGAGTTGTAGAAAGAAAGAACATGACTCTCATTGAAGCTACACGAACAATGCTTGATGAAGCAAAGCTACCAACCTATTTTTGGGCTGAAGCTGTACAGACTGCTTGTTTTACACAAAATGCTAAACTTATAAACAAGCATGGAAAAACACCATATGAGATGGTGAAGAAAAAGAAGCCAAATATGAAATACTTTCTTGTATTTGGTTGCAAGTGTTTTGTTCTTAAGACTCATCCTGAACAGCTGTCAAAATTTGATCTAAAAGCTGATGAAGGAATTTTTGTTGGATGTCCACTTTCCACAAAAGCCTTCAGAGTCTACAATTTAAGAACAAGAGTTGTCATGGAATCTATCAATGTCTCTTTTGATGATAAGAAGATTACTGGACTTGAAGATTTCAATGATCATGATCAGCTGAGATTTGAGAATGAAGATTTAAATTCTGATTCTGGAAATTCTGATGACTTAAATCCTGATTCTGTAAGTTCCGATGGATTAAGTTCTGATGTCGTTGAAACTGTGCTAACAACTCCAAAGGAAAATGCACATGTCCAGGAGGAGCAAGCTGAAGAACCTACCACATCTCAAGACTCTCGAGAAGCATCAGAACCTGTCACTGGCTCTTCAAGTTCTGATTCATCTAGTTCTGATGAGCCAAATTCTGATAATTCTAGAAGCTCTGATTCTTCAACTCCTGAAAAATCAAATTCAAATTATGAAGTCTCAAAGAGCATAACTATAGGGGGAGAATCAGAAAATGCTGATGGAGACAGCATGGATCATGGGAGAGGATCCAGTTCTAGAGATCAACTTCCATCTTCAAGGAAGTGGACTAAAGCACATACACCTGATTTAATCATTGGAGATCCTAAGCACGTGTCAGAACTTGAACTGCAACTTCAAGTGAATGTCTCTATCATTCTTTTCTATCTCAGACTGAACCAAAGAAAGTGGAAGAAGCTCTTCAAGATGCTGATTGGGTGCAAGTAATGCAAGAAGAGTTAAATGAATTTGAAAGAAATAAAGTCTGGACCGTAGTGCCAAGACCAAAGAACAGATCAGTTGTTGGTACAAAATGGGTGTTCAGAAACAAAATTGACAGTGATGGCCTAATTTCAACGAATAAAGCAAGACTGGTTGCTAAAGGCTACTCTCAACAGGAGGGTATTGATTATGATGAAACATTTACACCAGTTGCTAGATTAGAAGCCATAAGGATCTTTTTGGCTTATGTTGCTCACAAGAAGTTTAAAGTCTTTCAAATGGATGTGAAAAGTGCTTTTCTCAATGGAGAATTGGAAGAAGAGGTATATGTTGAACAACCTCCAGGCTTTGTAGATCCTAAATTTCCCAATCATGTCTATAGGCTTGACAAAGCACTTTATGGCCTTAAGCAAGCTCCAAGAGCATGGTATGAGACTTTAGCTCAATTCTTTCTGGAAAGTGGATTTCACAGAGGCACAATTGACAAGACTTTATTCTACCTCAACCATGGAAAGGACTTACTTTTTGTACAGATATATGTTGATGATATCATATTTGGTTCTACTAATTCCAAATTGTGTGAGAAGTTTGCAAAGCTAATGCAGTCAAGATATCAAATGAGTATGATGGGAGAACTCAGCTATTTTCTGGGCATTCAAGTCAAGCAAACTGAAGAAGGCACCTTTATCTGTTAATCCAAGTATACCAGAAATTTACTGAAGAAATTTGGAATGTAAGATTGTTCAACTGCATCCACTCCCATGGCCACTGCAACCAAGTTAGATAAGGATACTGGTAAATCAGTAGATATTACTAACTACAGAGGTATGATTGGCTCCTTACTCTATCTAACTGCAAGTAGACCTGATATCATGTATGCTAACTGTCTTTGTGCAAGATTTCAGGCTGATCCAAGATAACCTCACTTATTAGCTGTGAAAAGAATTTTCAAGTACCTTAAGGGTACAGCTGATCTAAGATTGTGGTATCCTAGGGAATCAGATTTTAAGCTCATTGGTTACTCAGATGCAGATTTTGCAGGATGCAAAATAGACAGGAAAAGCACTAGTGGAAGCTGACAATTTCTTGGAGGCAGATTGGTTTCTTGGTTTAGCAAGAAACAAAAGTCAATTACCACATCAACTGCAGAAGCATAATATATTACTGCAGAAGCAGAATATATTGATGCAGGAAGCTGTTGTGTACAGATTCTTTGGATGAAAAATTAGTTACTGGATTATGGGTTACAATTTTCTAAAATCCCTATTTACTGTAATTATCAAAGTGCTATTGCAATGATAGGTAATCCAGTTCAACACTCAATGACAAAGCACATCAACATTAGGTACCATTTCATAAGGGAACATGTGGATGAAGGTACAGTGGAATTGCATTTTGTTCCCATGGATCAATAGCTAGCAGATATCTTCACAAAACCATTATGTGAAGCTACTTTTATAAGATTGGTAAATGAACTTGGAATGGTTTCAGGTTCTTTCTCTAAATCTGCTTAGTTTTTGTTTTCATGCATCAGACTTTATGATCAGTGTTTAAAGATTGTATTATCTATATGTAATCTGTGCTTAATTTGAAAATTCATTAAATGTTGATTGTTATCTGATGTGGATTTATATACTCTGATAAGTGTTTTGAATGTTCTGTGGCTATTCAATCCAATGAGGATAACTGTGCTAGATGCAAACCTAGTAGTCTTTAACATACTAGAAATCCCATGTTTGAATTAGTTGTTTATGTGGAAACTCATTAACACAAGCAGATTCTGATATTGAGCTTAGTCAAGTTTACTTTGTGTATCTTATTACTAAGTCACAAACTAGATTCTTGTTTCTTATCTGTCAAATTCCCATGTCAGTAAATCTTAAGAATGAACTAAGTGCTGATAAGCCTCACTTATCAAAAGAAAAGAAAAGAAAGAAAAGAAAATAATAAAAGCCAGGTACTCCTGTGAGATCTAGAGTAAAAATGTGGAAGGGAAGACCTAAGTGCATTGCTGGTATTAAGTAATATGCATTAGAAAAGCAAAAAAAAATTCCTGGTGACTTTTCACACTCTATGATTACTAGAGAAATACTCTGATAATAGCATAAATTCTGATAAGCAGTCGTTACTCGCTTACACTAAGAAGCCACTGTAAAAAAAGGAATTTAAAAAGATGCATAAAATGAGCACAAACAGTTTAGGTTGACTCTTGCATAAATTTGTCCTATAGTAGACATCATGACTGATGACAGATTTTAAGCATTTTTCTGAGTTATGCCTTATTTCTAAGATGTACTGAAGTTGATCAGACTTTAATCTTTATCTGATATTTTGCTGAATACACACACTTTCAGTCCATATGAATGATGAAAATTACTGTGGTGATTAAGTTATTTTTGACAAACAGTTAAGTGTTATTTGCATAAATTCTGAGGACAAGTTCTGATGGACGTTCTGATGATTAAACTCTGAAGAAAACAAGTCAGTATTTGTATAAAGAATCACAGAAAATGATATTAAATTTTTGAGTACAGAAGCCATGTTCTGATGACTGTTAAAAATCTGATATAAGTTAAGTTCTGATATTAAATCCTGATGGAATTCTTGATGCTTACGTGGCATTTTCCTTTACTTGACTTATTTCTGGTAAAATCTGAAACAGTCATATTTAAATCAGAATAAATTTGGGTGAGATAAAAACAGTCATAATCATTATGGGTTAGTGGTTAACTTGTATGTCCTGAAAAACTGCATGTGCACGGTAATTATTGCTTATTTTACGTGCCCATTAACTCATGCTCTAACCGTTTATTAACTATTCATATGGTGCCAGGTGTAAAGTGTATTCCATGCTTCGAAAATATAACTGTTGAGTGGAGAAAGTATATATATGGGAGTTAAAATATTTTCTAATCTTTTACTTACATTTCTATTCTTAATCTCTTTTACTTTCTCTTTCTCTCTAATATTCTCTGAAGCATTTTCTTTTAGGACTTTTAACAAACACTTTGCAAACACTCTCTTACTCACTTAATTTCTTATAGAGATGGCACCAAAAGACGTAATTTTTAATGGAGCTAAGTTTGTTCCTAACAACTACTCCTCTATTCTTAGAAAGGCTGAAGCTCCATCGGAACTTCACTTCATTCAGGATTTTCTCGCTAATTCCGATATTGGGTACGCTCTGACCCAACCTGATGCAGTCTCTGGAACTCAAGTGCCGGAGTTCTGGAGAAGTGGAGTATTTGATGATGGTTGTGCTCAAGGGTCCCCGGGTATTATTTTTTCATCAGGGGAGGATGAGCATGTCGTGATATTGGCCACAATTCGACAAGCACTGCAGCTGACTGAGAACTGTGTTTACTCTACTGTTGAGGAGCCAGTTCTTCAAAATATGATAGCCAGCCTGGGATATGAAAAGACATTGGCTAAGCTGGGTCAATTGAAGAGACCTTACATAAGGAGGGAATTTAGTTTCTTTTTTGACTGCATTACCAAGGCTTTTGCAAACAAATGTTCTAACTTCGATGCAATCCCCATATTCAGTCAACAAATCAGGTATGCTCTCATTAATCAAACTGATTTTGATTATGCAAGTGCTATCTTAGGTTTCATTGGGGATAGGATGACAGAAGACAGAAATACTGTTTATTTTTCTAGATTATGTCAGCTTATTTATAGTTTTTATTGTGATGATAAGCCCCAATCAGCTAGTCAATTAATTCCATCATTCAGACTAGCTAAAAGAGCTTTTAATGACTTATTATCTAATGATAATAAGAAGGCTGTGTTAAGACCCCTCCGAGTTCCTCAATCTGTCAAACAAGCCTTAATAATCTATGATCCAGTTAAATACACTGCACTATATCCTGATGTCCAATCATCATAACCTCAACCATCAGCACCTACCACCTCTACACAAACACCTCAGACTTCTCAACCATCAGCACAAACATCCAGACCTTCATCTTCCAAACCTTCTAAGAGGACAAAGTCTGTTCCTCAACCTCCACAAAAGAAAAGGAAGATGATTCTCAGAGATGAGTCTGAGAGTGAAGATGAAATAATTGAAGCACGAGTTCATGCATCTGAACCTGTGATAATTGAAGCTGAGAATGTTACTTCTCAGAAAGAGGAAGTAGCTCAAAGTTCTGATACTTTGAAAAGGAAATTTGTAAATTCTGATGCAGCTGAAGCAACTCCTTCATTGGCAAGGAGATTGAATAAAATGAAGGCTATGAGGTATTTGGCTAAGACTATATCAGAAGATACTGAAGAAGTTGAGGAAGGGGATCAGGAATCTCTGATCTCACAAGAACCAATTATCATTGAAGCCCTTCCAGCTCAAGCCAAAGACACTGCTCATGACACAGTTGTTACCCCTCTTGTCTCTCCTGTTAAAGCTACAGATGATGCTAAAGAACAAACTGATAATTCTGAAATAGATATTCATAATTTGAATATACCAAAAGTTCTTTATCTGGAAGCTCCATCTACATCCAAGACACCAACTTTGGAGATAAATTCTGCTGATCAGAATTTAGATGATGTTATTCCTGAATCTCCAGTTGCTTCACACACTGTTGAGCTATCAGAACAGAATGAGTCTTCCTCAAGTTCTGATGATAGTGTTTATGTTAAGACTCCAGTACCTACTCTGGGCAAGGAAGAATTGGTGAAGAAATTTGTTGAAAAGGAAGCACCTATTCCTTGGGAGGATACTCACAGAGGTGTTGAGTGGACCAAGAAGTGGAATGAATCAGATTTTATTCCATGTTCTACAATTCTGACATAGCATATTGTAAAAGCTGATGAGTTGCTCACAAATACTGACTTGAAGACACAACTCAAGATCACAGCTCTGTCTACAAAACATCTTCAAGGTCTATATACTTCTACTCATGAAAAGGTAGATACACTCAGGGAACAAGCTGATAAGTTCAATCTACAGATCAAGCTTGACAAGAACAGGTATATCAGACCTATTTCTGAAAAAGTTGCAGCTATTGAGAAAACTTAAGAAAGGAAACAGGCCCAAATTGCTGAGGTTCTGGCTAATCAAGCTTCTCAGAAAGCTCAATTGGATGAAATCCAATCTTCAGTTGAACTTCTTCTTTCTCTCTTACTTCCTGATGATGCCAAAAAGGGGGAGAAGGTAGTTAAGTCCAAATGCTCACCTACTCAAGAACTGAAGAAAAAGGATGATAAAGGTGATGACCATGGAAACTATGAAAAGAGCAGAGGTCAAAGAAAAGTTCAAGGAAAATCTTCTATTCAGAAAAAGTCAAGTTCTGATGCTGTGAGTGCTCAAAGAATGAAGTCAAGTGGTGATAAGCAAAGTCTGATGTCAAATTATGATATTCTGATTCAGTCAGGATCTGAAGACTCTCAGAAGTTTTTGTAAACTCTGAAGTTAAAGGGGAAGCAGACTACTGTTTATTACAAAGATCCTAAAATCCAGACACTTGATGAGGAGATAGCAGGAAGATTATTTCTGAAACATAATCCATGAATAGATTTAGAAACTCTCAAGGAGGAAGAAGCTAGATTTGTTGCTGAGAAGACAAATCCTAAGTCTAAAGCTTCTGATGCAAAGAAACCTCCAAGGCCTAAGGAAAAAGGCATTGTGATCAAGGAAAAGTTAAATTCTGAAACTTTCAAGTTCAAGACTAGATCACAGACTGAGAGTGATCCCAAAGACAAAGGGAAAGGAAAAATTTATGAACCAACCAAGTCACTGGACTTGAAAACTTCTCAAGATCTGATGAAACCAGTGTGTAAAATGAGTCAAGTAACTGATGGTAATCTTGTTGAAGATGAAACTGTTCAAATTCTGGAAAGAAGAAAGATAAATGAAGATTCTAAAATAACCTCTGACACTGCTCAAGTTGTTCAGAATAAAGGACAGGAAGGTACAGAAGAAATGACAAATTATGATCAAGCTATCAAGACATCAACTACTGAAAATGCTCAAGTTGATTTGGGTAAAATGACAATTGCTGATAAGAAGCTGTTATGGAAGAAAGCTACTCCAGTTGAACCAAAATCTAATCTCGTGATTAATCAACTCGCTACATTTGGGTTGAGAGCCAAGCAACCTAGAGATAGAGATGGATTAGGTTCTGACGAAGAGAAGATTCAAACAGGAGTAGAGGTTACTCTAAGAGATTCTTTCATATTGACAGACAAACCATATGAACAAATCAAACAAAGGCACCTTGACAAGGTGTTGTCTGCTCAAATTGTGATAGATGCTCATGATAAGGAGAATCTAAAAGAGACATTGATCTTATTTCTCAATAATGGAAGGACTTATAGATAGCTGATACTGATGTATTAAAGAAGTCTATCAGAGAACTTCAACATATTCACTATCTTCTGGAAGTAAAATCTGATGTTACAAGAAGATGGTCAGAATACATTTTGAAGGCTATAAGAGATCTATTCAGAATCTCTGGTACAAAGACTTCTCATTATAGTCCAATGATTACTGAAGGTGATGGAAGAGAAATTCCTATGTTACAACCGGTATTTTCGTGTAATATTATTTGTGGATTTGGTATAATTAAAGCTGAATAAAATATATTCAATGATTATACGTTTGTGTGAAAATTTCTGCATTATAAATTTGCTTTATGTAGTACATGATTTTTCAAAGCAAGAGTTTATTTAATTTCTTTATTTTTGATTTATAAGGAATATTCTAAGCCTTGGAAAAATTTTCTTTTAAAAGGTATTTTGTTCATAAATTTTGAAAATGATTTTATAAAGTCTCTAAAAATCCAAGTTATTTTATGATATAAATTTTATAATTTTTGAACTTGTATTTTATTTTATAAAAATAAATCATTATAAATTTTAGTTGTCATATTTAGCAAATTACAAGAAAGCCCTTGCATGCAAACCACCCTCTCATTCTTTTCAAGGACAAAGAGGACAATTCCAACCCCACTAACTCTTATTTCTCTAGCCAATTTCCTTCTTTACCCTTGCATGCAAAATGCACCAAGTATAAGTGGAGGGATAGACTTGTCAATTCTCCTTTCCACTCAAATTTTGTCAAATCAAATACCATAAAAACAAGCAAATGTCATGATCATTCTCATACTCCACCCACACCTCACTCTCTCCTCCCTCCCTCCTCCCTCACTCTCGGCCCTCCCTCTCTCACTCTCGGGTTTAGCCGAGAACCACCCCCTCCCCATTTTTCTTCATTCCTCAACCAAGCTTCCACTCTTTACACAAGTAAATGTTACTTCCCATACCATGATCACTCATATTTCAAAGAGTTTTGAGTAGAAAGTTTAAGTTTAAAGGTTGCATGTAAAAGTTTTAGTGAAACTCAAAATACAATCTTGATTCTTATGGATTTAAGGTTGTTTTTGAGAGGACTACAAGGAATGGATAAGTGCCAAGTCTTGAGAAGGAAACTCTTGATGATTAAATGGCCATTCCCATCCATTTCATTCGGCCATGACCATATGGGAGCGGAATGAATGGTCCTTGAGATCATTATTGTTGTTTTGCTCAAATTTTGCATGTTTATGTGATAATGACTTGAATTTTGTGGTGAAAATTTGATAAAACTCCTTGCATGCTAAGTGATCATCTAGGTATATCTTATGCTGGTCTTGCATGTCAATTTTATGATAGAACATATGTAGAAAATGTGTTGTTTTGGTTTGAAAAACCCGAAGGCATGCATGCATGTGGATTTCTCTTAGAATATTGCAAGATTTTGATCATTTGGAAAGATTTTGTTAGAGAGCCTTAATTTCAGTAGGAATAATGTGTTAATATTGATTTATGCTTCTTGTTGCATGGTAATAATTCGTGGTTATCTTTTATAAAAATATATATCTTGTTGTTTCAAAAGCATGAAGATTTGTGATTTGTGAAGTGTAGTCTCTTTTGTTTTGCCATAATTGTACCTTAGGTAAGGATGATCTCACCAAGGTTATTTTGAGAATAAGGGAGTTAGTTCAGTAGAATACCATGTATAAGTCTTGGTTTAAGTATTGAGTTGTTGTTAGTTGAGTTTGTCAAGTCAAAACCTTGGAAAATGAGAGTTATAGTTTCTGCAGAAAAATCAGTTTAGCACCCTGAGGTTTAGAGTAAGTTTTGACCATGTCATTGATATGAACTTTGAGGCCCAAGCTACCAGAAGTTAGTATTGGGAGTATATAAAAGGATTGAGGAGTTGGTCGGAGGTTTGCATGTCATTTGGTTAGGTGCACAAGTAGAATAACAAAATCTGTCCAGCAGGGGACAGTTTTGTTGCAACTTAGAAATAGGGTGATTTGACCATGTCATGGGTAGGCCCTCATTAGGCCCTATTGGGACTTAGTTAGAGGGAGTGTCAGAGAAGTTTTTCCAGCCATAGTTCATAGGATATGAGTTAGAACCATGTGTCACAAGTTAATTCAAGTCAGGGCGTTTTCTGCCCAGAAAAACAGGGGAACCTTGGACTTTTAGCTTAGGCCCAAGAAGGCCCAAGCCAGGCCCTTGAGCCACATCAAGCTTGTGAGATGCCCTTAGGTCAGGAGAGTCTTGTGTAAAAGTTTTGAAGGAAAACTTGTAGTTTAAGAGTGCCTAATGCACTCAAGAAACTATAGTTGTCATTCTGAAATTTGCACCAGTAAGCGCTTTCACTTATCGCATAGTTTTAGAACACTTAGAAGTGAGTATTAGGTCGACCACCATAGTTGTAAGATAGTATAAGGTCAGTAGAGAAAAAGGCACAAGTGAGGGTCAATAGGTTATGGATAGTTTAGGAAAGGCACATCGAGTTAAGAAGCCAAAAAAATTTGAAGACTTTGTCTAGTTTAGCGACCAAGTGACTTAAGTGGTGAGTCGAGGTCATCCAAGCCTAGTGTTGCATTATGGTATATATGGTGTTATTTGGTGTTAATATATGATATGTGAATATGTGGCTATATGTGTACTTTTGTAATTTAAAAGTGAATATAAAATTAGGTGCGTATAGGCCTAAGTGACATCCGTGTTTAATTTCGAGTTGTAAATAGGTTAAGATGGTAAGAATATATTATAATGAGGATTATTATTATTTATGTAGGATCTTTAGATGAGGGAAAACTTACCATAAAGGTCGAGTGAAGCTCCAGTTGCTCCTACCAGTCAGACCAGACCAGCCTTTCTCAAGGCAAGTGATTCAACTTGACCTTCGTACTTACTGTAAACAGTTCATATATATCGATGCAATTATCCTGAGTCATTTTGATCAAGCGTATCTTTTATTTATCTTTGAGTTATATAGAGATGCCATGAACCCTCGAGTACGTATTGCAAGTAGTTCAAAAGTTTTTCATGATAGTTTAATGCCATGATAAAATGAAGAGTTGATATATTACTTGATTGATCCTCTTGATTAACATGTCGATGATTCCTAAGTATTGATATCTCATCCTGATACTTGAATCCCTATAGAACCTTACCTTGGGCCCTGCAAGTTAGAAACTTATCAACATGAACCCTCATTGATTGATACCCCTCTTTCTTATCCTAAAGTTTGACAACTCTGATATATCCTGAGCTAAAGAATCATTTCTTCATACCTTAACACCCATAGTATTCATGAAGCTTATCTTCTTGATAATCCAACACCTGTACCTTGACGAGAAACCATTGTTTTAAGCCCAGTTTGGCATTACCCCTTTATATTATCCATTAGTCTCACTAAATTTTCCTGTCCAAGTTCTGACATATGAAAACCCTTTTGGTTACCCTAATAGAGTAAAATTTTGTAAATCATGGCCCTGAGATTTAGTACCATATTTCCCGTGTTTCGAGTTGATGTATAATCCCTTAATAAAAATGTTTACTGTTAAAAGAGATTTTGTTATAATTCGGCATCAGTTTTTGAAATAAATAAAATATGGGTTTTCAGTCCCAAAGGGGGATAAATGTTTTCCTTGAATAGTGGATCTGGACTGAGACGCGAGTCCTTTCCACACTTATATTAGGCTTAAAAGTTGCCTAGGGATTCCCGTTAATGTTTTAGAACCCAGCGAGGTTCGGGATTACTTCGCGGATGATCACTGGCAGTAATCCGTAGCGTCATAAAATGATTTTGATTAAGACATGATTTTGAAATTGTTTTGATACAAGTAAAAATGATGCCATCACTCATAGTTTTATCCCTCGTTATCATTGGTTATGTCTTTCCATTGTCATTCTTTAATGTATTATCTCCATTTATGTTTTGTATCGTACTGTTAGCACTTATTGAGCATTTGGCTCACTCCTTGCTTTACCCTGATATTACAGCTAGCAGCTATGGTTAGATTCAAGCAAACTGCCCGTAAGACCTGTGATGCTGATGCTTATGTTCAAGCTCAGGTAGAATAAGTGATAGTAGTTTGTGTGAGGACTCGGTATTTAAAATCAGTTGTAAGTGTTGGGCTGCTCCAAACCCTAAACTGTAAGATCTTGGAGTTGGTCATATTTACTTTCTTTTAAATTTTGTAATAGTTATATATTGTGTTTGTTAAGTTGGGGGTGTGACATCCTATATTGAAGAATTCTGCTAAGGTGGAAGTTATTCTGAAAGGAAGATGCTTATGTTATAATGAAAACTCTTCACATCCTAAGGTTATCAGACTTTGTGATGGACTTGAAAGAACATCCATTCAAGCTCTCAGAACAGCCATTTATCAAATTAGTGATAGTAAAGAAGAAGAATTGATGCAGGTCAAAGCACAGTTAGCTGAAGTTCTAAAGAAAGCTGAAGATAATCTGATAAATGATTTTGTTAAGAATCATTATGGATTCAGATTGATTCAGTGATGTTGGTAAAGCTGGATGTTTTGTAAGTTATAATTAATAGTCTTATTAAACTCTTATTGCATTTGAACTTAAATGTTTTTGACATCATCAAATCTATTAACTTCTATATTCTTGCATAATTTATAAGTTGGGGGAGATTGTTGGATATATTTGAGATGTCATATCTAATATGTTTCATGTTTAGTGTTCAGATCTTAACTAACAAGAAATATCAGTTCTTACTGGAATCAAGACTTACTGGAAGTCAGGTTTTAAGGATATCAGGACTTAGATTATCAGAAGATAATATCAGAAGATGGATATCAGAACTTAAGTACTGGAGGACTAACAGTTAAGGAAGGAAGCTGATTTATAAAAAGAAGATCGAGACTAATACAAGAAGAAGATATGCATGGAAAGAGTTAGAGGACTAGAAGAATTATATAAGATATCTGATTGATATATTTAGGAGACAGAATTATATTCCATATCAATTAGAAGTTATCTTGTAACTGTGTGTCTATATAAACACATATATAGGTTTACTCTATAAGAGTTACGATCATCGAGAAGATCATACAATTGTAACATAGCAGCTCTCTTGATATTTTTTCATCACTGAGAGAGAACAATTCCATTGTAATAGAGTTTATTATATCGAATACATCTGTTTTCTGTTACTTGTGCTTTAAATCGATTTGATTATATTCTACACTGTATTCAACCCCTTCTACAGTGTTGTGTGACCTAACAATATCTTTTCCTGATCAGCAAGATATCGGGTTTATGTCAAAGTCTTTCTTCTTTCCAAATTCATTGGGTATTATAACTCTGTTTATACTTTTTATAACAGAGGTTTTCAAGGAACGTATATGATATATATAGGTGTATATATATATCGGGAATTAATGAAGTATCTCGTTACTTCATTTCTTTTAAATGATATTTCAAAGATTGATTCTATTCAAGTCATATCATGTAGTCTCATCTATGTGATGACCCTTTGAAAATTTATTATACTTTGAACAATGGTAGTTCAAGTAGTTTTCTAAAATTATATAAGTATATTGAAGTATTTTGTAACTTCCTCTTCTTTTAAGCTTATATCCAGTAAGTAATTATCTTACACCTGATAAAAATTTTCAGTAACTTATCACTTCAGATACTTGCATTATTGATTAATCTATATATTATATTGCAAGCTGTAATGCTCACTCTTGTTACATTCCTTCATCACACAACAACAGTTAGGAAGGATGGCAAGACTCAAGCAGACCCAGCGCAAGAGCGTGGGAAGCGTCTTGCGTCTTCCCATTGATATCATAGCTTCCATAGCTGCAGAGGTAGATCTATCTGTAGACCAGGCATTCTACTTTTGGGAATCAGTTATGTATAATTATAACTTGTGTCAGATAATGGCAACAAATGGTGTGAGTTGATTTGTGGGATTTGATTGAATTTGTGCAAATAACTGCATTTATTGAGATGTTGCTTGTTGGTTGGTTAAGTTATTCCATTGGGATCTTTGCATTCATGTAGGTTGCATTCATGCATTTTTGTTTCTTGTTATTTGAGTCTATTATGCTTGAGGAAAAGCATCGATTCAAATTTGGGGGTATGTTAAGTGGCATTTATATCCACTTATAGCACTTCGTAAAGCTTGGAAGTGATGTTTTGTACTCAAGTTATTTGTGTTTTTGATGTATTTTTGTAGTGTTTTGCATTTCAGGAATAAATAAAGGATCAAGGTGATTTAGCATTGCTTTGATGCTAAAATGGTGTTAGGAAGGTGTCATGAAGATCGCTCGTGCAAAGGCCATCAAGAATCAGCAAATAAAGAAAGCCAATTCAGTTTTTCAAGAAGGAAGGCGCGCCTGTGTTGTGCTAGCGCACGGTAGAGATGGCAAAATAATCCGATCCGACGGATACCCGATCCGAAACCCGAAATTTTGGATTTACCGAACCCGATTTTTTGGATTTGGATTTGGATATGGATTTAATTTTTAAACCAAAAAATTTTTGGATTTGGATTTGGATATTAGGTATACCGATCTGAAACCCGATCCAAAATCCGAAACTCTGTCTGAACCCGATCTGAACCCGAAATCCGAAAAAACCCCGAATTATTATATATATATATTAATTATATATATATAATGTTATAATTTTATATATTACACATTATATAATATATATATATTAATAATATACATTATACATATTATTATATAATTTTTAGAACATATATTTTTATATTTATGTTAATAATTAACTAATTATAAAGTTTAATTAAATATAGTTATTTAATCATTTAAACGGGTGATAAGGTTTATAAGGTTAACAAAACATCTTTTAGTAATAAATCTAAAAAAACTGGGTATCAATTGAGTTGATTTTTTAAATATTAGCTATACATATAATAACACAATTAATGATATGGTGTAGTTGTTGAAGATAACATGTTAAAACCTTTTCTCTACAAGTCGCGTGTTCGATCCCAAGCACTTGCAATATCAATAATTATACAAATTTTTAGATTTCGGGTTCGGATTCGGGATTCGGGTTCGGGTATGAATATCCAATTCAAAAAAATTCGGGTTTCGGGTTATGAAAAATATCCATAATGAATACCCACGGTTATAATGAGTTCGATTATGAACTAATCGTTATTGTGGGGTTATAACAGATTTATTTATGGATTTCAATAGTTAATCCTGTTTAGATATCTTAGTGTGTGGTGATAGTATGATATCTTAGTATTGGTTGTGCTTATTCATCTTATGTATGTCGCGAACATATAAGATAGCGTGTTAATCTCTAATGAAGCGACAGTGAATTTAGAGGTTTAGAACTTGCCATGCTAGCATAGGTTTATGTATTTGTTATGCATGATTCGTAGGTAATTTTAACCATCTTACTTGCCCTATGTAATCATAGATAACTTGCACATTAAACCTTTGTGTTGTCAAATTCTATAGATATATAGGGTCTCAAAATCTTTGGTGTCTATTCAGCTTCTATCTCTTTTGTGGATGTCTAGTAGTATGTTATTTGTGCAACGAAAGTTGGCGTGTATCAGTTTCGTGTTATCTGATTAGTCGTCATCACCATTGCATGCTAAGGTTAAGAACAAAAGGAATTTGAATAAAGTATTTAATGAAGTTGGAATCCCATGTTTGTCTCATATAATAAATCAACCTTTATTCTCGTAGTTAATTGCATGTTAGTTAATATCTTAGTTATGAACAATTTCAATCTATTATTCATCTTAGCATTGAATAATAACCATATCATTGTTGCATAAGCGCATAAATCTTAAGTTAACCAAAAAAGTCTCTGTGGGAACGAACTAGAAAGAATTCTATATTACTTGCGAACGCGTATAATTGCGTGTATTATTAGCGCATGTTTTCGTCCTAACAATTGTTTAACAGTATTTTTAATTAACCAGTGAGTGAGTGGAATATCTTTTAATTGCTTAAATGGGTTAGCTACTGATGCAATTATCTTGTAATATTTGAGTATTTACATTGGAAATAGGAATATGAAGAGAGAGATTACTTTTTGTTTCCCTAGATACGCGTAATCGTGGATTTGCATTATGAATAATTATTACATGGTTAATCAAAGAGTTTCTTCAGTTTTTACCTTCTCTTCTATAAATACAACCCTCCACTCTCAAACCTTCTCACTTCCTTCTTTATACTCAACTCATCACATTCTCAACACTCTATTCATAACCTTACTCATCAAAAATGGTTCAACCTCAGTTCTACACACGCAGCGGAGGATGCTATCTACCAATCTTTAATCCTAGTGAAAAAAAGATGTACTTTGATCCATACAGACTTAAGGTTCGTATTGGTGGAAAAGTCTACCACCCAACTGAAGTTTCAACTTCAGTCTATGATCATCTCTCTTGGGATGATCAATTGGAACTACATTTCTTCACTGGAGAAGTTTTTCTTCAAGAAGAACTTCGAGCTGAGCTGGAAGAACATGCTCGTCAAGCAGCTCTTGAACTGCAAGAGAATATCATCTCTCTTGCAGGAACAATGAGTAGGATTTACCATCGCAGGGCGATGAAGGCGGAGCGAGCAGTAAAGAAGCAGAAGAAGTCCGAGTAGTTAGATTGTATTAGGATTTTATGCTTAGAATTCTATAAAATCTTGTACTCTGTTTCTTCATAATTAATGAAAATCTTTAAGCTTCTTTTCTATGTGTGTGCTTGAATGCTTTTAAATGATAAATCCAAATCAGTACTGCATGATAAACTTCAGATATTCTTAATAGTGCATGTGAATAAACTAATCTATGTTTCAGTTCATGTGACCACTTCAGTACAGATTAAGCACTACAGGACGTAAGTATTGTTAAAGAGGAAATTTATGGAAGATTTAATTCTTAGTCAACGAGGATTATTATCTTTGAGTGTTCTTAACTATCCAAACATGTCTTTTCAAGACATACTTTTGAGACTTTCTTTTTCTATTCAAGAAAGTTGTTCACACTCAACTCTTAAAGTTATATATCTTATATCTTAAATTTCTTCTCACAACTGAATCACTTGAATTCTTTTCTCAAATGTGGCCAAAAATCAAGTGACATAATTCTTGAGTTATGTTCACCACTCAGAAACAACATTTAGTTGGTTAGAGATTACTTTCTGAGCTAGATCTTAATGATACTAACAGAGACACAGAGGTTTCATCAGTTTTTACTGAAGACTCTATGATAAGTTTCAATAAACACATTTCAGGTGTTAGTTCTTTGCAAGAAGAAAAAGGTTTGAGATCATGATACATGACAGTAACCCGATCAAATCCTCTTTAATTCAAATGAAGGTTCTCATTATTGATGAACAACAACAGTCATAACCACAATATATACTGTGAGCTTAATTGTGAATTCACAAGGTATAAATACTGTTATTACTTTATCAGCATTTATTTTAAATATTGATTTAGTTCTTCCAGCATTTATTATATAATTCATGATATAAATCATGTTGATATGATTACCTATAGACCTTATTTAGGGACTACCTCTAGTTGTATGATCACAGATCACCCTTCTTTAGCCATCTCTTTTTTATGTAGGATAATATTTCTGAGCCTTTTTCTATGAGATGTGTGAAACGATTGAGAGAAAAACAGAATTTAAGAGAGGCAGGATCCTTCCTAGAAAAAGGAGAGGTAGATGAGAGATAGGATTTAGTAATTCTTGTGAGGAAGCTCTGACTATTAAAAGTCATGAGATGTGTGGTGTGAGGAATAATGAGACTACTGTAAAAGAATAGAGAGCTTAGGTTTTATTTGCTATATGTTTGCAGGTGCTCAGAGTACTAAATGAACAAATGTTGAACAACAGTCTGTTGAATCTCAGGAAAACTCTGATGTACCAAAGGCTATTAGTCTCCCTGCAAGTCTAAGTACTGATACTTTCTTACAGTCCATACATTCTACTATTTCACCACATGAGATAATCCCTATTTTTGTTGAAAAACAGTCCATTTACTTTACTTTTCCATCACCTGAGGAAATCCCTACTGTTGCTGAAGATGTAGTATCACAACAATCCATTCATAAAGTTTCATCCATTTCATAATCACCACAACATTCTACAGGAACTGAGCTCCTAGAATTTAATCTTGAAGCTCCAATTCAATTATCTACAATACCTGAAGATGTGGAGTTAACTGCTGAAGGTGTGGAAGCTTCTGAAGCTACTGGATCATATACTGCACCAATTTCTCATTCTATTCTACATGTTGAAGTTGGTGATAAAGTTCAGCAATTAGTGCAAGATTCAGCTGCTATTGAAGAATCTAATGATGGAAAAGAAACTCATGTATCTAAAGCTATGTTAGATCTTGAGGATGATCTTTTATTTCCTGAAGATATGCCTATGCATGTGAGACAACAAAAAATGAAAGAGTTAGATGTTAAGAAGAAGCAAGATTATTCTGATAATCTCTGGAATGCTCATTGGAAAGATGATACATATCCTATTTTTAGAACATAAGTTGTTACACATCTGGAAACAGCAGAACAAAAGATTACAAATCCTGATGTACTGAATCATCTGAAAGAATCAAATTTGGTTGTGAGATCCTTACATACAGCTCATGAAGCAACTACTACTCAAATCAATCAGATCAAAGAATCTTTGATTGATTCAAAGCTTCTTACTCATCAGGAAATTCAAAAACAAATTTCACCGATAGTTGCCAGACAAACTGCAATTGAAGCCAGTCAAGCTAGATTGGAAGCTAAGCAAACTTAAATGTATGATCAATTTACAGAAGTACAGAATTCAGTGGAGCTGATTCTTTCTCTACTACTTGGCGATGATGCCAAAAAGGGGGAGAAAATTGTTAAATCTAAATGCAAGCAGCTGACAGTGAAAAGTACTGATGATGAAAATTCTGATGGAGGAAATAAGGGGGAACAGAAGGAAAGCAAAAGGAGAAGAGGTGAAGGGCTAGTTGGAGTTAGTGGTTCATCAAAAGTAATCACTAGATTTCACTCTAGACAAGAAGGAGAAAGTAAGAGGAATGAAAGAAGAGTTGAAGATTTGATTGTGACTACTAAAATGCAACAATCTTCATAAGTCACAATTGTTGCTGATGAAGACCAAGGTATTCTGGAGAGAGAAGCTGGTGCCGAAGCAAGTCGATATCTTCAACTTCTGAAAGTTAAAGGAAGAAAGACAACTCTGTTCTACAAGGATCCAAAGATTCAATTATTTGACTCTGAGGTGAGTAGAAGAATATTTGCAAAAGAAAATCCTGGAGTTGATCTTGAACAGCTAAGGCAAATTGAGGAAGACTTCAAAAATTCTATGAAGACAGCAAATGCTGATATTGTTGTTATTTCTCAAGTACTTTATGAAGATGATCCTTCTAACAGACCAACCAGAGGTATAGTTATAAGGGAAATCAGGTAGGCAGAAGATGAAAGATCTCGAAGATCATAAGTTATTGGAACTGCTGACAAGAAGCTTAAAGAAAAAGAGAAGATAGAAGAAAAGTCAAAGATTTCAAAGCCTAAAGCCAAAGCCGTTACAAAGAAGAAGTCAGTATCTAAGGAATCTAAATCTTAAACTCTGATAGATCCAATCTATACAGTAATTCAAGCTCATGCTACTGAAGAAAAATGTAAAGAAGAAGAAATCATCCAAGCTTGTCAAAGAAGGAAGATTTCTGGAAGCATTCTGAGCTGAGAAAGTAGAGTAAACCTCTGACATTGCTCAAGTTAAAGAAACAGTTCAGGATGAAGAGGAAAGTCTGATATTCACTGAAGCAAGATTGAATATTCATACTTGATTCCTGCATTTAGATAGTTTTGACATCATCAATTGGAACTTGTCCATATTTCCATAATGAACGAGCAAGGGGAGATTGTTAGGAGCAATTGATGATATTAAACAGAAACTATCAGAAGTTCACTTTAGATTATATATCAACGGATGCTGATGACATCAACGGATGATGAGATCTCAACGGATGATAGGATATCAACGGATGATGATTTCGATGGATGATGATATCAACGAATAATGAAATCAGTATTTGTCACATCGGCTGATCTTCGATGAGGAAAAGGAAACAGGAACTCATGGCGGTGAAGGACTTTATCTTAAAAGCAATTGTATAGGTTTCCTTGTTGTTGATAGAATATGATTCCTTATACATTATGTAGTTGTGCTCTATATAAATCACAGTTTAGGTTCATGCTATATGCATTACAATATTGTTATATCTTTCGCATAACCTAGCAGCTCTCAAAGATAATTATTCATCCTTTCGACAGAGTACGTCTGTAATAATTTTTACGAGTTAATATAAAAATTGTTGATTCTGTTGAAGCTTTGTCGAATAGATTGAATTAACTGTATTCACCCCCTATAGTTGATTAAGGGCTTAACATAATATATATATATGCATATATACATTAATACATCATATATGCATAAATATATATAATAAATATATACATATATATATATAAATTAATACATGCATGCATGCATGCATTCATACATACATACATACATATATACCTACATACATATGTACGTACGTACATACCTACATACATTCATACATACATACTGATATGGATATTAAATATATCCTAAAGACACAATAAATACCACATTAATTACATATGGAATTCTTGTACAAAGCCCAATACACACCATACTGGTCTAAGAGGTCAAGGCCCATTAACAAGGGTCGTCAAGGTCCACGGACATGAGTTGTTCACGAACTAAGCCCAATACGGCTGGAAGAGCAGAGACATGTGTCCAAAATGAACAAAAATTCCTACAAGGAAGGATTTGGAATTCCTTCTCTTACAGGAGTCATAATTACCATCTACATATGAAACTTGTCCACTAAGTCTCCCAACACAAGTCTAGCCCTAGACTCATCTCTATATAAAGGGCTCTACCCCTCAACCTAGAACTACGTTTTTGGCTTAATTCTCAACAATACAAAGATACATAGGCATCTTGCGAGGACAGCTAGTCCCCAGCGCGAGAGCATCCATTAAAGCTCAAAGCTCACGAACCCTACATTAATTACTAATGTACCCTGGTTTTTATTCCACAACATTTAGCGCTATCTGTGGGAAAACAACAACCATGGCGAACACATGCAGCAGAAACAACAAAGGAGCTGATGATCCTAACCCATCACAGATGATCTCCTTAATGGTGGAGATACCTCCACACTCAACCTATACCTGCACACAAGGAGAAACCCCTGTAGAGGCATCTGAGGCTTAGCCTCAAGGGACGAATCCCCCAATCCAAGATCCTCCATAAGGGACGAATCCCCCGCTCCTCAAAGGACGAATCCCCTAGTTCAGCAACGACATGCACCTATAAACCCACAACCCATTGGGTATGAATACTCAATGATCATAACCTCGGGGATGACCAACCCACCTTATGGGATGCGTCTATACTCTGAGGTGGTTAGAGGAAGTGGACACTCTAATCAGATCGAATGACAAGGGCGAACGCCTCAATATATTCTTAGCTTGGCTCCCATCCCTGAGAATCTAGAATTCTCTGGACCCTACTCTATTAGAGACTCCAAATCATCGGACAAGGAAGTCGCTCCAAGGAGGAGGCATGTTGGAAAGGAGCCAATGCCTAGTGGCTATCAACATCCCAGGAGCACTCAAGGAACGATTCCCCAAGATATATAAGAAAGGATCAGGGCTCATAAAGCTGAGATCCAAAGGCTGAAGCATGACTTGGAGATGCACGTGACACCGAGATCTCCACATACAGCAAGGAAAAGGGATTTTTCTCCTCTCATAAACCTAGATGGTCCAACATCAAGAAGGGCTACAGCCCAAGGGCTGATCCAAGTGCTTTGATGTCCTTAGGAGATCATGATGATCTGAACCCACCATTCACTGAAGAGATAATGAATGCTCACATCTCAAGGAAGTTCAAGATGCCCACCATCAAAGCATACGATGGTACTGGTGACCGAGCTAATTATTTCAGGACTTTCTCTAACGCCTTGTTACTACAGCCCGTGAATGACACTATTAAGTGTCGAGCCTTTCCTCAAACCCTGTCGGGTATGGCTCAAATGTGGTACAACCGTTTACCCCCCAAACTTGATTGGATCTTTCAAGGACTTGAGCCAAGCTTTCATCAAACAATTCATTAGTGGCATAGTACATGAGAAGATTTCGGCTTCTCTCATGGGTTTAGTCTAAGAAGCAAAGGAGTCCCTTAGATACTACCTGAACCAATTCATGAAGGAGGCCCTGAAGGTCCTGGGTCCTGATGAAAAGGTAGCTATGATAGCCCTATAATAAAGGACCATAGACGAGTTCTTTAAGATGTCCATGTCTAAACGCCCTCCTGAAATCATGTTGTAACTCCAGGATAGGGCCGAAAAGTATAGCAAGGTGGAGGAAAGTATGAAGAAGACGGTGGTAAGTAATGAGCCAAGAAGCGGAAGATGGATTAGAAGTATGATGCCAAGGACAAGTATCCTCAAACTGGAAAGAGATCTGACTCCTCTTCTAAGAAGAATTGGCCACCAAGGTTCACTGAATATACAAGGGAACGCTCCAAGGAGCCAAATCCTTATGGAAATAAAAAAGGACAAAGAGTTCAAATGGCCGAAGCCACTAAGAGGAGACCCTGAGGAAAGAGACAAGAGACGATATTGTAAATACCATAAAGATGTTGATCATGACACTGATGATTATAGGCAACTCATGGATGAGATTGAGTATTTGATCCGAATAGGGAAGTTCGGATGTTTGACTAAGGGTGAAGAGGCAGGAGGTAAAAAAGAGATAATGATCGAAAAGATGATGATCGAAGAGGTAACGACAGGGATGGTAACCCACAGCCCCGAGGGATAGTGATCAACATGATCTTAGGAGGTCCCACAACAGCTGGGACTACAACGAATGAAGTACACAACATATACACAACACTATATTCAATGTCGCTTCAATAGAGATTAGCACGCTATCTTATATGTTAGCTACACACATAAGACGAATAAGCACAACCAATACTAGGATATCAATCAATCACCATACACCAAGATATCGAAATAAATTAATTGTTGAAATCCATAAGTAAATCCGCTAGAATCCCATGACAACAATTAGTTCATAATCGAACTCAACGTCACCATGGGTTTCAATGAAAGCATGGTATAAACAAGGTCTTATTAAACTGAATAATAATTAAAGTACGAATAAACGAGATATAGGTTCAACAAGAATGAAAATAAGCATCCAAAGTTACAACTAATTCAAAGAATCACAAGTTGAAAATAAGATCTTCTTTTTCGGAGTTGTTTTGTGCTTCTAGGTCTTCTCCTTGGTATCCCAATCTTCGCGGATGATGAAAACCCTTTTTTTAAGTATATATAAGCCCATATTGGACCTGGACCCTTAAAATCGTCAAATTCCACTCAAAAAAGGTTTTTTCAGCGAAATCAGCGAAGTCAGCCGCGCATCAGCACGCGGTCGCGTGCGAGTCGGAGGCGGTCGCGTGCACTTCTGATGCGGCCGCGTGCAGCCTTTTTGGAAAATTCTGATGAATCTTATTTTGCCCATAACCTGAGTTCTACTCGTCAGAATTAGGCGATTCAATTGTCCACACGAAGCTAACAAGATTCTCTACAACTTGACAATGGCCTTGGCTTCCAAATATGATCATTTTTCATCATATTTCCTTTAAAAGATCCTTTCTTCATTTAACTGATACCTGAAATGCAATAACACAAAAACACATCAAAATACCAACAACTTGAGTCCAAAACACCAATTTAAGCTTGTAATAAAGTGTTCCAAGTGGATATAAAATCCACTTATCACACACCCAAACTTGAATCAATGCTTGTCCTCAAGCATAAACAGACTCAAAACTACAAAACAAACCTAATGCATGAATGCAACTACGTGAATGCAACTAAATGATAATGCAATCGATCCCCTCAGAATAACCATCACCAAATGAATAAACCAATGCCTCTAAGAATGCAATTACTTAAAATAGAGTTCGAATAAATCTCACAAACCAACTCACAAACCAGAAACGTGCGTGTGTGGAATGCTTAACAGATATCTCTCGATACTAGATCAATAACCATAACTTATCTATCATCGAAATAATCAAAAGTTTATAAATAAAAATAGACAATAAACACATTATGACTCACAACACCCCCTTTCTACTAGAGTTATACTAGGATTCACACTATTATTGAACATATAACAAAGATGCTTATTTGATCGTGCAATGAATGAGGTCCCAAAAGACTTATGCAATAATACCCATGTAGTGAGCGTTAGGTTAGCGGATCCCAGACTATAAAAGCCTTAGGTCACTAGGCACAAAGTCCCCTAGAACTTAATAACTCGAGTATTAAAGAGCTCACTTTTGATCAATTATGCATAAACACATACTTTTTTTTCTTTTTTTCTCTTTTTTTCTTTTTCCTTTTTTTTCAATAATTTCTGAATGAGTGTATTTCACTCCATCTCATTCAACCCTAGACTACTCATAAAAATATGAGACAGCTACTAGCCATTTGATGTCTAGCCTTACAATAACTAGCAATCAAAACCAAGTTTTTCTCCAGATAAAAAAAATCAATGTTTTTACGTCATTACGAGAATATCACAAATTCTAAATATAACCAAGTGATTAAATCTCAACAACAAACAAGTATGATCATGATCTAGATCAAAAGCAACCCTATAAGACTTTGTGAAGATATTTGTTTCTGGCATGTAAATCAATTCATTAGGACTTAAATATCCCTATATTCGTCATCACCACACTCAAATCAACATCAACTTATCAAATATCATAGTTCATCCTAAGGGATCATGCTAAATATGCATGCAAATGCAACTATATGAAATCACATAAAAACAAACAAATATGTCCTAAATGAACAATCATGCAAAAATATGAATGAACTACAACTAAACATGTAATATGAATATATATGAATCTATATGGACACACACACTACTAATCCTTACATTATCACCCCCAAACATAAAATTTTCAATGTCCTCATTGAAGGTAATAATAAGGATTTCAGGCATACCTAATTAGCGGGAGAGTCACCCTCGTCGGGTGAAGGATCGGGTGGCCAATCAACCTCGCCACCAGTGTCTCGAACAACAGTACTAAAAGCGTGTGTCAAATCTTCAGCAAAATATCGGTAGATGACATGCATGGCCTTCATACGCCTAGTTAATCTTCTATACTGTGCATCACCAACACCAATCCTATCAACTACCTATTACACATGAGAAGAACCCTCTGTAGGCACGGGAATATCCGTCCATCCACTCTCTACATCATCAAAAATATATCACAACCCCTTATCATGGGGTGCACCTATGAATGAATAACTCAAGTGATCTGGCAGTCTGTTGAGCTCAAGTGTGGGAGCTTCTTCACTAGATGGTTCAACACGCTCCTGAGAAAATTTTAGCTCTGCTAACCCAAGAGAATCGAATGGCATATCCAAGTTCCTCTTCCACGGAGATGCATTCAAAACCTGCATTTGCTCTCCTTTAAAGCACTCTTCTTTAGTTGTGGGTAACTTTATTTCCTTGAACACATTAAAAGTGACCTTTTGATCGTGAACCTTCATCGAAAACTCTCCTTTTTGCACATCTGTAACACCCCCAAATCCGGGGTCGGGGATCCGGGTTGTCACGAGATCCATTTCCCTTAATAACACCCAATCTTAATACACAATCAACTACTCTGTACTGTGACCCCACAATAAACACACACACCACAAGTTATAGTCTCAGAGATGAATATCCACAAATAATCACAAGTCATTTTATTCCACAATTATATGTCAATACACCCTAAAAAGGTTTCTGAATAAATTTACATTTCTTTGCCATTATTACAATTCATAATATACATAAGTCTGGTACATTATTAGTTGAAACCTTAGCCTATTGGTAATTTCTACCTCAGCTACAGCGGCCTCAACGCTTCCAGAAAGCTGCGGAACGTTTCCTATCCGCTTGCGAATTGGGAGCTTGGTCCTGTTCATCTTATCTATCTGATGTTGTGTGATGAAAGAAGAAAGCAAGGGTGAGCAGCAAGCCCACCAAAATAATATGTATAATGATTAACAATATATGAGCCTACTCATAATACTCATGAAAGACTTGGTCAAAAGAAATGAACCAAGTTGATATCTTAATGCGATGAAGTCGCAAAATATTCAGTATATATATACATATATACTTTTCAAAATATTGGAACTCCTCTTCCATGCATAATATACACAAAGTCCCAGTGTATAACTGTATAAAAAAATATCGTTGCAAGGTGATCTCATATATCTAACCTTGTCTCAACGTTTTTCTGAAAATCTTTGTCATTCATAAGACAATTATTAACTAGATATAAGTTTAAAAGATGAAGTTACCAAATACTTCACTACACTTATATCATTTATAAAGCTACTTGAACTACCATTGTTCAAAGTATAATGAGCTTTCAACAGTTCATCACATAGATGAGACTACAAGACAAGATTTGAATAGATTAAATCTTTAAAATATTATTAAAGGAAATGAAGTTATGACATACTTCATTAAATTCTGATATATATATATATATATATATCCACATATACATCTTACTTTATACATTTCCTGAAAACCTCTGCCATGTAAAGTATAAACAGAATTGCAATATCCAATAAATTTGGAAAGGAAAAGAATTTTGGCATAAACCAGATATCTTGCTGATCAGGCAAAGATACCCATAAGTAACCTTTTCTACTAGTAGATGGACGAATTCCCCACTGGTCATCACCCTGGTCGTAATAGGACCTTATGCTGGACTGCCACTCAGCCACTTATGCATTTGATGGACTCCCACTGAGCCACTTACACTATCATGGACGCCCACTGAGCCCATGTTGCTTATGCCGACTCAATAGATGGACTCACTTCCCGAACGTTGGGTAAGTAATCAATTCATTTACCAAAACTGCAACCGTGTTGCGAATATAAAATACACCACAGAGCCGGATCCCTCAGGTTTTGAGCGAGTATTTAAATCCCCTTAAAAAGGAAGATCTTAAATATAAAAATGAGTTCTGGGATCCGCTCTAACTTTTAAAAATCATTTTGAAGACTCGAAAACACTTTAAAGAGTGTTTGGAGTAAAGCTGATTTAATGAAGTAAATCAGTCCCCAGCATATTTAGAAAATGTCTGAATATTATTATTTAAATAATATTCCCATAAAGAATAATCTTTATAAAAATAATTGAAGTAGAAGTATTAAAACTTATACTTGAAACGAGTATTAATTAACCAAAGATATACTTATATGAAAGTACTATCTTTATTTGAATAATCGAAAATAAGTTTGATTATTGACACCTTATTCTTTAATAAAATAAAGAATATATCGAAAATAATCGGAGTTATAGATCCTCAAATGAATATTCAAATAATATTCATTAAATAATATAAACTAAGTCATAAGCCCTCGAATGAATATTCAAATAATATTCAATAAATAATATAAAAGAGTCATAAGCCCTCGAATGAATATTCAAAATAATATTCATTTAATATAAAGGAGTCATAAGCCTTCGAATAATATTCGAAATAATATTCAATAATAAAATAAAGTTAAAGTTATCGAATAAACCTTATTCGATTAATAGTTTTGAAAACTATGACCATATATATATATAAGTATATATATATATATTTATATCCATATATACAAAATCTACTCGGGATCCTCGACTCCCGGTTTTAGAAAATATTTTCACCTTTGGGTCCCTATACTAAGGGTATATGCAAATTGCTGCTATCCTCTAGCATAGGTATTATCAACTGAATCAACAGATATATATGGAAAGAATACGAAACAGGCATGCATATATATATACCATAGCAGCATGCTTCAATATATTCCAACATTTGCTAATTAACCAACATGCATCTATCGCAAGATAATGCATATACATATATACATCACAACAACAGTTATAACGGTTAGAAAACTTGCCTGAGCGACTTGGGGTGATAAAAGGCCCGGGACGAGTTTGGTAACCTATAAACAACAAGTAAGTTGGAATTAAACCAAAGTCACTTGTAAATCTATACTTTAACTAACTTAGACTCTAAAACTTGTTTTGTGCTTACTGATTCGCTTAAGTCACTCGGGTACCCTCGGCTCCACCATTTTTAATAATTTAACCTTTACGAGTTTTAAGGCGATTCCTTCGTGAGTGTCTTACCAACTGCCTAACACTCTTACCATAATTGTTTCATACATTAATTAACCCTTTTTGGTCTTTAACCTATGTTTCAAAGTAAGGCGAGGGGAAAAGTTTTGTTCGCGAAACGCCGTTACTTGAAACGGTCGTTTCTCCTAAACCGTGCATCGGAATTGAACGAACTACATATCAAAACGAAGCTCGTAACATGAGCTATCTAAACATGGCAATGGTCATAATCTATCAGGGGGTTCTCGGGTCCTAATGTTATGCACAAAAACAGTCTAAAGAAAATCGGACGTTACGACGGCTATGTTTACGCGATTTCCCAATTTTAAACCATTCAAAACCAACCCAATTCAACCTCAAATCCAACATAAAACCCACCTCCATTCTTATCACATCATAACAACCCCAACCAATTCAATTTTAACATTCATACTTATGCCTAAGCTTAACTTTAACCATACTTAAGTTCTTTTAATCAAAACAACAACATTTACCATTCCATTTCAATACCATTTCAATCCCAAACTCTAAATCACCAACATCAAGCTACAATATCACCCTACTAATCAAAATCATCTTATAATATATAGGAATATAGGGTTTGGAGATGATATACCTTCCTTGAAGTGGTGGGAGTAGCTAGGAAGCCTTAAGAAGCTTTGAGAAGTCTTAGGAATGCTTGGATCTTCAAGGAAAACAAGAAAAATTTCAAGTTAAAAACTTGAAAACACTATTCATTGTCTTCTTATTTGATTAAATGAAGAAGATTGAGAAGGAATTGATGGCTTAAACTCATGATATAGCCCTAACTAAGCATGAAGATGATTAGGGAATTAACTCACCAATTTAGGAAGCTTGGATCTTGAGTTTTGAATTTCTTGCCCTTTTGAAATAGTAAAAGCCGAGAGCAAAAGATGAACAATGCCTTGGTTTCTTTTGATTTTGATGAAGAATGAATTTGCTTGGCTTGGTTGATTTGTTTTTGTGTTTGATTTAGTTAATTACCTTGTTGCCCTTGATTTTGTGTGGTTAAAAAGCCACCACATCTCCTTCCTTCCCATGTCATGCCTATGTCATATTGTGATGTCATCCTTCCCTCTTTGTCCTCCTCTCATTGGTTGGGTGACATCACTCACTCTAATCCTTTTGATTAACTTCCTAATTGTTTGCCTAATGACCGCTGATTTGTTATACGGTTCGCTTAACTTTCGTTTTCGTTTATCGTTTGAAGGATCATACCCGGTATCTTATTACTTAGGTTCCCTTAACCTTTCTCAATATATTATATTCCTTTTATGATCCTCTCCTATAATCCTTTAATTTAAATCCTTTTATCCTGTTACCTTATACTCAATTCTTTCCGTATCTATTGGATTTCCGGGAAAAATCAAAGTGTTCGGATTTGGATTCTGACGATCTTTACATACACTTATATCCCATATAAAGTACTAATAAAATCTCAGAATATCCATATCAGAACCCCTACATAGTGTGGCATGAAACGTTTTCTCATTCAGCAAAAACACTATTCATAAGGGTTTCAAAAATTTCCCAAAAATTGGGGTTATTACAGTCTCCCCTCCTTAAAAGGATTCCGTCCCGGAATCAGATAGAAAATGAATAGGGATACTTTCTTAGCATTGCACTTTCTAACTCTCAAGTAAATTTTCCCACATTGTGGTCCTACCACCAAACTCTGCCTAGTTTGATAATCCTTCTCCTAAGCACTTGTTCCTTTTCACTCTATAACCCTTCCTGGTCACTTCATATAGGTTACGCCGGGTTGCATGTCTATGCGCTCATATGCCCCTATTTATCTGGCATCTGAATTACACTTCCTTAACATTGATACGTGGAACATGTTACGACCTACTACATGTTCGGGGTTAGGGCTAGCTCATATGCTATCCTCCCAATACGTCTTAATATATCCAAGGGTCCAACAATTCGTGGACTTAGCTTTCCTTTCTTTCCGAATCTCATCAACCCTTTTCCCAAGGGATACCTATAACATTACTAGGTCCCCTATTTCCCATTCCATGTCCTTTCGTGTTAAATTAACATACTTCGTGTTCCCATCTTGGGCTACTACCAGCCATCCTCTGATTAGATTTATCATATCCTTGGTCCTTTGGACTACTGCGGGTCCGAGCATCTTGCGCTATACATCTTCATCCTAACATAAGGGAGATCGACATTGTCTTCCCTCAAGGATCTCATAAGGCGACATCTCGATAATGACATATGATCTATTGTCGTAAGATAACTTAATCCGCGTTAAGTGATCATTCCAAATTCTTTCAAGTCTATTGCACAGACTCTCATTATAGCTTTTAGCATTAGAGCTTTTGCTTCTCAATACCCATTCTTTTCCAGTTCGTAATCGCTATTACCTTCCGTTCCTAATATTATACTGGTTATACCTTTGGCTCGTTAGCATTCTATAACCTTTTAATAACCACGTCAACCTTAGTATCACGAATGTGTTTCCATTCCGAATACCACCAAAACTTTATTACTCCTTTTTCAGCTGTTTCTATTTTCGAAAGCTTAATCCTTCATATAGAAGTAAAGGAATTTGTTGAGAGATCACTATGATCATGAACACTTGTTATATCGCATAGTTAGTACAGAAGGTGGCCAGCCTTTAGTACTTGACAAGCAATTAAACAATAGATGGTATCCTACTAGGCTTCTATCACACAGATAGATAGTCATTCGGCAATACCTCCCCTTTCTGGAAGGGTTGTTCTTCTCAGCTTACATGAAATGAAAAGAAGAGAAAAGAACGAATTCAAGAGAATTGTATATATGAAAAAAAATATACTGCCACAAAATATCTGGCTTGGAACCTACCTCTGAACTATAGAGGTTTGTCATAGGAGAACAAATCATATACGTATATATATCAACATCAAGTATTATCGCATTGCATTTCACATGCTTAAATATTTTTGCTATTCCGTCCATCATTCTATGGACCCATGCTCTTCCTCGAGCTTATACACAATCACCTTTGAAACTCCCTCGACATTGAAAATCGAACCTGGGATCCCATTCTTGACATCATCGTTACTAGAATTTTATGCTTGCATCGCAACCTTCCTCGTATAGTCATACGACCCTCAATTGATAAGGAGGAATAAATATTCAATAGGTAAATAATCTACTTAATTAGTCTATTCAATGATAACTTATACACTACCATGACCTGATTAGTGGTACTTAATCTCAACATCCATTCCAATACAACTCTCATGGTTGTAATCGACTCATTACTCACAAAATCATTGCTGCACTACTATGGTCCACCACTGACTTACTGTCGTCATTCATTTTCCATGAAATCTTAATATTTAACCATACGGAGTCCATATATGTCGTATCAAATCCTTCTAAGGAGGTAACATAATCACCATTCACGATTCATGAAGAACACTCCTGATTCTGACATACATACATGACATGAAGCAGATAAAATTGCAGAAGAGTTTCGCTCAAAGAAACGATAGCAGGTTAATACCATTCTTAATCATATGCCTTCAATAGAAGACTTAACTCAAAGGTTTGTTTAGTCCATTTTGAAATATGGTCCTGGCTTATCTCAAGATAGGACCTTCTAAGATAGATAGCCCGTTCATGGCGATTACACGAATTAAACCTTTACCAACTACTATTACGGTTGGGTATTGCACAGTCATCAGAAGGAATGTCAATCTTCCAAACCATAATACAACCTTCACAGCTTTAACCATCATCACTGTATTCTTTGGCACAAGCGCCTACAATTATCCTTTTACCGTTAAAGTGTCGGCCACCTCTTTGGCCTTTCCTGATAGTAAAATTTCCTTACAGTCAATTTCATTTTAACCACTTTCAAATAAATTTTCTACCTTATTTCAATCACAGCTTATGTGAAAATGCTTTTCTTTAATATCTGATGAGTAAAAAAAATATATCACCATTTTTCCATAAGTTATTGCCTCAATCTTTACAGGTTACTCACTGTCATGACTGACTCTCAATCATACTTAGAACATCTTTTATCTTAGGTCCTAATTGCCCTGAACAATTTCAACCTTTACTGGTTCGATTCATACTTTCTCGTGGTTTAACACGTGCCTCACTTGGCAACATTATAATTACGTCATATTTCCTTTATCAACATTTCTATTCTTGAGAATTTTGAATATTACATTTCTCCTTGTAAAACCTCTAAGGTTATCCTTCAATCGTTCCTCCTATATTCCCTAGATACAGGGCATATCAAAATACCATTTACTATTACTAGAACCATTGTCTATATACTTCTGAAAATTTCTCCACTGATTCTTAAAGGTTGTTGTTACCTTAACCCCTTTCCCAATCATACTGTCAAAACTCATACTGTCCCTATTAAGGGTGACATGCCAACCTTTATGCAGTCCCCTAGGATTCATTTTAAGTTACCAATGTTCTATCCTTAATTCCACCTTTAAAAGGTACCTGCATCCTTCCATGGATAAATCAAGTCATATATCCCTGATAAGGGTGTCTTATTCAATCATTCTCACCTCGATAGTCTATACATAATTTCATAATAGCATCCTTATTCAAATTCAGGTCAATCCGTATGGCCTCCTAAAGATAACTACGGTTATCCGCTTGTCTTGCCTAATTTGGTAACGATAACAAGGATGTTCTGGAAGATATTGGTCGTGTTCAACGTGAACTTCTTCTTAATAATTCCTTATTTACTTTTGTTGTTTATCTCAACAGTCACCTCAATGTTGGGATATCTTTCATACCTGGCGTCTCCTTCCTGGGTATCAAGCCACCGGTCTTACACTTCACATTCTTGAAGGTCACTTCCTTCATCCAATTTTCCTAATTTCTTACTTCCTTGTCTCCTCAGTCTATCCGCGTCTCAATATTTATCCTTCGAACTATCTCAAGGTTTCCTCAAATCCTCCCAACTTATAGGGGATAAAATATATTTATCTCTTATGCCTTCAACCATCAATTTAACTCATGGTGAATCACCCTCATCCTGACGATTACATACTTTTCTATTTTTATTGCTACGAGTCTTTAGGGTTTCCTCATACCCAACTTCCTTATCATTCCTCAAACTCTATTGCCTTTATATTCCTTTCCACTTCAGTTTCTTTTTATTTTCCTTTCTCTTATCATTATTTCATGAACCAACACAACATAAGAATTGATTTCAAATATCCCATCATTCTGGATTCGTGTCCTCAGAACGAATCTTGATAACTTTTACAACTTAGATTCATAATTCATCATACTCATCCGCTTTTGTTCTAGCTCCAAAGCTTTTACACTACCTCCATAACCTTGGGAAGTACTTTCCCGAAAATAATTGTCTGAACTTAAATCAGTTTATTATAATCTCTTGCTCCGTGCCTTCCTTGGCCTTTCACCAGTAGGTGGCCTCTCTCTTAGGAGGGTAAGTGACAAAAATAGTCTTTTGTGATTCATCAATCATTTAGAATCTCAAATGATTCCTGTATTTCCTTTAGCCAGGCTCTTGCCTCGACTGGGTCAGCTTGTTCCTTGGAACTCTGAGAGCTTAGCGACTTAAAGGTCCTGAAAGAATTTCTCACCGCATTATTTCCTCAGGGTGGTGGTTGGGGATAATAGTCTAAGTTCTGTCTAGACTGGTCCATAAATTATCGTATAGGAGTACCATCTCAGGTCTCCTTTCCTTACTCGACTTTCTGTTTCCTTAGTATAAAATGTTTCAACCTTCTCCCATAATCGGCGTTATCTTATACATTAAAAACCTTGTTTTCCACTCTATTATGTTATGGGTTCTTTCTTTCTTGATGGCAACCTCCCTGACTATCACGTTCAGGTTTTGCTCTAAATCTTATTCCTCAAACTAGCTTTCATCTAAGATCTCATCTTTAAGTTCTTGAACATTTGGAACCCAAATTCTGTAGGAATACCTTATTATTTCCTTCTCATCTTTCTCGGTATTAATCTTTGATCTAATTGTTGGCTCTTTGCCTTCCTTCATCACTTTTTCTGGCACAATATGTTCTTTTCCAATAATTCGGTCTGTATTGCAATCTCAAACAGCTTTTCGGTACCGGCTTCGGTTACCTTCACTTCCATTTCCATTTTCTCAAAATCTCTTATAAACTCTCCCAAAGACATTATTATCTTGAGTCTCTCCTTTTTACTAAGGGCATCAGCCACCACATTGGCTTTCCCCGAATGATAAAGAATCTCCCAATCATAATTCTTAATTAGCTCTAACCGTCTCCTCTGGCGTATGTTGAGCTCTTTCTGCGTGAAAATGCACTAGAGCTCCTATGGTTTGTGTAAATCTTGCACTTCTCTCCATACAAGTAGTGCCTCCAATCTTTAGGGAAAAACTATTGCCACGAGCCCAAGCTCATGGGTGGGGATATCGAATTTTATATTTCCTTAATTGTCTTGACGCGTACGCGATTACCTTGCTGTGCTGTATATGAAGCACCCTAATTCCTTATGCAAAGCGTCAATACAAACCACAAAATCTCCTTTTTCCATCCGGTAATGCCAACATAGGGGCCATCACCAATCTTTGCTTCAGTTCTTGAAAGTTGTTCTCGTATTTCTCTGTCCATTCGAACTTCTCAGTCTTACGAGTAAGCCGCGTTAAAGGGGCTACTATCTTTAGGAACTTGAACGAACCTCCGGTAGTGACCGGCCAATCCTACCTCTGGTAGTTTCCCTAACCATGGTCATCAATTCCTCAATGGTCCTTTATTCATTCTTGTTAGGATCCTCCACGAGATCCTCCTCAGCAACAATCCCATCTAGGACCACATCCTCAACCACTACATCCTCAATATGAACATCATCCGGTCCTGCGTTAGGACGCTCTATCGGATCCACAATCCGATCTCCAATTAGTAATAAAACATCATCGCGTTGTTGCTCCTCAACCTCAGGGTTCAGAGTCCCGCTACCATATACGATAACGAACTACTCTTCTATCACGATATTTATAAGGGTTCCCATAAGGGTTTTAACTGTCAGTACTACGTTAGGTAGCCCGACTATGAACTTGGCAAGAGTTCTTATTATCTTAGTTATTATCTTAACGTCACATCATCTCTGAGGTTTATAACGCTTAGCTCTGATACCATTTCTGTAACACCCCCAAATCCGGGGTCGGGGATCCGGGTTGTCACGAGATCCATTTCCCTTAATAACTCCCAATCTTAATACACAATCAACTACTCTGTACTGTGACCCCACAATAAACACACACACCACAAGTTATAGTCTCAGAGATGAATATCCACAAATAATCACAAGTCGTTTTATTCCACAATTATATGTCAATACACCCTAAAAAGGTTTCTGAATAAATTTACATTTCTTTGCCATTATTACAATTCATAATATACATAAGTCTGGTACATTATTAGTTGAAAACTTAGCCTATTGGTAATTTCTACCTCAGCTACAGTGGCCTCAACGCTTCCAGAAAGCTGCGGAACGTTTCCTATCCGCTTGCGAATTGGGAGCTTGGTCCTGTTCATCTTATCTATCTGATGTTGTGTGATGAAAGAAGAAAGCAAGGGTGAGCAGCAAGCCCACCAAAATAATATGTATAATGATTAACAATATATGAGCCTACTCATAATACTCATGAAAGACTTGGTCAAAAGAAATGAACCAAGTTGATATCTTAATGCGATGAAGTCGTAAAATATTCAGTATATATATACATATATACTTTTAAAATATTGGAAGTCCTCTTCCATGCATAATATACACAAAGTCCTAGTGTATAACTGTATAAAAAAATATCGTTGCAAGGTGATCTCATATATCTAACCTTGTCTCAACGTTTTTCTGAAAATCTTTGTCATTCATAAGACAATTATTAACTAGATATAAGTTTAAAAGATGAAGTTACCAAATACTTCACTACACTTATATCATTTATAAAGCTACTTGAACTACCATTGTTCAAAGTATAATGAGCTTTCAACAGTTCATCACATAGATGAGACTACAAGACAAGATTTGAATAGATTAAATCTTTAAAATATTATTAAAGGAAATGAAGTTATGACATACTTCATTAAATTCTGATATATATATATATCCACATATACATCTTCCTTTATACATTTCCTGAAAACCTCTGCCATGTAAAGTATGAACAGAATTGCAATATCCAATAAATTTGGAAAGGAAAAGAATTTTGGCATAAACCAGATATCTTGCTGATCAGGCAAAGATACCCATAAGTAACCTTTTCTACTAGTAGATGGACGAATTCCCCACTGGTCATCACCCTGGTCGTAATAGGACCTTATGCTGGACTGCCACTCAGCCACTTATGCATTTGATGGACTCCCACTGAGCCACTTACACTATCATGGACGCCCACTGAGCCCATGTTGCTTATGCCGACTCAATAGATGGACTCACTTCCCGAACGTTGGGTAAGTAATCAATTCATTTACCAAAACTGCAACTGTGTTGCGAATATAAAATACACCACAGAGCCGGATCCCTCAGGTTTTGAGCGAGTATTTAAATCCCCTTAAAAAGGAAGATCTTCAATATAAAAATGAGTTTTGGGATCCGCTCTAACTTTTAAAAATCATTTTGAAGACTCGAAAACACTTTAAAGAGTGTTTGGAGTAAAGCTGATTTAATGAAGTAAATCAGTCCCCAGAATATTTAGAAAATGTCTGAATATTATTATTTAAATAATATTCCCATAAAGAATAATCTTTATAAAAATAATTGAAGTAGAAGTATTAAAACTTATACTTGAAACGAGTATTAAATAACCAAAGATATACTTATATGAAAGTATTATCTTTATTTGAATAATCGAAAATAAGTTTGATTATTGACACCTTATTCTTTAATAAAATAAAGAATATATCTCAGCAAATAATCGGAGTCATAGATCCTCAAATGAATATTCAAATAATATTCATTAAATAATATAAACTGAGTCATAAGCCCTCGAATGAATATTCAAATAATATTCAATAAATAATATAAAAGAGTCATAAGCCCTCGAATGAATATTCAAAATAATATTCATTTAATATAAAGGAGTCATAAGCCTTCGAATAATATTCGAAATAATATTCAATAATAAAATAAAGTTAAAGTTATCGAATAAACCTTATTCGATTAATAGTTTTGAAAACTATGACCATATATATATATAAGTATATATATATATATTTATATCCATATATACAAAATCTACTCAGGATCCTCGACTCCCGGTTTTAGAAAATATTTTCACCTTTGGGTCCCTATACTAAGGGTATATGCAAATTACCGCTATCCTCTAGCATAGGTATTATCAACTGAATCAACAGATATATATGGAAAGAATACGAAACAGGCATGCATATATATATACCATAGCATCATGCTTCAATATATTACAACATTTGCTAATTAACCAACATGCATCTATCGCAAGATAATGCATATACATATATACATCACAACAACAGTTGTAACGGTTAGAAAACTTGCCTGAGCGACTTGGGGTGATAAAAGGCCCGGGACGAGTTTGGTAACCTATAAACAACAAGTAAGTTGGAATTAAACCAAAGTCACTTGTAAATCTATACTTTAACTAACTTAGACTCTAACGCTTGTTTTGTGCTTACTGATTCGCTTAAGTCACTCGGGTACCCTCGGCTCCACCATTTTTAATAATTTAACCTTTACGAGTTTTAAGGCAATTCCTTCGCGAGTGTCTTACCAACTGCCTAACACTCTTACCATAATTGTTTCATACATTAATTAACCCTTTTTGGTCTTTAACCTATGTTTCAAAGTAAGGCGAGGGGAAAAGTTTCGTTCGCGAAACGCTGTTACTTGAAACGGTCGTTTCTCCTAAACCGTGCATCGGAATCGAACGAACTACATATCAAAACGAAGCTCGTAACATGAGCTATCTAAACATGGCAATGGTCATAATCTAGAAGGGGGTTCTCGGGTCCTAATGTTATGCACAAAAACAGTCTAAAGAAAATCGGACGTTACGACGGCTATGTTTACGCGATTTCCCAATTTTAAACCATTCAAAACCAACCCAATTCAACCTCAAATCCAACATAAAACCCACCTCCATCCTTATCACATCATAACAACCCCAACCAAATCAATTTTAACATTCATACTTATGCCTAAGCTTAACTTTAACCATACTTAAGTTCTTTTAATCAAAACAACAACATTTACCATTCCATTTCAATACCATTTCAATCCCAAACTCTAAATCACTAACATCAAGCTACAATATCACCCTACTAATCAAAATCATCTTATAATACATAGGAATCTAGGGTTTGGAGATGATATACCTTCCTTGAAGTGGTGGGAGTAGCTAGGAAGCCTTAAGAAGCTTTGAGAAGTCTTAGGAATGCTTGGATCTTCAAGGAAAACAAGAAAAATTTCAAGTTAAAAACTTGAAAACACTATTCATTGTCTTCTTCTTTGATTAAATGAAGAAGATTGAGAAGGAATTGATGGCTTAAACTCGTGATATAGCCCTAACTAAGCATGAAGATGATTAGGGAATTAACTCACCAATTTAGGAAGCTTGGATCTTGAGTTTTGAATTTCTTGCCCTTTTGAAATAGTAAAAGCCGAGAGCAAAAGATGAACAATGCCTTGGTTTCTTTTGATTTTGATGAAGAATGAATTTGCTTGGCTTGGTTGATTTGTTTTTGTGTTTGATTTAGTTAATTACCTTGTTGCCCTTGATTTTGTGTGGTTAAAAAGCCACCACATCTCCTTCCTTCCCATGTCATGCCTATGTCATGTTGTGATGTCATCCTTCCCTCTTTGTCCTCCTCTCATTGGTTGGGTGACATCACTCACTCTAATCCTTTTGATTAATTTCCTAATTGTTTGCCTAATGACCGCTGATCTGTTATACGGTTCGCTTAACTTTCGTTTTCGTTTATCGTTTGAAGGATCATACCCGGGATCTTATTACTTAGGTTCCCTTAACCTTTCTCAATATATTATATTCCTTTTATGATCCTCTCCTATAATCCTTTAATTTAAATCCTTTTATCCTGTTACCTTATACTCAATTCTTTCCGTATCTATTGGATTTCCGGGAAAAATCAAAGTGTTCGGATTTGGATTCTGACGATCTTTACATACACTTATATCCCATATAAAGTACTAATAAAATCTCAGAATATCCATATCAGAACCCCTACATAGTGTGGCATGAAAAGTTTTCTCATTCAACAAAAACACTATTCATAAGGGTTTCAAAAATTTCCCAAAAATTGGGGTTATTACAACATCGATCATAGTTCAGCCTGTAGCCAAGAATGGTCTTCTCAAAATAATGGGAATCTTCTTATCTTCCTCAAAATCAAGAATTATAAAGTCAGCAGGGAAGATGAGTTTATCCACCTTGACCAAGACATCCTCCACTATACCTCGTGGATAAGTGATGGAACAGTCAGCTAGTTGCAATGACATGTATGTTGGTTTTGGATCAGGCAGACCAAGCTTCTTGAAGATAGATAAGGGCATCAGATTGATGCTAACTCCTAAATCAGATAAACACTTGTCGAACGACAAGTTTCTGATGGTGCAAGGAATAGTGAAGCTTCCAGGATCATTAAGCTTCGGAGGCAACTTCGGTTACAGCACAGCACTGCATTCCTCCGTTAGAGAAATGGTCTCTAAGTCATCGAGCTTCACTTTCTGAGAGAGAATACCGTTCATAAACCTCGCATAGCTAGGCATCTGTTCAAGAGATTCAGCGAAAGGTATGTTGATATGAAGTTTCTTGAACACCTCCAGAAACTTCTCAAACTGCTTATCCAGTTTTTTCTTCTGCAGCCTCTTAGGAAAAGGAGGTGGAGGATAGATCTGTTTCTCCCCTGTATTACCCGTTTCTCCCCTGTATTACCCGCAGGAGGAGTGTGTTCCACAGGAGTATTCCTTGGTTCCACCTCTGCTTCCTTCTGTACTTCTTCTTCAGCCACAACTGCATTTTCTGAAACTTAAGATTTTTCAGGCTCTTCGTCTTGCTGAATTTGGGGGCTTGCGACCTTTCCAGAACTCAAGGTGATGGCGTTCACCTGTTCTTCAACTTCCCTCTTGCCTGGATTTGTTTCTGTATCACTAGGAAGCGTTCCTGGTGGTCGATTCAATAAGGCATTAGCAATTTGCCCTATTTGGTTCTCCAGAGTCTTGATAGAAACAACCTGGCTTTGGCATATAAGAGCCTGGTTTTTGCACATAAGCCGCAACTCCTCCAATTCAGATTTTTCATTCGAAGATAGACATGCACCATGAGTCTGTTGTTTTGGTGTAATTTGTTGCTGAAAACCAGGAGGGTTGAATAGCTTATTTTCAAACTGCTGGAATGGTTGTTGCATCGCATTTTGATTGTGGCTCCAGCTGAAGTTAGGATGATTCCAGTTGTCAGGATGATAAGTGTCTGGAACTGGTTGCTGTGATCTCTGAAAGTTGCTCACAAACTGAGATGAGTCACTAGATATAGCGCATTGCTCCGTCACATGCGGACCTGCACACAGCTCACAAACACTAATTATCTGCTTAACACCATAGTTAGCCAGAGAATCGATCTTCATAGACAACGCCTTTAGTTGACCAGTGATAGTCGTAGCTGTATCCACTTCAAGAACTCCTGCTACCTTGCCCTGTGGACATCTCTGGGTTGGATACTGATATTCATTAGCAGCCATCAGTTCAATTAGATCATAAGCTTCCTCATAGCTCTTTGCCCATAACGCTCCACCTGATGCTGCATCGAGCATGGGTCTGGACTGTGCTCCCATCCCGTTATAGAAGCAGTTGATGATCATCCAATCAGGCATGTCATGATGAGGACACTTCATAAGCATCTCCTTGTAGCGCTCCCAAGCTTCGTATAAAGATTCTCCCGATTGCTGTGCAAATTGAGTGAGAACATTCCTGAGTGAAGTTATCTTCGCCATAGGGAAGAATTTAGGAAGAAACTTTTGAGCAAGATCTTCCCAAGTAGTAATCGAACCAGCTGGTAGAGAATGTAACCAACACTTAGCTTTATCCCTCAGAGAGAATAGGAAAAGCCTCAGCTTTATAGCATCTTCAGAAATACCATTAAACTTGAAGGTGTCGCAGATCTCAATGAAATCCCTAATTTGCATATTGGGATCTTCCGTTGGAGAACCCCCAAACTGGATTGAATTCTGCACCCATTGAATTATGCCAGGCTTGATCTCAAAGGTATTAGCTGTGATAGCTGGCCTAACAATGCTAGATTGAATGTCATTGATCTTGGGTTGAGAAAAATTCATCAAGGCTTTCGTTTGTGCTGCTGGATCTCCCATTATACAGAGTACCTGAAACACAAACAAATAAACCGTGAAATTAAAAGAATCAGAGTCAGTGAACTTTAACGACCACTGATGACAAGCACATAAACTAAAAATTAACACCGAGTCCCCGACAGCGGCGCCAAAAACTTGTTAGGGCGAAAACACGCGTTAATATTCACGCAAGTATACGCGTTCGCAAGTAGTATAAGATATAAATCAGATTCGTTCCCACAGAGACTGGTTTAGGTTAAGTTCAATTTATGCCCATATACAACAATGTATGGTTATCACTCAATGCTAAGACAAATAATAAATTGGGTTTTTATTAAACTGAGAGATTATACTAAATAACATTAACTAAGAGAATTGAGGTCGAATTACTATGTATGACAAACATAGGATCCTAACTACTTCATTCAAAGTCATTGTTCTTAACCTTAGCATGTGATGGTGATGACACTAATCAGATAACACGAAACTAGTAAACGCCAACTTTCATTGTACGAATACCCTACTACCAAGCATCCACAAAAGAGATATAATTTGAATAGACATCAATTATGTTGAGACCCTATATGTCTATAGAATTTGACAACATAAAGATTTAAGCACAAGTTATCCATAATGATTACATAGGGCAAGTAAAACGGTTAGAGTTACCAACGAATCATGCATACACATACATGAACCTATGCTAGCATGGCAAGTTCTAAACCTCTATATTCATTGTCACTTCAATAGAGATTAACACGCTATCTTATATGTTAGCTATGCACATAAGACGAATAAGCATAACCAATACTAGGATATCAATCAATCACCATACACCAAGATATCAAAATAAATTAATTATTGAAATTCATAAGTAAATCCACTTGAATCCCATGACAACGATTAGTTCATAATCGAACTCATCGTCACCATGGGTTCCAATGAAAGCATGGTATAAACAAGGTCTTATTAAACTGAATAATAATTAAAGTACGAATAAACGAGATCTAGGTTCAACAAGAACGAAAACGAGCATCCAAAGTTACAACTAATTCAAAGAATCACAAGTTGAAAACAAGATCTTCTTTTTCGGAGTTATTTTATGCTTCTAGGTCTTCTCCTTGGTATCTCAATCTTCCCGGATGATGAAAACCCTTTTTTAAGTATATATAAGCCCATATTGGACCTGGACTCTTAAAATCGTCAAATTCCACTCAAAAAGGCTTTTTCAGCGAAATCAGCAAGTCAGCCGCGCATCAGCAGGCGGTCGTGTGCGGGTCGGAGGCGGCCGCGTGTCGGCAGGCGGTCGCGTGCACTTCTGACGCGGCCGCGTGCAGCCTTTCTAGAAAATTCTGATGAATCTTATTTTGCCCATAACTTGAGTTCTACTCGTCAGAATTAGGCGATTCAACTGTCCACGTGAAGATAATGAGATTCTCTACAACTTGAAAATGGCCTTGGCTCCAAATCTGATCATTTTTCATCATATTTCATTTAAAAGCTCCTTTCTTCATTTAACTGATACCTGAAATGCAATAACACAAAAACACATCAAAATACCAACAACTTGTGTAATAACCCCCAAAATTTTGAACTTTTTGTAACCCTTATGAATAGTGTTTTAGCTGAATGAGAAAACTTTTCATGCCACACTATGTAGGGGTTCTGTTATGGATATTCTGAGATTTTATTAGTACTCTTTATGGTATATAAGTGTATGTAAAGACCGTCAGAATCCAATTTCCGAACACTTTGATTTTTCCCGGAAATCCACTAGATACGGAAAGAATTGAGTATAAGGTAACAGGATAAAAAGAATTTAAATTAAAGGAGTATAAGAGAGGATCATAAAAGGAATTTAATATATTGAGAAAGGTTAAGGAAACCTAAGTAATAAGATCCCGGGTATGATCCCTCAAACGATAAACGAAAATGAAAGTTAAGCGAACCGTATAACAGATCAGCGGTCATTAGGCAAACAATTAGGAAGTTAATCAAAGAGATTAGAGGGGATGATGTCATCCAACCAATGAGAAGAGGACAAAGAGGGAAGGATGACACCACATGATGACATAAGCATGACAAAGGGAGGAAGGAAATGTGGTTGAATTAGAACCACACAAAGTTTAAGGCTAAAAAGGTAATTAACCAAAACAAAAAACAAAACTACATCCACCAAGCCAAAACAAATCATTTTTCACCAAAGCAAAATTCTATTTCTCATCACCAAGAACATTGCTCTCGGCTTTTCCTATTTTTCAAAGAGAAAATTTTCAAAATCCAAGATCCAAGCTTCCTAAATTGGTAAGATAATTCCCTAGTATTCCTTATGCATACTTATGGCTATATTATGAGTTTAAGCATCCCATTCATTCTCTATCTTCTCCAATAAATCAATGAAGAAGACAATGAATAGTGATTTCAAGGTTTTTAACTTGATTTTTCTTGCTTTTCCTTTAAGATCCAAGCATTCATAAGACTCCTCAAGGCTTCCTAAGGCTTCCTAGCTACTCACACCACTTCAAGGAAGGTATATCATCTCCAAAACCTAGCTTTACTTTGTATATTAGGATGATTTTGGTTGATATGGTATTAGAGTAGCTTAGTGATTGTTGGTTTAGAGTTGGGTTGGAATGGTGGTGAATGGATTGTTGAAATCTTATGATTTGGTTAAAGAATGTAGTATAGTTTAAATTCAAGTTTTAGGATTAAGTAAATTGATTATAATGAGTTGATTTGGGGCTGTTGTAATGTAGTTTGGATGGAGTTTTGATTGGGTTGTGAATTGGGGTTGAATTGTGGTGGATTTGGAATGGTTTAAATTTGGGAAATCGCGTAAACATAGCCGTCGTAATGTCCGATTTACTTTAGACTCCTTTTGTTCATAACATTAGGACCCGAGAACTCCCTGCTAGATTTTGACCATTGCCATGTTTAGATAGTTCATGTTACGAGCTTCATTTTGATATGTAGTTCGTTTGATTCCGATGTACGGTTTAGGAGAAACGACCGTTTTAAGTAACGGCGTTTCGCGAACAAAACATTTCCCCTCGCCTTATTTTGAAACATAGGTTAAAGATCAAAAAGGGTTAATTAATGTATGAAACAATTATGGTAAGAGTGTTAGGCAGTTGGTAAGACACTCGCGAAGGAATCGCCTTAAAACTTGTAATGGTTAAATTATTAAAAATGGTGGAGCCGAGGGTACTCGAGTGACTTAAGAGAATCAGTAAGCGCAAAACGAGCGTTAGAGTCTAAGTTGGTTAGAGTATAGATTTACAAGTGACTTTGGTTTAATTCCAACTTACTTGTTGTTTATAGGTTACCAGACTCGTCCCGAGCCATTCGTAACCCCCAGTCGCTCAGGCAAGTTTTCTACCCGTATAACTGTTGTTGTGATGTATATGTGTATATGCATGATCTTCTGATAAATGCATATTTGTTATTAGCAAATTCTTACGATATATTGGAGCATGTGATATGGTATATATGCATGCCTGTTTCGTATTCTTGATTTATATATCTGTTGGTTCAAATGCTTATTAGTTGCATAATACATATGTTAGAGATAAGCAGTAGTTGCGTATACCCTGAGTATTGGGGACCCAAAGGTGAACCCTTTTCTAAAACCGGGAGTAGATGTTCCCGAGTATATGATATATATATTTATATATATATATATTGATATGTTTTTTTTTAAAACTATTAATCGAATAAGGTTTATTCGATAACTTTATATTATTTAATGAATATTACTTGAATATTCATTCGAGGAATTATGACTCACTTTATATTATTTAATGAATATTACTTTGAATATTCATTCGAGGACTTATGACTCTGTTTATTCTATTTAATGAATATTATTTTGAATATTCATTCGAAGGCTTATGACTCCGTTTATTTTATTAATGAATATTATTTTGAATATTCATTCGAGGACTTATGACTCCGATTATTTACTAATTAACATTCTTTATTTTATTAAAGAATAATGTGTCGATAATCAAACTCACTTTTGATTACTCATATAAAGATATTACTTTCGTATAAGTATATCTTTGGTTATTTAATATTCATTTCAAGTATAAGTTTTACAAATTTTACTTCAATTATTTTTATAAAGATTATTCTTTATGGGAATATTATTTAATTAATAATATTCAGATATTTTCTAATATATCGGGACTGATTTATTTCATTAAATCAGCATTACTCCAAACATTCTTAAAAATGTTTTCGAGTCTTCAAAATGATTTTAAAAGTTAGAGCGGATCCCAAAACTCATTTGTATAGTTAAGATCTTCCTTTCGAAGGGGATTTAAATACTCGCTCAAAACTTGAGGGATCCGGCTCGGTGGTGTATTTTACATTCGCAAGGAGGTTGCTGTTTTGATAAATGAATTGATTACTTACCCAACGTTCGGGAAGTAAGTCCATCTATTGAGTCGGCATAAGCAACATGGGCTCAGTGGGCGTCCATGAAAGTGTAAGTGGCTCAGTGGGAGTCCATCAAATGCGTAAGTGGCTGAGTGGCAGTCCACCATAAGGTCCCATTGCGGCCAGGGTGATGACCAGTGGGGAATTCGTCCATCTACTAGTAGAAAAGGTTACTTATTGGTATCTTTGCCTGATCAGCAAGATATCATGTTTATGCCAAGGTTTTCTCCTTTCCAAATTCATTGGATATTGCAACTCTGTTTATTATTTTTATAACAGAGGTTTTAAAGGAGTGTATGAATGTATATATATAGGTGTATGTATATATATCGGGACTTAATAAAGTATCTCGTAACTTCATTATTTATAATGATATTTCAAGGATTGAATCTATTCAAGTCTTATCTTGTAGTCTCATCTATGTGATGAACTTTTGAAACTGATTATACCTTGAACGGTGGTAGTTCAAGTAGTATTCGGATATAAGTATATTGGAGTATCTTGTAACTTCATCTTTTAAACTTATATCTAGTAAATGATTATCTTGTGCATGTCAAAGATTTTCGGAAAAATGTTGAGACAAGGTTAGATATATGAGATCACCTTGCAACGATATTTTATACAGTTATAAACGGGAACTTTGTGTATATTATACATGTCAAGGATTTCAAAGATTATGAAAAGTATATATGTATATATATACTGAATATTTTGTGACTTGGTCGCGTTAAGATATCAGCTTGGTTCATTTCTTCTTGACCAAGACTTTCATGTGTACTATGAGAAAGCTCATATATTGTTAGTTATTATACATATTATTTTGGTGGGCTTGTTGCTTACCCTTGCTTTCTTCTTTCATCACACAACATCAGATAGACAAGATGAACAGGACCAAGCTCCCAATTCGTGAGCGGATATGAAACGTTCCGCAGTTTCCTATAGGCGTTGATGTCACTGTAGCTGAGGTAGGAACTACCAATAGGCTAGGCTTTCAACTTTTGATGTACCAGACTTATGTATCTTTATCAATTGTAATAATGGCAAGGAATATGTAAATTTATTCAGAAACCCTTTTGAGGTGTAATGACTTATAATTGTGGAATAAAATGACTTGTGTTATTTTTGGTATTCATCTCTGAGACTATAACTTGTGGTGTGTGTGTGTATATTGTGGGGTCACAGTACGCAGTAGTTGGTTGACTGTTAAGATTAAGTATTGATAAGGGAAATGGAACTCGTGACAACCCGAATCCCCGACCCCGGATTTGGGGTTGTTACAGAAATGGTATCAGAGCTAAGCGTTATAAACCTCAGAGATGAAGTGACGTTAAAATAATAAGTTCACTAAGATAAATAAGAACTTTTGCCAAGTTCATAGTCGGACTACCTAATGTAGTACTGACAGTTAAAACCCTTAGGGGAACCCTTATAAATATCGTGATAGAGGCGTAGTTCGTTATCATATATGGTAGCGGGACTCCGAACCCTGAGGTTGAGGAGCAACAACGCGATGATATTTTTTTAGGTATTGGAGATCAGATTGTGGATCCGATAGAGCGTCCTAACACGGGACCGAATGATGTTCATATTGAGGATGTAGCGGTTTAGGATGTTGTCCTAGAAGGGATTATTGCTGAGAAGGATGTCGTAAAGAATCCTGATAAGAATGAATAAAGGACCACTGAGGAATTGATGACCATGGTTAGGGCGACTACCAGAGGTAGGATTGGTCGGTCACTACCGGAGGTTCGTTTAAGTTTGTAAAGATAGTAGCCCCTTTAACGCGGCTTACTCGTAAGACTGAGAAGTTCGAATGGACGGAGAAATGCGAGAACAGTTTTCAGGAATTAAAGAAAAGGTTGGTAACGGCCCCGGTGTTGGCATTGCCGGACGGAAAAGGAGATTTTGTGATATATAGTGACGCGTCGCACAAAGGATTAGGGTGTGTGCTTATGCAGCACGGTAAAGTGATTGCGTATGCATTGAGACAACTGAAGGAATACGAGATTAGATATCCTACTCATGACCTTGAGCTCGCGGCAATAGTATTTGCCTTAAAAATTTGGAGGCACTACTTGTATGGAGAGAAGTGCGAGATTTTCACAGACCATAAGAGCCTCAAGTACATATTTACGCAGAAAGAGCTCAACATGTGCCAGAGGAGATGGTTAGAACTAATCAAGGACTATGATTGTGAGATTCTCTATCATCCGGGGAAAGCCAATGTGGTGGCTGATGCCCTCAGTAGAAAGGAAAGACTCAGAATGATAACAACTTCGGAAGAATTGATAAGGGATTTTGAGAGAATGGAAATAGAAGTAAAGGTAACCGGAACCGGAACTGAAAAGCTTTTTGAGATCTCAATGCAGCCAGAGTTATTGGAAAAGATCAGATTGTGCCAAGAGAAAATAATGAATGAAGGCAGAGAGTCAATGATTGGAGAGGAGATCCATACTGAGAAAGATGATAAAGGGATAATGAGGTACTCCTACCAGATTTGGGTTCCGAATGATCAAGAGCTTAAAGATGAGATTTTGGATGAAAGCCATAGTTCAAGGTATTCCATTCACCCGGGAAGTACCAAGATGTATAGGGATTTGAAGGAATATTACTGGTGGCCCAACATGAAGAGGGACGTAGCAGAATGGGTAAGCAAATGTTTGACTTGCCAAAGAGTAAAGGCAGAGCACCAGAGACCCAGTGGACTTTTACGACCCCTGGAGATTCGCGAATGGAAATGGGAACAGATAGCGATGGATTTTGTTGTAGGCTTGCCAAGGACGAAGGCCAATCATGATGCCATATGGGTAATTATAGACCGACTGACAAAGTCAGCTCATTTCATTCCTATCAATGAGAGATACACAGTTGATAGACTGGTGGACATTTACCTTAAGGAAATAGTGACGCGACATGGAGTCCCAGCGTCCATTGTCTCAGACCGAGACCCCAGATTCAACTCCAGATTTTGGAGGAGCTTTCAAGAATGTGCGGGGACCAAGTTAAATATGAGTACCGCGTACCATCCCCAGACGGATGGGCAGAGTGAAAGGACCATCCAGACACTGGAGGATATGTTGAGAGTCTGTGCAATAGACCTTAAAGGAAGTTGGGATGACCACTTGCCGTTGATCGAGTTTTCTTATAACAATAGCTTTCATGCTAGCATCGGAATGCCGCCTTATGAGGCCCTGTACGAAAGAAGGTGTCGATCTCCCTTATACTGGGATGAAGTAGGAGAGCGGAAGATGCTCGGACCCGAAGTGGTCCAAAGGACCAAAGACATAGTGGATCTTATCAGAGGGCGGCTTGTAGCAGCCCAAGACAGACAGAAGAAATATGCAGACCTAGCCCGAAAGGACAAGGAATATGATATAGGGGACTTAGTACTGTTGAAGGTATCCCCTTGGAAGGGATTAATGAGGTTTGGAAAGAAAGGAAAACTAAGCCCAAGGTACATTGGACCTTTTGAGATATTAAGACGGATTGGAAAGTTAGCTTACAAGCTAGCCTTACCCCCTAACTTGCAACAAGTTCATAATGTGTTCCATGTGTCAATGCTAAGGAAGTATCATCTGGATGCCAGACACATAGTGGAGTACGAGCAGGTGGATATGCAACCAGATCTGACTTACGTGGAGAAGCCAGTAAGGATTATAGATAAGAAGGAGCAGGTGCTTTGGAACAAAGTGATCAAGCTAGTCAGAGTACTTTGGCAAAATCATAATATGGAAGAATCAACTTGGGAACTAGAGAGTGCGATGCTAGAAAAGTACCCCCATTTGTTTTCTATTTGATTCCAGGACGGAATCCTTTTAAGGAGGGGAGACTGTAATAACCCCCAAAATTTTGAACTTTTTGTAACCCTTATGAATAGTGTTTTAGCTGAATGAGAAAACTTTTCATGCCACACTATGTAGGGGTTCTGATATGGATATTCTGAGATTTTACTAGTACTCTTTATGGTATATAAGTGTATGTAAAGACCGTCAGAATCCAATTTCTGAACACTTTGATTTTTCCCGGAAATCCACTAGATACGGAAAGAATTGAGTATAAGGTAACAGGATAAAAACGATTTAAATTAAAGGATTATAAGAGAGGATCATAAAAGGAATTTAATATATTAAGAAAGGTTAAGGAAACCTAAGTAATAAGATCCCGGGTATGATCCCTCAAACGATAAACGAAAACGAAAGTTAAGCGAACCGTATAACAGATCAGCGGTCATTAGGCAAACAATTAGGAAGTTAATCAAAGAGATTAGAGGGGATGATGTCATCCAACCAATGAGAAGAGGACAAAGAGGGAAGGATGACACCACATGATGACATAAGCATGACAAAGGGAGGAAGGAAATGTGGTTGAATTAGAACCACACAAAGTTTAAGGCTAAAAAGGTAATTAACCAAAACAAAAAACAAAACTACATCCACCAAGCCAAAACAAATCATTTTTCACCAAAACAAAATTCTATTTCTCATCACCAAGAACATTGCTCTCGGCTTTTCCTAGTTTTCAAAGAGAAAATTTTCAAAATCCAAGATCCAAGCTTCCTAAATTGGTAAGATAATTCCCTAGTATTCCTTATGCATAGTTATGGCTATATTATGAGTTTAAGCATCCCATTCATTCTCTATCTTCTCCAATAAATCAATGAAGAAGACAATGAATAGTGATTTCAAGATTTTTAACTTGATTTTTCTTGCTTTTCCTTTAAGATCCAAGCATTCCTAAGACTCCTCAAGGTTTCCTAAGGCTTCCTAGCTACTCACACCACTTCAAGAAAGGTATATCATCTCCAAACCCTAGCTTTACTTTGTATATTAGGATGATTTTGGTTGATATGGTATTAGAGTAGCTTAATGATTGTTGGTTTAGAGTTGGGTTGGAATGGTGGTGAATGGATTGTTGAAATCTTATGATTTGGTTAAAGAATGTAGTATAGTTTAAATTCAAGTTTTAGGATTAAGTAAATTGATTATAATGAGTTGCTTTGGGGCTGTTGTAATGTACTTTGGATGGAGTTTTATTGGGTTGTGAATTGGGGTTGAATTGTGGTGGATTTTGAATGGTTTAAATTTGGGAAATCGCGTAAACATAGTCGTCGTAATGTTCGATTTACTTTAGACTGCTTTTGTTCATAACATTAGGACCCGAGAACTCCATGCTAGATTTTGACCATTGCCATGTTTAGATAGTTCATGTTACGAGCTTCGTTTTGATATGTAGTTCGTTTGATTCTGATGTACGGTTTAGGAGAAACGACCGTTTTAAGTAACGACTTTTCGCGAACAAAACATTTCCCCTCGCCTTACTTTGAAACATAGGTTAAGGACCAAAAAGGGTTAATTAATGTATGAAAAAATTATGGTAAGAGTGTTAGGCAGTTGGTAAGACACTCGCAAAGGAATCGCCTTAAAACTCGTAATGGTTAAATTATTAAAAATGGTGGAGCCGAGGGTACTCGAGTGACTTAAGAGAATCAGTAAGCGCAAAACGAGCGTTAGAGTCTAAGTTGGTTAGAGTATAGATTTACAAGTGACTTTGGTTTAATTCCAACTTACTTGTTGTTTATAGGTTACCAGACTCGTCCCGAGCCATTCGTAACCCCCAGTCGCTCAGGCAAGTTTTCTACCCGTATAACTGTTGTTGTGATGTATATGTGTATATGCATGATCTTGTGATCAATGCATATTTGTTATTAGCAAATTCTTGCGATATATTGGAGCATTGATATGGTATATATGCATGCCTGTTTCGTATTCTTGATTTATATATCTGTTGGTTCAAATGCTTATTAGTTGCATAATACCTATGTTAGAGATAAGCAGTAGTTGCGTATACCCTGAGTATTGGGGACCCAAAGGTGAACCCTTTTCTAAAACCGGGAGTAGATGTTCCCGAGTATATGATATATATATATATATATATATATTTATATATATATATATATTGATATGTTTTTTTAAAAACTATTAATCGAATAAGGTTTATTCGATAACTTTATATTATTTATTGAATATTACTTGAATAATCATTCGAGGACTTATGACTCACTTTATATTATTTAATGAATATTACTTTGAATATTCATTCGAGGACTTATGACTCTGTTTATTCTATTTAATGAATATTATTTTGAATATTCATTCGAAGGCTTATGACTCCGTTTATTTTATTAATGAATATTATTTTAAATATTCATTCGAGGACTTATGACTCCGATTATATACTAATTAATATTCTTTATTTTATTAAAGAATAATGTGTCGATAATCAAACTCATTTTTGATTACTCATATAAAGATATTACTTTCGTATAAGTATATCTTTGGTTATTTAATATTCATTTCAAGTATAAGTTTTACAACTTCTACTTCAATTATTTTTATAAAGATTATTCTTTATGGGAATATTATTTAAATAATAATATTCAGATATTTTCTAATATATCGGGACTGATTTATTTTATTAAATCAGTATTACTCCAAACATTCTTAAAAATGTTTTCGAGTCTTCAAAATGATTTTAAAAGTTAGAGCGGATCCCAAAACTCATTTGTATAGTTAAGATCTTCCTTTCGAAGGGGATTTAAATACTCGCTCAAAACTTGAGGGATCCGGCTCGGTGGTGTATTTTACATTCGCAACGAGGTTGCTGTTTTGATAAATGAATTGATTACTTACCCAACGTTCGGGAAGTAAGTCCATCTATTGAGTCGGCATAAGCAACATGGGCTCAGTGGGCGTCCATGAAAGTGTAAGTGGCTCAGTGCGAGTCCATCAAATGCGTAAGTGGCTGAGTGGCAGTCCACCATAAGGTCCCATTGCGGCCAGGGTGATGACCAGTGGGGAATTCGTACATCTACTAGTAGAAAAGGTTACTTATTGGTATCTTTGCCTGATCAGCAAGATATCATGTTTATGCCAAGGTTTTCTCCTTTCCAAATTCATTGGATATTGCAACTCTATTTATTATTTTTATAACAGAGGTTTTAAAGGAGTGTATGAATATATATATAGGTGTATATATATATCGGGACTTAATAAAGTATCTCGTAACTTCATTATTTATAATGATATTTCAAGGATTGAATCTATTCAAGTCTTATCTTGTAGCCTCATCTATGTGATGGACTTTTGAAACTGATTATACCTTGAACGGTGGTAGTTCAAGTAGTATTCGGATATAAGTATATTGGAGTATCTTGTAACTTCATCTTTTAAACTTATAAATGATTATCTTGTGCATGTCAAAGATTTTCGGAAAAACGTTGAGACAAGGTTAGATATATGAGATCACCTTGCAACGATATTTTATACAGTTATAAACGGGAACTCTGTGTATATTATACATGTCAGAGGATTTCAAAGATTGTGAAAAGTATATATATATATATATATATATACTGAATATTTTGCGACTTGGTCACGTTAAGATATCAGCTTGGTTCATTTCTTCTTGACCAAGACTTTCATGTGTACTATGAGAAAGCTCATATATTGTTAGTTATTATACATATTATTTTGGTGGGCTTGTTGCACACCCTTGCTTTCTTCTTTCATCACACAACATCAGATAGACAAGATGAACAGGACCAAGCTCCCAATTCGGGAGTGGATAGGAAACGTTTCGCAGTTTCCTATAGGCGTTGATGTCACTGTAGCTGAGGTAGGAACTACCAATAGGCTAGGCTTTTAACTTTTGATGTACCAGACTTATGTATCTTTATCAATTGTAATAATGGCAAGGAATATGTAAATTTATTCGGAAACCCTTTTGAGGTGTAATGACTTATAATTGTGGAATAAAATGACTTGTGTTATTTTTGGTATTCATCTCTGAGACTATAACTTGTGGTGTGTGTGTGTATATTGTGGGGTCACAGTACGCAGTAGTTGGTTGACTGTTAAGATTAAGTATTGATAAGGGAAATGGAACTCGTGACAACCCGAATCCCCGACCCCGGATTTGGGGGTGTTACAACTTGAGTCCAAAACACCAATTTAAGCTCGAAATAAAGCGTTCCAAGTGGATATAAAATCCACTTATCACCCTTCCAGCATTGTCATTTACCCTACCATACTTGTTTTATGAAAATAAATTTGAGGAGTTGTCTAGGTTTGTGCCATCATATGTTGAAAATGATAGGAAGAAGGCTAAGAGGTTTCAGCAAGGACTCAAGCCATGGATTCGAGGAAATGTGGCCATATTTGAGTTGGACATATATACGGGAGTTGTACAGAAGACTATGATTACGGAGACAGAAAGTGAAATGTCTTAGAAGGAGAAGGAAGGTAAGAAGAGGAAGTTTGAAGGAAGTGAAGGATAGTCCCAAGCAGGGAAGTTTCCAAATTTAATCAGAGGAAGGGCAAGTTCCAACCCAGAAGAAATTTTAACAGACAGAATGCAGGCAATGGAGGCCAAGGTAACCGTCCAGCCATTGGGAACCATCCAACCCAATAGAGACCAGCTATACCAAATTGTCAAGTTTGTGGAAAGAAACATGGTGGAGTTTGCAACAAGTTGAATATGGTCTGCTACAGATGCTACCAGAAGGGGCACTATTCAAGGGAGTGCCATAATCAGCCAGCCAGAGAGTCAGTCAACAAGGACCAGCCTACCAAGAATCAGGCAGGAAAGGTTCTAGCAATTAGATTTACTTGTTTCAAGTACGGGAAGCCAGGACACATAGCAAGGGATTGCAAGGCACCAGTTCCAGTCAATAATACACTGAGAATCATGGGAGCTACTCCAATAGTGAATGAACCTCCCATAGCTAGAGTTTATGATATGTCTATGACGGATGCTATCATGGATACTGATGTTGTGGTAGGTACGCTTACTGTGAACTCCTTATGTGCTAAAATGCTAGTAGATTCAGGAGCAACTCGATCATTATTTCTCAAGGTTTTGTTGATAAGTTGAATTACCCAGTTGAATTGTTAAGTGAGATTATGATGGTAGAATTAGAAAATCAAGAGTGTGTACCAGTTAACCAAGTGTGTAAGAGCTATAAGATTGAGATTTATGCCCATAAGTTGGATGCTGACTTGATACCATTTAAGTTAGGAGAGTTTGATGTTATTTTAGGAATGGACTGTCTATCTAAACACGATGCTCAAATAGACTGTCATAATAAGAAAGTAACATTGAAGATGCCAAATGAGAAAGTGGTGACGTTTAGAGGCCAGAGGCAAGCGAAGAAGTTCTTGACGATTATTCAAGCTAAGAAGTTACTACGACAAGGATGCGAGCACTTCATTGCTTATGTGATGGATAGAAGCCAGGAGCCAGCAAAACTGGAAGACATTCCAGTGGTAAATGAATTTCCAGACGTATTTCCAGATGAATTACCAGGACTTCCGCCAGATAGAGAAATTCAATTTGCAATCGATTTAGCACCTGGAACGGAACCAGTATCTAAGGCCCCGTACAGAATGGCGCCAGTTGAAATGAAGGAATTGGCAAAGCAATTGCAAGAATTATCGAAGAAAGGAGTGATTAGACCCAGTGTATCCCCATGGGGTGCACCGGTACTATTTGTTATGAAGAAAGATGGAAGCATGAGGTTATACATCGACTATCGAGAACTCAATAAGCCTACAATCAGGATCAAGTATCCATTACCTCGAATCGATGATTTGTTTGATCAGCTGAAAGGAGCCAAGTACTTCTCTAAGATTGATTTGAGATCCAGATATCACCAGTTAAAGATCAAACCTGAAAATATACCAAAGACAGCTTTCAGAACAAGGTACTGTCATTATGAATTCTTAGTAATGTCTTTTGGATTGACCAATTCTCCAGCAGCATTTATGGACTTGATGAACAGAATTTTTAAGGAATATCTGGATAAGTTTGTCATTGTATTTATTGATGATATTTTGATTTACTCGAAGTCAACGGAAGACCACACGGAGCATCTAAGAACATCTTTGGAAATATTGAGAAAAGAGAAATTATATGCCAAGTTTTCAAAGTGTGAGTTTTGGTTACAAGAAGTTCAATTTTTAGGGCACATAGTCAGTAGTAATTGGATCAAAGTGGACCCAGTGAAGATTGAAGCTATTATGAATTGGGAAAGGCCAAGAACATCAACAGAAATGAGAAGTTTCTTAGGACTGGCAGGATATTATCGACGATTTGTTCAATATTTCTCAAAGATTGCTATGCCTTTGATGAAGCTTACCAGGAAAAATGAGAAGTTTATATGGAATGAGTGGTGCGAAGAAATTTTTCAAGAATTGAAGAAGAGGTTAATCACGGCACCTGTTTTGTCACTTCCAGATGATCAAGAAAGTTTCGTAATCTATAGTGATGCTTCTCATAAGGGATTAGGTTGTGTTTTGATGCAGCATGATAAAGTCATTGCATATGCGTCTAGACAACTAAAACCTCATGAGCAGAAGTATCCTACTCATGACTTGGAACTAGCAGCAATAGTATTCACCTTGAAGATTTGGAGACATTACTTATATGGAGAAAGATGCGAGATTTATACGAATCATAAGAGTTTGAAGTACATATTCACGCGAAAGGAGTTTAACATGAGACAGAGGAGATGGTTGGAGTTGATCAAAGACTATGATTGCACGATTAACTATCATCCAGGAAAAGCGAATGTGGTGGCAGATGCATTAAGTAGAAAGGAAAGACTGAACGTGTTGACAGTACTCGAAGAGTCATACAAGGGATTTCAGAAATTGGACTTGGAAATCAGAAGTTGCAAACCTGATGAAGCAAAGATGTATAGTACGACTTTTCAACCAGAATTGTTAGAAAAGATAAGAATGTGCCAAGAGGAAATAATGGATCAGGATATCAATCGCTTGGTTGGAGAAGAGTTATGCACTCAGAAAGACGATCAAGGTATTCTCAGATTTTCATCCAGAATATAGATACCACCAGTGGCAGAGTTGAAGAATAAAATTCTACAAGAAGCTCACAATTCAAAGTATTCCCTTCATTCGGGAAGCACCAAGATGTATATAGATTTAAAAGAAAATTATTGGTGGCCAGACATGAAGAGAGAAATTACGGAATAGGTTAGTAAATTTTATACGTGTCAGAGGGTCAAGGCAGAGCACCAGAGACCAAGAGGATTATTACAACCATTAGAGATTCCAGAGTGGAAGTGGGAGCACATTGCTATGGATTTTATAGTTGGCTTACCAAGGACAAAAGCGAATCATGATGCTATTTGGGTTATAGTGGACAGACTAACCAAATCAGCGCATTTCTTGCCTATTAATGAAAGATTTTCACTGGACAAGTTGGTTCATATGTATTTGAAGGAGATAGTAGTGTGTTATGGAGTCCCTGTGTCTATTGTATCTGATCGAGACCCACGATTCAATTCAAGATTCTGGAAGAGCTTTCAAGAATGTTTGGGAATTAATTTGAAAATAAGTACGGCCTATCATCTGCAAACCGACGGCCAAAGCGAGAGAACAATCCAAACAATTGAAGACATGTTACATGTGTGCGCCATTGATTTTAAAGGAAATTGGGATGAGCAGTTGCCCTTAGTGGAGCTTGCTTATAATAACAGTTATCATGCCAGTATCGGAATGCCTCCCTATGAAGCTCTTTATGGACGCAAATGTCGATCACCGGTATATTGGGATGAAGTCGGAGAACGTAAAATACTTGGACCCGAGTTGGTACAGTAGATAAAGGAAGTTGTTAAGATCATTCAGAGAAGGCTAATTACAGCACAAGATCGCCAAAGTAAATACGCAGATCAATCCAGAAAGGATATGGAATTCGAAGAAGGATATCTAGTGTTACTGAAAGTGTAAATATGGAAAGGATTATCTAGATTCGGAAAGAAACCCTTTGAAAATCTTGAAACGTGTTGGCAAGATAGCATATGAGTTGGCGTTACTCCTGCACATGGAGCATATTCAAAATATTTTTCATGTATCGATGCTTAAGTGGTATAATCCAGACTCTAGGCATGTAATTGAGTATGAGCCGATATAACTTCAGGTAGATTTATCGTATGTAGAGAATCCAATAGAGATTCTAGAAAAGAGAGAAAAGGTATTGAGAAATAAAGTTGTGAATCTAGTACGGGTATTGTGGAGAAACCCTAAGGTTGAAGAATCAACCTGGGAGTTAGAAAGTGATATACGAGAAAAGTACCCTCAGTTGTTTATTTAGGAGATTCTGAGGACAGAATCCTTTTAGGGGGGAGGATGTAATATCCGGAACATGACGTGTAATTGTTTTTATCAATAAATGATTATTATGTGATTATTATGTGATTTTTGGTGAATTATTTGATGATTGGTGTGGTTGTGTGAATGTTTATGTGTGGTAAAGTCTAGGTATGTTAATTTTATTATGTCCAGAATAAAATATAGAAAATTAAGGTATTTTTCTGGTAATTTTTGGAGTATTATATGATTTGATATTGATTTATGAATTTATTAATTATTTTCTGAATAATTACAAAACTATTTTATATAGCCGGGAATCGTCCAACCTCAACAGTTTTTACGTTTTTACAAACCGAAACTCTTCTGAAAACTCCTTCCTAACCTAATCTCGTAATTCTGGACATTTTCCATGTTTTAACTTTTTCGATCCGGATTATGGTTTGACCCGTGCGTAGCCCGACACAATATTTTCGATACGATAACCCTTTTCGATAATATTATCTTTGTACAAATCGTTTTATAAAAGCCCGGTTTTGATAATTATCCAAAACCTTTGATACTTATCCATAACAAGATAGTGTTTATCCAAAACAGGATAAGGTTTATCCAAAACGTTATCTGATAGGATCGTTAAGCAACGTATTTATCGATCCAACACGATCCCGAACGTATTATTATTCCATAAATATAAATAGCCAATAAAGTATTATATTTTGTACAGATAATCATTTGCAAACAGTAAAACTATATAGTTTCTAGAGAAAAACCTTAAAATTCATCGCGTTCTTCATAATCAAACACACAAACGAAGGCGTTATCGAACTCCGATTCGAGCGTGCCATATATCAAATCGAAGCTCTCGAAAAGTTCTTTTTGAATTAATCAGCCATTTTTCTGCAGAAATCAAGGTGATTTTCTTATTTAATGATTTTAATTCGATATTTAGGAATTAAAATAGGAATTTTTGTTCTTGATGTTGTTTGTGTGATTTGATGCTAGAATCATGTGGATCTTTTCCTCCTGTTCATTTTGGTATATTTTATGATTAATTTGGAGTTCAATAACATGTAGAAAAGTTGGTTTGATCTTTGAGTTTGAATGTTCTTGGTGTTCTTGAATAATTTCACCATAAAATTTATCTTTTTAGCCGGATATTTGACTCGTTAAACCTAGGAACATAAAACTTACATCATTAAACAGATCGTGTGAAGGGGAATTAATTGGTAGTGTCCGTTTTAACAGGGGAAGCCGGAATCGATCACCGGATTCTGGGGAAGATTCGCCGGCGGCGAAGTTTGACCAGAATTTCGGCCGATTCTTTGAGCTTCTGGTAATCTTGTTGGCATATTTGAGTTTATATCGTCACGTTCTCCTGATCTGCACCTCTCTGTCAGCTTCTGGATTTGCATGCGATTTTCCGGCGAGCTCGGGGCGGCATTAATGGATGTCGCCGCCGCCGGAGTTATGGGTTGGGAAGGTGACGGTGGCAAATTGCCATTTAGCCCCCTGAACTTTCCCTATCCTGCAAAATTAGTATTTATATTTTTAACCTTTACAAAAACTTGATTTTAGTTTTAATTATTTTCAAAATGATATTCTGTTTATAGTTTATTTTCAAAAATTGTTTTTAATTATTTTAAATTCTAAAAATCAATATTTTTAAATCTAAAAATTATTTTTAATTCTAATAATTATTTTTAATTCAAAATTAAATCTAAATTATTTAATTAATTTATTTTAGTTAATAATTAATTATTTAATTAGTCAATTAATTTAAATAGTAATTGATTAATTGATTTAAGTAATTATTAATTCATTATTTAATTTGATTTAATTATTTTCTTTTGATTTAAAAATTCTGAAAAAAAATTGAGCTTTAAAATATTATTTAAAATTATTTTCAAGGCTCGATAATTATTATAAAATTATTTTAAAGTCGGATTCCGGTGTTCAAACTCTATTATTTAATTATAAAATGATTCGGAGTCCCGTTTTAATTTCGAAAAATGTTCAAAAATTCGTATTAAATACTTGGAAAATTATTTTAACCCCGAATCTTCTTTGAAAAATTATTTAGATTGAATATATTACATGCTATGTGTTATATGTGATCTGATAGGTGTATAAAATGATTGTTTATGCATTTCTTGACTGTTTTATTCATAACTTTCAATCCGTACGTCTGATTTGGGAGAAACGAAGGGTAGATAAAAGCTTGTATCAAATCGAATGAGATGAAAAGTAGTGTTGATAAGTATTTTTGATGTCTAATAGAGGAAACGAGATGTAGAAAAGGGAAGCAAGTGGTCAGTGAGTGGGAACCAATTGACAAGTGTTAGTAAAGTGAAAGCGAATTGATAAGGCAAGTGTCCCTGAACTTTCTTGTAGTATAATTGCGAGTACTTTTGAACTCTTTTCATTATGTTGTAATTATTCCCAGTAGTTCTTGTTCTATATTACAAGTAATTTGAAGTACTTAACCCTAAAGCCTGATCCTTATTGATCTTGAGTCGCGAGCCTGATTTCTTGTAAATCATTGATTGTTGAATTCTTGGATACGAACCACACATATCCGATACTACTCTAAAAATATATATCTACCACATACTGATCCTTGATATGAGATTTCTTAGTAGACGAACCTTTATGCTTGTATAACAGAAGACCATTCCGTGTAACCTTTGAACCCTTGGTCTTCTACACTCGATTCTTTCTTTAGATTGGAAGTCAATCTTCTTGTTTACCATGTTATACCTTCATGGTGTGGTGAATCACCTTATGCTTCAGGATAACTGTTGTTCATGATTCAGTTTATTGAATTACATTATTTATCAGGTTATCATTATAGAATTGGATTATTTTTAAATATTGACCAGATTCGTGGTCGGACCAGATTCGTGGTCATAATAGGCCAATGTGTGCCTTGAATCCAGTATATAGAGCAAAGCTGGGAACCTTGCTCGGGGTTAGTGCGTGACTGATCAGCAGCCTAAACTTGGTTTTTAAAATAAAAGTGAATATCCAATTCTAATCATTTCTTATTAGAAAACTTGATTTCCTATGTCATTTCAATTGATCATTATTTAATCTCAGTGATGTCATTGTGACTTGCTGAGCTAGTTAGCTCACTCTTGCGAATATGTTTATGTTCTTTTCCAGTTAAGAAGGAAATTGGTGATGGCGAGGATCCTCAGTCGAGTGCGCAAGCTAGGTTTTCAGATTGAAATGGAATGAGCTAGTGGAAGTTGTGTGACTTAGTATGTGTTAAAAGTTTGTAATAAAACTTGACTTCAGATGTAAGATAAATAAATTTGGGATTTGATATGTTTGTAAAATGTGGACATACTTTGAACTGTTGCGATCCATGGATATGGTAAGTAGGGTCATTGCATATATTATTATATTCAATAATAGGTTTAAATATGGTGTATGTGTGTGTTGTGGACCCCAAACTTCTGACCCGGGTTTGGAGGGCGCCATAAAAAGTGTATGTAACTTAGAATATTTCTCTAAGATTGCAAACAAGACAATGTTGGTTAAAGTTGTTTTATTTATTGAACCGGTATTGTTTGAGATATTACAGTTGTTAGGAGTTAACAATTGTATAATATATAAAATTGAATGCTTATGTCTAGTTGATTGACAATTGGTATTTAATTCATTGATATCTTATTTTAATATATTAAATTATGATGTTAGACAATCCCATGTCAAATCAATTTCATGATTTCAATTATATTAAAATAGGGTGCAACATAATTATTAGTATCTAAATTACTTGACAAGTATCAATCAATGATATATTGTTAATATTTTGTTGCAGATAATTGTAAGATTTTTAAGTTCTAGTGAATTTTTATGCTTTGCTATATCAGACAGATTCACTACAATTTGAAATTAGCAGCATAGTCATTCTTATTAAGTTTATTAATCAATATACAATATTGTTGGTAATAATTTTATAAAGATAGATTATGGAGCTTTTGACATGAATGAGAATTGCTTAGACTTTACCCTAAGTGATCAATGCTTCTACAAAAACTCATTCATACACAAAATCTTTCTTTCTCTTCTTAATACTGCTACATCATGAGTCTGTGTCGTTTTCATATTAAAAGACATGATTATTTATCTCTTTATGCATGAAAACAGACTCGTGCACTCGAACAGTTTTAAGAGAAAAATCAAACTTTATTTTACAGTGGTGATTGCTTATTTCATTAAAATCTTTGTGAAATCACTATTGTACATCATTTCTCTCAAAGATTAAATGCATAATTTTCATTCATTATAGATCTTAAGTGTATTTTATCTTTATATTATCATATGTTCTATGATACAGATTCAGCCTCCAGTGACCTTCTTTCATTTGATAGTCATGAGGTTGAAAACCCACAACATCTATCCAGGACTATAAAGACAAACACAGAAACAGAACCAACCAACACTCTCTTACAATTAAAATGAAGTATGAATGAGCGTGAGGGATAAAGTGCCTTAGTGCACCATATAAGAAAGGTTCTGAAGTCAATCCAGCAGCTCTGTCTTCTACAAAGATGAGTAGTATTAAAACTGAGGCAACTGCTAGCCCCCATACATCTTCTCAAAAAGGTGTAATGGATGAAAAGGCACAAAAACAGTTACTAGATTCATCCTCTCAACATGGCGCGTCTATTGAAATTCTCCTGTCGACCAGGGTATCCGATGTAGTGTCACCACCTCAAACATAAACAATTCTTGATGCACAAGGATATGTTACACACACAAAGGTAGAGTTGACGGAAACAAGAGTTTTGACCATTTTACTGTTAGATTCAATTGTTCAAGGTTCTTTAATGGACCAATTGCATTTGCAGGTGTTAGGAGAGGATACTGATCCAATAGCCATATGTCAGTGGTCAGTGTCTACCTCCTCAGGCTTAAATTCCCTGGATGCATCTACGGATAGTGGATCTGACATAGGCGCAGATCGGCAACTTGTTGACAATGATTCAGATTTACCTGATGAGTCACAAGGAAATGTCTTCACAGACATTAGAAGGAAACCTTGATCTTTATGCTAAATTCTTTGGATCATTGTTTACCTTCCCAGAGTTCAAATATGGAACCCTCAAAGGGAAACTAGCAACTTGTAGATTATGACTCAGATTCATATTACGAGTCTAACAAGGATGGGGATTTGCGAACTCCCATTGCACCACATGTGACCTCCTTAAGGATGGCTAAGGTGATTTTCCTTGTAGGTACAGTTGGATTTTGGAGCTATGAGAGGAGTGATACACTTGTGCAAATGAGTGTAAACACGAGTAGAGAGAAGAGTGAAACAATTGTGAGGTACATGAAAAAGAATCACACACTCACGGTGACGAAGAAAGAGAAACACTATATCCCATTCCCTATCCCTAAACATGGTTCTTGATACTTCGGGTCTCGAATATGTTTATGATTGGAACCTAACTCTTAGGGACCTAACATTTACATATTTGATTAGAATACTTCGTGACCTAACAAATTCGGGAGCAAACAATAGCCAATAATTGGTAATAATTGTTGATCTCGTAGTTGGGAGGTATAAGGAGTTGGGAATATTGGTTAATAGGATGATCAATGGTGAATCCATTCTTACAGCATTTAAAGGGACATGGGTGATCAGACTCTGACTTGTTATTTCTTCCACAACCAAGTGAAATATGAGAACTCCTTCAGACGATAGTATACATTCCTCAACTAAGGGGGAGAAATAGCAGGCAGGAGGAAAAAGGTAAAGCACATGTACATCACACAACATCAGAAGAAGTGGATTGGATCATCACTATTCTTCATAAGGGGCGGAGCTATTTTCCAAAAGGGGAGTACCATTGGTTTTTATCTGTGGATCCTATTGTACGGGAGAGGTGGTAAACGAAGGTGATATTCTTAAGCAGTTGATTCTCATAGGGGAGAAGCATGAGAGATATGTGTTTCTCTATAGGAAATATGGTTGTATAAAAAAAGTTGTTGATGATTACTTCAAGACTGATAAGTGTTAACTGGAAGATATCTGAAGAATTAAGGAAATGAAGATGAAACTACTTGAAGATCAGTTTATGCTAGAGGAACACGCATCTTTAATTCAGTTACTCAAGAAATCTGAAAATGCAGTATTTAATCCAGAAAACCAGTAGCATTATTTATAAGTCCTCGTACTTTACTTTTTTAAAGTTGTAAGTTGAGTTATCCTCTATATTTAATTTGTTTGTTAGGTTTAACAATCAAATAAGGGGAGATTATTGGTGAGACTGCGTAGCTATATGAACAGTTACGTGATAACTCAACACAAGAACAACACCAGAACATGACAGGTTAATAATACTACGACTACATAAGAAATCATAAAAATGAAGATGTTAGGCCTCAATGATACTATAGAAAGGGGTTGAATATAGTATCTACAATTAATTCGATTATGAACACAAGTATGTAACAGAAAATAAGTTTATTCAATATATCAAACTCTGTTACAGTAGGTTTAATCTAATCTCTTAGTGATGTATGATATCACTAAGAGCTGCTAGGGTTACAAAGAATAATATTCTTGTGAATGATAACACATATAGTGTAAACCCTAATTTGTGTTTATATAATACACAGTTACAAGATAACTACTAATTGATATGATAATGATTCTATTTCCTAGAATACATCAATCAGAGATTATCTACTCCAGTCCTATAGTTTTCAATTCTTCATGCATATCTTTACTTATTTAATCCAGATCATCTCCTGTAAATCAGCTGCTTTCCTTATCTGAAGTGTACCCGCACTTAAGTCCTGATATAAGTTCTGACGCCTTAATTTCTGATAACTTCCTATCTATAGCAAATTCTGATTTCCAGTTAAGGTCTTATACTAAGTTTTCAAACTAAACAAATCAGATTAGACATGAAATCACAAATATATCTAACAATCTCCCCTAACTTGTAAATTATGAAAAATATACAAGTTAATAATTTTGATGATGTCAAAAACATTTAAGTAGAAATGCAATGAGATATTATTTTAAACAGCTAAATACAACTTACAGTACATGTAGCTTTACCAATATCATTGGATCAATCTGAATCTATAGTGATTCCTTGTAAAGTTTGTTACCAGCTTGTCCTCAGCATTTCTCAGAACCACAACTAAATGTGCTTTGACTTGCATCAGTTCTTCATCTTCATTATCACCAATCTGATAAATGGCTGCTCTGAGTGCAGGAATTGATGTTCTTTTAAGCCCATCTCCAAGTCTGATAACTCTGGGATGTGAAGAGTCTTCATTGTAGCATAGACACTTTCCCTTCAAAATTACTTCAATCTTGGCAGACTTCTTCTTCATAGAAACTTCCCTTCCATCATCTTCAGTAATTTTTGGAATGTATTCAGAAGCTTTTGTACCAGAAATTCTGAAAAGATCTCTTATAGCCTTAAAAATGTAATCTGACCATCTTCTTGTAACATCAGATTTTACTTCCAGAAGGTAGTGAATATGTTGAAGCTCTTTGACAGACTTCTTTAGCACATTAGAATCAGATAATCTATAAGTTCTGCCATCATTCAGAAATAAGATCAATTTCTCTTTTACTTCATCTTCATCATGAGTATCCATCACTACTTGAGCAGAAAACACTTTGTCAAGGTGCTTCTGTGTGATCTCTTCAAATGGTTTGTCAGTCAGTGTGAATGGTTCTCTGATATCAACTTCTATTTCAGTCTGGAATTTCTCTCTGTCAGAACATAATCCAGACTTGTCTCTAACTTGCTTGGCTTTTATCCCAAATGCTGCAAGTTGATTCAACATCTGATGTGTCTTAGGCTTAACTGGAATAGACTTGTTCCATAGCAGCTTCTTCTTGTCTTCTAATGTTAAACTGTCTATGTCAACATGTGCAGTGTCAGAGGTTGATGTCTTGATGACTTGTTCAGGATTTGCAGATTCTTCTGTAGTCTTTCTTCTTTTCAGAGTTTCAACAGTTTCATCTTCAGCAGCAGTATCATCAAAGACTTGAACCATCTTGCACACAGGATCCATCAGAATTTGAGGAATCTTCATTTTTTGCTCCTCGACTATCTCCCCAACTTTCCTTTTCCCTTGTCTTCGGGATCAGTAGTAGTTTGAGATCTAATCCTTGATCTAGGAATCTCTGTGGTAGATCTTTCTCTAATTACTATACCTTTCTCCTTAGGTTTGGGTGTCTTCTTTGCATTAGAAGCTTTAGGCTGTAGTTTTGACTTTTCAGCATTAAATCTTGCTTCTTCTTCTCTAAGTTCCTCTGAATCCACTCCTGGATTATCCTTAAGGAACGGTCTCTTTGCAAGTTCCTCATCTAAGGCTTGAATCTTAGGATCCTTGTAAAAGAAGGTTGCCTTATTTCCCTTGAACTTTAAGGTTTGCATGAATTTCTTTGAGTCTTAACTTCCACCTTGAATGAGAACATCGGACTTTGTCATCAGAATTTGATTATCAGAAATTGCTGTCGGAACTTGATCTTCAATTTCAGAACTTGTGAGCAACAAAGTTTGATCTGTAGTTGAAGTCTTCTTTCCTTCCTTATTACTCCTCCGAATAGTAGATTTATCAAAAATCTTACTATCAGGTACTTTCTGAATAGGAATTCTGCTAACTTGCTTTCCTTGACTTTGACCTTTGCCCTTGCTAGGGTTTCCCTGGTCATCTTCAGAATTATCCTTTTTCTTCAGTGTTTAGCTTGGTGAGCATTTGGACTTAACTACCTTATCCCCCTTTTTGGCATCATCTGTCAGGAGTAGAGAAAGAAGGAGTTCCACTGAAGATTGGATCTCATTTAACTGAGTCTGTTGAGCAGCTTGATTTTGTAAGACCTCATCCAGTTGGGCCTGCTGCTGGGCTTGAACAAGCTCAATAGCATCCACCTTTTCTTTAACTGGTCTGAAAAACCTCTTCTTGTCTAGATCTTGCACCAGGGCTAGCTTATCAGTTGTCTTCTAAAGTTTATCAACCTTTTTATGAGTCTTGGAGTGTAGACCTTGAAGAGTTTTAGTACTGAGAGCAGTGACTTTAAGTTGTGTTTTGAAGTTAGAATTTATCAGTAACTCATCAGCTTTTGCAAGATGTTCTGACAGAACATGTGGACTGGGAATGAAGTCAGATTCATTCCACTTCTTTGTCCATTCAACTCTTCTGTGAGTGTCCTCCCAAGGAACAAGAGCATCTTTTTCATCAAATTTAAACAGTGCCTCATTGCCAAGAATTGGAGCATTGACTGGAGCTGACTCTCCAGAACTTGCAAGAATCTCCTCATCTTCTGATAACACTAAGGTTTATGTAACTGAAGGAGATTGTGATGCATTGACTAAATTCTGATCTTCAGCATCTAGATATAGAATTGGAGTTGATGGTATCTCAGCCTGTAGAATTGGAGAAACAGGAGGTATTGGCTGATTTGCTGGTGGAGCTTCCAGATAGAGAACAGAAGGTATATTCAAATTATAAATATATATTTCAAGACTTGTCTCTTGTTCTTCTGTAGATTTGATTGGAGAGTAAGGTGGAGAAATCACAGATTCTTGTACAGGTTCTGATATGTGAATATCAGGAATTGCAGATTCCTTTATCAAAACTTCTTCTGTTGTTGGCAGGGCTTCAATCACAATAGGTGCTTGTGAGATTAGAGATTTCCTGATCCCTTTCCTCAGCATATGTAGCATTCTCAAATTGAATTTGTGCAATATGAACACCTGCTCTCATCTTCTTCATTTTTGATTTTCTAGATGAAGAGGTGACATGATCTGTATCAGAATTTGAAGACCTTTTTCTTTTCTGAATGCCAGAAGCTTTAGCTGCTTTCTCCTTCTGAAGAGTTGACTCTTCAGCTTCTATTGTCACAGGTTCTGATGCAGAAACCTGGACTTGTTCATCCTCATCAGATTCATCTCTCAGAATCAACTTTCTTCTTCTCCTTGGTGGAGATTTAGGCACATAGATAGTTCTTTTGGTTTTGGGCCTTGATGGTGTAGATGATTTCATAACTGGCACTTGTTTAGATGTACCAGAGTATGGTTTAGATTTGGACTTGAGACGTGAGGTTCTTATGGTAGGTGCTGATGGTTGTGGTTGAGAGGATTGTGCTTGTTGAGTATTGGAAGGCTGGGTTGGTGGAGGTTGAGTAGTAGTAGGCTGTGTAGGTGCAACATCAGGATATATGGTTGTGTATGTGTGAGGATCAGAATTTACTAAGAATTGTTTGACAGATTGGGGAATTTGGAGGGGTCTTAGTATATTCTTATTATTATCAGCAGATAATAAGTCTGTGAAAGCCCTTTTGTGAAGTTAAAGAGTTCAATTAACTCACGAAAGGTTTGAGGTGCATCAGGACAACCGAAACTATATATAAGCTGAGAGAATCTAGCAAAATATACTATATTGTTATCTTCTTTCATCCTATCACCTATAAACCCTAGCACATCACTAGCATAATCAAAATGAGTTTGATTAAGAATAGCATACCCAATTTGCTGACTCATGATTGGAATATCATCAAAATTTGAGCATTTGTTGGCAAAGGCTTTGGTAATACAATCGAAAAAGAAGCTTCACTCCCTCCTGATGTAGGGCCTCTTCGGTTCTCCCAGCTTGGACAAAGACTTTTCATAGCCAAGATTTGCCATCATGTTTTGAAGAGCTCGATCCCCAACTTGTGAATTGTAAGTACAGTTTTCTAGCAGATGTAATGTTTGTCGAACAGTTGACAAGGTTACCAAGTGCTTATCTTCCCCTGTTATAAAAATGATGCTTGGGGACCCACTTTCACCACCATTATCATAGACTCCAGACCTCCAAAACTCCAGAATTTGCTTGCCTGAGAGAGCCTATGGTTGGGTCAGAGCATAACTAATTTCACTTCGAGCGAGAAAATCTTGAATGAAATGAAGTTCCGAAGGGGTCTTGTCCTTGTTGAGAATAGCCATATAGTTGTTGGGGACAAACTTGGCTCCATCATAGATAATCCTTAGGTGCCATTTCTGTAAAAATTAAGTGAAAAGTTGTGTGTGTATAGAGTGTTTGATAAAATGCCTGTGAGAAAATAGCTTCAGAGAATAATAGAGAGTGAGAGAGAATAAGAGAGGTTATAAAAGAGTAAAAGTAGGTAAAAGATTGTAAAATCTTTTAACTCTAGTATTTATACTCTCCACGTCATAACGGCTATATTTGTGAAACAGAACATACATTTTTACACATGGCAGCATGTAAACAGTCAAAACATTATTAGTGGGTACGGTAAACGTGCATTAATTATTGCTCACATGCGGTTACCAAAATAAACACGCAACCCATTTGAAAGAGATGTGTCCTAAGTCCAATCATGTATGATGATTTAGGAATAACTTTTATGTAATCTGTTTTGATTTCATTGATAATAATAAAAGACTTGTTTTGGTTTTATTGCGGGCTTTATCTATTTAAGTGTTTAAATAAGATATACCATAGTTTAGAGTAAATTTTTTTATGGATTATGATGAGATCATAATAATGAGACCTAAAAGATGATAACTCTAAACTTAAATATTTCCTGGTCGTAGGATTACTAACTGGTAATTAGTAATCCGCAAAGATCGGTACATACTATGCTTGCTTCATTATGAACAATGTCTATTCTCATAGACATTTGTGTGGTGACACTATAGCTAGTATGTAGGTGCTTATTATAGAATAAGTTCACTGAACATGACTCACACAGCTGAGCAACTGATGAAGTTCACTCATGTGTCAGCAGTTGTTCACATAGTGATAGTTGTACAAGTATCCTTAGACTTGAGGTCATCATAGTCATCTTTTGTACACTGAACTATGCTTTGGTTTAGTTCTTAGTCTCCAGGGACAATTATAAGGGTTTTACTAGGTATAGGAATTTGTACACGAAGATAGTGTATGATCAATAAAAGATCTACCTCTTCCAGTGAAGGAAGAGAATGTTCAATGCTGATCCACTTATGCTAGTTCAGGAATCTCTGGCCAGAGTGAATGAAATTAGAAAGGAGTTTCTAATTTACATTAAATAGAACTAAGCATAGTGAATGGGAAGGAAAATGATTAAATAAGATAGGCTTGACACAAGTTCCATGCCTTGTATTTAATCGTGACATTGCAGGGTAGAAGGAATTGATTGTACGGTAACTACTCACTGAATAGGTTATTGGTATTCTAAGCAGTGAATTCGTATTATCCGGATAGTCGCGATATGTTGAGAAGTATCTCTCACGATGTAGAATAAATATGATTAATTTATTAATTAATCATATTTAATGAATTAGAGAATTTATATTAATAATGATAAAATAGTTTTATTATTATTTATTTCTACTACCGGCTTAATATTGAACCTACAGGGTCACACCATAAAAAAGAATGATTTAATGGTGGAGGAATTAATTAATAATGGCTGGTAATTATTTATTTGTGAAATAAATAATTAATTAGCAGATTTAATAATTGATTAAATGAGATTTAATTAATTCTTAATATTATTAATTAAGAATTTAATTTTGGAAATTAAATCGAGTGAGAGAATTATTTTTCTAAAGTGTTTAGAAAAGGGATTAATGATTAAAAGGTATTTTAATTATTAGTTAATTGGTTAATAAGAATAATCAATTAAAGGGTTAATAATATAAATAATATATTATGGAAAATTTTCAGCTAAAAATTTTGCCTATAAATATACTATTATAAACCCTATTTGCCTCAACCCAAATAATTAACCCTAATTCTAAAGTAGAACAAGAGGGAGGCAACTAATTCTCTCAACCTCTTCCTCCTCCATCACATTGATCTCTTGGTGGATACCGGTGGAGTACTTCACACTTGAGGAGCAGCTGCTAGGGATCTTCGCTCATCGTTCTTGGATCGCTATTAAAGACCTCCATCTTTCCATTAACGTTAAGCTTCTTAAGGTAAACATACTGAACTACGAATTAAATATTATTTTTCGCATGGATCCTGCAGAGGGTTTCGTTTTTTTTTTTAGTTTTAAATTTACGTTTTCGTTGCGTTTATGTGCTTAAAACCCTTTAATGGCATCAGAGCTACTTGCGAAAAGTTTTTAATTCGTTTATGTGTTTAACTGTTTTCGATATAAGAGCATGTACCTGATTCACCATGATTTGATGTTGAAATAATATGCTTATATATGTATGGTTTTGAATATATGATATTCATGTGAGTTGTATAATCATAAGATGATTATGTAATCTGTATATATACTGATATATACATGATTTATGTTTGTTCTAATTATGAGAATCATATTAGATACGGATTCTGAATTGGCTGCGGCAGATTTGCTGAAATCTGGGTCTGGTGTTTGATTTACGCAAACGAATACCCTATTCCATAGGTAAACGAGCGTCTGAACAAAACTGATAGCTAAAGCTATCAGCGACTCGTCTGTAAGGCGTTTGATGTCGTTTACTGTCCGTAAACAGTGATTCTTGTTTTTCTGATTTGATTCTGATTTTTCTGATTTTTGTCATTTTTTTATGATTAGATCATGGATAATATGATATGTTAAGATTAGATTATGTGTTTTAACATGCTTTTATGTGTTGTATGAGCATGGTGGATGGTTATGGCCTTTCGACCTTAGTATAATGGTTTTGGTTTTGGTTTTAAATACGACTTGCATGTCGTCAATCTTTGTAATCGTAAATCCCGAATGTAACTCGAGTTATTCGTGTAAGTTCATTATATTAGTTTTACTTTCAATCATGTAATGTAATTGAAGACTCAAGAAGGTTATCCAATGGAGGTGATACAAAGAAGAAGACGAGGCATACAATAAGTCTAAACAAATAAGAAGACTTATGTAATAAGTAGTTTTATTTATTTCCATCACCATATTATATTGACCTTGATCTTTATCATGAGCTTGATAAAGATCACATAGGATGGGGCCATAACCAAACACATTTACTTTATTGCACTTTACATTTACTTGTTTATTTAATTTTATATATGAGATATATGCCTATATTTACCATGCAATGATAGATTTAGGTGAACTTAAATCAATATAAGGCGTGCTCTAGAAAATCTAGAATAAGAATTATTTCTTGCCTTAACAATAATATTATGAATACAATCACGAGATTCTTGTGTTTATGAAACACATAATTAAATATGAATTTTCAATATTGAGAGAAATGATGATTCTGTCAAAAGCAGATTTCTATCTGTAAGAAAGGGGTATTAAGTGACGCCTCTTGACAATGCTCCCCCCGATCTGGGAATCATCTGATTATCGATTATTGATTTGAAATATTTAATTTAAAAGGAAAAATCTCTTTATAATATGATTATGATTGTAACATAATATAATCCCTCAAAAATTAAATAATATCATGTAGTAATTGGCCAATGACACAACGGGCTTTTGTCGGTCAAAGCCTTACAACATGATGCAAGTAGTTCTTATTTTTAAATCATTATCGTTTCGTGCTACAGCCGAGGGCTTTGATTTCGAAATAAGAAATACTTGTCTATTACATAAAGATGTGTACATTGAATTAGAATTTAAATGTTGTTACGTGCTAGAGCCGTGGGCCGTTGGAGACTGATTCAATTGTACGAAATGTTAGGTTAAACTTGACTTATAATATTGAGTTTGTCATGCTACAGTCGTGACTCAATTATTCAAGAGGCTAAAGTTTTATTAGGTAATAACATAAGATGTAATTGACAAGAGGTGTCAGCCTATTGAACATCACATGACGTTTCGTGCTACAGCCGAGGTTGTGTGATGGAATGTAGGATCCCTATTCCCACTAGCATTATGAATGCTTAATTTTTCACTTAAGGGGGTTATATAATTTAGATAAACTAGTGGGAGCCACTTATGAATAAAGACCCGATTCATATAGTGTTTTGAAATGAAATTGAATATTTCTAAGTGTTGTTATGTGTTCATCATTTACAGATTTACTATATACGTTATGTCTTCTGCACCATCACTCCGAAGTATACTAGATGCTCATAAGTTGACTGGTCCTAATTTTGCTGACTGGCTTCGAAACTTGAGAATTGTTCTCAGGGTTGAGAAGCTGGAATATGTGCTTGACTCACCTAAGCCTACTGAACCTGCTAGCGATGCACATAATGATGAACATGTTGTGTATCGTAAGTGGATAGATGATGCAAATATTGCTCAATGTATCATGCTAGCTTCCATGAACATTGAGCTACAGAAGCAGCATGAGCATATGGATGCTCACACTATCCTTATGCATCTACAAGAGTTGTATGATGTGGCAGGGAGGACAGCTCGATATGAGATATCGAAGGAACTGTTTGGTTGTAGGATGTCTGAGGGATCATCTGTGAATGACCATCTACTTAAGATGATCAATTTGATTGAACGTCTTGGACAACTTGGTTTTGCCATGGATGGGGAGCTGAGCCAAGACTTGGTCTTGCAATCACTTCCGAGTTTATTCTCACAGTTTGTTGTGAACTTTCACATGAATAAGCTGGATGTCAGCCTGCCTGAACTCCACAACATGTTGAAGACTGCGAAATCGAATTTTCCCCCTAAGAAGAGTTCTGTTCTTCTAATTGGTGAAGGTTCCAATTCTAAGAAAAGGAAGAAGAACCCTTCCAAGAAGAAGAAAGTAGGTGAGAAAAAGCCGGTTCCACCAAAAGCTGAAGACCCCGAGAGCAAAGCTGTTTGCTTTCACTGTAACAAGGTGGGGCACTGGAAGAGGAACTGCAAGGTTTACCTTGCAGAATTGAAGAAGAAGAAGGGTAGTGAGACTACCACTTCTGATTCAGGTATGTTCATGATCGAAGTTAATATATCACTAAGTCAAATTTCTACTTGGGTATTAGATACCGCCTGTGGTTCTCATATTTGCAATTCGTTGCAGGGACTAAGGAGAAGTAGGACTCTTGAAGAAGAGGAGGTGATTCTACGGATGGGAAATGGAGCAAGAGTTGCTGCTGAAGCTGTAGGATCATTTCATTTACATATGCCTACGGGCAAGACTATTGTTCTAAATAATTCTTATTTTGTTCCCTCGATTGTGAGGAATATTATTTCTATTCCACGTTAGACTTGGCTGGATTTTCATTTGTTATTCAGAATAATAAATGTTCAATTCTTAGAGATAACGTTCTTTATGGAAGTGGTATTTTAAACAATGGTCTGTATGTATGTGACGTAGAGCATAATTTACTATAAATTGAACATACTAATAAAAGAAAAAGGGATAATGAAAATCTTACTTTCTTGTGGCACTGCGGACTTGGTCATATTAGTGAAAATAGACTGCGGACATTGCATAAGGAAGGGTTACTTGATCCCTTTGATTTTGAATCATATCCTACATGCGAGTCTTGTCTATTGGGTAAAATGACCAAATCTCCATGTAGTGGACATGGAGAGAGGGCTGCAGATTTGTTAGGATTGGTACACACAGATTTATGTGGACCAATGTCTACGCAAACCATGGGTGGATTTTCATACTTCATTGCTTTCATAGATGATCAATCTAGATTCAGATATGTGTATTTGATGAAACACAAGTCTGAAGCCTTTGAAAGTTCAAAGAATATAAGTATGAAGTGGAGAAACAAACCAAACATAGTATTATAACTCTTCAATCAGATCGAGGTGGTGAATACTTGAATGGAGAGTTTCTAGCTTATCTCAAAGAAAATGGTATAGTCTCCCAGTGGACTCCTCCATATACTCCACAGTTAAATGGGGTATCTGAAAGGAGAAATCGAACTTTGTTAGACATGTTCGGTCCATGATGAGCTATGCGAATCTTCCAGTATTCCTGTGGGGTAATGCATTGGAAACCTCAGCATCTTTACTGAATAAGGTGCCTTCCAAATCTATTCCTCAAACTCCATATGAGATATGGAAAGAAAGGAAACCGAGTCTTAAACACGTTAAGATTTGGGGATGTCCAGCTTATGTCAAGAAAGTTGACCAAGATAAGCTGGAATCTTGATCTGTAAAATGTATTTTTTTGGGATATCCTAAAGAGACTTTAGGGTATTACTTTTACACCGATCATCGGGTGTTTGTCTCCAGATATGCTACCTTCTTGGAAAAGCAGTTTATCCTTGAAGGAAACAGTGGGAGCAAAATTGAACTTGATGAAGTTCAAGAAGCACAAACTACTACGAATCAAGTGGAAACACCTGTTCAGACTGAATAACCTTCTGTGGAACAGCCCATTCGTAGGTCAAGGAGAGTGTCTCGCCAACCTGAGAGGTATTATGGCCTTGTCATTGAGAATGACAATGATTTGTCAATCATTGATAATGACGACCCTGTGACCTATAATGAGGCAATGAGTAGTGTTGACTCGGAGAAATGGCATAGTGCCATGAAATCCGAAATGGAATCTATGTATACCAACCAAGTATGGACTCTGGTTGAGGCGCCTGAAGGTGTTAAGTCTATTGGGTGCAAGTGGGTATACAAAAGAAAGATTGGAGCATATGGGCAGGTGGAGACCTATAAGGCCAGGCTCGTGGCAAAAGGATTCAGACAAAGGCAAGGGATTGACTTTGATGAAACTTTTTTGCATGTAGCCCTGTTAAAATCAATTCGGATTTTGCTTGCGATTGCTGCTTACTACGACTATGAGATCTGGCAAATGGACGTGAAAACAGCCTTCCTCAATGGGAAACTTGAGGAGGAAGTGTATATGACACAGCCAGAGGGTTTTCTATCCAAGGGAAATGAACACCTAGTGTGTAAGATGATGCGAACCATATATGGTTTAAAGCAAGCTTCTCGTAGATGGAACATCCGTTTTGATGAGACAATCAAAGAGTTTGGTTTTATCAAAAACATAGATGAACCATGTGTCTACAAAAAGGTTAGTGGGAGCGCGATAACATTTCTTGTATTGTATTGAAAAAGGAGACGTCAAGAGAGTTGACACACATAACAACGTAGCAGACCCACTCACAAAGCCACTTTCTCAAAGTCACTTTGATCGTCATAAAGAAAAGATGGGTATTAGATACCAGAGTGATTGGCTTTAGTACGAGTGGGAGATTAAAAGAGATGTGTCCTAAGTCCAATCATGTATGATGATTTAGGAATAACTTTTATGTAATCTGTTTTGATTTCATTGATATTAATAAAAGACTTGTTTTGGTTTTATTACGGGCTTTATCTATTTAAGTGTTCAAATAAGATATACCATAGTTTAGAGTAAAGCTTTTTATGGATTATGATGAGATCATAATAATGAGACCTAAAAGATGATAACTCTAAACTTAAATATTTCATGGTCGTAGGATTACTAACTGGTAATTAGTAATCCGCAAAGATCGGTACATACTATGCTTGCTTCATTATGAAGAATGTCTGTTCTCATAGACATTTGTGTGGTGACACTATAGCTAGTATGTACGTGCTTATTATAGAATAAGTTCACTAAACATGACTCACACAGTTGAACAACTGATGGAGTTCACTCACGTGTCAGCAGTTGTTCACATAGTGATAGTTGTACAAGTATCCTTAGACTTGAGGTCATCATAGTCATCTTGTGTACACTGAACTATGCTTTGGTTTAGTTCTTAGTCTCCAGGGACAATTATAAGGGCTCTACTGGGTATAGGAATTTGTTCATGAAGATAGTGTATAATCAATAAAGGATCTACCCCTTCCAGTGAAGAAAGAGAATGTTCAATGCTGATCCACTTATGCTAGTTCAGGAATCTCTGGCCAGGGTGAATGAAATTAGAAAGGAGTTTCTAAGTTACATTAAATACAACTAAGCATAGTGAATGGGAAGGAAAATGATTAAATAAGATAGGCTTGACACAAGTTCCATGTCTTGTATTTAATCGTGACATTGCAGGGTAGAAGGAATTGATTGTGCGGTAACTACTCACTGAATAGGTTATTGGTATTCTAAGCAGTGAATTCGTATTATCCGGATAGTCACGATATGCTGAGAAGTATCCCTCATGATGTAGAATAAATATGATTAATTTATTAATTAATCATATTTAATGAATTAGAGAATTTATATAAATAATGATAAAATAGTTTTATTATTATTTATTTCTACTACCGGCTTATTATTGAACCTACAGGGTGACACCATAAAAGAGAATGATTTAATGGTGGAGGAATTAATTAATAATGGCTGGTAATTATTTATTTGTGAAATAAATAATTAATTAGCAGATTAAATAATTGATTAAATGAGATTTAATTAATTCTTAATATTATTAATTAAGAATTTAATTTTGGAAATTAAATCAAGTGAGAGAATTATTTTTCTAAAGTGTTTAGAAAAGGGATTAATGATTAAAAGGTGTTTTAATTATTAGTTAATTGGTTAATAAGAGTAATCAATTAAAGGGTTAATAATAATAATATTTTATAAAAAATTTCAGCTAAAAATTTTGCCTATAAATATACTATTATAAACCCTATTTGTCTCAACCCAAATAATAAACCTAATTCTAAAGTAGAATAAGAGGGAGGCAACTAATTCTCTCAACCTCTTCCTCCTCCATCACATTGATCTCTTGGTGGATACCGGTGGAGTGCTTTACACTTGAGGAGCAGCTGTAATATCCGGGATATATCGTGTAATTATTTTGCTATTAAATAATTATTATGTGTGTTCAGTATCTATTCTGTGAGTTAATTGTTAAATGTTATCTGTACTCGGATATTCAAAAATAATATTAATTGAGTATTTTAATTTTTATATGTCCAAAATAAAATATAGATAATTGTCATATCTTCTTAATTATTTTTATGTTGTTTTATGGATTTATAAGGATCATATGAACTTTATAAAATCTTTTTCCGAGTATTTAAAATCTATTTTATAAAAACGGGAACCAATTGACGTCATCCGTTGTTACGTTTTTGGAACCCGAAACTCTTCCGAGAACTCCTTCCTAACCTAATTGTAATATTCCGAGCATATTCCATGTTTCGACTTTTTCGATCCGGCGTACGGTTTGTTCTGCGCGGGTCCCGGCACAACATTTTCGATACAATATTCGTTTCGGTAAATCAATAAAACCCGTATTTTCGATAAACGGGAGCTTTTTATTAAACTATCCCAATTATCACTTCGTAGTACGTGTAACCAGGCGCTGAGACCAAGACCGTAGTACAAATTGTACTTATTTGGATAATTATCCCGAAAACCGATACCGTTTGGATCAATTTTTATAAATAAACGTACCGTTTTATATCCGGAATGATCCAACGGGATACTAATTTTCCGTAATTATAAATAGCCTTTTTCCGTATTTTATTTCGTATCAAAATCATTTGCAGATAGTTAATTCTATAATTTTCAGAGAAAAACCCTAATTACAAAAAATGTTCTAAGAATCAAACAGCAAAACGAAGGCGTTACCAATCTCTGTTTTCAAAGCTTGAGTAACCAAAACGAAGGATTTGAAGTGTTCTATCAGATTCTGAGCTTTGTTTCACCGCAGAATCAAAGGTTTATTTTCTGGAAATTTATTTATTTTCGAATTAAATTTATTAAAAATATGAATATTTGTTCGGATGATTATTTGTATGATTTGATGACTGCATGTTGTAGAGCTTGTTTTCCTGATGATTTTGATATATTATACGTCTGATTTGGAGTTCAATAACATGTTCAAATTTGAGTTTGATTTTCGAATTTTAAAATTAGGGTTTATAACCCGTATGAATGTTCTTAATTGAAATTTGGGGGTTTCTTATTCTAAAATAGATTGATGTTGTGGTATAGTGTATTGTATTCTGTGTGAAATTTGCAATCTAGTCGTACAAGTTTCATGAATCAACGAGGTCTGTAGAGAAGGGAGTTGTGTTTTGAAGTTTACGTCGAACCCGCCGGAAATCGGCGAGTTTCTTGATCAAATTCCGGCCAAGTCTGGGGTTATTGATGAATTTTGATTGCAGATATAGGTTCCTGGTGTTGTGTAGTTTAATTCTGGAGGTGATGGTGGTGGGAGGATGCCGGAGGTGAATTCACCGGCCACCCCCGACTTTTCCGGCGACTGGAACTGCAAAATTGCAGTTTGGTCCCTGTACTTTTGAAAACGATGAAGTTTGGTCCCCAAGGTTTCCATACTTTGCAAAAATTGGATTCCTGTTTTAAAAATGTTTAAAAATCATATTTCCTATTTATTTTTATTATAAAAATTCGTTTTTAATTTCTGAAAATTCTAAAAATTAGTATTTTAATTCCGAAAATTATTTTTAATTCAGAAATAAATCTGAATTAATTAGTTAATTAATTTCAGTTAATTTTTAATCGATTAATTGGTCAATTAATTTGGAAATTAATTGATTAATTGATTTAATTAATTATTAATTGATTTTAATTAATTATTTAATTAGATATAATTACTTAAAAATGATTTAAAAATTCCGAAAAATAGTTTCGAGTTTTAAAATATTATTCTAAATTATTTCCAAGGCTCGATAATTAGTATAAAATTGTTTCGGAGCCAGAATTGGCCAACCGAACCCTGTTTATTAACCCGAAATTGATCCAACGATCCGTTTTAATTCCGAAAAATGTTTTAAAAATCATTTTAAATACCCCAAAGCCTATTTATGACCCGAGACTTCTTTATAAATAATATATCATTGAGTACGTGATGTATTATGTGCTATATGTGACTTGTTGATTAACTATCAGTCTATATATTCGGTGTTTACTTGATTATTACATAACTTTCAATCCGTTAATCGGATTTGGGTAAAACGAAGGGTAGATAGAAGTATGTGTTGAATAGAACTCTATGAGTCGATTATTGATAGATGTTTATGATATATGAGCAGAAGAGGCAAGGCGTAGGAAAGGAAAACAGGTAGTTGAGGAATAAGACAATTGTGATTGGAAGCGAGAGCAGAATAGTAAGCTAGTACCAGGCAAGTGTTCTGAACTTTCTCGAGATATTATGGTACTTGATAATCCTGTAATATTGCAAGTGCTTTGAAGCACAGAAACCTAAACCCTGATTCCAGTTATTGATCTTGAGCCGTAACCTGATTCTTTCTAGACCATTGATTGTTGTATACCCAAACACGAACCACGAATCTACGATACTACTCCACAAATACATACAAACTAAATACCAAACGCTGAACTGAATTACTTATATACTCAATCCATGATATCTTATGCTTTGAAAGACCAAATCCTTGAAACCCTGAAACATTGATTCCTTTGTTATCCAATTCTTTCATTACCCAGCATCCAAGCGTTGAAATTACCTTATTGATCCTTACAAGGATTGAAACCCTTTCATTGTTAAACACTCATTATTGTTAATGATTCTGGTCATTGTTTATTATTGCTTATTCAGTTATTATGTTAGAATTGGATTGTTTTTATAAAATTGTGGACCAGATTCGTGGTCAGACCATATAATGGTCAAGTTAGGCCAATGTGTGCCTTGGATCCAGTAGTTAGAGCAATGCTGTGTGCCTTGCTCGGGGTTAGTGCGTGACTGATCAGCAGCCTAACCTTGGTTTTTAAATTAAAAGTATAATATCCAATTCTAAATCATAATCCATTGTTCACTTGATATCATAATCATGTTCTATTGATGATCATTATTCTCAGTTTTGTCATTGTGACTTGCTGAGCTAGTTAGCTCATTTGTGCGATGTTGTTTATATTCTTTCCAGCTAAAAAGGAACCAGTTGGTAACAAGGATCCCCAGTCCAGCGCGAGAGCTAGGGATTCAGGTTGAGAAAGCTGAGCTAGTAGGCTTCTTTTGGAATAATTTAAGTCTGTAAAAGTTTGTAATAAAGTTTAATACTCAGTTTGAGTTTGAATGATTGGGATTTGAACGGTATGTAATATAAGTAGATGCGTGGCTTGTGTGCATACTTGAGCCTGTTGCGATCCGTGGTAGTTGGTAAATAGGATCACTGCATATTATTGTTATCTTTATTATTGTTATAAGCATGTTATAAATAAGGTATGTGTATGTGTGTGTGGACCCCAAACTTCTGACCCGGGTTTGGAGGGCGCCACAGCAGCTGCTAGGGATCTCCGCTCATCATTCTTGGATCGCTATTAAAGACCTCCATCTTTCCATTAACGTTAAGCTTCTTAAGGTAAACATACTGAACTATGAATTAAATATTATTTTTCGCATGGATCCTGCGGAGGGTTTCAATTTTTTTTAGATTTAAATTTACGTTTTCATTGCATTTATGTGCTTAAAACCCTTTACCATTAACCAAATGATTATCACTATTTTTATCACACTTAATTATTTTTCTGTGAAATATAACCGTTACAGTAAATACTAAAAATAAGTCAAGTAAATAAATAATGCCACGTAAACATCAGGATTTGTATCAGAACTTGACTATTATCAGAATTTAACGGTCATCGGAACATGGCTTCTATTCTCAAAAAGTGAATGACTGTTTCTGTGTTTCTTCACACAAATACTAACTGGTTTCTTCAGAGTTTAATCATCAAAACTTGTCCTCATAATTTATGCAAATAATACTTAATTGTTTATCAGAAATAACTTAATCACCACAGTAATTTTCATCATTCATGAGAGTGCGTGTATGTGCAAATAATCAGATAAAGAATTAAAGTCTGATAAACTTCAGTATATCTTAGAAATAAGGCATAACTAAGAAAAATGCTTAAAATATGTCTTGAATTGTGAAGTCTATTGTAGAATAAAGTTATGCAAGAATCCACATCAATTGTTTATGTTTATTTTATGCATCTTTTGAAATTCTTTTGACAAGGGCTTCTCAGTGTAAATGAGTTGCAACTGCCATCAGAATTAATGTTGTTATCAGAATATTTCTCCAGTAACCAGAGAATGTGAAAAGTCACCAAGAAAAATTAATTTGATTTTCTAATGCATATAACTTAATACCAGCAATGCACTTGGATCTTCCCTTTCACATATTTACTCTAGATCTCAAAGGAGTGCCTGATTTTAATTTTTCTTTTCTTTAATTTTCTTTAGATAAGTGAGGCATATCAAGCATGTAGTTCATCCTTAAGATTTACTGACATCAGAATTTGACAGATAAGAAGCAATAATCTAGTTTGTGACTTAGTGATAAGATACAAGAAGTAAATTTGACTAAGATCAAAATCAGAATTTGCTTGTGTTGCTGATTTCCACATAAATAACTAATTCAAACATGGGATACAGAGTTTGATAAAGACTACTAAGTCAGCATTTAACAAGATAATCCTCATTGGATTGAATAGTCACAGAACAGTCAAAACACTTTCAGAGTTTATAGAATCACATCAGAAGATAAGTAGTGTTTAATATGTTACAATTTAAGCACAGATTACATTGAGATAGGAAAATCTGTAAATACTGATCATAAAGTCTGATGTATGAAAACAAAAACTAAGCAGATTTTGAGAAAGAACCTGAAACCATTCCAAGGTCATTTACCAGTCTTGTAAAAGTAGCTTCACATAGTGGTTTTATGAAGATATCTGCTAGTTGTTGATCTGTTGGAACAAAATGCAATTCCACTGTACCTTTCATCACATGTTCCCTTATGAAATGGTACCAAATGCTGATGTGCTTTGTCATTGAGTGTTGAACTGGATTTCCTATCATAGCAATAGCACTTTGATTATCACAGTAAATAGGTATTTTATAAAATTCTAACCCATAGTCCAATAACTGATTCTTCATCCAAAGAATCTGTGCACAACAGCTTTCTGCAGCAATATATTCTGCTTCTGCAGTTGATGTGGAAATTGATTTATGTTTCTTGCTAAACCAAGAAACCAATCGGCCTCCAAGAAATTGGCAGCTTCCACTAGTGCTTTTCCTGTCTATTTTGTATCCTGCAAAATCTGCATCTGAGTAACCTATTAGCTTAAGATCTGATTCTCTAGGATACCACAATCCTAGATCAGCTGTACCCTTGAGGTACTTGAAAATTCTTTTCACATCTATTAGGTGAGGTTCTATTGGATCAGCCTGAAATCTTGCACAAAGACAGGTAGCATACATGATATCTGGTCTACTTGTAGTTAAATAGAGTAAAGAGCCAATCATACCTCTGCAGTTAGTAATATCTTCTAATGCTCCAGTATTTTTATCTAACTTAGTGGCAGTGGTCATGGGAGTTGATGCAGTAGACTTGTGTTACATTCCAAATTTCTTGAGTAAATTTCTGATGTACTTGGATTGATTTATGAAAGTACCTTCTTCAGTTTGCTTGACTTGAAGTCCCAGAAAATAGCTAAGTTCTCTCATAATACTCATTTGATATCTTGACTTGTTAGTCCCTAACAATGCAACAAGAATTACAGAAGGGGGGTTGAATAGAATTCTTGAAACTTTTTCTCAATTATAAAATGTTCTAACTTAAAATATATATATCACTGTTTTGATTTGCATAGTGCGGAATGACAAGTTAAATATGAATCAAAATACAAAGTAATAAAAACACAAGTCTTTAAAACTTTCTTGTGGATTTGATGTATCCACCAGATATATATATATATATATATCAAGAGAACTCTGTGAAGCTTGAATAGCTCACAGTTGCTTATAAATAAGAACAACTAAACTTACAGAGAAATGCTAAGGATACAACTTACAATTATTTCTCTGAGAGAATACTTGCTTAGTCTTCTTGTTGTTCTATTTGCTGCTCTTGGTTTATATATCACCAAGATTATACAGTAATAAGACAAGATAATAAAACAAAACATATCAAGTCTAATACTATACTGCTTCATTACTCTATTCCAGCATCTTTGAATATCTTCATAATAACATGAAAATGGCAATGCTTCTTTGTTCTCAAAAACCCAGTTGAATAGGCTTCCACATTCCTTTTGTATACACTCGACGCATGTGACTGTGTTGTCACTGTCAACAGATGTTTGAATTCATCATCCGTCGGGTACATGATCATCCGTTGGGTTGCCTTATTGATCATCCGTCGGATAGCTTAGTTGATCATCCGTCGAGTAGCTATTTGGCACTTGACTTCATTTTATTTCTGCAGAATTACAAGACATCATCTATGTACAATTAATCAACCTATTCTGCATATCTAATTAAAGTCAACATGACTTATATGCTACTACAGAATCTATACAAAGGTGTTTACAGAAATGTGCTACATGACTTATTTTTACATAAGCTACTCACTCGATGAATGTCAAATCATCATCCGTCGGGACTATATTGAGTCATCCGTCGGGATTATATTTGCTTATCCATCGAGTGCTACATATTACACTAAGTTGAATCTACTAATGTGTTTTTGTTAATGAAATCATCAAGTTCACAACATATTCACAACAATCTCCCCCAATTTATGTCTATTAGAATTGTAGCCATAAATTAAGAGAAACTTGATGATAACAAAACATCCTAAAAATACAGATTTAAATGGAAGTAGATAAAACTGTAAAGTGCTGCAATTAACAAAATGTACAAAGATTTGCTCACAGTCATTTTCAAGGTGCTCCTCTAGCCTGAGCAGATTAATCTATTTCCTTGAAGATCTGGATCTCTTTCCAAGCTTTCTGTTATTTTCTTCTATCTAATTTTGGAGCTGTCTGTGGAATTCCAGTTCATCAGATTCTGAGAGATTTAGCATTCCTAGCATTTCCAAAAGAGTCTCATTGCTAGAGATGCTCAACTAATCTTCTAATCTGAAGAATCTTCTAACTCCCTTATCATCCATGAATTCTATCAGCCAGTAGGGCCTTAGATGCACTCTACTTCCAGTATAAGGAATAGTTAGAGTCTTTGGGAGTGCATCATTGGCTCTAATATTCCTCAGTTCTTCAATCTTCTTTAGAACTAGTCTTCTAGTTATCACATTGAATCCAAAGTTCTTCTTGAAGGATGAATAAACCTTTATCAGCACAGATTGACTTTCTTGAAGGATCCTGTGAAGTGACCATTGTATCTCTTTTCCTCCCTTGTACTTGAATACTAACCTTTCAGGTAGATTCCTGTAAGCATCAATCCCTCTAACTTCTTCCAGTTCATCAAGATAGAGGTTTAGATCTGAGAATTCCTTGATGTCATAGATGTACATGATTTCTCCCTTGTTGACTTTGGTTTGAGCTTTGGTTAGGGACTTGGATCTGAGAGTTGAGGGCTTCACTTTCTTGACTGCTCTGGTCTTTGTCTTCTTTAGCTTCATGAAGTGAGGTAGATTGAGTTCAGGAATTGGTAGACTCTCCCAGTCTATTGGCTCATCCTTTGGAATGATAGGTTCACCATGAAAATTCTTGGATGGATCTACTTGAATTTTCATGTGCCACAGAGGGCATGGATGTTTGAGTTGTTGCAGATGTAGACTTTTTGGGAAACTGATCTTCTAATTCCTTTTTATCAAAATCCACTTTTCTCTTTGTATGAAGTTTGTATCTAAAACTTTTTCTCTGCTGTGATTTTTCTTGCATTTTCAGTTCCTTAGATTCAGTGGTTTCAAATGTTTGTTCAGGAATTTATTGTGTAGGTTTCATATCTTGCAGCTTGGCCAAGACAGCAGCTTGCTCCTTCTTTTATTTGACCTTTTTAGCATCTAGAGCAGCTTGCTTCTTTTCTTGCTTCAATCTTGCCTTTTCTTCTCTTTTTGCTTCAGAAAATTATGGGTGTCCAGCAACCACACAATTTCCTTACCATTCCTGAAAACTTTGGCAATTCTTCTTTTCAATGCTGAATCAGCTGGATCCTTGTAAAATGCAGTAGATCTTGATAGCAGTTTCTTTTCATCAGGATTTGGTGTCTCATACAGTGTATCCAAAGGGTTCTTTAGTGAAGATTTTGGACAGTTCACCTTTGGCTTCAAAATTAGCTCAGCCTTTGGAGATTTAATGCAGGATGGCTGTCCTCTTTCCTGATTATTCATGCTCATATCATTCACAGAGATTTGCCTGACTTGAGAGTGATGAATGGCTGATTTTTCTGGCTTCTTTACTAGCCCAAACCTCTTTTGAATATCCTCATCAATTTTCTCCCAGTTGATTGGGCTTAACTGCTTCTTTTCAGCTACTCTCAATGTGGTTGCTGCTTCATTAATCAGATCAATGTTGTCCTTAGTTGGTGGCCTGGTGAAAGCAATTGTAGGCACAATTACTTTGCTAACTTGAATATTAAGATGCTGCTCCCCCTCACTTGAGCCTTTCTCCCCCTTTTTGTTATCATCAAGTTATATGGGAGGGAGTTGAGCAACCACCAACTGTTGGAGTAGAGTAGTCTGAGTTTCTTGATTGTGAAGTATCTTGGCCATTGACTTCTCTACAATAGATATTCTTGAGTCCATGGCCTCAACTTTCCTATTGAGATCAGCCCCCTTCCTTAGCTTTTGAATAATTTCAGTTATGGTGGTTGCAGGGAGTCTAGCATCCATCCTTTCAATGAAATCTTGCTTGACTTCAGAAATTTCTTGCTTGATTGCATCCACACTCTGACTGTGTTGGAGGGCTTGAATTTTATGCAGCTGGAGTGCTTTAAGATGTGCTGTGAGTAGCTTCTTTGTGTTGGCATTAGTAGATGCCTGAATGGCTGCTTGAGTGTCATAAATTAGCTTGAATAGAGTTGATTGGAGATGTGAGTAGGAGCATTCTTTTGTAAGCATCCAGGATGGAACATCTGCATCTTCCCCTATGTCCATGCTATCTTCCTCATCATCCTCACCAGCATCCCTAAACGAAGCTTCATCCAGTTCAAAATCACTGCCAATGTTAGAAGGCATAGCAGTGATTGCATCATTTGCTCTTTGTAAAATTGTGTAGTATGCACCAAGTTCAGCAATCTTTCAGCCTCCTCATTGCCCTGTACAGCTAGAGTTTGGTAAGCTGTCACAGGATGAGTAAATGTCTCAGCATCCAGGGAAATGGAATCTATAACGGCTTGATATTCTTGCTGATATAGCCTTTCCCTTTATGCATCATTGATATTTATTGACTCACTTGCAATGGCTTCCATCCTTATCACTCTTATACCTGCATTTCTCTCTTGATCTCTCTTTTATTGCATCAAGGTCTCACCTTGGCTCCCCACCCTCACACCCTCACCTTCACCATCTAAGGTGGGACTCCTCACACTCTCTTTTACCAGTCCTGAAGAAATGGACTGCATTGGTTCACTCTTTTCCTCTCCTTTTTCCTGGGAGCAACCTAAACTCTCACTCATGTCACTCCCTTCCCTCAATCCTAAGAGTGATTGCGCTACTACTAAGTCTTCTACACTTATAATAAATGATGAAATTTGAAGTTGTGCAGAGACACTCGACAGATAAGGAATATCCATCGGGTTAGTAGTTTGACTATCCTACGGATAACTGCTGTTAAGCTTATCCATCGGGATACAATCACTACTCGACGGATGAACAATATCCATCGAGTGAGTAGAAATGAATGAGTTTGGACTGGAAACTATTATGGACTCTATGCAGATTGATGAAAATTTTGACACAGATGTCTCAACAGTTTTAGAAAGAATTGGCAAGTGAGCCAACAAATCATCTAGAAGATGATGCTCACTTGCTTGGATTTTTGGCTTCTCCAAGAGAGTTAAAGATGGAGAATTTGGAAGTGATGTGTTTATCATGTCAACATCCAAAGAGTGTGTGGGAGAGTTTGGTGTTTCATGTGCTTCTATTATTAAAGATTTTGGCTGTGACTCCACATTTATTAGAGCCACATCAACCTGACTTTGAAAGGTGCAGTGACTGTGTCTTTAGCACCAGTTTGCACAGTGTGTGAACCCTGTGCATTCCTAAGGGTCTTTGATTTCTTCTTTCTAGTATAAGTTTAGGGTGAGCTTGTGTCCCTTACCCTTTTGCCCTGTGCTCTTGGTTGAGACCTATGTTCAATAGTCACATCCTTTTGGGAGAATGCAACTAGTAATGAGCTTATATCCTTATTAAGCACTGCAGTTTGTTGGGAAACTGCAGTGTGGCTAGGTTGGGAAACACTCACCTCTCCAACCTTATCCTTAGGGTTTCTTTGATGTTCACCCTGTCCCTCACCCTTCTTGCCCACCTTCACTCTCCCCTCTTTTGGTTTTGTGGATTTTACAACTGACATCTTTTGAGAGACACCAGAGGGGGCTTTCTTTGTCTTTGTTTTTGAAATTTTGGATTTGGTAGCTTGGGTAGGCAACTGTTGGGTCAATGACACAGTTGTCATAACTACACTAGAATGCAAAGAAGTTTGTGAGGCTGGAAGAGTAGAGACAGTTGAAATTACCTCACTTAACTGAGGTGCCTCCATAACTGGAAAATAGAAGAGTGGCACCTCTTTGTGATGGTTTGCCCTGTTCAAATCTGCAATGATTCTCCTTTCTTGAACCCAACAATCTAATTTGCTGGTTGGGTTCTCAAGCACAATATCTTCAGAGAGGTGGTTAGCAAGCATCATTATAAATCTAGCATAGTAAACATTTTTACCCCTCTTATTTAGCTCCCCTAACTTAAACCCCAACTCAAATATGACAAGATCACTAAAGTTGAAAAATTTATCAGTTACTAGCATGTAAAGCATGTTGAGCATAGAGATATTAACTGAATCAAAATAGCTAATTTTACCAGAAAATACCTTAGTAACTACATCACACAGATAACTCCACTCCTTCCTAAGACCCAACCTCCTAATTTCACTTAATTTAGAAGTAGAGAGTGCATAGCCCATGGAGTTAAGCATATTAACAATGTCAGTGTTTGTGTGTGGAGAAGTTACAATATTATCAGGAATTTTGAAACATGCTTTAACAATATCACTATTAACACAGAATTCCTTACCTTTAATAGTGAAAGTCATAGTCTTATCAGTTGAGTTGTATGTTACAGTTGTCCATATTTCTTCAACGACCTCACAGTAAATGGTGGGTGATTCCAGCATGGCATAGTTGAGTTTGCAGTTCTTCACAAAATCCATCATTTTGTGGTAGTCGCCAGACTGCTGAATCCCCTTGTTCACTAAAGCCGTGAATTTGTTCTTCTCGTAGATAAATCCAGTTAGAGACATGATCTTTACGACTGGTACCATTGTTAGAGAGTAAAAACTTGCAGAGAGAGAGAGAGTAAGTGCTTTTGAGAAAGAAAGAAGTTAGAGCAGATGATTTGAGAATGATAAAGGAAAAGCAATGAAAATGAATTATGCTTTTATACTATCTCAAAAATAACTGTCAAAAATAATAAAGTAACCAATAAGAATTTCCCAAAATAGTCGTTTAAAAATAAACTGTAAAAATTCCATCAATTATCTGTCGTGTTATGCTTACAAACTATAAGTATACTCGATGGATATGTTCAGAGAATCAAAGACTAAGAATAAGACAATTCGACGGATGAGGATAAATCATTTATCCGTCGAGACATAAAATATTCCAGAAAAATAATTGATTTTATTAACAAAATATATACCGACGGATAATCAAACTCGATGGATAATGATCATCCGTCGAGATGTAAATTTTGACTTAGCCAAAATTCCATCCAAGACTGAAAAATCAATTAAATTTCTGGCTACATTACAACTTGCAAATTATCTGTAAAGATTCAAGAGTAATTTAGCATACCTAACTCACTTACCAACCTTGAAAAGGTGGATTCATCCAGTGGCTTGGTAAATATATCTGCAAGCTGCTTTTCACTTGGAACAAAATATAGTTCCACAGTACCATTCATTACATGTTCCCTTACGAAGTGGTACTTGATGTCTATGTGCTTTGTTCTTGAATGTTGTACTGGATTTTCAGTGATGGCAATTGCACTTGTGTTATCACAGAAAATAGGAATCCTCTCAACTTGCAAACCATAGTCTAGCAATTGATTTTTCATCCATAATATCTGTGCACAGCAACTACCAGCAGCAATATATTCAGCTTCAGCTATAGAAGTAGAAACTGAATTTTGCTTTTTACTGAACCAGGACACAAGCTTGTTTCCTTGAAATTGACAGGTTCCTGTTGTACTTTTTCTATCAATTCTGCAACCTGCATAATCTGCATCTAAATAACCAGTTAGATCAAAACCAGAATCTCTAGGGTACCAAATGCCAAGTTTTGGTGTTCCCTTGAGATATCTGAAAATTCTCTTAATAGCTACTAAGTGAGATTCTCTATGATCAGCCTGAAATCTAGCACAAAGACATGTAGCAAACATTATATCTGGCCTACTAGCTGTTAAGTACAGAAGTGAGCCAACCATGCCCCTATAACTTGAAATATCCACAGACTTTTCAGTAGTGTTTAATTCAAGCTTAGTTGCAGTGGCCATGGGAGTTTTTGCAGATGTGCAATCCATTAGATCAAACTTCTTTAAAAGATCATAAATGTATTTAGTTTGACTAATGACTATTCCATCACTAACTTGCTTAACTTGCAAACCAAGAAAGTAAGTTAGTTCTCCCATCATGCTCATTTTATACCTACTTTGCATCATTTTGGCAAACTTTTTGCAAAGTTTCTCATCTGTAGAGCCAAAAATAATGTCATCTACATAAATTTAAACAAGTATGCTAGAGCCATTAACATTTCTAAAGAATAAAGTTTTGTCTACAGTACCTCTAGTGAAGTGATTCTCTAAAAAAAACTTTGACAAAGTATCATACCAGGCTCTAGGTGCTTGCTTCAGTCCATAAAGTGCTTTCAAAATATAGTAGACATATTCTGGAAATTTTGGATCTTCAAAACCAGGAGGCTGACTAACATAGACTTCCTCCTCCAAATCTCCATTCAGGAAGGCACTTTTGACATCCATTTGATAGACCTTGAAATTGGCATGGGCTGCATAAGCTAAGAAAATTCTGATGGCTTCAAGTCTTGCAACAGGAGCAAATGTTTCATCAAAATTCATTCCTTCTTGTTGAAAATAGCCCTTAGCAACCAATCTAGCTTTGTTCCTGACTACTATGCCATTTTCATCCATCTTGTTTCTGAATACCCATTTGGTGTCTATTGGATTCTTTCCTTTAGGCTTGGGTACCAGCTTCCATACCTTATTCCTTTCAAATTGGTTTAGCTCCTCCTGCATAGCTAAAATCCAATCAGGATCCAACAAAGCTTCTTCTACCTTCTTTGGTTCTTCCTTAGATAGGAAACTGCTATATAGACATTCTTCCTGAGTTGCTCTCCTTGTTTGAACTCTAGAAGATACATCACCAGTGATGAGCTCAAAGGGGTGATCCTTTGTCCATTTCCTTTGTTGAGGTAGACTAGCTCTAGATGAAGAGGCCTCATTGTTGTCTTGATGTGTGATTGAGTTTTGATTATTAGAAACTCCCCCTGAGTTTATGGATCTTTGATTTGAGAAAGGGGAACTTTCTGTAAGTGATCTATTTTGAAATTCAACTTCTTTTGATGACCCGACGGATGGTGAATTTTGAGTACCGATGGATGAAGCGGGTTATCTCCCGACGGATAAAGCAGATTGTCTCCCAAAGGATGAAGCATTTTGCAACTCGACAGATGTTGAATTTTGTGCTTCATTGGTAGTAGATTTTTCTACATTATCCTTTGACACTGTTTCTTGATCACTTTCATCATCACTGTCATCACCAACCATCTCCACATTGTCAAATTTGAGGCTTTCATGACAATCTCCATCTTGTAGTCCTTCAATATTTTTATCATCAAACACAACATGTATTGATTCCACAACAATGTAGGTTCTCAGATTGTAGACTCTGTATGCTTTACCAACAGCATATCCAACAAAAATTCCTTCATCCGCTTTAGCATCAAACTTCCCCTTCTGATCAGTTTGATTTCTCAAGATATAACATTTGCAGCCAAAGATATGAAGAAAATTTAGATTTGGCTTCTTGTTCTTGAAAAATTGGTAGGGAATCATGCATTTTCTTGATTAACCAGAGAAATATTCTGAGTGTAGCATGCAGTATTTACTGCTTCAGCCTAGAAATATGTTGGTAACTTAGATTTTTCAAGCATTGTCCTTGCAGCTTTAATAAGTGATCTGTTCTTTCTTTCTACTACTCCATTTTGTTGTGGAGTTCTTGCTGCTGAAAACTCATGCAAAATCCCATTTTCTTCACAAAATGCTCTCATGACAAAATTCTTGAACTCAGTTCCATTGTCACTCCTGATTCTTCTAACTTTGAAATCAGGGTGATTGTTAACTTTCCTTATGTGATTGATGATGATTTCACTAGCCTCATCTTTGGACTTAAGGAAATATGTCCAAGAGAACTTTGAGAAATCATCCACAATTACTAGGCAAATGGACAACACATTGACTGGTCCAAACAAATCCATGTGTAGCAGTTGCAAAGGCTCTTCAATTGTTGAATCAAGCTTCTTTCTGAATGATGTTTGAATTTGCTTTCCCTTTTGGCAAGCATCACACAATCCATCCTTAGAAAACTCCACTTGAGGAATGCCTCTAACCAGTTCTTTCTTTACAAGCTCATTCATGGTCTTGAAGTTTAGATGGGATAGCTTCTTGTACCAAAGCCAACTTTCATCTTGACTTGCTTTACTGAGAAGACAAGTAACAGATTCAGAATTTGATGTGTTGAAGTCAGCTAGGTACACATTTCCTTTTCTCACTCCAGTGAGAACCACTTTGTTGCTCCTCTTGTTTGTCACAACACAGGCTTCTGAGTTGAAGGTTATTGAATTGCCTTTATCACACAGCTGGCTGATACTCAATAAATTATGCTTGAGACCATCCACTAAGGCAACCTCCTCAATGATGACATTGTCTTTTGAAATCAATCTATATCCCATATTATAATCGTTGCTGTCATCTCCAAAAGTAATACTTGGGCCAGCTCTTTCCTTGAACTCTGTGAGCATGGTAGAATTACCAGTCATGTGTCTTGAACACCACTATCCAAGTACCACAGATTCTTTCTGTTTCCCTGCACACTTTAAAATCAAATCAAGTTGATTTTGGTACCCAAGTTTCCCTGGGTCCTGCCTTGTTAGCTTTCTTCTTCTGTTTCTTAGGTTTGATCTCATTTGACTTGGGGATATCAGATTCATCCTTAGTCATTTGAGTAGGACCTTTGAAACCATTCCTTAAAACAGAATTATCATGCACATTTTGATTAACAGGAAATGGCATACTATTAGTAAACATGTTATTCCAGTAGGGCATGCTAAATGGCATTTGAGGCATACTAAATGCAGCATAATAAGGATTAGGTGCAAATGGCATATTAGAAAATTGTGCATTCATATTCTGTGAAGACATATCATTCATAGGCATAGAAGGCATGGCATTCATGTTGGGGAAATGAGGTGGCACAGATATGGAAGTAGGCATGACAGTTTTGCAATTAACAGACAGATGATTTACACTATCACACTTAACACAGAGTTTTCTTGGAGCATACTTATCAGGTGTGTAGTTGTTATGTTTGTTAATCCCTACTTTACCATTTCTATTGTTTTTCTTTTTAACCTCTGTTTTAACCTCAATCTTTTCTAGTCGGTCATTTAATTGCTTGATAGACAGATGACCAACATTCACTTTCTTCTCCTTCCTCACTTGACTAGATTCTCCTGAAATGAAGTTTTTGGAAACTGATCTATATTTTTCATTTAACTTGGCAAGTTTGGCTTTACTCACAGGTTTGCTTGCAGCCAACGGATGAGGATTTATGTCGCTCGACGGATAATCCTTTTAGTTATCCGACGGATGACTCTTATCATCCGTCGAGTCCACATCTGTTAGCAATCCTTCAACCAAATTGGATTACAGCTTCTCCTTATTCTTCTTCCAGGCTGCATCACAAAAGGACTCAATACCTTGAACTTTGGTGATTTGAGCATGAACATCTCTAGATGTTTTCCATGCCTTAATCACCTCATATTCTCGTTCAAGCTGCTTCTTCAAGATCTCTTCTTTCTTCAAGGACTCAGTTAATTCATCCTTAGCAATTTTACACTCAATTCTCAATTTTTCAAATTCAATAAACTGAGACTCTAGCACATTATTCCTCTCACTTAAAAACAAATTGTTTTCTTTGATTTTAGCATTTTCCTTAGTGAGGTACTTAAGTGTAACACGCAAATGATATAATTCTATAGACATGTCATTTATTGCATCATTACACTCAGCTTTAGATAAATGTGCAAGGTTAGTGGTGATTACCTGATTACTTGAAGAACTTGTCTCTGTTTCATAAGACTTTCCCATTAGAGCTAGATTGACATAGCTGACATCCTCATCCTCATCCAGACCATATGATGCCCAGTCATTTTCTTGTATAATGAAAGCCCTTTCCTTTTGTTTGAGCAACTCAAAATATTTCTGTTTATAATCCACAGGATCAAACTTTTTCTTGCTGACTGACTTTCTACACTCACTGGCAAAGTGCCCTGCCAAGCAACATTTGAAACATTTGAATTTATATTTATCCACCATATTTCTATTTGGCTTAGATGCTCCAAAGTTCTTCTTGAACTTGAGCTTGGCAAATCTTCTGGAAAGAAATGCTAGATGTTCATCAATATCATCCATATCATCTTGGCTCAAAGAATCTTCATTTTCTGCTACCAGCCCCTTGCCCTTATTTTTGCAGACCTTTGAAGTAGACTCAACAGCTTCTATCTTCATCTCCTTCTCTTTCTCTAACTCAGCAACCAGTGCAATGGACCCTCCTTTCTTTCTTCCTTTCTCCAATATTTCATCTTGCTTTATTTCAAGCTCATAAGTCTTTAGAATGCCATATAGTCTCTCTAGTGTGAACTTCTTGTATTCTTGTGAATTACTCAAGGAGACTGTCATTGGTTTCCACTCTTTTGGTAGGGATCTCAAAAATTTGAGGTTAGAATCTTTGGTTTGGTAGACTCTTCCATGCAGCTTTAGAGCATTTAGTAGCTTTTGAAATCTACTAAAGATATCAGTGAGCATTTCACTTTCTTCAAAGTGGAAATGCTCATATTGCTGAATTAGTAACTTCATCTTGTTTTCTCTAACTTGTTCAGTGCCATCACAGATAATCTGAATTATACCCCAAACTTCCTTGGCAGATTTGCAATTGATGATGTTGTCAAACATGTCACCATCTACTCCATTGAAAAGTATATTCATGGCCTTCTTGTCTTTCCTGACTTTTTCAATATCAGGATCTGACCATTCATGCTTTGGCTTGGGAACTGATGGCTCATTTCTAGTTGCAGCTCTCATTGTTACATGAGGACCTCTCTCTATGCAATCCACATAGGCCTCATCTTGAGAAAGTAAATGAAGATGCATCTTTACCTTCCAATGATGGTAATTATCTTTGTCCAGAAAAGGAATCTTGACTCCAACATCCTTCTTGTTCATCTTGCTATTTGTTGTGATCTTTAAACTCTTTGTTCTTTAAGAGCTTGCTCTGATACCAATTGTTAGTCCCTAACAATGCAACAAGAATTACAGAAGGGGGGTTGAATGGAATTCTTGAAACTTTTTCTCCATTATAAAATGTTCTAACATAAAATATATATATATCACTGTTTTAATTTGTATAGTGCGGAATGACAAGTTAAATATGAATCAAAATACAAAGTAATAAAAACACAAGTCTTTAAAACTTTCTGGTGGATTTGAATGTATCCACCAAAGATATATATATATATATATATCAAGAGAACTCTGTGAAGCTTAAATAGCTCACAGCTGCTTACAAATAAGAATAACTAAACTTACAGAGAAATGCTAAGGATACAACTTACAATTGTTTCTCTGAGAGAATACTTGCTTAGTCTTCTTGTTGTTCTATTTGTTGCTCTTGGTTTATATATCACCAAGATTACACAGTAATAAGACAAGATAATAAAACAAAACCTATCAATTCTAATACTATGTTGCTTCATTACTCTATTCCAGCATCTTTGAATATCTTCATAATAACATGAAAATGGCAATGCTTCTTTGTTCTCAAAAACCCAGTTGAATAGGCTTCCACATTCCTTTTGTATACACTCGACGCATGTGACTGTGTTGTCACTGTCAATAGATGTTTGAATTCATCATCCATCGGGTACATGATCATCCGTCGGGTTGCCTTGTTGATCATACATCGGGTAGCTTAGTTGATCATCCGTCGAGTAGCTATTTGGAACTTGACTTCATTTCATTTATGCAGAATTACAAGACATCATCTATGTACAATTAATGCATATCTAATTAAAGTCAACATGACTTAATGCTACTACATAATCTATACAAAGGTGTTTACAGAAATGTGCTACAGGACTTATTTTTACATAAGCTACTCACTCGATGGATGTCAAATCATCATTCGTCGGGACTATATTGAGTCATCCATCGGGACTATATTTGCTTATCCGTCGAGTGCTACATATTACACTCAGTTGAATATACTAATGTGTTTTGTTAATGAAATCATCAAGTTCACAACATATTCACAACATGACTGCATTAGCTTTGAAAACTTTTCACAGAGTTTGGCATTTGTAGAACCAAAAATGATATCATCAACATAAATTTGGACTAAAAGTAAGTCCTTGCCATGGTTGATATAGAACAGAGTTTTATCAATTGTTCCTCTGGTATATCCACTTTCCAGAAGAAATTGTGCCAGAGTTTCATACCATGCTCTTGGAGCTTGCTTTAGGCTATAGAGTGCTTTATCAAGTCTGTAGACATGATTAGGAAATTTTGGTTCTACAAATCCTGGAGGTTGTTCAACATATACCTCTTCTTTTAATTCTCCATTGAGAAATGCACTATTTATATCCATTTGAAAGACTTTAAACCTCTTGTGAGCAGCATAAGCCACAAAGATTCTTATGGCTTCCAATCTAACAACTAGAGCATATGTTTTATCATAATCAATGCCCTCATGTTGAGAGTAACCTTTAGCAACCAGCCTTGCTTTGTTTCTTATAATTATGCCATCACTGTCAGTTTTATTTCTAAACACCCATTTTGTACCAACAACTGATTTGTCCTTTGGTCTTGATACTAGAGTCCGGACTTTATTTCTTTCAAATTCATTAAACTCTTCCTGCATTGTTTGCACCCAATCAGCATCTTGAAGAGCTTGTTCCACTTTCTTTGGTTCAGTCTGAGATAGAAAGGAATGATAGATACATTCATTTGGTGTTGTTGTTCTAGTTCTGACACCTGCTTCAGGATCTCCAATTATTAAGTCAGGTGTGTGTGTGATTTAGTCCACTTCCTTGCAGATGGAAGTTGATCTCTAGAACTGGATCCTCCCCCATGATTCATGTTGTCTCCATCAGCATTTTCTAATGCTCCCCCTGAAGTTATGCTCTCTAAGATTCCAGAATTTGAGTTGGATCCTTCAGGATTTGAAGAATTAGAGTTTCCAGAATTGTCAGAATTTGGCTCATCAGAACTTGATGAATCATAACTTGAAGAGCCAGTGACTGGTTCTGATGCTTCTTGAGAGTCTTGAGATGTGGTATGATCATCAGCTTGCTCCCCCTGAACAGGTTCATTTGCCTTTGGAGCAGTTACCACAGTTTCAATGACATCAGAATTTAACTCGTCAGAACTTACAGGATCAGGATTTAGGTCATCAGAATTTTAGAATCAGAATTTACATCTTCATTTTCAAATATCAGCTGATCATGATCATTGAAATCTTCAAGCCCGGTAATCTTTTTATCATCAAAAGATACATTAATAGATTCCATGACAACCCTTGTTCTTAAATTGTAGACTCTGAAGGCTTTTGTGGAAAGTGGATATCCAACAAAAATTCCTTCATCAGCTTTTAGATCAAATTTTGACAGTTGTTCAAGATGAGTTTTACGAACAAAACACTTGCATCAGAATACATGAAAGTATTTCAAATTTGGCTTCTTTTTATTCACCATCTCATATGGTCTTTTTCCATGCTTGTTTATGAGTGTAGCATTCTGTGTAAAATAAGCAGTCTACACAGCTTCAGCCCAAAAATAGGTTGGTAGCTTTGCTTCATCAAGCATAGTTCGTGCAGCTTCAATAAGAGTCATGTTCTTTCTTTCTACAAATCCATTCTGCTGTGGAGTTCTAGATGCAGAAAATTCCTGCTTTATTCCTTGCTCTTTGCAGAACTCTTCCATTATTGAATTCTTGAACTCAGTGACATTATCACTTCTTATTATTTTAACAAAATCTTTGACTAACTTATCCAGCTGTCTGACTTGATTAGTTAGAATAGATGCAATTTCATTCTTCTTGTGCAAGAAATACACCCAAGTGTATCTTGTGAACTCATCCACTATAACCATAGCATATTTTTTCTTTGCAATAGATATGACATTGACTGGACCAAATAGATCAACATGCAGTAAGTGATAAGGCTCAAGAATTGAGGATTCAGTTTTGCTCTTGAATGAAGATTTTCTTTGTTTTGCCTTTTGACATGAGTCACAAAGACCATCAGGAGCAAACATTGATTTTCGAAGTACTCTCACAAGATCTTTCTTTACTAGCTCATTTATGTTATCGAAATTTAAATGAGAGAGTCTTTTGTGCTAATTCTAGCTTTCTTCAATTGATGCTCTTCTTAACAGACAGATTGCAAAACCATCAGAATTGATTGAAAGTCTGGCTTCATATATGTTACCATATCTGTAACCTTTCAGAACCACTTTTCCTGTAGAATTACTTACAACTTCACAGTGTTCTTCAAAGAAATCCACATGATAACCTCTGTCACAGATTTGACTCACACTTAGCAGATTGTGTTTATGTCCTGAAACAAGAGCTACTGATTAAATTATGACATTCCCAAGATTGATATTGCCATATCCCAGAGTCTTTCCCATGTTGCCATCTCCATAAGAAACTCATGGGCCAGCTTTCTCCACAAAGTCTGATAGCAGGGCTTTATTTCCAGTCATATGTCCTGAACATCCACTGTCCATAACCAGGATGTTTTTCCTGTTGCCCTGCAATCACAAAGACCACTATTGATTAGTTTTAAGGACCCAGACTTGCTTGGATCCTTTGGCCTTATTAAGTTTGTTAGCATTTACAGCGGATTTAGTTACAGAGTTTATGCTAACATGCTTTTTATCAGACTTTATATCAGACTTTATATCAGACTTTGTATCAGAATTTACACTAGAAGGAATTACACTAACTTTCTTTAAAGAAGGTTTTATTTCATAATAATCATAGTACAAACTATGATATTCCTTACAAGTATAAATAGCATGCCATAAACTACTACAATGGAAACAAGGATTTTGTGGTTTAAACCTAACAGACTGACTCTTAACTCCTGATCTAGAAGGTAAAGAGTTTATATCTTTATTTTTCCTGCAAAAAGAAGCAAGATAATTAGAGTTTCCATAATTATAGCATTTCTTTCTAGGAGCATTAGGAACAGGCATATAATTATTTACTTTTATTCACAGCTTCCTTTCCATTCCTATTTTTCCAAGCTTCCTTTACCTTGTTCACATTTTTATTCTCTTTCAGCTTATACTTAAGCTGCTTCTTGATCATTAAGCCAATGTTTACTGTTACGACCGGCATTTTATGTAATATTATTTGTGAATTTGGTATAATATTAAGTCAAATGAAAATATATTCAATGATTGTACGTTTGTGTGAGTGAAAATTTCTGCATTATAAATTTGCTTTGGGTAGTATATGATTTTTCAAAGCAAGAGTTTATTTAATTTCTTTATTTTTGATTTATAAGGAATATTCTAAGCTTTGGAAAAATCTTCTTTTAAAAGGCATTTTGATCACAAATTTTGAAAATGATTTTATAAAGTCTCTAAAAATACAAGTTATTTTATGGTATAAATTTTATAATTTTTGAACTTGTATTTTATTTTATAAAAATAAATCTTTACAAATTTTATTTGTTATAATTATCAAATTACATGAATAACCTTGCATGCAAACTCTCTTTCTATTCTCTCAAAGGGCAAATAAGACTTTTCCAACCCCACTAACTCATTTGATTATTACCAAATTACTACCTTAGCCTTGCATACAAAATGGCCTAACTTTAGCCAAGGGACATTTTTGTAAGTTCTCACTTCCACTCATTACTTGTCAACCAAATAGCATAAAACAAACAAATCAAAGTGGAGAGAAGTCATTCATCATTTCACACTCCAACACACCATAAAAATTTCTCTCTTCCCCTCCCTCCCTTTTGCTCTCGGCCGAACCCCATTTCCCCCACTCCCTTCCATTTTTCATTCCATTTCTCATCTTCTCTAGTGTAATTCTTTCACCTACATTTATTTTATATACTTCCCAAGAGTTTTGTGATTTGGAAGATGAAGTTTCATGGTTGCATGTGTAGTTTTGTGTGATCTCCAAAGAGAAACTCTTGATTCTTGTGAATTCAAGAGCTCTCTATGAGATATATTATGTATATGTGCTAACTAAGTGTTTTATGGAGATATCATGCTTTAAAATCCTTTGCATGCTACTGAAATCTCATTATAAATTTATGTTTAGCCATGCATGCTAGTTTTAAGACATTAAAATGATGATCAACCATGTTTTGCATGCTATTCTTTTCGAAATCATGTTGTTATCTATAAAATTCGAAATAGATGTGCTTAAATAGATTGTTTCCATGATGAATTTCTTATTAATACTTAAAAGGAGTTATATTTCATAATTATTAAGGATAAGTATTAGGTGCAAGTCGATTTTGCAAGCATTTACAACTTTATGCCTAGCCGAAATCTTGTTATGTGCTTTCCATGAGTTGCATGTTATATATTTAGTTGCATGTTGTTGTTTTTAGGAATGGATGATCTCACCCAATGTTATTTTGAGAATAAAGGAGTTAGTTCAGTAGATTACCATGTATAAGTCTTGGTTTAAGTATTGAGTTTTTGTTAGTTGAGTTGTCAAGTCAAAACCTTGGAAAAATGAGAGTTATAGTTTCTGCAGAAAAATCAGTTTTATACCCTGAGATTTAGAGTGAGTTTTGACCATGTCATTGATGTGCACTTTGAGGCCCAAGCTACCAGAAGTTAGTATGGGGAGTATATAATAGGTTTTAGGAGTTGGTTGGAGGTTTGCATGTCATTTGGTTAGGTGCACAAGTAGAATAACAAAATCTGTCCAGCAGGGGACAGTTTTGTTGCAACTTAGAAATAGGGAGATTTGGCCATGTCATGGGTAGGCCCTCATTAGGCCCAATTGGGCCTTAGTTAGAGGGTATGTCAGAGAAGTTTTTCCAACCATAGTTCATAGGATATGAGCTAGAACCATGTGTCACAAGTTAATTCAAGTCAGGGCATTTTCTGCTCAGAAAAACAGGGGAACCTTGGACTTTTAGCTTAGGCCCAAGAAGGCCCAAGCCAGGCCTTTGAGCCACATCAAGCTTGTGAGATGCCCTTAGGTCAGGAGAGTCTTGTGTAAAAATTTTGAAGAAAAAATTGTAGTTTAAGAGTGTCTAATGCACTCAAGAAACCTTAGTTACCATTCTGAAATTTGCACCAGTGAGCACTTTCACTTATCACATAGTTTTAGGACACTTAGAAGTGAGTATTAGGTCAACCACCATAGTTGTAAGATAGTATAAGGTCAGTAGAGAAAAAGGCACAAGTGAGGGTCAATAGGTTTTGGATAATTTAGGAAAGGCACATTGAGTTAGGAAGCCCAAATTTGAAGACTTTGTTTAGTTATCGACCAAGTGACTTAAGTGGTGAGTCGAGATCATCCAAGCCTAGTGTGGCATTATGGTGTATATGATGTTATTGGTATTAATATACGATATGTGATTATGTGGCTACGTGTGTACATTTGAAAATATAATGGTGGATATGAATTAAGTGCGTATAGGCCTAAGTGCCATCCATGTTTAATTTCGGGTTGTAAATAGGTTAAGATGGTAAGAATATATTATAATGAGGATTATTATTATTTTTGTAGGATCTTGAGACGAGGGAAAACTTGCCATAAAAGTCGAGTGAAGCTCCAGTTGTTGCTCCTACCAGTCAGACCAAACCAGTCTATCTCAAGGAAAGTGATTCAACTTGACCTTCGTATTTACTGTAAACAGTTCATATATATATCGATGCAATTATCCTGAGTCATTTTGATATATTTAAATCAAGCGTATCTTTTGTTTATCTTTGAGTTACATAGAGATGCCATGAACCCTCGAGTACGTATTGCAAGTAGTTCAAAAGTCTTTCATGATAGTTTAATGCCATGATAAAATAGAGATTTGTTATAATACCTTATTGATCCTTTTGATTATCATGCTATTGATCCCTGAGAAATCTTGATATTGCACCCTGATGCTCTGATTCAACTCTTGAAATAACCTCGATAGAAACTTTATCTTGATACCTAAAAGCCAATCATTTCTTAAATTCATTCATGATTGTTTGATAACCCTATCCTTACCCTAAAAGATTGATACCCTGTTATATCTTGAGCTGATGATCACTTTCTTTATATTTTAACACCTCTATCCTATTGGAACCAGTGATGATTATCTTCTTGATGTTCTAATACCTATACCTTGTCTACAACCATTGCTTTAAGCCTAGTTTGGCATTACTCTTTCATATTATCCAATAGCCTTGCTCAATTTCCTTGTCAAAGTTCTTGTTTATGGAAACCTCTCAATTACCCTAATATAGTAAAGTCTAGTGGATCATGGCCCTGAGATTTAGTGTCATATTTCCAGTGTTTCAAGTTGATCTATAATCCCTTGATAAAAATGATTACAGTCGAAAGAGATTTTGTCATAAATCGGCATCAGTTTTTAAAATGATTAAAATGTGGATTTTTCAGTCCCAAAGGGGGATAAATGTTTTCTTTGAATGGTGGATCTGGACTGAGACGCGAGTCCTTTCCACACTTATATTAGGCTTAAAAGTTGCCTAGGGATTCCCAATAATGTTTTAGAACCCAGCGAGGTTCGGGATTACTTCGCGGCTGATCACCGGCTGTAATCCGTAGCGTCATAAAATGATTTTGATTAAGAATGATTTTTAAAATTTGTTTTGATGCAAGCAAAATAATGCCAACTCACATAAGTTTTATCTCTCGTTATCATTGATTATGTCTTTCCATTGACATTCCTAAAGGTATATCTCGATTTATGTTTTGCGTTGTACTATTAGCACTTGTTGAGCTTTTGGCTCACTTCTTGCTTTACCCTTATATTACAGCTAGCAGCTATGGTTAGATTCAAGCAGACTGCCCGTTAGACCTGTGATGCTGATGCTTATGATCGAGCTCAGGTAGAATAAGTAATAATAGTTGTGTGAGGACTCGGTATTTGTAATCAGATGTAATAGTTGGTAGTGTTGGGCTGTTCCAAACCCTAAACTGTAAGATCTTGGATTTTGGTTGTGTATTCTTCATTAAAAAGATGTAATAGCTATATTTATTTCGCTATTTAAGTTGGGGGTGTGACAGGTTTTGGTATCAGAGCTACGGTTTAGAGTCCCTGGACAGCCCAAATAGGTTATAGGATTTGTGTGTAGGTTATAGATATTATGCGAGAGAGTAGTTTAAGTAAATTATTATTAATACTCCTCTTATTGGTTGTCAGCAAAGGGTGCATTCCTCGTCATCCTCTAGGTCGGACGACACTATTGCTTTCTCCGTGTATGCTGAGTTGAGGCGCGAGTTCGACATGCTTCAGGGCAAGTACGACCGACTGATAGACCGACTGAAGAACGTGTATCCGGACAGCCGAAACTTCGAAGGGAAGCCCAAGGAGCAGATGATTGTGAGACTTGAGACCTTGGTTCAGTACGTCAACACTAAGCTTGAGGAGATTCCAGCACACCGGGACCGTACCAGCCAGTATGTCATTTAGATGGTGGCGGATGAGCTCCAGAGCATTGTGAAGACGCTTCGAGAGGAAAAGACTACCAAGCCCCGTTCAGATGGAGTAGAGCCTTAGTTCTTTCCATTTACCTTTCATATTGTTGTACTATCAGACTCTATGGAATCCCGAGTTGTTTCCGTCTTTCCTTTAAATAAGCCTGTTATTCCTAGAATCAGACTATGTCCCAATCCTATGTACTGTGACATTTAAAAATTTCAATAATTATGTGCTATTGTTCCATTTGCTCTCAACTGTTATTTTATGTTTTTATCATCATATCTGCTTAATTTGGAAACTTGACCCCATATGTAAATGAGAATGCCATGCGATACCCTCGAATCATTTTATCATTCATATTTGTTATGAAACAACTCTTATTTCAGGATCATGCCTCCCAAAAAGAAGAACCCAACAACCACCTTCACCACAGACCCAAATATTCTTCGACTACTGGAAACCTTGCAACAGCAAACCAATGCTATAGCTCAACAACAACTAACCCTTCAATAACGAATTGAAAACCAAGATAACCGTGAGCCACACCAACCACCTGAACCACCAGTACCACCTAGACAAATTGTCACTTTCAAAGCTTTTCAGAATGTGAATCCACCTGTATTTCATGATACCACTGATCCAGTGATAGCAAACACCTGGATCAAGGAGATGGAAAGGGCTTTTGAGTTGGTACAGTTAGGAGACGATCAGAAGACGCCGTATGCCACTTACTTCTTGAAGGGAGAAGTCATCTATTTGTGGGAATCAGTAAAAGCTATGGAAGTCAATCAGCAGGTTTCTTGGGAGAGATTTAAAAAGTTATTTCTGGACAAGTATTACCCTAAGTACATGCAGAATCAGATGGAGCTAAAATTTCTTGAGTTGAAGCAAGGGAACATGACTGTATTGGAGTATGAGAAGAAGTTCACTGAGTTGTCAAGGTTTGTGACAAAGTATACCAGCACTGAGGAGGAAAAAGCAAAGAAATTTCAGCAAGGATTGGAGCCTTGGATCAGAGATAGGGTGGCTATGTTTGAGCTTGAAACTTATGCGGGAGTAGTACAGAAAGCTGCTCTTATTGAGAATAATGGGATGCAGTCAAGGAAAGAGAGGGATAACAAGACGAGGAAGGTTCCATTTTATGGAGAAAAGTCTGAAGCTGGAAGTTCGCAAGATCGGAATGTAAAGAGGATTGGTTTCCAGAAGGGCGGAAATTTTCAAAGGAAGGGAAATTTGGGCAAAAGGCAAGAATCAAAAGGGAACAATCAGGCAAGCCAAGGGCAAGTTGGAGAAAACAGGTTCCAGAGGCCAGAATGCAAGCACTGTGGAAGAAGGCACCCCGGAGTATGCAATAAGCTGAGTATGACCTGTTATAGGTGCAATCAGAAGGGACATTTGGCAAACGAGTACAAGATGCCGAAGCCAGGAGTTACGTGTTACAAGTGTGGGAAGACTGGACACATGGCTAGGGAGTGTAAGGCAACAGGACCAGTCAGAGCTCTGATGAACGTGGCAAGTACCAGTGCAAGCGTGCCAGCTGAGGTATTGGCGTTACCTCCACCACCCGCACCAACCCCGCAAGCAATAGCAAGGACATTTGATCTAAAGATGAAAGATGCTGTTCAGAATTCTGAGGTGATAGCAGGTACACTTTTACTCAATAATGTCAAAGCTAAAGTATTGATTGATTCGGGAGCAACAAGATCTTTCATAACAGAATCTTTTGTTGATAAGCTCCAATGTGATAAAACGGTTATGAGTGAGGTAGTAAATGTGGTAATTGCGAACCAAGAGAAGATTCCTGTGAATCAATTTTGTCCAAAATGTGAGATTGATATTTTGGGATATAAGTTCTCAGCCGACTTGATACTCTTCAAGCTGGGAGAGTTTGATATAATTTTAGGAATGGATTGGTTAGGAGAGAATAGCGCTCAGATAAATTGTAAGACCAAGAGAGTGTATTTAAAGACGAAGAGTGGAGAGAAGGTAGTATTTAAGGGGCAGAGGCAAGGGCAACTATTTCTTACAATTATTCAGGCTAAGAAGTTACTTAGAAAAGGTTGTGAGTCGTTCCTAGCATATGTAGTGGATTCAGAGAGAGGCAGCCCCAGCATGGAAGATATTCCTGTAGTTAATGAGTTCCCCGATGTGTTTCCCGATGAACTACCAGGCTTACCACCAGATCGACAAATTGAGTTCGAGATCAACCTTGCTCCAGGCACGGAACCAGTTTCAAAGGCTCCGTATAGGATGGCACCAGCAGAAATGAAAGAGTTGGCGAGCCAGCTACAAGAATTATTGGATAAGGGAGTGATACGACCAAGTACGTCGCCATGGGGAGCACCTGTTCTCTTTGTGAAGAAGAAAGATGGGAGTATGCGTCTATGCATAGATTACCGGGAGTTGAATAAAGTAACGATCAAGAACCGCTACCCGCTACCAAGGATAGATGACCTTTTTGATCAGTTAAAGGGAGCAAAATGCTTTTCGAAGATTGATTTGAGATCGGGATACCATCAATTAAAGATCAAGGAAGAAGATATTCCCAAGACCGCATTTAGGACCAGATATGGGCATTATGAATTCCTAGTAATGCCGTTTGGATTGACCAACGCTCCGGCCGCATTTATGGATCTGATGAATCGAGTATTTAAGAAGTATTTGGATAAATTTGTCGTGGTATTTATTGATGACATCCTTATTTATTCTAAGTCGGAAGAAGAACATATGCAGCACCTCTGGATAGCATTGGAGATACTCCGACAAGAGAAGTTGTATGCCAAGTTTACCAAATGTGAGTTTTGGTTAAAGGAAGTTCAATTTTTGGGGCATGTTATTGGAAATGAGGGAGTTAAAGTGGATCCGGCGAAGATTGAGGCAGTTATGAGTTGGGAGAGGCCAAAGACTCCTACGGAAGTGCGAAGTTTTCTAGGATTGGCCGGATACTATAGAAGATTCGTCAAGGATTTCTCGAAGATCGCCACGCCATTGACCAAGTTAACCAGAAAGAATCAAAAGTTTGAATGGAGTGTAGAATATGAAAATAACTTTCAAGAGTTAAAACAGAAGTTGGTAACAGCTCCGGTGTTGGTACTTCCAGATGATCAAGGGAATTTTGTAATATTCAGCGACGCTTCACATAAGGGTTTGGGTTGTGTGTTGATGCAACACAGTAAGGTAATAGCATATGCGTCAAGACAGTTGAAGCCGCACGAGTTAAAGTATCCGACGCATGACTTGGAACTAGCCGCCATAGTGCACTCAAGATTTGGAGACACTATCTCTATGGAGGGAAGTGTGAAATCTACACGGATCACAAGAGTTTAAAGTACATTTTTACTCAGAAAGAGCTCAATATGAGGCAGAGGAGATGGCTGGAATTGATCAAGGACTATGACTGTTCGATAAATTACCATCCTGGAAAGGCAAACGTAGTGGCCGATGCGTTGAGTCGGAAGGAGAGATTGAATATGATGATAACATCAAAAGAGTTATCTGAAGAAATCGGAAAATTTGAATTGGAACTTTGTGCTTATGGGAAAGTCAAAGAAGTTTGTCGTGCAATGACCTTTCAGCCAACACTAATGGAAAAGATAAAGAAGTGTCAAGAGGAAGTAATGGAAAAAGAGAAAAATCAGTTATCTGGAGAAGAGATTAATACTAAAAGGGATGAGCAAGGAATACTAAGGTTTTCATCCAGAATATGGATTCCTCATGTACCTGAATTAAAGAATAAGATCCTCCATGAAGCCCACCATTCGAAATTTTCAATCCACCCGGGAAGCACCAAGATGTATCAAGACTTAAAGAAGAACTTTTGGTGGCCAAATATGAAGCGAGACGTGGCAGAATGGGTTGCGAAGTGCTATACTTGTCAGAAAGTAAAGGCAGAACATCAACGACCAAGCGGATTAATTCAGCCCCTGAAGATTCCAGAATGGAAATGGGAAAATATCGCTATGGACTTTATAGGAGGACTACCGCGAACAAAATCCGGACATGACGCAATATGGGTTATAATTGATCATCTTACGAAGTCGGCGCATTTCCTTCCAATAAATGAGAAGTCGTCACTGAACAAGTTGGTTCATCTGTATGTGCACGAAATCGTATTAAGGCATGGAGTACCCGTATCAATAGTTTCAGACAGAGATCCCCGATTTAACTCGAGATTCTGGAAGCAATTCCAGGAATGTCTTGGCACGAAGTTGAATATGAGCACGGCGTATCACCCGCAGACTGATGGTCAGAGCGAAAGGACGATTCAGACAATCGAAGACATGTTGCGCAGTTGTGCAATCAATTTTGCAGGAAGTTGGGACGACCACCTACCATTGATTGAATTCTCATATAACAACAGCTATCATTCCAGTATCGGCATGCCACCATATGAAGCTTTGTACGGGCGAAAATGTAGATCACCAACAAGTTGGGATGAAGTAGGAGAAGGAAGAATTCTCGGCTCAGAATTGGTACAACAGTTGCATGACTCAGTCAAGTTAATTCAGAAAAGGTTGCTTGCTGCTCAAGATAGACAGAGGAAGTATGCGGATCCAGCGCGTAAGGATGTTCAATTCCAAATTGGCGAAGCTGTGTTGCTAAAGGTGTCACCTAGGAAAGGGTTGATGAGATATGGCAAGAAAGGAAAGTTAGCACCTAGATACATAGGTCCTTTTGAGATTTTGAGTCAAGTAGGAAAGGTGGCCTACGAGTTGGCCTTACCACCTCAGTATCGACATGTGCATAACGTGTTCCATGTGTCGTTACTTAAGAAATATAATCCTGACACTAGCCATGTGATAGAATATGAACCCGTAGAAATTCAGGCAGACCTGTCATTTGTGGAGCAACCGGTTAAAATACTCGACTGGCAAGTAAAGAGTCTTAGAAATAAGTCAGTAAAGTTAGTAAAAGTACTTTGGAAGAACCCTAAGGTCGAAGAGTCGACTTGGGAGTTAGAGTCTGATATGCGTTCCCGGTATCCTCATCTGTTCTCTTAGATTCTGGGGACAGAATCCCTTAAGGGGGAGAGGATGTTACGACCGGTATTTTATGTAATATTATTTGTGAATTTGGTATAATATTAAGTCAAATGAAAATATATTCAATGATTGTACGTTTGTGTGAGTGAAAATTTCTGCATTATAAATTTGCTTTGGGTAGTATATGATTTTTCAAAGCAAGAGTTTATTTAATTTCTTTATTTTTGATTTATAAGGAATATTCTAAGCTTTGGAAAAATCTTCTTTTAAAAGGCATTTTGATCACAAATTTTGAAAATGATTTTATAAAGTCTCTAAAAATACAAGTTATTTTATGGTATAAATTTTATAATTTTTGAACTTGTATTTTATTTTATAAAAATAAATCTTTACAAATTTTATTTGTTATAATTATCAAATTACATGAATAACCTTGCATGCAAACTCTCTTTCTATTCTCTCAAAGGGCAAATAAGACTTTTCCAACCCCACTAACTCATTTGATTATTACCAAATTACTACCTTAGCCTTGCATGCAAAATGGCCTAACTTTAGCCAAGGGACATTTTTGTAAGTTCTCACTTCCACTCATTACTTGTCAACCAAATAGCATAAAACAAACAAATCAAAGTGGAGAGAAGTCATTCATCATTTCACACTCCAACACACCACAAAAATTTCTCTCTTCCCCTCCCTCCCTTTTGCTCTCGGCCGAACCCCATTTCCCCCACTCCCTTCCATTTTTCATTCCATTTCTCATCTTCCCTAGTGTAATTATTTCACCTACATTTATTTTATATACTTCCCAAGAGTTTTGTGATTTGGAAGATGAAGTTTCATGGTTGCATGTGTAGTTTTGTGTGATCTCCAAAGAGAAACTCTTGATTCTTGTGAATTCAAGAGCTCTCTATGAGATATATTATGTATATGTGCTAACTAAGTGTTTTATGGAGATATCATGCTTTAAAATCCTTTGCATGCTACTGAAATCTCATTATAAATTTATGTTTAGCCATGCATGCTAGTTTTAAGACATTAAAATGATGATCAACCATGTTTTGCATGCTATTCTTTTCGAAATCATGTTGTTATCTATAAAATTCGAAATAGATGTGCTTAAATAGATTGTTTCCATGATGAATTTCTTATTAATACTTAAAAGGAGTTATATTTCATAATTATTAAGGATAAGTATTAGGTGCAAGTCGATTTTGCAAGCATTTACAACTTTATGCCTAGCCGAAATCTTGTTATGTGCTTTCCATGAGTTGCATGTTATATATTTAGTTGCATGTTGTTGTTTTTAGGCATGGATGATCTCACCCAATGTTATTTTGAGAATAAAGGAGTTAGTTCAGTAGATTACCATGTATAAGTCTTGGTTTAAGTATTGAGTTTTTGTTAGTTGAGTTGTCAAGTCAAAACCTTGGAAAAATGAGAGTTATAGTTTATGCAGAAAAATCAGTTTAATACCCTGAGGTTTAGAGTGAGTTTTGACCATGTCATTGATGTGCACTTTGAGGCCCAAGCTACCAGAAGTTATTATGGGGAGTATATAATAGGTTTTAGGAGTTGGTTGGAGGTTTGCATGTCATTTGGTTAGGTGCACAAGTAGAATAACAAAATCTGTCCAGCAGGGGACAGTTTTGTTGCAACTTAGAAATAGGGAGATTTGGCCATGTCATGGGTAGGCCCTCATTAGGCCCAATTGGGCCTTAGTTAGAGGGTATGTCAGAGAAGTTTTTCCAACCATAGTTCATAGGATATGAGCTAGAACCATGTGTCACAAGTTAATTCAAGTCAGGGCATTTTCTGCTCAGAAAAACAGGGGAACCTTGGACTTTTAGCTTAGGCCCAAGAAGGCCCAAGCCAGGACTTTGAGCCACATCAAGCTTGTGAGATGCCCTTAGGTCAGGAGAGTCTTGTGTAAAAATTTTGAAGAAAAACTTGTAGTTTAAGAGTGTCTTATGCACTCAAGAAACCTTAGTTACCATTCTGAAATTTGCACCAGTGAGCACTTTCACTTATCACATAGTTTTAGGACACTTAGAAGTGAGTATTAGGTCAACCACCATAGTTGTAAGATAGTATAAGGTCAGTAGAGAAAAAGGCACAAGTGAGGGTCAATAGGTTTTGGATAATTTAGGAAAGGCACATTGAGTTAGGAAGCCCAAATTTGAAGACTTTGTTTAGTTAGCGACCAAGTGACTTAAGTGGTGAGTCGAGATCATCCAAGCCTATGTGGCATTATGGTGTATATGATGTTATTGGTATTAATATACGATATGTGATTATGTGGCTACGTGTGTACATTTGAAAATATAATGGTGGATATGAATTAAGTGCGTATAGGCCTAAGTGCCATCCATGTTTAATTTCGGGTTGTAAATAGGTTAAGATGGTAAGAATATATTATAATGAGGATTATTATTATTTATGTAGGATCTCGAGACGAGGGAAAACTTGCCATAAAAGTCGAGTGAAGCTCCAGTTGTTGCTCCTACCAGTCAGACCAAACCAGTCTATCTCAAGGCAAGTGATTCAACTTGACCTTCGTATTTACTGTAAACAGTTCATATATATATCGATGCAATTGTCCTGAGTCATTTTGATATATTTAAATCAAGCGTATCTTTTGTTTATCTTTGAGTTACATAGAGATGCCATGAACCCTCGAGTACGTATTGCAAGTAGTTCAAAAGTCTTTCATGATAGTTTAATGCCATGATAAAATAGAGATTTGTTATAATACCTTATTGATCCTTTTGATTATCATGCTATTGATCCCTGAGAAATCTTGATATTGCACCCTGATGCTCTGATTCAACTCTTGAAATAACCTCGATAGAAACTTTATCTTGATACCTAAAAGCCAATCATTTCTTAAATTCATTCATGATTATTTGATAACCCTATCCTTACCCTAAAAGCTTGATACCCTGTTATATCTTGAGCTAATGATCACTTTCTTTATATTTTAAAACCTCTATCCTATTGGAACCAGTGATGCTTATCTTCTTGATGTTCTAATACCTATACCTTGTCTACAACCATTGCTTTAAGCCTAGTTTGGCATTACTCTTTCATATTATCCAATAGCCTTGCTCAATTTCCTTGTCAAAGTTCTTGTTTATGGAAACCTCTCAATTACCCTAATATAGTAAAGTCTAGTGGATCATGGCCCTGAGATTTAGTGTCATATTTCCAGTGTTTCAAGTTGATCTATAATCCCTTGATAAAAATGATTACAGTCGAAAGAGATTTTGTCATAAATCGGCATCAGTTTTTAAAATGATTAAAATGTGGATTTTTCAGTCCCAAAGGGGGATAAATGTTTTCTTTGAATGGTGGATCTGGACTGAGACGCGAGTCCTTTCCACACTTATATTAGGCTTAAAAGTTGCCTAGGGATTCCCAATAATGTTTTAGAACCCAGCGAGGTTCGGGATTACTTCGCGGCTGATCACCGGCTGTAATCCGTAGCGTCATAAAATGATTTTGATTAAGAATGATTTTTAAAATTTGTTTTGATGCAAGCAAAATGATGCCAACTCACATAAGTTTTATCTCTCGTTATCATTGATTATGTCTTTCCATTGACATTCCTAAAGGTATATCTCGATTTATGTTTTGCGTTGTACTATTAGCACTTGTTGAGCTTTTGGCTCACTTCTTGCTTTACCCTTATATTACAGCTAGCAGCTATGGTTTGATTCAAGCAGACTGCCCGTTAGACCTGTGATGCTGATGCTTATGATCGAGCTCAGGTAGAATAAGTAATAATAGTTGTGTGAGGACTCGGTATTTGTAATCAGATGTAATAGTTGGTAGTGTTGGGCTGTTCCAAACCCTAAACTGTAAGATCTTGGATTTTGGTTGTGTATTCTTCATTAAAAAGATGTAATAGCTATATTTATTTCGCTATTTAAGTTGGGGGTGTGACATTTACCAAAGCTGGTTTATCCTGTTTTAATCTGTCAAAAGTTGACTTTTCTATTATCCTGTTTTTGTAAAAAATTTAACAGGATTTACCTTTTGCTTTTCAGTCTGTTTGATAATAATTGGCTTAATTGGCAAAGTCCCTTTCTCACTTTCATCATCTTTATAACCTAACCCCTCTTTCTAATTTCCACTATTTAGAATATTCTGAGTTGTTCTTCCTGAGTTAGTCCAAGTCCTGATGATTTCTCTTTCTTTTTCTAATTCAGTTTTTAGATAATCATTCTGTTTAAGCAATTTATTCTTAACATACACAGCATTATCCCTCTCTGTCTAAATAGTGTTCATCTTGACTAACTCTTCTTCAAGATAGCTATTTCTATTTTTGTACTTTAGATTTTCAGATTTTAATCTTTCATTCTCTAAAGTCTGATCTCTATAGCTAATATAAATGTTTTTCAGAAATAATCTCAACTCAGTAATATCTTCTGTATCAAAAGCAAAAGTTGATAGAGGTACCTTTAGTTCAGCTGCATCAGAACTGCTATTAGTATTTGCCATTAAGGCATAGTTCACCTTTTCTTTAGATTCTGAAGTGTCTGCCCAGTTTTTCTTCTTTGTTATAAGTGTCTGGCCTTTATCACCTTTTCCTTTCTTGCAATCAGGAGAGATGTGGCCTCTTTCACCACAATTGTAGCATTTGACATTTGAGTTGTCTCCTCTTTCAGACTTTCCTCCTTTGCCTTCAGTCTTTCTGAACCCTTTCTTGTCAGAACTTCCACCATTCCTGGAAAACTTCTTACCCTTTCTGAATTTCTTGTAGGCTATCTTTGTGATACCCTTCACCATAAGAGCACACCGTTGCATCATCTTTGCATCAACATCCATTTCAGATAAATTTTTAGATTCTGAATCATCCTCATCATAATCTGATGACTCTGAATCAGACTGTATGATGAGAGCCTTTCTTTTTGCCTTCCTAGAGACAATTGGCTTTTCCTCAGTCTTTAAAGCAACTGTCTTAGACTTCCCTCCATGCCTCTTCTTTCTATGCTCCATCTCAAGTTCATGAGTCTTGAGCATCCCATAGATTTCATCAAGAGACATATCAGTAAGTTCATAGTTGTCTCTTATTGTAGTAGCTTTCAAATCCCACTTTTCAGAAGGAGCTAGTAGGAATTTCAGATTTGAATCTTCTTCATCATATTCCTTATCCACTAGTGATAGATCATTCAACAGCTTTGTGAATCTGTCATAATTATCAGTTAGTGACTCATCAGATTTTGAGTTAAAGTGCTCATACTCCTGTGTGAGTATTGTCTTTCTGTTCTTTTTGATGGCATTGGTTCCTTGACATCTTATTTCCAATGCATCCCAGATTTCTTTTACAGTCTTACATCCAATCACCCTGTTTGACATGACATTGTCTAATGCACTATGAAGCAAGTGTCTTACCTTTGCATCCTTTCCTAGTGAAGAGATGTCTTCAGTGGCGAGATCTTTCTTTTTTTGGGGAATCATCTTATGTGGCTCATTCTCAACTGCAACAGAAAGCTTTGTGGGCTTGTGTGGACCATCATAAATTCTGTCTAAATATTCTGGATCTGCAGCTTCCAGAAATTTGGCCATCTTCACACTTCATACAGGGTACTCAGACACCCTGAGCATAGGAACCCTGATGGATTCATATCTACTCGTGTTGTGAATTGGTTGAACCTTTGCAGGTTCTTGAGGGTCCTGTATTTTTTATTGATCAGACATGATCGATTGTTTGTTTGGATCTTAACTGTTTGTAAGCTTAACAGATTGGCTCTGATACCACTTGTTAGGCCTCAATGATACTATAGAAGGGGGTTGAATATAGTATCTACAATCAATTCGATTATGAACAAAAGTATGTAATAGAAAACAAGTTTATTTAATATATCAAACTCTGTTACAATAGGTTTAATCTACTCTCTTAATGATGTATGATATCACTAAGAGCTGCTAGGGTTACAAAGAATAATATTCTCGTGAATGATAACACATATAGTGTAAACCCTAATCTGTGTTTATATAATACACACTTACAAGATAACTACTAATTTATATGATAATGATTCTATTTCCTGGAATACATCAATAAGAGATTATCTACTGCAGTCCTATAGTTGTCCAATTCTTCATGCATATCTTTACTTGTTTAATCCAGATCCTCTCCTGTAAATCAGTTGTTTTCCTTATCTGAAGTGTACCCGCACTTAAGTCCTAATATAAGTTTTGACGCCTTAAGTTCTGATAACTTCCTGTCTTCAGCAAATTCTGATTTCCAGTTAAAATCTGACACTAAGTTCTAAAACTAAACAAATCAGATTAGACATGACATCACAAATATATCTAACAGAAGACAAGGCAAATACAAAGAATCAAAATATTAGAAGAAAGACTGAAGTCTGTTTATAGGTCACTAAAAGAAGTTCATTAATATGATCATGCCTCAGTGAAGAGTAAAGGTTAAAGTGTCACGCCCCCAACTTAAACAGCAAATTAAATACACAACCAACTCCAAGATCTTACAGTTTAGGGTTTGGAACAGCCCAACACTAGCAACTATTACATCTGATTAAAAGTACCGAGTCCTCACACAAACTATTATTACTTATTCTACCTGAGCTCGAACATAAGCATCAGCATCACAGGTCTTACGGGCAGTCTGCTTGAATCTAACCATAGCTGCTAGCTGTAATATCAGGGTAAAGCAAGGAGTGAGCCAAATGCTCAACAAGTGCTAACAGTACGACACAAAACATAAATCGAGATATACATTAAAGAATGATAATGGAAAGACATAACCAAAGGTAACGAGAGATAAAACTATGGGAGATGACATCATTTTGCTTGTATCAAAACAATTTTAAAATCATGTCTTAATCAAAATCATTTTATGACGCTACGGATTACAGCCGGTAATCAGCCGCGAAGTAATCCCGAACCTCGCTGGGTTCTAAAACATTAACGGGAATCCCTAGGCAACTTTTAAGCCTAATATAAGTGTGGAAAGGACTCGCGTCTCAGTCCAGATCCACTATTCAAGGAAAACATTTATCCCCCTTTGGGACTGAAAACCCATATTCTATTTATTTCAAAAACTGATGCCGAATTATAACAAAATCTCTTTTAACAGTAAGCATTTTTATTAAGGGATTATAGATCAACTCGAAACTCGGGAAATATGGTACTAAATTTCAGGGCCATGATTTACAAAATTTTACTCTATTAGGGTAACCAAAAGGTTTGTTGAAAAAACTTAGAGGAAAAAAGAAGACACTTACATTTTGCAGAGAACTTGTACTGCTATATTTTTTGTTATTTCTTTTCTTCTTGTAAAACTCAAGGTAAACTAGCCATTATATAGGCTTTACAAACATATTAAAACTAACTATTGCTAAAACTAACCACTACTAATTAATGGGTAAATTACATGTCCATAATTTACTCCATAAGTCCACTACCCCACTACTAAACAATTCTAAAATAATATTTTTCTCTAATAATTAATCTATTGCTAAATATCTAATAATTAAATAAACAAATAATTAATAACTAAATTTAAGATTATTCCAACATTCACCCCCATAATCTTAAATTTACGAAGCACTTTCTCTTCGCCTGTGATGCACTTCTCATCACCATCAATTTTGATGCACTATCTCATCAAAAACACTTTGGAGCACTTTCTCTTCAAAAACACTTTGGAGCACTTTCTCTCCACAACTCTAAAGGAGTGGTTCTCCCTCGATCAATTGTGCCATCCTTTCTTCATCATTCTGAAATCTACAATTCTTTGCCAGATGCCCATATTTTTTGCATTTGTAGCATTGTGGCTTTCCTTTGTACCAGCAGTCTTTTTCTTCATGTCCCATCTTATGACAATGGTTGCATTGAACTTTGTTACCTGTGCCTTTTGAGGATGAAGCTTTAACTAATAGCAGTCCCTCATTTTTTCCTCCAATTTCTTCCTCCCTCATTGATCTCCTTTGGTCCACAGCGTGAAGTGAATTGATCAATTCTGAAACAGTTAATTTTGAAAGATCTTTAGTATCTTCAAGTGAGGAAATTTTAGTTTCATACCTCTCAGGAAGAGTCACTAAAAGTTTGTCCACTACTCTTTGACTTGAGAAATCTCCACCAAGTAGTTTGATTTGGTTAACAATGGACATCAACCTACTCCCATATTCCTTGACGCCTTCATTATTTTTCATTCTCATCATCTCAAACTCTCTCTTGAGGTTCAGAATTTGCATCAGTTTGGTTTGTTGATTGCCTTCAAATTCTTCCTTAATCTTTGTCCATGCTTCTTTAGGAGTATCACAACTCATAATAGTTGTAAAGATCTCTTCCGACACAGCCGAATGTAGACATGAAAGTGCCTTTGCTTCTCTAGCCACTTCTTCATCACGTTTTTTGATTTGGGCTACTGTAGGATTTTGTGGAAGAAGGGTTGGCTCAACATCACTCTCGATTGCTTCCCACAAACTCAAAGCTTTCAAATATGATTTCATTTTGATAGCCCATGAATTATAATGATCTCCTTTGAATAATGGAATAGAGACGGAGAAATTGTTTGATGCCATGGAAAATATTAAGGATAATATATATATGTATATGTGTATTTTTATAAGAGTTTTATAAGCCCCGGATCATATGGCTCTGATGCCAATGTTGAAAAAACTTAGAGGAAAAAAGAAGACACCTATATTTTGCAGAGAACTTGTACTGCTATATTTTTTGTTATTTCTTTTCTTCTTCTAAAACTCAAGGTAAACTAGTCATTATATAGGCTTTACAAACATATTAAAACTAACTATTACTAAAACTAACCACTACTAATTAATGGGTAAATTACATGTCCATAATTTACTCCATAAGTCCACTACCCCACTACTAAACAATTCTAAAATAATATTTTCTCTAATAATTAATCTATTGCTAAATATCTAATAATTAAATAAACAAATAATTAATAACTAAATTTAAGATTATTCCAACAAGGTTTTCATATGTCAGAACTTGGACAGGAAAATTTAGTGAGACTAATGGATAATATAAAGGGGTAATGCCAAACTGGGCTTAAAGCAATGGTTTCTCGTCAAGGTATAGGTGTTGGATCATCAAGAAGATAAGCTTCATGAATACTATGGGTGTTAAGGTATGAAGAAATGATTCTCTAGCTCAGGATATATCAGAGTTGTCAAGCTTTAGGATAAGAAAGAGGGGTATCAATCAATGAGGGATCACTTTGATAAGTTTCTGACTTTCAGGGTTCAAGGTAAGGTTCTATAGGAATTCAAGTATCAGGATGAGATATCAATACTTAGGAATCATCAGCATGTTAATCAAGAGGATCAATCAAGTAATATATCAACTCTTCATTTTATCATGGCATTTAACTATCATGAAGAGGCTTTTGAACTACTTGCAATACATACTCGAGGGTTCATGGCATTTCTATATAATTCAAAGATAAACGAAAGATACGTTTGATTTAAAACATATTAAATGACTCAGGATAATTGCATCAATATATATATATGAACTGTTTATAGTAAATACGAAGGTCAAGTTGAATCACTTGCCTTGAGAAAGGCTGGTCTGGTCTGACTCGTAGGAGCAACTCGAGCTTCACTCGACCTTTATGGCAAGTTTTCCCTCGTCTCGAGATCCTACATAATAATAATAATCCTCATTATAATATATTCTTACCATCTTAACCTATTTACAACTTGAAATTAAACACGGATGGCACTTAGGCCTATACGCACTTAATTTTATATTCACTTTTAAATTACAAAAGTACACACATAGTCACATATTCACATATCATATATTAATACCAAATAACACCATATATACCATAATGCAACACTAGGCTTGGATGATCTCGACTCACATCTTAAGTCACTTGGTCGCTAAACTAGACAAGGTCTTCTAATTTTGGCTTCCTAACTCGATGTGCCTTTCCTAAATTATCCAAAAACTATTGACCCTCACTTGTTCCTTTAGCTCTACTGACCTTATACCATCTTACAACTATGGTGGTCGACCTAATACTCACTTCTAAGTGTTCTAAAACTACGTGATAAGTGAAAACGCTCACTGGTGCAAATTTCAGAATGATAACTATAGTTTCTTGAGTACATTAGACACTCTTAAACTATAAGTTTTCCTTCAAAACTTTTACACAAGACTCTCCTGACCTAAAGGCATCTCAAAAACTTGATGTGGCTCAAGGGCCTGGCTTGGGCCTGCTTGGGCCTAAGCTAAAAGTCCAAGGTTCCCCTGCTTTTCTGGGCAGAAAACGCCCTGACTTGAATTAACTTGTGACACATGGTTCTAACTCATATCCTATGAACTATGGTTGGAAAAACTTCTCTGACACTCCCTCTAACTAAGGCCCAATAGGGCCTAATGAGGGCATACCCATGACATGGTCAAATCTTCCTATTTCTAAGTTGCAACAAAACTGTCCCCTGCTGGACAGATTTTGTTATTCTACTTGTGCACCTAACCAAAAGACATGCAAACCTCCAAACAACTCCTAAAACCTTTTATATATTCCAAATACTAACTTCTGGTAGCTTGGGCCTCAAAGTGCACATCAATGACATGGTCAAAACTTACTCTAAACCTCAGGGTGCTAAACTGATTTTTCTGCAGAAACTGTAACTCTCATTTTCCAAGGTTTTGACTTGTCAAACTCAACTAACAACAACTCAATACTTAAACCAAGACTTATACATGGTAATCTACTGAACTAACTCCCTTATTCTCAAAATAATCTTGGGTGAGATCATCCTTACCTAAGGTACAATTATGGCAAAACAAAAGAGATCACATTTCTCAACTCACCAATCATTAAGTTTTTGAAACCACAAGATATGCATTTTATAAAAGATAACCATGAATTATTACCATGCAACAAGAAGCATAAATCAATATTAACACATTATACCTACTGAAATTAAGGCTCACTAACAAAATCTTTCCAAATGATCAAAATCTTATAACATTCTAAGAGAAATCCACATGCATGCATGCCTTCGGGTTTTTCAATCCAAAACAACACATTTTTTACATATGTTCTATCATAAAATTGACATGCAAGCCTAGCATAAGATATACCTAGATGATCACTTAGCATGCAAGGAGTTTTATCAAATTTTCACCACAAAATTCAAGTCATTATCATATAAATATGCAAAAATTGAACAAAACAACAAGAATGATCTCAAGCACCATTCATTCGGCTCCCATATGGTCATGGCCGAATGAAATGGATGGGAATGGCCATTTAATCATCAAGAGTTTCCTTCTCAAGACTTGGAACTTATCCATTCCTTGTAGTCCTCTCAAAAACAACCCTAAACTCACAAGAATTAAGGTTGTATTTTGAGTTTCACTAAAACTTTTACATGCAACCTTTAAACTTAAACTTTCTACTCAAAACTCTTTGAAATATGAGTGATCATGGTATGGGAAGTAACATTTACTTGTGTAAAGAGTGGAAGCTTGGTTGAGGATTGAAGAAAAAAAAATGGGGAGGGGGTTTCGGCTTTTAGCCGAGAGTGAGAGGGGAGAGCCGAGAGGAGGGAGAAGGGAGGGAGGAGAGAGTGAGGTGTGGGTGGAGTATGAGAATGATCATAACATTTGCTTGTTTTTATGGTATTTGATTTGACAAAATTTGAGTGAAAAGGAGAATTGACAAGTCTATTCCTCCACTTATACTTGGTGCATTTTGCATGCAAGGGTAAAGAAGGAAATTGGCTAGAGAAATAAGAGTTAGTGGGGTTGGAATTGTCCTCTTTGTCCTTGAAAAGAATGAGAGGGTGGTTTGCATGCAAGGGCTTTCTTGTAATTTGCTAAATATGACAACTAAAATTTATAATGATTTATTTTTATAAAATAAAATATAAGTTCAAAAATTATAAAATTTATACCATAAAATAACTTGGATTTTTAGAGACTTTATAAAATCATTTTCAAAATTTATGAACAAAATACCTTTTAAAAGAAAATTTTTCCAAGGCTTAGAATATTCCTTATAAATCAAAAATAAAGAAATTAAATAAACTCTTGCTTTGAAAAATCATATACTACATAAAGCAAATTTATAATGCAGAAATTTGCACTCACACAAACGTACAATCATTAAATATATTTTCATTCGGCTTTAATATTATACCAAATCAACAAATAATATTACACGAAGATACCGGTCGTAACATCCTCTCCCCCTTAAGGGATTCTGTCCCCAGAATCTAGGAGAACAGATGAGGATATCGGGAACGCATATCAGACTCTAACTCCCAAGTCGATTCTTCGACCTTAGGGTTCCTCCAAAGCACTTTTACTATATTTACCGACTTATTCCTAAGACTCTTTACTTGCCAGTCGAGTATTTTAACCGGTTGCTCCACAAATGACAGGTCTGCCTGAATTTCTACAGGTTCATATTCTATCACATGGCTAGCGTCAGGATTGTACTTCTTAAGCAACGGCACATGGAACACATTATGCACATGCTGATACTGAGGTGGTAAGGCCAACTCGTAGGCCACCTTTCCTACTTGACTCAAAATCTTAAAAGGACCTATGTATCTAGGTGCTAACTTCCCTTTCTTGCCAAATCTCATCAACCCTTTTCTAGGTGACACCTTCAGCAACACAGCTTCGCCAATTTGGAATTGAACATCCTTACGCGCTGGATCCGCATACTTCCTCTGTCTATCTTGAGCAGCAAGCAACCTTTTCTGAATTAACTTGACCGAGTCATGCAACTGTTGTACCAATTCCGAGCCGAGAATTCTTCCTTCTCCTACTTCATCTCAACTTGTTGGTGATCTACATTTTCGCCCGTACAAAGCTTCGTATGGTGGCATGCCGATATAGGAATGATAGCTGTTGTTATAAGAGAATTCAATCAACGGCAAGTGGTCGTCCCAACTTCCTGCAAAATCGATTGCACAACTGCGCAACATGTCTTCAATTATTTGAATTGTCCTTTCACTCTGGCCATCAGTCTGCGGGTGGTATGCCGTGCTTATATTCAACTTCGTGCCAAGACATTCCTGAAATTGCTTCAAGAATCTCGAGTTAAATCAGGGATCTCTGTCTGAAACTATTGATACGGGTACTCCATGCCTTAGTACGATTTCGCGCACATACAGATGAACCAACTTGTTTAGTGACGACTTCTCATTTATTGGAAGCAAATGCGCCGACTTCGTAAGATGATCAATTATAACCCATATTGCGTCATGTCCGGATTTCGTTCGCGGTAGTCCGACTATAAAGTCCATAGCGATATTTTCCCATTTCCATTCTGGAATCTTCAGGGGCTGAATTAATCCGCTTGGTCGTTGATGTTCTGCCTTTACTTTCTGACAAGTATAGCACTTCGCAACCTATTCTGCCACGTCTCGCTTCATATTTGGCCACCAAAAGTTCTTCTTTAAGTCTCGATACATCTTGGTGCTTCCCGGGTGGATTGAAAATTTCGAATTGTGGGCTTCATGGAGGACCTCATTCTTTAATTCAAGTACATGGGGAATCCATATTCTGGATGAAAACCTTAGTATCCCTTGCTCATCCCTTTGAGTATTAATCTCCTCTCCAGATAACTGATTCTTCTCTTTCTCCATTACTTCTTCTTGACACTTCTTTATCTATTCCACTAGTGTTGGATGAAAGGTCATTGCACGACAAACTTCCTCGACTTTTCCATAAGCACAAAGTTCCAATTCCAATCTTTCGATTTCTTCAGATAACTCTATTGATGTTATCATTATATTTAGTCTCTCCTTCCTACTCAGAGCATCGGCTACTACATTCGCCTTTCCAGGATGGTAATTTATCGAACAGTCATAGTCCTTGATCAATTCCAGCCATCTCCTCTGCCTCATATTGAGCTCTTTCTGAGTAAAAATGTACTTTAAACTCTTGTGATCTGTGTAGATTTCACACTTCTCTCCATAGAGGTAATGTCTCCAAATCTTAAGTGCGAACACTATGGCGGCTAGTTCCAAGTCGTGCGTCGGGTACTTTAACTCATGCGGTTTCAACTGTCTTGACGCATATGCGATCACTTTACTGTGTTGCATCAACACACAACCCAATCCCTTATGTGAAGCGTCGCTGAATATTACAAAGTTCCCTTGATCATCTGGAAGTACCAACACCGGAGCTGTTACCAACTTCTGCTTCAACTCTTGAAAGCTATCTTCATATTCTACACTCCATTCAAACTTTTGATTCTTTCTAGTTAACTTGGTCAATGGCGTGGCGATCTTCGAGAAATCCTTGATGAATCTTCTATATTATTCGGCCAATCCTAGAAAACTTGGCACTTCCGTAGGAGTCTTTGGCCTTTCCCAACTCATAACTGCCTCAATCTTTGCCGGATCCACTTTAACTCCCTCATTTCCAATGACATGCCCCAAAAATTGAACTTTCTTTAACCAAAACTCACATTTGGTAAACTTGGCATACAACTTCTCTTGTCGGAGTATCTCCAATGCTATCCAGAGGTGCTGCTTATGTTCTTCTTCCGACTTAGAATAAATAAGGATGTCATCAATAAATACCACGACAAATTTGTCCAAATACTTCTTAAATACCCTATTCATCAGATCCATAAATGCGGCCGGAGCGTTGGTCAATCCAAACGGCATTACTAGGAATTCATAATTCCCATATCTGGTCCTGAATGCGGTCTTGGAAATATCTTCTTCTTTGATCTTTTATTGATGGTATCCCGATCTCAAATCAATCTTCGAAAAGCATTTTGCTCCCTTCAACTGATCAAAAAGGTCATCTATCCTTGGTAGCGGGTAGCGGTTCTTGATCGTCACCTTATTCAAATCCCGGTAATCTATGCATAGACGCATACTCCCATCTTTCTTCTTTACAAACAGAACAGGTGCTCCCCATGGCGACGTACTTGGTCGTATCACTCCTTTATCCAATAATTCTTGTAGTTGGCTTGCCAACTCTTTCATTTCTGCTGGTGCCATCCTATACGGGGCCTTTGAAACTGGTTCCGTGCCTGGAGCAAGTTTGATTTCGAACTCGATTTGTCGATCTGGTGGTAAGCCTGGTAGTTCGTCGGGAAACACATCCGAGAACTCGTTAACTACAGGGATATCTTCTATGCTGGGGCTGCCTTTTTCCGAATCCACTACATAAGCTAGGAACGACTCACAATCTTTTCTAAGTAGCTTCTTAGCCTGAACAATTATAAGAAATAGTTGCTCTTGCCTCTGCCCCTTAAATACTACCTTCTCTCCACTCTTCATCTTTAAATACACTCTCTTGGTCTTACAATTAATCTGAGCGATATTCTCTCCTAACCAATCCATTCCTAAAATTATATCAAACTCTCCCAACTTGAAGAGTATCAAGTCGCCTGTAAACTTATACCCCGAAATATCAATCTCACACTTTGGATAAAATTGATTCACAGCAATCTTCTCTTGGTTCGCAATTACCACATTTACTACCTCACTCATAATCATTTTCTCACATTGAAGCTTATCAACAAAAGATTCTGATATGAAAGATCTTGTTGCTCCCGAATCAATCAATACTTTAGCTTTGACATTATTGAGTAAAAGTGTACCTGCTATCACCTCTGAATTCTGTACAGCATCCTTCATCTTTAAATCAAATATCCTTGTTGTTGCTTGCGAGGTTGGTGCTGGTGGTGGAGGTAATGCCAATACCTCGGCTGGCACGCTTGCACTGGTACTTGCCACATTCATCAGAGCTTTGACTGGTCTGGTTGCCTTGCACTCCCTAGCTATGTGTCCAGTCTTCCCACACTTGTAGCACGTAACTCCTGGCTTCGGCATCTTGCACTCATTCGCCAAATGTCCCTTCTGATTGTACCTGTAGCATGTCATGCTCAGCTTATTACACACTCCGGGGTGCCTTCTTCCGCAGTGCTTGCATTCTGGCCTCTGGAACCTATTTTCTCTAACTTGCCCTTGGCTTGCCTGATTGTTCCCCTTCGATTCTTGCCTTTTACCCAAATTTCATTTTTTTTGAAAATTTCCGCCCTTCTGGAAACCAATCCTCTTTACATTCCGATCTTGTGAACTTCCTGCTTCAGACTTTTCTCCATAAAATGGAACCTTCCTTTTCTTGTTATCCCTCTCTTTCCTTGACTGCATCCTATTATTCTTAATCAGAGCAGCTTTCTGTACTACTCCCGCATAAGTTTTAAGCTCAAACATAGCCACCCTATCTCTGATCCAAGGCTCCAATCCTTGCTGAAATTTCTTTGCTTTTTCTTCCTCGGTGCTGTTATACTTTGTCACAAATCTTGACAACTCAGTGAACTTCTTCTCATACTCCAATACAGTCATGTTCCCTTGCTTCAACTCAAGAAATTTTAGCTCCATCTGATTCTGCATATACTTAGGGTAATACTTGTCCAGAAATAACTTCTTAAATCTCTCCCAAGAAACCTGCTGAGTGACTTCCATAGCTTTTACTGATTCCCACTAATAGATGACTTCTCCCTTCAAGAAGTAAGTAGCATACGGCGCCTTCTGATCGTCTCCTAACTGTACCAACTCAAAAGCCCTTTCCATCTCCTTGATCCATGTGTTAGCTATCACTGGATCAGTGGTATCATGAAATGCAGATGGATTCACATTCTGAAAAGCCTTGAAAGTGACAATTTTTCTAGGTGGTACTGGTGGTTCAGGTGGTTGGTGTGGCTCACGGTTATCTTGGTTTTCAATTCGTTATTGAAGAGTTAGTTGTTGTTGAGCTATAGCATTGGTTTGCTGTTGCAAAGTTTCCAGTAATCGAAGAATGTTCGGGTCTGTGGTGGATGTGGTTGTTGGGTTCTTCTTTTTGGGAGGCATAATCCTGAAATAAGAGTTATGTCAAAACAGATATGAATGATAAAATGATTCGAGGGTATCGCATGGCATTCTTATTTACGTATGGGGTCAAGTTTCTAAATTAAGCAGATATGATGATGCATATAAAAACGTAAAATAACAGTTGAGAGTAAATGGAACAATAGAACATAATTATTGAAATTTTAAAGGTCACAATACATAGGATTGGGACAAAGTCTAATTCTAGGAATAACAGGCTTATTTAGAGGAAACAATGGAAACAACTTGGGATTCCATAGAGTCTGATAGTACAACAACATGAAAGGTAGATGGAAAGAACTAAGGCTCCACTCCATCTGAACGGGGCTTGGTAGTCTTTTCCTCTCGAAGCGTCTTCACAATGCTCTGGAGCTCATCCGCCACCATTTGAATGACATACTGGCTGGTACGGTCCCGGTGCGCTGGCATCTCCTCAAGCTTAGTGTTGACGTACTGAACCAAGGTCTCAAGTCTCGCAGTCATCTGCTCATTGGGCTTCCCTTCGTAGTTTCGGCTGTCCGGATACACGTTCTTCAGTCGGTCTATCAGTCGATCGTACTTGCCCTGAAGCATGTCGAACTCGCGCCTCAACTCAGCATACACGGAGAAAGCAATAGTGTCGTCCAACCCAGAGGATGACGAGAAATGCACCCTTTGCTGACAACCAATAAGAGGAGTATTAATAATAATTTACTTAACCTACTCTCTCGCATATTATCTATAACCTACACACATATCCTATAACCTATTTGGGCTGTCCAGGGACTCTAAACCGTAGCTCTGATACCAAAACCTGTCACGCCCCCAACTTAAACAGTAAATTAAATATAACTATTACAACATTTTAAAAGAAGAATACACAACCAACTCCAAGATCTTACAGTTTAGGGTTTGGAACAGCCCAACACTACCAACTATTACATCTGATTAAAAGTACCGAGTCCTCACACAAACTATTATTACTTATTCTACCTGAGCTCGAACATAAGCATCAGCATCACAGGTCTTACGGGCAGTCTGCTTGAATCTAACCATAGTTGCTAGTTGTAATATCAGGGTAAAGCAAGGAGTGAGCCAAATGCTCAACAAGTGCTAACAGTACGACACAAAACATAAATCGAGATATACATTAAAGAATGACAATGGAAAGACATAACCAAAGGTAACGAGAGATAAAACTATGGGAGATGGCATCATTTTTCTTGTATCAAAACAATTTTAAAATCATGTCTTAATCAAAATTATTTTATGACGCTACGGATTACAGCCGGTGATCAGCCGCGAAGTAATCCCGAACCTCGCTGGGTTCTAAAACATTAACGGGAATCCCTAGGCAACTTTTAAGCCTAATATAAGTGTGGAAAGGACTCGCGTCTCAGTCCAGATCCACTATTCAAGGAAAACATTTATCCCCCTTTGGGACTGAAAACCCATATTCTATTTATTTCAAAAACTGATGCCGAATTATAACAAAATCTCTTTTAATAGTAAACATTTTTATTAAGGGATTATAGATCAACTCGAAATACGGGAAATATGGTACTAAATTTCAGGGCCATGATTTACAAAATTTTACTCTATTAGGATAACCAAAAGGTTTTCATATCTAAGAAATTGGACAGGAAAATTTAGTGAGACTAATGGATAATATAAAGGGGTAATGCCAAACTGGGCTTAAAGCAATGATTTCTCGTCAAGGTATAGGTGTTGGATCATCAAGAAGATAAGCTTCATGAATACTATGGGTGTTAAGGTATGAAGAAATGATTCTCTAGCTCAGGATATATCAGAGTTGTCAAGCTTTAGGATAAGAAAGAGGGGTATCAATCAATGAGGGATCACTTTGATAAGTTTCTGACTTTCAGGGATCAAGGTAAGGTTCTATAGGAATTCAAGTATCAGGATGAGATATCAATACTTAGGAATCATCAGCATGTTAATCAAGAGGATCAATCAAGTAATATATCAACTCTTCATTTTATCATGGAATTTAACTATCATGAAGAGGATTTTGAACTACTTGCAATACATACTCGAGGGTTCTTGGCATTTCTATATAATTCAAAGATAAACGAAAGATACGCTTGATTTAAAATATATCAAATGACTCAGGATAATTGCATCAATATATATATGAACTGTTTATAGTAAATACGAAGGTCAAGTTGAATCACTTGCCTTGAGAAAGACTGGTCTGGTCTGACTGGTAGGAGCAACTAGAGCTTCACTCGACCTTTATGGCAAGTTTTCCCTCGTCTCGAGATCCTACATAATAATAATAATCCTCATTATAATATATTCTTACCATCTTAACCTATTTACAACTTGAAATTAAACATGGATGGCACTTAGGCCTATACGCACTTAATTTTATATTCACTTTTAAATTACAAAAGTACACACATAGCCACATATTCACATATCATATATTAACACCAAATAACACCATATATACCATAATGCAACACTAGGCTTGGATGATCTCGACTCACATCTTAAGTCACTTGGTCGCTAAACTAGACAAGGTCTTCTAATTTTGGCTTCCTAACTCGATGTGTCTTTCCTAAATTATCCAAAACCTATTGACCCTCACTTGTGCCTTTAGCTCTACTGACCTTATACCATCTTACAACTATGGTGCTCGACCTAATACTCACTTCTAAGTGTTCTAAAACTATGTGATAAGTGAAAATGCTCACTGGTGCAAATTTCAGAATGACAACTATAGTTTCTTGAGTGCATTAGACACTCTTAAATTACTATTTTTCCTTCAAAACTTTTACACAAGACTCTCCTGACCTAAGGGCATCTCACAAACTTGATGTGGCTCAAGGGCCTGGCTTGAGGCTTCTTGGGCCTAAGCTAAAAGTCCAAGGTTCCCCTACTTTTCTGGGCAGAAAATGCCCTGACTTGAATTAACTTGTGACACATGGTTCTAACTCATATCCTATGAACTATGGTTGGAAAAACTTCTCTGACACTCTCTCTAACTAAGGCCCAATAGGGCCTAATGAGGGCCTACCCATGACATGGTCAAATCTTCCTATTTCTAAGTTGCAACAAAACTGTCCCCTGCTGGACAGATTTTGTTATTCTACTTGTGCACCTAACCAAAAGACATGCAAACCTCCAACCAACTCCTAAAACCTTTTATATATTCCCAATAATAACTTCTGGTAGCTTTGGCCTCAAAGTGCACATCAATGATATGGTCAAAACTTACTCTAAACCTCAGGGTGCTAAACTGATTTTTCTGCAGAAACTATAACTCTCATTTTCCAAGGTTTTGACTTGACAAACTCAACTAACAACAACTCAATACTTAAACCAAGACTTATACATGGTAATCTACTGAACTAACTCCCTTATTCTCAAAATAACCTTGGGTGAGATCATCCTTACCTAAGGTACAATTATGGCAAAACAAAAGAGATCACATTTCTCAACTCACCAATCATTAAGTTTTTGAAACTACAAGATATGCATTTTATAAAAGATAACCACGAATTATTACCATGAAACAAGTAACATTGAATATTGGAAGTAACATTTACTTGTGTAAAGAGTGGAAGCTTGGTTGAGGATTGAAGAAAAAAAATGGGGAGGGGGTTTCGGCTTTTAGCCGAGAGTAAGAGGGGAGGGCCGAGAGGAGGGAGAAGGGAGGGAGGAGAAAGTGAGGTGTGGGTGGGGTATGAGAATGATCATGACATTTGCTTGTTTTTATGGTATTTGATTTGACAAAATTTGAGTGGAAAGGAGAATTGACAAGTCTATCCCTCCACTTATACTTGGTGTATTTTGCATGCAAGTGTAAAGAAGGAAATTGGCTAGAGAAATAAGAGTTAGTGGGGTTGGAATTGTCCTCTTTGTCCTTGAAAAGAATGAGAGCGTGGTTTGCATGCAAGGGCTTTCTTGTAATTTGCTAAATATGACAACTAAAATTTATAATGATTTATTTTTATAAAATAAAATACAAGTTCAAAAATTATAAAATTTATACCATAAAATAACTTGGATTTTTAGAGACTTTATAAAATCATTTTCAAAATTTGTGAACAAAATACCTTTTAAAAGAAAAAATTTCCAAGGCTTAGAATATTCCTTATAAATCAAAAATAAAGAAATTAAATAAACTCTTGCTTTGAAAAATCATATACTACATAAAGCAAATTTATAATGCAGAAATTTGCACTCACACAAACGTACAATCATTGAATATATTTTCATCCGGCTTTAATATTATACCAAATCCACAAATAATATTACACGAAGATACCGGTCGTAACATAAAGACTTTCAGGGTTTCGGAAATGATGAAGATTCAGTGTATAAGTGCTACGAGAAGATTTTAGTGTATTGGCATTGATTGAAGATAGATAGTGTTCGAAGCATTGGAACTGAAGAATTGAAGACAAGGTATAGACAGAGGTTAAAGAGGACAACTGTAGTCTTGAAGTTATACTCACTGACAGGAGCTCATTTATATGTTCAAGCGTCGGTGAAGAATAGTGAATGAAGTATTCGAGATTGTAATAGCAAAGAAGACGTTGTCTAAAGTACCATTAAGGATTCCATTGAAAGTACAGTATTTATTGACAGTCAGTTTTCGAAGCGATAAAGTTGTTGCAAGCTTAACAATGTAATCAAGGCTATAATACGAAGACTTGAATTGAAGTTAGTCGTCTGTGAACCAGACCAGTTGCACTAGGTGTCAACAGCTCGCGAAAGGAATCTGGGTATTATTTTTAGAAGAATTGGTAAGTTGAGAAATGTACTTGGATTGAACATTTATTTGTTAAAGTACAAGAAGAGGTACGCGGGGTATACAGCTAGACAGCTCGAGGGATTGGCCTAGTTTAAAGTTTAACTGTTAACTTAAATAAATTTATTTAATGAACTTTAATATAATTTATTTAATAAACTTATAATTATTTATTTTATTAACTTTAAATAAGTTTATTTTATAAATCTAAATTAGTTTATTTATATAAGTTATATTTAAGTTTGTTTTATAAATTAATTTAGTTACAATTTAAACTAAAAGAAAAACAAAGAAAAAAAAGAAAAACAAAACAAAACAAAAAAAGAAGAGAAAATGAAAAATGAAAAAAAAAGAAACAAAAGGAAACATTGGCATGTACTTGTTTTGATTAGTTAAGCACATGTTCTGTAATAGTACTTGTCGCAAGTAACCTTCAAATTGTACAAGTAAAGGCAAGTCGCCAGTAAGTAAACACGGGAAGCATTGTTTTTTATTTAAGTACATACACTACCTCCTTGGTCGCAAGTAACAGGAAGGTTAACAAAAATAATTTAAGGCAAATCCATCCTCCTCCCTGTATGCACAAATAAGTTATAGGAGAGCTACCCTGTGTGTGCAAGTAAGTCTTGTTGAAATAAACTAAGTGCCAAATTCCCCCTCTGTGGTCGCCAGTAACTTCTCAGCCACTACTTTATTGTACAATCAATTATTTATGTGGTTCATTTTTAGCCACACATTTGAATTGATATAAGCCTACACTCAGCAGCAGATCAGTTCAGCAATCAATTTTTGTTCTGTTCATCTTCTTCTCCAACGATAGCTAGTGAAAATAGAAGCAAAGAAAAACAAAGAAGTTCAAGCACCTTGAATATCCGTTTAACTTCTCACCGGAGTAATGTTATAATGCTCGCTGTAACTCCTGTATATTCATAGGGGCATTATCAACGTTACCCGGTAATTAAATCCTTAGACAAACAAAAGCTAGATCATTGTATAGGATTTGATTTGTAAATCTTTGTAGTAGCTAGGAACTTTGTTATTCTTAGATTGTAGCCGGTTAATTTATTTACCGGAGTGTAGCAACACCCCTCGCGATTTATATATGAATATATATATTTCCCCGAATATCTTGAGTTCCTCGATTTATTGTTCCAAACACTATTCACCTCAAGAACACATAACCACTAAACAGACACTAAATTTTATATCCGCAAAAGATTTGAAAGAATTTTTTAATTTAGTGAGTATCATATTCAACCCCCCCCCCTTCTACGATACTTCGGGACCTAACACTACTTTCGAGGACTCCAAAGTCCATTATGAGTCTAACACTTGTCCACCAAATCTTTTAACCCTAATCTAACTCAAGGCTTTCCAAGAGGTCTCACCCCATAATTTAGAAGTACATTTTTTGACTTAATCCTTAGCATACACATCAAGGTACATAGGCATCTTGTTAAGGCAGATTGAGTCATGAAACACAAGAGCAGTCAAATAAAGTATTGAGCTCATAAACCTTGACATTTCATACACCTTAGTTTTTTACCCACAACATGTGGCACCGTCTGTGAGAAAAAGACATCAACCATAGTGACCACACGAAGCAGAAACAATGCTCCTAAAGGAGCATCAGCTGAAACTATCCAAACAATCTCATCTGCCATTAAGATTCCATATCATTCGACCTACTCTCAAGGGACGGCAAATCCTATCATTCCCCAATCCCAATCTCAGTCAATCCCGAATTTAGAGGCGAACCCTCACAATCTGCGGGTTTTGAGATGTCAAATATGGTGCACCATATGCCAATAAACCCTACCTATAGGATGCCGTTGTACTTTGAGGCTGGGGGAAGTAGGTTGCCCCTACCACCTCAACCATAACCATGGATCGACCCTAATTATATTAGAGGTATGCCGCCAACCAATAATGAACGAGATGTCTCTAGACCCTATACAATTGAGGAGAGCGGAGAATCACCCGATAAGGATGCTCACCATAGGAGGAGGCGTCAGGACAAAAAGCCCGTTGGAGGCAGACACCCCGAGCTCGTTGGAGGTAGGCGCCCCGAGTTTCAGGAAACTTAAGGGATGGAATCCAAGACTTTTGAATAAAGGATACGTGCTCATGAAGAAGAAATCCTAAGGCTAAAGAGAGATACAGAGATTAGTCAAAGTAAGCAGTCATCGAGAAACAACCAAGCTAGAGGAACTAGAGGAGCTACTCAAGTCATCGACTTGGAGGAGACTCCCAGGAGGAAATTGATGGATGTCCCTCGGGGAAACCCATTTAAGGTGCTCCCCCTCGGAGACCCAAACGATCCAACCCCGCCTTTCATGGCAGAGATCATGAACACCCATATCACAAGGAATTTCAAGATGCCCACTATAAAGGCCTATAATGGGACTGGGTATCCGGTGAATCATGTCAGGACTTTCTCTAATGCACTCCTGCTGCAACCTGTGAATGATGCAATCAAATGTCGAACTTTCCCTCAAACCTTATCAGGATTGGCCCAAAGGTGGTATAGCCGCTTGCCCCCATATTTGATTGGATACTTCAGTGATTTAAGTCAAGATTTCATCAAACAGATCATTAGCGAAAAGGTGCACGAAAAAAGATCAGCTTTCCTCATGAGTATTGTGCAAGGAGAAAAGGAATCTCTTAGGGACTACTTGAATCGTTTCATAAAGGAGGCTTTAAAAGTCCCGGATCTTGATGATAAGGTGGCTATGATAGCATTACAACAAGAAACAACGGACGAGTTCTTCAAAATGTCATTGACCAAGCGGCTACTAGAGAATATGTTATAGCTCCAAAGTACAGTAGGAAAGTATATCCAAGTTGAAGAAAGCATGAAGAAGATAGTGGTAAACAACGAGTCCGCTGGTGGCAAGAAGCGGAAGACAGACCAGGGATACAATGCAAAGGATAAGTATCCGCAGGTTAGCAAAGACACTAATTCATCACTGAAGAAAGGGGAACCTGGACAAAATTTCACTGAGTATGCAAGACTGAATGCCCCTAGGAGTCAAATCTTGATGGAAATTGAGAGGAATAGAGATGTTTTCCGGCCGAAACCTTTGAAGGATGATCCTGTAAGTTGGATAAAAGCAACTATTTTCAATTTCACAAGGATGATGGCCATGAGACTGATGAATGCTGACAGTTAAAAGACAAGATTGAGTTTCTTATTCAAAAAGGAAGATTGAGTAAATACACTGGAGATGGTGAGAGATGAGAAATGAACAATAATGGGATAGAAATTTTGATGGTCGAAGGAGAGATCAAGATGACTAGGGGTGAAATTTCCAACCACAAGGTCCAATGATTAATATGATCTTTGGATGGTCAAATGCTGCCAGCTCTTCTAAGAACTCAAGGAAGGCTTATGCACGAGAGGTCATGTAGATAGTTGGAGAAGCCCAGAAAAGAGCTAAAACTGGAGTGTCGATGGCATTTGATGATTTTGATTTGGAAGGGGTTAAGTTTTTTCATGATGATCCCCTAGTCATTACACCCATCATTGGGAACAACCTATAAAGAGAGTCTTTGTAGACAATGGAGAGTCAGTTGATATCATGCTTTATGATACCTTTATAAGGATGAGATAAAACGATTCTCAATTAACACCGACTAATATACCGATCTATGGATTCACTGGAGTCGAATGTCCAGTTGAAGAGTTAATTAAACTACCTCTAACAATGGGCCAGGAGCCAAGGCTAGCTACACAAATGTTGAATTTTGTGGTGGTTAAGGCTGGATCTACATATAATGCAATTATGGGGAAGATGTGTGTAATTTCCCAACAATACAACAACAATATTACAGAAGGTGGGTTGAATGGAATTCTGGTTTCTTTTTTATTTCTAAAAAACTCTTTATAAATATACAACTGCATTTTTGAATAAGCAAGAATGCAGATTAAGCTTTTGAAGTATTCTATGGCCATCATCTCCGGCCAGCAGAAACCCAAACGAGTAATTTTATGAACAAGGGTCCCGCCCCTCAGGTGTTGGCCACAAATGCCTTCATGCACCTCTTCAAGGGCTAGTCATACCCATCAGGCCCGAGACACCTTAGATAGGGAATCATAAAGGACCTCTTATACAAAATCCCATATATCAAGGAATACCTTAAGGCTCACACATATAATCTTCGTGGCTTCATCACATCATTAGGGAGCCATCCGGTCTGAAGGTGAGCTTTCATGGGATCAATCCATGACTCTCCAAGCCCAATGGGGTGACCAACTTAACATCAATACTTCGCATTTTCAAAACACGAAAGTACATACTGCCAAAGCTATTCTCAACTTAGAGGAGGCAAACTTGGACAATGCATCTTCCTTGGATTTTTCCTTCCTGAGGATGTACTCAACATGACATTTATCAAACTGAGTCATCACAGCTCTCACAAGTCACACATATATTGCCATTGTTTCATCTCTCGCCTCAAATTTTCCATTAACCTAGGACACCACAAGTTTTGAGTCTCCACAGACTTTTAAGTTTTTAATCCTTAATGTTCCCGATAGGCCTAGTTCGGCCATCAGGGCTTCATACTCAACCTCATTGTTTATGGTAGGAAAGTCTAATTTGATAGCGTGTTCAATCAGAAACCCGTCGGGGCTTTGTAAAACTAGCCCAGCTCCACTCAAATTTATTTTTGATGCCCCATCAAAATAGATCACCCATAACTCTTTGTTCCTAATTTCCTTCTCTCTGTTCCCATCTTTTCCCTCTATTCCTTGAGGTGTATCTTCATGCCCACGACTTCTTGGTTGTCGATGGTACATTCAACCACGAAGTCATCCAGGGCCTGAGCTTTGATTGTCGTTCGAGGTTTATATTTAATATCAAATTCCCCAAGCTCTATGGCCCATTTGATTAGCCTTCTACTGGCTTTTAGACTATGAATGATGTTTCTCAAAGGCTGGTTTTTTAACACCTCAATCTAATGAGCTTGGAAATAAGAACGCGGCATTCTTGAGGCCATAACAAGGGCTAAAGTAAACTTTTCTATAGTGGAGTAGTTCAAATCAGCCCCATGCAGAATCTTGCTGACATATTATATGGGGTTTTGGACCTTAAACTCCTCTTTTACCAACACGACACTTAAGGTGTTTTCAGAAATGACCAAGTATAAATACAGAGTTTCATTAAGGACTGGATTTTCCAACAATGGGGCTTGAACCATGTATTTATTTAATTCCTCAAATGTTGTTTGACTTTCATCAGTTTGTGCAAAATCTTTTACTTTCTTTAGAACCTTGAAGAATGATGGGAACTTGTCTCCAGATTTGGAAATGAACCACCCCAAAGCAGCAATCCTTCCAGTGAGTTTCTGAACATCTTTTACAGAGCCTCGAGGTTCCATATCTAGGATGACCTTTATCTTGTCGGGATTAGCCTTAATTCCCCTCTTGGAGACCATTAATCGCAAAAACTTCCCAGATCCTACACAAAAGCATACTTGGAGGGGTTCAACATCATCTTGTGACATCTTTAGACTTCAAAAGCTTCCCTCAAATGGGATATATGATCCGCCTTTACAAGGCTCTTGACTAACATGTCATCTATATAGACTTTCATGGTCTTTCCAATAGATCCATAAAAATCTTATTTACCAATATTTGGTCGGTGGCTCCTGCACTCTTGAGACCAAATGCCATAACAAGATAACAAATAACATCAAAGTCGGTTATGAATGATACCTTTGGGATGTCATCTCTATGCATCATGATCTAATTGTAGCCATTAAATCCATCTATGAAACTCAGCATCTCGTGCCCTACAGTGGCATCTATCAAAGTGTATATCCTTGGCAGAGGAAAACAATCCTTTGGGCATGCGTCATTTAAATCAGTAAATTCAATGCATATCCTCCACTTTCCATTAGCCTTCTTTACCATTACCGGATTTTCCAACCATTCCGGAATTTGTATCTCCTCAATGAATCCAACCTCTAAAATCTTTTCAATTCTTATTTAATGGCTTCCTGCCTCTGGGGGTCAAAACTCATTTTCTTTTGCTTCACAGTCTTTTAATTAGGATCAACATTGAACTTGTGGATGATCAACTCAGGAATAATACCAGGCATATATGTTGCCGACCATGCGAACATATCACTATTTTCTTGCAAAAATTTTATTAACTTCCCTTTGAGGGGCTCCTCCAACGATGCTCCAATATAAGTTATCTTCTCGGGGTCTTCAGGATCCAATGAAATTGGGATCAAATCCTCCATCAGCTTTCCTCATTTTTCATCATTCTCATGAATATCCATATCTTCAATGGGTATAACTTGCCTCGGCTCCTTCTGCCCTCAACGAGACTACATAGCAGCTTCTTGCCATCTTCTGGTCGCAAATTTCTTCTCCTATACCGTTCCTTGTTGGAAGTTTAATCACCGAATGGTAGGATGAGGGGATTGCCTTGAATGCATGTATGCCCGTTGTTAGGAATATGTTGTAGTCTTGATGATAACTCACTAAAATGCCTTAAGTGGATTTGTTTTATGTCACTTAGAAGCCTTCAATGAATAAACATGGTTTATCTATCCGTTGAAGGAGTGGCTTATGTTATGTAGTACATGTTGTACACTATGATAGCTGAGGGATTTGGTAGTTATTATAGTTTCTAAGTCATGTTGACTACTAGAAAGATATACAAAATAGGTGGGCTAAGTGTAAATATAAAATGCCTTGTAATTTTTTATAAGTGAAAGAATGTCAACTGCTAAGGAAACATCTTCAACTGCTAAACTACAAGCTTCAATGGATGACTCTAAAATTTCAACGGATAACTCAATATGCCTTCAACCGATAAGCTAGTCAGGAGGTCTTCAATTGATATCAGATAAAGCTTCAATGGATGTTAACAAGAAAGCTTCAACGGATGACACTAATGTAGTGTCAACGGATGACAATAATAAAGCTTCAACGGATAACATCAATGAAGCTTCTATGGATGATCAACAAGATAACAGTTGATAGTGACTTGACAGAGGCTGACAGAGTCACATGAGTTGATAGTGCACAAAAGGAATATGGCAGTCTGATTAAAGGTTTTAGAAGAAAATGAAGCATTTTCATTTCCATGCAAAAGAAGCTCGTTCAAAGATGTTATATCTTTCTTGGATTGCATTGGACGGAGAATAAGAAGCATGTACATGGACCTAACTGATAGGAATATTATTCTTATTTTATTGCACATGTAAACTTTGTTCATATATAAATCAAGTGTATCAAGTATTTTAGAATAACAAGTAGAACAAGAAAGAACTAAAGAGTTTATCAAGCTATATCTTTATAAACTACTCTCAAGTTCTAAGTTGTACAAAATTACTTGTAAGCAGCTGTGTACATTTAGCATCACAGAGATTTCTTCAAATATACATCTTTAGTGGAAAGACAAATCCACCAAAAAGTTTTTAAACTATGTGTTTATTTACTTTGTGTTGGTAAAATACTTCAAAAGCTTAATCTACATTCTTGCATATTCAAAAACACAGTTGTTTATTTATAAAGAGTTTTTCAGAAATAAAAAAGAAACCAGAATTTCATTCAATCCCCTTCTATAACTCTGTTGTTGTATTGTTGGGAAATAACAATTGGTATCCGAGAAAGCTCTTAACATACAAAGAGTTTAAAGATCAAAGCAATCAGACAACATGGGCAGGAAGAATGTTGGAGTGAAGATTCTAATTATGGACAAAGACAACTATCATTACTGGAAAGTAAAGATGCACCTTCATCTACTCTCTCAAGATGAAAGCTATGTCAACTTGTTAGGTCCCGAAGTATCATAGAGGGGGGGGGGGGTTGAATACGATCCTCACTAAATTAAAAAAAATTCTTTCGAATCTTTTACTAATATATAATTTAGTGTTCAGTTAGTGGTTCCGTGTTCTTGAGGTGAATAGCGTTTAGGACAATAAAGTAATGAACACAAGATATTCGGGGAAGTATATATTCATATATAAATCCTCGGGGATGTTGCTACACTCCGGTAAATAAATTAACCGGCTATAATCCAAGAACAATAATGTTCTTGCTTCTAAAAAGATATATAAATTAAATCCTATACAATGATCTAGCTTTTTATTTGTCCAATGATCTAATTACCGGATAACAATTATAATTCCCCCATGAATATACAAGAATTAAATCGGGCATTACAACATTTCTTCGGTGAGAAGTTAAACGGATATTCAATATGCCTGGGCTTCTCTGTGTATCTTTGTTTCTTGTTTCATCAGCTCTCGTGAGAGAGAAGATGAACTGAACAATACAATTCTTAACTATTTTTTGATTCTGCTTCAAAGTGGAGACTTTATATCAACCTTAATTACGTGGCTAAATATTAGCCAAGTAAATAAATTGATCATCACAAAGTGCGGCTGAGAGAAACTTGCTTCCATGGGATGTCATTTCTTTACTTGCGCATCATGAAGGTGTTTTGCACTTGAATAGATTTTCCAAGCCCTTACTAGCGAGTACAAGAAGCCTTTGAACATATAACTTGTGTTTCCTGATCACCAGGAGAAGTTGACATAGAGTTTTCTCTAAGTGGCAACTACTAGGTGAAAGGACAAGACTTTACTTGCGACCAAGAGTTCTTGGACACCTTATTAGCGAATACAACTCCTAGGGGAAGGATTTTTGACTTAGAAAAATCCTAAGTTGCGACCAAGCATCCCTTGTAGCTAACTGGAAACCTCTTGCATCTAGGGAAACGAAATTGCCTTAGTTTTTTAAGCTGAGTTGTAACTTCTACCCACTATTGTAGGCTAAGTGGCGGCTACTAGCTCACCTTGGAAGCATTAGTTCCGACCTAGATGCTCTAGTGGTAACCACTTATGCATTAGAATATTTTCTTGATTTGGAAACAATCTAAGTTGTGACAAAGGGTGTAAGAGAAGCATTAATGAGTTAGTTTCTTTTCCTATTTCTTCCCTGTTGCTCCTACTAGGTCAAAACAAATTCCTGTACTTAGGTTATGTGTTGTACTTCAATGTTCCTGCTCCTACTAAGCAACAGAATGGTCTCAGTGACTCCTACTACAAGGTAGTGATCACTTTGACATGGTTTATATAGAACTCTTAAACAATCAAATTGTCCAGTCTTCAAGTCTTCTCGCCGAGTCTTCGTATAAAACATATATCTTGCATATCCATATATGAATCCTCACTTAAAAATGTTCCTAATGATAATACTTAGATTCCTTTCATGAAATGTTGACGCCTAGTACAACTGATCTGGTTCACAGATGACTAACTTCGATTTAGGTTTTCGCATTATATCCTTGATTCCATTGTTAAGCTTACAACAACTTCATCGCTTCGAACACTGTCTGTTAATAAATAAATGTACTTCCACTGCAATCCTTTTTGGTACTTAGACAACATCTTCATTGTTACTACAATCTTAAATACTTCATTTACTGTTCTTCACTGATGTTTTAACATATAAATGAACTCCTTCCAGTAAGTATAACTTCAAGACTGCAGCTGTCTTCTTAACCTATGTTTATACCATGTCTTCAATTCTTCAGATTCCTATTCTTTGAACACTGTCTATCTTCAATCAATGCTAATACATTGAAATCTTCTGATGGCACTTTTAAACTGAATCTTCATCATTTCTGAAACCCTGAAAGTCTTTAACCTGTATTCTTCAGTGAGGCATGAACATATTAATGAACTTCTTTCAGTGACCTATAAACAGACTTCAAGCATTCTTCTAATCTTTTGATTTTTTGTATTTACTTTGTCTTTATTTCTTTCTGATTTCTTGTGTAGACGTAGTATTATTTACCTTTCATGTTCTAGTATTGAGTTATCATGTTTACTGTTCAAACAGCTTCCCAATCTCGCCTTATTTGATTGTTAAACCTAACAAACAAATTAATAGAGAGGATAACTTAACTGACAACTCGAAAAAGTAAAGTACCAGGACTTGTAAATAATGCTACTTGTTTTTCTGGATCAAATTCTGCATTTCCAGATTGCTTGAGTAACTGAAATGAAAGATGCTTATTCCTGTAGCACTGAACTAATCTTCAAGTAGTCTCATATTTATTTCATTAGTTATTCAAATCTCTTCCAGATAACACTTCTCAGTCTTGAAAGTAATCATCAGCAGCTTCTTTTTTACAACCACATTTCCTATTTAGAAGCACATATCTCTCTTGTTTCTCCCCCTATGAGAATCAACTACTTAAAGGAGATCACCTTCGTTTACCAAATTTCCCGTACAATAGGATCAGCAGATAAAAGCCAATGGTACTCCCCTTTAGAAAAACATCTTCCCCCCTTACGATAAATTTTGATGAACCAAACCACTTCTTCTGATCACTAGGAAATCACCTTCAAGTTTACCACCTCCCATGTACAATAGGATCCGTAGTTTCAAACAAAAGTGGTGTGGTGTGGTGTACATATGCTTTCCCTTTTTTTCTGCCACTTGCCATTTCTCCCCCTTGGTTGAGGAATCCTCTAAACTTTTATGTATTACTTCTTCCCCTTGGAATAAGAAATCGAATGTATTCTGTTGTCTGAACAAGTTCTCATATTTCACCCGATTATAAAAAAATAGCAAGTCATAGTCTGACCAACCATCTCCTTTTAAATACTACAACAATGGCTTCACCATTGATCATTTTGTTAACCAACCTTCCCCACATCCTTATACCTCCCAACTGTAAAATCACAACGGTTAGGCCCCAACTATTGTTAGGTCCCTAACTATTTGATAGAGTTGGGTCCCTAAGAATCATCTTCCGAAAGATTGAACATTATGAACCATATTTAGGGATAGGAAATGAGGTTTGCTGTTTCTCTTTCTTCCTCATTGTGAGTATGTGATTCTATTTTGTTGACCCCACAAATGTTTAACTCTTCTCTCTACTCGTGTTTACACTCATTCTCACAAGTGTATCACTCCTCTCATAGCTCTAAAATCCAGTTGTACCTGCAAGGAAAATCACCTTAGTCATCCTTAAGGAGGTCACAAGTGGTGCAATGGGATTTCACAAATCCCCATCCTTGTTAGACTCGTAAGATGAATTTGATTCATAATATACAAGTTGCTAGTTTCCCATAGAGGGTTTCATATTTGAACTCTGGGAAGGTAAACAATGATCCAAAGAATTGGCATAAAGATCAAAGTTTCCTTCTAATGTCTGTGAAGACATTTTCTTGTGACTCATCAGGTAAATCTGAATCATTAATAACAAGTTGACGATCTACACCTATGTCAGACCCACTATCCGCAGATGCATCCAGAGGATTTAATCCTGGAAAGGTGGACACTGACCACTGATATATGTCTATTGCATCGGTATACTCTCATAACACCTGTAAAGGCAATTAGTCCATTAAAGAACCTTGAACAATCGAATCTGGCCATGAAATGGTTGAAACTTTATTTCTGTCAACTAGTCCTCTCTGTGTGTGTAATCTCACCTTGTGAATCAGGAATTATTTGTGTTTTTGTTTGAGGTGGTTTCACTATATCGGATACCTTGGCCGATGGGCAAATTTCAATAGACGCACCCTGTTGAGAGGATGAATCTAGTAACTATTTTGTGCCTTTCCAGCCATTACATCTTTTTGAGAAGATGTATGGGGGCTAGAAGTTGCCTCAATTTTAATACTACTCAACTTTGTAGGAGACAGAGATATTGGGTTGACTTCGGAACTTTCCTTATGTGGTGCACTAAGGCACTTTCTCCCTCAAGCTCATTCAAACTTCATTTTAGTGGTAAGGGATTGTTGGTTGGTCCTGTCTCTGTGTTTGTCTTTACAGTCTAAGATAGAAGTTGTGGGTTTTCAACCTCATTACTATCAATGAAAGAAGGCCATTGGAGGCTGGACCTGCATCACAAAATATATGGCAATATAGAGATAAAACGCACTTAAAATCTATAATGAATTGAAAACTATGCATTTAATCTATAATGTATTGAAAATTATGCATTTAATCTTTTGAGAGAAATGATGTACAATAGTGATTTCACAAAGATTTTCATGAAATAAGTAATCACCACTGTAGAAAGAAGTTTGATTTTTTCTCTTAAAACTGTTCGAATACACAAGTATGCATTTATGCATAAAAAGATATATAATCATTTCTTTGATATGAAAAAGACACAGACTTATGACCTAGCAGTATTAAGAAGAGAAAGAAAAATTTTGTCTATTAATATAAATGAGCTTTTAGAAAAGCATTGATCACTTAGGATAAAGTCTAAACAATTCTCATTCATGTCAAAAGCTCAATAATCTATTTTTATAAAATTATTATCAACAACGTTGTTTATTGATAAAAAATATTAATAAGAATGATTATATTACTGATTTCAAATTGTAGTAAATCTGTCAGAAATAGCAACACATGTAAATTCACTAGAACTTAAAATCTCACAATTATTTGCAACAAAATACTAACAATATACCATTGACTGATACTTGTCAAGTACTTTAGATACTAATAATTATGTTGCATCCTGTTTTAAATATTAAAATAAGTTATCAATGAATTAAATACCAACTATCAATTAAATAGACATTAACATTCAATTTCATATACTATACAATTGTTAACTCCTAACAACTGTAATATCTCAAACACTATTGGTTCAATAAATAAAGCAACATTAACCAACATTGTCGTGTTTGCAATCTTAGAAAAGTATTCTAAGTTCCATATACTTTAATTCATTGGGTATTACATCTATATCAAAACATTCAGGAATTTGCAAGTAAGTATTAAAATTATTCTAATTGGACAACATTTTGTTACTTTTAATAAAGTATTATCCACATTGAGCATAGTTGTAATTAAGAAAGATTTTCACACCTTTTATATTAATATAAGTGATTGAGGATACACATTGATTACTTAGAGGAGTTTTAAGTAATGTCACAAATACTAATACTTCATAATTAGTTCATAGTTAAACTCTTAACTAAATATCATTAACTGATATAAGTCAAAAATTAGCACATAACTAATCATGCTACAATCATTATTCCGATTTCAGTCTAAAGATATAAGTTGATAAATTCACTAAAACCAAAGTCTCACAATTAACCTATAACAATTTAGTTACAATCAGTATATTAGATATCAATCTATAACAGATTTTGGTATGATCAATCATGCTGCTTATTTATTTTAAGTTAGTTTGAATTATGGAGCAAATAAAATCATTAAATTACTTCAATTTCCATAATCCAAACTACCTAAAATAAATACTAAATAACTAAATACTAAATATTTATGAGTTAGATACTAGCACTTAAATAATTATAATTATCTTTGAATAATTACCAATAAAATATATGAATTAGACACATGGCAATTATTTTCCGAATAATTGGTAATTTTTAAAAATACTTTCTAAACATATAAAATATTGAGAGTTTTATACACATAACTTAGAAAAATATGTCAACTTCCACCATTAGTGATTTTAGAAATGAACATTGTTTAACTCGGAATAAATTTTTTAAATAATATCACTAATACTAAAAATATCATAATTATTCGTACATTATACAAATAAATATGCTGCATATTATTAATACAATTAAAATAATATTCAAACTTAAAGCTATAATACTTAATTACCATAAATATATATGAAATTTTAATCATGATAATCAAGATAGTAGCACTAAGTATGAGATACTGGATTTCTGATAAATTTACAAGTTCTATAAATATTGAAGATTTAATACTTGTGAACTTATATTAAGAGTTTCTTGTAATCAGTATTCCCAACTAATATATAATCAGTAGTATCCCAAATTTACAAACCATACTCGAAAAATTAATTTTATCAAGTGATTTAGTCAACGTTTCTACAAGTAACTCTTTGAATAAAAAACATGCTCTCCAAAGTAATGATACCTGGTGTGAAGGTGCACTAACTTAGAGTGTCCCACAGAGTTGTTGGAGTTGAAGTTATTTCTCATCATAAAAAGAAATCCATATTCTTCCATGAAGTTGACAGCTTCCGGAGATGCTTCTCCTGTCACTTAAGTTGACAGATTTCAAACATGCTTCTCCTGTCTTTTTTACAACCTACATAATCTATATGTATATAGCCAAACATGTCAAGCATATTATCTTTAGGGTACAGTACTCCAAGAGTTGGTAGTCTCTTAAGATATCTAAAAATCTTATTAATAGCTATAAGATTGGATTCTCTAGGATCCACTTGGAACCTTGTACATTGGCATCTTGAGAAAATTACATGTTCTCTATTTGTATTTGAGGAAAAGAGTGAGTTGGTCATACCTCCATAGCTTGTTGTCATTTTACCTGAGTTGCACTGATCAAGCTTTATTGGTTTTTGTAGGTAAGTAGTCTTGGCATGTTTAGAATCTTCCAAATTTTACATCTTCAAAAGATCCTTTACTTACCTATATTGCCATCATTCTTTTGATTTACTTGTGCTTCTATAAGAATTATTCTTTTTCTTGCTTGTAGTAACTCCAAATAGAATTGCAACTTTTTCAACACGCTCCTCCATACCTACTCTGCAATTACTTGGCAAATAAACTTGCACAAGTTTTTGTTAGAAGACCAACATGTAACATTATCATGATATCATAACACATATAAAATAATATCTTTGTGCCTTATGATAAAGAGAGTTATTAATATGACGACTCTACTAGTTCATATTTAACTGCAAATTCAGTTAGAGTCCCATACCATGTCCTTGACGATTTCCTGAGTAAGACACCAGTTCATACCAACATGTAGTGATCATGTGAATAATAGATATACAGAGTCCACAAACCATGAGTGCACTTGTTCACATTCACCTTATAGATATTAAAGTTTGAATGTGCATCAGGTGCCAGATATGTCATAATATCCTCAAGTCTTATCACTGGTGCTTTCGGTTAGATACTTCTTCCAGATAATAATCTAGCATCCAGTTTGGCCTTGTCCCTCATAACATTGCCATTGTCATCCAGTTTGGCTTCTGGTTATCCTTGTACCAATTACAATATTATCATTTGCTTTGGATACCAGCTTCCCTACAATATTCTTTCTGACTGATTGAGTTCATTTTACTTTTCTATCACCCAACCAATCTGGATCTGTTAGAGCTTTTGTAACTTTCTTAGTTTCCTCTTCAGATTGAAAACTAGAGAAATACTAATTCATGCTCAGTAGCCCTGCTAATCATTACTCCACCATATTGATCACTTAAGAACTAGACTCTGGGAATAATCTTGACATCAAACCCTTTGTCTCAGCAGATACGTTCTAACATTTTCCTCTTGATTACACTGAGGTGTATGTCTGACTAGTTTATCCTGCTTTTGCTCCCCCTAAGCTGTTGCTGGGATTTCTTGAAAATCCTTACCCTTTATGACTGGCTTCATTGAAGTAATGAATTATGTAGATACACTGTCATTCCACTTCTTGGATATGAATCATCAATACCATTAATTTCACTTTTAATAGCTTGGAGCATGAAGTTCTTGAACTGTGTACTTAGACTGTCTATCACTTTCTGTTAATCAACCACAAATGCCCTGTAGGTTGTAGACTCAACTAAATAGCCATGGAAAATATTCTTACGAGTCTTAGCTGCAAATGCCAAGATCGTCAAACAACTGAAAACATTTCATTATTTGTTTTTATAGAATATTCTCTCCAAACATTTTGTGGTTATTCAGTGTTTGCTACTGTTGGCCATTAACTCATTAGTGGTTTTCATGTATACTTCGTGATCAAGGTCTGAGCTTACTTGTAGCAAACTATGTTGACTTCTCCAGCTCTTTGGTATTTAGAAAGTCTTGAGTTGCTTGATATTGTCCTTGTAGCTTTAATCAAGTTTTGGTTCTTTCTTTGTATCACTCCATTCTGACACGGAGCTCCCAGTGCTGAATATGTCTCAGAATATTCTTGTTTTTACAGATAATAATTTGAACTGCTTCTTGAATTCAGTCCCATTATCCGACCACAAGATTATTTCTGTTACAGTTGCTTCCAGCTTGATCTTCTTTGATATGATCAATCACCATATGTGATGTCCTGTCTTGAGAACGCACAAACAACAACTTTGTGTTAAGAGTAGTCATCAATCATCACTAAGATATATCTTTACTTTGATATGATGTTGTCTTTGACTTCTCTTTCTGACATGCCTCATATATTTCATCCTTCTGAATTCCAGATGATGCGGTCCTCTCACTAAACCTTTTTTACAAAAGATTTCATTGTGTTGATGTTCAAGGGTGAGTGCTTCTAATGCCATAACTAAACTTTTGTCAAATGAAGCTTTACAGTAGAAATAATGGATTTCATGTTTTCCTGAGATTCCAGTTTAGCTACGAGCATATCATTTCCTTACTCTTATAAGAGAAAGCTTCCTAACCTTCCTTCTTGAGATGAAACACTACTCCTTCATTGAATTGACATTTTATCCTTTGATGTAGAACTGTCTGATAAAAAGATTTGTGTCTTGATTATCCAACAAGAAAGATGCTTCCAATTATTATTAGTGACACCAATGATTAGTTGTTATCAGTGATACCAATTGTTGAATCCATGAATACATTCCTTTTTCTGCACAGCTTTATCCCATAATAAAAACCTTAGTTGTCATCTCCAAAGATTATTGATGGAATAACTTTTATCAATCACATTTGATTATGAGGCTCTTTATTTGATCATATTCCTTGAATATCAATTATCAAGAATGCATATGAATAAATTAACCTGTTATGTCCTGCACTCACAAATAGATTAAAAGTTCTTAGTACCCAATTTATTTTGTTGGGTCTAAATGGATTAGAGATTTTGCTTTAAACAGATATAACAACAGCTTCAACCTTAACATGCTTATTCTTATCTTTGACTGACCATTTTCCCATTTTCATACCCTTGACAAAATTATCTCTAGGCTTGGAGAAAAATGATTCCAACCTTACATAAGGAGGACTAGTAGTCTTTACCCTATTGTAATCATAAAACATGATTTTTGTAATATCCGAGATATATCGTGTAATTATATTTATGAATAAATGAATATTATGTGAATATTATATGAATTTATGGTGAATTACGTGTTAATTGATATCTGTGTTTTGTATTTTTATGTGATAGAATTTGTGAATTTTAATTTTTATATATCTAAAATGAGGTATAGATTATTTTGATATTTTTCTAGCAATTTATATGTCATTATATGATTTTAAAAATGATTTATAGATTTAATAAAAAAATTAATTTAATTATTAATTATTTTGATTATCCGAGAATCGTCCAACTTCAACAGTTTTTACATTTTTACTACCCAGAAGTTACAGAGAAACTCATTTCTAGCCTAATTTGATTATTTCAAGCATTTTTCATGTTTTGACTTTTTCGATCCGGAGTACAGTTTTATCTATACGGTTCCCGGTACAAATTTTACGATATTATTTTCGTTCTGGTAAATCGATAAACCTATATTTTCGAGACACGGGATATTTTGATTAAACTACTATATTATCTTCTCGCAGTACATGCAACCAAAAGCGCTGAGCCCCAAAACTATATTTAAAAGCCCGGTTTTGATGTTTATCCTAAAATTGGTACCGAATTGGATCGGTTTTATTAATACGTAGCGATTACGTATTCTATTTTTATATCTGATATGATCTAACGGGGTACCAATATTCTGTAAATATAAATAGCCGTTACAGTATCTTATTTTATACAGATAAACACAAATAATCAGTAACATTAGATAATCATCTAGAGAAAACAGTAAAGTTCATCATGTTCTTCATAATCATACCAAGAATCGAAGGCGTTAGCGAACTCCAATTTTGGTGCACGAGTAACCAAAATGAAGCTATTGGCAAGTAGATTCAAGTTCTTCAATCTGTATACCTGCAGAATCAACAGGTTATTTTTCAATTATTTTATTAAAATCGAATTTAATTAAGATTAAATTATGATTTTTTGATTTTGAAATTTTTGTGTGTTTTGATGATTGCATGATGTAGATAATTGAATCCTGGTCATTTTGATATATCATATGCTTGATTTGGAGTTCAATAACATGTTTAAATTTGTGTTTGATTCTGAAATTAGGGTTTATATAGTATGAATGTTCTTAATTGAAATTTAGGCATTTTTGATTCGAGGGTTATTAGTCGAATTGGTTGGTACTAGTGTGTAGATCGTATCAAAAGGAATTGATTGATATGGGTTTGAAGGCTAAACGATTCTAGATAGAGCCTCGCCGGAGTTGAAGAACTCGATTGCGGCGGCGATGTTTGACTGAGTTTTCTGGCCAGTTGGTCGATCTTTTGCCTGAAATAAACACGTGAATCGACTCCTGGTAGCATGCAGAACATATCTGCACCTTGTGGTGCTTGTTTGATCGGGAAATCCTTCCCGTCACCGTCTCTGGCGACCTGGGCGGCGGCGATTGGCAAAATTACCAATCAACCCCCAATATTTGGGAGATGTTGAGTTTCAGTCTTGGAAGTTTCCAATTTTTGTAAAACAGTCCCCGCATTAAGTTTCAAAACTTGCATTTTCAACTCTGTAGTTTTAAAATTATTTTTAATTATTTTTAATTACTTTTTTATTCTAAAATTCATTTTTTATTTAAAAATTTAGAAATAAATCTGAAGTATTTAATTAATAAATTTTAGTTATTAATTAATTATTTAATTAATCAATTATTTTAAATATTAATTGATTAATTAATTTAATTATTTATTAATTAATTTTAATTGATTATTTAATTGATTTAATTATTTCTTTTAATTTAAAAAATTCTGAAAAATAGTTTTGAGCTTTAAAATATTTTTTTAGATTATGTTTAAGGCTCGATAATTATTATTAAATGATTTTAAAGTCAGATTCGGGTACTCCATCCTTGTTATTCATTTATAAAATGATTCTTTTATCCGTTTAAATTCAAAAAAGAAAAGTTCAAAAATTCGTATTAAATCCCAGAAAAATCATTTTAACCCCAAACCTTGTTTGAAAAATTATTTTTATCAAATACTTCACGTTCTATGTGCTACGTGTTATCTAAATGATATGTAATATGCCTATGCGTTCATTGTTTGACTATTTTAGTCATAACTTTCAATCTGTAAGTCGGATTTGGGTGAAACGAAGGGTAGATAGCTTGTAACGTCTGTGTTATGATTAGAATGATATGAGATTGAGTATTAATAGATAATTATTATGTTTAGCAGAGGAAGTGAGGAATAGAAAAGGAAAACAAGTGGTTGTTGAGTAGAACCGTTAGACGAGTGCAAGTGAAGTTGGAAATCATTTGTGATAAGGAAAGTGTTCTTAAACCTTTTTGAGATATATTGCAAGTATACCATGAATAGTTATTGTTTTATATTGCAAGTGCTTTGAATATAAATAAGATATACCATATGTTAGCATGTGATAGTTGAGTTGTTTAGCCCTCAACCCTAACCAAATTATTTGATACTTGAATTGCCTTATTCAGTGTGAACCATTGATTGTTAAATTCCCAGTTACCAAACCACACAAATACGATACTACTGTACAAATACATGCACACCATATACTAAACACTGAAACAAAACTGCTTGAACATACAACAACTCATGTATTCTATAATATCTTGTAACATCAAAGAACTAAACCTTGTATAACCATTAAACCATTGTTCATCCATTACCTGATTCCTCTACAGGATTGAAACCATTCTTCATACTTACCTTGATATACCTTGATGTTACTAATGAATTACATTATGCTTTGAAACAAATGCCTTATTAATGTTAATTATGATTCTATTTTATTGAATTACATTATTTATTGTTAGATTTAATTGATGATATCATGATATAAACTATCAGAAGTTATTATCAGTATTTGATAACAGGATTTACTGAAGGTGATGTCATCAGTATCTGTTTATCAATATTTGATGATCAGCATTTGACAGTCAGTATTTAGTCACAACAATAGATATCAAAGAAGGAATGGGATTGTAGAATTCAAGAAGGTGAAGGACTTTACTTACAAAAGCAGTTATACATTGATATGTATTAGGTTTCCTTATTGTGATAGAACAGGATTCCTTATTGATTGTGTAACTGTGCACTATATAAGCACAAATTAGGTTTACACTATATGAGTTATGAATTGTTATATCTTTCATATAACCTTGCAGCTCTCAAGGATAATTATTCATCCTTTGATAGAGTACTTGTGTAACAGTTTTTATCTGATTAATATAAAAACTGTTGATTCTGTTAAGCTTTATCGAATTGCTTGCATAAACTGTATTCACCTCCCCTACAGTTGTATTACGGACCTAAAAATTGGTATCATAGCTTGTTGTTAATATATAAACAGTTTAAGATCTGAAAATCAGTCTTTAATGACGAACAAAGAACTACAACAGAATCCACCACCACCACCCCCAGCCACAACACAGATTAACAACAATACATGAATATCCAATCTGGAAGGTTAAGATGGCCATGTTCTTGGAAGCTATAGATCCTGAATATCTAAGTAGGATTTATGATGGTCCTCATAGGCCAATGAAGTTGGAAGTAGCAGTTGCTGGACAAGATGAAAAGATAGTTGATAAACCAAAGAAGGACTATACTGCAGATGATCTATCATCAATCATGAAGGATGCAAAAGTAAGATACATCCTGCATAACAGTCTTGATAGTGTTATGTCCAATATGGTTATTTGATGTAAAACAACAAATGGAATTTAGGATGCTTTAGAAGTAAAGTGTCAAGGTACTACTGCTATCAAGAAAAACAGGAGAACAATACTTACTCGGGAATATGAGCACTTTGACTCAAGAGATAATGAGTCCTTAACTGAGATCTATGATAGTTTCAAAAGCTGTTGAATGACTTATCTCTTATCAACAAGGAATATGACTTAGAGGACTCAAACTTGAAGTTTCTACTTGTACTCCCTGAAAAATGGGACTTTAAGGTCACATCAATAAGGGATAATGATGAACTTGAAGAAATATCTCTAGATGAGATATATGGCATGTTGAAGACTTATGAACTAGAGATGAAGCAAAGAAGGAAGAGAATAGGATCAAAGCCTAGACTAGTGCACTTAGAGTTGAAGAGAAGCCAAAGGAAAAATCTAGGAGGAAAGATTACTCCAAGGAAAAGCTATGATTGCAAAGTCTGATACTGAGTCATCAAACTCTAATGATGATTTAAATACTGATAGTGATCATGATAACAATGAAGACATGGAATAAATGGTTGCTCTATTGGTTAAAAGCTTGAAGAAGATGGTATACAAGAACATCAAGAAAAGGAGAAGGTTTTCAGAAAGGGTTCCAGCTCCTCAAACTCTGATAAGAGGAATGACAGAAGAAATACTGATTGGAAGGAATCAAAATCTGGAAAATTAGACAAGTCAAAGGAAAGGTGTTATAATTGTGATGAAATTGGACACTTTGCAGCTGACTACAGAAAACCAAAGACTGAGAAGAAACAAGCTTTGATCACAAAGAAGAAAAACTAGAATGATTCATCAGATTCAGATGATGGTATTAACTATGCCCTTATGGAAAATACTGAAACTGAGGCTGACACTACTGAATTAAAGGTAACTCAAACCACACTTTCTTTTGATACTGATGATATCTATGAATTAAGACTATTTCTTAAATCTCTCCATGTTAGTTATAGAGATCAAATTTTAGAGAATAATAGAATCAAGAGTGAAAACTCTGAGTTAAAGAAAAGGAATGATCACCTAGAAATTGAGTTACTTTCCATGATAAAAATTCAAGAAGAAAGAGATAATGTTGTTTATATTAAAGAAAAACTATTAGAAAAGCATGCTTATCTAGGAAAGGAGTTAGCTAAAGAAAAAGAGATTATTAAGCTTCGGACTAACTCAGGAAAAACAGCTCAGGAAATTTTAGAAAATGGCTATTGGGGATCAGGATTAGGATATGCAAATAGATCTAATTTGATAAAAAATGGAAAAGAAACTGAGAGGGTTAAACCAACAAATACTGATAATAAGGTAATACTGAACAATGTTCAGCTAAAGCCCATTAAGTTTAATTCAAGTGTTGGTGCTGTTAAGTCAGTTCATGAGGTAGGTTCAACCTCAGCACCTAAATCAAACTTAAATACTGATTAGAGTGAACAAGTTCACACAAGATCAGTAAATATTAGTTTAATGACTCTGAAACAGCTTAAGCAAAAGCTGAAGAAAGTACACATGAAAGACAAGGAGAAAAAGCCTAGGAAAAACATGAATGGAAAAGTAGGTGTTAATGAAAATGGTACTTATAAAACTGTTCCTAACACACCTAGAAAGACATGCTTGAACTGTGCTAGTACTAATCATCTTGCGAATTCTTGCAGGAAGAATAAAGAGATAAACATTGTTCCTCCTAAATTAGAGTTTAGATATAGAACGGTTAGATATAAACCACAGAATCCTTGTTTTCATTGTGGTAGTGTGTGGCACTATATTTATACAGTAAACAGTATCACAGTTTATAATATGATTATTATGAACTGAAACCCTCTTTAAATAAAGCAAAAACTATTTCTATATGTGTAAATACTGATAGTAAGAATGTTAACATAAACTCTGATATGAAGTCTTCTGCTGCATATGTTAACAAACTTAAAAAGTCCAAAGGATCCAAAAAAGTATGGGTCCTTAAAAAACACTAATTGATTTAAGTACTGATTTCAGGGAAACAAGAGAAATTCTATAGTCTTCGACAGTTGATGCTCAGGACACATGACTGGTTATAAATCCTTACTATCAGAGTTTAAGGAGAAGGTTGGCCCAAGTGTTTCTTATGGAGATGGTAACTTAAGAAGAATCTTGGGATATGGTAAAATAAAAATTGGGAATGTCATCATTGAAGAGGTAGCTCTTGTTACAGGACTCAAGCATAATTTGATCAGTGTGAGTCAGATTTGTGACAGAGGTTACCATTTGAATTTTTATGAGGAACATTGTGAAATTGTCAGTAAGTCTGATGGCAAGATTGCAATGACTGGTATAAGAGATGGTAACTTATATGAAGCCAGGGTCTCTACAAATACTGATGGATCAGAAGTTTGTCTACTTAGTAGAGCATCTATGGAAGACAGCTGGAACTGGCATAAACGACTTTCTCATCTCAATTTCAACAACATCAATGCACTTGAGAATGAAAGATCTTGTAAGAGGATTACCCAATACAGTATTTACTCCTGATGGCTTATGTGACTCTTTCCAGAAAGCCAAGCAAAGGAAAATATCTTTCAAGAGTAAATCTGAATCCTCTATTCTTGAACGATATCATCTACACTCTATTGATCTCTTTGGTCCAATTAATGTAATGTCAATTGCCAAGAAGAGGTATGCACTTGTAATTGTTGATGAATATACAAGATAAGCATGGGTGTATTTTCTACACACCAAGGATGAATCTCCATCCATTCTTCTTGATCATGTGAGAGAATTGGAAAAAGGATCAACATACAAAGTGAAGATTATTAGGAAATAAATATCACAAAGAGGGGGGGGTGAATGTGTTCTAATATTTTTAGGCTTTTCTTGAATGTTTTTGGTTGAACAAAGTAAATTTAATCGTGTAGAGAAAATGTGTTAATGCAGTAAATAAACATGCAGTGAACAAGAACACAATCTTTTCAAAACTCATTTAATTTTTATATTAAAAATCAAGAATGTTTTGCTACAAAATTTCTAGGCTCTTTTATTAAAGAGCTTAGCTTCTTCTTGAGAGAATTACAAGATACTATCTAGATTGTTACAACTGACAGATGACCAGTGTTAACTTTATAACACAGTATACTGCTGGTTTACACAGTGTATAATAAGACATGCTTTTTACTTTTCTAAACTGTCACTTATCATTTTTATTTATAGAAAAATAACTCTTCCATTTCTGGCTTAGCATATCTTTAGCATCCTGTGATTATCTTGATCTTCCTCTGTCAGTTAATCTTCACCATTGATCTTGCACGTCCTTCAAGCTACTTTTTGTAAACTTATCAATCCAGCTGGTTAGATTGTTTATTGATTGTTTATCTTGACTATTAATTTGGTATGTGATTTTGTACTTTGAGAGTTTCACTCGAGATCTATAATTGGGCACATAGAGATCTTGACATCTCGATAAGTATAATTACTTATCGAGATCTCTAATGCTCTAGTGAATTAGACTTGTAGAGGTCTCTGAGTTCTCGAATGGAACTTTGGCTTGTCGAGATCTCTCAGCATCATGTCTTCACTTTGACTTGTCGACAACTTAGAGTTGTCTAGTGAATTTTGTCTTATCGATATCTCTGAGTTCTCTAGTGGACTTTGACTTATCGATAACTCAGAGTTCTCTAACGAATGTAGACTTTTCGATAACTCTGAGTTCTCTAGTGAAGAAATGACTTGTCGATATCTCCAACCTTCATATCTTCTTGACTTGTCGATATCTCTCTGAGTTCTCGAGTAGCTTTCCTGAATTCTTGATAAGTCATTTGGAGTTCTCGAATGACTTCTCTATAACACTAAATTTGTGACTTGTAGAGATTTTGACTTTGAGTATTTTTATCCAAACAGATTTATTCAACTCCAAACTTCTTCAAAATTCTTCTAAGGCATGATCATCATGATCTTCTTCCAGATAGAATCCTTAGGCTTGATATTGTTTCAGGAAAAAGACTACAGTCTGCTCCTTTGCATTTTTACAGACTTTACAGTGTTACAAGTACAAATACAAACTAAGATAACAATATAACTTACTTAAAGTTGACAAACTGTCTTAGTCATATTAAGGTACAGGCATGACTTGCACAACAATCACCCTCAATTTATGAGAAGATTACTTAACACAAATTCATGCTTGTTAACAAGACTAACCCCAAGTTTAACAGATTATGAAATTTGAATTGATACACAAAGCTTGATCAAATTACAACTCTTTATACATTAGAAAATTTACAGAGTTTAATGGTTACAAGTGTCAGGTAAAGACAGTTTTTGCATCAGCTTCTTTTCTTTATAGGTCCTTTAAGAAATCAAGAATTTCAAGTTCTTCTATAATAGGTGTCCCCAGTAGAGCTTCTATGAGTTTCTGTCTTACTGCTTTTGAGTAACCTTTGCCCAGTAAATCAATCTTAAATCTTGAAAATTGACCAGCTTTAATATTGAGAAATTGTCCATCTTTGGAGATTCTACTCATTCCTTTTGCTTTCAACTCTTCGGATCTTTTTATGTACATCTCTATTTCTTCATTATACTTCCTCCTTCTCTCTTCACCTTCAGCCTCATCTCTTTTCTTTGCTTCCTCCCTTTTAATCAACCATTCAGCTAGAAGTGATCTCCATGCCCCTGTAGCAGTATCTTTGTCCTTTAGCAAACTTATCATTCTCTTAATTTCTGAGGTTCAAAGAGAGTCCATTAATCTACTGCTAAGAAAGGTGAAGGAACCATCTTCATAGTAAATTCTGACTTCCCTAAGAGATACAATCCAAAGTTTGACTATTTCCTCAGCAAGTTGTTGAAAATAGTCTTCATTTGAGATGCACCATTTTAGAGGTAAAAAGTCAGATAGCTTAAAACAATTCAAGATGGCCCTTTCAGTGACTTCCACTTTCTTTATAGGCTTGTCTCTCTTAGACTTTCTCTCAACAGATTTATGCTTGAATTTTAGTGAATGTTTGGCTAAAGGTAGGGTTATCATTTTCTTGAGATTTGTCTAGCTTGTGGTGATTGGGATTTTTAGAAATGAGTTGGTTGTTTATTTGTAGAGAAATTTAGGTTTTCAGGTTTGAGATGGTATAATGTTTGAGATGTTTGTTTTTGAAGATAGAGGTAAAGGTTGAGTTAGGTTTTTTTGGGTTTTTAGGGCTTGGTGTGGTTCTGAGACATCATGAGTCTTCTTGCTCCTCCTCTCACCCATTCTTTTCTTTTCTTCAATTTTCTTGTCATCCTCCTTTTTATTCTCTCCACCCTTGCTGCCAGATGGCTTACTGGATTGACTTGGATTTGAGCCAGAAAGAATTTGATCATCTTTCTTCTGCTCATCATCATCCAAATCATCATTGTTGATTTGTGTTTTAGGCAAGTTGGCTTTTACATTGTCCAAGTATCTCCTTAGTAGCTTTATCATTTCCAAATCATCATTTTTCTTGTTCTTCTTGGTTTTTAAGCCAGTCTCCAGGATCATGATAAGCTTTTTGTTTCCCATGACACACTGTTTTGGGATTTGAAAGTGTTTCAAGTTCCTTGTGTTTGGACAAATGTATGATATACCCTTGCTTGGCTGTAGATATGCTTCAGGAAAAGCAGCCGCTTGAGCATTTCTTAGTTCAGTTAGTAGCAAGGTATCTTCAGGAGTTACAATTTTGACTTTACTGATGAAGATATCCAATTCAGATGCCCTCCTTGAGACAAGGTAGTTGAGAGACACATGCATACATCTTTCTATCCCTGAGTCATTTGCATTTAACACAATGTTCTTCTGCAGAATATTGTCCTGGTTGACCATGATCACTCTTATGAAATTAATTGTCTTGTCCAAGGCCTTTTTGTATGTGAAATGATTATTATCGAGAGAAGCTTTTAGGGATTTGAGTAGTTCATCAAACTCTCTGCTCAGACTAGGTCCTTCAGCAGCCCTAATAAGTCTTTCCATGTCAAGATCAACTTCTTTGGTTAATTTCTTTTCAGCATCCTGGACCTGTTGTTGAGATGACCTTGATTGCGCCAACCTAGCATCTATCTCCCCCTTAGTCTTGTTGGCAGGCATGAGTAGGGGAGTAGGAATTTCAGGCCTAACTTGTTCTGGCAGAGAAGGAAGTGGTATGTTGAGTTTGCCCATGATGGCTCCTAAAGGTATAGAATTATGCATTTGAAGGTGCTTATGGGAGTCCACCAGGGTCTAAATATCTGTCTATTGGCTCTTGACTAGAGAAGTCAAGGCCTGGACTTATGCAGTGAGAGAAGAGTTGGAGTCTTGCAATGATGTGACTTGACCTTGTAGAGACTGAATCTATAGATTTGTGGAAGTAGATGCAGGTTGATGGGAGCTTGATGTAGAGACAGCAGTAGACGATCCAAATGAAGCTTGCACAAATTTCTGAATTTCATCCATGACCAAGGGAGAAGGAGTGTATCTGGCAGTGTGCATCTGATCCAACTTGATCCTTGTGTCACTAGAGTTGGTGATATAATTTTGAACTTGATTGTTTAAGGCAACAAAAGAGTCCCTGAGTTGTGTCATGCTTTTATCTACATCACTGAGATCATATCTGGACATTTGGTCTGAGAAGTGTTTAAATTGATTTTTGATTTCAGTTTGAGAGGGAATGATTTCATCCATCTTTTCCATTACCATCTTCCTGAACCTGTCTTCATGACCAGTTAGTTTGACTTCAAGAGCTTTACCAAACAGGTGAAAAGCCTTGAGTTGAGCTTTGTTCACTTCTGTGACTGTGTCATATACTTCTTGTGGAGTCAGGGCATTTACATTGCTTCCAAGGATGGTTATATACTCTTCCCTGAATCTGGCCAAGACTTGATTCATCTCCAACACAAAGTCATCAGACAGCCATGCATCCACATTCCCATCTTGCTCAGTTTTATTGACAATCTTCTCCTTTTACTCCTCAACCAGTTCATTGTAGGTGAGCATGATAGGTTGATAGTCCTGATTGCTCATATCAGAAGTGAGAAGATGTCGAGAGATGTTTGCTAGTCCAGAAATTTGCTCTACTAAGAGATCATCCACAGATGTGGGTTGAGAGACAGAATCTTGCAGCCAGTTGGTGAGAATGTGAGGGTGTGAGGTAGATGGCTCAGAAACACCTATGACTGAAGTCACAGTTTGACTCACAGATTGCTCTATGGTTTTAACAGTGTGTTGTCCTCCACTTGTAGTGGGAACCTCCAATTGAATTGGGGGGGATTTGACTGGGTTACTGTAAGGTACACCAGCCTCAAACCCTTGTGTGTCTTGCAAAACACTGGCACTTGAATGTGCTATACTTGCCTATGACAGGATCATGGGCAATTGTACTCCTAGCTTCAACTGCCAAGGCAATTTCTTCTAGGGTTGTGAGGGGAGTTGCTCCTACATGAGGGGCCTCCAATTGAATTGGAGAGGATTTAAATAGCTCCCCTTCAGGAGTACTACCATCAAACCTTTCAGTCTGCAAAGACTGTTTTGCACATGAAGGTGCACTAGAAGTGTCCATGGGGTCTTCAATGAAAACCGATGAATCCCCCATGTTTGTGATGGTGCCATTAAGGTCTACCCCGGCATGTAGGCTCTCACCATCTAAATGGAGTGTCTGGGTGGTGAGCAAAGCTTCTTGAGCTAAGTCACTTGATTTTTCTTGCAATTGAGAGTTAGATTGAAGTATAGAGATAAGAGAAGAAATTTGAGAGATAAGAGTTTGTTGTTCAAGTGTGAGTATTGGCAGCTCCCCCTGAATGGATGAGGGAGCTTCAAATGATGTGTCCTCACAGTGTGTGCCTTCCTTGTTTCTCCTACCATACACTTGAATTGCTTCAAATGCAGGCTGTGCAGACTCACGATTGGTTGTTTTTTACAACTGCACCCTGTTGGGAGTGTACAGAGGTAACTTAAGTGGTCAGCTCAGATTTCTTACTCCTATTGGATCTCTTGACCATGGGTGATTCTTTTTCAGCTATTTCCTCACCACTCTCAGTCACTATAGTTAAGGTTACCCCCCTTTATCTTTCTTTACTCACCTCATCCTTTTGAGAAGATGAGGTGGTTGGTTGCCTAGCTTCTAAAGGTTCAGAAAGAATGGTTGCGGCTTGGGAAGATCCCTGTGGGTATTCCCGTGTTTGTACTTCCACAGGTTCAGGGATCATAGCTGTGCTAGATTGTATATTGGATCTCATGTCAGGCATAGGGTAAGGGTAAGTCCTAAACCTCTCCAACATGAATGAAGTGATTTTCAGACTTACATTTACCTTATTCTTTGTAGTAAGTGAGCCAAATATTATTTTGGACACTTGCTTACAATTGCCTATTTTTGTACTGTCTATTCCATTCTGTAAGTGTATGTCTGCTACTTTATGATTTAAAGTGGACATAATAAATCTAGGAAAGAAAATTTTCTTACCTCTAGCTATCACGGGCATTGTTAGCCTGGTTGCAAGTTCTTCCAAGATCAATAGACCAATATTCAAGTGTCTGTTATGGGCAATTGAATACACCAGCTTTTGCACAACACTTGAAATGTTGTCATATCCTATTTTTCTGCAAGTAAAGGCCCTTACCATAGAGTCAAAAATGAAATACCACTCCTTCCTTTGATTGGTCATGTTTAAGCTTGACAGGTTGATTCTTCCACCATAGTTGATGAAGTCCATGAACTCAGTCAGCTCATCAGGAGTTGGTACCTCCACCATATTCTCAGTTGGTAGCCCCAAGGCTCTATTCACATCTTTGTCATTGAATTCTATCAGTTGGCCTCCAATTGTGCATGTCACCACCATAGAAAGAGAGTTGTTGTTTACATCAGTCTTCACCATTGCTGTAGTCTAAAATTCATGCAGCACATCTAGATACAGTACGGGATTTGCAGTCAAAGCACCTGCAAGATAGGATTCAACCAACAGTTTCACAAATCCCTTGAAACTATCAGGGGCTTGGTTTACATCAGTAAAAGTAAGATAATTGGTTCCTTTTGTTGGAATAGATGTTCTTGCAACATTTAGAGCCATTGTTAATTAATGAGAATGAGTGGGTAAGAAATTTTTTGAGAAAGGAGTAAAATTGCGAGAGAAATCGGTTTTTGAATTGAAAGCTAGGTCACTGAGATCTTGAAAGTTGTAAGTATGTATATGTATCGAGGAGTCTGGGTATTTATAGTAAAAGTAAATGACTTGTCGAGAACTCAAAAATTGAAATTTGGAGTTTGTCTATCGAGAAGTCATTTTAAGAAATGAAATACATAACGAGAAGTCATTTTAAATTACTCTTATAGAGAACTAAAAATTGACTTATCGAGATGTCAAATAAATACCCAGTTTATCTAAAAATGGAATGAATTAATTTCAAATTTTATTTGAATAAATTCAAAATAAAATTAGAATAAATTTTCCAAAAGTATTTTACTAAAATAATTTATTAAATTAAATTATTTCTGTTCTGAGTTATAGATAAGACAAAAGTTGTACTTGTAGAGAACTCTGTGAATTAATCACTACTAGAGAAATCTATAAGGACTTATCGATAAGTCATATTTAGGCCTATCGAGAAGTCACTCGAGAAGTCAGTGAATTGACTTGTCGAGAACTCACTCGAGAAGTCTTAAAATGACTTATCGAGAAGTCTATTAGACTTATCGAGAACTCAGTTCTCTATATACTTTTGATTATTGTAATTTTGCCTTGTGTTAATTTTATATATTGAGAATGTAAATTAACAGTTTAGCAGTTTACTTAGAATTTGAAAAGTTCCAAGTTAAATTTAATTTAGAAAAATAAATATGCAGAGATTTCTGAAATATTTATAATTCAAATCTCAGTTAATTTCCAATTAAATCAAATTAATTTTAATTTACTGGTCATTAATCTGCTGCAACACACTAGCTGAGTTCTTGCCTTAGGATGAAGTATTTAGCATTTCAATTTCACCTATAAGTCTAGTGAAGGTAGCTTCATCCAAAGGTTTAGTGAAAATGTCAGCTAGTTGTTTTTCTGTTGGGATAAAAATGAGCTCAATGGTACCATTTGCAACATGTTCTCTAATAAAATGATATCTTACATCAATGTGCTTTGTTCTAGAATGGTTAACTGGATTAGCCACTATAGATATAGCACTAGTATTGTCACACATAATGGGAATTTTGTATAACACTAGGCCATAGTCCATTAGCTGATTTCTAATCCAAAGCACTTGAGCATATCAACTTACATCAGCTATGTATTCAGCTTCGGCTATGAAAGTTGACACAGATTGTTATTTCTTGCTATGCCAGGATACAAGTCTTTGTCCAAGAAACTAGCAGCTTCCACTAGTGCTCTTCCTGTCCACCCTGCATCTAGCAAAATATGCATCTGTGTAACCAACCGCTTCAAAACTAGTTCCCTTAGGATACCATAATCCCAAGTTAGGAGTCCCCTTCAAGTATCTGAAAATCCTTTTCACAACCATCAAATGTGATTCTTTTGGATTGGATTGAAATCTCGCACACAGACATGTTGCAAACATAATGTCTGGTCTACTTGCAGTCAAGTAAAGCAGTGATCCAACCATCCCTCTATATCCTGAAATGTCTACACTCTTGCCTTTCCTGTCTTCATCCAACTTTGTTGCAGTAGACATTGATGTAGAAGCAGGTGAACAATCAACCATACCAAACTTCTTCAATAAGTCCTTGACATACTTGGTTTGGCTGATGAAGATTCCATTATTTCTTTGACTAACTTGAAGTCCAAGAAAATAACTTAATTCTCCCATCATACTCATTTCATATTCACTCTGCATAAGCTTAGAGAATCTTTGGCACAACTTCTCATTTGTAGATCCAAAAATAATGTTATCTACATATATCAGGACTAAAATCATGTCATTACCATGGTTTTTGTGGAAGAGAGTTTTGTCTATTATTCCTCTAGTAAAACCATGTTTAAGCAGAAATTCTGACAATGTATCATACCAAGCTCTAGGTGCCTGCTTTAATCCATATAGAGCCTTGAGTAGTTTATATACAAAGTTTGGAAATTCAGGATCTTCAAAGCCAGGTGGTTGTTGCACATACACTTCTTCTTCTAGCTCACCATTTAGGAAGGCACTTTTCACATCCATTAGATACACTTTGAAGTTTAAATGTGCAGCAAATGCTAGAAAAATCCTTATTGCTTCAAGTCTTGCAACTGGAGCAAAAGTTTCATCATAATCAATCCCTTCTTCCTATGAGTAGCCTTTTGCAACTAACCTTGCTTTGTTCTTGGTGACCATACCATTTTCATCCATCTTGTTCCTGTAAACCCACTTTGTTCTAATTACACTTCTATTCTTTGGTACAGGAACTAACTCCCAAACTTTGTTTCTTTCAAACTGATTGAGCTTCTCTTGCATAATAGATATCCAATCAGGGTCCATTAAAGCTTCTTCAGTTTTCTTGGGCTCAACTTGAGATAGAATGTATGCATGTAGGCACTCATTAGCAGTTGTACTCCTAGTCCTTACACCAGCATTAGGATCACCAATAATTGCATTAGGATTGTGACTTCTATCCCATTTCCTGGTGTGTGTTTATTGACTGGTGCCTTCAACATTTTCTTCATTGTTGGTTTGATTTATAGATTCTTATACTCTTTCTCCCCTTGAGTTTGTGCTATCAAAATCAGGTCTTTGAGATGAGTTTCCATTCCCTTGATTCTCTTATCCAGTAGATTCTTCATTAAGCATTTGTTGTGCATTGACTTCATCATCACCATCAGAATCACTATCAATGTTAGGTTTTCAAATACAAGGGCTTCAGCTTCATTTTCATCAAGGCAGTCCAAGCCTTGACACTTGTCATTATCAAAAGTCACATTTGTGCTTTCCATAATTTTCTTTTGATCTAACACATCGACCTTGTAGGCAGTTCTCTCCAATGACTACCCCAGGAAAATTTCTTCAAAAACTTTTGAGTCAAATTTTCCTACATATTCAGAGTTGTCTTTCAAAATGTAACACTTGCTTCCAAACACATGAAGATGCTTTACAGTTGGATTTTTCTTAGACATGATTGTGTAAGGTTATTTGCCATGTGCATTATTAATGAGGTATCTGTTCTGAGTGTAGCATACAGTGTTAACAGCCTCTTCCCAGAAACTTGTTGGCATCTTGGCATCTTGCAGCATTATTCTAGCAGTTTCAACTAATGCTATGTTCTTTCTCTCAACTACTCCATTTTGTTGAGGTGTTCTAGCAGCTGAGAATTCTTGAATAATGCCCTTGATTTTGCAGAATTCACTCAATGTTGCATTTCTGAATTCTGTCACATTATCACTTCTCAATCTTTTTACACAATTGTGATCTTCAGCCTATTTTTCTATCTTCTTGATGTGTTCAATTATGATGTATGGAACTTCATCTTTAGAGTGCATGAACTCTACCCAAGTGTATCTTGAGATATCATCCACCATCACAAGTGCATATTTATTCCTTGAAATTGATAAGACATTTACTGGCCCAAACAAGTCCATGTGAATTAGTTGCAATGGTGCACTTATAGAATTCACAGTTTTTGACTTGTGACTTGATCTTTTCATCTTTCCTTTCTGACAAGCTTCACAGACTTCAATTTGAGCAAATTCCAGTTTGGGCATGTCTCTTACTAACTCTTTCTTAAACAGGGTGTTAATTGCCTTGAAGTTCATGTGAGACAATTTCTTATGCCATAACTTTGCTCTTCTGATGCCTTGGTATAGAAGCAACAAATTTTGTTGAGTCTAAATCTGCAACAAACAAGCTTCCTTTCCTTGTTCCTCTTAGAGCAATTTCACCAGTTTTCTTGCTGATAAAAGTGCATTCTTCTTTATTGAATAAGACTTCAAAACCTTTGTCTGCAAATTGGCTAACACTTAGAAGATTCACTTCAAGACCAGCTACCACTGCTAAATCATCAATGACAACATTTCCAGAAACAATCTTGCCATATCCCATTGTGAATCCTTTGTTGTTGTCTCCAAAGGTCACCAAAGGGTCAGCCTTCTTCTTAAATTGTGATAGGAGGGCCTTATCACCTTTCATATGCCTGGAACATCCACTGTCAATGATCCATATGACTTTCTTCACTTTGCCCTGCACACAATGAGATTTAAGTGTGTTTAGGAACCCAAGCAATGTTGGGTACTTTCTTCTTGTTAACTGATCTAGCAGAAGTAGAGTGAGTTGTTTCAGATAAATAGAGTTCAATGACTGTTGTGCATTTCCCTGTCTGATGTAGACCCAATTTTTGTTTCTTTGAGGTCTACTCTCAATTTATGGAAACTCTTCATCACTTTCAAGTTACAAGGGATGCGGTCAAACTTGTCACAAAATGAGTAGGGATCATTGGAATCTGCTTCATTGTATTTGCATGCTCCTTCAGTTGGCTTGCTAACAACCTTTTTACAAAGGTGAGTTAGATGATTTACAGAGACACATTTTTCATACTTCTTTCTAGGAGCATCTGCAACATAAGCAAAGTTATTGATTTTGTTTATCCCTATTTTTCCATTTCTATTTTTCTTTTTCTTTATTGCATCTTCAATCTTTATTTCTTTGACAGGAGTCTTGGTGCTTTGATTGTCCATGAGATTTTCTTCAGTCTTAGAAGATTGAGTTGAATCTGCACTTTTCCTTTCATTATCCTCATCTGCAATTTCTTGCTTGACAATCAACTCTTCTTCACTGAAGTTTACTTCACAAGCCTTGAACACAGGTGACCCAACCTTTTTCAGCATTGCTGGAACATTTTCATTCTCTGTTGCTTTTCCTTTGTCACTTGTGTTTTTCTTCTTGTTGTTCAAGGCATCATAATCAAGACCAATAGCAATGTTTGCACATGGTTTGTTTTTCTCATGGTACTGACCAACCAATTCAGATGCATTCCTGAAGGACTTCAACTTCACTTCATTTTTCTCCAGCTTCTCCCTGAGCACTGCTTCAACTTCACTTGCACACTTGAGCTTGTTCTTTAGATAAGCCTTTTCTTATTTTAAAGCTTCAAGCTCCACCAACAACAATTCAGTTCCTTGTTTTTCATTCTCAAGCTTCTCATTCATTTTTTTCAATCTGCTCACTTCTTCATTCGCAGCCACCATGCTTGTATGAATGTGAAACAATTCAGTTTGGCTTTCATTTACAATTAAAGCACTTGAGCCATCTACAACATGTCCTTGACCAGATCTCAATGATTTCCTTTGAATCATTTTTAGTTCATATATTTTGAGTATTCCATATAGAACTTCCAGTGTTATTCTACTCAAGTCTCTCCCTTCCCTGATTGCTGAGATTTTCTGTTCCAAATGATTAGGGAGAGTAAGCAAGAACTTTAAGTTCACTTCTTCAGCTTCATAATATTTGTCATAAAGTTGCAAGTAATTTATCAGCTTATTGAATCTTTCAAACACATCAGTAATACTTTCCTTTGGTTTTGCCATAAAACCCTCATACTGTGAAATCAGTATTCTTCTTTGGTTTGACCTAACTTCTTCAGTTCCCTCACACAATATCTCTATCTTTTCCCATATCTGTTTTTCAGTGTCACAGTTGACAATGTTGTTGTACATTACATTGTCAAGTGACTCAATTAAGATTAACTGCAAGCTACTATCCAGGGAGACTTTCTCTTTCTCAGGCTCAGAGTATTCTGCAGGGTTCTTGGGAGCATAATGAGCTGGAAAAACCATATCTTCATATGTAGATTCATCAACTGTAACCATGGGAATAAATGGCCCAATTTTGAGAATCTGAACATACAGTGGATTAGCCAATCTTATGAACAACATCATTTTCTTCTTCCATAGAGTGTAGTTAGCTTTGTTGAAAGTAGGAATCTTGATATTACTGATTTTCTGTGTATTCATTCTTCCAAGATCTTGAATCTGTTTACTTTCAGATTTTGCTATGATACCACTTGTTAGGAAATGAATATCACACAGAGGGGGGTGAGTGTGTTTTAATATTTTAAGGCTTTTCTTGAATATTTTTGGTTGAACAAAGTAAATTTAATCTTGTACAGAAGATGTGTTAATGCAGTAAATAAACATGCAGTGAACAAGAACACAATCTTTTCAAAACTCACTTAATTTTTATATTAAAAATCAAGAATGTTTTGCTACAAAATTTCTAGGCTCTTTGATTAAAGAGCTTAGCTTCTTCTTGAGAGAATTACAAGATACTATCTAGATTGTTACAACTGACAGAAGACCAGTGTTAGCACAGTCAACTGCTGGTTTACACAGTGTATAATAAGTCATACTATTCACTTTTCTAAACTGTCACTTATCATTTTTATTTATAGAAAAGTAACTCTTCCATTTTTGGTTTAGCATATCTTTAGCATCCAGTGATTATCTTGATCTTCCTCTGTCAGTTAATCTTCACCATTGATCTTGCACATCCTTCAAGCTGCTTTTTGTAGACTTGTCAATCCAGCTGGTTGGATTGTTTGTTGATTGTTTATCTTGAATATTGAACTAGTCTGTGATTTTGTACTTTGAGAGTTTCACTCGAGATTTCTAATTGGGCACATAGAGATCTTGACATCTCGATAAGTATAATGACTTATCGAGATCTCTAATGCTCTAGTGAATTAGATTTGTAGAGGTCTCTGAGTTCTCGAATGAAACTTTCGCTTGTCAAGATCTCTCAGCATCATGTCTTCACTTTGACTTGTCGACAACTTAGAGTTCTTTAGTGAATTTTGACTTATCGATATCTCTGAGTTCTCTAATGGACTTTGACTTATCGATAACTCAGAGTTCTCTAATGAATGTAGACTTGTCGATAACTCTGAGTTCTCTAGTGAAGAAATGACTTGTCGATATCTCCAACCGTCATATCTTCTTGACTTGTCGATATCTCTCTGAGTTCTTGAGTAGCTTTCCAAACTTCTCGATAAGTCATTTGGAGTTCTCGAATGACTTCTCTATAACACTAAATATGTGACTTGTAGAGATCTTGACTTAGAGTATTTTTATCCAAACAGATTTATTCAACTCCAAGCTTCTTCAAAATTCTTCTGAGGCATGATCATCCTGATCTTCTTCCAGATAGAATCCTTTGGCTTGATACTATTTCAGGAAAAAGACTCCAGTTTGCTCCTTTGCATTTTTACAGACTTTAAAGTGTTTCAAGTACAAATACAAACTAAGATAACAATACAACTTACTTAGGGTTGACAAACTGTCTTAGTCTTGTCAAGGTACAGGCATAACTTGCACAACAAAGATCATTAGATGTGATAATGGAACTGAATTCAAGAACAGTGCTATGGAAGATTTCTGCAAATATAAGGGGATAAAACAAGAATTTTCTGCCCAGAGAACTCCACAACAAAATGGAGTTGTTGAAAGAAAGAATAGAACTCTTATAGAAGCTGCAAGAACCATGCTAGAGGAAGCAAAATTTCCTACCTACTTCTGGGCTGAGGCTGTGCAAACTGCTTGCTTCACACAAAATACAACATTGATCAACAAGCATGAAAAAACACCATTTGAGATGGTAAAGGGAAAGAAGCCAAATTTGAAGTACTTTAAAATTTTTGGCTGCAAGTGTTTTGTTCTCAAAACTCATCCAGAACAGCTTACCAAATTTGATCTAAAAGTTGATGAAGGCATTTTTGTTGGCTATCCATTGTCAACAAAAGCTTTCGGAGTGTATAATCTGATAACAAAGACAGTCATGGAGTCTATACATGTATCTTTTGATAACAAGAAAATCACAGGTCTAGAAGATGCAGATGACCATGATGAGTTGAGATTTGAAAATGAAGTACCATATGCTGAAAAGCTAAATCCTGATATACTGACAAGTCCTGATACAGTAAATCCTGATATCACTCTAAACTCTGATGATCAACATGACCGTGGAAATTCTACAAATACTGAAGCACGTGTTGAGAGGGAGCAACATGATTCTCATCCAGAGTCATCTACAAGTGATTCAACTCAAGGAACATCAGTAAATAATTCATCAGACTCTGATTCCTCAAATACTGATGGATCAAATACTGACAGCACTGGAAATACTAATTCAAGGGGAGCATCGGGAAATGATAGTGGTACAAGCCAAAGAAATAATAGAAAGGTCATGGATCATGGGGGAGGTTCTGCTTCAAGGAGTCAACTTCTATCTGCAAAAAAATGGTCTAAGTCACACACACTTGACTTAATCGTTGGAAATCCTGATAGTGGTGTAAGGACCAGAAAAGCCACTCACAATGATTGTCTCTACCATTCTTTTCTATCTTAAACTGAACCAAAGAAAGTAAAAGAAGCTCTTCAAGATTCTGACTGGGTTACAGTAATGCAATAGGAGCTTAATGAATTTGAAAGGAACAAAGTCTGGACTCTTGTGCCAAGACGAAAGAACAGATCAGTTGTTGGTACAAAGTGGGTGTTCAGAAAAAAATTGATAGTGAGGGAATCATTACAAGAAATAAAGCAAGACTGGTTGTAAAAGGCTATTCATAGCAAGAAGCAATGATTATGATGAGACTTTTGCTCTAGTTGCAAGGCTTGAGGCAATCAAAATTTTCTTAGCCTATACTGCTCATATGAAGTTTAAAGTGTCCTAAATGGATGTGAAGAGTGCATTTCTAAATGGTGAACTTGAAAAGGAAGTTTATGTTGAACAGCCTCCAAGTTCATTGATCCAAAATATCTTGATCATGTCTATAAACCTGTTACAACACTCCATGGACTAAAACAAGCTCCAAGGGCCTGGTATGAAACACTTGCTATATTTCTATTAGAAAGTGGTTTCACAAGAGGTACAATCACAAAAACTTGTTTTACAAATACCATGGTAAGGACTTGTTATTAGTACAGATATATGTTGATGATATTATATTTGGTTCTACTAATGATGAACTCTGTGAGAGGTTTGCAAAGCTAATGCAGTCAAGATATCAAATGAGTATGATGGGAGTATTGAGTTATTTTTAGGTTTACAAGTAAAACAGACTGATGAAGGGATCTTCATAAATTAATCCAAATACACCAGGAATTTTCTCAAAAGATTTGGAATGTAAGAAAGTTCAACTGCAACAACTCCCATGGCCACTGCAACCAAGTTAGATTTAAATACTAGTTCAACAGTAGATATAACTAACTACACAGGTATGGTTGGCTCACTCCTATATTTGACTGCTGGTAGACCTGATATCATGTATGCTACCTGTCTCTGTGCAAGGTTCCAACTTGATCCAAGAGAACCATATTTATTAGCTGTGAAAAGAATTTTTAAATATCTCAAAGGCAACCTGAATCTTAGATTATGGTATCCTAGAGATTCAGACTGTAAGCTAATTGGATACTCAGATGCTGACTTTGCAGGATACAAAATAGACAGGAAAAGCACTTCTGGAAGCTACCAGTTTCTTGGTGGCAGGTTGGTTTCTTGGTTTAACAAGAAACAAAAGTCAATTTCCACATCTACTGCAGAAGCTGAATATATTAATGTCAGGAAGTTGTTGTGCTCAAACTTTATGGATGAAGAATCAATTACTGGATTATAGGTTAGAGTATTCTGCAATTCCTATATATTATGATAATCAAAGTACTATTGTAATGACAGTAAATCCAGTACATCATTCAATGACTAAACACATCAGTATTAGGTACCATTTTATAAGGGAGCATGTGATGGAAGGTACAGTAAAATTGATCTTTGTTCCAATAGATCAGCAATTAGCAGATATATTCACCAAGCCTCTCTGTGAAGCTACCTTTACCAGATTGGAGAATGAATTGGGAATGATATCAGGACATTCCTCAAACTCTGATAATTTGGAATAACTACTGATAAGTAGAGTGTGGTGTCTTCTTGTTATGTGTCAGTATTTTTTAAGTACTGAATATAGTGTTAAATTCTGATGTCATGATAGCATGTAATTAGCTTCTATTAATCCCGGCCAGTAGCTGCATGTTAAACTCTAATTATCTGTATAAGTTGTGACGGCCTAAACCCCGGGGTCAGGAGTTGATGTCACTAAACACAACAAACAGAAATATAAACAACAAGATTATTATTATTATATACTAACACGACCCCATACCAAGATCTGATCCAGGTTCAAGTATGATCCAAGTTACATATTATTACAAACCATTTATTCAAAAGTCCGACACACTAACTTATTCAGCAACTCATCAGACCGCACATGGTCTGATACTAACTACCTCTGAGGAGCCGGGTCCTGAAGGGGATAAGACACAGTTCTGCCAAGGTCTGACTGGTCTTCTAGGCATCTGCGATATATATATAACAGGTTGCAAGGGTGAGCATAATCGCTCAGCAGTACCAACATATGAATATCGAGATAAAAACAGTAATATAAACAATTATAGGAATAGAACTACAATCAACAGGAAATCCGTAATCTGTAAATAATTTCGAACAACAATATATAAGGAAATCGATGTAACTGGATACCACTGACTGGAATTCTCATTATAAAACAAAAGTAGTCGTGTGCTATGTAAATACCATAGTCCAATTTTAGCATGTTGTTCACATTTGTTAATCAACTGTATCAATCAATTATTCCCTTACGGGAATCACAAAGCCAAATCTAATACGTAATGAATATGTGAAGACAGCTGATCAGGCTATCAATACCAGACGGCTCCAACTTCCATCCCATACACCTGTTCCGGAACTCAGAGACTAGCTAGGTCTCTAACCTGCTGGACTAATCAGTTATATAATGCGCACAACCGAATTAGCCTCTTATGCAACCTCACTAGGCCACTCTGGCCCCTATGTATCCCATACCTGATCGTTTTATCCAGTTTTTAAAATACTTGTACCTATCTCATTTCAAAACCGTTCATTTTAACAGTATATATAAAACTGCTTCACAAATCATCTTTATTTGAGACAGGTACCTTTCGAAGATACTTTTCCCCAAAACATATTTAAAACAGTGATTTATAACTACAGGGGATACGTAACTTTAAACGTTTCTGTTAGTTTACAAGAATAAAATAACAATATATTCATACGTACTGAACCATAAAGAATGGTCAGGGTACTTGCCTTGCAACGCTTTACAAAACCCTAGGTAGCTTTCACGCTGACTTTATTCCTTGTGAGACTCGACCGGGATCTACAATAACAGAATACTCTAATCAGTTATACAGACATGCTTGATATCCTCGAATCCTAATAACCCAATTCGATAACCCGCCTCGTATAATAATTATACACATAATCACGTAATTCATATTCATACAAGAGTAAAATGTTTCGTATTATAAAGTACGTTTCTCGTATTTAAAATAAATTTTTAGAAAATTTTGACAGCAACTTTTCTGTTTATAAGCCTACCCGTCGATCACAATCGACGTCAATATTCACAACAATCCACAATTCACATCGCAAAACAATTTCCACAACTGCACAATTCATTTACGTACAGGATCAATCATATGAATAATTTATTTATTTTATAAATTAGGACTCAGATAACGATCATCACGGTCTACCGTCCGCTCGTAAAAATTCATCGCGGAAGGCGACAAAATTTATTGGTGCCTGAAAATTCTTCGGGTTTCCAAATAAATTTCGCCGATTATTAGAAAAATCATTTTTCCCGCACAAGTAATTTATTTCATTTTCTACAATATCAATTAAATTTTAACAGGAAACCAAAATCAAGCAGGAAACTACAGAACACGCGCACATGACACATACGCGACCACCAGGACCAAGCCGGCGGCCAGAAAAGCACAACAAACCGGAAAAACAAGGCGGCACAGATACAACTACACCAAGCCAAGATACACATATATATGAAGACACACACATATATATATATAAACCCGAATTAACCAACAGTTACCACAACCGGAGAACAAGCTCACCGGAAAATGGAAACCACGGCGGCAGCGGGAAGAACAGGAGAAATAGGCGGCGTAACCGGAGAGAGAGAGAGAGAGAGAGAGAGAGAGGAAAACGAAGAGAGGAGATAGAAGAACAGAGGAGAGACTCAAGAGATTGTGAAGAAAAGAGATAATCGAGAGACACATCCAAGAAACCAAGCGAAATTGATGTTTTTCCCCAAAACAAAACAACTGCTTAGCCTCATTTCGACTGACTTCAAGCCTCGCGTGCTAATTTAATCCATTTTAATGTCACAATCCGCGGATAAACATTAATAAAAACCGTACCAAAATAATCTTAAAATTTTATAAATATCCCGAACTTGATTAAAACATAAATTTCATAATTTTAAAATAATTTCTGAAACGTAATTTATACCCGCTTTTAATAATTAAACGAATCAACGCGCGGGTAAAATTAATCCCAAAAATTCCCAAAATAATTTTAAAATTCTCAGAATATTATGAACTTAATAAAATGTGAGTTTCATAATTTTTGAAGAATCCTGAATTTAAATACGGATTTTACAAATAAATGCAAATCAGAAAATCATTTAAAGATAAATAATTAATAAAATAATAATTTGTCAATTATTAATAAAATATTAATAATTAAACATTTAAAGATAATCCAAATATTTATGAAATTAGAAGTGCAATAAAATTACTTTTAAAAGCTTTACAAAACAATATAACTCAATATTTAATTACACATTCCAATCCTATTCACCAATAAATCCCACATAAATAAGAAAAACAACACACCGCTGCCAAAACCAATACAAATATTTTATTTAATAATTATTCAACCACTACACCTTTAGAAAAATAATAAAAATATACGAGTCATTACATAAGCTCTGATATTGATCAAACTTGTGTTGACTGATAAATCCTGATAGTAGTTACTGATAAATCCTGATAGTAGTTGACTGATAAATCCTGATAGTGGTTGATTAAATACTGATATTGGTCAAAGTCTGGTTGATCATTATATTCAGATGATAATTTTTGAATTTATTCAAATATTGTTTTAATCAATATTTTAATTATAGTGGTGAAGTAATGTGAGTGGGTAATTTTTGCATGATTAAATTTGTTTATTGATGGTGTGAGAATATGTAAAAATATTTGAGTATACACAAAACATATTCTGGAATACTATGTGCGCAGTCACTATCTTTATTAGACGTTTCCATAATTGTTTTTACAGTCAATAACAGGCTGCCACATGTCCCACTAACCTGAAACGTTTTTAAGTTAGTTGAGTGATTTGTTAAACAAAATCATTTTTTTATTTCAATTTATCACTTTATCAAATCTCTGTTATCTTCTTCTCTGCTAATTCTCTTCCTCTCTCTCATCCGTAAACTCTGAACCCCTAATTTATTCTCAAAACGTTTTCTTGTAAATTCAAAATGACTTCACCAGTTGCTTCTAACCTTTTACTTATGGTGGTGCCAAGTTTGTTACTTACAATTACGTGGCTATACTGGATAACAACAGTGTCAACATTGATTTTCATATCTTTCAGGACTTTTGAGATCCAGTGAGATTGGGTTTGCTCTCACTGCTCCACCCACAATCTCAGCTGACAATGGAACTCTAAATCTTGTGTTTAAGTTTGATAACAAAACAAGTATAGTCACTCCTCAAACTATAAGGGATTCGTTACAGTTGCCTGCTCATAACTCCTACTCTACTTTTGTGGGGGATGCTGAAATGAGGAGGTTTTTTTACTGAGATAGTCTATGACAAGATTTAAAGAACCTTGGTCAGTTGAAAAGAAATGGGCTCGGGAAGGAATAACATTGTTCTTCGATTACATCACAAAGGCCTTCAACAAGAAATCTTCCAACTTTGATGCTCTACCTATCATGACACTACAAATAGGGTACTCTCTAATTTATGGTGCAAATTATGACTTTGTTAGAGTAGTTTTATCTTTTATAAGGGATAGATTAACTGCTGATAAGAAGACTATATATTATGCTAGATTTTTTTAGTTGATCTTTAACATCTGTTTCCCTGATACCCCTATCCCCACTAATAAAGTTGTGGCAATATTTAAGCTTACAAAAAGGGCTTTTTATGATCTTATCTCACAAGATGAAAAGAAACAGGATTTAGTTGCTTTGAGGTTTGCCAGTAGTTTCTAGGAACTTTCTCATTGCAAGGCTCCCTATGACTTATAGTTTGCCCAACAGATAGAGTGCTCAGTTGCAGGCAATCACCATTGGGAACGCTTCTATAGCTCACCCCAGCACAACCACCCAAACACAAACGCAAACACAAACCACCTCAGGTGCTTCTCAAAAGACACATATTGTAAAAAGGAATAAAGCTCCAGTTAAGAAACCCCAGGAGGGTAGGAGATCAGCTGCTACAAATCCTGATGTAGCCAAAACAAAAGCTGATACAACATAAGTTCCTCAATCTTCTAAACCTTCGGAATCTGTCTGGAGGAAGCTTGTGCTTGCAGGATGAGAATCAGATGATGACAAGGACAATACTACCTTATCTTCAAAATTTTCCAACTTACAGTCTGATTGTTCTCCAAGACCAGTTCTTCTACCAACTGAGGAGGGAATAGCTACTGATGTTGTTAAAAGTGCCAGAAATACTGATTCTGGTACAAGTACAAGGTCAAAGAAAATGAAGCTGACCCAAGTCTACTATGCTCAGAACCTGCTTAAAATCCAGAAGGAAATTGTTGAGGAGACACAGGGTGCTTACACTCCAAATCCTAATTTCCAGATAAATCCTGATGCACCTGTGAATTTGTTATATTTTGCAGGTGCACATAGTACAAAAGAAACAACTGCTGAACAATAGTATGTAGACCTTTGGTTAAACTCTGATGTACCAAGTGCTGATAATATCCATGCAGGTCTAAGTGCTGATAATCTCCCTGCAGTCCACTCACTCTATCAATCCATCACCTAAAATTCCCCCTGTTGTTGCTGAAGATGTAGATGCATAACAGTCCACTCAATTCATAGCAGGGCACCACAACACTCCACATCTTGGAGATAAATACTGAAGCTCCACCTCACCTGTCTACTATTCTTGAAGATGTGGAGTTAAATGCTGATGGCATGGAAGTTTCTGAGGTAGCTGGATCACATACATCCCCAATTTCTGATTCCATCTTAAATGCTAAAGCTGGAGATGAAGTTCAGCAGATAGTTCAAAATCCAGTTGCTGATGAAGGATCTGTCCATGAGACAAAATCTAATGACGGTGAAGAAGTTGATACTTCAAATCAAAATGCTATTATAGATCGTGATGATGATCTATTCTTCCCTGAAGATATGCTCAAACATGTGAGGCAACAGAAGTTGAAAGAGAGTGATGCTAAAAAGAAGCAGGAATTCTTTGAAAAGACCTGGAATGAAAAATGGAAGGATGTTGAGTCTCCTATATCCAAGAACTATGCTGTCAATCATTCGGACATAACTGAAAAGATCATTCAGCATCCTGATATGCTCAATCATCTGAAAGCATCTACTCTTCTGGTCAGATCTCTGCAAATAGCTCAAGAAGCTACAACTTCTCAAATTAATCAAATCAGAGATTCTTTTATTGCTACAAAGCTGACTATCAATCAGGAGATTCAGAAGTAAATTGCCCCAATAGTTGATAGACAGACACAAATAGAAGCCAATCAGGATAGATTGGAGGCCAATCAGAAGAAAATATCTAGGCAACTTACTGAGGTAAGCAATTCAATGGAGTTGATTCTTTTCCTACTTCTTTGTGATGATGCCAAAAGAGGGGAGAAAATTAAATCTAAATGCAAGTAGCTGACATTGAAAGGTGCTGATGATACAAATCCTGATGGGGGTGATAAGGAGGAAGGAAGGAGATTGTGAAGAAGAGGAGAGGTGAAGATCTAGTTGGGACTAGTGGATCATTAAAAAGCACTAGAACTCAATCGAGACTAGGTGGAGAAAGTAGGAGAAGTGAGAAGATAGTTCAACAATCAAAAGAACTGGCTGTGACTACAACAACTCAACAACCTCTGAAAGTCACAAATGCTAATGACCAAGGCTTTTCGGAGATAGAAGCTGGTACAGAAGCTAGTCTGTATCTTTAAAATATTAAAGTCAAAGGTAAAAAGACAACTCTTTTCTACAAGGACCTAAAGATTCAAGCTTCTGATTTTGAGGTGAGTAGAAGAATCTTTGAGAAAGAAAATCCAGGAGTTGATTTAGAGCATCTTAGGTAAATGGAGGAAGAATTAAAATCTATGAGGAATGTAAATACTGATGATGATATCCCTCAAGTACCTTATGAAGATGATCCTTCCAACAGACCAACCAAAGGGGAAGTTATAAGGGAGGTGAGTCAAGCAGATGCTGAAAGACCTCTAAGGTCCCAAGCAATCTTAGATGCTGACAAGAGACATAAGGGGAAATAGAAGATAGGAGAGAAGTTCAAACCACCAAAGCCTAAAGCTAAAGTTGTTGCTAAAAGGAAATCAGCATCTAAGGCACCTAAATCTCAAATACTAATAGATCCAGTCTATACAGTTTCTCAATACTTTGATAATGAAGAAAGAGTTGAACATGATAAAATCTGTCAAGCTCATCAAAGAAGAAAGATTCATGGAGGTGATTGGGCTGAAAAACCGAAGTTAACCTCTGACACTGCTCAAGTTGATGAAGAAGGAAATATTGGTGTTCAACCAATCACAACCTCTGATACTACTCATGTTGATGATTCTTCAAACCCAATTCAAGTTGAGACAACAAATCCTAATTCTGAAAATATAAACTCCGATAAGCCAGATTTTACTTTTGAAGAGAAGAGGAAGTTGCTATGGGGAAGCAAGAAACCTTCACCTAGAAGAGATTCCTCTGAAATATTAAAGAAGATTTACAGTGGGAGTTCTCATGCTAGAAAACCTAGAATCACAAGTGGTCTGGGAAGGTTAGGTGTTGATCCATTGATGGATGATGCTTTAATTCTAAGGAAGCATGCAAATATGACAAAAATTGGAGGTGATGTGATGCTTGAATACTTTCAGAAGATCATATCAGTATAAATTGTTATTGATCTTGTTGGAGAGAAACTAATTTATTTTCTGGAGTCTGGGAGAAGGTTGAGGTTCACACAAGAGCAGGTGAGAGATAAACCATGGCAGGAGTTGGAACTTGTTGCTACAATTCTTAAGGTAACTAATCATGTAACTGCCAGGTGGTCAACATTTTTGAAGAACTTGATACGGTTGAAGCAGAGAGGGATGCCTTAAAAATCTAACTACATTCCAGAGTACATTGATCAAACTGAATATGTTGTTGATATGCCTATTAGAGGGGCCAAAGTTATAATGAGTCTAGGAAGGGAAGTCTTAACTTTTAATCCTGATGGAAAGAAGATTGGATTTCTGGAACTGGATGATCTATCACTTGGAAATTCAAAGCTACATGACCTCAGGGAAGCCATCTATCAAAATGATGGATCAACAGATGAGCTGAATGATATCAAACAGAGGATGCAATGGTATTTAGATGTTATGGAAGAAAATCTGTTGAGGAAGTTCCTTGAAGAAGCTGAAGATTGTGCCAGAGTTCAAAATTGAAGATAAAATCTAATAATCACTATTTGGAAGGATGTATATGTTTATTTAATTTCTGCACTTAGATAGTTTTTCACATCATCAATTAGAACTTGTACATAATTACATAATACACAAGTTGGAGGAGATTATAAGATATAATTGATGATATCAGGATATAAACTATCAGGAGTTATTATCAGTATTGGATATCAGTATTGGATATAAGGATTTACAGAAGGTGGCATCATCAGTATCTGTTTATCAGTATTTGATGATCAGCATTTGACGATCAGTATTTAGTCACAACTGTAGATATCAAAGAAGGAAAGGTATTGCAGAATTCAAGGAGGTGAAGGACTTTACTTACAGAAGCAATTATATATAGATATGTATTAGGTTTCCTTATTGTAATAGAATATGATTCCTTATTGATTGTGTAACTGTGCACTATATAAGCACAGATTAGGTTTACACTATATGAGTTACAAATTATTATATCTTTCATATAACCTAGCAACTCTCAAGAATAATTGTTCATCCTTTGAGAGAGTACTTGTGTAACAGTTTTTATCTGATTAATATAAAAATTGTTGATTTTGTTAAGCTTCATCGAATTGTTTGCATAAAATGTATTCACCCCCCTCTACAGTTGTATTACAGACCTAACATTTACCAAATTGAATTGTTATAGAATTCGATAGTTTTCTAAATATGGATCAGATTCCTGGTCAGACCAGATTGGTGGTCATATTAGGCCAGTGTGTGCCTTGGATCCAGTATATAGAGTAGAGTTGTGTGCCTTGCTCGAGATTAATGTGTGACTGATCAGCAACCTAACCTTGGTTTTTAAAATTAAAAGTGAATATCCAATTCTAATAATTGCTTAACAAGAAACGTGATTCCTCTGAATCATTTCATTTGATCATTGTTTCACCTCAGTTATTGTTATTGTGACTTGCTGAACTAGTTAGCTCACTCTTGCAAATCTTTTTATGTTCTTTTCCAGTTAAGAAAAAAATTGTTGGTAGCGAAAATCCCCAGACCAGTGTGCGAGCTAGGATTCCAGGTTGAGTTGGAATGAGTTAACAAGAGAGTTGTGTCTTAGTTTTGAGTTTTATAAGTTTTTAAAGATGTTTAATTATCAGTTGTAAGTTAAACTAGTAGGGATCTGGCACGATGTAATGTAAATTAAGATTGTGGCTTGTTTTAATACTTTAACCTATTACAATCCGTGATTGTGTGATGTAGGGCCATTGTATTTAATATTTCATATACAGGTTTATATATATTGTGTGTGTGTGTGTGTTGTGAAGCCCAAACTTCTGACCCGGGTTTGGAGGGTGTCATAGGTTTGGTATCAGAGCTACATGTTATAGGTCACTGAAGTAAGCCTAGATTGTCGGGTTTGGTTAGAAGATTCGGATTAGGAATAAGCGATAGAAAGTTAGGACGTCGAGAGGTTGAGTACGACTATATAATATGTTTTTTTATGGTTTGTGTTACGGTTTGAGATTCTTATCTTGCGGTGTTAATTTTCATATAGCAGCAATGACAAATCTTATTATCCCTGTACCATCTGATCATTCGAAGCCTTAGGTTCATGGACCACTATCTCCACCCAGATCTGATCCATATCTTGTTCTTCCACAAATATTAGCTTTATTACAGCCTATTATGACAGCTACACCTCTTTGAGTTATTCCACCACCCCTGATGTGAGACCACCTATTCGAGGACCCCTATCAGCTGATTCTGGTTTTACCAGACATTCAGCTACAAGCACATCTTTCAGTTTACCCCACGTCATGTTCCATATCTTGTGTTTGAGTCCTTTTTAATGAAGTGACAGACCCTGTTGGGATAGATTCGAGAGTTACAACTTATCATGAGTATCAGAGATGTTAGGAGAGATGAGAGGGAGCTTAGAGACATGATTCATGTGTTCCGGAGGGTAGCTGCTGGCAGGTTACATGGAACTACTTGTGAGTATGCCACCCTCTGGTTATCTTGTGAAATGGTTAAGATAGGTTTTAGAGGAGCTTGAGGAGATTGGAGGTCCAGAGTTTCCTTGGAACTAGATGATGGTGTTATGACATATGTTATATGCATAGTAGTGATGTGGTGTGATATTAGCAGATTTTCTTTTGTTATATGGACTAGACTTGCTGACTATTGGGTAGACTTGTTGTACTTTACTATATCAAAAAAGACGATAAGAGTATCACCGATGGTACTAGATGGCAGCATTGGAGTGAAGTTACGAATAAGATAGCATGCCATGATAACTGAAGTTTTCGTCGACTAATAAAGGCAAAATGAACCCAATAAGGGGTAGAAGATATATTGTCAGTCAAAGTGAAAGCTAAGCCTGTTAAGGTTTCATTTGTTGATTCTGTTTCTAATCCTAAACCTTCAGGGCCCAATAAAGCTTGGGGTACCAAAGTCTTTTTAATCAATCTGTGTTTGCAAGGTAAGGTACGAAAGGGAAAGATCATGTGGATTTTGGACAGTGGTTGTTCTAGGCACATGACAAAAAAGTCCCTGCTCATAGGTGTGGTTGATAAAAATGGCCCTATAGTTACCTTTGGAGATGACAGTAAAGGATTTACTAAGGGATATGGCAATTTATAAATTAGGAATGTCATCATTGAAAACATCTCTCTTGTGGACGAATTGAAGCATAATCTTCTGAGCGTTAGTCAGTTCTGTGACAAAGGATACAATGTTGACTTCAGGCCAGAAAGATGTTTTATCACTCACAGGAAATATGAGAAGCTTGCTTTGCAGGGAGTAAGGAAAGGTAACTTGTTCATAGCTGACTTGAAGCTACCTGTGATGGAGTCATGAGATGTTTCTACAATAAAGCTTCATCAGAACAAAGTTGGCTATGGCACAAGAAGCTCTTGCACTTGAACTTCAAGACAATGAACTCTCTGGTTAAGAGAGAATTAGTGAGAGGTCTACCAGAGATGAAATTCTGTCAAGAAGGACTCCGTGAAGTATGTGAAAAAGGGAAATCAAAGAAGGCATCACACAGAAGCAAGGAAATGGCAAGCATAACTGGGCCTCTTCAGTTAATTCACATGGACTTATTTGGCCCAGTGAATGTGTTGTCACTATCAAGGAAAATATATACTTTAGTGATGGTCGATGACTACTTCAAGTACATATGGGTGTTGTTTTTGCAATCCAAAGATGAAGCACCTCAACTGATAGTGGATCATATAAAGAAGATTGAGATGGAAGCGAAATTACCTGTCAGGAAGATCAGATCAGATAATGGGACAGAATTCAAGAATACATTTATAAATGAATTCTGTACATAAAAAGATATTTTGAGACAGTATTCATCCTCACGAACTCCACAACAAAATGGAGTAGTAGAAAGGAAGAATCGTACCTTGGTTGAAGCAGCAAGGACTATGCTAAGTGAATCAAGACTTCCTACTTACTTCTGGGCTGAAGCTATCAACACAGCGTGTTACACTCAAAATCGTACCCTGATTAATAAAGATCATGACAAGACTCCTTATGAGATAATGGCTGATAAGAAACCAACACTGAAATACTTCCATGTGTTTGGTGCTAAATATTTTATGTTGAAGGAAGAAAATGAGCATCTGGGAAAGTTTGATGCTAAAGCAGAAGAAAGCATATTTATTGACTATTCTCTGAAATCTAAAGCTTACAGGGTTTATATGATTACTGATCAGAAGGTGATTGAAATCCTTAATGTAATATTCGACGACACCAAGTTAGCAAGCCTGCAAAGAGAAAAGGATTCTGAATCTCTGGAATTTGAAAATCTTTTAGATGATCCTTTGGATATAGAAGAATCTGAGATTGCTAGAGCTATACCTACAGTACATGGAAATGTTGTTTCCGGATCAAGTGGTGGTAATAGTGGAAACAATGATTATGACAATCATATAGGAACACCTTCAAGAACTACTACACAAAGATCAGAATCATCAAGTCATGGTGGCAGCAACTCAGGGGGAGCAGGAAGAGGATCTACAGTTCACACTCAACATCATACTGAACAAGGGGAAAAATCAAGATCTTATTTGCCTCGACAAAGAGTTTGGAACAGAGACAATCCCTTTGAATTGATCATTGGTGATCCTGACACATGAGTGAAAACTAGACATGCCACTCAGAATGAATGTCATTTTTCAAGGTTTCTTTTAGAAATGGAACCTAAGAAAGTGGATGAGGCACTTGAAGATCCATATTGGGTTATTTCTATGCAAGAAGAACTTAATCAGTTTGATAGGAAGAAGGTATGGAAGCTGGTACCCCGACCAAAGGACAAGTTAGTGATAGGCACTAAATGGGTATTCAGGAACAAGTTAGATGAAGATGGCATTGTAACGAGAAACAAGTCCAGATTGGTATCTAAAGGTTACTCTCAAGAAGAGGGTATAGATTATGATGAAACCTATGCACCAGTAGCTACACTTGAGGAAATCCGGATGTTTCTGGCATTTGCACCATATTCAGATTTTAAAGTTTATCAAATGGATGTGAAGAGTGCATTCCTGAATGGGGAGCTAGAAGAAAAAGTGTATGTAGAACAACCTTCAGGTTTTGAAGATCTAAATATGGCTGATTTTGTATACTTTATATTCAAAGCTCTCTATGGTCTTAAGCAAGCTCCAAGGGCATGGTATGACACTCTCTCTGAATTTTTACTTGAAAATGGTTTTACTAGAGGTGTTATAGATAAAAATTTGTTTCATAAAATGCATAAATATGATATGATATTAGTTCAAGTATATGTTGACGACATTATATTTGGTTCTACTAATGATGATTGTTGCAAGAGATTTTCTAAGCTAATGCAGAGTAAGTATGAAATGAGTATGATGGGAGAGTTGAACTACTTTCTTGGATTACAAGTGAGTCAAAGGAAAGATGGTATATTCATTTATCAATCCAAGTATATCAGAGAACTTCTCAAGAAGTACAATCTGGAGGATTCAACTCCGGAAAAGACTCCAATGCCAACATCCACTAAGCTTGATCAGGACAAAACTGGTAAGAAAGTTGACATCACAAGCTACTGAGGTATGATAGGCTCATTACTTTATCTCACAGTAAGTAGGCCAGATATTATGTTTACAACATGCTTATGTGCTAGATTTCAAGCTGACCCAAAAGAGTCTCATCTTATAGCTGTTAAGAGGATATTCAGGTATCTTAAGGGAACTCCGAATCTTGGTATTTGGTACCCTAAAGGTACAGGTTTTAACCTAGTTGGCTATATAGATTCATATTTTGCAGGTTATAAGATTGATCGGAAAAGTACCTCAGGAAGCTGTCAGTTTCTTGGAAGAAGATTGGTATCCTGGCATAGAAAGAAGCAACACTCAGTATCCACATCAACTGTTGAAGCTGAATACATAGCTGCTGGAAGCTGTTGTGCCCAAATCTTGTGGATAAGGAACCAACTCCGGGATTATGATCTATTGGTATCTAAGATTCTAATATTCTGTGACAATACAAGTGCAATAGCAATCTCAAACAACCCAGTTCAGCACTCAAAAACAAAGCACATCGATATCAGGTATCATTTCATCAGAGAGCATGTCATAAATGGCACTGTAGAATTACATTTTGTACCCACAAAGGATCAAATTGCAGACATCGTCACTAAACCACTTGATGAAAACACTTTCTCTAAGTTAATTAGTGAACTTGGAATGTTAAATCTTTCTAATTAATAAATTAGTAATCAATAACTGCATTTTGTCTCAAATATATCCACTTGTTATTTAATGTCAATATTCTGAGGACATGTGGGTTTCTGTGTCATTATTTACTTCTCGTATTTCAAGTATTTGTGTGATTGTATTTAATTGATAAATATTTAAACACGCTCATATTGATAAATTATTTAAAAATAATTTAATCATTATTGGTTAAGTTATGTGTAAAATTTTACAGCATAATTTTGGATTAACTATTTGAGAATTTATCAATTCAATGATAAAAGACTCAATAGTAATAAACCAAAATTGTGATTTATTGTAGCATAATTTACATCATAAAAATACAGTTTTATCAAATAAATGATAATAATTGTATGATTATGAATAAAATTATGAATTGTCAATGAAATGAATTTTAGATCATTTAATATTTAAAGAATTCATTTTTTTGATATTTTTATAGCAGCGCATTATTTGTTTTAATTTTATTAAATATTTTTCTGAAAAGAAGAATTTTAATAAAATCTAAAAACAAGTAAATGTGAAATCTAAAAATAGTTTAACTCTTGCGACATTCATTTTGTTAGTCGCGGGTTATGACTTGGACTGTGCTTAGTGATCAACCTGCAGCATATAAGTTATTAGTCGCAAGTTGTAACTTGAATTGTTTTAGGGATCAACATGCGACATTCTATCTGTTAGTCGCAGGTTGACACTTGGAATAATTTGTTTATCCAACCTGCGACATACACATAACTAGTCGCAGGTTGATGCTCAGTTAAGATATGGTGTCCAACCTGCGACGTTCAAAACACTAGTCGCAGGTTGACACTTACATTTTTTTGTCTGTGTTGTGTTGCTTTCTCAGATACGTGTATATATATTTTCCCGTCGCCACTTTCTTTCTCATTATATACACACGGCAAGTACGAACTGCTAAGAGAAGAGGCCAGTTTTTTTTTATTAAAAAAAATATACCCAAACTCTGCCAAAATTAAGTTTGGAACACAGATTATTGTTGCCCATAAGGAGATATTTCTTTTGACTGTAAAACAAGCAATTTTACCGGTTAAAATTCATGATCCAAGTTTGTGCTCATTCTGGTTAAGGCATTGTTTGGCTAGTACTTTTTAATCCATTCACTAATTGATTTAGTTATTTGGTTCTCTAGGGATCTTTAGTAATTGGTTATTACTCTATATTTTCTATGTGTTCGATATTAGTTAATTGCATTAATTTTCGTGCATCATTAATTTGTTTTGTAATCGATATTTTGTTCTCATTTTTTTCAAAAATATGGGAAACAATATTCAGATTTTAAAAACAAATTTTGTCTCGATTATAAAACGCGATCCAGCCCAGTTAGGTGATTTTGAAAAATGGATATGCTTTCTAAACGAGCATTCAATTGTGCATTATGCCTTGATTACTAATGTTCCACTGAATGTTGAGCTCCTCAGACATATACACAGTACAACACAAGACATATCAGATGAACACAGGGTAGGATTCTCATTTCTCATCGGGGATGAAACAATACGAATCACTGAGAATGACCTTAATGAACATTTGCAACTTCCTCGGGATAATTTTGAATCATCACCAGGTGAAGAGGAACTGATCACTTTCTTCAGAGACATCCACAACAATATGCCAAATAACAAATTTCCCAAATACTTCAACAAGAGCCATCTGACAAAACCTTGGAACTTATTCTTCAATTTTCTATCCTTCTGTCTATCTCCCAAGACTGGTGGATTTCATGGAATCACTCAATTCATGAAGGTTGTTGGTGTAGCTCTTGCTAGTAATCTACAGATCAATTTTGGGAAAATGATTATGAGAGAAATTCTGGAGAATTAGGCTCAACATCAATCTCACATTATTTATGTCAGATTTCTTCAAATTGTTCTAAATGGCAAGCTGACAGAAGCTCAGAAAGAAGCGGTTCACAGTGAGGACATGGAACCATCTACAGATTTGACCTCCAAACTGGTGTCTACCCTGATAAGAAAGAATTTGTATCCTAACAACAACAAAATCTTCGCGACGGAATTCATGCAAGAATTCTTTGACTCCATTGCTGAAGCACCTGCCTTTGATTCTAAAGAAGCTCAAGACCCTGAGGATCAAGCCCCTATTACTGTGAATGAGGCTACTGAAGGAGTAGAAGCTGAACAAGAAGTGAATCCTCAGACTGCTCCTGATGCTCAACCAATGAATACTGATCAAGAACCTGTAGCTGTTGAACAGCCAGAAAAGGTTTATTAACCTGAAGCTGCTGAACAACAAGCCGAAGCTGAGTCACATCAATCAGAGACTAATGTTTACAGGTCAGACTTCACAAGTATGAATAAAACTTCTATGAGCACTACTTTTGATGATCTAGTAGATATAGATTCGCTCAATCTTACTGAATTTCACACACAACTTGCTCAAGAGCAATTACTATCAGGAGGCAGTGAATTTATTTTCCCGCAAATTCAGAACCACCCTCTAGAGCCAATACACAAATCTCAAACTCTCTTAGCCAAAACCCTGGAGTATAAGGATCCTATGGATATAGAGGGAGAAACTGCACATGATGCAGCAAATAAGGAAGGTACTTTGAGTGAACCCGCAGCTCTGTCTCCAATGAAGCAAAGCAGTATCCCCATTGAGATAACTATAACTTCCCATGTATCTTCCTAAAAGGATACAATGGCTGAAAATGCAAATAAACAGCTACTGGATCCATCTTCTCAAAAAGGTAGGTGTATTGAAATTCGCCCGTCGGCCACGGCATCCTGTAATGAGTCAAACACACACTCTAATATTTAAGCTCTTGAAGCTTTAAATGAGTCGATTAGAAGAGCTCTTTTTGGTGAGGAAGTATTGACGGAAACAGGGCATTCAACCATTTTACAATTAGAATATCCTATTTAAGGTCCTTCAATGGATCAACTGCCTTCACAGGTGTTAGGAGAGAGTGCTGTAATCACTGCCAAATCTAGCACAACACTTACCTCCCCAAGACTAATAAACCTAGATGCATCTGCGGATAGGGGATCCGACATAGGTGCGGATCGGCAACCCATTGGCAATGAACCAGATTCAACTGGTGAGCCTAAGGGGAAAATGTCTTCACAGACACTAGAGGCAACTGAGAAATAGATGCCCCATATGACGGCCTCAGTGATCCTTCCAGGGATTCCAACTCTGGACCAGTCATCTCGTGATGACAGGAAACTTGTCTTGTACAAGGATCGGGAATCGCGAACTCCCATTGCACCACTGCTGACCACCTTAAGGATGGCTCCAGTGTTTTCTGCAGGTACATCTTCTCAATCTCGGAGCTATGAGCGGAGTGTATCCGTGAGGATGAGTGACACGTCAATACCTAAACTGAGTGATAGAGTGATGAGTGATACACTGCAAAAAGCCTATGAGACACCCTTTATCCAAAATTCACCCATAGATCTATCAAATTATGTCACTAAATCATACCTTAAAGAGCAGTTGACTTTCAAAGACAGTTATATCAAAGAACAACCAGCTCTTAAGGATCAATATCTCCAGGAAGAATTATCTCTCAGGGATCATCAAATCGTCAGTCTTTCCGATCAACTTGAACATCAGCAAGCAGCATTCACCAGTTTACGGGAATTCGTTGAGCGATCTTTATCTCACACAGGAAAAGGAAAGGCAATTGCCAATACTGAGCCAAAGATCTCAGTTAGCAAGCAAGCGCCAATCTCGATCTCCACTGAAACAGCTCTTGCCATTACTGGGCCAAAGACCTCAGTAAACAAACAACTGTATGTTTCAGAACCATCTTCCTAAGGGACTCCTATCTTGATCTTTCCTGCTCAATCAACCTCAGCTCTGAAGGATAACATAACCGAGAGGGATAAATGGGTAGAGCAAGAAAAAGTAACGGCAGCTGTGAACTTAATTCAAGATGTTTTTCAAACAGCTTTCCTAAGGATGAAGAATTTGAAGATGAAGATGCCTTCTCAGATGACTGCTTTGAAGGGTTTTTAGCACATAAACGCAGCGAAAACGTAAATTTAAATCTTAAAAAAAAAACAAAACCCTCCGCAGGATCCATGCGAAAAATAATATTTAATTCGTAGTTCAGTATGTTTACCTTAAGAAGCTTTACGTTAATGGAAAGATGGAGGTCTTTAATGGCGATCCAAAAACGATGAACGGAGATCCTTAGCAGCTGCTCCTCAAGTGTGAAGCACTCCACCGGTATCCACCAAGAAAACGATGTAATGAAGGAGGAGGAGATGGAGAGAATTAGGGTTTTGTAAATCTTTTTGGTTGAGGCAAAAATAGGGTTTATAATGGTATATTTATAGGCAAAATTTTCAGTTGAAAATTTCCTATAAAATATTATTGTTATTAACCCTTTATTATTCTCACTAATAATTAAAACACCTTTTAATTATTAATTCTTTTTCTCAACTCTTTAGAAATAATTCTCTCACTTGATTTAATTTCCAAAAATTAAATTCTTAATTAATCATATTAAGAACCTTTTCTTAATTAATTTATAATCAATTAAATCTCATTTAATCAATTATTATATTTGCCAATTAATTATTTATTTCATAAATAAATAATTATCAGCCATTATTAATTAATTCCTCCACCATTAAATCATTCTCTTTTATGGTGTGACCCTGTAGGTTCAATATTAAGCCGGTAGTAGAAATAAAAAATGATAAAACTATTTTATCATTATTTATATAAATTCTCTAATTCATTAAATATGATTAATTAATTAATCATATTTATTTTACATCGTGAGGGATACTTCTCAGCATATCGCGACTATCCGGATAATACGAATTCACTACACATCCCAAAATCTGTATAAGAAGCACCCTAATTCCTTATACGAAGCGTCACTACATATCCCAAAATCTCTTTTTTCCATCCGGCAACGCCAACATAGGGGCCGTCACCAACCTTTGCTTCAGTTCTTAAAAGCTTTTCTCGCATTTCTCTGTCCATTCAAACTTTTCAGTCTTACGAGTAAGCCGTGTTAAAGGGCTACTATCTTTATAAACTTGAACGAACCTCCGGTAGTGACCGGCCAATCCTACCTCTGGTAGTTTCCCTAACCATGGTCATCAATTCCTCAGTGGTCCTTTATTCATTCTTGTCAGGATCCTCTACGGGATCCTCCTCAGCCACAATCCCTTCTAGGACAACATCCTCAACCGCTACATCCTCAATATGAACATCATCCGGTCATGCGTTAGGACGCTCTATCGGATCCACAACCCGATCTCCAATTAGTAATAAAACATCATCGCGCTGTTGCTCCTCAACCTCATGGTTCGGAGTCCCGCTACCATATATGATAACGAACTACTTTTCTATCACGATATTTATAAGGGTTCCTATAAGGGTTTAAACTGTCAGTACTACGTTAGGTAGCCCGACTATGAACTTGGCAAGAGTTCTTATTATCTTAGTGAACTTATTATCTTAACGTCACATCATCTCTGAGGTTTATAACGCTTGGCTCTGATACCATTTCTGTAACACCCCCAAATCCGGGGTCAGGGATCCGGGTTGTCACGAGTTCCATTTCCCTTAATAACACCCAATCTTAATAAACAATCAACTACTCTGTACTGTGACCCCACAATAAACACACACACCACAAGTTATAGTCTCAGAGATGAATATCCAAAAAATAACACAAGTCATTTTATTCCACATAATAAGCCATTACACCTCAAGAAGGTTCTGAATAAATTTACATTTCTTTGCCATTATTACAATTCATATTATACATAAGTCTAATTCATCAATAGTTGAAAACCTAGCCTATTGGTAGCTCCTACCTCAGCTACGGCGGCATCGACGCTTCCAGAAAACTGTGAAACATTTTCTAACCGCTTGCGAATTGGAAGCTTGGTCCTGTTCATCTTGTCTATCTGATGTTGTGTGATGAAAGAAGAAAGCAAGGGTGAGCAACAAGCCCACCAAAATAATATGTATAATGATTTACAATATATGAGCATTCTCATAGTACTCATGAAAGTCTTGGTCAAGAAGAAATGAACCAAGATTGATATCTTACCGCAACCAAGTCGCAAAATATTTAGTATATTTGTACATATATACTTTTCACAATCTTTGAAATCCTCTGACATGTATAATATACACAGAGTTCCCGTTTATAACTGTATAAAATATCGTTGCAAGGTGATCTCATATATCTAACCTTGTCTCAACGTTTTTCCGAAAATCTTTGACATGCACAAGATAATCATTTACTAGATATAAGTTTAAAAGATGAAGTTACAAGATACTCCCATATACTTATATCCGAATACTACTTGAACTACCACCGTTCAAGTTATAATCAGTTTCAAAAGTTCATCACCCAGATGAGACTACAAGATAAGACTTGAATAGATTCAATCCTCGAAATATCATTATAAATAATGAAGTTATGAGATACTTCATTAAGTCCCGATATATATATACACCTATATATATATACATTTCATACACTCCTTGAAAACCTCTGTTATGAAAATTATAAACAGCGTTGCAATATCCGATGAATTTTGGAAAGGAGAAAACCTTGGCATAAACCTGATATCTTGCTGATCAGGCAAAGATACCAATAAGTAACTGAAAGGCATATGTCATAGCCTACTCGTTTATTCGAGTATTTAACTCAACTCAAATAAGAATGTAATAAGTAAATAGTGGATCAAGCATCAGAGAGATCTCACAAAGTAACATCTGTCAAAGAATAAAGGAACATTGTTCATCTGCAGACTTGAAGATTCACTGGAAGAAGTTCAAGAATTTGATCATGCCTCAGTGATATAAATCAAGATCGTGGATTTAATCAAGTGACAGAGATCTCGTCAAGGTATCATTTATTACAAGGATTCAATCATAACAACAAAGTCAAGACATGAAGAAACGTCACGAAAGTTAGTCACTCATGAACCAGACAGTACATCGAGTGTCAGCATTAAAGTGACGGAATTGATTCATAAGTCTCAGAGACTTTCAGAAGATTGTCAGAAGAATGGATGCTGCTCAGGGATAGTATTAATTCTCTATTAATTAATTAAGTCATATAATTTAATTAAGAGAATAAATTATATCTGCAAGGATTAATTTATTGATTAATTGAATTAAATTGATTAATTAATTTAGAATTAATAAATGAGGATTTTCAGAATGTTAATTGATTAAAATCTGTGATAATTCTAAAAAAGACAACTGATTGTACTAGTATGACAATCGGTATGACAATTGATAGTCATACCGAATGTCATGCTAATTCAGTTGATTGTATTGATAGAATTATTATTTAGATTAAAATCAATTATTAATTCAGTAAAACAATTTCATTTGAACTAATATGACAATCGGTATGCCAATCAATAGTCATACCGAAAGTCTTGCTAGTTCATTTTAATTGTCTTGATAGCTCTAATAGATTGTCTCACCGAAAGTCTTTCAAGCTAAAAAGGATTGTCATTCCAGTTCTTTTTCTCTCGGTTGGATTGTTAAATAGAAGAAGGAGCAGCAATTCAAAATATCAATCAATCAAACAGAACACAACATACAGAAGAACAAAAGAGAAAAAGAAGCAGAAAAATATTACATCTATTCTGCAACTTCAAGATCAATTTTCTAGATTGTAAAGTTAAATCCAATCAACTAGAAATACTTATCTTGTTCTTGTGTATCTATCTAGCGGATTAAAATCCCTAGAACTTAATCTCAAATCGCTTTTAGCATTTGATCTTTTAATTACAAAAATAGAAAAAGTTCATGTCGAATTTATTCTAAATTTGTAATAATTGATTTGAGATTAATCCCTTGTAACCGATACCGTAGTTGTAACACCTTTCAAGTTTAATAAAAGTTTTATTTAACTTGAATTTTGTTTCACAATTTTATTCCGCATTTTATTCGACGAAACGGTATTGTTTGCATTCAACCCCCCCTTCTACAAACAAATTGGGACCTAACAATTGGTATCAGAGCCTTCTGATTAACGTACAAATCAAGATCCTAGACTTTTGTGTTTCTTTCACTTCTTGAATTTTTATTCACTCAAAAATTCATAATGACTACACAAAAAGTTGGAACCGTTAAAATTCCACTTTTCGATAAAGAAAATTATGTGATGTGGAAGAAGAAGATGCTACTGTTTTTACAGGTTGCTAATCCCAAATATTTGCAAGTGTTGAAGAAGGGTCCAAAAATTCCTATGGTTATTGAACCAGAGGTAATAGAGAATGATGTGGTGATCACCAAAGCGAGAACTTATGTGAAGGATCCTGAGGACTTCTCTCCTGCTGAAATAGAAGAAGCTTCCCTGGATGCTAGCCTTCAATTAATCTTAGTAGATTCCCTTAATCCCCTAATGAACAGACATGTGATGAATTGTAAAGATTCTAAACATATCTGGGAAACTATTGAGATTATTAATGAAGGCACAGAGGAAGTTAGGGAGAACAAACTAGAAATCCTAACCTCTGAGTATGAATACTTTAAATCCAATCCAGGAGAAGGAATCACTGAAGTGTTTGAGAGGTACAATGCATTGATCAACAACCTGAACATTAATGGTAAATACTATTCCATCAGGGAGGTCAATAAAAAGTTCCTTTTAACACTGCCAACTCATCTCGAACATAGAATCACTGCCATAAGAGAAGCAAGAGATCTGAGTGAGATTTCTTTGGAAAGGCTATATGGTGTGTTAAAGACTTATGAGTTGGAGCAGATTCAGCAGAAGGAAGTTTACGGGAAAGGAAGAGTGGTCAGCACGTCTACTGCTCTGGTAGCTGATGAACAACAACAACAACCACTATATCAACAACAATCTCAATAGTCAGATAGAATGGTACAGTCTTCCAAGGTTGAAGATAATGTGATAGTAGCAGAATTTGATTCTCCTACTACAAATCAATCAGGAGATGATTATTATTCCTTGGAAGAACTGGAGCAATTGGAGGATGAGTCAATGGCCCTGATTGTCAAGAGATTCTTAAATGTCAGATTCAAAAGGAATCCCAAGTTCAAGTACAAGTCCAACTACAACAGATTCCAGAAAGGTGGATCTTCATCCTCTAACACCAGCAGTGGTGGGTATAAAACAGGGATGGTTGATCGAAGCACCATTCGATGCTTCAACTGTAATGAGTTGGGACACTTTGCCACAGAATGCAGGAAGCCAAAACAAGCAAGGAAGAACTCTTACGATTCTAATCAGAAGAGTAAATCTGAAAGGGCGTACCTGGCAAAGGGAAGAAGCTGGGATGATACTGACAGTGAAGATGAAGAAGTTGGGAATCTTGCTCTCATGGCTAGTGATGCAAGCACCTCATCGTCAAGAAAAGAGGTAAAACTTTCTGATGCTGAAATGGTTTATCATCTAAGAGGTAACTTAGATTGTGCTCGTCGTGATAATGAATTGTTAAATCAACAAATCAAAGACCTTGAGAAAGAGGTCAATGAATTAAGACTTGTGCACATTAATCAAGATAAACTTAAAGACCAAGTATCTTTTCTAGAGAATAGAGTTGACTATTATAGACAACTCGAAACTATTCTCAAAGACAAGATCACCGGTCTTGAGGCTAAGGTTAAAGCTTACTTTAATTCTTGTTCGAAGTCCAAAGAGTTTTACAATAAGCAAGCTGTTAATCAAACACATGGAATAGGTTATGATTACAATGCTGCTATTGGAAAATTAGGCATAAACTCCCCTCCTCATGTATGTGCTAAAGGCAGGGAAGTACCACATGTGCTTAAGGGTGTTGATGAACCCCTCTATAAGGAATCAATTGCTGAACCATTTGATGAGACCTCTTTTATTATTCAAGAAGAAATCCGTGCTGAAGATAATGCTAATGGGAAAGCTGTCTCCAAGTCAAGTGTGTCAAAAGTTCCAGTCAAGGTTGTGAAAGCAACTGAGACTAACTCAGACACACATGAGTTGGATAACACAAATGCCATGTCTACCATGCATAAGTTGCCTATTGTTAGTCCTTCTCATAAAGCATGTGGTGTTCCTGATTGTATGTCTTGTGCTTTTAATCTGTTGTTTGCTTATTTTAATGGTAAGCATGCTTCTAATGATAAGACTACTCCTCGTCAGCATGTGAATAATAGAAAGCATGATAGGTCTAAGACTGCTAGTCCTCCTAAAGCTAGAAAGGAGACATTTGTGCCTAAGCCTAAACATAAATCTGATAAGGCTGTTTTAAAGGTCAAATGTTCAGTCATTGAGAATGTTGAGAATAGTGAAATTAAGAATGTTGTTTTGCCTGATAAAGGCCAATTTTACAAGTATGCCGGACCCAGCCAAGCTTGGGTTCCGAAGAAGTTCTAATCCATTTGTATTGCAGGGCATTAAACAGGTACAACCGGTAGTGTGGATTCTTGACAGTGGATCGTCAAGACATATGACCGGAGATAGAGCCCTGCTATCAAATGTGGTTGAGAAAGCTGGCCCAGTGGTTACCTTTGGAGATAACAGCAAAGGTTTAACGGAGGGATATGGCTGTTTGCAAGCTGGAAATGTTATCATTGAAAATGTATATCTTGTGCAAGGACTTGAACACAATCTGCTTAGCATTAGTCAGTTCTGTGACAACGGCTACAATGTTTTATTCGACAAGCTGAAGTGTCAGATTCTGCACAAGAAAAGTGAAAAACCCTCCTTAATGGGAATACGGAAAGGAAATCTGTTCGTAGCTGACATGAACTCTGGAAGCAATCTTGAAGTCAATTGTTTCTATGCAAAAGCATCGTCAAATGAGAGTTGGCTATGGCACAAGAGACTTTCCCATCTCAATTTCAAGACAATGAATTCTCTTGTCAAAAGAGAATTGGTAAGAGGTCTGCCTCAGCTGGAATTCTCTCCAGAAGGACTATGTGAGGCTTGCCAGAAAGGAAAGTCAAAGAAATCAAGTCACAAAGGCACTGACACATCTTCCATAACTGGTGTTCTGCAATTATTGCACATGGATTTATTTGGTCCAGTTAATATCCTTTCTATGTCAAAGAAGTGTTACTGTCTTGTGATAGTTGATGACTATTCCAAGTATACGTGGGTTCTATTTCTTCACTCTAAGGATGAAACACCACAAGTTGTGATTGATCATATCAAGATGATTGAGTTAGATTCTAACGTCCCTGTTAGAGCAATAAGGTCAGATAATGGAACAGAATTCAAGAATGCACTTCTAAATGGATTCTGTACAGACAAAGGGATTACCAGACAATTTTCAGCTCCTAGAACCCCTCAGCAAAATGGAGTGGTAGAAAGGAAGAATCGTACATTGATTGAAGCTGCAAGAACGATGTTAAATGAATCAGGTCTTCCAATGTACTTTTGGGCTGAAGCTGTCAATACTGCATGTTATACTCAGAATCGAACTCTAATCAACAAAGACTTCATGAAAACTCCTTATGAGATTTTGAATGAACAGAAACCTTCTATCAAATACTTTCATGTATTTGGTGCCAGATGCTTCGTGCTCAAGGATGGAGATGATCGTCGTGGTAAGTTCGAGGCAAAGGCATATGAGGGTATTTTTGTTGGATATGGAAGAAGATCATATAGAGTGTATATCATTGATCAACACAAAGTAACTGAAAGTGTCAATGTTACATTTGATGACACTAAACTCCCTAGTATCCAAACTGAAGATCCTTCTGAGAAACTGAAGTTTGATGATACGTCAGATTCAGAGTCAGAACATGGTCAAGAACCTGAGGTTGTTGCTGTTGAAGAACCTGTTAATCCTGATAATACTCAAGGTAATAGTGATGGAAACTCTGGAAACAATGGAGATACCACTGCTACTGACGGAGAATCTTCAAGTCAACATGGCAACAACTCAGGGGGAGATGCTGAAGGATCATCTAGTAGGACACAACATCACAATGAATTTCAAGGCGAATCATCAAGATCAAATCTTCCAAGACAGACTGTCTGGAATAAAGCTCACCCTTTTGAGTTGATTATTGGTGATCCAGATGTTGGAGTCAGAACTAGACGTGCTACTCAAAATGAGTGTCTGTTCTCAGGATTTCTTTCTGAGATGGAACCTAAGAAAATTGAAGAAGCACTGCTTGATCCAGATTGGGTGATTGCTATGCAAGATGAACTCAATCAGTTTGAAAGTCAACAAGTCTGGAAACTGGTACCTAGGCCTGTACACAAGAAAGCTGTTGGTACAAGGTGGGTATTCAGGAATAAACTAGATGAAGATGGTGTGGTTACAAGAAACAAGGCAAGACTGGTAGCTAAAGGGTATTCTCAAGCTGAAGGTATTGATTATGATGAAACCTATGCTCCAGTGGCTAGACTTGAGGCCATCAGGATATTTCTGGCATTCGCAGCATTTTCAAACTTTAAAGTTTATCAAATGGATGTCAAGAGCGCCTTTCTGAATGGAAAGCTGGATGAAGAGGTATATGCAGAGCAACCTCCTGGTTTTGAAGATCCAGATCATATGGATTTTGTCTTCTTTCTTTTCAAGGCTATCTATGGGCTAAAACAGTCACCAAGAAAATGGTATGACACTCTCTCTGAATTTCTTATTGAAAATAGCTTTATTAGAGGTGTCATAGACAAAACTCTCTTTTCTAAAAAACATAAGAATGATACTATATTAGTCCAAGTCTATGTGGATGATATAATATTTGGGTCTACTAATGATAATCTCTGTAAGAGATTTGCTAAGTTAATGCACAGCAAGTTTGAAATGAGCATGATGGGAGAGCTGAAGTTCTTTCTTGGATTACAAGTAAATCAAAGGTTAGATGGAACATTTATTTGTCAATCCAAGTATCTCAAGGAACTCCTCAAAAAATACAATCTAGAGGATTCTGCATCAGCAAGGACTCCATCAACTACAGCTGTCAAGCTTGGACCATGTGAAAACTCCATTAAGGTAGATGTCACAAGCTACAGAGGTATGATTGGCTCGTTACTCTATCTTACTGCAAGTAGACCAGATATTATGTATGCTACATGTTTATGTGCAAGGTTCCAAGCGGATCCTAGAGATATTCATCTCGTTGCTGTTAAACGAATCTTAAGATATCTTAAGGGAACACCAAATCTAGGTATTTGGTACCCTAAAGAATCTGGTTTTAACCTTGTCGGATATACAGATTCAGATTATGCAGGAAGTGTTGTTGATAGGAAAAGCACCTCAGGAAGTTGTCAATTCTTAGGAAGCAGGCTAGTCTCATGGTACAGCAAGAAACAGCAAACAGTTTCCAACTCAACGGCCGAGGCTGAATATATTGCTGCTGGAAGCTGCTGTGCTCAGATCTTGTGGATTAGGAACCAACTACGAGACTATGGCTCTGTATTGAACAAGATTCCTATTTTATGTGACAATACAAGTGCAATAGCCATCACCAACAACCCTGTGCAGCACTCGAGGACAAAGCACATTGACATCAGGTATCATTTTATTAGAGAGCACGTCATGAATGGTACTGTTGAACTATTTTTTGTTCCAACAGAAGAACAAATAGCAGATATTTTCACTAAACCACTTGACGAATCCACATTTACCAGATTAGTTGGTAAATTGGGCATGTTAAATAGTTTTAGTGATTAATTTAATTAATATCTGGAATCTGTTCTTGAATGAATTTACAAATGAATTTTTCATAAATGAAAAATTCATTTGCAAATTTATTTTATCATTTTATCATATTTCTTGCTTATTTCTATGTAATATATATTATCTTATCTATGTTATTTACTCTACTTGTTAATTTAAAATATCTCAGAATATTTTATTTCCTCTAAAGATATTTTTCTATGAATTTTATTTGCTAAAATTCAACAGAAATCTATTTTTGGAATAAAAATAATTAATTCTGAAATATTGTCTTTGTCTCTGTGAAAATTTTAAGTGTTTATTTCAGTTGTACTGTTTTGAAATATAGCTTCAGTACATAATTAGAGGTCTGTACATATTTATTTTGTTTTTCTACTGCAAAGACAATCGGCAAGACAATTAAAATTGTCTTGCTGAAAATCATTTCAGTACACATGTAAATATAAATCTGTTAATGCTTATTTTATCTTATTCTAGAAAGACAATCGGCAAGACAATTGAAATTGTCTTGCTGAAAGTCATTTTAGTAATAATGATTGCTTATTTTAAAATCAGATTAATTTTATAACTGGCAAGACAATTGGTATGACTATTGATTGTCATGCCAGTAATAAAATTAATATCAGAATTATATTGTTTTATTTTGTACTGGTATGACAATCGGTATGACTATCAGATTGTCATACCAGTTATTTATTTTTATTTGTTTCTTTTCCTTCTTTTGCCTGGTATGACAATCGGTATGACAATCCCGGATTGTCATACCAGCTGTTATATAAAGGCTGTTGCTGTTTTGTTTTAAACCATTTCAACATAGCAGTTCATTTCAAAAATTTTGAACAGTTTATCACTCCCATTTTCTCTCTTCTCTCTCCTCGAACAAACAAAAAAAAAAATCAGTCACCATATTTCCTTGCTCGAGTTTTCACTCAGCAAACTTAATCATCACTTTAGTGATATATACTTACAAGTATATATATAAAGAGATGCTGTTGAATTTTTCTTAAATAAAAATTATTATAAAAAACGCAAAAACAAATTAAAATCAGTTTGCCCCTTCAAATTCCATTTGTGTTATTGAATTTGAACTTTTAATTTTAATTTTAATTTCTTATTTGTGTCTTTTGGTTTGTCAAAACTGTGTTAGTGATTTAAGAATTTTAACGAGATACATTTCTGTCTAAATTTTTCGATTATAATTAATTTAATTCGAATTATTAAATTAATTTAATTAATTCGAATTTTCTTAAAATTATTCTTAAAATTCTGAAAAGCTTGTGTCTTATTATTATTCTTTAAAAAAATGGCTCTCAATTTCCAAATTGTCGCGCATAATCAGGTTGGTTATTTTAATCCGGAAAAATGTGATGTTGAAAAATTTAAGCCTTGGATTAGATTTTTAAATGATCATTCGATTGTTAGCTCTGCTATTAAATCAAATGTGATTTTAAACGTCGATCTACTTAGACTGATTTGCACAACTTCTACTGTGGCCGATGATTCAAAATCTTTTTCATTCACCATCGCAAACACACAGTATGTAGTTGATGAAACAGTCGTCAATCGTGCGTTAAATTTTCCACTAGACAATTTCTGTAATTTACCCTCTGAAAATGATATCACAAATTTTTTCAATGCCATTCACTATCAGGGGGTGATCAATTTAACCAAACTTTCTAAATCAAATTTGGTGTCTGAATGGGATATATTCTTCGATACACTTTCCAAAGTGTTTGCCAACTGCACAAAATCTAATTTTCATAACATTACTTCCACCCTGCAGTATATTGGTCTTGCGGTTGTTTTCAATCAAAGGATCAATTTTGGCAAACTACTTTTTCCCATTCTCTTGAGACGTCTAACTTCTGCTTTACGTGATCATTCTACAAATCGTAGGGTATCATGTTACTATGCTCGTTTTCTTATGCTTATAGCAGATCATCTACTCACCCCTGAACACAAAGCACTTTTTGCTAACTCTGCTGTAACCGAACCCCCACCAGTTAGCAAAAAGATTTACACTCGTCAAGACACAACCTTCAAATTTATGCAAGTACCAGTACTTGTATCTGCTTTCATGGCCAATTATATTCCCTTACCTATTTTTAATCTACCCGGCCATGAACAGCAACCTCAACCTCCAGTGGTTCAAGCCACCCAGGCTCTTCCATTACAGGTAGTAACTCCTCACTCTCACTCTCTTCCTACTTCTGTTAACAGACCCTCAGTGGTTGATAGGGCTGACCATGAAGTTGTAGAACCACAGCTTCAATCCCAGGTCATAGAGCCAAACACAGAGTCTCATTCTATCTCAACCTTTCCCCCACTGTCTAAAATGTTACCCAGAAGATTACTAGGAAGTAGTACAATGTCAAATACGAGTGAACCCTCAGCTCTGCCTCCTCCTAAGAAAAGAAAAACCTATTCTGAGGCATCTGAAAGCCCATCCTTGTCCTCCCAACAGGACATGGACTTTGAAATGGCCAATGAACAGTTACTAGAGGCATTCTCTCAACAGGATGCATCTATTGAAATTCGCCATAGGGCCATGGCATCTTGTACTGAGTCAAGCACAATTCCATTACTCACAATGGAACCATACACTTCCCTAGATAATACTCAGGACACACAGCGAGGAGTGCACGTAGAGTCGGTTACAGTGCCTGCCATAGTTACGGCAGAAGAGCAGTCACATGCTTCAGAGGGAAAATCTGACTCTCCGCCATCTTTAATAGAGTCATTTTCTCCCCTCCCAGATCCGACAACTCTGGCTCCCTTATGGGATTCTCCACTCGCAGATTTATCTGGAGAAAGTGGAGGGCAACTCGGTCAATCTATCCCTGAAGCAATTCAGACATCTATTCCAAAAGATTTGATAGCATTGACTGAGGATCGGGACTCGCGAATTCCCATTGCACCACCACTGACCTCTCTTGAAGAGGTTAGGGTGATTTTTAATGCAGGTACACAAGAACAGCAATTGGAAGACTCCTCACGAGCAATCATATTGAGAGAAACACATGCACGTGAGATGAGTGAACCAAACACGAGTGAACTTCAGGTGAGAGCACACACAGACACTGATACTGTCAACCTGTTAGCTCAGATTGCTGCCCTGAAAGAAGAACTTGCTAAAAGTCAAGCTGAAGCTCAAGCATTCAAAGCACAAGTGGTTGAACGGTCTTCTTCTTCCACCTCTGTCGACAATCAGCTTGCAATCATAAGGAATGACATCTCAGATTTAAAGACTACTGTAATACCAAAGCTCAATTCTATTCAGGACACTCCAAATTTATCAGCTGATGACATATCCAACTTCTGCTCCCTACATACAAGAATGACTTCTCTTGAAGACCTCGTTGAGATGAATCATTCACTGGACAACTCAAGATTTCTAAAGATAGAGACGGGCATGGAACATCTAAATGAAGGCATGAAGCACTTATATTACATGATCAAGAATTCTCATTGCCCTAATGAAGAACAAAGAGCTTATTTTGAAGGACCGTCTGGTGGAGGATCAGGCTCTGGAAGTGGGGGAGGTTTCAAAGGAAAGTCAGCAGAGGATCCCTCAACTAAGGGGGAGAAGAAAGGGAGTAGTTCCAAAGGGAAAGAAAAAGATACTTCTGCTGGAGATAAAGGAAAGGCTGATGATGCCTACTATAGTGGAGAACAGGATGACTTCGATATTTTTGACATTCCCACTGAACCAGTTCAGGAAGATAAAGATGGGTTATTTGAAGCTGAAGAAGAAAGTGATTTTGAAGATTGGGAAGAAGAAGATACAGTGGATCCTAGGTTTGAGAAAGAATTTCAGAAAGAGCAGTCAGAGATGCAAAGAAAAGAAGCTGAACTCAAGAAGGTCTCACAGATCATTGATAGGAGAAAAGACATACAAAGAACAGAAACTCTTCAAAAGCAACGTCTTCATGACATTAAAGCTCAAGAAAGGAGAAGAGATGTCAGACTAAAGATTGGTGGAAAGTGGGATGAAGCTAGGAGAGTACTCGATATGCCTCAGCTATGCACTAACAATGATAGGCAGTTCTTACATCTTCTTGACAAGCTGGAAATCTCAAATCCTAACAATGACATGTACATGAATGCTATCAAGACTGAAGTCTCAAGGATCACAGCTGCTTTTGATAGATCCCTAAATGAGATGAGCATTTTTGTATATTGTCAGAGTGAAGGATCATTCAAGGTGTCACTTCATCTATTTGAGAATCGTTCGTTGTCAGAGATTTGGGTTCTTTTAAATAAAGTGAAAAGAAGCTCAGAGTTGAATGAAGTTCTTCGGGAAAGGCTTAAAGAGTTTGCCAGCAGGGCTAGTCCTCAAGTGGTCAACAATCCTCATCAAGTGAGATTCTTTAAGTCTGATTGTCTTCAAATCTGTCAGCTAGATGTACAATCTCTTAAAGACTACTCAGCTAAGCATCTGGTCTGGATGGAACATCATTTGAGAACTGCTGGATATTCATCCATGTTGAAGACTCAAGCTGCTGACTTGATTCAAGCTTATTGTGAGAAGAATGTTAAAAGGTACAATCAACTCAAGAATAAGTTGAAGACAGTTGGAGTTCAACCAGTCAGACCTGCAAGCTTCACTTCAGAAAAAGATCGTATCTTTGACAAGGAATTGCTTCAAGATTTAGAAGAAGGTGAAGTCAGAAGAGAAGACAACTAAAGTCAATTAGCTCAAAACTCAATGTTGTTACGACCGGCATTTTATGTAATATTATTTGTGAATAATATTAAGTTAAATAAAAATATATTCAATGCTTGTACGTTTGTGTGAGTGAAAATTTCTGCATTTTAAATTTGCTTTGGGTAGTATATGATTTTTTTCAAAGCAAGAATTTATTTAATTTCTTTATTTTTGATTTATAAGGAATATTCTAAGCTTTGGAAAAATTTTCTTTTAAAAGACATTTTGTACACGAATTGTGAAAATGATTTTATAAAGTCTCTAAAAATACAAGTTAATTTATGGTAGAAATTTTATAATTTTTGAACTTGTATTTTATTTTATAAAAATAAATTATTATAAATTTTAGTTGTCATAATTATTAAATTACATGAATAACCTTGCATGCAAACTCTCTTCTATTTAACCAAAGGGCAAAGAAGACATTCTCCACCCCACTAACTCACATTTTGCTAGCCAAATTACCTCCTTGACCTTGCATGCAAATTTGCCTAACTTTAGCTAGAGGGTTACTCTTGTCATTTCCTAAATCCACTCACATTTAGCCAAGTCAAAGACATAAAAACAAAACTAAAGTGATGATCACTCCATTTTCACTCCACCCTCCCCTTTTCTCCTCCCTCCCTCTCGGCTCAACCCTCCCTCTCGGCCATCCCATAGCCGAGGCCCTCCATCCCCTTCATTTCTTCATTCTTTCACCCAAACAATCATCTTATATTCAAGTAATTTTACTCCCTATATGTTATTCTTATATATTTCAAAAGTTTAGAGTGAAAAACCTATGTTTTGACCTTACATGGTGATGTTTTTGTTAAGCTCAAAGTGAACCTCCTTGATTCTTGTGAATCTAAGGCTTTCACCATGAGATATAGTATCATAGGGTCAAGAATGGCTAGACATAAGAGTGTTACACTTATGAAATGTTGTTCTTACCCTAATCCATTCGGCCATGACTTGATAGGAGCCGAATGGATGGTGTTTTGTTGCCTTGTTACATTTTTGTGTATTTTGTGATGATAACGTGAATTTTATAGTAAAAGCTTGATAAAACCCTTTTGCATGCTAGTTGATCATTTAGTTGTAATCCATGTTAGGCTTGCATGTTGAATTATGATAAAAATTTATTTGGAAATCATGTTGATTTGGCTTGAAAGATCCGAAAGCATGCATGCATACAAATCACTTTTGATTTTTGGAAGTTTTGATCATTTAGATTCATGGTTGTTAGTGAGCCTTAATTTCAGTAGGAATAATGTATTAATATTGATTTATACTTCTTATTGCATGGTAATAATTCGTGGTTATCTTTTATAAAAAAAATATATATATATCTTGTTGCTTCAAGAGCATAAAGGTTTGTGATTTGTAAAGAGTAGTCTCTTTTATTTTGCCATAGTTGCACCATAGGTAAGGATGATCTCACCAAGGGTATTTTGAGAAAAAGGGAGTTAGTTCAGTAGAATACCAAGTATAAGTCTTGGTTTAAGTATTTAGTTGTTGATAATTGGGTTTGTCAAGTCAAAACCTTGGAAAATGAGAGTTATAGTTTCTGCAGAAAAATCAGTTTAGTACCCTGAGGTTTAGAGTGAGTTTTGACCATGTCATTGATGTGCACTTTGAGGCCCAAGCCACCAGAAGTTAGTATGGGGAGTATATAATAGGTTTTAGGAGTTGGTTGGAGGTTTGCATGTCATTTGGTTAGGTGCACAAGTAGAATAACAAAATCTGTCCAGCAGGGGACAGTTTTGTTGCAACTTAGAAATAGGGAGATTTGGCCATGTCATGGGTAGGCCCAATTGGGCCTTAGTTAGAGGGTATGTCAGAGAAGTTTTTCCAACCATAGTTCATAGGATATGAGCTAGAACCATGTGTCACAAGTTAATTCAAGTCAGGGCATTTTCTGCCCAGAAAAACAGGGGTACCTTGGACTTTTAGCTTAGGCCCAAGAAGGCCCAAGCCAGGCCTTTGAGCCACATCAAGCTTGTGAAATGCCCTTAGGTCAGGAGAGTCTTGTGTAAAAATTTTGAAGAAAAACTTGTAGTTTAAGAGTGTCTAATGCACTCAAGAAACCTTAGTTACCATTCTGAAATTTGCACCAGTGAGCACTTTCACTTATCACATAGTTTTAGAACACTTAGAAGTGAGTATTAGGTCGACCACCATAGTTGTAAGATAGTATAAGGTCAGTAGAACAAAAGGCACAAGTGAGGGTCAATAGGTTTTGGATAATTTAGGAAAGGCACATTGAGTTAGGAAGCCCAAATTCGAAGACTTCGTTTAGTTAGCGACCAAGTAACTTAAGTGGTGAGTCGAGATCATCCGAGCCTAGTGTGGCATTATGGTGTATGTGATGTTATTTGGTATTAATATACGATATGTGATTATGTGGCTACGTGTGTACATTTGAAAATATAAATGGTGGATATGAATTAAGTGTGTATAGGCCTAAGTGCCATCCATGTTTAATTTCGGGTTGTAAATAGGTTAAGATGGAAAGAATATATTATAATGAGGATTATTATTATTTATGTAGGATCTCGAGACGAGGGAAAACTTGCCATAAAAGTCGAGTGAAGCTCCAGTTGTTGCTCCTACCAGTCAGACCAGACCAGTCTATCTCAAGGCAAGTGATTCAACTTGACCTTCGCATTTACTGTAAACAGTTCATATATATATCGATGCAATTATCCTGAGTCATTTTGATATATTTAAATCAAGAGTATCTTTTGTTTATCTTTGAGTTACATAGAGATGCCATGAACCCTCGAGTACGTATTGCAAGTAGTTCAAAAGTCTTTCATGATAGTTTAATGCCATGATAAAATAGAGATGTGTTATAATACCTTATTGATCCTTTTGATTATCATGCTATTGATCCCTGAGAAATCTTGATGTTGCACCCTGATGCTTTGATTCAACTCTTGAAATAACCTCGATAGAAACTTTATCTTGATACCTAAAAGCCAATCTTTTCTTAAATTCATTCATGATTGTTTGATAACCCTATCCTTACCCTAAAGCTTGATACCCTGTTATATCTTGAGCTGATGATCACTTCCTTTATATTTTAACACCTCTATCCTATTGGAACTAGTGATGCTTATCTTCTTGATGTTCTAATACCTATACCTTGTCTACAACCGTTGCTTTAAGCCTAGTTTGGCATTACTCTTTCATATTATCCAATAGCCTTGCTTAATTTCCTTGTCAAAATTCTTGTTTATGGAAATCTCTCGATTACCCTAATATAGTAAAGTCTAGTGGATCATGGCCCTGAGATTTAGTGTCATATTTCCAGTGTTTCAAGTTGATCTATAATCCCCTGATAAAAATGATTTCAGTCAAAAGAGATTTTGTCATAAATCGGCATCAGTTTTCAAAATGAATAAAAGGTGGATTTTTCAGTCCCAAAGGGGGACAAATGTTTTCTTGAATGGTGGATCTGGACTGAGACGCGAGTCCTTTCCACACTTATATTAGGCTTAAAAGTTGCCTAGGGATTCCCAATAATGTTTTAGAACCCAGCGAGGTTCGGGATTACTTCGCGGCTGATCACCGGCTGTAATCCGTAGCGTCATAAAATGATTTTGATTAAGAATGATTTTAAAATTGTTTTGATGCAAGCAAAATGATGCCAACTCACATAAGTTTTATCTCTCGTTATCATTGATTATGTCTTTCCATTGTCATTCCTAAAGGTATATCTCGATTTATGTTTTGCGTTGTACTGTTAGCACTTGTTGAGCTTTTGGCTCACTTCTTGCTTTACCCTGATATTACAGCTAGCAGCTATGGTTAGATTCAAGCAGACTGCCCGTAAGACCTGTGATGCTGATGCTTATGTTCGAGCTCAGGTAGAATAAGTAATAATAGTTGTGTGAGGACTCGGTATTTGTAATCAGATGTAATAGTTGGTAGTGTTGGGCTGTTCCAAACCCTAAACTGTAAGATCTGGGATTTTGGTTGTGTAATACTCATTAAAATGATGTAATAGCTATAATTATTTTGCTATTTAAGTTGGGGGTGTGACAGGTTTTGGTATCAGAGCTACGGTTTAGAGTCCCTGGACAGCCCAAATAGGTTATAGGATTTGTGTGTAGGTTATAGATATTATGCGAGAGAGTAGGTTAAGTAAATTATTATTAATACTCCTCTTATTGGTTGTCAGCAAAGGGCGCATTCCTCGTCATCCTCTGGGTCGGACGACACTATTGCTTTCTCCGTGTATGCTGAGTTGAGGCACGAGTTCGACATGCTTCAGGGCAAGTACGACCGACTGATAGACCGACTGAAGAACGTGTATCCGGACAGCCGAAACTACGAAGGGAAGCCCAAGGAGCAGATGATTGCGAGACTTGAGACCTTGGTTCAGTACGTCAACACTAAGCTTGAGGAGATGCCAGCACACCGAGACCGTACCAGCCAGTATGTCATTCAGATGGTGGCGGATGAGCTCCAGAGCATTGTGAAGACGCTTCGAGAGGAAAAGACTACCAAGCCCCGTTCAGATGGAGTGGAGCCTTAGTTCTTTCCATTTACCTTTCATGTTGTTGTACTATCAGACTCTATGGAATCCCCAGTTGTTTCCGTCTTTCCTTTAAATAAGCCTGTTATTCCTAGAATCAGACTATGTCCCAATCCTATGTACTGTGACCTTTAAAAATTTCAATAATTATGTGCTATTGTTCTATTTGCTCTCAACTGTTATTTTATGTTTTTATCATCATATCTGCTTAATTTGGAAACTTGACCCCATATGTAAATGAGAATGCCATGCGATACCCTCGAATCATTTTATCATTCATATCTGTTATGACACAACTCTTATTTCAGGATCATGCCTCCCAAAAAAAAAGAACCCAACAACCACCTTCACCACAGACCCAAACATTCTTCGACTACTGGAAACCTTGCAACAGCAAACCAATGCTATAGCTCAATAACAACTAACTCTTCAACAACGAATTGAAAACCAAGATAACCGTGAGCCACACCAACCACCTGAACCACCAGTACCACCTAGACAAATTGTCACTTTCAAAGCTTTTCAGAATGTGAATCCACCTGTATTTCATGATACCACTGATCCAGTGATAGCAAACACATGGATCAAGGAGATGGAAAGGGCTTTTGAGTTGGTACAGTTAGGAGACGATCAGAAGACGCCGTATGCCACTTACTTCTTGAAGGGAGAAGTCATCTATTGGTGGGAATCAGTAAAAGCTATGGAAGTCACTCAGCAGGTTTCTTGGGAGAGATTTAAGAAGTTATTTCTGGACAAGTATTACCCTAAGTACATGCAGAATCAGATGGAGCTAAAATTTCTTGAGTTGAAGCAAGGGAACATGACTGTATTGGAGTATGAGAAGAAGTTCACTGAGTTGTCAAGGTTTGTGACAAAGTATACCAGCACTGAGGAGGAAAAAGCAAAGAAATTTCAGCAAGGATTGGAGCCTTGGATCAGAGATAGGGTGGCTATGTTTGAGCTTGAAACTTATGCGGGAGTAGTACAGAAAGCTGCTCTGATTGAGAATAATGGGATGCAGTCAAGGAAAGAGAGGGATAACAAGAAGAGGAAGGTTCCATTTTATGGAGAAAAGTCTGAAGCTGGAAGTTCGCAAGATCGGAATGTAAAGAGGATTGGTTTCCAGAAGGGCGGAAATTTTCAAAGGAAAGGAAATTTGGGCAAAAGGCAAGAATCAAAAGGGAACAATCAGGCAAGCCAAGGGCAAATTGGAGAAAACAGGTTCCAGAGGCCAGAATGCAAGCACTGTGGAAGAAGGCACCCCGGAGTATGCAATAAGCTGAGTATGACCTGTTATAGGTGCAATCAGAAGGGACATTTGGCAAATGAGTGCAAGATGCCGAAGCCAGGAGTTACGTGCTACAAATGTGGGAAGACTGGACACATGGCTAGGGAGTGTAAGGCAACAGGACCAGTCAGAGCTCTGATGAACGTGGCAAGTACCAGTGCAAGCGTGCCAGCTGAGGTATTGGCATTACCTCCACCACCCGCACCAACCCCGCAAGCAACAGCAAGGACATTTGATCTAAAGATGAAAGATGCTGTTCAGAATTCTGAGGTGATAGCAGGTACACTTTTACTCAATAATGTCAAAGCCAAAGTATTGATTGATTCGGGAGCCACAAGATCTTTCATATCAGAATCTTTTGTTGATAAGATCCAATGTGATAAAACGGTTATGAGTGAGGTAGTAAATGTGGTAATTGCGAACCAAGAGAAGATTCCTGTGAATCAATTTTGTCCAAAATGTGAGACTGATATTTCGGGATATAAGTTCTCGGCCGATTTGATACTCTTCAAGCTGGGAGAGTTTGATATAATTTTAGGAATGGATTGGTTAGGAGAGAATAGCGCTCAGATAAATTGTAAGACCAAGAGAGTGTATTTAAAGACGAAGAGTGGAGAGAAGGTAGTATTTAAGGGACAGAGGCAAAAGCGACTATTTCTTACAATTATTCAGGCTAAGAAGTTACTTAGAAAAGGTTGTGAGTCGTTCCTAGCATATGTAGTGGATTCAGAGAGAGGCAGCCCCAGCATGGAAGATATTCCTGTAGTTAATGAGTTCCCCGATGTGTTTCCCGACGAACTACCAGGCTTACCACCAGATCGACAAATTGAGTTTGAGATCAACCTTGCTCCAGGCACGGAACCAGTTTCAAAGGCTCCGTATAGGATGGCACCAGCAGAAATGAAAGAGTTGGCGAGCCAGCTACAAGAATTATTGGATAAGGGAGTGATACGACCAAGTATGTCGCCATGGGGAGCACCTGTTCTCTTTGTGAAGAAGAAAGATGGGAGTATGCGTCTATGCATAGATTACCGGGAGTTGAATAAAGTAACGATCAAGAACCGCTACCCGCTACCAAGGATAGATGACCTTTTTGATCAGTTAAAGGGAGCAAAATGTTTTTCGAAGATTGACTTGAGATCGGGATACCATCAATTAAAGATCAAGGAAGAAGATATTCCCAAGACCGCATTTAGGACCAGATATGGGCATTATGAATTCCTAGTAATGCCGTTTGGATTGACCAACGCTCCGGCCGCATTTATGGATCTGATGAATCGAGTATTTAAGAAGTATTTGGATAAATTTGTCGTGGTATTTATTGATGACATCCTTATTTATTCTAAATCGGAAGAAGAACATATGCAGCACCTCTGGATAGCATTGGAGATACTCCGACAAGAGAAGTTGTATGCCAAGCTTACCAAATGTGAGTTTTGGTTAAAGGAAGTTCAATTTTTGGGGCATGTTATTGGAAATGATGGAATTAAAGTGGATCCGGCGAAGATTGAGGCAGTTATGAGTTGGGAGAGGCCAAAGACTCCTACGGAAGTGCGAAGTTTTCTAGGATTGGCCGGATACTATAGAAGATTCGTCAAGGATTTCTCGAAGATCGCCACGCCATTGACTAAGTTAACCAGAAAGAATCAAAAGTTTGAATGGAGTGCAGAATGTGAAAATAGCTTTCAAGAGTTAAAACAGAAATTGGTAACAGCTCCGGTGTTGGTACTTCCCGATGATCAAGGGAATTTTGTAATATTCAGCGACGCTTCACATAAGGGTTTGGGTTGTGTGTTGATGCAACACAGTAAGGTAATAGCATATGCGTCAAGACAGTTGAAGCCGCACGAGTTAAAGTATCCGACGCATGACTTGGAACTAGCCGCCATAGTGTTCGCACTCAAGATTTGGAGACACTATCTCTATGGAGAAAAGTGTGAAATCTACACGGATCACAAGAGTTTAAAGTACATTTTTACTCAGAAAGAGCTCAATATGAGGCAGAGGAGATGGCTGGAATTGATTAAGGACTATGACTGTTCGATAAATTACCATCCTGGAAAGGCGAACGTAGTGGCCGATGCGCTGAGTCGGAAGGAAAGATTGAATATAATGATAACATCAAAAGAGTTATCCGAAGAAATCGGAAAATTTGAATTGGAACTTTGTGCTTATGGGAAAGTCAAAGAAGTTTGTCATGCAATGACCTTTCAGCCAACACTACTGGAAAAGATAAAGAAGTATCAAGAGGAAGTAATGGAAAAAGAGAAAAATCAGTTATCTGGAGAAGAGATTAATACTAAAAGGGATGAGCAAGGAATACTAAGGTTTTCATCCAGAATATGGATTCCCCATGTATCTGAATTAAAGAATGAGATCCTCCATGAAGCCCACCATTCGAAATTTTCAATCCACCCGGGAAGCACCAAGATGTATCAAGACTTAAAAAAGAACTTTTGGTGGCCAAATATGAAAAGAGACGTGGCAGAATGGGTTGCGAAGTGCTATACCTGTCAGAAAGTAAAGGCAGAACATCAACGACCAAGCGGATTAATTCAGCCCCTGAAGATTCCAGAATGGAAATGGGAAAATATCGCTATGGACTTTATAGTAGGACTACCGCGAACAAAGTCTGGACATGACGCAATATGGGTTATAATTGATCGTCTTACGAAGTCGGCGCATTTCCTTCCAATAAATGAGAAGTCGTCACTGGACAAGTTGGTTCATCTGTATGTGCACGAAATCGTATTAAGGCATGGAGTACCTGTATCAATAGTTTCAGACAGAGATCCCCGATTTAACTCAAGATTCTGGAAGCAATTCCAGGAATGTCTTGGCACGAAGTTGAATATGAGCACGGCGTATCACCCGCAGACTGATGGCCAGAGTGAAAGAACAATTCAAACAATTGAAGACATGTTGCGCAGCTGTGCAATCGATTTTGCTGGAAGTTGGGACGACCACCTGCCATTGATTGAATTTTCATATAACAACAGCTATCATTCCAGTATCGGCATGCCACCATATGAAGCTTTGTACGGGCGAAAATGTAGATCACCAACAAGTTGGGATGAAGTAGGAGAAGGAAGAATTCTCGGCTCAGAATTGGTACAACAGTTGCATGACTCAGTCAAGTTAATACAGAAAAGGTTGCTTGCTGCTCAAGATAGACAGAGGAAGTATGCGGATCCAGCGCGTAAGGATGTTCAATTCCAAATTGGCGAAGCTGTGTTGCTAAAAGTGTCACCTAGGAAAGGGTTGATAAGATTTGGCAAGAAAGGAAAGTTAGCACCTAGATACGTAGGTCCTTTTGAGATTTTGAGTCAAGTAGGAAAGGTGGCCTACGAGTTGGCCTTACCACCTCAGTATCAGCATGTGCATAATGTGTTCCATGTGTCGTTGCTTAAGAAGTACAATCCTGACGCTAGCCATGTGATAGAATATGAACCTGTAGAAATTCAGGCAGACCTGTCATTTGTGGAGCAACCGGTTAAAATACTCGACTGGCAAGTAAAGAGTCTTAGAAATAAATCAGTAAAGTTAGTGAAAGTACTTTGGAGGAACCCTAAGGTTGAAGAGTCGACTTGGGAGTTAGAGTCTGATATGCGTTCCCGGTATCCCCATCTGTTCTCTTAGATTTTGGGGACAGAATCCCTTAAGGGGGAGAGGATGTTACGACCGGCATTTTATGTAATATTATTTGTGAATAATATTAAGTTAAATAAAAATATATTCAATGCTTGTACGTTTGTGTGAGTGAAAATTTCTGCATTTTAAATTTGCTTTGGGTAGTATATGATTTTTTTCAAAGCAAGAATTTATTTAATTTCTTTATTTTTGATTTATAAGGAATATTCTAAGCTTTGGAAAAATTTTCTTTTAAAAGACATTTTGTACACGAATTGTGAAAATGATTTTATAAAGTCTCTAAAAATACAAGTTAATTTATGGTAGAAATTTTATAATTTTTGAACTTGTATTTTATTTTATAAAAATAAATTATTATAAATTTTAGTTGTCATAATTATTAAATTACATGAATAACCTTGCATGCAAACTCTCTTCTATTTAACCAAAGGGCAAAGAAGACATTCTCCACCCCACTAACTCACATTTTGCTAGCCAAATTACCTCCTTGACCTTGCATGCAAATTTGCCTAACTTTAGCTAGAGGGTTACTCTTGTCATTTCCTAAATCCACTCACATTTAGCCAAGTCAAAGACATAAAAACAAAACTAAAGTGATGATCACTCCATTTTCACTCCACCCTCCCCTTTTCTCCTCCCTCCCTCTCGGCTCAACCCTCCCTCTCGGCCATCCCATAGCCGAGGCCCTCCATCCCCTTCATTTCTTCATTCTTTCACCCAAACAATCATCTTATATTCAAGTAATTTTACTCCCTATATGTTATTCTTATATATTTCAAAAGTTTAGAGTGAAAAACCTATGTTTTGACCTTACATGGTGATGTTTTTGTTAAGCTCAAAGTGAACCTCCTTGATTCTTGTGAATCTAAGGCTTTCACCATGAGATATAGTATCATAGGGTCAAGAATGGCTAGACATAAGAGTGTTACACTTATGAAATGTTGTTCTTACCCTAATTCATTCGGCCATGACTTGATAGGAGCCGAATGGATGGTGTTTTGTTGCCTTGTTACATTTTTGTGTATTTTGTGATGATAACGTGAATTTTATAGTAAAAGCTTGATAAAACCCTTTTGCATGCTAGTTGATCATTTAGTTGTAATCCATGTTAGGCTTGCATGTTGAATTATGATAAAAATTTATTTGGAAATCATGTTGATTTGGCTTGAAAGATCCGAAAGCATGCATGCATACAAATCACTTTTGATTTTTGGAAGTTTTGATCATTTAGATTCATGGTTGTTAGTGAGCCTTAATTTCAGTAGGAATAATGTATTAATATTGATTTATACTTCTTATTGCATGGTAATAATTCGTGGTTATCTTTTATAAAAAAAAAATATATATATATCTTGTTGCTTCAAGAGCATAAAGGTTTGTGATTTGTAAAGAGTAGTCTCTTTTATTTTGCCATAGTTGCACCATAGGTAAGGATGATCTCACCAAGAGTATTTTGAGAAAAAGGGAGTTAGTTCAGTAGAATACCAAGTATAAGTCTTGGTTTAAGTATTTAGTTGTTGATAATTGGGTTTGTCAAGTCAAAACCTTGGAAAATGAGAGTTATAGTTTCTGCAGAAAAATCAGTTTAGTACCCTGAGGTTTAGAGTGAGTTTTGACCATGTCATTGATGTGCACTTTGAGGCCCAAGCCACCAGAAGTTAGTATGGGGAGTATATAATAGGTTTTAGGAGTTGGTTGGAGGTTTGCATGTCATTTGGTTAGGTGCACAAGTAGAATAACAAAATCTGTCCAGCAGGGGACAGTTTTGTTGCAACTTAGAAATAGGGAGATTTGGCCATGTCATGGGTAGGCCCTCATTAGGCCCAATTGGGCCTTAGTTAGAGGGTATGTCAGAGAAGTTTTTACAACCATAGTTCATAGGATATGAGCTAGAACCATGTGTCACAAGTTAATTCAAGTCAGGGCATTTTCTGCCCAGAAAAACAGGGGTACCTTGGACTTTTAGCTTAGGCCCAAGAAGGCCCAAGCCAGGCCTTTGAGCCACATCAAGCTTGTGAAATGCCCTTAGGTCAGGAGAGTCTTGTGTAAAAATTTTGAAGAAAAACTTGTAGTTTAAGAGTGTCTAATGCACTCAAGAAACCTTAGTTACCATTCTGAAATTTGCACCAGTGAGCACTTTCACTTATCACATAGTTTTAGAACACTTAGAAGTGAGTATTAGGTCGACCACCATAGTTGTAAGATAGTATAAGGTCAGTAGAACAAAAGGCACAAGTGAGGGTCAATAGGTTTTGGATAATTTAGGAAAGGCACATTGAGTTAGGAAGCCCAAATTCGAAGACTTCGTTTAGTTAGCGACCAAGTAACTTAAGTGGTGAGTCGAGATCATCCGAGCCTAGTGTGGCATTATGGTGTATGTGATGTTATTTGGTATTAATATACGATATGTGATTATGTGGCTACGTGTGTACATTTGAAAATATAAATGGTGGATATGAATTAAGTGTGTATAGGCCTAAGTGCCATCCATGTTTAATTTCGGGTTGTAAATAGGTTAAGATGGAAAGAATATATTATAATGAGGATTATTATTATTTATGTAGGATCTCGAGACGAGGGAAAACTTGCCATAAAAGTCGAGTGAAGCTCCAGTTGTTGCTCCTACCAGTCAGACCAGACCAGTCTATCTCAAGGCAAGTGATTCAACTTGACCTTCGCATTTACTCTAAACAGTTCATATATATATCGATGCAATTATCCTGAGTCATTTTGATATATTTAAATCAAGAGTATCTTTTGTTTATCTTTGAGTTACATAGAGATGCCATGAACCCTCGAGTACGTATTGCAAGTAGTTCAAAAGTCTTTCATGATAGTTTAATGCCATGATAAAATAGAGATGTGTTATAATACCTTATTGATCCTTTTGATTATCATGCTATTGATCCCTGAGAAATCTTGATGTTGCACCCTGATGCTTTGATTCAACTCTTGAAATAACCTCGATAGAAACTTTATCTTGATACCTAAAAGCCAATCTTTTCTTAAATTCATTCATGATTGTTTGATAACCCTATCCTTACCCTAAAGCTTGATACCCTGTTATATCTTGAGCTGATGATCACTTCCTTTATATTTTAACACCTCTATCCTATTGGAACCAGTGATGTTTATCTTCTTGATGTTCTAATACCTATACCTTGTCTACAACCGTTGCTTTAAGCCTAGTTTGGCATTACTCTTTCATATTATCCAATAGCCTTGCTTAATTTCCTTGTCAAAATTCTTGTTTATGGAAATCTCTCGATTACCCTAATATAGTAAAGTCTAGTGGATCATGGCCCTGAGATTTAGTGTCATATTTCCAGTGTTTCAAGTTGATCTATAATCCCCTGATAAAAATGATTTCAGTCAAAAGAGATTTTGTCATAAATCGGCATCAGTTTTCAAAATGAATAAAAGGTGGATTTTTCAGTCCCAAAGGGGGACAAATGTTTTCTTGAATGGTGGATCTGGACTGAGACGCGAGTCCTTTCCACACTTATATTAGGCTTAAAAGTTGCCTAGGGATTCCCAATAATGTTTTAGAACCCAGCGAGGTTCGGGATTACTTCGCGGCTGATCACCGGCTGTAATCCGTAGCGTCATAAAATGATTTTGATTAAGAATGATTTTAAAATTGTTTTGATGCAAGCAAAATGATGCCAACTCACATAAGTTTTATCTCTCGTTATCATTGATTATGTCTTTCCATTGTCATTCCTAAAGGTATATCTCGATTTATGTTTTGCGTTGTACTGTTAGCACTTGTTGAGCTTTTGGCTCACTTCTTGCTTTACCCTGATATTACAGCTAGCAGCTATGGTTAGATTCAAGCAGACTGCCCGTAAGACCTGTGATGCTGATGCTTATGTTCGAGCTCAGGTAGAATAAGTAATAATAGTTGTGTGAGGACTCGGTATTTGTAATCAGATGTAATAGTTGGTAGTGTTGGGCTGTTCCAAACCCTAAACTGTAAGATCTGGGATTTTGGTTGTGTAATACTCATTAAAATGATGTAATAGCTATAATTATTTTGCTATTTAAGTTGGGGGTGTGACAAATGTAATATGATTAGAGCGTTATGAATCAAGATAGACTATTGTAGTTATATGTTCAGGCTAGAGGAACATCTATCTTGTATTCACTTGTAAATTTCATTTGGAATCTGGAAAATGTTAAATATAATCCAGAACTTTTCTGCTATTTACTTTACATTACTGTTTATATCTTTTTCTTATTTGTTAGTTGAGTTATCCTCTAGGTATTTGCTGTTATTGTCTAACAAGCAAATAGGGGGAGATTGAAAGGCATATGTCATAGCCTACTCGTTTATTCGAGTATTTAACTCAACTCAAATAAGAATGTAATAAGTAAATAGTGGATCAAGCATCAGAGAGATCTCACAAAGTAACATCTGTCAAAGAATAAAGGAACATTGTTCATCTGCAGACTTGAAGATTCACTGGAAGAAGTTCAAGAATTTGATCATGCCTCAGTGATATAAATCAAGATCGTGGATTTAATCAAGTGACAGAGATCTCGTCAAGGTATCATTTATTACAAGGATTCAATCATAACAACAAAGTCAAGACATGAAGAAACGTCACGAAAGTTAGTCACTCATGAACCAGACAGTACATCGAGTGTCAGCATTAAAGTGACGGAATTGATTCATAAGTCTCAGAGACTTTCAGAAGATTGTCAGAAGAATGGATGCTGCTCAGGGATAGTATTAATTCTCTATTAATTAATTAAGTCATATAATTTAATTAAGAGAATAAATTATATCTGCAAGGATTAATTTATTGATTAATTGAATTAAATTGATTAATTAATTTAGAATTAATAAATGAGGATTTTCAGAATGTTAATTGATTAAAATCTGTGATAATTCTAAAAAAGACAACTGATTGTACTAGTATGACAATCGGTATGACAATTGATAGTCATACCGAATGTCATGCTAATTCAGTTGATTGTATTGATAGAATTATTATTTAGATTAAAATCAATTATTAATTCAGTAAAACAATTTCATTTGAACTAATATGACAATCGGTATGACAATCAATAGTCATACCGAAAGTCTTGCTAGTTCATTTTAATTGTCTTGATAGCTCTAATAGATTGTCTCACCGAAAGTCTTTCAAGCTAAAAAGGATTGTCATTCCAGTTCTTTTTCTCTCGGTTGGATTGTTAAATAGAAGAAGGAGCAGCAATTCAAAATATCAATCAATCAAACAGAACACAACATACAGAAGAACAAAAGAGAAAAAGAAGCAGAAAAATATTACATCTATTCTGCAACTTCAAGATCAATTTTCTAGATTGTAAAGTTAAATCCAATCAACTAGAAATACTTATCTTGTTCTTGTGTATCTATCTAGCGGATTAAAATCCCTAGAACTTAATCTCAAATCGCTTTTAGCATTTGATCTTTTAATTACAAAAATAGAAAAAGTTCATGTCGAATTTATTCTAAATTTGTAATAATTGATTTGAGATTAATCCCTTGTAACCGATACCGTAGTTGTAACACCTTTCAAGTTTAATAAAAGTTTTATTTAACTTGAATTTTGTTTCACAATTTTATTCCGCATTTTATTCGACGAAACGGTATTGTTTGCATTCAACCCCCCCCTTCTACAAACAAATTGGGACCTAACAGTAACCTTTTCTACTAGTAGATGGATGAATCCCCCACCGGTCATCACCCTGGCCACATAAGGACCTTGTGCTGGACCGCCACCCGGCCTCTTACGCGTTGATGGACTGCCACCCAGCCACTTACACTTTGATAGACCGTACCCCGGTCTGTCGCTTATGCCGACTCAATTAGATGGACTTACTTTGGGCAAGTAATCAAATTGTTTTCTCAAAACAGCAACCACGTTGCGAATGTAAAATAAACCACAGAGCCGGATCCCTCAAGTTTTGAGCGAATATTTAAATCCCCTTCGAAAGGAAGATCTTAAATATAAAAAAATGAGTTTTGGGATCCGCTCTACCTTTTAAAATCTTTTCGAAGACTCGAAACATTTTTAAGAATATTTGGAGTACTGCTGATTTATTAAAGTAAATCAGTCCCAATATATTAGAAAATATCTGAATATTATTATTTAAATAATATTCCCCAAAAGGATAATCTCTATAAAAATAATCGAAGTAGAAGTGTTAAAACTCATACTTGAAATGAATATTAAATAACCAAAGATATACTTATACGAAAGTACTATCTTTATTTGAATAATAAAAAGTAAGTTTGATTATCGAAACATTATTCTTTAACAAAATAAAGAATATTATTTAATAAAAATAAGCGGAGTCATAAGCCCTCGAATGAATATTCAAAATAATATTCATTAATAAAATAAAGGGAGTCATAAGCCCTCGAATGAATATTCAAAATAATATTCATTAAATAAATAAAATAAAGTTATCGAATAAACCTTATTCGATTAATTGTTTTGAAAACTATATTAATATATATAAATATATATATATATATTATACTCGGGAACATCGACTCCCGGTTTTAGAAAATGTTCACCTTTGGGTCCCCTATACTAAGGATATACACAACTACTGCTTAGCTCTAGCATAGGTATTATGCAACTAATAAGCATTTGAACCAACAGATATAAAAATCAAGAATATGAAACAGGCATGCATATATACCATATCACATGCTACAATATATCGCAAGAATTTGCTAATAACAAATATGGATTTATCACAAGATCATGCATATACACATATACATCACAACAACAGTATAACGGGTAGAAAACTTGCCTGAGCGACTGGGGGTTACAAATGGCTTGGGCCGAGTCCGGTAACCTATAAACAACATTTAAGTTGGAATTAAACCAAAGTCACTTATAAATCTATACTTTAACCAATTTAGACTCTAACGCTCGCTTTGCGCTTACTGATTCTCTTAAGTCGCTCGAGTACTCTCGGCTCCACCATTTTTAATAAATTAACCATTAAGGGTTTTAAGGCGATTCTTTCGCGAGTACCTTACCAACTGCCTAATCCACTTTGCATAAATGTTTCATACCCCAATTAGTCATTTAAGGTCCTTAACCAAGATTTCAAAGTAAGGCGAGGGGTAATGGTTCGTTCGCGAAATGTCGTTACTTAAAACGGCCGTTTCTGCTAAACCGTACATCGGAATCAAACGAACCACATATCAAAACGAAGCTCGTAATATGAACTATCTAATCATGGCAATGGTCAAAACCTAGCAGGGAGTTCTCGGGTCCTAATGTTAAGAACAAAACAGCCTAAAGTAAATCGGACATTACGACGGCTATTTTTCGCGATTTCCCAAATTTAAAACATTCCAAATCAACCACCAATAATTCCAATTCATTCATACAACCAAAATCCATCCCTATCACACTACAACAGCCTGTTAGGTCCCAATTCATTTATAGAAGGGGGGTTGAATACAAACGGTACCGAATAATCGAATAAATGCGGAATAAAAAATGTGAAACAAAATTCAAGTTAAATAAGAATATTATTAAACTTGAAAGGTGTTACAACAACTGTATCGATTACAAGGAATTAATCTCAAATTAATTATCACAAATTTAGAATAAATTCGACATGAACTTTTTCTGTTTTTGCAATAATTAGAATCAAATGCTAAACGCGATTTGAGATTAAGTTCTAGGGATTTTGATCCGCTAGATTGTTACACAAGAGCAAGATAAAGATTTCTAGTGGATTGGATTTAACTTTACAATCTAGAAATTTAATCTTGAAGTATGCAGATGAAAAGATGAAATATTTCTTCTTGTTTTTCTTTTCTGCTTTGTTCTTGACTTCTGTGTTCTGGATGATTGATTGTGTTCTACTTCTGCTTCTTTTAATCAAACAACAGAATAGAATGAACTGCAATGACAATCGGTGAGACAATCCAATTGTGTTAGCAAGACAATCTGTTGAACTGGAGAGACTTTCGGTATGACAATTGTTTGTACTAGCAAGACAATCTGATTGAACTAGCAAGACAATTCTCTTCCAGTGTAACTTTCGGTAAGACAATTGTTTGTACTAGCATGACTTTCGGTATGACTATTGATTGTCATACCGATTGTCATACTAGTACAATCAGTTTGACTTGCTGAATTTAAATGAATTTTAATCCAATTTAAATTCTGAAAAACCTTAATATTAATTCTGAATTAATTAATCAATTAATTTAATTAATCAAATAAATTAATCTTTGCAGATATAATTTATTTTCTTAATTAAATTATATGACTTAATTAATTAATAGAGAATTAATACTAACCCTGAGCAGCAACCAATCTTCTGAATATCTTCTGAAAATCACTGAGAATTATGAATCAATTCCACCACTTCAACGTTGACACTCGATGTACTGTCTGGTTTATGAGTGACTAACTTCCGTGATGTTTCTTCATGTCTAGACTTTGATACTTTGATTTTCTTCAGATTAAATCCTTGTAATTAATGATACTCTGACGAGATCTCTGTCACTTGATTAAATCCACACTCTTGATTTACATCACTGAGGCATGATCAATTTCTTGAACTTCTTCCAGTGAATTAATTCCTCAAGTCTGTAGATGAACCTTGTTTCTGAATCCTTTGACAGATATTACTCTATGAGATCTCTTTTGATGGTAGATCCACTATTTACTTGTTACATTCTTATTTGAGTTGAGTTGAATCCTCGAATATATAAATAGGCTATGACATATGACTTACAATCTCCCCCTATTTGTTTGTTAGACAATAACACACAAATACCTAGAGGATAACTCAACTAACAAATAAAAAAAGATATAAAAAGAAATGCAAAGTAAATAGTAGAAAAGTTCTGGACTAGATTTAACATTTTCCAGATTCCAAGTAGATGTTCCTCTAGACTGAACATATCTTCAAGTAGTTCCATTTTCTTCTGTACAACCACATTTCCTGTTGAGAAGCTCATATCTCTCTTGTTTCTCCCATGAGAATCAACTGATTAAAGAAGATCACCTTCGTTTACCACCTCTCCCGTACAATAGGATCCGCAGATAAAAACCAATGGTACTCCCCTTTTGAAAATAGCTTCTTCCCTTACTAGAAAATCACCTTGTGTTTACCAACTCTCCCGTACAATAGGATCCGTAGTTACAAACAACAATGGTGTGGTGTAGTGTACATGTAGGATCTTTTTCTTCCTTCCTGTTATTTCTCCCCCTTAGTTGAGGAATCCTCCAAACTATTACTTAAGCTTTTATCTCCCCCTTAAAGAAGGAATGTATGTCGTCATCTGAAGAATTTCTCATATTTCACTTGGTTGGAAAAGAAATAACAAGAAGTTTCTCTTTCTTCCTCACTGTGAGTGTGTGATTCTGTTTAGTGTACCTCACATGTGTTTCGCTCTTCTCTCCACTCATGTTTACACTCATTCTCACAAGTGTATCACTCTTCTCTCATAGCTCCATAATCCAGCTGTACCTGCAAGGAAAATCACCTGAGCCATCCTTAAGGAGGTCACAAGTGGTGCAATGGGAGTTCGCAAATCCCCATCCTTGTTAAACTCGTCAGATGAATCTGAGTCATAATCTACAAGTTGCTAGTTTCCCTTTTAGGGTTCCAGATTTGAATTCTGGGAAGGTAAACAATGATCCAGAGAATTTAGCATAAAGATCAAAGTTCCCTTCTAATGCCTGTGAAGACATTTCCTTGTGACTCATCAAGTAATATCTGAATCATTATCAACAAGTTGTCGATCTGCGCCTATGTCAGATCCACTATCCGCAGATGCATCCAGGGGATTTAAGCCTGGGGAGGTAGACACTGACCACTGCATATGGCTTTTGGATCAGTATCCTCTCCTAACACCTGTAAAGGCAATTGGTCCATTAACGAACCTTAAACAATTGAATCTGACCTTAAAATGGTCGAAACTCTTGTTTCCATCAACTCATCCTTTGTGTGTGTAACCTCTCCTTGTGCATCAAGAATTGTTTATGTTTGAAGTGGTGACACTACATCGGATGCCTTGGCCGACAGACAAAATTCAATAGACGCACCCTGTTGAGAGAATGAATCTAGTAACTGTTTTTGTGCCTTTTCAGCCATTACATCTTTTTGAGAAGATGTATGGGGGCTAGCAGTTGTCTCGGTTTAAATACTACTCATCTATGTAGGAGACAGAGCTACTGGGTTGACTACAGAACCTTCCTTATTTGGTGCACTAAGGCACTATCTCCCTTACGCTCATTCATACTACATTTAGTGGTAAGAGAGTGTTGGTTGGTTCTGTTTCTGTGTTTGTCTTTACAGTCTGGGATAGACATTGTGGGTTTTCAACCTCATGACTGTCAATGAAAGAAAGCCATTGGAGACTGAACCTGTATCACAGAATATAGGGCAATATAGAGAGATAAAATGTACTTAAGATATATAATGATTGAAAATTATACATTTAATCTTTTGAGAGTAATGATGTACAATAGTGATTTCAAAAGATTTTACATGAAATAAGAAATCGCTAATGTAGAAAGAAGTTTGATTTACTCCTAAAACTCACTGCACATATAAGACAATATGATTGTGCCTAGTGATAAGAGAGTTATTAATATGACGACTCTACTAGTTCATATTAAACTGTAACTTCAGTTAGAGTGTCATACCATGTCCTTGACGATTGCTTGAGTAGTACACTAGTTCATACCAACCTGAAGTGAGACTATGAAGAAGAGATTGCATAGTCCAATAGATCTGCAGCTGCAAAGTCCATGAACTGTGGTGCATTGACTTCCTCTTTTGACTCACCAAACAGGAGTACACTTGTACACATCTTACTAGAGTCCAATTCCAAGTGTAATGTGTATCAGGTGCCTGATATGTCGTAATATTCTCAAGTCTCGTCACTGGTGCTATATGTTAGATACTGCTTCCTGATAATAACCTAGCAAACTATACAAAATTTCACTGATAACATATCCAGCTTGCAAACAGCCATATCCCTCAGATAAACCTTTGCTGTTATCTCCAAAGGTAACCAGGGGGCCAGCTTTCTCAATCCACATTTGATAGCAGGGCTCTATCTCCGGTCGTATGTCTTGATGATCCACTGTCAAGAATCCATACTTCCGGTTTCACCTGTTTTAGTGCCCTGCAACACAAATGGATTAACCCTTCCTCGGAACCCAAACTTGGTTGGGCCCGACATACTTGTAGAACTGTCCTTTGTCAGGCAAAACAATATTTTTAATTTTAATTGTCTCAACTTTCTCAATGACTGAACATTTGACCTTGTAAACAGCCTTAACAAATTTCTGTTTAAGCTTAGGCACAAATGTCTCCTTTTTAGCCTTATAAGGACTAGCAGTCTTAGACATATCATGCTTCTTGTTATTCACATGCTGACGAGGAGTAGTCTTATCATTAGAAACATGCTTGCCATTAAAATAAGCATACATCATATTAAAAGCACAAGACATACAATTAGAAACACCACATGCTTTATGAGAGTGATTAATAGCAGGCAATTTATGCATGTCAGACATTGCATTTTTGTTATCCAACTCATGTGTGTCTGAGTTAGTCTCAGTTACTTTCACAACTTTGACTGGAACTTTCGACACACTTGACTTGGAAACAACCTTCTCATTAGCATGATCTTCAGCACGTATTTCTTCCTGAATAACAGAAGAGGTCGCATCAAATGGTTCAGCAATTGATGGTTTATAGAGGGGTTCATCAACACCCTTAAGCACATGTGGTACTTCCCTCCCTTTAGCACAGACACGAGGAGAGGAGTTTATGCCTAATTTTCCAATAGCAGCATTGTAATCATAACCTATTCCAGATGTTTGATTAACATCTTGCTTACTGTAGAACTCTTTAGCCTTCGAACAAGAATTGAAGTAGGCTCTGATACCAATTGTTAGGTCCCAATTCGTTTGTAGAAGGGGGGTTGAATACAAACGGTACCGAATAATCGAATAAATGCGGAATAAAAAATGTGAAACAAAATTCAAGTTAAATAAGAATATTATTAAACTTAAAAGGTGTTACAACAACTGTATCGATTACAAGGAATTAATCTCAAATTAATTATCACAAATTTAGAATAAATTCGACATGAACTTTTTCTGTTTTTGCAATAATTAGAATCAAATGCTAAACGCGATTTGAGATTAAGTTCTAGGGATTTTGATCCGCTAGATTGTTACACAAGAGCAAGATAAAGATTTCTAGTGGATTGGATTTAACTTTACAATCTAGAAATTTAATCTTGAAGTATGCAGATGAAAAGATGAAATATTTCTTCTTGTTTTTCTTTTCTGCTTTGTTCTTGACTTCTGTGTTCTGGATGATTGATTGTGTTCTGCTTCTGCTTCTTTTAATCAAACAACAGAATAGAATGAACTGCAATGACAATCGGTGAGACAATCCAATTGTGCTAGCAAGACAATCTGTTGAACTGGAGAGACTTTCGGTATGACAATTGTTTGTACTAGCAAGACAATCTGATTGAACTAGCAAGACAATTCTCTTCCAGTGTAACTTTCGGTAAGACAATTGTTTGTACTAGCATGACTTTCGGTATGACTATTGATTGTCATACCGATTGTCATACTAGTACAATCAGTTTGACTTGCTGAATTTAAATGAATTCTAATCCAATTTAAATTCTGAAAAACCTTAATATTAATTCTGAATTAATTAATCAATTAATTTAATTAATCAAATAAATTAATCTTTGCAGATATAATTTATTTTCTTAATTAAATTATATGACTTAATTAATTAATAGAGAATTAATACTAACCCTGAGCAGCAACCAATCTTTTGAATATCTTCTGAAAATCACTGAGAATTATGAATCAATTCCACCACTTCAACGTTGACACTCGATGTACTGTCTGGTTCATGAGTGACTAACTTCCGTGACGTTTCTTCATGTTTAGACTTTGATACTTTGATTTTCTTCAGATTAAATCCTTGTAATTAATGATACTCTGACGAGATCTCTGTCACTTGATTAAATCCACACTCTTGATTTACATCACTGAGGCATGATCAATTTCTTGAACTTCTTCCAGTGAATTAATTCCTCAAGTCTGTAGATGAACCTTGTTTCTGAATCCTTTGACAGATATTACTCTATGAGATCTCTTTTGATGGTAGATCCACTATTTACTTGTTACATTCTTATTTGAGTTGAGTTGAATCCTCGAATATATAAATAGGCTATGACATATGACTTACAAAGCCCCAACACCTCAAGTTCTCAAATTTATGTTATTCTCAACATGAATTTAAAACTATACTTAAGTCCTTTACTAATCAACAAGATTCAACATTCAATTCACTACCACTCCAACCCAAACTCTAAACCTACAAGCATCAAGCTACTCTTTTACCATAACAATCAAAATCATCCTAATATACAAAGTAAAGCTATGGTTTGGAGACGTTATACCTTCCTTGAAGTGATTGGAATAGCTAGGAAGCCTTAAGAAGCCTTGAGATGTCTTAGGGATGCTTGGATCTTAAAGGAAAAACAAGAAAAATCAAGTTAAAAATCTTGAAATCACTATTCATTATCTTCTTCATTGATTTCTTGGAGAAGATTGTGAATGATTTGGAGGCTTAAACTTATAGGATAGCTATATCTATGCATAAGGAGTACTAGATAATTATCTTACCAATTAAGGAAGCTTGGAACTTGAATTTTGAAATTCTTGCTTTGGAAAAGAAGAAGAAGCCGAGAGCAAGGTGAAGAAAATGAAATAATCTTTGTGTTTTGGGTGAAATGATTGTTGGTTGGTTGTTTTTAGCTTGATTTTGGTTAATTACCCTTTTAACCATGAACTTTGTGTGGTTTTAAATTAACCACACCTTCTTCCCCCTATGTCATGCTTATGTCACCTTGTGATGTCATCATCCCTTACTTGCCCTCTTCTTATTGGTTGGATGACCTCATCATCCCTAACCTCCTTGATTAACTTCCTAATTGTTTGCCTAATGACCGCTGATCTGTTATACGGTTCGCTTAACTTTCGTTTTCGTTTATCGTTTGAGGGATCATACCCGGGATCTTATTACTTAGGTTCCCTTAACCTTTCTCAATACGTTATATTCCTTTTTATGATCCTCTCTTATAATCCTTGAATTTAAATCCTTTTTATTTTGTTACCTTATACTCAATTCTTTCTGTATCTGGTAGATTTCTGGGAAAAATCAAAGTGTTCGGATTTGGATTCTGACGATCTTTACATACACTTATATACCACATAGAGTACTAATAATATCCCAGAAGATCAATAAAAGAACCCCTACATAGTGTGGCATGAAAAGTTTTCTTATTTAGCAAAACACTATTCATAAGGGTTTCAAAAATTTCCAAAAATTGGGGTTATTACAGTCTCCCCTCCTTAAAAGAATTCTGTCCCGGAATCAGATTGAAAATGAATAGGGATACTCTCTTAGCATTGCACTTTCTAACTCTCGAGTAAATTTTCCCATATTGTGGTCCTACCACTAAACTCTGCCTAGTTTGATAACCCTTCTCCTAAGCACTTGCTCCTTTTCACTCTATAACCCTTCCTGGTTGCTCCATATAGGTTACGTCTGGTTGCATGTCTAGGCGCTCATATGCCCCTATTTATCTGGCATCCGAATTACACTTCCTTAATATTGATACGTGAAATACGTTATGACTTGCTACATGTTCGGGGGTAGGGCTAGCTCATATGCTATCCTTCCCAATACGTCTTAATATATCCAAGGGTCCAACAATTCGTGGACTTAAACTTTCCTTTCTTTCCAACCCTCATCAATTCCTTTTTAAGGGAATACTTTTAACAATACAAGGTTCCCTCCTTCATACTCTTTGTCCTTTCATTTGTCAAATCAGCATACTTCTTATGTCCATCTTGAGCTACTCCCATCCGTCCTCTGATTAGATCTATTATATCCTTGGTCATTTGGACTACTGCGGGTCCGAGCATCTTGCGCTCTACAACTTCATCCTAACATAAGGGAGATCGACATTGTCTTCCCTCAAGGATCTCATAAGGCGACATCTCGATAATGACATGATCTATTGTCGTGAGAAAACTTAATCCGCGTTAAGTGATCATTCCAAATTCTTTCAAGTCTATTGCACAGACTCTCATTATAGCTTTTAGCATTAGAGCTTTTGCTTCTCAATACCCATTCTTTTCCAGTTCGTAATCTCTACTACCTTCCGTTTTCCTAATATTATACTGGTTATACTTTTGCTCGTTAGCGTTCTATAACCTTTTAATAACCATGTCAACCTTAGTATCACGAATGTGTTTCCATTCCGAATACCACCATAACTTTACTACTCCTTTTTCAACTATTTCTATTTTCCAAAATTTGATCAATCATATAGAAGCAAAGGAATTTGTTGAGAGATCTATGATCATGAACACTTGTTATATTGCATAGTTAGTACAGAAGGTGGCCAGCCTTTAATACTTGACAAGCAATTAAACAACATGTGGTATCCTACTAGGCTTCTATCACACAGATAGATAGTCATTCGGCAATACCTCCCCTTCTGGAAGGGTTGTTCTTCTCAGCTTATACAAAATGAAAAGGAGAGAAAAGAATGAATTGAAGAGAATTATATATACGTAAAAAAATTTATTGCCATAAAATATCTGGCTTGGAATCTACCTCTGAGCTATAGAGGTTTGTCATAGGAGAACAAAACATATATGTATTTATATCAACATCAAGTATTATAACATCGTATTTCACATGCCTAAATATTTTCGCTATTCCGTCCATCATTCTATGGACCCATGCTCTTCCTCGAGCGTATACACAATCACCTTTGAAACTCCCTCGATATCGAAAATCGAATCTGGGATCTCATTCTAGATATCATCGTTAGTAGAATTCTATGCTTGCACTGCAACCTTCCTCGTATAGTAATACGACTCTTTATTGATAAGAATGAATTAAATATTCAATAGGTAAATAATCGACCTAGTTTTTCTATCAAAGATAACTTATACGTCAACATGACCCGATTAGTGGTACTCAATCTCAACATCCATCCCAATACAACTCTCACGGTTGTAATCGACTCATTACTCACAGAATCATTGCTGCATTACTAGGGTCCACCGTTGACCTACTGTAATCATTCATTTTCCATGAAGTCTTAATAGCTAACTATACGGAGTCCATACATCTCGTATCGAATTCTTCTAAGGAGGTAACATGATCACCGTTCATGATTCATGAAGAACTCTCCTGAACTTGACGTACATACATGACATGAAGCAGATAAAATTGCAGAAGAGTTTCAATCAAAGCAACGATAGCATGTTAATCCCATTCTTAATCATATACCTTCAATAGAAGACTTAACTCGAAGGTTCGTCTAGTCCTTTTTGAAACATAGTCCTGGCTTATCTCAAGATAGTACCTTCTGAGATAGATAGCTCGCTCATGGCGATTACACGAATTAAACCTTTACCAACTACTATTACGGTTGGGTATTGCACAGTCATCAGAAGGAATGTCAATCTTTCAAACCATAATACAACCTTCACAGCTTTAACCATCATCATTGTATTCCTTTGGCACAAGCGCCTATAATTATCCTCTTACCTTTAAAGTGTCGGCCACCTCTTTGGCCTTTCCTGATAGTAAAATTTCCTTACAGTCAATGTCATTTTAACCACCTCCAAATAAATTTTCTACCTCATTTCAATCACTGCTTATGTGAAGATGTTTTCCTTAAAATCTGATGAGTAAAAAAAAATATCACCATTTTTCCATAAGTTATTGCCTTAGTCTTTAGAGGTTAATCACTGTCACGACTGACTCTCAATCATACTTAGAACATCTTTAATCTTAGGCCCTAATTGCCCTGAACAATTTCGACCTTTACTGGTTCGATCCATACTTTCTCGGGGTTTAACACGTGCCCCACTTGGCATCATTATAATTACGTCATATTTCCTTTATCAACATTTTTATTCTTGAGAATTTTGAATATTACCTTTCTCCTTGTAAAACCTCTAAGGTTATCCTTGAATCGTTCCTCCTGTATTCCCTAGATACAGGGCATATCAAAATACCATATACTAATACTAGAATCATTGTCTATATACTTTTGAAAAATTTCTCCACTGATTCTTTAAAGGTTGTTGTTGCCTTAATCCTTTCCAATTCATACTGTCAAAACTCATACTATCCCTATTAAGGGTGAAATGCCAACCTTTATGCATTCCCCTAGGATTCATTTTAAGTTACCGATGTTCTATCCTTAATTCCACCTTTAAAAAGGTACAAGTATCCTTCCATGGATAAATCAAGTCATATATCCCTTATAAGGGTGTCTTATTCAATCATTTCCACCTCGATAGTATATGCCTAATTTCACAATAACATCTGTATTCAAAATGAGGTCAATCAATATTGCCTCCAAAAGATAACAACGGTTATCCGCTTTTCTTGCCTAATTTGGTAACGATAACAAGGATGTTCTGGAAGATATTGGTCGTGTTCAACGTGAACTTCTTCTTAATAATTCCTTATTTACTTTTGTTGTTTATCTCAACAGTCACCTCAATGTTGGGATATCTTTCATACCTGGCGTCTCCCTTTCTAGGTATCAAGCCATCGGTCTTACACTTCACATTCTTGAAGGTCACTTCCTTCATCCAATTTTCCTAATTTCTTACTTCCTTGTCTCCTCAGTCTATCCGCGTCTCATTATTTATCCTTCGAACTATCTCAAGGTTTCCTTGAGTCCTCCTAACTTACAGGGGATAAAATATATGTATCTCTTATGCCTTCAACCATCTATTTAACTCATGGTGAATCACCCTTATCCTGATGATTACATACTTTTCTATTTCTATTGCTACGAGTCTTTAGGGTTTCCTCATACCCAACTTCCTTATCATTCCTCAATCTCTATTGCCTTTATATTCCTTTCCACTTCAATTTCTTTTTATTTTTCTTTCTCTTATCATTATTTCATGAACCAACCCAACATAAGCATTGATTTCAAACATCACATCGTTCTGAGATTCTTGTCATCGGAACGAATCTTGACAACTTTTACAACTTAGCTTCATATTTTATCATACTTGTCCGCCTTTGTTCTGGCTCTAAAGCTTTTACACTCTCTCCATAACCTTGGGAATTACTTTCCCGAAAACAATTGACTGAACTTTAATCAGTTTATTCTAACCTCTGGCTCCGTGCCTTTCTTGGTCTTTCACCAGTGGGTGGTCTCTCTCTTAGGAGGGTAAGTGACAAAAACAGTCTTTTGTGATTCGTCAATCATTTAGAATCTCAAATGATTCCTGTATTTCCTTTAGCCAGGCTCTTGCCTCAACTGGGTCAGCTTGTTTCTTGGAACTCTGAGAGCTTAGCGACTTAAAGAACCTGAAAGAATTTCTCGCCGCATTGTTTCCTCAAGGTGGTGGTTGGGGATAATAGTCTAAGTTCTTTTTAGACAGGTCCATGAATTGCCGTATAGGAGTACCGTCTTGGGTCTCCTTTCCTTACTCGACTTTCTGTTTCCTTAGTATGAAATGTTTCATCCTTCTCCCATACTTGGGGTTATCTTATACGTTAAAATCCTCATTTTCCACTCCATTATGTTATGGGTTCCTTCTATCTTGATGGCGACCTTCCTGACTATCACGTTCAGGGTTCGCTCTAAATCTTATTTCTCAAACAAGCTTTCATCTAAGATTTCATCTTTAAGCTATTGAACATTTGGAACCCAAATTCTGTAGGAATACCTCATTATTCCCTTATCATCTTTCTCGGTAGTAATCTTAATATCTAATTGTTGGCTCTCTGCCTTCATTCATCACTTTTTCTGGCACAATATGTTCTTTTCCGATAATTCGGACTATATTGCAATCTCAAACATCTTTTCGGTACCGGCTCCGGTTACCTTCACTCCTATTTCCATTTTCTCAAAATCTCTTATAAACTCTCCCAAAGACATTATCATCTTGAGTTTCTCCTTTTTACTAAGGGCATCAGCCACCACATTGGCTTTCCCCGAATGATAAAGAATCTCCCAATTATAATTCTTGATTAGCTCTAACCGCCTCCTCTGGCGTATGTTGAGCTCTTTCTACGGGAAAATGTACTAGAGCACTTATGGCTTAGGTAAATCTCACACTTCTCTCCATACAAGTAGTGCCTCCAATCTTTAGGGCAAAACTATTGCCACGAGCCCAAGCTCATGGGTGAGGATATCGAATTTTTATATTCCCTTAATTATCTTGATGCGTACGCGATTACCTTGTTGTGCTATATAAGAAGCACCCTAATTCCTTATACGAAGCGTCACTACACATCCCAAAATCTCCTTTTTCATCCGGCAACGCCAATATAGGGGTTGTCACCAACCTTTGCTTCAGTTCTTAAAAGCTTTTCTCGCATTTCTCTGTCCATTCAAACTTTTCAGTCTTACGAGTAAGCCGCGTTAAAGGGCTACTATCTTTACAAACTTGAACGAACCTCCGGTAGTGACCGGCCAATCCTACCTCTGGTAGTTTCCCTAACCATGGTCATCAATTCCTCAGTGGTCCTTTATTCATTCTTGTCAGGATCCTCCACGGGATCCTCCTCAGCCACAATCCCTTCTAGGACAACATCCTCAACTGCTACATCCTCAATATGAACATCATCCGGTCATGCGTTAGGACGCTCTATCGGATCCACAACCCGATCTCCAATTAGTAATAAAACATCATCGCGCTGTTGCTCCTCAACCTCAGGGTTCGGAGTCCCGCTACCATATATGATAACGAACTACTTTTCTATCACGATATTTATAAGGGTTCCCATAAGGGTTTAAACTGTCAGTACTACGTTAGGTAGCCCGACTATGAACTTGGCAAGAGTTCTTATTATTTTAGTGAACTTATTATCTTAACGTCACATCATCTCTGAGGTTTATAACGCTTGGCTCTAATACCATTTCTGTAACACCCCCAAATCCGGGGTCGGGGATCCGGGTTGTCACGAGTTCCATTTCCCTTAATAACACCCAATCTTAATAAACAATCAACTACTCTGTACTGTGACCCCACAATAAACACACACACCACAAGTTATAGTCTCAGAGATAAATATCCAAAAAATAACACAAGTCGGTTTATTCCACATAATAAGCCATTACACCTCAAGAAGGTTCTGAATAAATTTACATTTCTTTGCCATTATTACAATTCATATTATACATAAGTCTGATTCATCAATAGTTGAAAACCTAGCCTATTGGTAGCTCCTACCTCAGCTACGGCGGCATCGACACTTCCAGAAAACTGCGGAACATTTTCTAACCGCTTGCGAATTGGAAGCTTAGTCCTGTTCATCTTGTCTATCTGATGTTGTGTGATGAAAGAAGAAAGCAAGGGTGAGCAACAAGCCCACCAAAATAATATGTATAATGATTTACAATATATGAGCATTCTCATAGTACTCATGAAAGTCTTGGTCAAGAAGAAATGAACCAAGTTTGATATCTTACCGCGACCAAGTCGCAAAATATTCAGTATATATGTACATATATACTTTTCACAATCTTTGAAATCCTCTGACATGTATAATATACACAGAGTTCCCGTTTATAACTGTATAAAATATCGTTGCAAGGTGATCTCATATATCTAACCTTGTCTCAACATTTTTCCGAAAATCTTTGACATGCACAAGATAATCATTTACTAGATATAAGTTTAAAAGATGAAGTTACAAGATACTCCCATATACTTATATCCGAATACTACTTGAACTACCACCGTTCAAGTTATAATCAGTTTCAAAAGTTCATCACCCACATGAGACTACAAGATAAGACTTGAATATATTCAATCCTCGAAATATCATTATAAATAATGAAGTTACGAGATACTTCATTAAGTCCCGATATATATACACCTATATATATATACATTTCATACACTCCTTGAAAACCTCTGTTATGAAAATTATAAACAGAGTTGCAATATCCGATGAATTTTGGAAAGGAGAAAACCTTGGCATAAACCTGATATCTTGCTGATCAGGCAAAGATACCAATAAGTAACCTTTTCTACTAGTAGATGGATGAATCCCCCACCGGTCATCACCCTGGCCACATAAGGACCTTGTGCTGGACCGCCACCCGGCCTCTTACGCGTTGATGGACTGCCACCCAGCCACTTACACTTTGATAGACCGTACCCCGGTATGTCGCTTATGCCGACTCAATTAGATGGACTTACTTCCCGAACGTTGGGCAAGTAATCAAATTGTTTTCTCAAAACAGCAACCACGTTGCGAATGTAAAATACACCACAGAGCCGGATCCCTCAAGTTTTGAGCGAATATTTAAATCCCCTTCGAAAGGAAGATCTTAAATATAAAAAAATGAGTTTTGGGATCCGCTCTAACTTTTAAAATCATTTCGAAGACTCGAAACATTTTTAAGAATGTTTGGAGTACTGCTGATTTATTAAAGTAAATCAGTCCCAATATATTAGAAAATATCTGAATATTATTATTTAAATAATATTCCCAAAAAGGATAATCTCTATAAAAATAATCGAAGTAGAAGTGTTAAAACTCATACTTGAAATGAATATTAAATAACCAAAGATATACTTATTTGAAAGTACTATCTTTATTTGAATAATCAAAAGTAAGTTTGATTATTGTAACACCCCCAAATCCGGGGTCGGGGATCCGGGTTGTCACGAGTTTCATTTCCCTTAATAACACCCAATCTTAATAAATAATCAACTACTCTGTACTGTGACCCCACAATAAACACACACACCACAAGTTATAGTCTCAGAGATGAATATCCAAAAAATAATCATAAGTCGTTTTATTCCACAATTATATGCCAATACACCTTAAACGGGTTTCTGAATAAATTTATATTTCTTTGCCATTATTACAATTGATAAAGATACATAAGTCTGGTACATCAAAAGTTGAAAGCCTAGCCTATTGGTAGTTCCTACCTCAGCTACAGCGACATCAACGCCTATAGGAAACTGCGGAACGTTTCCTAATCGCTTGCGAATCGGGAGCTTGGTCCTGTTCATCTTTTCTATCTGTTGTTGTGTGATGAAAGAAGAAAGCAAGGGTGAGCAACAAGCCCACCGAAATAATATGTATAATGATTAACAATATATGAGCCTTCTCATAGTACTCATGAAAGTCTTGGTCAAAAGAAATGAAAAGTCGCAAAATATTCAGTATATATGTATATATACTTTTCAAAATCTTGGAAGTCCTCTTCCATGCATAATATACACAGAGTTCCAGTTTATAACTGTATAAAAATATCGTTGCAAGGTGATCTCATATATCTAACCTTGTCTCAACGTTTTTCTGAAAATCTTTGACATGCACAAGATAATCAATTACTAGATATAAGTTTAAAAGATGAAGTTACAAGATACTCCAATATACTTATATCTTTTCCAAATACTACTTGAACTACCACCGTTTAAGTTATAATTAGTTCAAAAGTTCATCACATAGATGAGACTACACGATAATACTTGAATAGATTCAATATCATCAAAACAAAATAAAGTTACGAGATACTTCATTTGATGCAAACATCATTTTGAAAACTTGACCCTGCCAACACTCAACAATCGCCCAACCGTAGCCTTTCTATCGAAGTGCTCTGGGTAGTGTTGCAGAAATATCCAATTGGATGATGAACTCATTACGGGAGTTTGCCGCGCCAGGAAGACCACTTACGATGATCAGTCGTAGTAGTACAACCCCACCATTTTCTACATGTAGAGGAGAACCTGTCGGATTTACTTGTCAACCGAATACTGAACTCCTAAGGAATGGACCGCCTTAGCGGAACTTCCGGGCCATTTGGGCCAATATACTAAGGCTGGGCCGGCGCTACTCGACCACTTACGCCACTCCTAGTCCAGATGAAATCCATGACTCTGAAACGTAAAGCCCGTCCCCCTTTCCCCAAGTAGAAACTTGTTGGTACGGCTCCACCAAGAAGTCGTATCTAGTTGGAAAGGAAAACTCACCAATATTTCCCAGGCGATGCCTGTTAATGGATTAACTTGTTCCAAGAATTTTACTTCCCGAGTGTTGGGTAAGTAATCAAAAATTCTTTATCAGAATAACAACCTTGTTGCGAATATAAAATACACCACAGAGCCGGATCCCTCAGGTTTTGAGCGAGTATTTAAATCCCCTTCGAAAGGAGGATCTTAAATATAAAAATGAGTTTTGGGATCCGCTCTAACTTTTAAAAATCATTTTGAAGATTCGAAAACATTTTTTAAGAATATTTGGAGTGATGCTGATTTAATAAAATAAATTAGTCCCAATATATAAAAATATCTGAATATTATTATTTAAATAATATTCCCATAAAGAATAATCTTTATAAAAATAATTGAAGTAGATGTTGTAAAACTTATACTTGAAATGACTCTTAAATAACCAAAGATATACTTATACGAAAGTAATATCTTTATTTGAATAATCAAAAGTAAGTTTGATTATCGACACATTATTCTTTAATAAAATAAAGAATATTATTAAATAATAAGCGGAGTCATAATACCTCAAATGAATATTTATAAATAATATTCATTAAATAAAATAACGGAGTCATACATCCTCAAATGAATATTTAAATAATATTCATCAAATAATATGAACTGAGTCATAAGCCCTCAAATGAATATTCAAATAATATTCAATAAATAAGATAAAGGAGTCATAAGTTCTCGAATAAATATTCAAATAATATTCAATAAATAATATAAAGGAGTCATAAGTCCTCGAATGAATATTCAAGTAATATTCAATAAATAATATAAAGTTATCGAATAAACCTTATTCGATTAATAGTTTTGAAAACTATAACCATATATATATAAATATATATATATAAAATCTACTCGGGATCCTCGACTCCCGGTTTTAGAAAATGTTTTCACCTTTGGGTCCCTATACTAAGGGTATCTGCAAATTACCGCTATTCTCTAACATAGGTATTATCAACTAAACCAACAGATATATATGGCAAGAATACGAAACAGGCATGCATATGTACCATATCACATGCTACAATATATCGCAAGAATTTGCTAATTTAACCATCATGCATCTATCACAAGATAATGCATATACAAGTGTATACATCACAACAACAGTATAACGGATAGAAAACTTACCTGAGCGACTGGGGGTTACGAATGGCTCGGGACGAGTCTGGTAACCTATAAACAACAAGTAAGTTGGAATTAAACCAAAGTCACTTGTAAATCTATACTCTAACCAACTCAGACTCTAACGCTCGTTTTGCGCTTACTGATTCTCTTAAGTCACTCGAGTACCCTCGGCTCCACCATTTTTAATAATTTAACCATTACGAGTTTTAAGGTGATTCCTTCGCCAGTGTCTTACCAACTGCCTAACACACTTAACATAATTGTTTCATACATTAATTAACCCTTTAAGGTCTTTAACCTATGTTTCAAAGTAAGGCGAGGGGTAATGGTTCGTTCGCGAAACGTCGCTACTTAAAACGGCCGTTTCTCCTAAACCGTACATCGGAATCAAACGAACCACATATCAAAACGAAGCTCGTAACATGAACTATCTAAACATGGCAATGGTCAAAACCTAGCAGGGAGTTCTCGGGTCCTAATGTTATGTACAAAAGTAGTCTAAAGTAAATCGGACATTACGACGGCTATGTTTACGCGATTTCCCAAATTTAAACCAATCCAAATCAATCACCAAACAACCCCAATCCATTCTTACAACCAAAGCCCATCCATAACATATTACAACAGCCCCAACCAACTCATTATTAACAATTATACTTATTCCTAAAACTTGAATTTAAACTATATTAAATCCTTTAACCAAACCATAAGATTTCAACATCTCATTCAACACCATTCCAACCCAAACTCTAAATAAACAAGCTTCAAGCTATTCTTTACCATAACTATTAAAATCATCCTAATATACAAAGTAAAGCTAGGGTTTGGAGATGATATACCTTCCTTGAAGTGGTGTGAGTAGCTAGGAAGCCTTAGGAAGCCTTGAGGAGTCTTAGGGATGCTTGGAACTTAAAGGAAAAACAAGAAAAATCAAGTTAAAAAACCTTGAAATCACTATTCATTGTCTTCCTCATTGATTTCTTGGAGAAGATTGAGAATGAATTAGAGGCTTAAACTCATAAGATAGCCATAACTATGCATAAGGAATACTAGGGAATTATCTTACCAATTTAGGAAGCTTGGATCTTGGATTTTGAAATTCTTCTCTTTGAAAAATAGGAAAAGCTGAGAGCAAGGTGGGAGAGATGAATGATTTTTGTGTTTGCTTTGTTTTTGTTTTGGTTGGTTGATTTTCTTTTGATTTGTTTTGGTTAATTACCTTATCAACCTTGTCTTTGTGTGGTTATTTTATAAACTAACCACATCTCCTTCCCCTTATGTCATGCTTATGTCATGCTCATGATGTCATCCTCCCTTCTTTGTCCTCTTCTCATTGGTTGGGTGACATCATCCCCACTAATCTCTTTGATTAACTTCCTAATTATTTGCCTAATGACCGCTGATCTGTTATACGGTTCGCTTAACTTTCGCTTTCGTTTATCGTTTGAAGGATCATACCCGGGATCTTATTACTTGGGTTTCCTTAATCTTTCTCAATACATTATATTCCTTTTATGATCCTCTCTTATAATCCTTTAATTTAAATCCTTTAATTTAAATCATTTTTATCCTGTTACCTTATACTTAATTCTTTCCGTATCTAGTGGATTTCTGGGAAAAATCAAAAGGTTCAAATTTGGATTCTGACGATCTTTACATACACTTATATATCACATAGAGTACCAATAAAATCTCAGAATATCCATAAAAGAACCCCTACATAGTGTGGCATGAAAAGTTTTCTCATTCAGCAAAAACACTATTCATAAGGGTTTCAAAAAATTTCCAAAAATTGGGGTTATTACAATTATCGAAACATTATTCTTTAACAAAATAAAGAATATTATTTAATAAAAATAATCGGAGTCATAAGCCCTCGAATGAATATTCAAAATAATATTCATTAATAAAATAAAGGGAGTCATAAGCCCTCGAATGAATATTCAAAATAATATTCATTAAATAAATAAAATAAAGTTATCGAATAAACCTTATTCGATTAATAGTTTTGAAAACTATATCAATATATATATATATATATATATATATATATATATATATATATATTATACTCGGGAACATCGACTCCCGGTTTTAGAAAATGTTCACCTTTGGGTCCCCTATACTAAGGGTATACGTAACTACTGCTTAGTTCTAGCATATGTATTATGCAACTAATAAGCATTTAAACCAAAAAATATAAAAATCAAGAATACGAAACAGGCATGCATATATACCATATCACATGCTACAATATATCGCAAGAATTTGCTAATAACAAATATGCATTTATCACAAGATCATGCATATACACATATACATCACAACAACAGTATAATGGGTAGAAAACTTGCCTGAGCGACTGGGGGTTACAAATGGCTTGGGCCGAGTCTGGTAACCTATAAACAACATTTAAGTTGGAATTAAACCAAAGTCACTTAAAAATCTATACTTTAACCAATTTAGACTCTAACGCTCGCTTTGCGCTTACTGATTCTCTTAAGTCGCTCGAGTACTCTCGGCTCCACCATTTTTAATAAATTAACCATTAAGGGTTTTAAGGCGATTCTTTCGCGAGTACCTTACCAACTGCGTAATCCACTTTGCATAAATGTTTCATACCCCAATTAGTCATTTAAGGTCCTTAACCAAGGTTTCAAAGTAAGGCGAGGGGTAATGGTTCGTTCGCGAAACGTCGTTACTTAAAACGGCCGTTTCTCCTAAACCGTACATCGGAATCAAACGAACCACATATCAAAACGAAGCTCGTAACATGAACTATCTAATCATGGCAATGGTCAAAACCTAGTAGGGAGTTCTCAGGTCCTAATGTTAAGAACAAAACAGCCTAAAGTAAATCAGACATTACGACGGCTATGTTTACGCGATTTCCCAAATTGAAAACATTCCAAATCAACCACCAATCAATCCCAATTCATTCATACAACCAAAATCCATCCCTATCACACTAAAACAGCCCCAACACCTCAAGTTCTCCAATTTATGTTATTCTCAACATGAATTTAAAACTATACTTAAGTTCTTTACTAATCAACAAGATTCAACATTCAATTCACTACCACTCCAACCCAAACTTTAAACCTACAAGCATCAAGCTACTATTTTACCATAACAATCAAAATCATCCTAATATACAAAGTAAAGCTAGGGTTTGGAGATTTTATACCTTCCTTGAAGTGATTGGAATAGCTAGGAAGCCTTAAGAAGCCTTGAGATGTCTTAGGGATGCTTGGATCTTAAAGGAAAAACAAGAAAAATCAAGTTAAAAATCTTGAAATCACTATTCATTATCTTCTTCATTGATTTCTTGGAGAAGATTGTGAATGATTTGGAGGCTTAAACTTATAGGATAGCTATATCTATGCATAAGGAGTACTAGATAATTATCTTACCAATTAAGGAAGCTTGGAACTTGAATTTTGAAATTCTTGCTTTGGAAAAGAAGAAGAAGCCGAGAGCAAGGTGAAGAAAATGAAATAATCTTTGTGTTTTGGGTGAAATGATTGTTGGTTGGTTGTTTTTAGCTTGATTTTGGTTAATTACCCTTTTAACCATGAACTTTGTGTGGTTTTAAATTAACCACACCTTCTTCCCCCTATGTCATGCTTATGTCACCTTGTGATGTCATCATCCCTTACTTGCCCTCTTCTTATTGGTTGGATGACCTCATCATCCCTAACCTCCTTGATTAACTTCCTAATTGTTTGCCTAATGACCGCTGATCTGTTATACGGTTCGCTTAACTTTCGTTTTCGTTTATCGTTTGAGGGATCATACCCGGGATCTTATTACTTAGGTTCCCTTAACCTTTCTCAATACGTTATATTCCTTTTTATGATCCTCTCTTATAATCCTTGAATTTAAATCCTTTTTATTTTGTTACCTTATACTCAATTCTTTCTGTATCTGGTAGATTTCTGGGAAAAATCAAAGTGTTCGGATTTGGATTCTGACGATCTTTACATACACTTATATACCACATAGAGTACTAATAATATCCCAGAAGATCAATAAAAGAACCCCTACATAGTGTGGCATGAAAAGTTTTCTTATTCAGCAAAACACTATTCATAAGGGTTTCAAAAATTTCCAAAAATTGGGGTTATTACATAATTAATTTCTTCTACCCTGCAATGTCACGATTAAATACAAGGCATGTAACTTGTGTCAAGCCTATCTTATTTAATCACTAGCTTTCCCATTCACTATGCTTAGTTCTATTTAATGTAAATTAGAAACTCCTTTCTAATTTCATTCACTCTGACCAGAGATTCCTGAACTAACATAAGTGGATCAACATTGAACATTCTCTTCCTACACTGGAAGGGGTAGATCATTTATTGATCATACACTATCTTCGTGTACAAATTCCTATACCCAGTAGAGCCCTTATAATTATCCCTTGAGACTAAGAACTAAACCAAAGCATAGTTCAGTGTACACAAGATGACTATGATGACCTCAAGTCTAAGGATACTTGTACAACTATCACTATGCGAATAACTGCTGACACGTGAGTGAACTCCATCAGTTGTTCAACTGTGTGAGTCATGTTCAGTGATCTTATTCTATAATAAGCACCTACATACTAGCTATAGTGTCACCACACAAATGTCTATGAGAACAGACATCCTTCATAATGAAGCAAGCATAGTATGTACCGATCTTTGCGGATTATTAATTACCAGTTAGTAATCCTACGACCAGGAACTATTTAAGTTTAGAGTTATCATCTTTTAGGTCTCATTATTATGATCTCATCACAATCCATAAAAAGCTTTACTCTAAACTGTGGTATATCTTATTTAAATATTTAAATAGATAGAGCCCGCAATAAAAACAAAACAAGTCTTTTATTAATATCAATGAAATTAAAACAGATTACATAAAAGTTATTCTTAAATCCTCATACATGATTGGACTTAGGACATATCTCTTTCATGCTTGTACTATGGATTACCTGAAAAGCTCAATCGATCCTATCAAGAAATTCAAGAAGATATTGAGAGATCAAGAGCTAGAGTACAGAGAGCAATACAAAGAAGGGAAAAGAGAGAAGCAAGGGAATCTTATCTTCGAATTAACAGGAAAGGAAGTGGATGGTATGAAATCAAAAGGAAAATGGACAAACCAGAAAGTTGTCCCAAAATAGACCCTGGAAACAGGAATCTTCTGAACATTGTAGAGAAGTACAGAAAGGACTATCCAAATATTCATGAAATCTACTCTCAATTCAATAGGGTAATCACTGGAACCACTGTGAATATCCTAGAGGATAGATGGAAAATTACTGTCAACCACAGAGATGTACTTCAAATGAAGATCTCTTCCAGTGTGTTGCAAAAGCTAAATATAGTGGAACTGTTTGTCTTAGCTTCAAAAATCCTGTGGTTGAGATCGAATGAGAATAAATACTACAGAGACAAGCTTTGGAAAATGATGATGGATGTGTCTCCCCAAGCATTCCTTACTCCATTTGTGATCAAGATAATTGCAGATGGCAGACTACAAAACATCTCCATGTCTGATCAACAGATAAGATTCATTCGATATTTACAACTAACTTTCTTGGAAAGTCAACTCAGAAGCAAAAGAGCAAAAATGGAAGCACCGGGAGTTAAAAGATCAGAAGCAGAATTTAAAGCTGCTGAAGTTCTATATGCTTATAGGCTAAATGACAAAATGACCATGGATACAGAAAAGGACATGAAGAAAGTTCAAAGAATTTATCATGAGATGGTGTACATCAATGGAGAGCCCGAAGTTAATCTTATAAAAGATAGTGAACCTATCATCAACATCAACAGTGAAGGGGAACTAGTCTTTATGATTAATAAAGCACTGATTAAGATCAAGGACTTCAGAACAAGCAGGTCGGAATCAATACATTAAGCCTTAATGGATGTCAAGCTCTCCACATGTAAGAAGGACAAGATTGCTTTGATTCCAATCATAAATATACTTGATGAAGTAGTGGAAGAAGAATCAATCAACGATACCAAGAGAGTACGAGGACATCCTAAAAGGATAATAGTCTTCGTAATGTCAAAGAGATCTACAATATTATTTGATCTTGTTCATAAGTGCTCCAAAGTCAAATATCTTCAGATGATGCTCAATGAACTGAATAGTCCACCTCCAGTTAATGTACTGGAAATAGAAGCTCGTGATTTGGTCCAAGCTAGAATGGATGTTCTTCAGAATAGAAGCAAAGGATCATCTCTCTCAGAATCAACAAAGTCAACTGATCCTAAAAAGAAAGCTCCTAAGAGAAAGTCGCTTCAGACTCAATCCACTCAAGAAGGAGAAGGCAGTCAAGACAAGAAGTCCAAGAAGACAAAGACAAAGAAGACGTAGATAATTTGTTCAGGCTAGAGGAACACTTTTTTGTAATTTATAACTTAAGAAATCTGGAAATGAATATGTAACCCATAATGTATTAATATCTTTATATGTTTAGGGGTTGTACTTTTTCTTATTATCAGTTGAGTTATCCTTAGGAATTTGCTTGTCGAACTCTAACAATCAAATAGGGGGAGATTGTAAAGCATAATATAATATAACATGTAATCGAGGAATTATAACTCAGCATGAAAACAGAAACAGATAAACAATATTAAACTGTGAAGCACAGGAACTCTAAAGATGAAGATATGATACATACAAAGAATCAAAGAATGCAAATGACTCTCTAGGTCCACACTCAGGTCATGGGAAGAAGTTCATTAACATGTTCAAGCCTCCATGAAGAATAAGACATCAAAGGACTTCTTGTATCAGGTGCATGGTTTGAGTTAAAGTATTGAAGATCAGGGGTTCAGTGATTAAAGCTAGAAATAACCTTTCTAGATGTATCAGCTCTACAATGCAAAAGGAACTGAATTATATCAATTCATGTTAGTTGTTTGTGAACCAGATCAGTGCACTAAACATCAACAATACAGAAGAGATTTAATTCAGAAACACGAGGAAAATAGAGTTGATACAGATATTGGAGACAAAGAAATTACTCTAAGGCAAATATTAGTTGCAGGTTAATTTATAAGTCACAGGTTGTACTACTAGTCGTAGGTTGAGTTGAGCAGTCACAACTTGGTATAACTGGTCGCAGGTTAACATCAGTCGCAGGTTGTAATTTACAAGTCGCAGGTTGCCTTATTGGTCGCAGGTTGAGACTTAGCCATTTTAGGCTCTCAGTCGTAGGTTAATTAATCAGTCGCATGTTATCAATTTACTAGTCGCCAGTTGATACTTGAAGGTTTTTCAGAATTATATTGCAGCATAAACAATGAAAATGAGTGGTGAGAATAGTGCCACCTGTCCAAATGTTTGTGAAGACTACAAAAGGCAGCAATTGAAGTTTACTTCAGTTGGTTATCTTCTTCAGCTTTTAACATAGTGTTTACGGGAGCTCCATTAAAGAACCTCATTTATTAAACTTGTAAACATAGTGTTATTCTGCTGAATTTATTGTAGATAATCAATTCATTGATTAGATTGTAGTAACCTCAAGGATTATATTAGTAAAACAATATATTCCTCGAATTATTTTGTGTCTATTTTGATTCCGCTCTTATAACGAAGAACTTGTAAACAAATCGAAAAAATTATAGGTATCATATTCAACCCCCCTTCTACGATACTTTGTGGCTGAATTTTTTTTTGAAATGCATTTAGGGGTACCTGACATTTTCCAAAACAAAAAGGTGACAATATAATAACATTGTATTTACTGATTAGTGCACAAAGTAAAAATTAATTGTATTTAGCAAAACAAATAAGAAGACTTTGATGAATTTACACGGATGCCCCTCATGTGAAGAGGTAGCTTTGAGTTTCGGGAAAAAATGACAAAAATACCTCTTTTTTTAGAGTTTGTGACAAAAATACCTTTTTTAAAATTTTGGCCAAAAATACCCGTCTAATACGCATTTTTCAGTTGGGTATACTAATACCCATTTTAAAAATGGGTAATTTGTATTAAAATAAATTAAAAAATAAAAAAAAAATAAATAAAAAATAAGATACGCATTCACAAAATGCGTATCACCCATTTGATTCTGGTGATACGCATTTGTGACATGCTTATCACATATTCTTCTCTTTTTTTTTTTTTTTTTTAATTTTTTTATGTAATACCCATTTTTCAGATACGTAATAGATTTATCCATTTCTAAAATACGTATTAGAAGGGTATTTTTGGCCATAAACTCCAAAAAATGGTATTCTTGTTACAATTTCTAAAAAAAAAATTTATTTTTGGCCATCACCCGAGTTTTGGCTATTCCCGTCTTTTGCCCTTATCTTCCCCGTCTCTCTCTTCTCTCTCTACCTGTGTCTCTTATATATATATATATATATATATTAAATATTAATAAAAAGAAAGCAATTTGGACGATCGCCGAAAAACTCATTCTTCTGGAAACCCACAAGCACGTATTACCTACTTATTCCAATCTCTCTCTCTCTCTCTCTAATCTGTGTAATCAAACTTAATCTCGGACACCTGATTTTGAGGTAATACCCTTATTTTCAAATCATTTTTATTGGAATTTTTGATTTTTATTTGTTGGGTTTAGCTGATTTAAGGTGTTTGTTTGTTTGTTTGTTAGCTTTTCGTTGTTAATGATGTGTAAACAGAGGTGGGAGATGATAATGTTAATAATGACTTTATATGTTTGAGTCCAATCTTGATTGATAATTTGTTTATTGATATAGGAGGAGTTAAGATAGTTTTGCGTGGGTTTATGGGTTTCAGACTTGTAATAACTTGGTTTAATATAAGATACAATTCGGATTCCTAATACTTCAATCTACTGCCCCCCCCCATTCCCAATAATCTTCTGTGATTGGTAGCCGTAACAACCTGGTCAATTCTTGAGCTTAAATACGCCACCACTGTCCAACGCTGCTCACATAATTTCTTTATTCTATCTCATCTACTTGGTAATAGAGTTTGGCCATACACTCTGATCCAAGTTTTCCATTCACTCTGCTAGTATGCAACAAGTTTCACAACCACACGTTCCTCACTGCTCCCAATATTTCTTTATTTTTTCTGAAGGACTTGGCCATTAAGCTTAGCCCTATATTCTAATCAAAGTTTCCAGTTTCAATGTGGGATGGCCGGATGGGTGTTATAATAGTGCATTATTTCTGCAAATTTATCGTATCTTCTGTTTTTTTCTATTTCATCTTTTTATGTTATTTTAAACAATACTCATATCTAAATTTTAAACACAATGTAAATTGCAATATTTTAAGAATGGGAACTATGTTTATTTTTAAGTGTTTGGTACGTTAGTTGTTCTTCTCATTTGGATCATTTTTTGTAATATATGTGGTATGAAGTATTACTTTAAACTTCAAAGGTACTAGATAACTATTTTTATCCTTCAAACTACTTCAAAATTGGTGTACTCACTCTTTAGCCATTCAGAATTTTGCGTAGCTTTGAGGATTGATTCATTGCATTGTTGGGAGGGTTGAATTATTATTATTATTATTATTATTATTATTATTATTATTATTATTATTATTATTATTATTATTATTATTATTATTATTATTATTATTATTATTATTATTATTATTATTATTATTATTATTATTATTATTATTATTATTATTATTATTATTATTATTATTATTGTAGTAACAGTTGTGGTGTAGTTATAATTATTGTTATTGTTGTCAACTTGTTGTTGTTGTTATTATTTATAAATATAATAATTATTATTGTTAATCTTTATTACTATTACTATTGACATATTGAATTGATTAAATGCAGTCCCTCTGTGGTATTATTTATTCTAGATGGAAACTGGACAGGACCATGATACTCCAGAAGTTAGTGAGACAACGAGACCTAGTATTGATACTGCTACTTCGAAAGGTGATTCCGGAGTAACAGGTCCTGCTGTTGATCCGGATACGAGTACTGAAAGAAAGCTACTTATATATAGACTAGATGTTGTTAGGTGCAAAAACAGTGGCAAAATTGGGATGGTTAACGAAGTTGCCGGTGATTCCGATTCTGATTCAGAGAGTAGCATTACTGATGATGAAGATGAGGATGATGAAAATGACAAGGCTAGTGATGACGAGGAAGGTGTTGATGATGAGGGAGACAGAGACACCAATGACAGCGATGATGAGAACAAAGATGACAGCAATTACAAGAGTAGCCACCTTGCAGCTGACCAAGTAAGAGTGATTTGGATGGACGAGTCCGAAACGATACAAAATGTGAAGGAAGTCGAATTAGTTGACAGAGGATTCTTACATGGGGATTACGTGGCCTCTGCTTCGGACCCAACAGGTCAAGTGGGTTCTGTGGTTGACGTCAACATTTCTGTTGATTTAATGACAGGTGATGGATCTATTATAGCCGACATGTCATCAAGAAACTTGAAACGTGTAAGAGATTTTTCTGTGGGTGATTATGTTGTCCATGGACCCTGGCTTGGTCGAATCGATGATATTTTAGACAATGTTACAGTCATGTTTGATGATGGTTCTGTGTGTAAAGTTTTGAGGGCTGATCCCTTGTCTCTACAACAAGTTGGTAGAAATAATCTTGATGATGTGCACTTCCCATTTTATCCCGGTCAGCGAGTAAAAGCAAACTCTTCATCTGTTTTCAAAAATTCAAGATGGTTATCTGGGCTGTGGAGAGCTAATCGATTGGAGGGTACAGTAACTAAAGTTACTGTAGGGTCAGTGTTTATCTATTGGATAGCATCTGCTGGATATGGGCCTGACTCTTCAACCACTCCAGCTGAAGAGCAGAGTCCCAAGAACCTAAAGCTATTGTCTTGTTTTTTGCATGCCACTTGGCAGTTAGGTGATTGGTGCCTCCTTCCAACAAGTACACGATCATCTTCTACAGCCCTGACTGAGAGTTTATCAAACTTGTGCCTTCATGATACTGTGTATCATCAAACACTACAAGAAAGTGATCCCGACACCCTCGCTCCTGAAAAATTGGATGATAACGGTGAGTTGCTGGAATGTGATGCAGAAACTTTTCTGGATGTAAATGATGAAAATATAGATAGTAAATTATCTGCTGAATCAGGCTCTTGCAGTAGTCCATTGTCAGCATCGAAAGACCATGTCCGTGAAACTTGGCCTCTTCATCGCAAAAAAATACGTAAAGTTTTAAGAAGGGACAAAAAGGCCCGAAAAAAAGAGTTTAACTTTGAAAGAGCCCTTTTGATTGTCAAAACCGCGACAAGAGTCGATGTTATCTGGCAGGATGGAACTACAGAATGTGGGATGAATTCCAAGAATTTAATTTCAATTGAAAGTCCTGGCGATCATGATTTTGTTGCTGAACAGTATGTAGTGGAAAAGGCAGGTGATGAGAGTGAAATTGCTGGTGCAATTGCACGAGTTGGAATTGTTAAAAGTGTCAATGCGAAAGACAAAACAACTTGTGTGAGGTGGTTGAAGTCTGTTTCTAGGGCAGAAGATCCTAAGGAATTTGCCGGGGACGAGATAGTAAGTGTTTATGAGCTTGAGGGGCATCCTGACTATGATTACTGTTATGGAGATGTTGTTGTTAGGTTGTCCCCTGTTTCTATTCTAGAAGAGACGCCTTCTCTTGAAGGCTTTACTGAGAAATCTAAACAATATAACAGTTCGCCAGTGGTTAAGCAGGATATGAAGAATAATTCTTGTAGTACACCTGTGGAGTGTGCTTTTGCTGATGAAACTGTGACAGGATTTTCAGAACTCTCATGGGTTGGGAATATTACGGGGCTCAGAAACGGTGATATTGAAGTCACATGGGCTGATGGAATGATAACAACGGTACGTCACTTACTGCAAGGTCTTCATTGAATTTTTTTGTTATTTTTTTTCTCTATTATGCAAATGGGTTTATCTTGTAATCTTAATAATTAGTTCCACCAAGCCTTTTTTGCTTTTATACATGTATTGCGAGGGACACCACTTTATGTAAGAGTGTGCTATTAAACTGAAGTGAAGTTTGTATGTAGTGAACTAGGTAATATTTGAGCTAGTTTAAATTGAGTGTGATGAATTGCTAGAAGTTTAAACAATAACCAGCTACTTAGTTGATTTTGGATGCACAAACAGTGATTATGATTTGTTTAGCTCAAAAAAATAAATAGGGAAAAGTTATTAGTAAAGTAACCGTATTAGTTCCCTGATAATTTAAATTTTGTAATATGACTTTTCGTCTTAGTTGATTAAACATACATTACCTGTATTTCTTCCTATTCTTTTCTGTATCCTAATAGATACTTTAGCTCTGTACTTTATTGATCTTAGTTGTAGTGAATCTCCTCTTGTATATATGAAAATGAAATTATTAAAAAGTGAGTTTCTGTTCTTTCTGCATAATGTATGATAATTTTAATTTTTGACAGTTTTTTTTACTGTGACGAATTTTCAACATTCATGCTGTTTGATTTTGTTCTTAGGTTGGGCCTCAAGCAATATATGTTGTGGGTCGTGATGAAGATGATGATTCACTTGCAAATGGAAGTGATGTTAGTGATGATGCAGCTAGTTGGGAAACAGTTCAAGATGATGAAAAGGAAGTCCTTGAGAATGGCGAAGAGGTGCAATTGTCTTTATAAATAATGTGATGTTGTTAACTATTATATTTAGCTTATGTGGTGATCCAAAATTCATAATTGGTTCATTTTGTAGATGATAAATAGCATGTGCTGTTTATCGGGACGATGGTGCAATGGTGCTTATTAGCCTGCCTAAAATTTTCGCAACTTTTTCTTTTACATTTCCTTTTTCTTCTTTTTATATAGTTCTTTAAGGAGATTGTTTGGAAGTAGAAGAACTATCAGTTTGAAGTATTGGTTTCATTCTTTATGAAAGGTTTGTCATCATACGGACACGAGAAAAAGAAGTAACTTGCAAAGATTGAAGTCCTTGGATTATTAAAACAACACTAGGTGATGCAGTTAGAATTAATTCTCAAGGTTAACTATTCCAATATGAATATGTTGTCTTTTAATAACAAGAAGTTGGGTATATCATTTTGTTCTTTCTATTAGGTGGTTGCAGCAAATTTGTGTTGTCCAAGTAAATTGCTCTTTTGATTTTCTTCTGGTTGTGTCTCTATTACATCTCGTACACGAAGATGGGACAATTTTTTGTGAAATTTAGTTCATTCAATTGGCAAATAGGATGAAACAGACACTTTTTGTAACATATAATTTGTTTCATAATATAACTTTGTTTCCTAAGTTTTAGCGACACAGATATAAAGTTAAGAATTAAGCAGATTTTTTTAGGTAATATTAGGTTAGTCTATAATACTGCTTTTATGGATAAATTGGTTATAATCAGGTCTATGTTGTATCAAGGAATTAGGTTAATTAGGTAATTGTTATTTGGCCTGTTGCGTTTGAGTTTATTGCCTTGTGTAATTAGCTTTACCCAGTTGACTTGTCTTTAGTATGTTCCATACATGTCTTATAAATATTAAAAAGTTTTTATATTCCAGCCTGTTCTATTGGCTCCCATCCCTGATTGACTTGCTGCAGGTTATCGTGGGATATAGAAGTGACACAGAGAGAGTACTGCTAGATATATAAAATACTCTTTCTTGGGTGATTAAATATTGAAAATCAAGAACTTTGAATGTAGTGACTATGGACGTACTTTATATCAAATTATGGGTAGTACTTTTCTATGCCCAAATATGTCATAATTGTCCACTTTGTTACTCAAGGCTAACTTACAGATAAGTTGTCCATAGTTGTCTTAACTCCCAACTCATTTATAGTTGTTCGTAACTTCCGCTCTTTGTTAATACGGTATGTTTTCTCACCCAGTTCACATTTTGCCCTTGCTATATGATGAACGGTATTAGATCCTGTTCAGGCCTTACTCTACAACCTTAAGGTTTTAGAATGAACGATTACTTAACATGGTATTAGAGCTCCGTTTTGGATATTTATGTTGTCTGGTCAATCGGTACGAAAAGTATCTTGAGGGGAATGTTGAAGTAAGATCCTGTTGGGGCCTTCCTCTAACACCTTAAGATTTTAAAACGACTAGTTACTTATCACTGTATTTACTTCTTTCTTAAAGCTAAATCCTCTTTTAGTGTAGGGAATAAATTAGTGAACTCTTTTTACGTCTATATTGTTTACAACTGCTGCAGTTGCTTAGCAAGTTGTGACCTACTGATAATTAGCAATTATGCTCTTATTATTATTAGTTTAGGACCAAGTTGAACTGGCTATGGTAAATTTTCTTGCAATAGTCCATATGGTGAATGCCGGCTGTATTGAATTTAAGTTCAATTTCGTTATAAGACCAACCATTGCTTTACTAAAAGTACGTGTCGATCTCAAGTTTGTAGTCATCAGAAGTGGCATAACTGTGTTTGTAGTATATCAGATATATCCTGACATGTACAGATAGTAATTCTTTTCATGTTTGACAATTCAAATGTTTCCTTATGTTGTATTAAGTTACTGATTCCTTTATTGGATTTCAGGACCTCGAAACCCCTGATGGTAGTGACAGAAGTTCTGAGGTGGATGAGACCAGAATCGGTGCAGAAAATTCTGGAAGGAATGGAGCTCTTTCTTTTCCTCAGGCTGCTTTTGGATTTATGTCTAGACTGGCAACCGGAATTTTTTCAAGGGGGCAAAAGCATGTAGATCCATCAAATTCAAATGCTAGAGACGATCAAGTTCAGGAGATAACAAATTCGGTAAATATAGATCATGGGAATGAAACTGAATCTCAACAACCTAATGGCACTACTAATGATTGTGACTTAGTAATATCTCATGGAGAAGTTGAGGAGCATGATGACACAAAGAAAACAGACTTGTTGGAAGTCACAGAAGCTCTTTGCAGCTCAAAACCTAAGGAATCAAATGCTGTATCAAGCTACACAGATGCTTCTACTTTCAAACGATTTGATATTGTGAAGGATCCTTATGACCATTTTTATATTGGTGCTAATGGACAGGTAGTCTTTTTATTAGTACCTGGGTTCTCCTCTAATCTGCCTGATATAATCCTTCAAAATGTTCGCAAGCTAATTTATTCAAATATTACCTTGTACTCAATAATGTTTGTTGACACTCGGTCCTTATGCTCTGACTCTTTGAACACCAGAATCTTGAATGAAAAACTACTGAAGTTTATTAACAGTAATAATAATGCAATAATGCTTTTACGTGTGGGAGTTCAGTTCTCAGTGCTTTATGTTATCTAGGACTCATGGGGGTTTTGATAGTGTAGTAACATGATCCCCCCAGGGTAGCATAATTTACTTCTTAGTGATCTGTTGATTTTGAATTATCATACTTGGCAGAGTCACGCTGGAAGGAAATGGCTCAAGAAGATTCAACAAGATTGGAACATTCTTCAGAACAATTTGCCTGGTGGGTTGAGTTTTTTTTAATGTAACTGATATTCATAGAACTGTTGATTATGTTGGAAGTTACTAGTAAATGTGAACCGTTTTATCTCTTTAAACAGACACGATTTATGTACGGGTTTATGAGGATAGAATGGATCTTATGAGGGCTGTGATCATTGGAGCATATGGTACGCCCTACCAAGACGGGATTTACTTTTTTGATTTTCACCTTCCACCGGACTACCCTAATGTTCCACCTGTAAGATATATATATATATATATATATATATCTCTATATTCACCGAAGTTAAATGCTCCATCCATTCAAAATAACTGTCAACGTTTGAAAAATAAATTTGTTTCAAAATAATTGTCCTTTTACACGTTCAATGTCATTATTCAAATTATAAAGTTTAGTTTATATTTCCAAGATAGAATTCTACACCACATACAATTATTGTATCATTAGTTTCCATTTCCAAAACTAACTCTATACGATAAACAATGGTGTATTTAATGTAGTCGATGCAATAAATATGAATAATAGTATAACTTTATTACCAATGTTATAGTTTCTTAATATGCGTAATGTTTTTTAAAAGTGGACAATTATTTTGAAACGGAGGGAGTATTTAACATACTCTGTAGCGTATCTGTAGCTAACTAGTTATGAATGGGAACAGTCAGCATACTATCGTTCCGGAGGATGGCGGATAAATCCCAATCTGTATGAAGAAGGCAAAGTTTGCCTTAGCCTTCTTAATACCTGGACAGGCAGAGGAAATGAAGTATGGGATCCGGCATCCTCAAGCATCCTACAAGTTTTAGTTTCACTTCAGGGTCTAGTTCTGAATTCTAAGCCTTATTTTAATGAAGCTGGGTACGATAAACAGATAGGAACAGCTGAAGGAGAGAAGAAATCATTATCATACAATGAGAATACATTCTTACTGAGCTGTAAGACAATGATGTACCTTATGCGGACGCCTCCCAAGGTAACTACTTAAGTACTGATTTGTTACTGATATACACATTTTATGCAATTTAGTCTGCTGTTTCAAATTTGTTATGGTGCAGTCTCACCTGCTTACTGGCTTTTGCTATTAGATCAGTATTAGCAATCTAAATTCTCTCTAAGCCGTCAAATTTGTTCTGATTATATCTTCTTAGACTTGGAATATGCAAAGCATAGAATTACAAGTAATTTGTGATAGTTGTATATAGGTATCTATATCCATCTCCCTTTCTCTGCTTCCTGGCATATCTCCTCTTTTTGTTCTGGTTTATGAGCAGCAACCTTTGTTGAAGGGCATCATGTTCTCTTTGTGTACCATGGAATGTAAATGAACTATCGTCTATATCCTGTTTCTTTCATGCAGTTCTGTGAAAACCTTACACAGGGTTGTATGTGGATGTAATAAATGGATTAGGGTGTCAGTTACAGGGATGGGTCAAATAAAGACAGAATTGAACATGGTATTGAATTACACCCAGCTACTTTTAACAATTTTTTTTTGGTCTAGATTCAGATAGACTAACCTGAAGCAGGTCAGATCATGTTGATTGAACATGGTTGGTCATGCTACTTACCTGCCCATGCTTATCACAGCCAAATATCAAGTTAGGAACTAAGAATCATACAAGGTAAAATAGCAGTAAGCATGACAACTGACAAGTAAATTTTTTAAAGATTAGCAGGAGTTCCAGATCTATCTTTCAGCTGCTAAATAGAGAATAATAATTTACAGGTTGTAGAATAAAGACTAATGAATTCATAGAGGCCAATAGCTTAACTTTAAATCTATCAGATGCATGTTCTCGCTTGGAGACTCGTAACATTTTTTCACGAAGGAAAACTACATATGTTGACCGAAGATAATATAGTATTATACTTAAAAGGCACAAGTACCTGGACTCGTTTATAATGTTGATTCATCTAGGCGCTTTCTAGAATATGCATTCTTTAATGGTTGTTCTTGGACTATATATGACGTGTAAATGGATATCACTCCTATGATCTCTAGTCTGTAAATGTATTTAAATCTATTATTTATGCTGTGAGGATAAATGGTTCGTCTCACTAATCAGGCTAATCAATTTTTTAGGACTTTGAACCGCTTGTTGGAGAGCATTTTAAGAAGCGTGGTCCTTACATTCTGAAAGCATGTAATGCTTATATGAAAGGTTATCTGATCGGCTCGCTTACTGAAGATGCCTCGTTAAGTGATAGGAGCATTTCTGATGCAAATTCTGTTGGTTTCAAACTAATGTTGGCTAAAATTGTGCCTAAGCTTTTTCGGGCACTCACTGAAGTTGGAGCATGTTGTGATGAGTTCAAGCATCTCCTACATTCATAGCAGACATGTTTGAGAGCTTTGTGCTTGTATTGAAGAGGTCAACCATTTGACTCGGCACTCATCTTTTTGAGTTACATCTTTTTGAGTTACGAAAGATAATGACAAGGAAAGAGCAGGAAAGAAATGTTATACAAGATGAAGGAAAGACGCTTTATAAAACAGTGTGAGATCGTTAGATAATCTGAACTGAAAACATTCTTTTGTTGTCATTGAAAACACTGGCAGCCGAACTGTAGTTTACTAGTTTTTGGTTCTGCAGTTACTGCAGGATAACACGACTCCAATAGTACAATATTTATCATATATATGAAGCCAACCCCATTATATAATATTGGCAAAATTTTGGCCACTGTCATGTAACATCTATACATTTCTTAACATATGTTACTAAGTTCGATTGAGGAGTAAATTGGCATTTCTTTTTCCGCGACTGGTCACTTCAAATTCCGAATAACAGCGAACCCTTTCTTATTGGCATTGGATATATTCCACAGTATTCTGATTGTGAAAGTAAGTGGTGTACCTTTTTTTCTTTAAAATTTTAAACTCTACTATGAAAAGCTTCTTAACGACTGAGTTAGAAGAGAATCTGCATATGCTGTACTTTGTAGGAGTTCCTGATTCATGAAAATGGAGTAACGCTTATAATTTTCTTGTATCTTCTTTGATGTGAGGGTGAGACTATTTTTGACAAACAACATATTAGAACTAAATGGATTCAAAAGGACTAAAGGAAGTTAGAACTAAAAAAATTGGATAGTTTGTATAGTTTTTGCCAGTGTTGTGAACTGTGTTATTTCAGGCTCACAAAAATCATTTTCTTAGGCCCTATTTTGTTGAAGTAACATAATGCAGTAAATGAATGATCTGTACTACCATCCAATATAAAAGGATACTTTGAAGTTAAATTCTACTTGGGCAACGGGTTCAAGTGTTTTCGCATTATACTCGATGTTCTAAAAACTCTCAATTCAACTTATTTATTCATCATAAATTAATCTTGAAAGATATATTTTATAATTGAACTACTCAAGAGGATATTGGCTCTTAATATCAAATTTCAAGCAAAATGACCAAAAATATCATATTTTGAAATAATGACCCATTATATTTATGAAAACGCATTTATAAGTTGCCTTTTCAGGAAACGCATTTTTTGCGTTTATGTTAATTATAATATTCAAACTAAAACTAAATATATAAATAATAAGAATATTGAAAACACAGAATGCGTTATTGAGCTACATGCATGTTTTTCAAGCATTTGTTTTTTGTAAACGCATTGTATATACGCATTGCATTTATTTTTTTAAAACCCATCGTATATACACATTATTTTTGCTAATTGTATATATTCATTTTTAATGCTTAAAAAAATAATATTTTATTATTCGTGAGATTTAAATATGTGACCTTAAATGCGATGATTTTCTTTATGCCATGCTGAACCACTAAAGCAAAAAATAACTTATGTTCAAAAGTATAAATGCATTTTTATAAGCATTTCTTTGTAATAGAAATGACCATTTTCTTATATTATGATATTTAGGAGAATTTATTTCAAAATTATGAAAATAAGGACCATTTTTCTATCTATAGTTTATATTAAGGTAGTAGGGTGGCATTCTAGATAAAAATTCTTATATAGAATTTAGTAACATGTGGTTTACTCACTCTCTTTCTTTTAACTTCTATACTCTTTCACATCTCTCACGACCACCATTCTACTCCACCTTTATCACACTCCTCTTTTTCTTACTCCCCTCTTCACCAGCTTCATTCCCACATCAATATCTTCATACTTTCTTTCTAATGGGCTCTAGGAATTCTGAACACTCTGGAATTATGAATTTCGATGAGTTCTCCAATTTCATTGGACACAACTATGTTCCACCACCACCCATTCTAGCTCGTCCTGTAGTTGACCGCAACATCTTTGTGGACGAAGCAGCTCGTTTAAGCCAATGATCCCCTGAAACTGCAAGAAGGATTCAAGAAGAAACTCGCCTCATTTTGAATGGTGGCTCAGACAAAGGCATTGTTCAAGAATTCTCAGCTTCTATAACACCTCAGCAAAATGGGGTAGTTGAGAGAAAGAACAGAATACTAGTAGAGGCTGCTAGAACAATGTTGCAAGATGCCAAATTGCCAACAAGTTTTTGGGAAGAAGCTGTCAATATTGCATGCTACACTCAAAACAGATATCTCATTAACAAGAATCTAGGCAAATCACCCTACTCAATTTTATCTAAAAGAAAACCTACTGTGAAGCATCTTCATGTGTTTGGAAGCAAGAGTTATGTTTTGAAAGACAACTCTGAATATGTTGGAAAATTTGACTCTAAAGTTTTTGAAACAATTTTTCTGGGATATTTATTGGAGAGGACTCCCTACAAAGTATATGTGATTGAACAAAAGAAAATTATGGAAAGCACATATGTAACTTTTGATGATGACAAATGTCCAGGATTGGAATGCCTTGATGACAATGAAGCTCAAACCCTGAAATTTGAAAATCTCAACTTTGATAGTGATTCTGAGGATGAAGCTGAAGTCAACACAAATCACATAATGGATGAAGAGTCAACTGAACAAGTGAACCATGAAAATGGAAGCTCATTTCAAACACCTGAATTTGATAGCACAAACTCAGTGGGAGAAAGATGAGAGAATTCTGCAAGTCATGTCAATGGTGAAGAAAATTTAGAAAACTCAAGTCAACAAAATCTCACCAGGAAATGAGATATGAGTCACACAAGAGAAACAATTATTGGTGATCCAACTTTTGGAGTGAGGACTAGAAGTGCAACTGCAAATGAGTGTCTTCATGCATGTTTTCTTTCACAAGTTGAGCCTAAGAAAACCGAGGAAGCTCTACTTGATCCTGATTGGATATCTGCTATACAAGAGGAGCTAAATCAGTTTGAAAGAAACAAAGTTTGGGAGTTGGTTTCTGCACCAAAGAACATAATTGTAATTGAAAAAAGTGGGTGTTCATGAACAAAATGGATGAAAATGGGATTGTCACTAGAAACAAAGCAAGGTTGGTTGCAAAAGGCTACTCACAGGAGGAAGGAATTGATTATGATGAAACTTTTTCTCCAGTTACAAGACTTGAAGCAATAAGGATCTTTCTTGCATTTGCTATACACTCAAATTTTAAGGTGTATCAAATGGATTTGAAGAATGCATTCCTTAATAGTGAGTTGGAAGAAGAGGTTTATGTGCAATAGCCACCTAGCTCTGAAGATCCAGAATTTCCAAACTTTGTGTATAAACTACTCAAGACTCTATATGGACTAAAACAAGTACCTAGATCATGGTATGACACACTGTCAGAATTCTTGCTTAAAAATGGATTCACTAGAGGTACAATTGACAAGACTCTCTTCTACAAGCAACATTGTGATGATATGATCCTAGTTCAGATCTATGTGGATGATATTATTTTCGGTTCTACTAATGAAAATCTATGTCAAAGATTCTGAAAGCACATGCAGAGTGAATATAAAATGAGTATGATGGGAGAGTTGAGTTACTTTCTTGGACTTCAAGTCAGTCAAAGATGTGATGGAATCTTCATCAGCCAAACTAAGTATGTCAAAAATTTATTGAAGAAGTTTGGTATGGTTGATTGTTCACCTGCATCAACACCTATGTCTACAACTACAAAGTTGGATGAAGATAAAAATGGCAAAAATGTAGACATTTCAGGTTACAGAGGGATGATCGGATCTTTGCTGTATTTGACTGCTAGTAGTTCAGACATTATGTTTGCAACATGTTTGTTTAAAACATTTCAAGCCAATCCAAAAGAATCACATTTGATGGCTGTGAAAAGGATTTTCAGATACTTGAATGGAACTCCAAACTTGGGATTATGGTATCCTAAGGGAACATGATTTGAAGCTGTTGGATACACAGATACAGATTTTGCTGGATACAGGGTTGACATAAAGATCACTAATGGAAGCTGTCAGTTTCTTGGACAAAAAATTGTATCCTGGTATAGCAAGAAACAACAATCTATGTCAACTTCCACAGCTGAGGCTAAATACATAGATGCTGAAAGTTGCTTTGCTCAAGTGCTTTGGATTAGAAATCAGCTAATACATTATGGCCCGGTGTTATAAAAAATTCCAATTATGCGTGACAATAATAGTGCTATATCTATTATGGCTAATCCAATTAATCATTCTAGAATAAAGCACATTGATGTAAGGTTCCATTTTATTAGAGAACATGCTGCAAATGGTACCATTGAGCTCATTTTTATTCCAACAGAAAAACAGTTAGCTAATATTTTTACTAAACCTTTGGATGAAGTAACTTTCACTAGACTTGTAGGTGAAACTGGAATGCTAAATTCTTCATCCTAAAGGCAAGAACCTAGCTAATATTTTGAAGCAGATTAATTTCTAATAAATCAAAATTCATTTGATTTAATTGGAAATTAACTGAAATATGAGTTATAAATATTTCAGAAATCTTTATATTTATTTTTTAAAATTCATTATTTAGATTGGAATTTTTCAATTCTAAGAAAATTGTCTAAAATGTTAATTCACATTTTTAATATGTGAAATTAGCACAAGACAGAATAAAAAAGAACAAAAGTACATAGAGAACTTAGTTCTCAATAAGTCTAACTGACTTCTCGACAAACCATTTTAAGACTTCTCGAATGTGTTCTCGATAAGTCATTTTTCTAACTTCTCGAAGGACTTCTCGACAAGCTTTATTATGACTTATCGATAAGTCATTGTAGAGTTCTCTATAAGTGTTAACTCACAGAGTTCTCTACAAATATAATTCTTAGAATTATCCACAACTTAGAACTGAGATAATTTAATTTAATAAATTATTTTGGGAAAATACTTTTGATAAAATTATTGTGATTTTATTTTGATTTATTCAAACAAAAAAAATGGAAACCATTCAGTCCATTCAGGACAAACTGGGTATTTATTTGATATCTCGACAAGTCATTTTCTAGTTCTTGATAAAAGTCAGGAAAATGACATATCGATATGTATCTATTCTCTCAATATGACTTCTCGATAAGCAAATCCCAAACGTCTATTTTTAGTTCTCGATAAGTCATTTACCTTTTACTATAAATACCCAGACATCTCGGCATACACCTCTTTACGCCTTCGTGATCTCTAAGTGACCTAAGTTTTCCAAATCCAAACCGCTTTCTCTAATTTCAAGCTCTTTCTTTCTAATTTTTCCTACCCACTAAAATTCAAACACTTACAATGGCATCAAACACAATTATACCCTTTATCCCAAAGGAAGGAACTAATTATCTTGCATTTACAGATGCAAATCAGGCTCCTGATACTTTCAAGAGTTTTGTGAAGTTTCTTTCGGAAACATACTTTACAGGTGCTCCAACTGCAAATCCAGTGGTGTAATTGGATGTTCTCATGGATTTTTGGAACACGGCTGTGGTAAGGACCGTGGTGCATGAAAACCAGGCTATATCTGTAATAACCCCAATTTTTGGAATTTTTGAAACACGGATGAATAGTAACTTTTGCTGATGATGCTGATTAAGGAAAATTATCAGACCACGCTATATAGGAGTACTGTTATGAAAATTCTAAGATCGTATTAGTATTCCATAAAGTAAATGAGTGTATGTAAAGATCGTCAGAATCCAAATTCGAACACTTTGATTTTTCCCGAAAACCCACCAGATACAAGAAGAATTGAGTATAAGGTAACATGATAAAAAGGATTTAAATTCAAGGATTTTAAGAGAAGATCATAAAAAGGAATATAAAATATTGAGAAAGGTTTAGGTTTAACCCAAGTAATAAGATCCCAGGTATGATCCCTCAAACGATAAACGAGAACGAAAGTTAAGCGAACCGTATAACAGATAAGCGGTCATTAGCCAAGTAATTAGGGTTAATCAAAGAGGTTAGTGGATGATGATGTCATCACACCACAAGGAGAAGACATGTGGCAAATGGATGACATAAGTAGGGTGATGTAAGCATGACAAAGTGGGAAGGATTGGTTGGTCGATTGTGAGCCACACATTTTTCACCATGGTAAAAAGTAATTAACAACAAAATTATATCAACCAAGCCAAGGAAAATCATAACAAATTTTGAAGGTTGACTTTGCTAAATAACCAAGAAGCTCTCGGCTTCTTCATTCCAAGTAAGAACAAGAAATCAATTTCCAAGATCCAAGCTTTGATAATTTGCAAGGTAATTATCTAAGGTCCCTTATACTTAAATATAGCTATCCTAGGAATCTAAGCTTCCATTTCCTTCACAATCTCTTTCAATAAATCATTGAAGAAGAGAGTGAATAGTGTTTTCAAGAAGTTGAAACTTTTGATCTTGTGTTTTTGTTTAGATATAGCTTTTGTAAGGATTTTCAAAGGTTGTTTCAAGCTCCTTAGTTACTTCTACTCACCAAGGAAGGTATAATCTCTTACACTAGCCTTATTATTGAATATTTAGAGCTTATTATAATTGGTATAGTTCATGGAAAGCATGATTCTTGTATATTTAGAGTTTGGTTGGATTTGTAATGAGTTTGAGTTGTAAATCTTGGATTATTGGTTAATGAACTTAAGTATAACTTTTAGTTCATGTTTGGGGGTAGTATAAATTGGAAAATCTTGAGATGTTGGGACTGATGTAGTGAAGTTTGGATGGAGTTGGGCTGTAATGTTGATTGTGGGTTGATTTGTGGATTGATTGGAGTAGTTTAAAATTTGGTAATCGCATAAACATAGCCGTCGTAATGCCCGATTTACCTTAGACTGTTTTTGTTCTTAACTTCAGGACCCGAGAACTCACTGTTAGATTCTGACCATTGTGATGTTTAGATAGTTCATGTTACGAGCTTCATTTTGATATGTGGTTCTGTAATATCCGGGATATATCGTGTAATTATTTTGCTATTAAATAATTATTATGTGTGTTCAGTATTTATTCTGTGGGTTAATTGTTAAATGTTATCTGTACTTGGATATTCAAAAATAATATTAATTGAGTATTTTAATTTTTATATGTCCAAAATAAAACATAGATAATTGTCATATCTTCTTAATTATTTTTATGTTGATTTATGGATTTATAAGGATCATATGAAATTTATAAAAATCTTTTTCCGAGTATTTAAAATCTATTTTATAAAAACGGGAACCAATCGACGTCATCCGTAGTTACGTTTTTGGAACCCGAAACTCTTCCGAGAACTCTTCCTAACCTAATTGTAATATTCCAAGCATATTCCATGTTTCGACTTTTTCGATCCGGCGTACGGTTTGTTCTGCGCGGGTCCCGGCGCAACATTTTCGATACAATATTCATTTCGGTAAATCAATAAAACCCGTATTTTCGATAAACGGGAGCTTTTTATTAAACTATCCCAATTATTACTTCGTAGTACGTGTAACCAGGCGCTAAGACCAAGACCGCAGTACAAATTGTACTGATTTGGATAATTATGCCGAAAACCGATACCGTTTGGATCAGTTTTTATAAATAAACGTACCATTTTATATCCGGAATGATCCAACGGGATACTAATTTTCCGTAATTATAAATAGCCTTTTTCCGTATTTTATTTCGTATCAAAATCATTTGTAGATAGTTAATTGTATAATTTTCAGAGAAAAACCCTAATTACAAAAACTGTTCTAAGAATCAAACAGCAAAACGAAGGCGTTACCAATCTCTGTTTTCAAAGCTTGAGTAACCAAAACGAAGGATTTGAAGTGTTCTATCAGATTCTGAGCTTTGTTTCACTGCAGAATCAAAGATTTATTTTCTGGAAATTTATTTATTTTCGAATTAAATTTATTAAAAATATGAATTTTTGTTCGGATGATTGTTTGTATGATTTGATGACTGCATGTTGTAGAGCTTGTTTTCCTGATGATTTTGATATATTATACGTCTGATTTGGAGTTCAATAACATGTTCAAATTTGAGTTTGATTTTCGAATTTTAAAATTTGGGTTTATAACCCGTATGAATGTTCTTAATTGAAATTTGGGGGTTTCTTATTCTGAAATAGATTGATGTTGTGGTATAGTGTATTGTATTCTCTGTGAAATTTGCAATCTAGTCATACAAGTTTCATGAATCAACGAGGTCTGTAGAGAAGGGAGTTGTGTTTTGAAGTTTACGTCGAACCCGTCGGAAACCGGCGAGTTTCTTGATCAAATTCCGGCCAAGTCTGGGGTAATTGATGAATTTTGATTGCAGATATAGGTTCCTGGTGTTGTGTAGTTTAATTCTAGAGGTGATGGTGGTGGGAGGATGCCGGAGGTGAATTCTCCGGCCACCCCCAGCTTTTCCGGCGACTGGAACTGCAAAATTGCAGTTTGGTCCCTGTACTTTTGAAAACGATGAAGTTTGGTCCCCCAGGTTTCCAGACTTTGCAAAAATTGGATTCCTGTTTTAAAAATGTTTAAAAATCATATTTTCTATTTATTTTTATTATAAAAATTCATTTTTAATTTCTGAAAATTCTAAAAAAAATTAGTATTTTAATTCCGAAAATTATTTTTAATTCAGAAATAAATCTGAATTAATTAGTTAATTAATTTCAGTTAATTTTTAATCGATTAATTCGTCAATTAATTTGGAAATTAATTTATTAATTGATTTAATTAATTATTAATTGATTTTAATTAATTATTTAATTAGATATAATTACTTAAAAATGATTTAAAAATTCCGAAAAATAGTTTCGAGCTTTAAAATATTATTCTAAATTATTTCCAAGGCTCGATTATAAAATTGTTTCGGAGCCAGAATTGGCCAACCGAACCCTGTTTATTAACCCGAAATTGATCCAACGACCCGTTTTAATTCCGAAAAATATTTTAAAAATCATTTTAAATACCCGAAAGCCTATTTATGACCCGAGACTTCTTTATAAATAATATATCATTGAGTACGTGATGTATTATGTGCTATATGTGACTTGTTGATTAACTATCAGTCTATATATTCGGTGTTTACTTGACTATTACATAACTTTCAATCCGTTAATCGGATTTGGGTAAAACGAAGGGTAGATAGAAGTATGTGTTGAATAAAACTCTATGAGTCGATTATTGATAGATGTTTATGATATGTGAGCAGAAGAGGCAAGGCGTAGGAAAGGAAAACAGGTAGTTGAGGATTACGACAATTGTGATTGGAAGCGAGAGCAGAATAGTAAGCTAGTACCAGGCAAGTGTTATGAACTTTCTCGAGATATTGTGGTACTTGATAATCCTATGATATTGCAAGTGCTTTGAAGCACAGAAACCTAAACCCTGATTCCAGTTATTGATCTTGAGCCGTAACCTGATTCTTTCTAGACCATTGATTGTTGTATACCCAAACACGAACCACGAATCTACGATACTACTCCACAAATACATACAAACTAAATACCAAATGCTGAATTGAATTACTTATATACTCAATCCATGATATCTTATGCTTTGAAAGAACAAATCCTTGAAACCCTGAAATATTGATTCCTTTGTTATCCAATTCTTTCATTACCCAGCATCCAAGCTTTGAAATTGCCTTATTGATCCTTACAAGGATTGAAACCCTTTCATTGTTAAACACTCATTGTTGTTAATGATTCTGGTTATTGTTTATTATTGCTTATTCAGTTATTATGTTAGAATTGGATTGTTTTTATAAAATTGTGGACCAGATTCGTGGTCAGACCATATAATGGTCAAGTTAGGCCAATGTGTGCCTTGGATCCAGTAGTTAAAGCAATGCTGTGTGCATTGCTCGGGGTTAGTGCGTGACTGATCAGCAGCCTAACCTTGGTTTTTAAATTAAAAGTATAATATCCAATTCTAAATCATAATCTATTGTTCACTTGATATGATAATCATGTTCTATTGATGATCATTATTCTCAGTTTTGTCATTGTGACTTGCTGAGCTAGTTAGCTCATTTGTGCGAAGTTGTTTATATTCTTTCCAGCTAAAAAGGAACCAGTTGGTAACAAGGATCCCCAGTCCAGCGCGAGAGCTAGGGGTTCAGGTTGAGAAAGCTGAGCTAGTAGGCTTCTTTTGGAATAATTTAAGTCTGTAAAAGTTTGTCATAAAGTTTAATACTCAGTTTGAGTTTGAATGATTGGGATTTGAACGATATATAATATAAGTAGATGTGTGGCTTGTGTGCATACTTTAGCCTGTTGCGATCCGTGGTAGTTGAGAAATAGGGTCACTGCATATTATTGTTATCTTTATTATTGTTATAAGCAGGTTATAAATAAGGTATGTGTATGTGTGTATGGACCCCAAACTTCTGACCTGGGTTTGGAGGGCGCCACAGGTTTGATATCAGAGCTACAGGATTATAAGTCACCGACACAAGCCTAGGTTGACGGGAATGGGTAGAGGGTTAGGATTAGAAGTAAGGAATAGAAAGATAGAACGTCGAGAGGTTGAGTGCTTCGGTATATCAGGTATTAGTGTAATTCGCGTTATGGGTTGAGATTCTGATATTGTGATATGATTTCAGATAGCAGCGATGGCCGACTCTTTTATTCCCGTATCAGCTGATCACTCTGAGCCTTCAGTTGGAGTGCCGTCTTCGAATCCACGTCCTGTTATTCCACCAGTGTTGGCTATACTACCTCCACCTGTGTTGCAGCCCGTACCACTACAAGCTATTCCACCTCCAGGCTTGAGGCCACCTGTCAGAGGACCCCCACCTACTGATTCAGGCTTTACTAGTCATTCAGTCATAGGATTACCTTTCCAGTTCTCTTCCTATCATGTCCCATATCATCAATTTGAGGCTTTCCTTATGGAGCAGCGATTCCTACAGGGTCAGATCCAGGAGTTATTGCATATCATGCGTACCAGAGAGATGGGGAGTGGTGAGAGGCGACTTAGGGAGAGGCTCCAGGCATTTCGTAGAGCAGCTGCTGTGAGGATTGCTAAGGCTACACATGAGGACATCACTCCTGATTTCTTAGTGGAGTGGGCTAAGTGGGTTCTAGAGGAGCTTGAGGAGATTGGAGGTCCAGATTTGCCATGAGTCAGAGATTTAGAGATGGAGATGCTGAGCAGTGTTGTTATGGTTATGTAGTATGTACAGTAGTGTGTAGTGTGTATCAGTAGACTTTTGAGTTGTCTTTATAGACTAGCTATGATGACTAGTGAGTAGGTTGTTGTACCCTTTTGCTTTTACTTCCGAAGCGTCTTTACGCTTGTACTACCTAAAACTTTTGATCTATATATATCATTACCTTTTTCCTTTTTAGCACTGTCATTTATTTTATTGCACCTGTTTTACCTTACCTTATCTATTGCACAAGTTATACCCCTGTGATACCATGTACCCTGTTTTCCATGACTGTTTATATTCTGTAAAGAAGCATGCAATTTACTTAGTTATGACTGTTTTCAAAAAGAGATACCTCTGTTTTACAAAACTTTTCTTTTATACAAAGATTTGATTCAAAAGCTGAATAAGTTGTTTGATTCTTTACAGAAAATGCCTCCCAGAAGAAATACCCGCACCAACACCCAGAATGAAGGAACCAACAACAATAACAACCAAGATGATACAAACCCAAATGTGAACCCAGGACCCATAGACCCAGCAATAGCCTAGATTCTTCAAATCTTGGCCCAACAAACAGTTCACCTGGCACAACAATAACAAAGGCAGACCAACCCCCAGGTAACTTTGAAAACTTTTCAGGCAGTAAACCCACCAGAATTCAAGGGTTCCTTAGAGCCAATTGAAGCAAATGTGTGGTTAAAGGAAATAGAGAAGGCATTTGCGTTAGTGAAAGTAAAGGAGGAACAGAAGGTTGAGTTTGCAAGTTACTATCTGAAGAATGAAGCCACCTATTGGTGGGAGATGGTGAAGACATTGGAAGGTACAGATGTTATTACTTGGGAAAGGTTTAAGGAATTGTTTTTAGAAAAGTATTTTGCTCAGTTTGTTCAGGATCAAATAGAGCTGAAGTTTTTAGAATTAAAGCAAGGGAACATGTAGGTAACGAATTATGAGGGTAAATTTGAGAAATTGTCAAGGTATGTACCGTCGTATGTGGAGACTGACAGGTTGAAGGCTAAAAGATTCCAGCAAGGTTTGAAACCCTGGATCAGAGGGAAGGTAGCCATTTTTGAATTGGATACCTATGCAGGAGTAGTACAAAAGGCTATGATCGCAGAGACAGAGAGTGAGATGTTTCAGAAGAAGAAAGAAAGCAAGAAAATGAAGGTTGAGGGAAGTGAAGGTCAGTCACAACCAGGGAAGTTTCCAAATTTTAAGAAGGGCAAGTTTCAGCCAGGGAGAAATTTTAATTTCAGAAAACAGAATGCAGGAGACGGAGGCCAGAGCAACCGTCCAGTTAATACAAATCAGCCAAATCAGACGAGACTAACTTTTCCAGATTGTCAAGTATGTGGAAAGAAGCATGGAGGAGTTTGTAATAAGTTGAATGTGGTATATTTTAAATGCAACCAGAAAGGGCACTATTCGAGGGAGTGCCGAAATCAGCCAGCAAGAGAACCAGCAAGTAAGGATCAGCCTATCCGGAATCCAGCAGTAAAGGTTCCAGCCATTGGATTTACATGCTTTAAATATGGAAAGCCAGGACATATGGCCAGGGATTGCAAGACATCAGCCCCAGTCAGTAATGCATTAAGGATTATGGGATCTACCCCAGCAGTGAATGAGACTCCAAGGGCTAGAGTTTTTGACATGTCGATGAAGGATGCGATCCAAGATACGGATGTCGTGGTAGGTACGCTTAATGTGAATTCTTTATGTGCCAAAGTGTTAATAGATTCGGGAGCAACTCGATCGTTTGTTTCACAAGATTTTGTTAGTAAGTTAAATTGTACAGTTGAATGTTTAAATGAAATAATGACTGTGGAATTAGCAAATCAAGAACATGTATCTGTTAATCAAGTTTGTGGGAATTGTGAGATTGAGATTTCTGGTAGTAAGTTTTGTGTAGATTTGATACCATTTAAGTTAGGAGAATTTGACGTTATATTAGGGATGGATTGGTTATCTAAGCACGATGCCCAGATAGATTGTCGAAATAAGAAGGTAATGGTGAAAACGCCTGACGAAAGGATAATAACGTTCAAGGGTCTAAAACAAGTAAAGAAGTTTTTAACGATGATTCAAGCCAAGAAGTTACTACGACAAGGATGTGAGCATTTCATGGCATATGTGATTGACAGAAGTCAAGAACCAATAAAACTTGAAGATATTCCAGTTGTGAATGAATTTCCAGACGTATTTCCCGACGAGTTACCAGGACTTCCTCTAAATAGAGAAATTGAATTTGCGATCGACTTAGCACCTGGAACAGAACCAGTATCCAAGGCCCCGTACAGAATGACGCCTGTTGAGATGAAAGAGCTAGCGAAGCAATTGCAAGAGCTGTTAGAGAAAGGAGTAATCAGACCCAGTATATCCCCGTGGGGAGCCCCGGTATTATTTGTCAAGAAGAAAGATGGAAGCATGAGAGTGTGTATTGACTATAGGGAGCTCAACAAGCTGACAATCAAGAACAAGTATCCGTTACCCAGAATTGACGATCTGTTCGACCAGTTGAAGGGAGCCAAGTATTTCTCCAAAATTGATTTAAGATCAGGATATCATCAACTAAGGATCAAGCCAGAAGATTTACCAAAGACAACTTTCAGAACAAGGTATGGACATTACGAGTTTTTAGTGATGTCTTTTGGATTGACCAATGCCCCGACAACATTTATGGACCTGATGAACAGAATTTTCAAGGAGTATTTGGATAAGTTTGTTATTGTGTTTATAGATGATATTTTAATCTATTCAAAGACAGAAGAGGATCATGCGGAACATGTGAGAACGACTTTGGAGATTTTAAGGAAAAAGAAGTTATATGCTAAATTCTCGAAGTGTGAGTTTTGACTACAGGAAGTTCAGTTCTTAGGGCACATAGTTAGTAATAAAGGGATCAAAGTGGACCCGGCAAAGATCGAGGCAATTACGAATTGGGAGAGACCGAAAACACCCACCGAGGTAAGAAATTTCTTAGGATTGGCGGGATATTATCGTCGATTTGTTCAAAATTTCTTGAGGATTGCCATACCATTAACAAAGCTTACACGAAAGAATGAGAAGTTTATATGGAACGACAAATGCGAGGAAAGTTTTCAGGAGTTAAAGCGACGATTGATCACGGCACATGTTTTGTCACTTCCAGATGATCAAGGGAATTTCGTAATTTATAGTGATGCTTCTCACAAAGGATTAGGATGTGTTCTAATGCAGCACGAAAAGGTGATTGCGTATGCATCAAGGCAATTGAAACCACGCGAATAGAAGTATCCTACTCATGATTTGGAGCTAGCAGCCATAGTTTTCGCTTTGAAGATTTGGAGACATTATTTGTATGGAGAAAAGTGCGAGATTTTCACGGATCACAAAAGTTTAAAGTACATATTCACACAGAAGGAACTTAATATGAGACAAAGGAGATGGTTAGAGTTGATCAAAGACTATGATTGCTCGATTAATTATCATCCCGGTAAAGCGAACGTGGTAGCAGACGCATTGAGTCGGAAGGAAAGGTTAAATGTGTTATCAGTACCTGAAGACATATATAAGGAATTTCAGAAATTGGAATTGGAGATTAAAGTTTGCAAGCCTGAGGAAGCGAAAGTATACAGTATGACTTTCCAACCAGAATTATTTGAGAAAATAAAGATATGTCAGGAAGATGTAATGGATCAAGATATAAATCGTTTGGTAGGTGAAGAGTTATACACGCAAAAGGATGATCAAGGTATTATGAGGTTTTCATCTAGAATTTGGATTCCACCAATGACGGAGCTGAAAAATGAAATTTTACAGGAGGCACATAATTCAAGGTATTCCATCCATCCAAGGAGTACCAAAATGTACAGAGATTTAAAGAAGAATTATTGGTGGCCAAACATGAAGAGGGAAATCGCGGAATGGATTAGCAAATGTTATACCTGTCAGAGAGTTAAAGCAGAGCATCAGAGACCAAGTGGATTGTTACAGCCATTGGAGATTCCAGAGTGGAAATGGGAACATATTGCCATGGATTTCATAGTTGGATTACCAAGGACAAGGGATAATCATGATGCCATTTGGGTTATAGTGAATAGACTTACCAAGTCAGCCCATTTTCTGCCTATAAATGAAAGATTTTCGCTCGACAAGTTGGTCCATATGTACCTGAAGGAAATTGTAGTTCGTCATGGAGTTCCTGTGTCTATTGTATCTGATCGAGATCCAAGATTTAATTTAAGATTTTGGAAGAGTTTTCAAGAATGTTTGGGAACAAGACTGAATATGAGTACGGCCTATCACCCCCAGACGGATGGCCAAAGTGAAAGAACGATCCAGACAATCGAGGACATGTTACGTGTTTGTGCTATTGATTTCAAAGGAAGTTGGGACGAACATTTACCTCTGGTAGAGTTTGCTTACAATAACAGTTATCATACCAGCATTGGGATGCCACCCTATGAAGCCCTTTATGGACGCAAATGTAGATCTCCAATATATTGGGATGAAGTAGGAGAACGCAAGATACTTGGACCTGAACTGGTACAGCAGACAAAGGAAATTGTTGAAATTATCCAGAAGAGATTGATAGCCACACAAGATCGTCAGAGGAAATATGCAGATCAGTCAAGGAAAGACATGGAATTTGAAGAAGGAAGCTTGGTATTACTGAAAGTATCACCATGGAAAGGACTAACGAGGTTTGGAAAGAAAGGAAAGCTAAGCCCAAGATATGTCAGACCTTTTGAGATTTTAAAGCGCGTTGGCAAAGTAGCTTATGAGTTGGCGTTACCTCCGCACATGGAGCACATTCACAATGTTTTTCACGTATCGATGCTCAAGAAATATAATCCAGACTCTAGGCATGTAATAGAATATGAGCCAATAGAGCTTCAGGCAGATTTGTCATATGTAGAGAGTCCAATAGAGATTCAAGAGGAGAGAGAGAAAGTATTGAGAAATAAAGTGGTAAAGTTAGTAAGAATATTGTGGAGAAACCCAAAGGTTGAAGAGTCAACCTGGGAGTTAGAAAGTGATATGAGAGAAAAGTACCCTCATTTGTTTTCTTAGGAGATTCTGAGGACAAAATCCTTTTAAGGGGGGAAGGATGTAATATCCGGGATATATCGTGTAATTATTTTGCTATTAAATAATTATTATGTGTGTTCAGTATTTATTCTGTGAGTTAATTGTTAAATGTTATATATACTTGGATATTCAAAAATAATATTAATTGAGTATTTTAATTTTTATATGTCCAAAATAAAACATAGATAATTGTCATATCTTCTTAATTATTTTTATGTTGATTTATGGATTTATAAGGATCATATGAAATTTATAAAAATCTTTTTCCGAGTATTTAAAATCTATTTTATAAAAACGGGAACCAATCGACGTCATCCGTTGTTACGTTTTTGGAACCCGAAACTCTTCCGAGAACTCCTTCCTAACCTAATTGTAATATTCCAAGCATATTCCATGTTTCGACTTTTTCGATCCGGCGTACGGTTTGTTCAGCGCGGGTCCCGGCGCAACATTTTCGATACAATATTCGTTTCGGTAAATCAATAAAACCCGTATTTTCGATAAACGGGAGCTTTTTATTAAACTATCCCAATTATCACTTCGTAGTACGTGTAACCAGGCGCTGAGACCAAGACCGCAGTACAAATTGTACTGATTTAGATAATTATCCCGAAAACCAATACCGTTTGGATCAGTTTTTATAAATAAACGTACCGTTTTATATCCGGAATGATCCAACGGGATACTAATTTTCCGTAATTATAAATAGCCTTTTTCCGTATTTTATTTCGTATCAAAATCATTTGCAGATAGTTAATTCTATAATTTTCAGAGAAAAACTCTAATTACAAAAACTGTTCTAAGAATCAAACAGCAAAATGAAGGCGTTACCAATCTCTGTTTTCAAAGCTTGAGTAACCAAAACGAAGGATTTGAAGTGTTCTATCATATTCTGAGCTTTGTTTCACTGCAGAACCAAAGGTTTATTTTCTGGAAATTTATTTATTTTCGAATTAAATTTATTAAAAATATGAATTTTTGTTCGGATGATTGTTTGTATGATTTGATGATTGCATGTTGTAGAGCTTGTTTTCCTGATGATTTTGATATATTATACGTCTGATTTGGAGTTCAATAACATGTTCAAATTTGAGTTTGATTTTCGAATTTTAAAATTAGTGTTTATAACCCGTATGAATGTTCTTAATTGAAATTTGGGGGTTTCTTTTTCTGAAATGGATTGATGTTGTGGTATAGTGTATTATATTCTCTGTGAAATTTGCAATCTAGTCGTACAAGTTTCATGAATCAACGAGGTCTGTAGAGAAGGGAGTTGTGTTTTGAAGTTTATGTCGAACCCGCCGGAAACCGGCGAGTTTCTTAATCAAATTCCGGCCAAGTCTGGGGTTATTGATGAATTTTGATTGCAGATATAGGTTACTGGTGTTGTGTAGTGTAATTCTGGAGGTGATGGTGGTGGGAGGATGCCGGAGGTGAATTCTCCGGCCACCCCCGACTTTTCCGGCGACTGGAACTGCAAAATTGCAGTTTGGTCCCTGTACTTTTGAAAACGATGAAGTTTGGTCCCCCAGGTTTCCAGACTTTGCAAAAATTGGATTCCTGTTTTAAAAATGTTTAAAAATCATATTTCCTATTTATTTTTATTATAAAAATTCGTTTTTAATTTCTGAAAATTCTAAAAAAAATTAGTATTTTAATTCCGAAAATTATTTTTAATTCAGAAATAAATCTGAATTAATTAGTTAATTAATTTCAGTTAATTTTTAATCGATTAATTGGTCAATTAATTTGGAAATTAATTGATTAATTTATTTAATTAATTAATAATTGATTATTAATTACTTAAAAATGATTTAAAAATTCTGAAAAATAGTTTCGAGCTTTAAAATATTATTCTAAATTATTTCCAAGGCTCGATAATTAGTATAAAATTGTTTCAGAGCCAGAATTGGCCAACCGAACCCTGTTTATTAACCCGAAATTGATCCCATGACCCGTTTTAATTCTGAAAAATGTTTTAAAAATCATTTTAAATACCCGAAAGCCTATTTATGACCCGAGACTTCTTTATAAATAATATATCATTGAGTACGTGATGTATTATGTGCTATATGTGACTTGTTGATTAACTATCAGTCTATATATTCGGTGTTTACTTGACTATTACATAACTTTCAATCCGTTAATCGGATTTGGGTAAAACGAAGGGTAGATAGAAGTATGTGTTGAATAGAACTCTATGAGTCGATTATTGATAGATGTTTATGATATGTGAGCAGAAGAGGCAAGGCGTAGGAAAGGAAAACAGGTAGTTGAGGAATAAGACAATTGTGATTGGAAGCGAGAGCAGAATAGTAAGCTAGTACCAGGCAAGTGTTCTGAACTTTCTCGAGATATTGTGGTACTTGATAATCCTGTGATATTGCTAGTGCTTTGAAGCACATAAACCTAAACCCTGATTCCAGTTATTGATCTTGAGCCGTAACCTGATTCTTTCTAGACCATTGATTGTTGTATACCTAAACACGAACCACGAATCTACGATACTACTCCACAAATACATACAAACTAAATACCAAACGCTGAACTGAATTACTTATATACTCAATCCATGATATCTTATGCTTTGAAAGACCAAATCCTTGAAACCCTGAAACATTGATTCCTTTGTTATCCAATTCTTTCATTACCCAGCATCCAAGGTTTGAAATTACCTTATTGATCCTTACAAGGATTGAAACCCTTTCATTGTTAAACACTCATTGTTGTTAATGATTCTGGTTATTGTTTATTATTGCTTATTCAGTTATTATGTTAGAATTGGATTGTTTTTATAAAATTGTGGACCAGATTCGTGGTCAGACCATATAATGGTCAAGTTAGGCCAATGTGTGCCTTGGATCCAGTAGTTAGAGCAATGCTGTATGCCTTGCTCGGGGTTAGTGCGTGACTGATCAGCAGCCTAACCTTGGTTTTTAAATTAAAAGTATAATATCCAATTCTAAATCATAATCCATTGTTCACTTGATATGATAATCATGTTCTATTGATGATCATTATTCTCAGTTTTATCATTGTGACTTGCTGAGCTAGTTAGCTCATTTGTGCGATGTTGTTTATATTCTTTCCATCTAAAAACGAACCAGTTGGTAACAAGGATCCCCAGTCCAGCGTGAGAGCTAGGGGTTCAGGTTGAGAAAGCTGAGCTAGTAGGCTTCTTTTGGAATAATTTAAGTCTATAAAAGTTTGTAATAAAGTTTAATACTCAGTTTAAGTTTGAATGATTGGGATTTGAACGGTATGTAATATAAGTAGATGTGTGGCCTGTGTGCATACTTTAGCCTGTTGCGATCCGTGGTAGTTGGTAAATAGGGTCACTGCATATTATTGTTATCTTTATTATTGTTATAAGCAGGTTATAAATAAGGTATGTGTATGTATGTGTGGACCCCAAACTTCTGACCCGGGTTTGGAGGGCACCACAGGTTCGCTTAAATCCGATGTACGGTTTAGGAGAAACGACCGTTTTAAGTAACGACATTTCGCGAACGAACCATTACCCCTCGCCTTACTTTGAAACCTTGGTTAAGGCCCTTAAATGACTAATTGGAGTATGAAACAATTAGGTAAAGTGGATTAGGCAGTTGGTAGAGTATTCGTGAAAGAATCGCCTTAAAATTCTTAATGGTTAATTTATTAAAAATGGTGGAGTTGAGGGTACTCGAACAACTTATGTGATTCGTTAAGCGTAGGAGTGACCATATGCGAACGTTAGGGTTCAATTGGTTAAAGTCTAGTTTCTTAAGCGATTGTGGTTTAATTCCAACTTATGTTGTGTTCATAGGTTATCGGACCCACACTAAGGTTAAGTCTATCCGGGAACACTCAGGCAAGTTTTCTACCCGTTATACTGTTATTGTGATGTAAATATATGTATATGCATTATCTTGTGATAAATGCATGATTGTTATTAGCAAATTTTGTGATATATTGGAGCATGCTGATATGGTATATATGTATGTCTGTTTCATAATCTTGATATCTAATTGTTGATTCAAATGCTTATAAGTTGCATAATACCTATGCTAGAGATAAGCAGTAGTTGCGTATACCCTTAGTATTAGGGACCCAAAGGTGAACATTTTCTAAACCGGGAGTCGATGTTCCCGAATATAATATATATATATTTATATATATATAGATATAGTTTTCAAACTATTAATCAAAAAAGGTTTATTCGATAACTTTATTTTATTTAATGAATATTATTTTCAATCTTCATTCGAGGACTTATGACTCCGCTTATTTTATTTAGTGAATATTATTTTGAATATTCATTCGAGGACTTATGACTCCGCTTCTTTTATTAAATAATATTCTTTATTTTATTAAAGAATAATGTTTCGATAATCAAACTTATTTTCGATTATTCAAATAAATATCGTACTTTCATATAAGTATATCTTTGGTTATTTATTATTCATTTCAAGTATGGGTTGTAAAACTTCTACATCGATTATTTTTATAAAGATTATCCTTTATGGGAATATTATTTAAATAATAATATTCAGATAATTTCTAACATATCGAGACTGATTTATTTTATTAAATCAGCATTACTCCAAACATTCTTAAAAATGTTTTCGAGTCTTCAAAATGATTTTTAAAAGTTGAGCGGATCCCAAAACTCATTTTTAGATTTAAGATCTTCCTTTCAAAGGGGATTTAAATATTCGCTCAAAACCTGAGGGATCCGGCTCTGTGGTGTATTTTATATTCGCAACGAGGTTGCTGTTTTGAGAAAACATTTTGATTACTTGCCCAACGTTCGGGAAGTAAGTCCATCTATTTGAGTCGGCATAAGCAACATGGGCTCAGTGGGCGTCCATGAAAGTGTAAGTGGCTCAGTGGGAGTCCATCAATGCATAAGTGGCTGAGTGGCAGTCCAGCATAGGTCCTAATGCGGCCAGGGTGATGACCAGTTGGAAATTCGTCCATTTACTAGTAGAAAAGGTTACTTATTGGTATCTTTGCCTGATCAGCAAGATATCAGGTTTATGCCAAGGTTTTCTTCTTTCCAAATTCATTGGATATTATAACTCTGTTTATACTTTTCATAACAGAGGTTTCCAAGGAAAGTATGAGATATATATAGGTATATATATATATATCGGGACTTAATGAAGTATCTCGTAACTTTTTTTCTTCTGAATGATATTTCAAAGATTGAATCTATTCAAATCTTCTCTTGTAGTCTCATCTATATGATGAACTTTTGAAACTGATTATACCTTGAACGGTGGTAGTTCAAGTAGTATTCGGAAAATATATAAGTATATTGGAGTATCTCGTAACTTCACCTTTTCAACTTATATCTGGTTAATGATTATCTTATGCATGACAAAGATTTTCAGAAAAACGTTGAGACAAGGTTAGATATATGAGATCACCTTGCAACGATATTTTTTTTATACAGTTATAAACTGGAACTCTGTGTATATTATACATGGGAGAGGATTTCAAGATTTTGAAAAGTATATATACATATATACTAAATATTTTGTGACTTGGTCGCATTAAGAGATCAAACTTGGTTCATTTCCTTTTGACCAAGACTTGCATGAGTAATGTGAGAATGCTCATATTTTGTAAATTATTATGCATATTATTTCGGTGGGCTTGTTGCTCACCCTTGCTTTCTTCTTTCATCATACAACAACAGATAGAAAAGATGAACAGGACCAAGCTTCCAATTCGCAAGCGGTTAAGAAATGTTCCGCAGTTTTCTGAAAGCGTTGATGCCGTGTAGCTGAGGTAGAATCTACCAATAGGCTAGGATTTCGACTTTTGATATACCAGACTTATGTATATTTATGAATTGTAATAATGGCAAGGAATATGTAAATTATTCAGAAACCCTTTTAAGGTGTAATGGTTTATAATTATGGAATAAAATGACTTGTGTTATTTTTGGATATTCATCTCTGAGACTATAACTTGTGGGGTGTGTGTATATTGTGGGGTCACAGTACGCAGTAGTTGGTTGATTATTAAGATTAAGTATTATTAAGGGAAATGTAACTCGTGACAACCCGGATCCCCGACCTCGGATTTGGGGGTGTTACAATATCTATTATGGTTAATTGTTCCATAAGAGGCCAACAAGTGAAATTTTCTGAGGATGATGTCAATATGGCTTTGAGCACCTCTATTGACAATTTGGTGGAGGTTCCAACATAAGATGAGCTAGCTGAATTCATGGACTTCATCAATTATAGTGAAAGAATCAACTTGGCTAGCCTGAACAAGATGTACCTTAGGAGGGAATGGTCCTTTCTATTTGACTCTATTGTGAGGGCCTTCACTTGCAGAAAGACAGGGTATGACAACATATAAAGTGTTGTCCAGAAACTGGTGTTCTTAATGGCCCACAACAGATACCTCAATATAGGTCATCTCATCATGGAGGAGCTAAGCACCAGGCTCATAATGCCCTTGGCATCAAGAGGTAAGGAAATTTTTCTTCCTAGATTTATAATATCTGCTTTAAATCTTAAAGTGCATGATATCCACATGCTAAATAATATAGATATAATACAAATAGGGAACCGTAAACAAGTGTCCAAAGTTTTATTTAGTTCACTTATTACAAAGAACAAGGTACTTGTAAGTCTTAGAATCACTCCATTCATGTTGGAGAGATTCAGGACTTACCCGTACCCTATGCCTGACATGAGGTCTAATATTGAATCTAGTGCAGTAATGGCTCCTTTCCCTGTGGAAGTACAAACACAGGAACACCAACTGGGGCCTTCCCATACTGAGACACCTTCTTCTTTACCTATAACATCTAGGAAACCAACCACTGCATCCTCTCAAAAGGGTGAAGTGAGTAAAAAGAAGAGAAAGCATACACCATTAACTGTAATAAATGAGAGTGGTGAGGATTAAACAGAAACAAAGTCAATCTTGGTCAAGAAACCAAAGAAGGAAAAACAAAATGAGTTGACCACTCAATCAACCTCTGCATCCTCCCAAAAGGATGTAGTTGAAAAAGAGGGATTACAACGGATTCTAGGGGCATCCTCTCAACAGGGTGTCTCTATTGAAAAGAGCACTATCCCTAGTGCACTATGTAAAGAGTCTGCACCAACACTTGAATAATTCAAGTGTATGAAAGAAGAAATAAGGATGGCACACACAAAGAGAGCACATCTTTTGAAGCCCCGTCATCTATTCAGGGGGAGCTGCTAACACTCAATTCTGAAATTCAAAATCTAATCTCTCAAATTTCTTCTTCATTTAATCAAACACTTGAATCTGATTCTCAAGTGTTGCCAACATCATGTGACATGGTTCAAGAAACTATGCTCACCACCCAGGACCCAAATTTAGTTGGTGAGAGGCTACATGCTGGGGTAGACCTTGATCACACAAACACAAACACAGGGGTTTCATCTGTTTTTACTGAAGACCCTGTGGTAGTTTCAAATGCACCTTCATGTGTAAATTAACCTTCGCAAGTTGTAAGGTTTGGGGGTAGTACTCCGGAGGGGGAGCTATCTAAATCCTCTCCAATTCAATTGGAGGTTCCTCATGAAGGAACAACTTCCATCAAAACCCTAGCTAAAATTTCTCTCACAATTGAAGCTAGGAGTTCAATTGCCAATGATCCTTCTATGGGGGAGGCATGTACATCACATTCAAGTGACAATGCTTTGAAATAAGTAGAAGGGTTTGGAGATAGAGTACATGACAGTAACCTAGTCAACTCTCCTCCAATTCCAATGGAGGTTCCCACCATAAGTGGAGAACAACAAACTGTCATAACCACAGTTCAACCTATGAGTCAAACTGTGACATTTATCACAGGTGGTTCTTGTAGTCTCTAAACATGCGCTAATAATACACGCAAGTATACGAGTTCGCAAGTAATATAAGATATAAATTAGATTCAATCCCACAGAGAATATATTGGTTAACTATCTAAATTACGCACCTAAGCAACAATGTATGGTTATTATTCAATGCTAAGACGATAATAAATTGAGAATGTTTATGACTAAGAATTACGCTAACTATTATAACTACGAGAATAAGATAGACTGAGTTAATATATATGACAGACATGAGATTCTAACTTCATTAAATACTTCATTCAATAGCCTTATTATTCTCAACCTTAGCATACAATGGTGATGACACTAATCAGACAACACGAAACTGATAAACGCCAACTTTCGTTGCACGAGTACCATTCTACCAGACATCCACAAAAGAGATATAAGCTGAATAAGCACCAATTATATTGACACCCTATATGTCTATAGAATTTGACAACATAACGGTTTAAGCACAAGTTATCTATCTTGATTACATAGGGCAAGTAAGATGGTTAAAATTTCCTACGAATCATGCATATCAATACATGAACCTATGCTAGCATGGCAAGTTCTAAATCCTTAAATTCACTTCGCTTCATTAAGAATTAACACACTATCTTATAAGTTCGCGATGCTCACAAGAAGAATACGCACAACCATAACTAGGATATCATACAATCACCACACACTAAGGAATCAAACAATTTAACCAAAGAAATCCATAAATAAATCCGCTAGAACCCTATGATAACGATTAGCCCATAATCGAACTCATCACCAACGTGGGTTCCAATGAAAACATGATATAGAAAACGTAGTCTTAATACGAATAAATAACCAAAGTACAATCAAGAATATAAGTTTAGCAAAACAAGAAACAAGCATCCAAATTACAGCTCAAAATAAAGATTCACAAGAATAAACTAGTTCGTCTTCGCCTTTGTTGAATTGTGCCAAAAGGTCTCTTGCCGTCTTCTCCCTCCTTGATGTCTTGATATCTCTGAACATCTCTTGAAAAATGACCTAAATTATGTTTATATAGCATTCCATGCATCCCAGGAGTTTAGCAATTACTCCCGGCACGGCCGTGCGCAACACCAGCACAGGCATGCCTTCCTTCTGCCAAAACTTCATTTTTTTCTTCTTTATTCCTTGCAGCTTCGAGCCAATCTTCCAAGAATTTATTCCAACACATCCTAAACACCATATTAGCATCAAAATAATGCTAATTTACATGATTCACGAAGTAAAGCCTGAAATACAAAAACACTTGAAAACACGTTAACACAAAAATAACTTGAGTACAAATACACCAACTCAAAGCTTATTAGAGCATAAATAAGTGTCATAAATGCCACTTAACACACCCCCAAACTTGAATCGATGCTTGTCTTCAAGCATAAACAGACTCAAAGAACAAGAAATAAAAATGCATGAATGGAACTAATATGAATGCAACGATCCCCAAAAAATAACTAAACCAATAAACTAGCAACTCCTCAGCAAATGCAATTATTCGAATAAAGATCCATCAAATCTAACAAATCAATCTACACACCAGAGATGTGCGTGTGTGCAAATGCTTACAGATATACTATTACAACTAGTTCGACAATCATAACTCACTACTTATCAAAACAATCGCAGGTCTATAAACAGAATAAAAGCTAGACTCAAAATAACTTATAACACTTCATTTCTTATATCGGAGTTAACATGGATTCACGCTTTTATTCATAATAAAATAACACAAATATGCTTATTTGATCGTGCAATGAGTGAGGTCCACAAAAGACTTATACAATAGTACACATGTAGCGAGCGTTAGGTTAGCGGATCCTAGACTATAGAAGCCTTAGGTCACTAGACACAAAGTCCCCTAAGAACTTAATAACTCGAGTACTAAAGAGCCCACTCGTGATCAATTATACATAACACTTATTCTTTTTTTTTTCCTTTTTTCTATATTTTTTTTCTTTTTTCTATTTTTTTCTATTTCTGAATGAGTGTGTTTCGCTCCATCTCATTCAACCCTAGACTACTCATAAAAATATGAATCGACTACTAGCCATTTGACACCGAGCCACACAACTAGCAATGAAATCCAATTTCTCCAATTTCTAAATATCCATGTCTTTTATTATTAAGAGAATACCCTAAATTCTAAATATAAACAAGCGATTAAACCTCGACAAACCAACAAATCATGACTCTGCTCTAGCACTGTAGCAACCTATAAGACTTAGTGAAATACAAATGTCTCTAGCATGCAAATTAATCCAATAAGACTCAACATCACTAAATACAACATCACTACACTAGCATCAGTATCACCAATTAATCGGAAAAATTATCTAAAAGGAATCATGATATAATGCAAATGCATGAAACTACATGAACAAACTATCATAAAAACTACAAAAAAGAAAAAAAAAACTACATGGCAAAATATATGCCACTATATGAAATAAAACTATCATGAACATGCAACTATATGAGACTCACACAAATATATTCCTTCAACTACTACTCCCAAACTTAAAATATTCACTGTCATCAGTGAAGGTAATATTAAGGAATCAGGCATACCTACTCTGAATCAGAATCCTCACCCTCAAAGGATGGAGTATCAGGTGTATCCAGAGGTGGATACACGGAATCCTCACAAAAAACTGGCCACTGAATGTCAACTCCGGAGGCTCTAAATGCAGTCCCAAGTGTCTGGGTGAGATCACGTGCAAACCGACTGTGGATGTCGTGCATCACATCCATCCTCCTCGCAAGACACCTATACTGCGTCGAACTCAAACCAGCTCCCATCTCTGCTCCTGATGCCTCACCCTGCTGCTGCTGCGATCCTGACGGTCCAGCCTCTTCTCCATACTGAGCTCTCCAAGCTGCTCGGCTTGCCTGCTGCGTACCACCATCATACATCTGATCGCAGGGCACACCTGCTGGCAGATGATCAAACGTGTAACCAAGCCCCTTAGGATCGGGCTTTCCTCCTCCCCACTCTTGCATGCTGTGCAGCATAGAACTGTCAATAGGAGCACTGGGAATCTGAAGCTGCTCATGTGCGGGCCAATGAACACCAACTGCCATGCACAACTTCATCATAATGGACGCATATAGAATCGCCCCAGTAGTACCTCCTCTCAAAAACCTCAGGATCCCCTAATATATCACCATCCCAAAATCAATGTAATCACCCTGCAGAATACCCCAAAGCAGATGAGCACGCTCCACCGTAATCTCATGCATATGAGAATATGGCATCATGTTAGCACCAATAAATGAGTTCCAAGCCCGTGCATACATGTTCATGCATGAAGCAGGGAACGTGGATTAATCAGTAGTGCCCCTCTTGAACTTCCAACGAATCTCAGGCACATAGAGAGTAACAACGATGAGATCCAAATCGAAGTCCTCAGGAGTCTTATCATTCCAAGTGTCCTGGCTCACGTTCCTCGCAGGCTGCTCAATCACTGTCCTGATAGCCTTAGCACTGTACTCATCAATCCTCCCCCTCACCACCGTAAAATTATTCTTCTCCACCTTGGCATTGGCATAGAACTCCCCACAACACTCATGGGCACAGCAGCGGGAGCCTCACAAAAAGGAACCCAGCCCATCTCCAAAATCATCTCCAACAGCCTACCATCTTTTCCTGATGGCAAAAATTCTCTCTCCTTAGCAATAGGCTTCGAGAGAAGCCTCATGTACTCCTCCTCAGCCTCAGGAGTAGAGAACCTGGGCCTCACACCACTCACAGTAGAAGAATCGGTGGCGCTGCTTCCAACTTGAGTTCTCTGTCTTTTGGGTGCCATCGGATTGAAAAAGCGCGAACAAAAGCTTAAGTGTTTAAAGAGAATATGTGTTTACAAGTTTGTGAATTGGTGGAGAAGATGTATACAAGTGTATGTATTTATAGGTGGATGGGTGTGAATTTGATAAGGAATAGAAGTGGGAATTGATTATGGAAATCGTGGAAATAATGGGATTAATTAGGAGAGGGAATTATGGGATGTGGAAGAGTAAAAATTGGGTTAAAATTGATTTTGAAATTAAAATCCCGATTTTTCTCTAATAGCACTCCTGTTTTTATTTTTTTCCTGAACAGGGACTCGGCGCGTCCGAGCGCTAGGACAGCGCGGGCGCGCTCACATTCTGGAAAACCGGCGCGGCCGCGCGCTAGGACAGCGCGGGCGTGCTTGGTTACTGGAAAAATGGTGCGGCCGCGCGCTTGGCCAGCGCGGGCGCGCCCAGCTTCTGTACTTGGCCCCGATTTTTTTTCCTTTTTCTGATTTTTTTGTGTTTTTCTCTTTTCTTCTTACTTCCTCTACCTACTAATGTACAACATACTTGGGTTGCCTCCCAAGAAGCGCTTCTTTTACGTCGCTAGCTCGACGTAGAATCTCGAGATCAAGTGGACAAGAAAACGGCACTAACCACCTCACAGTTTGTCGTATCACCATAATAATGCTTCAACCGTTGATCATTTACCTTGAATACTTGGCCCGAATCATTCTCAAAAATTTCCACCGCTCGATGTAGAAGCACAGTTTTGAATATGAAGGGCCCTGACCATCTTGACTTCAACTCTCCAGGAAAAAACGGAGACGAAAGTTGAATAAAAGAAGTTGCCCTAGAACAAATTTCTTGAGCACTAGACCCCGATCGTGCCCCCTCTTGACTTTCTCCTTGTATATTTTGTTGTTCTCGTAAGCTTGAAGTCAAAATTTGTCAAATTCATTCAATTGAAGCATCCTTTTCATTCCAGCTGCATCCAAGTCCAGATTCAATTTCTTCAAAGACCAGTAAGCTTTATGCTCAAGCTCCACCGACAAATGACACCCCTTACCATAAACCAACTGAAACAGAGACATTCCTAATGGAGTCTTTATGCTGTTCTATATTCCCAAATAGCTTCATCAAGCTTCAAAGACCAATCCTTCCTTGATGGACATACCACTTTCTCTAAAATGCATTTTATCTCTCTGTTAGAAACCTCAGCTTGACCATTTGTCTGAGGATGATAAGCCGTAGCAATGCGATGATTCAGATTAGACCTCTTCATCATGGCAGTGAACTTGCGGTTACAAAAATGCGACCCCTCATCACTGATTATGACTCTTGGAGTCCCAAACCTTATGAATATCTGTTTGTAAAGAAAATTAAGCACAACTTTCACATCGTTCATTGGCAATGCCTTAACTTCAACCCATTTTGACACGTAATCAACTGCCAACAAGATATACTGATTCTTGCAAGACGAGACAAATGGCCCCAAGAAGTCAATTCCCCAAATATTGAAGACCTCAACCTCGAAAAGCATATTAAGAGGCATCTCATCCTTTTTAGACATATTACCCACATGTTGACATCGATCACATTTCAAAATGAACTGATGCGCATCTTTAAACAATGTTGGCCAAAAGAAACCTACTTGAAGAACACGAGCTGCTATCTTTTCTTCACCATAATGTCCTCCATAAGCCGTTGAGTGGAAATCTCGCAAGATTCCCCCCGTTTCACTGTAAGGAATACATCTCCTGATGATTTGGTCAGCTCCCTGCAAAAAAGAAATGGCTCATCCCACATATACCACTTTACTTCATGTAGAAACTTCTTCCTTTGAGCATAAGATAATTCGGGAGGCATGATGTTAGTCGCTAAACACGAGCTAATACTACACGCAAGTATAAGAGTTCGCAAGTAGTATAAGATATAAATCAGATTCGATCCCACAGAGACTGTATTGGTTAACTATCTAAATTTCACACCTAAGCAACAATGTATGGTTATTATTCAATGCTAAGATGATAACAAATTGAGAATGTTTATGACCAAGAATTACGCTAACTATTATAACAATGAGAATAAGATAGACCGAGTTAATATATATGACAGACATTGGATTCTAACTTCATTAAATACTTCATTTAATAGCCTTATTATTCTCAACCTTAGCATGCAATGGTGATGACACTAATCAGACAACACGAAACTGATAAACGCCAACTTTCGTTGCATGAGTACCATTCTACCAGACATCCATAAAAGAGATAGAAGCTGAATAGGCACCAATTATATTGAGACCCTATATGTCTATAGAATTTGACAACATAACGTTTTAAGCACAAGTTATCTATCTTGATTACATAGGGCAAGTAAGATGGTTAAAATTACCTACGAATCATGTATATCAATACATGAACCTATGCTAGCATGGCAAGTTCTAAATCCTTAAATTCATTTTCGCTTTATTAAAGATTAACACACTATCTTATAAGTTCACGACGCTCACAAGATGAATACACACAACCATACCTAGGATATCATACAATCACCACACACTAAGGCATCAAACAATTTAACTAAAGAAATCGATAAATAAATCCACTAGAACGCCATGATAACGATTAGCCCATAATCGAACTCATCGCCAACGTGAGTTCCAATGAAAACATGATATAGAAAACGTAGTCTTAATACAAATAAATAACCAAAGTACAATCAAGAATATAAGTTCAGCAAAACAAGAAACAAGCATCTAAATTACAACTCAAAACAAAGATTCACAAGAATAAACTAGTTCATCTTCACCTTTGTTGAATTGTGCCAAAAGGTCTCTTGTCGTCTTCTCCCTCCTTGATGTCTTGATATCTCTGAATATCTCTTAAAAAGCGACCTAAATTATATTTATATAGCAGTCCATGCATCCCAGGAGTCCAGCAATTTAAATTATAAAAGAATCAGGATTTTTATATCCCGACCCAGCGCGGTCGCGCGCTTCACCAGCACGGGTGCGCTGCCTTTCTGTACTCCCAGCGCGGCAGCACTCAACACCAGTGCGGGCGCGCCTGCCTTCTGCCAAAACTTCTTTTCTTCTTCTTTGTTCCTTGCAGCTTCGAGCCAATCTTCCAAGCTTTTATTCCAGCACATCCTAAACACCATATTAGCATCAAAACAATGCTAATTCACCTGATTCATGAAGTAAAGTCTGAAATGCAAAAACACTTGAAAACACGTTAAAACATAAATAACTTGAGTACAAATACGCCAACTCAAAGCTTATTAGAGAATAAATAAGTGTCATAAATGCCACTTAACAGTTCTATTGAGTCTCTACCCTCCACCTCAAATGCAAATGACCAACCATCTACCTCTAATCCTACTAAACCCCAATATCATTTGATCTCACAATGGCTACAAGAGATAGAAGCTCAACCAAAAACTATCAATGATCTTCGAGTTGATCAACTGTCTGGACTTGCTCAAATTTCACAACAGCTTCTCACCTCAGACATGTTTAACCAAGATTACCAAGCTATCTTGCTCTCTTGTCAGACAGAGGTTCAAGAACAACAGGCCAAAATGTTAAATAAAGCCGAACAAGATGGAAGTTGTGATGCCTGGCTGGGAAAAGACTTTAGTTTGGAGATGAATACTATGACGCCCTCAATCTCGGGGTTAGGAAACGAGGACCCACACACCTTTAATCTAATAATTATATAAACATAAAGCCCGATTAACTACCAACAGGATCAAACAGGATAAAGTATGAGACAAGATTACAACTACCAACCATAAAATATAACTTACAACCCCAAAATAATATATAAAATATACATAGTCGATCCCGACTTGGAACCAACAGATAACCCATTGTATCTTTACAACCTTCTGGCTAAGCGCTTTCTCACTCAAAAACATCTCTACCTGCTCTGGAAACTGGAAGCCCTCAACACGATAGGGACCACCAGGTACGCTCTTACGAGCAGTGCGCCTAAGCCTGGCCATCTTTTTGCTTAACTATCAAGGTTAAATTAAAACAAAACATATGAGTATAACACTCAACAAGTAACTATAAAGCAGTTCTATGATATGAAATCCATAATTTACTTTACCAAACTCAGGGCTTCTACTTTATCAGTTCTAGGTGGCAGATTTACATCTTTCGGGTTAAGGAAGGGTTGTGAAGGAAAAGTGTGGGGCTTTCATGGAACAAGGCTCAAAGCAGGGTGAAAGCCGACATTCATCACAAATCATTAAAAGATCAAAACAGATCTTTCAGAAAGGAAAGCGATAATATTTTCATTATATGGAATCAATTATATGATCAACAGATTAAAATCAGGGTTCACGAGCTTTAAGCTTTATAATATCACAATCAACTCTTTTCAACACAATATAAACCATTTTCATTTTCAAAGAATTCATTACCGAGTAGGAAGTTTCCATTCCTTTTTAAAATCAATATAGAACCCTTGATTGGACCACTTTATCTTTCATTTCATTATAATACGGGTGATCAGCCCGTACCGACCTCCATCCGGTCATTAAGGTACCATACGCCATAATTTCAGCCTTAAACTGGACTAGCCCCGCTAGCCTCTTACAATGACTGGACTAGTCCCACTAGCTTCTTACGTCCAATCCAATCCATCAAGAATTCGTTTGGAAACCCTTGAGTTGGAAAAAGTAGGTTTTCTAAATTCATTTTATCATTATCAAGAATATGAAATCATTCGGACTCTTTCAAGTTGAAACTCATTCCTAGATTTAATTTCAAGAAATCAAAGTTAAGAAAATTAATCAAGGATAGGAAAGAGCAATTCTAGGGATCTTGAATCAATGATATTAAGGTACTTAAGTTAGAAGAATCAATATCTGTTTCAAGGATCAATAGGAAATATGGTGATCAAGGAATATGGTATCATTACAAGGGGTTCGTAAAGGTAATTATAGGGTTTATAACAGTTCATAGTAAGAAAATTAATTTGAACATGAAAGACAGGTTACCAAAGGGTTGAATCAATAAGCTTGTCAATAACAGTTTAACATGATCAAGACAGGGTATCTCGAATCATTAACAGGGGTTCATTATTTTAACAGTTCAGTACTCTACATGGTATGAACAATAACCTCTCTATAACCATTTACACAAGTAATGAGAGTAACTTTCCTGAATTCGCTTTCCTGAAGGTTGAACTACTGCCACCTAGTATACCCTTCCCTTTCCTAGCCTGAATGCCCTTACGCTCCGAATATGCAAGTGGTGTTTGAGTAGTATATCGAAAATAGAAGCTATAGATGGTAATATCTTTGAATTTGAGTGGGTATTCGGTGTTGCATGCAAGAGAGAGAAGAGAGATGGGGAGAGAGCTGAGAGAGAGAGTGTTCGAGAGAGAGGAAGCAAGAAAGTGAGGGAGAGGGGGAGGATGCTCACGGGAAAAGAAAGAAGAAATAAGGGGGGGGAGTGAGTTTATATTTGTATTAGGGCCAAGGGTATTTTAGTAATTTACTAAATCCCTTTTTGTTTGATTAATCCTTTCTTTTTACTTAAATAAGATCGAAATCGAATATTGAATATATCCCTCTCGGAAAGTTAAAAATTATTGCAAATGACAATTTTAAGACGTAGATCTCGAAATTAGCTTTCCAACCATTACTCATAATAAACTTTTGAGCGAACGGTTGATTTTATATGATTTTCACAAGTTTGTGCTAATAATATCATTTATCACATAAAAATCAATTTATAATGCAACGATCACCAAATAAATCCGTCCATCATTTTTAGAAAGTCTCTAGGACTATTATGAAGATAACAGAACAAATCTCATGCCTTTATCTTACTCAGATAATTTTATAAAAATGTGCGAAGGTTAAATAAACCTTATTTAAATTAAATAATTCTCTTAAATCCATAAAAATGTCAACATATCACGTAATCATGCATAGAGACAAGCAAGCACACATACGAACACATCACAACTCATGTCTGATCATAAAATTTGTCCTTCTTTAATTTTATTCCTTTCTACGCGTATTGGGTCACGTTCAGCCTGACGGCCCGACGCTCAGCATTTCAATTACGCTTCATAATATCGTTATTGACCGATACGTCATTAGAACGCATTACTTTACTCAAGCATTTCATTTCACATAATAACACATAGTTCATATTTTAAATACCTTAATCCCTTTTTAGGACGGGTTCCGTTCTACTTGACGGCCCGACAACACAGCTTAACTCCTAAACTGACTCTTTAAATTGGAACGCTTCTATTTACGCTCCTAGATTCTAATATACAGTAAAGACAATTAACCAACACTTAATCACATAATTATAATTACATCACATAAAGTATACTTTATTGACTTAATTACGTCGCAAAATTCTCAGTCGTCACAATCTACCCTCCTTAAAAGGATTCTGTCCCCAGAATCTAGTCTAAGCAAATAGATGGGGATACTTTTCTTGCATTTCACTTTCTAATTTCCAAGTTGATTCTTCCACTAGTGGATTTCTCCACAACACTCTAACTAGAGGTACAACTTTATTTCTAAGTGTCCTCTCCTTTCGATCTAAGATTCGAACTGGTTGTTCCATATAAGACAAATTCGGTTGAATTTCCACTGGTTCCAATTCGATCACATGGCTCGCATCAGCATTATACTTCTTCAGAAGAGAAACATGAAATACATTGTGTAGATGTTGCATTTGCGGAGGTAGCGCTAATTCATATGCCACCTTCCCAACTCGTCGCAGTACTTCAAATGGTCTAATATTCCTAGGGCTTAACTTCCCTTTCTTTCCTAATCAGGTTAAACCTTTCCAAGGAGATATCTTTAACAAGACTTTGTGTCCAGATTAGAATTGCAGATCTCTTCGTTCTTGATTTGCGTACTTTGCTTGTCGATCTTGAGCTGTAATTAATATTTTTCGAATCATTTCTACCTTTTCCTTCGGTTGTTGAACTAGCTCTGGCCCAATTAATTTGCGCTCCCCAACCTCATCCCAATATGTAGGGGACCTACATTTTCTTCCATACAACGCTTCATAAGGTGGCATGCCAATACTCGCGTGATAACTGTTGTTGTAGGAAAACTAAATTAACGGCTAATGATCATCCCAATTTCCTTTGAAATCTATTGTGCAGGTTCACAATATATCTTCAATTGTCTGAATTGTCCTTTCACTTTGTCCGTTAGTCTGCGGATGATATGCCGTACTCATTTTCAGCTTAGTTCCCAAATGATCATGGAATTGTCTCCAAAATCTTGAGTTAAACCTTGGATCTCTATCAGACACGATAGATACAGGAACTCCGTGACGCATCACAATCTCATCCAAATACAATTTGACCAACCTTTCCAACGAAAACCTTTCATTTATCGGCAAGAAATATGCTGACTTCATCAATCGATTGATTACCTCCCAAATCGCATCATGATTAGACTTGGTTTTAGGTAATCCTACCACGAAATCCATCGCGATATGTTCCCATTTCCATTCTGGTATATCCAGTGGTTGAAGCAATCCGCTTGGCCTCTGATGTTCCTCTTTGACTCTTTGACACGTATAACACTTACTTATCCATTCCGCAATTTCCTTTTTCATGTTTGGCCACCAATAGCTTTTTTTTAAATCTTGGTACATTTTTGTACTTCCATGGTGAATTGAAAATCTCGAGTTATGCGCTTCTTGCAAAATCTCGTGCTTTAGTTCCACAACATTAGGTATCCAAATACGTGAGTTAACACGATATATTCCTTTTTCATCTTTTTGAGCTTTGACTTCTTCTCCTGACAACTTATCCTTTTCGCGATTCATCACTTGGGCTCTTGACAACATCGAATCTTTTCCAAAATTTCGGGTTGAAATGACATCGCACATATAGCTTCACCTCCAAATTCCTGAGTCTGTACTTCTATTTCCATCTTTTCAAAATCCTTGACCAAATCTTCTGACGACGTTAACATATTCAACCTTTCCTTGCGACTTACAGCGTCTGCTACCACATTTGCTTTTCCAGGATAATAGCTTATCGCACAATCATAATCTTTGATCAACTCTAATCATCTTCTCTGTCTCATATTCAATTCCTTTTGAGTGAAGATATACTTTAAACTTTATGGTCTGTATAAATCTCACACTTTTCCCCGTATAAATAATGTCTCCAAATCTTAAGGGCAAACACAATTGATGCCAATTCCAAATCATGCGTTGGATACTTTTGCTCGTGCGGCTTGAGTTGTCTTGATGCATATGCTATTACCTTCCTGTGTTGCATTAACACACATCCAAGTCCTTTATACGAAGCATCACTGAATATCACAAATTCTCGTTTTTCATTCGGTAACACCAACACTGGGGTGGTTACCAGCCTCTTCTTTAACTCTTGAAAGCTTTCCTCACAGTTTTCCGTCCATATAAACTTCTTGTTCTTTCTTGTCAACTTCGTTAATGGGACAGCTATATTAGAGAAATCTTGCACAAACCTTCTGTAATATTCGGCTAATCCCAGAAAACTTCTGACTTCCGTAGGAGTCTTGGGTCTTTCCCAATTCATTACAGCTTCTATCTTGGCTGGGTCTACTTTGATTCCTTCTTTATTAACTACATGACCAAGAAATTGCACTTCCTTTAGCCAAAATTCACACTTCGAAAACTTAGCGTACAACCTCTCTTTCCTCAGAATTTCCAAGGAAATCCTCAAATGCTCCTTATGATGTTCTTCCGTCTTAGAGTAAATCAGTATATCGTCAATAAACACAATAACAAACTTATCCAAATATTGCTTGAACACTATGGTCATAAGATCCATAAATGCGGCTGGCGCGTTCGTCAAGCCAAAGGCCACTACCAAAAACTCGTAGTGTCCATATCTTGTTCGAAACGCTGTCTTGGGTATATCTTCCGCTTTAATCTTTAATTGGTGATACCCAGATCTTAAATCAATCTTGGAGAAACATGACACTCCTTTTAACTGATCAAATAAGTCATCGATTTGCGGTAAAGAGTACTTATTCTTAATCATCAACTTATTCAATTCGCGATAATCAATGCACAATCTCATACTTCCATCCATTTTCTTTACAAACAACACCGGTGCGCCCCATGGGGATACACTCGGCCGAATTACTCCTTTATCCAACAATTCTTGCAACTGTACTGCAAATTCCTTAATCTCGACTGGCGCCATACGATAGGGAGCTTTAGATACTGGTTCCGTTCCAGGAGCCAAATCAATCGTAAAATCGATCTCTCTATCTAGAGGTAGTCCAGGAAATTCATCAGGAAATACATCTGGAAAATCTCTTACTATTGGGATATCTTCGATCTTCATGGATTCTTTCTCCACATCCATAACATGAGCCAAATAAACTTCGCATCCTTGACGTAATAATCTCCTTGTCTCGATAGCCGTTAGGAATTTCTTCTCTTGCCTCTTTCTTTTGAATATCACTTCCTCACTATCCTTGGTCCTTAACTTCACCTTCTTACTCTTACATTCTATTTGCGCCTCATGGTTTGACAACCAATCCATTCCTAGTATAACCTCAAATTCTCCTAACTTAAAGGGAATTAAGTCAACAGAAAAGTGTCGACCTTCTATTACCACATCACAATCGGGACAAATCTTATTAACAATAACTTTCTCTTGATTTGCTACCTCTATAATCAAATTAGGTCCCAGAGGGTACGTAACACAATTTAACTTATCAAGAATACTTTCAGAGATAAAAGATCTAGTTGCTCCAGAATCCATCAATACTTTTACTTCTATTGATTTAATAACAAGCATACCTGCTACCACGTCCACATCTTCCACCGCATCTTTCATTATCATATTAAAAGTCCTAGCTCTGGGTTGAGCTGACGGTGCTAGGAGAGATGGCGGTCCAACAATCCTAAGAACATTGGCCTTTTGAACAGGCTCCTTGCAATTCCTGGCCACATGGACCACCTTTCCACACTTGAAACAAGCCAAGTCAGGATTCCTTGCTCCATTTGGACACTCTGAAGAATAATTCCCTTTCTGGTTGCACTTGAAACATGTCACATCCAACTTATTACACCTTCCCGGGTGTCTCTTCCCACAATTCTTGCATTCTTAAATCTGAGGTCTGTTATCCTTTCCCGGTTGTCCTGCTTTCTGGAAACGGTTTTTCTGAGCTCCGTTACCGGATTTAAACTTCTGAAACTTTTGGTGCTGACCTCCACTATTCCTTCCAAACTTTCCTCTAAACTTCGAGCTTCCTTGCTCTTGCTCCGAGCTTTCAAATTTCCTTTTTCTTCCTTCATTTTCTCTCCTCGCAGCTTCATGCTCTCCTTCTACTATCATTGCCTTTTGTACCAAGGCAGCATAATTCTTGATCTCCAACAACGCTACTTGACTCCTAATCCATGGCTTAAGTCCCTGTTGGAACCTCTTAGCCTTCTTTGCCTCCGTATTTACATACTCAGGTATGAACCTAGACAGCTCCGAAAATTTTACTTCATACTTCGCTACCGACATATCTTCTTGCCTAAGGTCCAAAAATTTCATCTCCAACTGATCTTGCATATAGATCGGCAAATATTTCTCCAGAAACATCTCAGTGAACTTCTCCCATGTTAAGTCCTTTCCTTCCAACAACGCTTTCGAAGACTCCCACCAGAAACTCGTTTCATCTGTAAGGTAATAACTCGCATACTGAGCTTTCTTGTCGTCCTTAACTTCTGCTAACTCAAAAGATTTTTCCATTTCTCTTAACCATGACTGTGCTTTAATCTAGTCTGGAAAACCTAAGAATTCTGGGGGATGAACATATTGAAAGTGTTTGAAGTTTCCAACTTTAGGGGCCACAGGTTGTTGCAAAAGCTGAGCAAGTCTGCTCATCATGGTGGTTTCTGGGTTTACTTCTGGGTCTTGGGTTGGAATTTCTTCTTCTTGGTGATCTGGTGAGTTGGCCATTTCTTACAAACCTGATTGAGCAATTATTTAGCAATACGATAGCATGGCATATATAACAACATTTTAATATAAAATCTCCTTTTGCGGGTTTTAAGCTTTACCCAATTTTGCACATGCAATCCTATTACTACATAATTCTCATATCAGTGTTGTTTTATCATGGCACAAAATAGGGTATTACGAGTTTTAAACATGGTTATACGAAAACATGGTATTTAGAACAGTTTATGCAGATCTTTAGGGTGCACAATGGAAAACAAGATAATGGATTTATTTAAACAAAGGGGTACATAAAGAAAATTCTAGTTACCACAAGTTCTGAAATAAGGTACAATAATATAGCAGGGTTAAATAGAGGAAAAACTGGAAAATATCCCCTATCTACCCCTAACTTCTAACAACTACTACTACCACAAAGTTCCGAAATACAACATAACAAATGAAAAAGGAATCCCGGCATCTGACTAAGTATCCCAAAGCCTACTGGCGCTGAAAAAAAAACAACAACTACGGGCTCAACCAACAGTCCCGCCTAACAGCTGGTCATCCAGAATCTCTCTCAACACAACCAACATCCAGCGAATGATGTTATGCAGCCTCCGGGCCTCGGCATCAGCATCACTAGTGGATGGTCCCTCATCCAATCTCCTCTGGGCAACCTGCTCCACCAACTGAATCCTAGCTCTCCACTCCTCCATCACTACTGAAGTCCTCTTCCTAGAGTCTCGAATCAACCTATCCACCAAAGCTCCCAACTCAGGAATGCGGGAGTAAACAAAGTCTCGGTCCTGGGCTAACTTGCCACCAACACTGACATGTACAGTCTTAGGCATCTCAGACTCTAGATCAGGGGCTGGGGTCTCTGAATCTGGTCTCAAGGGTGAAATCTGCATAGGGATCTCACTACTCTCAGAGGGATCCTCCTCTGGGTCTGAACTAACATACACAGGCTCCTCTGGAGAGGGTGGAATGGGGTCCACTGGGGTACCAGTCAAACTAATCTCGGAATCTGAATCACTACCACTATTGGGATCCTGAGAGAAAACATAAAACAGCAACCAAGAAACAACGTTAGGATTAAATAAAGCTTCCGGCTAACTCACACCCTAATTCTAGTTTCCACTTTAACTAATACACATTTTCCTTAGACTATACCTAATAGTCTAACTCAACTCTACATGAGTCGAACTCTCTAGCGATATAAATATATACCCACAATACCCTTTTTATTCTTCACTTGTCTCAGGGACTAGATCTTGTAGCTCTGATACCAATTTGTGACGCCCTCAATCTCGGGGTTAGGAAACGAGGACCCACACACCTTTAATCTAATAATTATATAAACATAAACCCCGATTAACTACCAACAAGATCAAACAGGATAAAGTATGAGACAAGATTACAACTACCAACCATAAAATATAACTTACAACCCCAAAATAATATATAAAATATACATAGTCGATCCCGACTTGGAACCGACAGATAACCCATTGTATCTTTATAACCTTCTGGCTAAGCACTTTCTCACTCAAAAACATCTCTACCTGCTCTGGCAACTGGAAGCCCTTAACACGATAGGGACCACCAGGTACGCTCTTACACGCAGTGCGCCTAACCCTGGCCATCTTCTTGCTTAACTGTCAAGGTTAGATTAAAACAAAACATATGAGTATAAAACTCAGCAAGTAACTATAAAGCAGTTCTATAATATAAAATTCACAATTTACTTTACCAAACTCAGGGCATTCTACTTTATCAGTTCTAGGTGGCAGATTTCCATCTTTCGGGTTAAGGAAGGGTTATGAAGGAAAAGTGTGGGGCTTTAATGGAAAAAGGCTCAAAGCAGGGTGAAAGCCGACATTCATCACAAATCATTAAAAGATCAAAATAGATCTTTCAGAAAGGAAAGCGACAATATTTTTATTATATGGAATCAATTATATGATCAACAGATTAAAATCAGGGTTCACGAGCTTTAAGCTTTATAATATCACAATCAACTCTTTTCAACGCAATATAAACCATTTTCATTTTCAAAGAATTCATTACTGAGTAGGAAGTTTCCATTCCTTTTTAAAATCAATATAGAACCCTTGATTGGACCACTTTATCTTTCATTTCATTATAATACGGGTGATCAACCCGTACCGACCTCTATCCGGTCATTAAGGTACCATACGGAATAATTTCAGCCTTAAACTGGACTAGCCCCGCTGGCCTCTTATAATGACTGGACTAGTCCCACTAGCCTCTTACGTCCAATCCAATCCATTAGGAATTAGTTTGGAAAACTTTGAGTTGGAAAAAAGAAGGTTTTCTAAATTCATTTTATCATTACCAAGAATATGAAATCATTCGTACTCTTTCAAGTCGAAACTCATTCTTAGATTCAATTTCAAGAAATCAAAGTTAAGGAAATGAATCAAGGATAGGAAAGAGCAATTCTAGGGATCTTGAATCAATGATATCAAGGTACTTAAGTTAGAAGAATCAATATATGTTTCAAGGATCAATAGGAAATATGGTGATCAAGGAATATGGTATCATTACAAGGGGTTCGTAAAGGTAATTATAGGGTTTATAACAGTTCATAGTATGACAATTAATTTGAACAGGAAAGATAGGTTACCAAAGGGTTGAATCAATAAGCTTGTCAATAACAGTTTAATAAGATCAAGACAGGGTATCTCGAATCATTAACATGGGTTCATTATTTTAACTGTTCAATACTCTACATGGTATGAACAATAACCTCTCTATAACCATTTACACAAGTAATGAGAGTTACTTTCCTGAATTCGCTTTCCTGAAGGTTGAACTACTGCCACCTAGTATACCCTTCCCTTTCCTAGCCTGAATGCCCTCACGCTCCGAATATGCAAGTGGTGTTTGAGTAGTATACCAAAAATAGAAGCTATAGATGGTAATATCTTTGAATTTGAATGAGTATTCGGTGTTGCATGCAAGAGAGAGAAGAGAGATGGGGAGAGAGCCGAGAGAGAGAGAGAGTGTTCAAGAGAGAGGAAGAAAGAAAGTGAGGGAGAGGGGGAAGATGCTCACGGGAAAAGAAAGAAGAATTAAGGGGGGGAGAGTGAGTTTATATTTGTATTAGGGCCAAGGGTATTTTAGTAATTTACTAAATCCCTTTTTGTTTGATTAATCCTTTCTTTTTACTTAAATAAGATAGAAATCAAATATTGAATATATCCATCTCTAAAAGTCAAAAATTATTGCAAATGACAATTTTAAGACGTAGATCTCGAAATTAGCTTTCCAACCACTACTAATAATAAATTTTTGAGCGAACGGTTGATTTTATATGATTTTCACAAGTTTATGCTAATAATATCATCAAATCACATAAAAATCAATTTATAATGCAATGATCACCAAATAAATCCGTCCATCATTTTTAGAAAGTCTCTAGGACTATTACGAAGATAACAGAACAAATCTCATGCCTTTATCTTACTCAGATAATTTTATAAAAATGTGCGAAGGTTAAATAAACCTTATTTAAATCAAATAATTCCCTTAAATCCATAAAAATGTCAACAGATCACGTAATCATGCATGCAGACAAGCAAGCACACATAAGAACACATCACAACTCATGTCTGATCATAAAATTTGTCCTTCTTTAATTTTTTTCCTTTCTACGCGTACCGGGTCACGTTCAGCCTGACGGCCCGACGCTCATCAATTCAATTACGCTTCACAATATCGTTATCGACCGACACGTCATTAGAACGCATTACTTTACTCAAGCATTTTATTTCACATAATAACACATAGTTCACATTTTAAATACCTCAATCCCTTTTTAGGACGGGTTCCGTTCTACTTGGCGTCCCGACAACACAGCTTAACTCCTAAGCTGACTCTTTAAATTGGAACGTTTCTATTTACGCTCCTAGATTCTAATATACAGTAAAGACAATTAACCAACACTTAATCACATATTATAATCACATCACATAAAGCATACTTTATTGACTTAATTACGTCACGAAATTCTCAGTCGTCACAAATATAGTCTTAGCAAGGTTCACGGAGGAGTACTTAACCATTCTTGGGAGTAATGCCAAATCTCTATCTCCATAAGAAGTCTATGATGCAGTCACTGAGGTATAAAAAGCTCAACTTAAAGCTTTTCATCTCATTGTTAAAGCTCTAAAACTGCAATTGAATGATCATCAAGACAAAACAAGGAAACTGGTCAAGGACAAGTTAGATGAGATCATTTCTTCTCAAGTGGAAATCAAGCAAAAATTCTCTAGATTTACTGATCAAATGGCCAAGTTTGATTTATCATTTGTAGACAAGAGCATCAAGAATCTCAGAGAGTCATTTATAGCTCTGCATGAAGTTGTCTAGAAGCAAATCACAAGTAATAATGACATCAGGGTCAAACTGGATCAACTCCATCATGCTAGATTTGAACCTTCAGCTCTTTTGATGGAGGGAATTAAGGAAGCTGTCAAGGCCATATTTGGTACTCCTGTATCTTTAAGCTCTCACCGATCAATGTCAACATCTACCAACTTGCAGATTCAAGCTCTCCAATCTTAGTTCTCTACTTTGCAGTCTTCAAATGAGTCATTGAAAACTCAAGTATCACTACTCACATCTATGGTAGCAATTCAACAGGCTGATATCCAGACCCTGGTGGACTCTCATAAGCACCTACAAATGCAAAATTTAGTGTCTTTCGGAGCCATCATGGTTGCACTCAAATTTCCTTTGTCTACACTTCCAGAAGCTATTAGGCCTGCAATCCCTACACCTCTCATCTTGCCTACTAACAAGACTAAGAGGGAGATAGCGGCTAGGGTATTAAGATCATCTGCTCAACAATTTCTCAAAGTCACTTAATCATCCGTCAAAGCTGCTCAAAAAGGCAAATCTAAAAAGTTGATATTGGAATGGAGAGGCTTATAGAAGCAGCTGAGGGACTTAGTCTAAGCAAGGAATTTGATGATTTGCTAAAGGCTCTCAGGGCTTCTCTCAACAACAACTTCATCACCTACAAGAGGGCTTTGGACAAGACTATAAACTTTATAAGGGTGATTTTGATAACCAATGACATTTTTCAGGATGGAAGAATTGTGATCATCATCAACATAAATGACTCAGGTGTAGATAGGTGTATACAGGTGTTGTAATATCCGAGATATCGCGTGTAATTATTTTATCAATAAATGATTATTAAAATAATTATTATGTGAATTATCTGATGATTGGTAGTAATATTTAGATGTTTATATGTGATAAAATGTGAGTATGTTAATTTTAATATGTCCAGAATAAAATATAGAAAATTAAGGTATTTTTCTGGTAATTTTTGGAGTGTTATATGATTTTATATTAATATATGAATTTATTAATTATTTTCTGAATAATTACAAAATTATTTTCTGAATAATTATAAAATTATTTTACAAAGCCGGGAATCGTCCAACCTCAACCATTTTTACCTTTTTACAACCCGAAACTCTTCCGAATATTCCTTCCAAACCTAATCTGGTAATTCCGGACATTTTCGGTGTTTTGACTTTTTCGATCCGGATTACAGTTTGACCCGTGCGCGTCCCGGCGCATAATTTCCGATACGATAATCATTTCGGTAATTCAACAAAACCCGTATTCTTGAAAGACGGGATATTATTACATTATTTTCGTATAAAATATTTTATAAGAAGTCCGGTTTGGATAATTACCCAATACGGGTATCAAAACGGATCGTTTTTGCAGTTACTTAGCGGCTAAGTAACTAATTTATCGATCCAATACGATCTAACAAGAATAAATATTCCATAAATATGTATAGCCCTTATATTATTTTGTTTTATTCATATAAACATAATCGATCAGTAAAAATATAGGATTTACAGAGAAAAACCCTAAAAACGTTGCGTTCTTCATAGTCAAACCTAAGAACGAAGGCGTTATCGAACTCCGATTCAAGCGTGCAATATATCAAATCGAAGCTCTCGAAAAACTCTTTTTGAATCAATCAATTATTTTGGTGCAGAAATCGAGGTCTTTTTCTTATTTGATTATTTTATTTTGAATTAATTATGGATTAAATTATGAAATTTTGTTCTTGATGTTGTTGATATGATTTGATGGCATAATCATGTAGATCTTTTCTTCCTGGTCATTTTGGTATATTATATGCCAAATTTGGAGTTCAATAATATGTCCAAATTGATTGATTCTCGGATTTTAAAATTAGGGTTTATGTGTTTGAATGTTATTAATTGAAAATTAGGCGTTTCCTTGTTAGGGGTTCTTAGATGAAATTGATTTCACCAAGTTATAGATTGTTGAACAATGGTTCGATTGGTATATAGAAGATTAACAAACGATTCTTGTAGCAGCTCAATTGACTTCGCCGGAAAAAGGTTCGAGTTCGCCGCCAGTGAAGTTTCAGGCGCAATTTCCGATCAAAACATGCATTGTTTGTTGATTCTGAATTTTGATATAAGTTCCTGGCACTATTTCCTACGATTCTGCATAATTTGACGTGTTCCTGGATTCGAATAAAGACTTCCCGGCGAGCTTGGGGTCGCCGGCAATGACGACCGCCAGCGTAGGTCGGGTACGACGACCAAATTTCTATTTGGCCCCCGAAATTTTGCATAGTTTGCATATTCAGTATTATGGTTTTAAAAACTTGCAAAAACAAGATTTCAGTTTTAAAATGTTCAAAATTTATATTTCTGTTTATTTAATTTTTAGAAATTTATTTGTTATTATTTTAAAATTCTAAAAATCAATATTTTTAATTTTAAAAATTATTTTAAATCCGAAATTAAATTATAATTATTTAATTAATTAATTTTAAGTGATAATTAATTAATTAATTAATTAATTAATTTAATTATTAATTGATTAATTGATGCAAGTAGTCAGTGAGTGGGAACCAATTGACAAGTGCTAATAACGTTAAAGCGAATTGATAAGGCAAGTGTTCCCATCCTTCTTGATTATATTGCAAGTATTTTGAAATCTCTTCATTATGTTGCGATTATTCCAAATAGTTCTTATTCTATATTGCAAGTAATTTGAAGTACTTAACCCTAAACCCTGATTCTTATTGATCTTGAGCCATAAGTCTAATTCTTTATAAACTATTGATTGTTGAATTCTCAGATGTGAACCACACCTGTACGATACTACTCCACAAATACATATATACCACATACTGATTCTTGATACGGAATTATTCAAAATACGAACCTTTGTGCTTTGTATAATAGAAGACCAATCCTTGTAATTCTTGAACCCTGGGTCTTCTACTTTCTGATTCTTTCTTTGATTGAAAGCCAACCTTTATGATTCCATTGTTATACCTTCTTGGAATTATGAATCACCATGTGCTTCGAAATAAATGTTGTTTATGATTCAGCTTATTGATTTACATTGTTTATCATATTTTTATTCTGGAATTGGATTGTTTTTAAATATGGACTAGATTCGCGATCGGACCAGATTCATGGTCATAATGGGCCAATGTGTGCCTTGGATCCAGTATATAGAGCAAAGCTGGGAGCCTTGCTCGGGGTTAGTGCGTGACTGATCAGCAGCCTAACCTTGGTTTTTAAAAATGAAAATGAATATCCAATTCTAATCATTTCTTATCAGTAAACTTGATTCCTTATATCATTTCAATTGATCATTGTTAATCTCGATGACTATCGTTACGACTTGCAGAGCTAGTTAGCTGACTCTTGCAAATCTGTTTATATTCTTTTCCAGTGAAAAAGGAAACTGGTGGTATCGAGGATCCCTAGACAAGTGTACAAGCTAGGTACCCAGGTTGAGATGGAATAAGCTAGCAGATGATTTTTGGCTTAGTTTGTGTTGATAGTTGTAATAAAGTTTAAACTTCAGTTGTAAGATAAATAAACTGGGATTTGGTATGATTCTAATATAAATAAGGTTGTGGCTAGTGGGCATACTTTAAACTGTTTCGATCCGTGGAATATGGTAAGTAGGGTCATTGCATTTATTAAATTATATTCATAAACAAGTTTAAATATGGTGTGTGTGTGTGTGGTGGACCCCAAACTTCTGACCCGGGTTTGGAGGGCGTTTCAGGTGTCCATAAACTTTCTCGAAAGAAAAAATATGATGATTTTTCATTGTTAATAACGTTAATAAACAAAAATTTTTGTTAATTATTTTTGAATCTTCTTTACCCCATAGAGATATTGAATAGAAGGGAGTATTTTTTTGCCACTATAATTTTGAAAATGAACGTTTAAATGTCCTTCAAAAGTAAGTAAATAGATTCGAAAAAGTCAACAAAGTAATCAATGAAGACACTTTCTTGCTTAAGGAACTACAAAAAGCTCAAGAAGCTGCTTTTCTAGAAGCATATCTCCAGCCAAACAAGGGAGTGGCATACATCTGTCCAATCACCAAACAACTCAAGAATTTCCATGTTCCTAGACACTGTGTCATGGCACACAAGAAGCTCATAATGTCTTTGAAAACTGAGATGAAGACTAAGAAGAACAAGACTTTTGAAGATGAAGAGATGATTAAGATATTGGGGAGATATTTGAGAGATCCTGAAGCCAATTTTCCAAAAACACAAATAATAAGGATGACTTGGATGATGACGAGCCGAAGAAAGATGATAAAAAACCTTCTGGCTCAAATCCAAGTCAATTATCTAAGGCAACTGGTAGCAAAAGTGAAGATAAGAAAGGAGATGACAAGAAAATAGGAGATGAAAGAAGAAGAAAGAAGAAGGAGGATGGTTCAGGATCCAAAAAAATACCCTACCAATCCAAATCCAATAAACTCAAACCCCTAATTCAACAAACTCAAACACTTTACCACCTTTAACCTCTAAGCCTAAGTTTTTGTACAAACATACTGCAAACACCATACTAAAAATACCAATCACTTCCAGCCAATCCACTTTAAATAAAATCTCAAAACTACCTTCTTTCAAGCCACCAATCAAAACTCATTACAAGTCTGTTGGAAGAAAGCCAAAAAAATTGCAATTTACTGAGAGGGCTATCTGGAACTGTTTTAATCAAAATGATTTTCTACCTCTAAACTGGTTCATCATAAATGATGACCACTTTCAACAATTAGCTGAAGAAAGGGTCAAAGTTTGGGTTGTATCATTGAGGAAAGTCATAATTTATTATCAAAATGGTTCCTACACTTTACTTGGCAGGAATTTAATGGATGCATTTTCAACCACAGAAATTAAGAGGGTGATTAGCTAACTGAAGGATAAGGATATAAGTACAATGGCATGGGGAGCTGTATTGGGTGTGTGGTTGATAGTAAGGGAATATAGAAGGGTAAAAGAAAAGGCTGAAAGAGAGGAGAGGGAAAGGAAATATACTGAAGAGATAGATATGTTTGAGCAAAGATCCGAGGAACTCAAGGAAAGGGAAATGGGCTGAATATCTAGGGATGGACATTTTCTAAACATTAAAAATTAGCAGAGTCTCAAGATTCAGAGTTGGTTACTTGAATGGTTATTTATTGGATGAGCGGCTCAAGCTTGTGGAAGATCTAAGAGGAACTGAAATCATAGAGGAACTTCAAGTGCTAGTAAATCTTAAGGACCTCATTAGACAAGAAACAGGTTATGAGAAATTTATGTGATGAATGTACTCAATTGAACTCATGTAATTTATCAGTGTATAAAAGTTGTATTTATTAATCTGTCAATTTGTATGTATTCAATTGGTAACTTGGGGTTAGTCTTGTTACCAGACATGAATTTGTGATAAGCAATCTTCTCACAAACCGGGGGAGATTGTTGTGCAAGACATGCATGTATCATAACAAGATTAAGTCAAATTGATAGCCCTAAGAATTAGTTGTATGATAATCTAAATGTGTATTTTGTATTGTATTACTTGAGTCTGCAAAAATATGAAAGATCAGATTGGAGTATTCTGTAAACAGTCTCAAGCCTAAGAATAAACTCTGGAAGAAGATCAAGAAGATCATGTCTCAGATAGATTGTGAAGAAGCTTGGAGTTGAATAAATCTGTTTTAGGAAAAATGTTCTAAGTCAAGATATCTACAAGTCACAGATCAAGTCATATAGAGAAGTCATTCGAGAACTCCAGAATGACTTATCGAGAAGTCCAAAATAGCTTATAGAGAACTTTCAGAGATATTGATAAGTCAAATGAAGACATGAAGATTGTAGATATCGACAAGTCAAATTATCATTAGAGATATCAAAGATATCTACAAGTCAAAATATATATAGAGATCTTTGAGATATCGACAAGTCATTTCTGCATTAGAGAACTCAGAGATATCGACAAGTCAAAATGAAGATGTGAAGATTGAAGATATTGACAAGTCAATTTTCTCATTAGAGATCTCAGAGATATCGACAAGTCAAAATGCCTATAGAGATCTCAGAGATATTGACAAGTCATCTCTAAGCCAAGTTCACTTATAGAGAACTCAGAGACCTCGACAAGTCAAAACACTTGTAGAGAACTAAGAGATCTCGATAAGCCATTATACTTATCGAGATGTCAGTTCTCTAAACAACAAAATGGAGATCTCGATATGAACTCAAGTACAGAATGTAGATAAGTTAAATATTCAAGTTTATAAATCAACAAACGATCTAATCACTTAGATTAAAAAGTCTACAAAAGCAGTTTGAAGAGTACAAGATCAAAGGCCAAGATTAATTGACAAAGGAAAGTCACAGAAATACATGATTTACAAAGATAAACTAAGCCAGAAATGGAAAGCTTTTGAGATAACTTAAAGTAGGGTTTAGTACATCTTATTGCATGTTGTGTAAACCTATATTTACTAATATATAAAGTAAACACTGGTCCTTTGCTTTTAAATTGTATAAAACAGATCTAGTTTTTCTTGTAGCTCTCTCAAGGAAGAAGCTGAGTTCTTTACTTACAAAGAACCCAGGATTTGTAGCAAAACACTAGCTTGATTTTAATACAAAATTAAGTGAGTTTTGAAATATTGTGTGCACTATTTTATTTCAGCTAACATAATATTACCGCATTTCTAATCTGCTCTGTCAACCAAGTAACAAACATCCAAAAAGCCTTAAAAATATCCAAAACACATTCACCCCCCTCTCTGTTGTATTCATTACCTAACAGAGAAAAATATAACATTTGTGGTTTTGTATGTGTATGCTTTTAATGATGTTCAGGACAGAGTTTCGGTTTGCAAAACTTGTACTGATCTTAGTCAAACTACGTTGCCTTGGTGCATATTAGGAGACTTCAATTGTGTGCTTAGCCTTGATGAGATTTAAGGTGATCGAGAGCACCGGACCCCAGAAATGCAAATGTTTAAAGATTGCCTCATAAATGCCGGGCTTGGGCCAGTGAGAATAGTAGGTGACACCTTTACTTGGACTAACAAGCATCCTCAAAATCTAGTGTTAAAATGCTTGGATCGTATGATTAGTAACCCCTCATGTTTCCAGTCTTTTTCCGATGGAAATGCATTTGTGCAACCTCTTGGTATCATAGATCACAGTCCCATCCTCTATGTTGAACCTATGCAAGTCAAGCGCTATTATAAGCCGGTTCAGTTTTTTAACTTCATAATAGAGACTCTGGGGTTTTATTCCACGGTTTTGAAAGATTGGTCCTCTAATTGTACTGGGAATATGGCTCAATTTAATTTCACACTCAAGAAAGTCAAATTTGAGCTTATAGAATTAAATAAGAACCATGTAAATATTCATTCCAGTGTTCAAACTATTCGCACTCAACTTCTAGAGGTTTAAAATACTCCACTCTCAAATAGAAATCAAATTCTCATGCATGAGGAGAGTGTTTTGATTGACAAGTTAAACTTGGCTCTCCTCCAAGAAGAACACATTCTCCTCCAAAAGGCCAGTTTAAAATGGATGAGCATTGGTAATGGAAATAACTCATTCTTTCACCAACAATGCAAAGTCAATTGGAATCACAATAAGGTGCTTAGCCTGCAAGATGTTGAGGGAAATATGGTTCATGGTCAGCAACCGTGTGCTAATGTAGCTGTCTCTTATTTCAAAAACCTGATGGACAATGCCTCAAATCTGGGCTCTACTGACCTATCCAGTGTATCATGTAACACAGTAAATAAAGACTAGGCTACTATTTTGACATCTTCTGTAGTTGATCTTCTTATTTGGAAATCAAGGGACCTAGCTTTTATGAGGCAGTCAAGTACTTCTTCTCTACTAGTTCTATGACTCTGGGTATCAATTTAATTTTTTTCTTCCTCATTCCTAAAGTCCTTACACCTGCACGTATGTAAGAGTTTAGACCTATATATCTGTGTACTATTATGTATAAATGCATCTAAAAAATCATAGCATCCAGGTTAAAGCATGTGCTTCCCTCCATTGTCAACACAACTCAATTTGTATTCATCCCAGGTTGTTCTATTTCTGATAACATTTTGTTAGCCCAAGAACTGTTCAGGGGTTATGATAGAGAAACTGGCGAGAAGAAGAAATGAAGCCAACATTGACTGACTTTCATGGTTAAGATTCGACAAAAAAGATGTGCTCTTAAAGTGGATTTACACAAAGCTTTTGATACCTTGCATTGGAACTTTATTCTGGTAGCTTTTCACAAAATTTAATTACCCTTCTTTGATGATTTCATGGATCAAAACCTGTTTATGCACTCCTAGTATCTCGGTTAAGCTTAATATAGTCATACATGGCTACTACCAAGGTACTGTTGGCATTCGACAAGGGGATCCCATGTCCTCCTACATATTTGCATTGTGTATGAATATCTTGTCCAGTATGTTAATCCTGACTCCTCAAGGCCACAAACACCATTGGAAATTTAAGGATCTTAATATTTCCCACCTTTTTTTGCTGATGATGTGCTTCTTTTTGCACACAGTTCAAGGAATTCAGTTTTCCACAATATGAATAACTTGGCCCAATTTTCTGCTTGGAGTGGTCTCAACCCAAGTGTGCACAAAAGTAGTAGCTACTTATGCAATTGTGACCCGAACTTTGTTCATTGGTTTGATACTACCTATTTTATACCAAGAGGAACCTTGCATGTTCATTTTTTGGGTGTTCCTTTGATCTTCTCTCAACTGTACATAAACAATTGCATGCCTCTTATTGATAAGATAACCTCAAAGCTGAACTCATGGGCTAACCTCTTGTTGTCATTTCTGGTAGAGCACTTTTTATCAAACATATAATCTGTATAATTCAGGCGTTCTGGAGTAATCACTTTCTCCTACCCCTCAGTTGTACATCAGAACATCCAATCACTCTTGACTAGATTTCTGTGTAAAGGTAATATAAACCACAAGGGTGGAGCCGAAGTTGCTTGGGATTCTATCTGTCTCACAAAGGAGGAGGGTGGTCTCGAGTTCAAGAACATGGTGCACTAGAACAAAGCACAAATAATGCATCACTTGCTTCGAGTTATTACTAAGTCTGATTCATTCTGGGAAAATTGGGTAAATCATACAGTGCTAAAGCATGAACACTTCTGAACCATCAAGCTCCCTACTCATTGTTCTTGGATTTGGAAGAAAATTTTATGCCTTAGGGGTATTGCTTTGTAGTTTATTTCTTACTAAATTGCTGATGGAAATTTGATTTCGCTTTGGTTTGATCCTTGGTTGAGTAATTGTTTTCTACAAAATTCTTCCACCTCCCCCATTATTAGTCAATGTGCTATTCTTGCACATGCTATAGTTAGCTCTATTATTTGTGCAGGATCCGGAAACTTGGCAAGACCCCAACCCGAAGCACCACCATACAGACCCATTGCTTGCTTGTGGCTAGAAGAGTTTAACTCTCCAACTATTCACACACATGGTCGAGACCATATTCTTTGGTATGGGTTGGATGCTTCCAAAGTAAAAACTTGGCACATCTGGAACTCAATTCTTGAAATTGGTGAGGTGGTTCCTTGGCACAAGGATGTTTGGAACAGGTTGAGCATTAACAGATATGCACATCACCAATGGCTATCATGCCATGGATGTCTTAGTATGTTCTCTAGACTTCATAGATTTGGCATTATTAGCATGAAGGACAAGGCTAAAAGCACTCTTACTCTATATTATGCTCAGGTTTATTTTTTAAATATCTGAAGGGAGCATAATGCTAGAGCTCATGATCTAGGCACTTTTGGTCCATCTAAATTGTTGCAAGGCATTGTTATGGACATTAAATCTCGTCTTAGTAGCTCTATTTGGTTTTCTTCTATCATATGTATTAGGACATATTTAGATAGGCTTAGTTGTCTGTAATGGGTAGCTATTTTGATTTTTATCTCTAATCTTGATTAAGATTGGTTATAGATAGTCTTGTCTATGGCCTGTCGTAGATCATAGGGTGAATCCCTTGTATATTCTTTCTTTTCTATTTATACAATTAATTTAGGTAAAAAAGTAATCTAATTTAAGTTGATTCTCATACTCCTCTATCATACTCACCTCACTCATGGGTATAAAAAACCCAAACCTTAAGAGTTTGAGAAGTGGATATCAATTTTTTTTAAAAAACCAAATTGTATAAGTTGTACTTCAATTTCCATTTGTAAAATTTTTGAATAAATAAATAATGGTTAAAGTATATTACGAACAATTGATTTATTAAATAGTAATTTTTCATCAATATTTTTAATATTTATTGTTGTGAGAGAAATTTGGTTACAACACCCTGTGAATATCGTGCTGAAATAACTAATTAACCATTGCTTATCGGTCTTCGAACTGCCGCAGTTACCGTGAAGATGGTGGTGCAACTGCAATGGCATATATGTAAGTGTATAATGTTTGAGATGAATTGGAAAAGATAACGAGTACAAATGGCTGAGAATATCCTTCTCAGGCCGGCCAAAAGTACTCGAAAAATAGTCACTTTGGTTACACGTGCCAATTCGCATAGTTAGTGAAAATTTGAACCCCTTTTCCAACTTCCTACATACTCCATATATATGAATCAAGCTCTATATAGTTCTTTCCGGGTTGGACTCCTGTCCTTGAGCAACAAGTTAAGTTACTGATAAGCCAACATCCAGTCCATAACCGACCCAATTGCTTCCTAGGTGGGCTTCCACTATCCATGCATAACAAAACTCCTTAAATCCTATAAATCCATAAATCAAGAAATTATAATTATTATCTATTATTCCATGTAATTATCATGTAAATAAGAATTATTATCACGTTTAGAGTGATTAAATTCTACCAAAATCCATTTTTTGATGAAAAGATAAACCCTCATTTTTAGGAGGTACAATCCATGCTCAACACTGAAATCGTGATTAGGGGTATACAAACACTCCTGCACCTGCACCCCTCTAACCTGATACATTATAGAGGTACTTTCAGCACCTCTCCTGCCCTCCTAGGCTCCTCCTGGCGCACACATGCTTCTGCCCTATGACCTAGAACCCTGCCGAGAGGCTCCAGCTCTACATAAGTACCCCAAGGATCACATGGCAGATGGAACCCTAATAAGTAGATTTTATATCTACATGAAACGCTTCATTTCAGGCTTAAGTTAGTGTTTTGAACCCAAGTATCTGGTATGGTTGATGTGTTTTTGTGTAATTGCATTGCAGGCACTAGTTGGATGAGGAAAAGAGCTTTACAAGGATTTTATGCTGATAGTAGATCCGATTTTTAAGTCTAGGACATTCTCAAATTGTAGATAATATCATTATCTTCGCGTTGGCAGTTGAATCGCCTAATTCTGACGAGCAGAAATCAAGATATGGCCAAAAGAAGAATTGTCAGAAAATCACCAGAACTCTGGCGAGCCCACGTCCCTGAAAACAGTAAACCGGCGCGCCCGCGCCACCCTTTTTGCCCAAAAATCCTGATTTTAGTAGAAATTGATGATTTTGAGGGTCCAGGTTCACCAGGGGCTAATATAAACCAATAAAAAGATGTTTTTAATAATAAGGAGCCAAGGGAGAGGAATACGAAGACTTAGAGAGCACAAGATGACTACGGAGACGAAGACTTTTGTATTCTTCAATATAGTTGATACTTTGGATGCTTGTTTTCGATTTATCTTTGAACCCTAGTACTCTTGTATTGTTTATTATCATATTTTCATTGGAACCCATGGTGACGATGAGTTCAATTATGAACTAATCTTTGTCATGGGGTTCTAACAGATTTATCTATGGATTTCAATAGTTAATTGTTTTACATCTTTAGTGTGTGGTGATTTATGATTTCCTAGTTTGGTTGTGCTTATTCGTCTTTGATGCGTAGCTAACATCTAATATTGTTTGTTAATCTCTATTGAAGCGATAGTGAATATAGAGGTTTAGAACTTGCCATGCTAGCATAGGTTTATGTATGAATTGACATGCATAATTCGTGGGTAATTTTAACCATCTTATTTACCCTATGTAATCAAGATAGATAACTTGTTCTTAGACCGTTATATTTTCAATCTTTATAGACATATAGGGACTAAGCATAATTGGTGTCTATTCAACTTCTATCTTTATTGTAGATGTTAAATAGTAGGGTATACGTATAACGAAAGATAGCGTATACTAGTTTCGTGTTATCTGATTAGTTGTCATCACCATCACATGCTAAGATTAAAGACATAACTTTGAATGAAGTATTTAATTAAGTTAGAATCCCATATTTCTCATATAAGTAATTCATTCGTGATTCTCTTAGTTAATGCTATTTAGTATAGTCTGTTAGTTAAATTAAAACTCAAATTATTACTTGTCTTAGCATTGAGCGATAACCATACATTATTGCATAAGTGCATAATCTAAGCTTAACTTAAACCAATCCCTATGGGAATGAACTTGACTTATATCTTATACTACTTGTGATCGCGTACGCTTGCGTGTATTTTCGCGTGTATTTTAGTGCGAACAAGTTTTTGGCGCCGCTGCCGGGGACTCAGTGTTAAATTTAGTTTATGTGCTTGTCATCAGTGGTCGTTATAGTTCACTGACTCGGATTATTTTCTTACAAGGTTTAATTTAGTCGTGTGTTTCAGGTACTCTAGTTTTTATTGCAATGGGAGAACCAGCAACAGATACGAAAACTTTGATGGATTATTCTCAACCAAAGATTAATGACATTCAGTCTAGGATTTTCAGACCAGCCATTACTACTAATACCTTTGAAATCAAGTTTAGCACGATTCAATGGGTACATAATTCAGTCCAGTTTGGGGGTTCTCCAATGGAAAATCCCAATACGCACATTAAGGATTTCATAGAGATCTGCGACACCTTTAGGTTCAATGGTGTGTCTGAGGATGTGGTAAAACTGAGGCTGTTCCCATTTTCTCTGAGGGACAAGGCTAAGAGCTGGTTACACTCTCTACCAGCTGGTTCCATTGCTACTTGGGAAGATCTTACTCAAAAGTTTCTCACTAAATTCTTCCCTATGGCAAAAACAGCTAAAATCAGGAATGCTCTTACTCAGTTTGTGCAGCAATCAGGGGAATTGCTAGGTGGAGCTTGGGAACGGTATAAGGAGATGCTTAGGAATTGTCCTCATCATGAAATGCCTGATTGGATGATCATCAATCGCTTTTATAACGATTTGGGAGCACAGTGAAGACCCATGCTCGATGTAGCATCAGGTGGAGCATTATGGGCAAAGAGCTATGAGGAAGCTTATGATCTAATTGAACTGATGGCTACTAATGAATATCAGTATCCAACACAAAGATTGCCACAGGGAAAGGTAGCATGAGTTCTTGAAGTGGATACAACTATGGCTATCACTGCCCAACTAAAGGCGTTGTCTATGAAGATCGATTTTCTGGCTAACTATGGTGTTAATCAGATAACCAGTGTTTATGATCTGTGTGCAGGTTCGCATGCGATGGAGCAATGCGCTATATCTAGTGAATCAGCTCAGTTTGTGAGCAACTTTCAGAGATCGCAAAAACCATTTTCAGACACTTATCATCCTGACAACTGGAATCATCTTAACTTCAGCTGGTGCAACAATCAGAATGTGATACAATAGCCGTTCCAGCAGTTTGGAAACAAGCAATTCAATCCTCCTGGTTTTCAGCAACAATTTGCACCAAGGCAACAGTTTCGGCCAATGAGAATGCAACAACAAACTCATGGAGGTGCAGGTCAATCTTCGAATGAAAATTTTGAATTGGAGGAGTTGAGGCTTATGTGCAAAAACTAGGCTCTTATATGCAAAATCTAGGTTATTTCTATGAATACTCTAGAAAACCAAATAGGGCAAATTGCTAACGCCTTATTGAATCGACCACCAGGAATGATTTCTAGTGATACAGAAGCCAATCCAGGAAAGAGGGAATTTAAAGAACAGGTAAAGGCAATCACTTTGAGGTCTGGAAAGGTCGCGAGCCCCCAAATTCAGCAAGATGAAGATTCTGAAACTCTTGTACAAAATGAAGGCACATCTGAGCCTATATAGAGCGTGCCCGCGTCCTTGCCAATTCCAGCAAATGAGATTGTTGCTGAAAAGGTTGTGCAAAAGGATTTCGAGGTGGAACCAAATAAGAAAGCTGTTGAAACCACTCCTCCTGAGGGTAATACAGGGGAGAAACAAGTCTATCCACCTCCGCCATATCTAAAAGACTTTAGAAGCAGAAGTTTGACAAGCAGTTTGCCAAGTTTCTGAAAGTTTTCAAGAAGTTGCACATCAACATACCATTTGTAGAAGCTCCATAACAAATGCCGAGCTATGCAAAGTTCATGAAAGGTATTCTCTCATGGAAGGTGAATCTTGAGGAGTTGGAAACCGTTGCTCTAATGGAGGAATGCAGTGCTGTGCTGCAACAAAAGTTGCCTCCAAAACTTAAATATCCTGGAAGTTTCACTATTCCTTGCACTATTGGAAACTTATTGTTCGACAAATGCTTGTGTGATTTTGGAGCTAGCATCAATCTGATGCCCTTATCTATCAACAAGAAGCTTGGTCTACCTGATCCAAAACCGACATACATGTCATTGCAACTAGCTGACCGTTTTATCACTTATCCGCGAGGTATAGTGAAGGATGTCTCAGTTAAGGTGTACAAACTCATCTTCCCTGCTGATTATGTAATTCTGGACTTTGAAGAAGATAAGAAGATTCCCATTATCTCGGGGATACCATTCTTAGCTACAGGCCGAACTATGATCGATGTGCAAAAAGGAGAGCTTATAATGAAGGTTCAAAATCAGGAAGTCACATTTAATATGTTCAAAGCAACAAAATTCCCAACTAATGAAGAGGAATGTTTTAAAGTAGTGTGGGTCGACTCTGTCGTAAATTCGGAGCTTGAGCAATTGCCAAAGTTAGATACCTTAGAGAGATCCTTAATAGGGGAATCATTTATTGAAGATGAAGAAGGAGCAGAGCAACTGCTGGTTTTGAATGCACCTTTGTGGAAGAGGAATTTGGATATGCCAGTCGATTCCTTTGGGTTAGCAGAGCTAAAATTTTTTTAGGAGCGTCTCGAGCCGTCTATTGAAGAAGCTCCTACACTTGAGCTCAACCCACTGCCAGATCACTTGAGTTATGCATTCTTAGGTGCACCCCATGATAAGGGGTTGGGATATATTTTTGATGATGTAGAGAGTGGACGGACGGATCCTCTTGTGCCTACAGAAGGTTCTTCTCATGTGTAGCAGGCAGTTGATAGGATGGGTGTTGGTGATGAGCAATACAGGCGATTGACTAGGCGTATGGAGGCCATGCACGACATTCACCGTCATTTTGTTGAAGATTTGACACACACTTTCGGTACTATTTTCTGAGACACTGGTGTCGAGGTTGATTGGCCACCTGATCCTCTACCCGAAGTGGGTGATCCTCCCGCTAACTAGGTATGCCTTGTATCCTTATTATTACCTTTAATGAGGACATTGAAAAGTTTAAGTTTGGGGGTGATAATGTAAGGATTAGTTTGTGTGTGTTTTTATGTGTGTCCATATAGATTCATGTTGCATGTTTAGTTGTATTTCATTCATAATATTGCATGATTGTTCATATAGGACATATTTATTGTGTTATTATGTGAGTTCATATAGTTGCATGTGTATGCATATAACATGATCCCTTAGGTTAGCTATTTCTGATTGATTGGTTGATGTTAATTTGAGTGTAGTGATGTCGAATAAAGGGATGTTTAAGTCTTAATGAATTGATTTGCATGCCCAGAAAAAAATAATTTCACAAGTCTTATATGTTTCTTTTGATCTAGATCTTGATCATAGTTATTTATTTGTTGAGATTTAATCACCTGGTTATGTTTAGAATTTTTGCAATTCTCGTAATGACGTAGGAGCACTGATTTTTAAACTGGAGAAAAGCAGGATTTCTTTGCTAGTTATGAATAAGGCTAGGTGTCAAATGGCTAGTAGTCGGCTCATAATTTATGAGTAGTCTTCGGTTGAATAAGATGGAGCGAAACACACTCATTCAAAAATTGTTGAAAAAAGGAAAAAAAAGAAAAGAAAAAAAGTATATGTTTATGCATAATTGATCAAGGATGAGCTCTTTAATACTCGAGTTATTAAGTTCTAGGGGACTTTGTGCCTAGTGACCTAAGGCTTTGATAGTCTGGGATCCGCTAACCTAACGCTCGCTACATGGGTATTATTATATAAGTCTTTTGGGACCTCATTCATTGCACGGTCATATAAGCATCTTTGTTATGTGTTCAATAATAGCATGAATCCTTGTATAACTCTAGTAGAAAGGAGGTGTTGTGAGTCATTATGTGTTATGGTTATTGATTTAGTGTCGAAAGTATATCTGTTAAGCATCCCACACACGCAAGTTTCTGGTTGTGAGTTAGTTTATCGGATTTATTCGAACTGTGTAAAAAGTCGTTACATTCTTAGAGGCATTGTCTTATTCTTTTGGTTATGGTTATTCTGAGGGGATCGATTGCATTGTCATCTAGTTGCATTTTCACGTAGTTGCATTCATGCATTAGTTTATTTTGTAGTTTTTGAGTCTGTTTATGCTTGAGGACAAGCATTGATTCAAGTTTGGGGGTGTGATAAGTGGATTTTATATCTACTTGGCCCGCTTCATTTCAGGCTTAAGTTGGTGTTTTGGACTCAAGTATCTGGTATGTTTGATGTGTTTTAGTGTAATTGCATTTCAGACACTAGTTGGATGATGAAAGGAACTTTACAAGGATTTTATGCTGATAAGAGGTCGTATTTTGAAGTCTAGGACATTCTCAGCTTGTAGAGAATCTCGTTATCTTCGCGTGGGCAGTTAAATCACCTAATTCTGATGAGTAGAACTCAAGATACGACCAAAAGAAGAATTGTCAGAAAATCACCAGAAGTCTGGCGCGCCCACGCCAGAACTGGTGCCAGTTCTGGGCGCCAGTTCTGGCGCGCCCGCCCGCGCAACTTTTTTTGCCCCATAATCCTGATTTTAGTAGAAATTGATGATTTTGAGGGTCCAGGTCCACCAGGGGCTTATATAAACCAATGAAAAGATGTTTTTAATAACAAGAAGCCAAGGAAGAGCAATACGAAGACCTAGAGAGCACAAAACGACTACGGAGAAGAAGACTTTTGTATTCTTCAATATTGTTGATACTTTGGATGCTTGTTTTCGATTTTTCTTTGAACCCTAGTACTCTTATATTGTTTATTATCATGTTTTCATTGGAACCCATGGTAACGATGAGTTCAATTATGAACTAATCGTTGTCATGGGGTTCTAACGGATTTATCTATGGATTTCAATAGTCAATTGTTTTACATCTTTAGTGTGTGGTGATTTATGATTTCCTAGTTTGGTTGTGCTTGTTCATCTTTGATGCGTAGCTAACATCTAAGATTGTTTGTTAATCACTATTGAAGCGACAATGAAATTCGTGGGTAATTTTAACCATCTTATTCACCCTATATAATCAAGATAGATAACTTGTTCTTAAACCGTTATAATTTCAATCTTTATAGACATATAGGGACTAATCATATTGATGTCTATTCAACTTCTATCTTTATTGTGGATGTTAAATAGTATGGTATACGTATAACGAAAGTTAGGGTATACTAGTTTCGTGTTATCTGATTAGTTGTCATCACCATCACATGCTAAGGTTAAAGACATAAATTTGAAAGAAGTATTTAATGAAGTTAGAATCCCATGTTTATTCTCATATAAGTAATTTAATCGTAATTCTCTTAGTTTATGCTATTTAGTATAATCTTTTAGTTAAATCAAAACTCAAATTGTTACTTGTCTTCGCATTGAACGATAACCATACATTGTTGCATAAGTGCATAATCTGAGCTTAACTTAAACCAGTCCCTGTGGGAACGAACTTGACTTATATCTTATACTACTTGTGATCGCGTACGCTTGCATGTATTTTCGTGTTTGAATTACACCGAACAAACCCCACCTGACGACCCCTTTATATCTGCCAGATTGCAAGATGGATCCATATATCCATTTCCATAAGCCCAAACCCATGCCAAATTCATCTAGTTAATATCATGGAAGCCCAAAAACCACTCATGGGCCTTAAATAAAGCCCATGTGAGATTTTGGTTTAAACAACTACCCCGGTTCCTTGTAGCATAGAATGCAAGAGGAACCAAAGAGGTCACGTTGTCCAAAAACATTTATTGCATTACCTATGAGCTCCTAATCCATAAATGAACTCTCATACAAATTCTGAGATGAGGTTCATTCACCTCACCTGACCATCTTTCTTACCAAATTTAAAAATAGTAATATTAGTAAAACTTTCGTACTAGAAAATTTTAAATACCAAACCCTTTGTAGCTTACTAACGGTACCCTAAGGTTATTACATAATCACCTTACTTAGGGGTGAGGTACATCTACTCTATCAATTCGTTTTATCCTCAAAAAAGTAATTAATTTAAAATATTAATAAATCAATTATTCCAAAAACCAACCACTATTTTATAACACCCCCAAATCCGGGGTCGGGGATTCGGGTTGTCAGGAGTTCCATTTCCCTTATCAATACTTAATCTTAACAGTCAACAAACTACTGAGTACTGTGACCCCATAATATACACACATATACCATAAGTTATAGTCTCGGAGATGAATACCAAAAATAACACTAGTCATTTTATTCCACAATTATAAACCGTTACACCTTAAAAGGGTTTCTGAATAAATTTAAATTTCTTTGCCATTATTACAATTTATATAGATACATAAGTCTGGTACATCAGAAGTTGAAAGTCTATCCTATTGGTAATTTCTACCTCAGCTACAGCGGCATCAACGCTTCCAGAAAACTGTGGAACGTTTCCTAACCGCTTGCGAATTGGAAGCTTGGTCCTGTTCATCTTTTCTATCTGTTGTTGTGTGATGAAAGAAGAAAGCAAGGGTGAGCAACAAGCCCACCGAAATAATATGTATAATAATTAACAATATATGAGCATTCTCATAGTACTCATGAAAGTCTTGGTCAAGAAGAAATGAACCAAGCTGATATCTTAACGTGACCAAGTCGCAAAGTATTCAGTATATATATACATATATACTTTTCACAATTTTTGAAATCCTCTGACATGTATAATATACACAGAGTTCCAGTTTATAACTGTATAAAAATATCATTGCAAGGTGATCTCATATATCTAACCTTGTCTCAACGTTTTTCTGAAAATCTTTGTCATTCATAAGATAATCATTAACTGGATATAAGTTGAAAAGATGAAGTTACAAGATACTCCAATATACTTATATCTTTTCCAAATACTACTTGAACTACCACCGTTCAAGTTATAATCAGTTTCAGAAGTTCATCACACTGATGAGACTACAAGATAAGACTTGAATATATTCAATCTTTGAAATATCATTTGAAAGAAATGAAGTTACGAGATACTTCATTTGATGGAAACACCATTATAATTGTTTAACCCTGTCAATGCTTCGACAATCACCCATCCGTAGCCTTTCGACCCAAATGCTCCGGCTAGTGTTGCAGAAATATCCAACTGGATGATGAACTCATTACGGGAGTTTGCCGCGCCAGGAAGACCACTTACGATGATCAGTCGTAGTAGTGCAACCCCACCATTTTCTACATGTAGAGGAGAACCTGTCGGATTTATTTGTCAACCGAACACTGGACTCCTAAGGAATGGACCGTCTTAGCGGAACTTCCAGGCCATTTGGGCCAATATAATAAGGCTGGGCCGGCGCCACTCGACCACTTACGCCACTCCTAGTTCAGATGAAATCCATGACTCTGAAACGTAAAGCTCGTCCCCCCTTTCTCCAAGTAGAAACTTGTTGATACGGCTCCACCAAGAAGTCGTATCTAGTTGGAAAGGAAAACTCACCGATATTTCCCAGGCGATGCCTGTTAATGGATTAACTTGTTCTAAGAATTTTACTTCCCGAGTGTTGGGTAAGTAATCAAAAACTCTTTTATCCAAATAGCAACCTTGTTGTGAATATAAAACACACCACAGAGCCAGATCCCTCAGATTTTGAGCGAGTATTTAAATCCCCTTCGAAAGGAGGATCTTAAATATAAAAGTGAGTTTTGGGATCCGCCCTAACTTTTAAAATCATTTTGAAGACTCGAAAACATTTTAAAGAATGTTTAGAGTAACGCTGATTTAATAAAATAAATCAGTCCCGATATATTAGAAAATATCTAAATATTATTATTTAAATAATATTCCCATAAAAATAATCCTTATAAAAATAATTGAAGTAGAAGTTTTAAAACTTATACTTAAATGACCAAAGATATACTTATACGAAAGTACTATCTTTATTTGTATAATCAAAAGTAAGTTTGATTATCGACACATTATTCTTTAATAAAATAAAGAATATTAATTAGTAAATAAGCGGAGTCATAAGTCCTTGAATGAATATTCAATAATAATATTCATTAAATAAAATAAACGGAGTCATATGTCCTCGAATGAATATTCAAAATAATATTCATTAATATGAATAAACGAAGTCATAAGCCCTTGAATGAATATTCAAAATAATATTCATTAATAAAAATAAAGTTGTCGAATAAACCATATTCGATTCATAGTTTTGAAAACTATATATATATATATATATATATATAAATATATATAATATACTCGGGAACATCGACTCCCGGTTTTAGAAAATGTTCACCTTTGGGTCCCCTATACTAAGGGTATACGCAATTACTGCTTATCTCTAGCATATGTATTATGCAACTAATAAACATTTGAATCAACAGATATATATCAAGATTACGAAACAGACATGCATATATACCATATCACATGCTCCAATATATCACAAGATTTGCTAATTAACCATCATGCATCTATCACAAGATAATGCATATACATATGTATACATCACAACAACAGTATAACGGGTAGAAAACTTGCCTGAGCGACTGGGGGTGGTAAAAGTCCTGGGATGAGTCTGGTAACCTATAAACCATATATAAGTTGGAATTAAACCAAAGTCGCTTACGAATCTATACTTTAACCAATTAGACTCTAACGCTCGCTTTGCGCTCAACGATTCTCTTAAGTCGCTCGAGTACCCTTGGCTCCACCATTTTTAATAAAATAACCATTAAGAGTTTTAAGGCGATTCTTTCACGAGCACCTTACCAACTGCCTAATCCACTTTCCATAAATGTTTCATACTCCAATTAGTCATTTAAGGTCTTTAACCAATGTTTCAAAGTAAGGCAAGTGGTAATGGTTCGTTCGCGAAACGCCGTTACTTAAAACGGTCGTTTCTCCTAAACCGTACATTGGATTCAAACGAACCACATATCAAAACGAAGCTCATAACATGAACTATCTAATAATGGCAATGGTCAAAACCTAACACTGAGTTCTTGGGTCCTGATGTTAAGAACAAAACAGTCTAAAGTAAATCGGACATTACGACGGCTATGTTTACGCGATTACCAATTTTTATCCTACTCCAAATCAACCACCAATCAACCACAATTCAATCATTCAACCTAACTCCTTTATACAATGCTACAACAGCCCCAACAACTCAATATTTCCAAATTTATACTACTTCCCAACATGAACTAAAAGCTTTACTTAAGTTCTTTAACTAATCAACAAGATTTACAACTCCAAACACATCACAAAACCAACACATCTCTAATTACACAATAATCAAGCTTCCCATGAACCATACCAAACACAAAAGCTCTAAATATACAAAAGTAGGGCTAGGGTATGAGATTATACCTTCCTTGGTGAGTAAAAGTAACTAAGGAGCTTGGAATCACCCTTGAAAGTCCTTACCAAAGCTTAATCTAAACAAAAACTCAAGAACAAAATTTTAAGTTCTTGAAAAACACTATTCACCAAGAACTTTGATGAATTTATTAGCTATGATAATCATGGAATCTTGAGTTTAAACTTATGGCTCATCTAAGTTATGAATTATAGAAGCTAAAGAAACAAACCTCTTGAATTATGAAGGTGTGTAGCTTAAGTTTTGAAAAACTTTCCCTTGCTTTCCATGGAAAAGCCGAGAGCTTTCTTGAAGAAAAGGAAGTCAAGTTGTGTTTTTTGTGATCTGTTTTGCTTGCCTTGGTTGGTTGCTTTGTTTTGATTAATTATTTTTAACCATGGTGAATTTTGTGTGGTTCACAATCAATCAACAACACACTTCTCTTTTGGTCATGCTTAGGTCATCATGCTATGTCATCCTCCTACACTTGTCCTCTTCTTGTTGGTGAGATGCCATCACTCCCCACTAACGCTTTGATTAACTCTTAATCACTTGGCTAATGACCGCTGATTTGTTATACGGTTCCCTTAACTTTCGTCATCGTTTATCGTTTGAGGGATCATACCCGGGATCTTATTACTTGGGTTCCCTTAACCTTTCTCAATACATTATATTCCTTTTATGATCCTCTCTTATAATCCTTGAATTTAAATACTTTTTATCCTGTTACCTTATACTCAATTCTTTCGGTATCTGGTGGATTTTCGGGAAAAATCAAAGTGTTCGAATTTGGATTCTGACGATCTTTACATACACTTATATACCATACAGAGTACTAATAAGATCTCAGAATAACAATAAAAGAACCCCTACATAGTGTGGCATGAAAAGTTTTCTTATTCAGCATAATCAACAAAAACACTATTCATAAGGGTTACAAAAAGTTCAAAAATTTTGGGGTTATTACAGTCTCCCCTCCTTAAAAGGATTCCGTCCCGGAATCAAATAGAAAATAAATGGGGTACTTTTCTAGCATTGCGCTCTCTAGTTCCCATGTTGATTCTTCCACATTATGATTCTGCCATAGCACTCTGACTAGCTTGATCACTTTGTTCTGAAGCACCTGCTCCTTCTTATCCATAATCTTTACTGGTTTCTCCACGTAAGTCAGATCTGGTTGCATATCCACATGCTCGTACTCCACTATGTGTCTGGCATCCAGATTACACTTTCTTAACATTGATACGTGGAACACGTTATGAACTTGCTACATGTTCGGGGGTAGGGCTAGCTCATATGCTAACTTCCCAATACGTCTTAATACCTCAAAGGGTCCAACAATTCGTGGGCTAAGCTTTCCTTTCTTTCTGAACCTCATCCATCCTTTCCAAGGGAATACCTATAACAGTAGGTCCCCTACTTCCTATTCCTTGTCCTTTCGTGTCAAATCAACATACTTCTTATGTCCCTCTCGGGCTACTACCAGCCGTCCTCTGATTAGATCTATTATATCCTTGGTCCTTTGGACCACTGTTGGTCCGAGCATCTTGCGCTCTGTAATCTTCATCCCAACATAAGGGAGATCGACATTGTCTTCCCTCAAGGATCTCATAAGGCGATATCTCAATACTGACATATGATCTATTATCGTAAGAAAACTCAATCCGTGTTAAGTGATCATTCCAATTTCTCTCAAGTCTATTGCACAGACTCTCATCATAGCTTCTAGCATTATAACTTTTCCTTCTCACTACCCATTCTTTTCCAGTTGGTAGTCGTTACTATATTCCGTACATAATACTATACTGGTTACACTTTTGCTCGTTAGCGTTCTATAACCTTTTAATAACCACGTCAACCTTAGTATCACGAACGCGTTAGAATCGGAATACCACCTTACTTGGTACCACTTCATCCCTAGCTGCCTCCATCTTCGAAAGCTTGATCCATTATATAGAAGTAAAGGAATTTGTTGAGAGATCACTATGATCACGAACACTTGTTCTATTGAATAGTTAGTACAGAAGGTGGCCAACCTTTAGTACTTGACAAGCAATTAAACAACATGTGGTATCCTACTAGGCTTCTATCACACAGATAGATAGTCATTCGGCAATACCTCCCCTTCTGGAAGGGTTGTTCTTCTCAGCTTACATAAAATGAAAAGAAGAGAAAAGAACGAACTGAAGAGAATTGTATATACGTAAAAAATTTTATTGCCATAAAATATCTGGCTTGGAATCTACCTCTGAACTATAGAGGTTTGTCATAGGAGAATAAAACATATACGTATATATATCAACATCAAGTATTATAACATCGTATATCACATGCCTAAATATTTTTTTGCTATTCCATCCATCATTCTATGGACCCATGCTCTTCCTCGAGCTTATACACAATCACCTTTGAAACTCCCTCGACATCGAAAATCGAATCTGGGATCTCATTCTAGACATCATCGTTACTAGAATTCTATGCTTGCACCGCAACCTTCCTCGTATAGTAATACAACTCTCTATTGATAAGAAGGAATAAGTATTCAATAGGTAGATAATCTACTTAATTAGTCTATCAATGATAACTTATACACCACCACGACCCGATTAGTGGTACTAAATCGCAACATCAATCCCAATACAACTCTCACGGTTGTAATCGACTCATTACTCGCAGAATCATTGTTGCATTACTGTGGTCCATCGCTGACCTACTGTAGTTATTCATTTTCTATGAAATCTTAATAGCTAACCATACGGAGTCCATACATGTCGTATCAAATTCTTCTAAGGAGGTAACATGAGCACCGTTCATGATTCATGAAGAACACTCCTGAACTTGACGTACATATGACATGAAGCTAATAAAATTGCAGAAGAGTTCAATCAAAACAACGATAGCAGGTTAATACCATTCTTAATCATATGCCTTCAATAGAAGACTTAACTCAAATGTTTGTTTAGTCCTTTTTGAAACATGGTCCTGGCTTATTCTCGAGATAGAACCTTTTAAGATAGATAGCCTGCTCATGGTGATTACACGAATTAAACCTTTACCAAACTATTATTACGGTTGCGTATTGCACAGTCATCAGAAGGAATGTCAATCTTCCAAACCAAAATACAACCTTCACGGCTTCAACCATCATCACTATATTCCTCTGGCATGAGCGCCTATAATTCCTCTCTTACACTTAGAGTGTCGGCCACCTCTTTGGCCTTTCCTGATAGTAAAATTTCTTACAATCAATGTCATTTTAACCACCTTCAAATAAATTTTCTACCTCATTTCAATTACTGCTTATGTGAAGATGTTTTCCTTAAAATCTGATGAGTAAAAAAAAATATCACCATTTTTCCATAAGTTATTGCCTTAGTCTTTAGAGGTTAATCACTATCACGACTGACTCTCAATCATACTTAGGACGTCTCTTATCTTGGGTCCTTCTCGTTTTTACCAATCTCGACCTTCATTGGGTCGATCTATACTTTCTTATGGTTCAACACGTGCCCACCTGACATTATTATACTTACGTCACATTTCCTTTATCAAAATTTCTATTATGAGAACTTGGAATATTACCTTTCTCCTGGTAAAACCTCTAAGGTTATCCTTAAATCGTTCCTCCTGTATTCCCTAGATACAGGGCATATCAAAATACCATTTACTAATACTAGAACCATTGTCTATGTACTTCTGAAAAATTTCTTTACTGATCTTTAAAGGTTGTTGTTACCTTGATCCTTTCCAATTCATACTGTCAAAACTCATGTTGTCCCTATTAAGGGTGGATGCCAACCTTTATGCATTCCACTAGGATTCATTTTAAGTTACCGATGTTCTATCCTTAATTCCACCTTTAAAAAGGTACATGCATCCTTCCATGGATAAATCAAGTCATATATCCCTGATAAGGGTGTCTTATTCAATCATTCCCACCTCGATAGTATATGCATAATTTGGTAACGATAACAAGGATGTTCTGGAAGATATTGGTCGTGTTCAACGTGAACTTCTTCTTAATAATTCCTTAGTTACTCTTGTTGTTTATCTCAACAGTCATCTCAATATTTGGATATCTCTCATACCTGGCGTCTCCCTTTCTGGGTATCATGCCACCGGTCTTACACTTCACATTCTTGAAGGTCACTTCCTTCATCCAATTTTCCTAATTTCTTACTTTCTTGTCTCCACAATCTATCCGCGTCTCATTATTTATCCTTCGAACTATCTCAAGGTTTCCCCGAATCTTTCCAACTTGAAGGGGATACAACATATATATCTCTTATGCCTTCAACCATCAACTTTAACTCATGGTGAATCATCCTCATCCTGACGATCATATACTTTTCTATTTCTATTGCTACGAGTCTTTAGGGTTTCCTCATACCCAACTCCCTTATCATTCCTCAACTTTATTGTCTTTATTTTCCTTTCCACTTCAGTTTCTTTTATTTTCGTTTCTATTAAAACTATTTCATGAACCAACACTACATAAGCATTGATTTCAACATCCCGTCATTCTGGATTCGTGTCCTTCAGACGAACCTTGATGACTTTCAGAACCTAGATTCATGATTCATCATACTTGTCCGCCTTTGATCTGGCTCTAAAGCTTTTACACTATCTCTATAACCTTGGGAAGTACTTTCCCGAAAACAATTGACTAAACTTTAATCGTTTTATTATAACCTCTGGCTCCGTGCCTTTCTTGGTCTTTCACCAGCGGGTGGTCTCTCTCTTAGGAGGGTAAGTGACAAAAACAGTCTTTTGTGATTCGTCAATCATTTAGAATCTCAAATGATTCCTCTATTTCCTTTAGACAGGCTCTTGCCTCGACTGGGTCAGCTTGTTCCTTGGAACTCTGAGAGCTTAGCGACTTAAAGGTCCTGAAAGAATTTCACACCACATTATTTCCTCAAGGTGGTGGTTAGGGGTAAAAGTATAAGTTTTGTTTTAGGCAGGTCCATGGATTGCCCAATAGGAGTACCATCCTGGTTCTTCCTATCTTGCTCGACTTCTATTTTCTCAGTCTAAATATTTCTTCCTACTCCCCATAATTGGGGTCATCTTTTAATTTAAAATCCTCATTTTCCACTTCATTATATTCTGGGTTCCTTATATCTTAATTGCGACCTCCCTGATTATCACATTTAAGGTTTGCCCCTAATCTTATTCCTCGTGGGGGCATAATGCTTGGAAAAATTTTGAGAATCTCTGGATATTTGTCTTACTTACTTTGCTTAAGTCTTTCCCTCGTTCAATCCTTGCATGATTGCAAATTATGAATTCTCAAGTTCTATAAACTTCATGACACTCTCTTAAGTGTTAATAGTGCAATTAATAATATGAACTTATCACAACCAAACTGATCTGAACTGAAATTAATGAATATATACATAACCATTTGTTCGAGGGTACAACAATTGAACACATTAAAGAGAATTACATCATTTGATCTGATCACTTCTATCCCAAAAGTACTACCATAGATAATCATCTAGTCATTAAAACTAATCATTCATAACTTAGGCTAATCCTCCAAAAGCGGTGCTACATGAAACCCTTGTCTGATTGCCCAGACCCTGCACACTATTATGGATCAAGAAATGCGGGCTCGCACGACATCCCTAACCTGCTCCATTAAAGCGGTGATGAGGTCTAAGATAGTTGCAAGTAGAGCTGGATCAATCTGACCCTCAAGGTGGCCTCTAGCTGTAACACGGGTGGTAGCCTCAATCCTTTCCATGCTATAAGCTAATCCTGCCGGAAGTACCTCGCCCTCAATTCTTGGTGCAGTAAGTCGGTCCAACAGATCACTTCTAACATTATGGGCCTCAGACAGGCCACCCAAAGTCATATGATAATTGGCGATAAGAGAAGCCTGAGTGGTAGCATCTAGCAGTCCCTGGGGTGCAGGTGGTGCAGACCCAGGAGATCCAAATGGATAACCAAGCACGGTATCAGGTGATAATGGTGCAAGAGATAAAGGTGGCATTTCCTCAGTAGGTGTTGGGCTCTGTACAAGGGAGGGAACAGGAATTGGTGGAACCTCATGAATGTCTACCAGAACCTCTGGGAGAGGGTCTGCTACTGGTATAATTGATGCTGTGGAAGGCCCCACTCCTCCTGCCCTCATTAACCTTTGTGCCCTTGATAACTCTTCATCCTCTTGTGCCACCCTCGCGGCCATTCTAGCTCTGGTAGTCGCCCTGACTACGATCATCAATTCCTCAGCGGTCCTCTCTTCATTCTTGTCAGGATCCTCCACGAGATCCTCCTCAGCAACGATCCCTTCTGGGATAACATCCTCAACCGCAACATTCTCAATATGAGTCTCATCCGGTCCCTCGTTAGGGTACTCTATTGGATTCACAATTTGATCTCCAATATGTAATAAAACATCCTCATGCTGATGCTCCTGAACCTCAGGGTTCGGTGCCCCACTACCCTATACGAGAACGAACTATGTTACTATCATAATATTTATAAGGGATCCCGTAAGGGTTTTAACTGTCAGTACTACATTAGGTAGCCCGACTATGAACTTGGCAAGAGTTCTTATTATCTTTGTGAACTTATTATCTTAATGTCACATCATCTCTGAGGTTTATAACGCTTGGCTCTGATACCATTTCTGTAACACCCCCAAATCCGGGGTCGGGGATTCGGGTTGTCACGAGTTCCATTTCCCTTATCAATACTTAATCTTAACAGTCAACCAACTACTGAGTACTGTGACCCCATAATATACACACACACACCACAAGTTATAGTCTCGGAGATGAATACCAAAAATAACATAAGTCATTTTATTCCACAATTATAAACCGTTACACCTTAAAAGGGTTTCTGAATAAATTTATATTTGTTTGCCATTATTACAATTCATATAGATACATAAGTCTGGTACATCAGAAGTTGAAAGTCTAGCCTATTGGTAATTTCTACCTCAGCTACAGCGGCATCAACGCTTCCAGAAAACTGCGGAACGTTTCCTAACCGCTTGCGAATTGGAAGCTTGGTCCTGTTCATCTTTTCTATCTGTTGTTGTGTGATGAAAGAAGAAAGCAAGGGTGAGCAACAATCCCACTGAAATAATATGTATAATAATTAACAGTATATGAGCATTCTCATAGTACTCATGAAAGTCTTGGTTAAGAAGAAATGAACCAAGCTGATATCTTAACGCGACCAAGTCGCAAAGTATTCAGTATATATATACATATATACTTTTCACAATTTTTGAAATCCTCTGACATGTATAATATACACAGAGTTCCAGTTTATAACTGTATAAAAATATCATTGCAAGGTGATCTCATATATCTAACCTTGTCTCAACGTTTTTTTGAAAATCTTTGTCATTCATAAGATAATCATTAACTGGATATAAGTTAAAAAGATGAAGTTACAAGATACTCCAATATACTTATATCTTTTCCAAATACTACTTGAACTACCACCGTTCAAGTTATAATCAGTTTCAGAAGTTCATCACACTGATGAGACTACAAGATAAGACTTGAATATATTCAATCTTTGAAATATCATTTGAAAGAAATGAAGTTATGAGATACTTCATTTGATGGAAACACCATTATAATTGTTTAATCCTGTCAATGCTTCGGCAATCACCCATCCGTAGCCTTTCGACCGAAATGCTCCGGGTAGTGTTGCAGAAATATCCAACTGGATGATGAACTCATTACGGGAGTTTTCCGCGCCAGGAAGACCACTTACGATGATCAATCGTAGTAGTGCAACCCCACCATTTTCTACATGTAGAGGAGAACCTGTCGGATTTACTTGTCAACCGAACACTAGACTCCTAAGGAATGGACCGTCTTAGCGGAACTTCCAGGCCATTTGGGCCAATATAATAAGGCTGGGCCGGCGCCACTCGACTACTTACGCCACTCCTAGTTCAGATGAAATCCATGACTCTGAAACGTAAAGCTCGTCCTCCCTTTCCCCAAGTAGAAACTTGTTGATACGGCTCCACCAAGAAGTCGTATCTAGTTGGAAAGGAAAACTCACCAATATTTCCCAGGCGATGCCTGTTAATGGATTAACATGTTCTAAGAATTTTACTTCCCGAGTGTTGGGTAAGTAATCAAAAACTCTTTTATCCAAATAGCAACCTTGTTGCGAATATAAAACACACCACAGAGCCAGATCCCTCAGATTTTGAGTGAGTATTTAAATCCCCTTCGAAAGGAGGATCTTAAATATAAAAGTGAGTTTTGGGATCCGCCCTAACTTTTAAAATCATTTTGAAGACTCGAAAACATTTTAAAGAATGTTTAGAGTAACGCTGATTTAATAAAATAAATCAGTCCCGATATATTAGAAAATATCTGAATATTATTATTTAAATAATATTCCCATAAAAATAATCCTTATAAAAATAATTGAAGTAGAAGTTTTAAAACTTATACTTAAATGACCAAAGATATACTTATACGAAAGTACTATCTTTATTTGTATAATCAAAAGTAAGTTTGATTATCGACACATTATTCTTTAATAAAATAAAGAATATTAATTAGTAAATAAGCGGAGTCATAAGTCCTCGAATGAATATTCAATAATAATATTCATTAAATAAAATAAACGGAGTCATATGTCCTCGAATGAATATTCAAAATAATATCCATTAATATGAATAAACGGAGTCATAAGCCCTTGAATGAATATTGAAAATAATATTCATTAATAAAATAAAAGTTATCGAATAAACCTTATTCGATTCATAGTTTTGAAAACTATATCTATATATATAAATATATATAACATACTCGGGAACATCGACTCCCGGTTTTAGAAAATGTTCACCTTTGGGTCCCCTATACTAAGGGTATACGCAATTACTGCTTATCTCTAGCATAGGTATTATGCAACTAATAAGCATTTGAATCAACAGATATATATCAAGATTACGAAACAAACATGCATATATACCATATCGCATGCTCCAATATATCTCAAGATTTGCTAATTAACCATCATGCATCTATCACAAGATAATGCATATACATATGTATACATCACAACAACAGTATATCAGGTAGAAAACTTGCCTGAGCGACTGGGGTGGTAAAAGTCCTGGGATGAGTCTGGTAACCTATAAACCACATATAAGTTGGAATTAAACCAAAGTTGCTTACGAATCTATACTTTAACCAATTAGACTCTAACGCTCGCTTTGCGCTCAACGATTCTCTAAAGTCGCTCGAGTACCCTCGGCTCCACCATTTTTAATAAATTAACCATTAAGAGTTTTAAGGCGATTCTTTCACGAGCACCTTACCAACTGCCTAATCCACTTTCCATAAATGTTTCATACTCCAATTAGTCATTTATGGTCTTTAACCAATGTTTCAAAGTAAGGTGAGTGGTAATGGTTCATTCGTGAAATGCCGTTACTTAAAACGGTCGTTTCTCCTAAACCGTACATCGGATTCAAATGAACCACATATCAAAACGAAGCTCATAACATGAACTATCTAATCATGGAAATGGTCAAAAACCTAAGAGTGAGTTCTCGGGTCCTGATATTAAGAACAAAAATAGTCTAAAGTAAATCGGACATTACGACGGCTATGTTTACGCGATTACCAATTTTTATCCTACTCCAAATCAACCACCAATCAACCACAATTCAATCATTCAACCTAACTCCATTCATACAATGCTACAACAGCCCCAACAACTCAATATTTCCAAATTTATACTACTTCCCAACATGAACTAAAAGCTTTACTTAAGTTATTTAACTAATCAACAAGATTTACAACTCCAAACACATCACAAAACCAACACATCTCTAATTACACAATAATCAAGCTTCCCATGAACCATACCAAACATAAAAGCTCTAAATATACAAAAGTAGGGCTAGGGTATGAGATTATACCTTCCTTGGTGAGTAAAAGTAACTAAGGAGCTTGGAATCACCCTTGAAAGTCCTTACCAAAGCTTAATCTAAACAAAAACTCAAGAACAAAATTTTAAGTTCTTGAAAAACACTATTCACCAAGAACTTTGATGAATTGATTAGCTATGATAATCATGGAATCTTGAGTTTAAACTTATGGCTCATCTAAGTTATGAATTTTAGAAGCTAAAGAAACAAACCTCTTGAATTATGAAGGTGTGTAGCTTAAGTTTTGAAAAACTTTCCCTTGCTTTCCATGGAAAAGCCGAGAGCTTTCTTGAAGAAAAGGAAGTCAAGTTATGTTTTTTGTGATTTGTTTTGCTTGCCTTGGTTGGTTGCTTTGTTTTGATTAATTATTTTTGACCATGGTGAATTTTGTGTGGTTCACAATCAACCAACAACACACTTCTCTTTTTTGCTTGCCTTGGTTGGTTGCTTTGTTTTGATTAATTATTTTTGACCATGGTGAATTTTGTGTGGTTCACAATCAACCAACAACACACTTCTCTTTTGGTCATGCTTAGGTCATCATGCTATGTCATCCTCCTACACTTGTCCTCTTCTTGTTGGTGAGATGACATCACTCCCCTCTAACCCTTTGATTAACTCTTAATCACTTGGCTAATGACCGCTGATCTGTTATACGGTTCGCTTAACTTTCGTCTTCGTTTATCGTTTAAGGGATCATACCCGGGATCTTATTACATGGGTTCCCTTAAGCTTTCTCAATACATTATATTCCTTTTATGATCCTCTCTTATAATCCTTGAATTTAAATCCTTTTTATCCTGTTACCTTATACTCAATTCTTTCGGTATCTGGTGGATTTTCGGGAAAAATCAAAGTGTTCGAATTTGGATTCTGACGATCTTTACATACACTTATATACCATACAGAGTACTAATAAGATCTCAGAATAACAATAAAAGAACCCCTACATAGTGTGGCATGAAAAGTTTTCTTATTCAGCATAATCAATAAAAACACTATTCATAAGGGTTACAAAAAGTTCAAAAATTTTGGGGTTATTACATATTTGATATTCTTTTTTCAAAAAAATTCAAAATTGGTTGTGACTCTCTCTCTTCTCCTCGTTACATGCGAACAAGTACACACCCATGCCCATTCCTTCATCCAATGACCAGCCACCACGTGTACATGACCCTTCCTTTCTCTAGGTCTATAAATACACCCAATTCTACATCCCTTGTCTCTATTTACCCCTCATCACAAAAACCCTATCCATTCTCCGGCGATTCAAGCTTCAAGACGAAGGCATCACCATCCAATTTTCGTCCAATTTTTTCGTCCAATTTTTGGTACAAACTGCTCCACCTTCCTTAGCTTTATATTCTATATGTATGCACACACACACACACACACCTGCATGCATCACCATCCCTGTGACTAGTTGTAATCGACCATCGATTCTTAGCTTAGATTCATCAAAATACCTTGATAACATGAAATACGTGTGTACTTTAGTATCATCCATGTGTTGATTTGTAGTCATGTTTGTTGCTATGACCATTAGTGTTCTACACCACATGTATGCACACCCAGATCCTTTTGACTATAATTTGATTAATTAGTTTTAAAAATTAAACATATTCCATGTAACTTGCAATTAATCCTAATCATAATCGATATATGACCTTGACCTCCTTCGTTAAGACCTCATCTTACCCCCGCTAGGTAATATAGAGGTCCAGTTGGCCTCTATGACCCCTTGTATGCCGCATATAATGTATGCCCTTATTCTTATATAGAAATTGTATCAAGGCTTCTTATAGAGGAGCCCTCCAACTTATGTTTTAGCATTGACCCGTCACGTGTATGATAAATTTCCACACTCACACTCATCAGTAGCTGGGGTCTCATGACTTACTGTACCCTTAAAAGCCTTTCCAGGGTACGAACCTATCTGTGTACCTCTCTTTTTATCCATTCGGGATTCATTTGCAACCATCTTACCTTGCTTTAAATTTTTGCAGATGTCAAGCGGTTCAGTGGCTGCTAGCTCCCTCAAACCCAACATCGACTATCCCTCAACGAAGGAGAATCTCTCGGATATCAGCTCTATTCTTTCTCCCCCACCTCATACGGTAAGTACTAGGACCCGTTTTAAAGTCAGAATCAATTACCCTATTAACTCAAAAGCCATTACCAAGTTTTCCCCTTCTCACCAAGTCATAGAAACCAAGCTTGTTATCCTAAATTAGACCATATCTGATGAAGAAAGCTCAAGCCAATCTCTTCTCGCCAACCTTGAACAATCCCAGACTTCAGCCGCTCATATAGACCATCATGGACAAACCTATGATGACAGTGAAACAAACTCTTTTGTTTTCAAAAACTCTTCCCTGCTATGTGACCACATGGACACCTCGATGAATAGGGTGAAGTTGGCTAATCTTCTAGCTTCCTGTGACCCCGGTTCTCTTGGTTGTTCCAGCCCGTAGAGAGATGACATAGATTTGATAACTTCGATCCTGAACAATTCATCCCCTCAGCCGTCTTGTCTTCTAGCCACTGTAACATGGGATTAAGAATGCCCCTTCACCCCTTTATCCTTGAGGTTCTCGAACGTTATGACTTGGCCCCGTACCAACTTACCCTAAACTCATATACCGTATCACGATTTGCATGTACATCCTGTACGATCAAGATTTCCAGAAGAGACTCTCAACCCGTGAGCTGAGCTACTTCTATAAATTGAATCCGTCCGGCAAGAACTCAGAGAGCTTCTACTTGGCATCCTGGACTGTTCATGGCAACAAGTGTATTAGGGGAAATAAACTGAAAGGAATATGTCCTAAGTCCAATCATGAATTAGGATTTAGGAATAACTTCCTGTGTAATCTGTTTTTGATTTCATTGATATTAATAAAAGACTTGTTTTGTTTTTATTACGGGCTCTATCTATTTAAGAGTTTAAATAAGATATACCATAGTTTAGAGTAAAGCTTTTATGGATTATGATGAGATCATAATAGTGAGACCTAAAAGATGATAACTCTAAACTTAAATAGTTCCTGATCATAGGATTACTAACTGGTAATTAATAATCCGCAAAGATCGGTACATACTATGCTTGCTTCATTATGAAGGATGTCTGTTCTCATAGACATTTGTGTGGTGACACTATAGCTAGTATGCAGGTGCTTATTATAGAATAAGTTCACTGAACATGACTCGCACAGCTGAACAACTGATGGAGTTCACTCACGTGTCAGCAGTTGTTCACATAGTGATAGTTGTACAAGTATCCTTAGATTTGAGGTCATCATAGTCATCTTGTGTACACTGAACTATGCTTTGGTTTAGTTCTTAGTCTCCAGGGACAATTATTAGGGCTCTACTGGGTATAGGAATTTGTACACGAAGATAGTGTATGATCAATATAGGATCTAACCCTTCCAGTGAAGGAAGCGAATGTTCAAGGCTGATCCACTTATGCTAGTTCAGGAATCTCTGGCCAGAGTGAATGAAATTATAAAGGAGTTTCTAATTTGCATAGAACTACGCATAGTAAATGGTAAGCAAGTGATTAAATTAGATAGGCTTGACACGAGATCCATGCCTTGTATTTAATCGGGACATTGTAGGGTAGAAGGAGTTTATTGTACGGTAACTATTCACTGAATAGGTTCTTGGTATTCTAAGCAGTGAATTCATATTATCCGGATAGTCGCGATATGCTGAGAATTATCCCTCACGATGTAGAATAAATGTGATTAATTAATTAATCATATTTAATAAATTAGAGAATTTATATAAATAATGATAAAATAGTTTTATTATTATTTATTTCTACTATCGGCTTAATATTGAACCTACAGGGTCACACCATAAAAAGAGAATGATTTAATGGTGGATGAATTAATTAATAATGGCTAATAATTATTTATTTGTGAAATAAATAATTAATTGAAAAATTTAATAATTGATTAAATGAGATTTAATTGATTATAAATTAATTAAGAAAAGTTCTTAATATTATTAATTAAGGATTTAATTTTTGGAAATTAAATCAAGAGAGAAAATTATTTCTAAAGTGTTAAGAAAAAGGATTAATAATTAAAAGGTATTTTAATTATTAATGAGAATAATAAATGGGATAATAATAATATTTATGGGAAAATTTCAGCTGAAAATTTTGCCTATAAATATACTATTATAGACCCTATTTTTATTTGAACCCCAAACACCCAAAAAGTTTGGAAAACCCAATTCTCTCCACCTCCTTCCTACTCCTTAACATCGTTTTCTTGGTGGATACCGGTGGAGTGCTTCACACTTGAGGAGCAACTGCTAAGGATCTCTGATCGTTGTCTCCGAATTATTTTAAAGGTTAGATTCGATCCCTCGAATTTTTATTCACGATTTATATGCTTTTATTTGGATTTTATGTGTGTAAAAGTGTTTTACCATGCCCCGCTGCGTTTAAAATCCATCAATGGTATCAGAGCATAGGTTGTATGCATATAGATCTGTGGTAAAAATTTTAGAAATTTATGTGCTTGTATGAATTTATTATGATTTTTACAAGTTATATCATAGATTAATTTTGTCTGATGAGAAATCATTTCTCAGAATAATTTTGAATGTTGATCTGGGTTCTACAAGTGTTGTAGATCGTCTGGGTATTTTTTTTATAATTTTATGATGTATAGATTTTTTATTATGAATTTTTGAAGTTCTTATAATTAAAATCATAATTAAATAAGTATATATATATGTATATTAAGTTATATATATATATCTGCAATATATCTGCTTGTCTGCTGTCTGTGATGCACGTTGAAACAAGAAAAGACACAAAAGTCTGTTGCCGCACGGAGATCGAGAATAAAAGACGGCGGCTGCTGCAGGAAAGGAAAAAAATAAAAAAATAAAGGGGTGTCGCGTATTCCGGGAATGCGTTACACCCTGTGGCGCATTCACGGAATGCGTTACACCTTTTAATGGCTTAAAAGGGCTGTAATGCATCACCGGAATGCGTTACAGGGCTTGTAACGCGTTCCTGTAATGCGTTACAGCCCGACTGTCCATATTAAAATTGATTTTCTGGGAGTTTCGTAACTCCGTTTTGGGCGTGCAATATATCGTTGGATTCGTTTTTCCGAGACGGATCTAATGGACTGATCAATTTTAGTTTATATAAAAGTTTTGAACTGTTTATATTTCCGAAAGTGTTTTAAAGCTGTTTTTAACTGTTTTTAATTGCTTTTAAATGCTTCTTGTGATACATAGAGATGTATAATGCTTAGACTAATGTGCTAGATAATGTAACATGCCTACCTTGATGTTTATTCATGTTTATATATGTGATATATGCTTAGTTTATCATGCGATGATAGATTTAGGTGAACTTAAATTAACATAAGGCGTTTGTTACACAACCTAGTATACTGAAATTGTTTCATAACCTTAATAACAATATTATGAATACAATCATGAGATTCTTGTGTTTATGAAACACGTAATTGAATATGAATTTTTGATATGAGAGAAAGGATGATTCTGTCAACAACAGATTTCTATCTGTAAGAAAGGGTTATTAAGTGACACCTCTTGACAATGCTCCACCCGATCTGGGAATCATCTGATTATTGTTTATTGATTTGAAATATTTAATTTAAAAGGAAGAATCTCTTTATAATATGATTATGATTGTAACGTAATATAATCCCTCTAAAATTAAATAATATCAAGTAGTAATTGGCCAATGACACAACAGGCTTGTGTCGGTCATAGCCTTCCAACATGATAGAAAAGTAGTTCTTATTTTTAAATCATTGTCATTTCGTGCCACAGCCGAGGGCTTTGATTTCGAAGTAAGAAATACTTGTCTATTACATAGAGATGTGTACATTGAATAAGAATCTAAAGGTCGTTATGTGTCACAGCCGTGGGCCTTTGGGGACTGATTCAATTGTACGGAATGTTGGGTTAGACTTGACTTAGAATATTGAGTTTGTCGTGCCACAGCCGTGACTCAATTATTCAAGAGGCTAAAGTTTGATTAGGGAATAACATTAGATGTAATTGACAAGAGTTGTCTGCCTATTGAACATTACATGGCATTTCATGCCACAGCCGGGGTTGTGTAATGGAATAAAGGATCCCTATTCCCACTAGCATTATGAATGCTTAATTTTTCACGTAGGGGGTTGAATAAATTAGATAAACTAGTGGGAGCCACTTATGAATAAAGACCCGATTCATATAGTGTTTTGAAATGAAATCGAATATTTGCTAAGTGTTGTTATGTGTTTATCATTTACATATTTACTTTGTACGTTATGTCTTCTGCACTATCACTCAGGAGCATACTAGATGCTCACAAATTGACTGGTCCTAATTATGCTGACTGGCTTCGAAACTTGAGAATTGTTCTCAGGATTGAGAAGCTGGAATACGTGATTGACTCACCTAAGCCTACTAAACCTGCTAGTGATGCACATAATGATGAACATGTTGTGTATCGTAAGTGGATAGATGATGCAAATGTTTCTCAATGCATCATGCTAGCTTCCATGAACATTGAGCTACAGAAGCAACATGAGCATATGGATGCTCACACTATCCTAATGCATCTACAAGAGTTGTATGATGTGGCGGGGAGGACAACTCGATATGAGATATCGAAGGAGCTGTTCGGTTGTAGGATGTCTGAGGGATCATCTGTGAATGACCATGTACTTAAGATGATCAATTTGATTGAACGTCTTGGACAACTTGGTTTTGCCATGGATGGGGAGCTGAGCCAAGACTTGGTCTTGCAATCACTTCCGAGTTCGTTCTCGCAGTTTGTTGTGAACTTTCACATGAATAAATTGGATGTCAGCCTGCCTGAACTCCACAACATGTTGAAGACTGCGGAATCGAATTTTCCCCCTAAGAAGAGTTCTGTTCTTCTAATTGGTGAAGGTTCCAATCCTAAGAAAAGGAAGAGGAACTCTTCCAAGAAGAAGAAAGTAGGTGCAGAAAAGCCGGTTCCACCAAAAGCTGAAGACCCCAAGAGCAAAGTTGTTTGCTTTCACTGTAACAAGGCGGGGCACTGGAAGAGGAACTGCAAGGTTTACCTTGCAGAATTGAAGAAGAAGAAGGGTAGTGAGACTACCGCTTCTGATTCAGGTATGTTCATGATAGAAGTGAATATGTCATTAAATCAAATTTCTACTTGGGTATTAGATACCGCCTGTGGTTCTCAAATCTGCAATTTGTTGCAGGAACCAAGGAGAAGTAGGACTCTTGAGGAAGAGGAGGTGATTCTACTGATGGGAAATGGAGCAAAAGTTGCTGCTGAAGATGTAGAATCATTTCATTTACATATGCCTACGGGCAAGACTATTATTTTAAATAATTGTTATTTTGTTCCCTCGATTGTGAGGAATATTATTCCCATGTTAGACTTGGCTGGATTTTCATTTATTATTGAGAATAATGAATGTTCTATTCTTAGAAATAATATTCTTTATGGACGTGGTACTTTAAATAATGGTCTGTATAAATGTGACATAATTTACTTCAGATTGAACAAACTAATAAAAGAAAAGGGATGATGAAAATCTCACTTTATAGTGGCACTGCAGTCTCCATTTAGTAGACATGGAGAGAGGACTGCAAATTTGCTAGGAATGGTACACACATATGTATGTGGACCAATGTCTACGCAAGCCATGGCTGGATTTTCAAACTTCATTACTTTCATAGATGATAGATCTGGATTCAGATATGTGTTTGATGAAACACAAGTCTGAGGCCTTTGAAAAGTTCAAAGAATATAAGTATGAAGTGGAGAAACAACCAAACATAGTATTATAATTCTTCGATTAGATCGAGGTGGTGAATACTTTAATGGAGTGTTTCTAGATTATCTCAAAGTAAATGTTATAGTCTCCCAGTGGACTCCTCCAGATTGGTATCTGAAAGGAGAAATCAAACTTTGTTAGACATAGTTCGGTCCATGATGAGCTTTGCAATTCTTCCAGTATTCCTATGGGGTTACGCATTGGAAACCTCAGCATATTTACTGAATAAGGTGCCTTCCAAAATCTGTTCCTCAAACTTCGTATGAGATATGGAAAGAAAGGAAACCGAGTGTTAAACACGTTAAGATTTGGGGATGTCCAGCTTATGTCAAGAAAGTTGACCCAGATAAGCTGGAATATCGATCCGTAAAATGTAGTTTTGTGGGATATCCTAAAGAGACTTTAGGGTATTACTTTTACACCGATCATCGGGTGTTTGTCTCCAGACATGCTACCTTCTTGGAAAAGGAGTTTATCCTTGAAGGAAACAGTGGGAGCAAAATTGAACTTGATGAAGTTCAAGAAGCACAAACTACTACGGATCAAGTGAAAACACCTGTTCTGACTGAACAACCTTTTGTGGAACAGCCCATTCATAGGTCAGGGAGAGTGTCTCGCCAACCTGAGAGGTAATAAGGACTTGTCATTGAGAATGACAATGAGTTGTCAATCATTTGATGATGACGACCCTGTGACCTATAATGAGGCTAAGAGTAGTGTTGACTCAGAGAAATGGCATAGTGCCATGAAATCCGGAATGGAATCTATGTATACGGTATACAAAAGATAGATTATAGCAGATGGCCAGGTGGAGACCTTTAAGGCCAGGCTTGTGGCAAAAGAATTCAAACAAAGGCAATGGATTGACTTTGATGAAACTTTTTACCTATAGCCCTGTTAAAATCAGTTCGGATTTTGCTTGCGATTGCTGCTTACTACGACTATGAGATCTGGTAAATAGCCAGATGGTTTTCTTTCCAAGAGAAATGAAAACCTAGTGTGTAAGCTGCTGCGAACCATATGTGGTTTAAAGCAGGCCTCTCGAAAGATGGAACATTCGTTTTGATGAGACAATCAAAGAGTTTGATTTTATCAAAAACGTAGATGAACCATGCGTCTACAAAAGGGTTAGTGGGAGCGTGGTAACATTTCTTATATTGTATTGAATTAGAGTTGACACACATAACAACATAGCAGACCCACTCACAAAGCTACTTTATGAAAGTCACTTTGATCATCATAAAGACAAGATGGGTATTAGATACCAGAGTGATTGGCTTTAGTACAAGTGGGAGATTGAAAGGAATATGTCCTAAGTCCAATCATGAATTAGGATTTAGGAATAACTTCCTGTGTAATCTGTTTTTGATTTCATTGATATTAATAAAAGACTTGTTTTGTTTTTATTACGGGCTCTCTCTATTTAAGTGTTTAAATAATATATACCATAGTTTAGAGTAAAGCTTTTATGGATTATGATGAGATCATAATAGTGAGACCTAAAAGATGATAACTCTAAACTTAAATAGTTCCTGATCATAGGATTACTAACTGGTAATTAATAATCCGCAAAGATCGGTACATACTATGCTTGCTTCATTATGAAGGATGTCTGTTCTCATAGACATTTGTGTGGTGACACTATAGCTAGTATGTAGGTGCTTATTATAGAATAAGTTCACTGAACATGACTCGCACAACTGAACAACTGATGGAGTTCACTCACGTGTCAGCAGTTATTCATATAGTGATAGTTGTACAAGTATACTTAGACTTGAGGTCATCATAGTCATCTTGTGTACACTGAACTATGCTTTGGTTTAGTTCTTAGTCTCCAGGGACAATTATTAGGGCTCTACTGGGTATAGGAATTTGTTCACGAAGATAGTGTATGATCAATATAGGATCTACCCCTTCCAGTGAAGGAAGCGAATGTTCAAGGCTGATCCACTTATGCTAGTTCAGGAATCTCTGGCCAGAGTGAATGAAATTAGAAAGGAGTTTCTAATTTGCATAAAACTACGTATAGTAAATGGTAAGCAAGTGATTAAATTAGATAGGCTTGACACGAGATCCATGCCTTGTATTTAATCGGGACATTGTAGGGTAGAAGGAGTTTATTGTACGGTAACTATTCACTGAATAGGTTCTTGGTATTCTAAGCAGTGAATTCATATTATCCGGATAGTCGCGATATGCTGAGAATTATCCCTCACGATGTAGAATAAATGTGATTAATTAATTAATCATATTTAATAAATTAGAGAATTTATATAAATAATGATAAAATAGTTTTATTATTATTTATTTCTACTACCGGCTTAATATTGAACCTACAGGGTCACACCATAAAAAGAGAATGATTTAATGGTGGAGGAATTAATTAATAATGGCTAATAATTATTTATTTGTGAAATAAATAATTAATTGGCAAATTTAATAATTGATTAAATGAGATTTAATTGATTATAAATTAATTAAGAAAAGTTCTTAATAATATTAATTAAAGATTTAATTTTTGGAAATTAAATCAAGAGAGAGAATTATTTCTAAAGTGTTTAGAAAAAGGATTAATAATTAAAAGGTGTTTAAATTATTAATGAGAATAATAAATGGGATAATAATAATAATATTTATGGGAAAATTTCAGCTGAAAATTTTGCCTATAAATATTATATTATAGACCCTATTTTTATTTGAACCCCAAAAACCCAAAAAGTTTGGAAAACCCAATTCTCTCCACCTCCTTCCTCCTCCTTAACATCGTTTTCTTGGTGGATACCGGTGGAGTGCTTCACACTTGAGGAGCAACTGCTAAGGATCTCTGATCGTTGTCTCCGAATTATTTTAAAGGTTAGATTCGATCCCTCGAATTTTTATTCACGATTTATATGCTTTTATTTGGATTTTATGTGTGTAAAAGTGTTTTACCATGCCCCGCTGCGTTTAAAATCCATCATAAACATTATATCGCTTAAGCATTGACACGTGAAACACATTGTGAATATGCTGCATATTCACAATGTGTTTCACGTGTCAATGCTTAAGCGATATAATCCTGATTCTAGGCATGTAATAGAGTATGAACCGATAGATATCCAACCTGATTTGTCTTTTGTAGAACAGCCGGTAAGAATTTTAGATCGGCGAGAGAAAGTGTTGAGAAATAAGTCTGTATATTTAGTGCGAGTGTTGTGGAGAAATCCTATGGTTGAAGAATCAACCTGGGAACTTGAAAGTGATATGTTGGAGAAATACCCTCATTTGTTTTCATTGAAGATTCTGTGGACAGAATCCTATTAAGGGGGGAAGGATGTAACGACTGGGAAGTTTACGTCTGTATTTTATCATAATTATAATAAATAAGGTGTGTTAATATGTCAATTATGTGTAATTATCTGTTAAACCCTAACTGTTACGTGTTACGTGCATTCCGTGTCATTTCTGTATTTTTAAGGTATTTTTCAGATGTCTTATTTCGCATTCATAGGTTTCATTTCAAACGTTTTACGACCCAAACCATGATTTTAAAGCCAGTATTTCAAATAAAATAATGGGCCTTATTTTTCATCAAACGGCTTTTACAATCGCATTATTCTGAACATCTAGATATTTTATAAATTTTCTCGTTTTGCGAAAAATGACTTTTCCCGGCCCCATTGGGTGTTAAAAACCCCACAAAAATCACATTTTTATTTTTATAAAATTATAGGACTTTTATTTATACCATTTCTTTGTATTTTTGCATTATTCACAATTTTTGGGAAATTTTGGCATATATATTGTATATATAAAATATTTATAAATTAAAAATTAATACCCAAAAATAATGAAAATTAGGGCCAAATATTTTTATTAGATGTATAATTAGCCCCTTAATTTTATTTAGGAGTATTATTTTTCACACTATAATACCCTAATTATTATTAATTAATTCATTAAAAATCAGAAAATTCTGTAATTTCCCCAATTTTCCAGAAATTAGGGTTTGGTGTTCTTGATTTCAACTGGAAATTTGATCGTGATTCCGACCTCCAAATCAGACATGTGAGTAGTCAATCGAAAGCTCTTGATCTCTACTTTCTATTTCTTTCATCAATTTTGTGTTTTGTTGCTTCGATTTTCAATTCATATTTTTAGGGTTTATGCCCGATTTGGTACTTTTTGATTCTGGGGTTATTTGTTGAAATTGATATTGTAAATAGTTTTATTTGATGATTTCTGATTGATTCCTGCTAGTTAATTTTACTGACGATAGCTAGATATCGTAGTTCGATTTTAGGGTTCTTGAATTGATTTGGGTATTTACAAATCGTTGTGTTTTGGTTGATGAGAGTTATATGAACAGATTGCCCAGGTTGTGTAGATGATTATATGTATTTTTAATTGATTTTTCTATTCCTAGATTTGGGTATTTATAAATCGCCGGAGTTTGCAACGAAGCACGCCGGGTTCTGCTGTATTTTCGTAGGAGAAGGAGCTGTGGGATTCGTCGATTTCAGGGGGAGTAGGGGTTGGGTTGCTGTAGATACAGGTTAGATGTAGGAGCAATTAATCGACCAGAATCGATTCCAGGGAACTCAGATTAGGCTCGCCGGAAACCGGTATTACCACCGGATTCAGGGTTGTTCTCGGGTCAACCCGGGTCTGTTCTTCAGGACCCATTTTCCTGGAAAATTCGACCCAGTTTTGATCTGAAAAACCCAATTGCTGATCCAGGATATCTGTTTCTAGATTTCTAATTAATTAATTGTATTTTATTAATTTAAAAGATAGTTTTATTAATTTAAAAATCAGTTTTAAATTCTGAAAATCTTGATTAATAATTCCTAAATTATATTATTAATTTATAAATTCAAATTTAGTTATTTAATTAATTATTTAACTATTTATCTATTTATTTATTATTTAATAATTAAGTAAATAATTAATAATTAAAGATTAAATTTTTAATCGAATAATACGAGAAAAGATTCGATAATTAGGGGAATAAACGATTGACTCGTAATTACACAGATAATTGAACGATAAGTTCGATTATTATTATTATTATTAGTATTCGGACGATACTTAATTATTTGTAGCGAGTAATTAAATATAGATAGTTAATTTAAATCGTATAAACTGTAATAATAATAGTAATAGTTTAATAATTATGCGGGAAACGCGAATAACTCATGGAAATACGAGTAATTGATTGCTGAATTGAATTCTGATTCGAATAATAGTTTATTTATTCGATAGTTATCGTATCAGCTGAGTGTATCGATTATATATTTGTAAATAATCGATCTAATCAAATAAATAATGATAAGTTGTAAATATTTGTAATAAATTATGATTGATCCTAATAATTAGGAATTAATTATTTTAAATTATTAAAAAATTACTTATTAATTATTTATTAGTTATTTATTTATTAAATACTTAAAAGTGATTACTTATTTCGATAATTAATCAAATAACTTTCAATAAATCATAACATATTCATTTTAACTCCAAAAATTATAGAAAAATTATTTTTGACTTTGATTTGCTTAAATATTTATTTTAGGATTTAAAAATTTGCAATAATTATTTATATTGAATAATAAATTGAATTATCAGTGTTTAATTGATATTAATTAGACCGTTAGTCCGATTTGAGCGAAACGAAAGCCATTTGACTCAGAAAAATAAATCCTTTTTAATTAAAAATAATATGAAGACCTAATTTCTTCAAAAAAAATTAGTTGACTTTATTTACTTGATTATCAATCGAAATGCGTGCCGAGACGAGTCCGAAAAATTTCGGAAAAATGGGAAGTGAGGCAGAAGGTGATTAGTGGAGCAATCAGCGAGTCGATTTTGATTCCAAAAATTATTTTAACTATAAAAATGATTATGTGCTTATGTGCCTATGTGTACTTTGTGGTTAATCGAGTCTTACTTGCCTATATATGTAATATACGAGTCAGTGTCAGCGCATGGGTAGACAATAGGAACGATGTGAAGTCAATTCAAGATGCAATTGAAGTCTAAAATGACTTAACCAGTCTATTTTGCTAACAAAAGTTAAGCCAACAAGGCAGGTTGAGTAGGCGATAGACGAAAAGTGATTTAATTACAGTAAGTCGCGCAGAAGGCAAATTTCTCCCATATTCTACTTTCAGAATAGTAATATTCATTTCGAATTCTTATTGCGCTTGTACTCTTTTAATTCTTTTGTTCATATTTCAAGTCAATTCTTGAAATATTCTCTTCATTTGAATTCATTGTTCATATTCCAATTGTTATTAACAATTATTGATATATTCTGGTGATTAGAATATATCAAAGCATACTGATTGTTTCGGTTGCTATTCCAAGGACTGGATAATAATACTTTGGGATTAAGTTTACTTAATCCTAAGGACCGGGACATAACCGGATCCTTGAGATGGGCCGTAGTGCTTGGTGCCCGACGGGATCTATATAGTGAGATATAGATCTGCACTGTATCCTGGCTGATCAGCAGGGTATAGCTGCGAACTTGAGTCCAGTTTAGTTCGTTTGTGTTCGCCAGTAATGGCCTTCTTTCTATCCTTGCGAGGTTATATCTTTGCAGATATACCCGGGTTACAGATTCATTTATATTACCTTAACACTATTTATATTTTATGGACTTGTTGAGCAATTTTTGGCTCACTCTTTTTGTTGTTATTCACTTTATTGTTTCAGTTAAGAAGGAATATGAAACCCATCAGGACTCGAGTGGTAAAGAAGCGGGTTAAGCCTTGGGATCCTCTCATACCCAAGGTGTTGATCCCAATCCAGAAAGAAAGCTTTGAGTTGCCCGAACAGGTGGAGTGTTGATAGATAGTGTGTGTGTGTGTTTGAATAAAAATGAACTTAGTTTAAAATGAAGTAGACAATGGTTTGTAATAAAGAGAGTTTGTGAGATTTTGAATTTGGTTTGTAATAAAAGTAGTTAGTGGTTCTTGTTTTCATACTTCAACCTAAAAAGATCCTGGTTAGAGGGCGTTACAAATCTTCTTTATTTCTGACATGGGGCGATTTTTTCAAATGAGAGTTCTTTGAACTTGTAAGGTTATGGGTTTTAAGAGAGACCGTTGTGACTCCCTCACTACCTGGAAATTAAATCATTGACGAATATTGATTTGAAGTTTTTTATTCAAGGAAAAATTGGGAATCTCTTTGTGATGGGATCATGATCGTTTTAAAATTAACAAAACCCTAAATTTAATATTAAGTTGATCAGATGCCTTCCAATAAGTCCAATGCGTTAACCCCTAGATCGAAAAGGAGTGGGTCCGCCAAAGAGAAGTACTCCTATCTATTATGGGAGATGTGTTGAAGTATATTGATACTTTTTGACTATTGGGTTTGACTTAACTAAGTTACCCCAATAGGATTGTGAACTTAGAGGTATGGAGTTTGGCGAGATTTATTAGATAAATATAAATAAATGTTGTTCCATCAAGCTATCCAAGAGTTATATAGTTGATATAATTGACACATGTTGTCTACCTAAATAATCATGTTTTAGGAGAAAAGCCAAAGCAGACCTAACACATGATGAAATATAGATCTTGGCTCACTAGAAAGGGTATAGAAGATATTCTTTCCGAATTAATAGTTAGGGCTATTGCTTTGATAAAAATAGTGAGAGATATATATATTGCGAATATATATATATGAATAATCACTTGAATATAATTTAATGATCATCTGTAGACTAAGTCATTTTATGCACTTTAATATTATAGATATCAAATGACAAATAACACAAATAACTTCTCTATGTAATAGTCCTTGAGAAGGACAAGATGACATGAAATAATTTCCTTAATTGACACGGGAACTTGAGGATTGTCCTCAGGTTCAAGGATGTCACTCAAACCCCTCCCTTATTTCTTCTAGATGAGAATGAAACATGTGTTGAACAAAATGCTTACCAGAAGAAAATTGATTATTTAACTGATGTTTCATGTCTCATACTTGTAATTATGAGTGCTGGGCTTTAGAAGCAATAAGGGCATAATGATGCTTATGATATGATTGAGCACCTTCAAAAGATGTTTGAAGGATAGGCTCATCATAAAGATTTGACAATAATATGGCACCATATTTTTGCATTAATGGGAGAATGATATCTGGTTGGACCATATGTTCTAAAGATGATAGGTATATGTACCTTGATATTTTGGATTTCAAGAATAGTCTAGAGACTCAACTTGATTTGATCAAACAATCTTTGAACAACTTCTATTCTTAGTTTGTTAAGAACAAAAGGAATGAGATAAACAAAAAATTCACTGAGTTGTTAAGCATGTTTAGAACTGCTAAAAATAACACGATAAAGGCATGGATTACGTCTATATTGATGATGTACACACGGAATGCAAATGGGAAAGGAAAATGGAAAGGCAAGGTGAAGATTTGATCTTATTCGGTGCGAAACCAAAGTCCAATCCCAATGGGCTTTTGTAACCTAATAGTGGTGTTTCTAAAGGAGATGATTACCATTTCTGTGGAAATAGCTGGATGAATGGAAGTTAAATTATCGAGCTTATTTGGAAGATCTAAAGAAGAAGACTAGCAATGGTCAAGCTTCAGGTATAGGGTTAGAATTGGAGCAAAAGTTGTTGCTCTAGTTGAAGGAACTCGATACCTAATTTTTCCCATAAGGCGAGATTGAGAACTTGATAAATTGTTATTACGTGCATGCCTTTAGCGGATACATTAAGTCAATTTCTTGTCAGGACAAGAAAGGTTTTCATTTTAATTAAATAAACAATAGTTGTTTATTCTATTTTAATGATAAGACTTATAATGTTGCACAATTAGTTAACAATTTATATGTTCCAAGTTGACTCAAATCAAATATTACCTCTAGCATTATCGTTAAGCCATATTAATGAGAAACATATTTTTGAGTTACATATAGATGAATACTTGGATAAATTTGATTTGAATCATACAGAAGATGTGAACATTGTCTCATTGGCAAAATGACTAAAGCTTCTTTTACCTGATCAGGTGAAAGGGCCACCGAATGATTATGACTTATACATAATGATGTAAGTGGTTAAATGCGTATGATGGCAAGGGGGCTTATACTACTTCATAACATTTGCTGATGATTTCAGTAGATATGGATATGTGGTTCTTATGAAGAATAAATCCGATTCTTTTGAAATGTTTAAAGAATATAAGGCCGAAGTAGAAAACAAAACAAGGGAAAATTATATAAGTTTTACAATTAGATCGTGGAGGAGAATACTTAAACCTCAATTTCAAGAGTTTCTTGAAGGAGTGTGATAGTGTATCCTAACTTACTCCTTCTGGAACACCTCAATGGAATAGAGATTCTGAGAGGAGAAATCGTACCTTGTGGGACATAGTGCGATCAATAATAAGTCAAGCGGATCTTTCATTCAGTTTCTAGGGTTATACTCTAGAAACAGCTGTATATACACTTAACCAAGTTCCGACTAAAGCGGTTCAAAATACTCCGTATGAGATATAGAGTGATGAATGTCATTTATGAAAATTTGGGGACGTGAAGCGTATGTAAAATGTCTAGCCTCTAACAAGCTTGGACCAAAATTAGATATATGCTATTTTGTGGGATATCCAAGTGAGACTAGGGTATAGTTTTATATTCCTTTCAAGAACAAAGTGTTTGTTGCTCGGGCCGCTGTATTTTTTGAGGGAGAACTACTTTCTAAGAAAATCAGTGGGAGGATAATACATCTCGATGAAGATCGAGAACCACATGATAATATTGAACCAGAGTTGGAATAAGATCAGGATGTACATCAAAATATTAAAAGTAATCCTATTTAGGAAACACATGTTATTCGTAGATCTAGTAGGATTCACCATGAGTCCGGGAGAAATTATGGATTTCTTTTGATTCAAGATGGTGATGTGATGCTTACGGATAAGGATAAGCCTCACACCTACCAAGATGCTATGAACAGTCCAGACTCCAAGAGATGGCTGGAGGCCAGGAAATCCGCGATGAAATCCATGTATTAAAATAAAGTATTGACTTTAGTTGATCCACTCGAAGGGGTAAAACCTATAGGCTGCAAGTGAGTTTTAAAGAAGAACATGAATGGTAAAGTACAGACCTAAAAGGTGCGACTAGTGGCAAAATGTTTCAAAAAAATTCATGGTATAGACTATAATGAGACTTTTTCACTAGTTACAATGGTCAAGTCCATCAGGATTTTGTTAGCAATAGTTGCTTACTTTGACTATGAGATTTGGCAAATGGATGTCAAAACTGCTTTCTTATATGGGAGCCTTGAACATGATGTATATATGATACAACCTGAGGGTTTTGTCGATCCAAAGTTTGCTAAGATAATTTGTAAGTTGCTTCTATCTATTTATAGATTGAAGCAAGCCTCAAGGAGAATAAATATTCATCTTGATGAAACGGTCAACGAGTTTGGCTTTATTCAAAATGAAGATGAACCATGTGTTTATAAGAAGGTTAGTGGGAGCCATGTGACATTCCTAGCATTATATGTAGATGACATATAACAAATATGGAATGACATACCTTCTCTACAGGCTGTTAAGACTTGGTTAAGACATAGTTTCTCGATTAAAGACTTAGGCGATGCTACCTATATATTAGGGATCAAGATCTATATAGATAGATTGAAAAGATTAATGGACCAAGTTGGAGTACATACATTGATAAAATATTGCATCATTTTAGGATTTAGGAGATAAAGAAATGATATATTTCGATGTCTCATGGGATAGTGATCTCAAAAGATAACTGCCCTCTAAATCATTAGATGATAAGGGCCGTTTGAGAAAGTTCCAGATGCGTCAGCAATTGGATCTATAATGTGTACAATGATATGTATTTATCCTGATGTTTCATATGCTTTGAGCATGATGATCAGATACCAGTCTAATCCAAATGTGGGTCACTTGATAGTTTTCAAGAATATTCTTAAGTACTTGAAGAGGACTAAAGATTTATTTTTAGTGTATGGAGAAGATAGGGAACTGGTTGTAAAGGGTTACAATGATACTAGTTTCTGATCCTACTTTTTGGACAGACAAGGATGATTACGAGTTTATGTCTGTTTTGTGTTTTGTCTAAATATAATTGATGTTAGGTTGAATAGTTCACAACAAGAACATTGATGATTCTATGGAAGCCAAATATATTGATGTTTTCGAAACAGCCAAGAAGACTGTTTAGGCATGTCCTTAAGCAATATCACCTTATTAATGAGATTAATGAGCAAGGAGATATAAATATAAAGTGCCTAGTAATGATAGTGTTGCAGACCCACTTTCTAAGGCTTTGTCACAGCAGAAGCACGATGGTTATACTAGTTCCATGAGTATTAGATACATGGGTGATTGGCTCTAGTGCAAGTGGGAGATCGTTAGTGTTTGTGCCCTAGAGACAACACTATGATGTTTTAGTTAAAGATATTTGGATTATTAATATTTATGTTCTATCGATTATTCCCTTTATAATTTATTAATTATTAATTTACTGCGATATAAATGTTAGATTAATAAATGTCCTTGGAATATGATATGCAATTCTATATCTCTAAGTACGTGACTTAGAAATGAGATTATGAGAATAGTATCAATATTCCTAAAGGTCCCTAGTCGAGTATTATTAAGGGACAATAATAATGCATTAAGACTGGTGTGTTTAATGATTTATGATCACATCTCATTGATCATAGGTGTAGCGATATTAAAGTAAAAAAGACAGGCAGATGTAAATGTACATGGTGCTGGACATACCCAATGTGAGATTCTACATGTCTGTTGTGACATAAGTAATTCTCACAATGATAATGATGTAATGGTCCTTAGATCTGAAGTCATTATAAATCTATACGAGAATTAATATACATTTATTCTATTAAAGTTATCCTTGACCGGGCAATGATAAAAGTGGATATTGGGTATATTATGAATCATATGAGAAATATAAATGATCTAGATGGGATTTAACCCTCCTATTTTAGCAGTGATATTATTGGCCTCTTGTGTGAGCTAGACAATGAAATGCGTGCCCACACTCAAATATTGATTTGATATGATAGTCTACTCATTGATCAAGGAAACCTGGATTAAATATTGATGAGGATAACACATTACATGCCTCTAGTTTAATTTATAATATTTGGTTAAAGGGAGTATATTACATTGTACATTATTCACGAAAGGTTTAATCGATCACCGATTCAATTATTATTACATGGGTAGAAATGATGTATTACTATATGCCGCTAATTGTTTACGATTTTAAATTAGATTTAAAATTCGTTGCCAATGTAATAATAACCTATAGGGTCACACACAAAGAATACTTGAAGGATTATTTAATTTAAATTGGATTTATATTAAATTAAAGTAATTTAAATTATTTATAATATTAATTAAGTTTGACTTAATTAATTAGATAAATAATGATATTCAAATTTACTAATATTAATTATGAAATTTATTTTTTAAATAATTAAGTGAGACTTAATTATAATACAAATAGGAATTTTGAATTATTAATAACTCCTAATTAGTTAAGAGTTATAATTCATTTTTCTACTCTCTATATAATATCTCTTGTGTGGCTGATTTTTTAGTGTGCAAGACTTTTACTAAAACCCTAGCCACCAAGAGAGAAGATGGAGAGAGTAAGAAGAAACGGGTTTGTGCTAGTACACATCCAATCCTTGAGTTCAAGCATTCGTGTGGATACCGATAGAGCGTAGACCGCGAGAGCGGGATGCGTGGTGATTGAACAAGCTTTGGATCTCCATTAGTCAACCAATTGGTAAAGCTTCTTAAGTTAAATAATCTGATCTACGAATTAAATATTTGTTTTTCGCATGGATCCTGCGGTGGGTTTTGAAAATTCTAATTTTTTCATTTTTAATTATTGTTTCCGTTATGTTTATGTGCTGGAAACCCAACAATACCACCAATATAAGTCTGATCAGCTGGCCGTCCACCTGGCAAGTGATCATATGAATAATTGAGCCCCTTCTCATCAGGCTTACCTCCTCCCCACTCCGGCATACTCAAAAGCGCGGAACTGTCAATGGGAGCACTAGGTAGCTGAAGCTGCTCGTGGGCGGGCAAATGAACTCCAACCGCCACACACAGCTTCATCATAATGGACCCATAGGGAATAGAGCCCGTAGTGCTGCCTCGCAAAAACCTCAGAATACCCTGATAAATCACCAACCTGAGATCCACATAATCTCCCTGAAGAATGCCCTAAAATAACTGTGCACAATCCACATTAACATCATGCACGTGAGAAGATGGCATGATGTTTACATAAATAAAAGAATTCCATGCACGTGCAAACCTGTTCATGCACGAGGCAGGGATAGTGACATACCCGTTCATGCCCCTCTTGAACTTCCAGTGAGTCTCTGGCACATACAGAATAGGAACAATCAAATCCAAGTTAAAATCATCCTCCGTCTTAGCATTCCAATCCTCCTGCTCTGGCCTCCTCTCGGGCTGGTTGATCACCCTCTGAATAGCCTCAACACTGTAATCCACCGTCAACCCTCTCATTCACATTCGCATAAAACTCGTGAACAATACTCATGGGCACAGCAGGGGGTGTCTCACAAAAAGAAACCCAACCCATCTCTAGAATCATCTCAAGAAACTTACCATCCCTACCCGATGGCAGAAAACCCTTCTCCTTCGCAATTGGCTTCATCAACAGCCTCGCATACTCCACTTCAGCCTCTAGAGTAGAAAACCTAGGCCTCACATCCCCAACACTTGAAGAATCAATGGTGCTGCTGCTAACTTGGGTTCTTTATCTCTTGGGAGCCATTGAATGTGAATAAGTTTAAGAAAAGAGAAGTGTATAAGAGAGATTTGTATGTTTGAGAATTAAGAAGTGATGGAGAATATTGTGTATACGTGTGTATATATATATAGGGAATTAGAAATTAGTTTTGGAAAAGAAGTGGGATTTGATTATGGGAATAATGGGAGTAATGGGGGTAATGGAATTGATTTGGAGAGGGAAATTCGGCTGTGATGTGATTTTTTTTTGAATTTTTCATTTTTTTATTTTTTTTCAGGTTCTGGGAGCCAGCGCGGCCGCCTCGCCTGACAGCGCGGGCGTGCCATGCTACTGGAATTCCAGCACGGCCGCCCCGCATACAAGCGCGGGCGCGCGCAACTAATTGAAGATCAGCGCGGCCGCCCCGGTTCTCAGCGCGGGCGCGCCGTGCTACTGTAGTTGACACTGAATTTTTTCATTTTTCTAATTTTTTTGGAGTTTTCTTCTTATTTTCTTCTTCCTCTGTCTACTAATTACAACAAACTTGGGTTGCCTCCCAAGAAGCGCTTGGTTTACGTCGCTAGTGTTAGGTCACACACATTGTAGAAGGGGGTTGAATACAATGTTTATTACAATCAAATCGAATATAAGAACTCAAGTAACAGAAAATAGATTTTATTCAACACAATAAACTCTGTTACAATATGGAACTGTCCTATCTCAGTGATGAAAAATTATCACGAGAGCTGCCAGGGTTACAAAGAATAATAGCTTCGATAATGATAACACTTATAGTGTAAACCCTATGCATGTGTTTATATACTACACAATTACAAGATAAATTCTAATTGATATGGAATATAATTCTGCTTCCTAAAATATATCAACTAGTTATCTTTTCTTCCAAGTATTCTATTCTTCATAGAATTCTTTCTTCATGCATAATTCTTTCTGTCTTAGTCTCGATCTTCTTTCCTTTCAAACAGCCGCCTGCCTTATCTGAAAGTCATCTTAAGTCCTGATATTATCTCCTAATAAATATCTTCTGATAACTTAAGTTCTGATAACTTAAGTTCTGATATCTTAAGTTCTGTCTTCAGTATAAGTGCTGATTTCCAGTTAAGTACTGATTTGTCCTATTAAGTAAGATCTGAAAACTAAACACAAATCATATTACACATGAAATTATCAAATATATCTAACAATCTCCCCCAACTTGTAAATTAGTATAATATACAAGTTCAACAGATATTTGATGATGTCAGAAACGTTAAGTACAAATGCATGAGAATTTGACTAGATAACTACAACTTACAGTCCTTTCAGCTTTACCATCTTTAACTTCTGATAACAGCTTCAGTCTGTATACACTTCAGAATTTAAGCAGTTGTAGATCTTTGACTTGGCTTCAATTTCTGATCTCTTTGATATCTGGAGTTATTCTGAGATAGTTCTTCAACAAACATCTCTCAGCATATTCAAGTTCATTAACCATCCTCCTTTTAGGATTTATCAATTCAGCTGTATCTTCACCAGTTTGAAAATAGCTGCTCTGAGATCATTTATCTTAGCTTTTCTTATCTCCTGATCTAGTCTAATCAGATATGCCTTGTCAGACTCTAGATTGAATTCCACAGCCTTATAACCCAGAAAAGTAGTTATAATCTTAGCAGAGTTAGGCTTCATTTCGACAAAATCACCTTTGTGATCTCTTTACTTGGGACAGTATGTGCTGTCAGACTTTACAGAATAAAGCTTCTTCTCTCTTTGAATTTGAGACTTTAAATACCCTGCAACACTATCTTTTAATCTGTCTTTCACTTGAAGTAGGAATAGAACATGTTCCAGTTCCTCAAAATACTTCAGTGGTATAGCATTCTGCCTAATCTGGTATACCCTCCCATCTGTCATAAAATATAACAAGATATGTTTTTTTCAAAAAGGTATGGTAAACCATTTGTACAAATTCAAGTCGATTCAACCTTTCAGAAGTTGCTCCAACACCTGGTTCACTTAAGGAATTTGGATCATTGGTAGTGTTATGTACTCTTCTTTCATCAGAACTACCCAATCCAGATTTATCTCTTGCTTCCTTTCCTGTGACAACTCTTGCTTCAAAACCACTTGTTGCAGTCTTCAAAGGTTGAGCCTGTTTACCTTTGGTGAATCCTGGTAGGAGTATCTTTGAAGGTTTAACATGAGCAATGTCAGAGGTTTCCTTTTCCTTATCATCTGATATCAAGCCAACTTGAGTTATGTCAAAGGTTGTTTGCTTCACTGTCATATCAAAACTTACTACATCTTGATTCTGAACAACATGAGCCATGTCAGAGGTTGTTTGAAAAATCTTCTTTTACATCAGAGTAAAATTAGTATCTTCTTCTTCATTAATTATTTCTTCAATCATGACTGGAATATAAACCTTTACAGGTTCATCAACTTTTTCTTTTCCCTTGGACCTTGGATCAATTTCCACTTGTGATTTGGCTTTGGTTGCCTCTCAGAACTTGTTCTTTCCTTTATCACAATACCCTTAGGCTTTGGAAATTTCTTTTCAACAAAAGAAGCTTTAGATTTTATCTTGACACCTTCTGCTTTGAGTCTAGCTTCTTCTTCCTTTAGACTCTCAAAGTCCATTCCTGGATTTTCTTTAAGAAATAACTGCTTTGAAATTTCTTCATCAAGTTCCAGATGTTCACCATAACTTATCCTTTTACCAGTATCAGAACTTATTCTTCTCCTAGTATCAGAACTTGTTCCTTGACTTGTAATTCTAGCTTTAATTGATGAAAATCCTTTGCCTTGACCTTGACCTCTACCCTTGTTAGAGTTTCCCTGGTCATCATTTCCATCATCCTTTCCTTTCAGTGTCTGAATATATTTGCATTTGGACTTAATCACTTTCTCCCCCTTTTTGGCATCAGCTGGTAAAAGAAGAGAGACAAGCAATTCCACTAAGGATTCGATCTCATTGAGTTGATTTTGGTGAGAAGCTTGATTCTTCAAAATTTCTTCAATTTGAGTTTGTTGCTTCTCCTGAGTTTTCTCAATGTAGGCAATTCTGTCAAAGGCTGGTTTGAAAAATCTGTTCTTTTCAAGTTTCACATTCATATCTTGTTGGATCAAAGTTTCTTGAATTTTATTCACCTTGGCATGAGTTGTTGAGTGTTGACCCTGAAGGTGCCTAGTACTCAATGCAGTAACTCTTAGTTGTGCCTTGAAATCATCATTTATCAGCATTTCATCAGATTTTGCCAGATGCTGAGCAAGAATCTTTTCAGAAGGAACAAAACTAACTATGTTCCATTCCTTAGTCCACTCCTTTCCTCTAGGAGTTTGACTCCAAGGTACTGGTGCTTCCCCCTGTAACAAACTTCTTAACTAATTCAGCTTTATCAACTGTTTGTTGAGGTGCATGTCCTGATGGACCAGCTGCATCAGCATCTAAATTAGCAGCAGCTTCACCAGCAGTTTCTTCATTGGCAGCATCAGAACTTGTAGATCCTGCAGTATCAGTATCCTCTGATAAAATAACAGTATGTGAGGCTATAGAGGCTTCAACGTCATCCTCTAAATTCTGATCTGCAGCCAGGTTCTAATCAACATCCAAAATTGATGTTGTTGGTGGAGTGAGTTGAATTGGTGGAGCCTCCAAGTACAAAACCTCAGGCACAATCAAGTTATGAATATCAATTTCAGCACTTGTACCTGGTTCTTCAGTATGTAATGGATCAACTATAGGTGACATAGGAGGTGTAGGAATTCTGTCTTGAGCAGTTTCTTGTTGTGCAGAAGGAAGTGATTCAATAACAATTGGTTTTGTTGAGATCAGAGATTTCTGATCCCCTTCCTTAGCTGCTTCCACTACATCTGAATCTGACTCAACTATGTCCCTGTGAGCTCTCTGTTTCTTTAATTTCTTTAATGGTGTAGACACTGTAGGAGCTTTATCATTATAATTTAACTTTCTAAGCATTTTGAGGGGCCTAGAACTCCCAGTTACAGTATCTTTCTGAGAAGAAACCTTCTCAGCTTCTACAACAACAGGTTCTGATATGGGAACCTGCTCCTCAGCATCTGATTCATCTCGCAGAATAATTCTTCTTCTCTTCTGTTGAGTCTGAGGTACTTTCTTAGTCCTCTTGGGTTTGGAAGATGAAGGCTGCACTGTAGGATCTGAAGGTAGAGGTTGAGAAGTTTGATGTGTTTGTGTAGAGGTGGTATGTGCTGATGGATGAGGTTCTGATGGTTGAACATCAGGATATAGTTCAGTGTATTTAACTGGATCGTAGGTTATTAAGGCTTGTTTGACAGACAAAGGAACTAGGAGGGGTCTTAACACAGCCTTCTTATTATCAGTAGATAATAAGTCATTAAAAGCTCTTTTAGCTAGTCTGAATGATGAAATTAATTCACTAGCTGATTGGGGCTTATCATCACAACAAAACTATAGATAAGCTGACAGAATCTAGCAAAATAAATAGTATTTCTATCTTCTATCATTCTCTGCCCAATAAAACCTAAGACAACACTTTCATAATCAAGATCAGTTTGATTTATGAGAGCATACCCGATTTGTTGGCTGAATATGGGGATTGCATCGAAATTAGAACATTTGTTGGCAAAAGCCTTGGTTATGCAGTCAAAGAAGAAACTCCATTCCCTCCTTATGTAGGATCTCTTCAACTGACCCAGCTTGGTCAATGTCCTCTCATACCCCAGACTGTCCATCATGTTTTGAAGAACTGGCTCTTCAACAGTAGAATAAACACAGTTCTCAGGCAGCTGCAGTGCTTGTCGAACCGTAGCCAATGTCACGACATGCTTATCATCCCCTGATGAAAAAATAATACTTGGGGACCCTTGAGCACCACCATCATCATATACTCTGCTTCTCCAGAACTCCAGCATTTGAGCACTAGAGCCTGTATCAGGTTCGGTCAGAGCGTACCCAATATCAGAACTAGCAAGAAAGTCCTGAATGAAGTGAAGTTCTGATATGGCTTCTGACTTGCTAAGAATAGCGGAGAAGTTATTAGGAACAAACTTAGCTCCATCAAAAATTACATCTTTTGGTGCCATCTCTGTAAGAAATTAAGTGAATAAGAGAATGTTTGCAAAGTGTTTGTAAAAAGTCCTGAGAGAAAAACAACTTCAGAAAATAAAAGAGAGAGAGAGACAAAGTAAAAGAGATTTAGAATAGAAAAGGAAGTAAAAGATTAGTAAATCTTTTATCTCTCATATATATACTCTCTCCACTCAACAGTTGTATTTTTGAAGCATGGGATACACTTTACACCTGGCACCATGTGAACAGTCAGTAAACGGTTAGAAAAAGAGTTAATGGGCACGTAAAATAAGCAATAATTACCATGCACATGCAGTTTTTCAGGACATACACGTTAACCACTAACCCATAATTATTATGACTGTTTTATCTCATATTAACCAATATTCTGTAAAAATATTATCGTTCAAGTAATGAACAAAAATAAACCAAGTAAATAAATACTGCCACGTCAGCATCAGAACTTGATTATTATCAGGATTTAAAAGTCATCAGAATATGGCTCCTTAACTCTAAAAGTGAATGTGTATTCCTGTAATTCTTCACACAAATACTGATATGGTTTCATTAGAACTTAATCAACAGAACTTCCATCAGAACGTGTCCTCAGAATTTATGCAATCTGACACATAAACTGTTCATCTAAAACAACATTTATCACCACGGTAATTTTTATCATTCATATGGAGTGTATGTGTGTGCATTAAGCTAAATATCAAACAAAGAGTAAAGTCTGATTCATTTCAGTTTATCTTAGAAATAAGGCATAAGTAAGAACTTTACTCAAAATCTGTCATTATTCTGAAGTCTACTTTAGAATGAGTTCATACATGAGTCCACCTAAACTATTTTGTGCTCATTTTATGCATCTTTTGAAATTCTATTTTACAGTGGCTTCTCAGTGTAAGTGAGTCACGACCGCTTATCAGAATTTATGCTGCTATTAGAATATTTCTCCAGTAATCATAGAGTGTGAAAAGTCACCAAGAAAATTTTATTTTTCTTTTCTAATGCATATTACTTAATACCAGCAATGCACTTGGGTCTTCCCTTCCACATTTTTACTCTAGATCTCAAAGGAGTACCTGATTTTTATTTCTTTTCTTTTCTTTTCTTTTCTTTTTCTTTTGATAAGTGAGGCTTATCAGCACTTAGTACATCCACCAGATTTACTAACATCAGAACTTAATAGATAAGAAGCATTATTCTAGTTTTTGACTTAGTAATAAGATACACAAAGTAAACTTAACTAAGCTCAATATCAGAATTTGCTTGTGTTAAAAGATTTCCACATAAACAATTACTTCAAACATGGGATCTTTAGTATATTAAAGACTACTAGGTCAGCATCTAGCACAGTTATCCTCATTGGATTGAATAGTCACTGGAAAACATTCATATCACTATCAAAGTTTAGAAATTCACATCAGACAACAATCAGCATTTAAGTAATTTTCAATTTAAGCACATAATACACAAAGATAGTAATATCTGTAAATACTGATCATAAAGTCTGATGTATCAGAACCTAAACTAAGCAGATTTAGAGAAAGAACCTGAAACCATTCCAAGTTCATTTACCAATCTTATAAATGTAGCTTCACACAGTGGTTTTGTGAAGATATCTACTAGTTGTTGATCTATTGGAACAAAATGCAATTCCACTGTACCTTCATCCACATGTTCCCGTATGAAGTGGTACCTAATGCTGATGTGCTTTGTCATTGAGTGTTGAACTGGATTACCTGTCATAGCAATAGCACTTTGATTATCACAGTAAATAGGAATTTTAGAAAATTCTAACCCATAATCCATTAACTGATTCTTCATCCAAAGAAATCATGCACAACAGCTTCCTGCAGCAATGTACTCTACTTCTGCAGTTGATGTGGAAATTGACTTCTGTTTCTTGCTAAACCAAAAAACCAATCTGCCTCCAAGAAATTGGCAGCTTCCACTTGTGCTTTTCCTGTCAATTTTGCATCCTGCAAAATGTGCATCTGAGTAACCTATTAGCTTAAAGTCAGATTCTCTAGGATACCACAATCCCAGATCAGCTGTACCCTTAAGGTACTTGAAAATTCTTTTCACAGCTGTTAAGTGAGGTTCTCTTAGATCTGCTTGAAATCTTGTACAAAGACAGGTATCATACATGATATCAGGTCTACTTGCAGTTAGATAGAGTAGAGAGCCAATCATACCTCTGTAATTAGTAATATATACTGATTTACCAGTATCCTTATCTAACTTAGTTGTAGTGGCCATAGGAGTGGATGCACTTGAACAATCTTGCATTCCAAACCTTTTTAACAAATTCCTGGTGTACTTAGATTGATAAATAAAAGTACCTTCTTCATTCTGCTTGACTTGAAGGCCCAGAAAATAGTTAAGTTCTCCCATCATACTCATTTGATATCTTGACTGCATCGGCTTGGCAAATTCTTACAAAGTCTGTTGTCATTTGTAGAAACAAAAATGATATCATCAACATATATTTGCACTAAAAGTAAGTCCTTCCATGGTTGAGGTAGAACAATGTTTTATCAATAGTTCCTCTGTTAAATCCACTTTCCAGAAGAAACTGAGCTAAAGTCTCATACCATGCTCTTGAAGCTTGCTTAAGGCCATAAAGTGATTTATCAAGCCTGTAGACATGATTGGAAAATTTGGGATCTACAAAGCCTGGAGGTTGTTTAACATATACCTCTTCTTCCAATCTTCCATTGAGAAAAGCACTTTTCACATCCATTTGAAAGACTCTAAACTTCTTGTGAGCAGCATAAGCCAAAAATATTCTTATGGCTTCCAATCTAGCAACTGGTGCAAATGTTTCATCATAATCAATTCCATCATGTTGAGAGTATCCTTTTGCAACCAGCCTTGCTTTGTTCCTTGTAATTATGCCATCACTGTCAGTTTTGTTTTTGAACACCCACTTTGTACCAACAGCAGACCTGTTCTTTGGTCTTGGCACTAGGGTCTAGACTTTATTTCTTTCAAATTCATTTAACTCTTCTTGCATTGCTTGCACCCAATCAGCATCTTGAAGAGCTTCTTCCACTTTCTTTGGTTCATTCTGAGAAAGAAAAGAATGATAGAGACATTCATTTGATGTAGCTGTTCTAGTTCCGACACCTGCATAAGGATTTCCAATAATTAAGTCAGGTGTATGTGCTTTAGTCCACTTCTTTGCAGATGGAAGGTTCTCTCTAGAACTGGATGCTCCCCCATGATCCATGATGTCTCCATCAACATTTTCTGATGCTCCCCCTGAAATTGTGCTCTCTGAGTTGAATCCTTCAGAATTTGAGTTTCCAGAAATATCAGAACATGAGTTTCCAGAATTATCAGAACTTGGCCCATCAGAACTTGACGAATAAGAACTTGAAGAGCCTGTTGTAGATTCTGATGCTTCTTGAGATGTGGTTGTATCTTCAGTATGCCCCCTGCACAGGTGCATCTTCCTTTGGCGTAGTCACCACAGTTTCAATAACATCAGAGTTTAATCCATCAGAGTTTGCAGTATCAGGATTTAGACTGTCAGGAGTTACAGAATCAGAATTTAAAAAATCATTTTCAAATCTCATCTGATCATGATCATTGAAATCTTCAAGTCCAGTAATCTTCTTATCATCAAAAGAGAGATTCCATGACAACCCTTGTTCTTAAATTGTAGACTCTGAAGGATTTTGTAGAAAGTGGATATCCAACAAAAATTCCTTCATCAGCTTTTAGATCAAATTTGGATAGCTGTTCAGGATGAGTCTTAAGAACAAAACACTTGCATCCAAATACATGAAAATACTTCAGATTTGGCTTCTTTTTCTTCACCATCTCATATGGTGTTTTTCCATGCTTGTTGATAAGTGTTGAATTCTGAGCAAAACAAGCAGTCTGCACAGCTTCAGCCCAAAAGTAGGTTGGCAACTTTGCTTCATTAAGCATAGTTCGTGCAACTTCAATAAGAGTTCTATTCTTTCTTTCAACAACTCCATTTTGTTGTGGAGTTCCAGGAGCAGAAAATTCCTGCTTTATTCAATGGTCTTTGCAGAACTCTTCCATGATCAAATTCTTGAACTTAGTGCCATTATCACTTCTTATGATCTTCACAGAATCTTTGACCAATTTATCCAGTTGCTTGACATGATCAATCAAGATAGATGCAGTTTCACTTTTTGTGTGCAAGAAATACACCCATGTGTATCTGGTGAACTCATCCACTATGACCATAGCATATTTCTTCTTTGCAATAGACATGCCATTCACTGGACCAAATAGATCAACATGTAGTAGGTGATAGGGCTCAAGAATTGATGATTCAGTCTTGCTCTTGAATGAAGATTTTCTTTGTTTTGCCTTCTGACATGAATCATAAGGCCATCAGGAGCAAATACTGATTTTGGCAGTCCTCTCACAAGATCTTTCTTGACTAGTTCATTTATATTGTTAAAATTTAAATGAGAGAGTTTCTTGTGCTAATCCCAGCTTTCTTCAATTAATGCTCTACTCAACAGACAGATTGCAGAACCATCAGTACTTATGGAAAACTTGGCTTCGTAAATGTTAGCATGCCTATAAATGTTACTCAACAGACATATTATGTTCTTATTCTTCCTGCAAAAAGAAGCCAGATGGTTAGAGTTTCCACAGTTATGACATGTTTTTCTAGGAGCATTAGGAACAGGCTTATAATTGTTACTTTTGTTCACACCTTCCTTTCCATTCCTATTTTTCCTAGGTGACTTTACTTTGTTTACATTCTTGACATTTTTCAGCTTATGCTTAAGCTGCTTCTTAGTCATTAAGCCTATGTTAACTTCAGTTGGCTTATCCTGTTTAGGTTTGTCAGAAGTTAATTTCTCCTTAACTTCTGATTTCTCAATATCAGTCTTTGCAGTTACAAACTTAACAGGATTTACCTTTGGTTTTTGTTTAACAACTATAGGCTCAGTTTCTACAGTTCCCTTACTGTTCTTATCATCTCCATAACCTAAGCCCTCTTTCCAGTTTCCACTACTAAGAATATCCTGAGTTGTTCTACCAGAGTTAGTCCAAGTCCTCATAATCTCTCTTTCCTTTTCTAACTCAATTTTTAGAGATTCATTCATTTTTAGCACTTCATCCCTAACATAAAAGGCATCATCTCTATCTTTCTGAGTTTGATGGAACATGACTAACTCTTTTTCTAAATAATCATTCCTCTTTTTATAAACAAGATTTTCAGAAGTTAATCTTTCACATGTTAAAGTTTGATTTTTATAACTAATGAACATGGTTTTAAGATATCTTCTCAACTCAGTAATATCATCAGTATGAAAGGCATAAGTAGTTTGAGGTACCTTTAAGTCAGCAGTATCAGAACTGCTATCAGCATTTGCCATCAAGGCATAGTTTTCCTCATCCTCAGAATCTGAAGCATCTGACCAGCTTTTCTTCTTTGTGACAAGAGCCTTGCCTTTGTCACTCTTCCCTTTTCTGTAATCAGGTGATATGTGGCCTTTCTCACCACAGTTGTAGCATTTAACATTTGAGTAATCTCCTCTGTCAGACTTTCCTCCTTTGCCTTCAGATTTTCTGAAACCTTTCTTATCAGAACTTGCACCTTTCCTGGAAAACTTCTTTCCTCTCCTGAATTTCCTGTATGTAATCTTTGTGATTCCTTTCACTATAAGAGCACACAGCTTCATCATCTCTTCATCAGGGTCTATCTCAGGTATACTTTCAGTTTCTGAGTCATCATCACTATCAGAACTTGATGACTCAGTATCAGACTTTGTGATGAGAGCTTTTCCCTTTCCTTTCTTTGAGGCAGCAACTTTGGGACTTTCCTCCTCAGCCACAAAGGCAACTGTCCTTGACTTTCTTCCATTCCTCTTGTTTCTTTGTTCCATCTCAAGTTCATGAGTCTTGAGCATCCCATAAATTACATCAAGAGTTGTTTCATCAAGATTATAGTTATCTCTTATTATTGTGGCCTTCAAATCCCATCTTTCAGGAATAGCTAACAGGAATTTAAGATTTGAATCTTCAATATCATACTCTTTGTCAACTAGTGACAAATCATTCAAGAGTTTGACAAATCTATCATATAAATCAGTTAATGACTCATCAGGCTTTGAGTCAAAGTGTTCATACTCTTGAGTGAGTATAATCTTCCTGTTCTTCTTGATTGAATCAGTTCCCTGACACCTTGTTTCCAAAGCATCTCATATCTCTTTTGCAGTCTTGCATTGAATTACCCTGTTTGACATGACATTATCAATGGCACTATACAGCAAGTGTCTTACCTTTGCATCCTTTGCAATTGATGAGATATCTTCAGCAGTGTAATCACTTTTCTCCTTTGGTACAGACTTTGTTGGCTAACCTGCAACTTCCACAGAGAGTTTGGTTGGCATATGTGGTCCTTCATTAATCCTGTCGAGATATTCTGGATCTGTAGCTTCCAGAAACATAGCCATCTTCACTTTCCATATGGAATACTCAGAAGGTTTCAACATGGGAACTCTTATAGTCTCATATCGACTATGGGTTACAGTTTTTGGAGGTTCTTCAGTTTTGGTGGGCTTGGTTAGAGTTTCTTCTTCAGACATGATTGATTTTGGATCTTAAACTGTTTGTGTGTTAACAGATGGCTCTGATACCACTTGTTAGGTCACACACACTGTAGAAGGGGGTTGAATACAGTGTTTATTACAATCAAATCGAATATAAGAACTCAAGTAACAAAAAACAGATTTTATTCAACACAATAAACTCTGTTACAATATGGAACTGTCCTCTCTCAGTGATGAACAAATTATCACGAGAGCTGCTAGGGTTACGAAGAATAATAACTTCGATAATAACACTTATAGTGTAAACCCTATGCCTGTGTTTATATACTACACAATTACAAGATAAATTCTAATTGATATGGAATATAATTCTGCTTCCTAAAATATATCAACTAGTTATCTTTTCTTCCAAGTATTCTATTCTTCATAGAATTCTTTCTTCATGTATAATTCTTTCTGTCTTAGTCTCGATCTTCTTTCCTTTCAATCAGCTGCCTGCCTTATCTGAAAGTCATCTTAAGTCCTAATATTATCTCCTGATAAATATCTTATGATAACTTAAGTTCTGATAACTTAAGTTCTGTCTTCAGTATAAGTGCTGATTTCTAGTTAAGTACTGATTTGTCCTGTTAAGTAAGATCTGAAAACTAAACACAAATCATATTACACATGACATTATCAAATATATCTAACAGCTCGCTTGACGTAGAATCCTGAGATCAAGTGGACAATATAACGACACTAACCACCTCAAGGTTTTCCGTATCCCATAGTAATGCTTCAATCACTGTCCATTCACCCTGAATGCTTAGCCTGGATCATTCTAAAAAATCTCCACCGCTCTATGTGGAAACACAGTTTTGAAAACAAACGGCCCTGACCACCTTGACTTCAATTTTCCCGGAAAAAGAAGGAGACGAGAGTTGAACAAAAGAACTTGTTGCCTCGGCACAAATGATTTGAGCACTAGCCCCTATCGTGCCACCTCTTGACTTTCTGCTTATACATTTTGTTGTTCTCATACGCTTGAAGTCGAAACTCATCGAGTTCATTCAATTGAAGTATCATTTTCTTCCCATCCGCATCCATATCAAGGTTCAATTTCTTCAAAGCCCAATACGCTTTGAGCTCTAGCTCTACAGGCAAATGGCATCCTTTACCATAAACCAATTGAAATGGCGACATGCCTAGCGGAGTCTTGTAAGCTGTTCGATATGCCCAAACAGCTTCATCTAGCTTCAAAGACCAATCCTTCCTTGATGGACACATAACTTTTTGTAGAATTCGCTTGATCTCTCTGTTAGATACCTCGGCTTGACCATTAGTCTGAGGTTGGTAGGCTGTAGAAATGCGATGTTTCACATTATATCTTTGCATCATGGCAGTAAACTTGCGATTACAGAAATGCAATCCCTCATCACTGATTATGACTCTTGGAGTTCCAAATCTTGTGAATATCTGCTTGTGAAGAAAATTAAGCACTACTTTTGCATCATTCGTCGACAAAGCCTTGACTTCAACCCATTTCGAGACATAATCAACCGCCAACAAGATATACTGATAATTACAAAATGAGACAAATGGCACCATGAAGTTAATTCCCCAAACATCGAAGACCTCAACCTCGAGAAGCACATTAAGAGGCATCTCATCCCTCTTGGACAAATTACCAACCCGCTGGCATCGATCACACTTCAAAACAAACTGATGCGCATCCTTAAACAATGTAGGCCAGAAGAATCCTGCTTGAAGGATATGAGCTGCTACCTTTTCTCCACCATAGTGGCCTCCATAAACAGTCGAATGACAATCTCGCAAGATCCCCCCCCCCCCCGTTTCGCTATACGGAATACAACTTCTGATGATTTGGTCAGCTCCTTGCCGAAACAAAAATGGCTCATTCCACATGTACCACTTCATCTCATGAAGAAACTTCTTCCTTTGAGCAGAAGACAAGTCTGAAGGCATAATGTTGCTCACAAGGTAGTTCACAATGTCTTCGAACCATGGTTCTTCTTCGTGCACCCCAAACAGCTGCTCATCAGGAAATGACTCATTTATCAATGTGTTATCCTATAAAGTTGCACTTGGATCTTCTAAACGAGAGAGATGATCAGCGACTTGATTCTCAGTACCTTTTCTATCCTTGATCTCCAACTCAAACTCCTGAAGTAAAAGAACCCATCGAATCAGTCTAGGCTTCGAGTCCTTCTTCGAGATGAGATAGCGAATTACAACGTGATCAGTGAAAATTTTCACCTTCGTCCCAAGCAAATAAGATCGAAACTTCTCAAAACTATAGATAATAGCCAAAAGCTCTTTCTCAGTAGTAGTATAGTTCAGTTGAGCACCATTGAGGGTCTTACTAGCATAGTAGACCACATGAAATATATTGTTCTTTCTTTGCCCAAGAACTGCTCCAACTGCATAGTCACTTATATCACACACCATTTCAAACGGCTCATCCCAATTAGGTGCAGTTATGACATGTTCCGTAATCAAACTCCTCTTTAAGCTCTCAAAAGTAGCTAGGCACTCATCATCAAACTTGAAAGGTACATCTTTCTCTAGCAAATTGCACAACGGTTTAGAGATTTTAGAGAAGTCCTTGATGAAACGCCGATAGAAACCTGCATGACCAAGAAAGCTGCGGACTCCCTTAACTGAAATTGGTGGGGGAAGATTTTCAATGACACCCACCTTGGCTTTATCCACCTCAAGACCCTTACTAGAGACCTTGTGCCCAAGAATGATGCCTTGTTACACCATAAAGTGACATTTCTCCCAGTTGAGAACCAGATTGGTCTCAACACACCTTTTAAGAACGACACCAAGATTTTGCAAGCAATCATCAAAAGAATCACCGAACACAGAGAAATCATCCATAAATACCTCCACATTCTGACCAATCATGTCAGAGAAGATAGCCATCATGCATCTCTAAAATGTAGTAGGTGCACCACACAACCAAAAAGAAACTTTTCTGAAGGCAAAAGTACCAAACGGATAAGTGAAGGTAGTCTTTTCCTGATCTCCTGGAGTGATGCAAATCTGATTATATCCCGAATAGCCATCCAGAATACAATAGTATTCATGCCCAGCAAACTTGTCAAGCATCTGATCAATAAACGGAAGAGGGAAGTGATCTTTCCTTATGGCCTTGTTCAACTTCCTGTAATCCATGCAAACTATCGATCCCGTGACTGTTCGAGTAGGAATGAGCTCATACTTCTCATTAGCAACCAATGTGATGCCTCCTTTCTTCAGCACACACTAAACTGGGCTCACCCAAGAACTGTCAAAAATAGGATAGATGATCCCTGCATCTATCCACTTGAGAATTTCCTTCTTCACAACCTCTTTCATCTTCAGATTTAGCCTTCTCTATTGTTCAACAATTGACTTGCTTCCTTTCTCTAGCAGAACTTTATGCGTACAATAAAAAGGGCTGATTCCCTTGATATCTGTTATAGTTTATCTAATTGCCAATTTAAACTCTCTCAGAATTCTCAATAGCTTTTCCTCATCACTACCTGAAAGGTCAGATGTAATAATAACATGCAAAGTAGATGCATTACCTAAGAACGCATACCTTAAGTGTTCAGGCAATGGTTTAAACTCGATTATAAGAGCTTCCTCAATAGATGGCTTGAGGTGCTTTGGAGAATTTTTCAGCTCTTCCAATCCAAGAGAATTAAAAGGCATATCCAGCCTTCGCTTCCAAGGAGAAGCATTCAAATACTGCAACTACTCATCACCTTCATCATCTTCACTATCTGAATTCCCCAACAAGGCCTTCACTAAGGCATCAGACCTTAGCATTTGATCAAGTTCTGAAGTAACCACAAAATCGACCAATTCCACTTTTAAGCACTCCTCATTATCGGTAGGGAATTTCATGGTATTGAAAATATTAAAAGTCACATCCTGATCCAGTACTCGCATGGTGAGCTCACCCTTCCGCACATCAATTAAGCTTCGGCCCGTAGCCAATAATGGTCTTCCCAAGATTATGGGATCTTCTTATCCTCCTCAAAATCAAGAATTACAAAATCAGCCGGGAAGATGAGATTGTCCACTTTGACCAAGACATCCTCCATAATGCATCGTGGATATGTAATAGAATGATCGGCCAACTGCAAGGACATATAAGTAGGCTTAGGATCAGTTAAGTCCAACGACATTCTGGGCCACACCCAATGTCATTAAATATTAATTCAATCCACTAAAGAATTAATATTTACACTAGCTTTCCTAATTCCGTAAATCAATCATTTAATTCGGCTCCCATATTAACTGCTTATTAAATTCCCCATGTTTAAGATGCGATATCCCAAATTTTCAGCTATTATTATTTTTATTCCTTGAATATATTTTTGATTTTTTGATTTAAAAGGAATAAAATTTTGGATATTTTATTCCTGTTTGACGTGTTTGTTTTATTAAATGGTAATGTGCTAAGTGGTAGTTGGTCTCAATCCTTGTTATTATTGTGAAAGTACTTAATTTTTTACAATTTAAAAATTTTATCTGAAAGCTGATTATTTTATCGATCTCGGCAAAACTGAGTGTGTTTTACTCGCCTCAATATTTTATCCATGTCAGAAATATTATTTGGTATTTTAACCGTGTTCACCCGGGTATAGGGTGAGGTTTACAAATATTTAAAAGTAATATTTTACAACTATTTTGATATGTGTTAAATGAATAGTTATATGTTTAATCTTATTTAAAATGTGTTTGACCATGATTTAACATGCGGTGGATTTGTATGTAGTTCTATAAGAACCAGAGTATTTTACGGATATTCATTATGTGTTTAAAATGCATTTGTATGAAATTACCCGCAAACTAGACGTGTGTTAAAGTGCATTTTTATCGAGGTACTTGTTTTATCTCGTTTTGTGGGCGTTTGTATATATATATATATATGTATTTTTCGGGTTTACTATTAATTTAGAAAATATTTTGGTTTTATAAAAATCATCGGACCGGACGTCAAACCCCACAAAAATCAGACTTTTATTTTTATAAAATCGTGGTACTTCCAAATATTTTATATTTTTACATTTTTGGAATAATCATAATTTTTAGATAATTTTGGTATAAATTTTATATTTATTTAATTAAATATTATTCCCTGCTAATTATTAATTTTGGTCTAATTGATTTGAATTGATTTTTAATTAAAAGAAAAAGAAAACAAAAAAAAGAAGAAAAACGTGGTAAAATCATAATCTACTGTAATAACCCCGATTTTTGGAATTTTTGAAACCTTTATGAATAGTGATTTTGCTGATTAAGGAAATTTTTCATGCCACACTATATAGGAGTACTGTTATAGAAATTCTAAGATCTTATTAGTACTTTATATGAGATATAAGTATATGTAAAGATCGTCAGAATCCAAATTCGAACACTTTGATTTGTCCCGAAAATCCACCAGATACCGAAAGAATTGAGTATAAGGTAACATGATTAAAAGGATTTAAATTCAAGGATTTTAAGAGAGGATCATAAAAGTAATATAAAATATTGAGAAAGGTTTAGGGGAACCCAAGTAATAAGATCCCGGATATGATCCCTCGAACGATCACCGAGAACGAGAGTGAAGCGAACCGTAAAACAAATAAGCGACCAAGAATCAAGCTTATATAAGTAACCAAAGGATTAACCAAATAATTAAGCACTAATCAAAGAGATTAGAGGAGGATGACATCATCAAACCATAAGGGAAGGACATGTGGCAAAGGAATGATGCAAGCAATGACATGTGTGAGTGATGTCATCACTTTATCAAGATATTTGTTCAAAAATCTCCTCCACCAAGCATTTCTTTCTCATTTCCCAAGGAAAAACAAGCAAGCAAAAGCTCTCTCCAATTTCTTTCTTCTTCCATTCGGCCTTTTCAAGAAATGAAGAAATAGAATTTCAAAACTCAAGTTCTAGGCCATGGAAAATTACAAGGTTTGTTTCCTTGGATCCCATATTTCATAACATAGTTATACCATGAGTTTAAGATCAAGATTCCATGGTTTGCTTAGCTAATCCACTCATCAAAGATGATGATAAATAGTAGTGAATAGTAACTTACTTTGATTTTCTTGATTTCCATGAAAGCTTAAGGTTGATTACGCATAGATCAAGGTTCCTAGAGGCTTGTTAGTGACTACCCACTCTCCAAGGAAGGTATAAATTCTTGAACCCTTAGTTTTAAGTTTGGTTTGTTTGGATGATAATGGTGCTTAGATGAATGGGTTTAGTTTGATGTTTATGGATGTGGGATTTTTGTTGAATTGGTGATGATTTGGTATAGTTTAAACTTTGGAAATCGTTAGGTTATAGCCGTCGTAATGCCCGATTTTCTATAAACTGTTTTGTGATTAACTGTTGGACCCGAACACCCACTTCTATAAACTAACCACTTCCATTCTTAGATAGGTTATGTTTCAAGCCCCGTTTTGATATGTGGTTCGTTTGAATCCGATGTACGGTTTAGGAGAAACGACCGTTTTAAGTAACGGCGTTTCGCGACCGAACCATTACCCCTCGCCTTACTTTGAAACCTTGGTTAAGGCCCATAAATGACTAATTGGAGTATGAAACATTTATGAAAAGTGGATTAGGCAGTTGATAAGGTACTCGCAAAAGAATCGCCTTAAAACTCTTAAAGGTTAATTTATTAAAAATGCTGGAGCCGAGGGTACACGAGCGACTTATGTGATTCGTTAAGCGTATAAGTTACCATAAGTGAACGTTAGGGTTCAATTGGTTAAAGTCTAGTTTCTTAAGTGACCGGGGTTTAATTCTGAATTATGTTGTTGTTCATAGGTTATCGGACCCACTCTAAGCTTAAGTCTATCCGGGAGCACTCAGGCAAGTTTTCTACCCATTATACTGTTCTGGTGATGTATATATGTATATGCATTATCTTGTGATAAATGCATGATTGTTATTAGCAAATCTTGCGATATATTGGAGCATGTGTTATGGTATATATGCATGCCTGTTTTCGTAATCTTGATTTCTAATTGTTGATTCAATTGCTTATAAGTTGTATAATACCTATGCTAGAGATAAGCAGTAGTTGCGTATACCCTTAGTATAGGGGACCCAAAGGTGAACATTTTCTAAAACCGGGAGTCGATGTTCTCGAGTATTATATATATATATTGATATAGTTTTCAAAACTATTAATCGAATAAGGCTTTTTCGATAACTTTATTTTATTTAATGAATATTATTTTGAATATTCATTCGAGGACTTATGACTCCGCTTACTTTATTTAATGAATATTATTTTGAATATTCATCCGAGGACTTAAGACTCCGTTTATTTTATTTAATGAATATTATTTTGAATATTCATTCGAGGACTTATGACTCCGCTTACTTTATTTAATGAATATTATTTTGAATATTTATTCGAAGACTTAAGACTCCGTTTATTTTATTTAATGAATATTATTTTGAATATTCATTTGAGGACTTATGACTCCTCTTATTTACTAAATAATATTCTTTATTTTGTTAAAGAATAATGTTTCGATAATCAAACTTATTTTCGATTATTCAAATAAAGATTATACTTTCGTATAAGTATATCTTGGGTTATTTAATATCTATTTCAAGTATGAGTTTTAAAACTTCTACTTCAATTATTTTGATAAAGATTATTCTTCATGGGAATATTATTTAAATAATAATATTAATATATTTTCTAATATATCGGGACTGATTTATTTCATTAAATCAGTATTACTCCAAACATTCTTAAAAATGTTTTCGAGTCTTTAAAATAATTTTAAAAGTTAGAGCGGATCCAAAAACTCGTTTTCAAATTTAAGATCTTCCTTTCGAAGGGGACTTGAATACTCGCTCAAAAATCCGAGGGATCCGGCTCTGTGGTGTATTTTATATTCGCAACGAGGTTGCTGTTTTGAGAAAACAATTTGATTACTTGCCCAACGTTTGGGAAGTAAGTCCATCTAATTGAGTCGGCAGAAGCGACAGGCCGGGGTACGGTCTATGAAGGTGTAAGAGGCTGGGTGACAGTCCATCCACGCGTGAGTGGCCGGGTAACGGTCTAGCGCGAGGTCCGAATGCGGCCAGGGTGATGACCGGCGAGGAATTCATCCATCTACAGTAGAAAAGGTTACTTATTGGTATCTTTGCCTGATCAGCAAGATATCGGGTTTATGCCAAAATTCTTTTCTTTCCAAATTCATTGGATATTGCAACTCTGTTCATACTTTACATGACAGAGGTTTTCAGGAAATGTATGAGAGATATATATGGATATATATATATATATATCAGGACTTAATGAAGTATCTCCTAACTTCATTTCATTCAATAATATTTCAAAGATTGAATCTATTCATGTCTTATCTTGTAGTCTCATCTGTGTGATGAACTTTTGAAACTAATTATAACTTGAATGGTGGTAGTTCAAGTAGTATTCGGAAAAGATATAAGTATATTGGAGTGTCTTGTAACTTCATCTTTTAAACTTATATCTAGTAAATGATTATCTTGTGCATGTCAAAGATTTTTAGAAAAACTTTGAGACAAGGTTAGATATATGAGCTCACCTTGCAACGATATTTTTATACAGTTATAAAATGGAACTCTGTGGATGTTATACATGTCAAAGCATTTCAAATATTGTGAAAAGTATATATATGTATATATATACTAAATATTTTGCGACTTGGTCGCGTTAAGATGTCAGCTTGGTTCATTTTTTTCGACCAAGACTTTCATGAGTACTATGAGAATGCTCATATATTGTTAATTATTATACATATTATTTTGGTGGGCTTGTTGCTCACCCTTGGTTTCTTCTTTCATCACACAACAACAGATAGACAAGATGATCAGGACCAAACTCCCAACTCGTGAGCGGATAGGATACGTTCCGCAGTTTCCTGTAAGCGTTGATGTCGTTGTAGCTGCGGTAGGATCTACCAATAGGCTAGGCTTTCAACTTTTTATGTACCGGACTTATGTATATTTATGAATTGTAATAATGTCAAGGAAATGTAAACTATTTAGGAACCCTTTTTATGGTGAAATGGTTTATAAATGTGGAATAAAATGACTTGTGTTATTTTTAGTATTCATCTCTGAGACTATAACTTGTGGTGTGTGTGTGTATATTGTGGGGTCACAATACACAGTAGTTGGTTGACTGTTAAGATTAAGTATTGATAAGGGAAATGGAACTCGTGACAACCCGAATCCCCGACCCCGGATTTGGGGGTGTTACAGAAATGGTATCAGAGCTAAGCGTTATAAACCTCAGGGATGATATGACGTTAAGATAATAAGTTCACTAAGAAAATAAGAACTCTTGCCAAGTTCATAGTCGGACTACCTAACGTAGTATTGACAGTTAAAACCCTTATGGGAACCCTTATAAATATCGTGATAGAAGCGTAGTTCGTTATCGTATATGGTAGTGGGACTCCGAACCCTGAGGTTGAGAAGCGACAACGCGATGATGTTTTATTACTAATTGGAGATCGGATTGTGGATCTGATAGAGCGTCCTAACGCAGGACCGGATGATGTTCATATTGTGGATGTAGCGGTTGAGGATGTTGTCCTAGAAGGGATTGTTGCTAGGGAGAATCCCGTGGAGGATCCTGACAAGAATGAATAAAGGACCACTGAGGAATTGATGACTACGGTTAGGGCGACTACCAGAGGTAGGATTGGCCGGTCACTACCGGAGGTGCGTTCAAGTCTGTAAAGATAGTAGCCGTTTAACACAGCTTACTCGTAAGACTGAGAAGTTTGAATGGACAGAGAAATGCGAGAACAACTTTCAAGAACTGAAGCAAAGATTGGTGATGACCCCTATGTTGGCATTGCCGGATGGAAAAAGGAGATTTTGTGATTTGTATTGACGCTTCGCATAAGGAATTAGGGTGCTCTTATACAGCACAACAAGGTACTCGCGTACGCGTCAAGAAAATTAAGGGAATAGAAAATTCGATATCCCCACCCATGAGCTTGGGCTTGTGGAAATAGTTTTGCCCTAAAGATTGGAGGCACTACTTGTATGGAGAGAAGTGCGAGATTTACCTAAGCCATAAGTGCTCTAGTACATTTTCCCGTAGAAAGAGCTCAACATACGCCAGAGGAGGTGGTTAGAGCTAATCAAGAATTATGATTGGGAGATTCTTTATCATTCGGGGAAAGCCAATGTGGTGGCTGATGCCCTTAGTAAAAAGGAGAGACTCAAGATGATAATGTCTTTGGGAGAGTTTATAAGAGATTTTGAGAAAATGGAAATAGAAGTGAAGGTAACCGGAGCCGGTACCGAAAAGCTGTTTGAGATTGCAATACAGTCTGAATTATCGGAAAAGAACATATTGTGCCAGAAAAAGTGATGAATGAAGGTAGAGAGCCAATAATTAGATAAAAGATTAATACCGAGAAAGATGATAAGGGAGTAATGAGGTATTCCTACAGAATTTGGGTTGCAAATGTTCAAGAACTTAAAGATGAGATCTTAGATGAAAGCTAGTTTGAGGAATAAGATTTAGAGCAAACCCTGAACGTGATAGTGAGGGAGGTCGACATCAAGATAGAAGGAACCCATAACATAATATAGTGGAAAATAAGGATTTTTAACGTATAAGATAACCCCGATTATGGGAGAAGGTTGGAACATTTCATACTGAGAAAACAGAAGTTGAACAAGATAGGGAGAATCAGGATGGTACTCTTATTGGGCAATTCATGGACCTGCCTAAATAGAACTTAGACTATTATCCCCAACCACCACCCTGAGGAAACAATGCGGCGAGAAATTCTTTCAGGACCTTTAAGTCGCTAAGCTCTCAGAGTTCCAAGGAACAAGCTGACCCAGTCGAGGCAAGAGCCTGGCTAAAGGAAATATAGGAATCATTTGAGATTCTAAATGATTGACGAATCACAAAAGACTATTTTTGTCACTTACCCTCCTAAGAGAGAGGCCACCCGCTGGTGAAAGGCCAAGGAAGGCACGGAGCAAGAGATTATAAAAACTGATTTAAGTTCAGTCAATTGTTTTTAGGAAAGTACTTCCCAAGGTTATGGAGATAGTGTAAAAGCTTTAGAGCCAGAACAAAGGCAGAAGAGTATGATGAATTATGAATCTAAGTTGTAAAAGTTGTCAAGATTCGTTCTGAGGACACGAATCCAGAATGACGGGATGTTTGAAAGCAATGCTTATGTTGTGTTGGTTCATGAAATAATGATAAGAGAAAGGAAAATAAAAAGAAACTGAAGTGGAAAGGAATATAAAGGCAATAAAGTTTGAGGAATGATAAGGGAGTTGGGTATGAGGAAACCCTAAAGACTCGTAGCAATAGAAATAGAAAAGTATGTAATCGTCAGGATGAGGGTGATTCACCATGAGTTAAAGTTGATGATTGAAGGAATAAGAGATACATATATTTTATCCCCTGTAAGTTGGGAGGATTCGAGGAAACCTTGAGATAGTTCGATGGATAAATAATGAGACGCGAATAGACTGAGGAGACAAGGAAGTAAGAAATTAGGAAAATTAGATGAAGGAAGTGACCTTCAAGTATGTGAAGTGTAAGACCGGTGGCTTGATACCCAGAAAGGGAGACGCCAGGTATGAAAGATATCCCAACATTGAGATGACTGTTGAGATAAACAACAAAAGTAAATAAGGAATTATTAAGAAGAAGTTCACGTTGAACACGACCAATATCTTCCAGAACATCCTTGTTATCGTTACCAAATTAGGCAAGAAAAGCGGATAACCGTTGTTATCTTTTGGAGGCCATATTGATTGACCTCATTTTGAATACATATGTTATTGTGAAATTAGGCATATACTATCGAGGTGGGAATGATGGAATAAGACACCCTTATCAGGGATATATGACTTGATTTATCCATGGAAGGATGCATGTACCTTTTTAAAGGTGGAATTAAGGATAGAACATCGGTAACTTAAAATGAATCCTAGGGGAATGCATAAAGGTTGGCATTTCACCCTTAATAGGGATAGTATGAGTTTTGACAGTATGAATTGGAAAGGATTAAGGTAATAACAACCTTTAAGGATCAGTGGGGAAATTTTCAGAAGTATATAGACAATGATTCTGGTATTAATAAATGGTATCTTGATATGCCCTGTATCTAGGGAATAAAGGAGGAATGATTCAAGGATAACCTTAGAGGTTTTACAAGGAGAAAGGTAATATTCAAAATTCTCAAGAATAGAAATGTTGATAAAGGAAATATGACGTAATTATAATGATGCCAAGTGGGGCACGTGTTAAACCACGAGAAAGTATGGATCGAACCAGTAAAGGTCGAAATTATTCAGGGCAATTAGGACCTAAGATAAAAGATGTTCTAAGTATGGTTGAGAGTCAGTCGTGATAGTGATTAACCTCTAAAGACTGAGGCAATAACTTATGGAAAAATGGTGATATTTTTTTTTACTCATCAGATTTTAAGGAAAACATCTTCACATAAGCAGTGATTGAAATGAGGTAGAAAATTTATTTGGAGGTGGTTAAAATGACATTGACTGTAAGGAAATTTTACTATCAGGAAAGGCCAAAGAGGTGGCCGACACTTTAAAGGTAAAAGGATAATTATAGGCGCTTGTGCCAAAGGAATACAGTGATGATGGTTAAAGCTGTGAAGGTTGCATTATGGTTTGGAAGATTGACATTCCTTCTGATGACTGTGCAATACCCAACCGTAATAGTAGTTGGTAAAGGTTTATTTCGTGTAATCGCCATGAGCGGGCTATCTATCTCAGAAGGTACTATCTTGAGATAAGCCAGAACCATGTTTCAAAAAGGACTAGACGAACCTTTGAGTTAAGTCTTCTATTTAAGGCATATGATTAAGAATGGTATTAACCTGCTATCGTTGCTTTGATTGAAACTCTTCTGCAATTTTATCTGCTTCATGTCATGAAAGTACGTCAGAATTTGGAGTGTTCTTCATGAATTATGAATGGTGATTATGTTAACTCCTTAGAAGAATTCTATAAGACATGTATGGACTCTGTATGGTTAGATATTAAGATTTCATGGAAAGTGAATGACGACAGTAGGTCAGTGGTAGACCATAGTAATGCAGCAATGATTCTGCGAGTAATGAGCTGATTACAACCGTGAGAGTTGTATTGGAATGGATGTTGAGATTGAGTACCACTAATCGGGTCGTGTTGAAGTATAAGTTATCTTTGATAGAAAAATGAGGTCGATTATTTACCTATTGCATATTTATTCCTTCTTATCAATAGAGAGTCGTATTACTATACGAGGAAGGTTACGATGCAAGCATAGAATTCTAGTAACGATGATGTCTAGAATGAGATCACAGATTCGATTTTCGATATCGAGGGAGTTTCAAAGGTGATTGTGTATAAGCTCGAGGAAGAGCATGGGTCCATAGAATGATGGACGGAATAGCAAAAATATTTAGGCATGTGAAATACGATGCTATAATACTTGATGTTGATATAAATACATATATGTTTTGTTCTCCTATGACAAACCTCTATAGTTCAGAGGTAGATTCCAAGCCAGATATTTTATGGCAATAATTTTTTTTACTTATATACAATTCTCTTCAGTTCGTTCTTTTCTCTTCTTTTCATTTCATGTAAGCTGAGAAGAACAACCCTTCCAGAAGGGGAGGTATTGCCGAATGACTATCTATCTGTGTGATAGAAGCCTAGTAGGATACCACATGTTGTTTAATTGCTTGTCAAGTACTAAAGGCTGGCCACCTTCTGTACTAACTATGCAATAGAACAAGTGTTCATGATCATAGTGATCTCTTAACAAATTTCTTTACTTCTATATGATTGATCAAACTTTGGAAAATGGAAACAGCTGAAAAAGGAGTAGTAAAGTTATGGTGGTATTCGGAATGGAAACACATTCGTGATACTAAGGTTGACATGGTTATTAAAAGGTTATAGAACGCTAACGAGCAAAAGTATAACCAGTATAATATTATGAATGGAAGGTAGTAGCGATTATGAACTGGAAAAGAATGGGTATTGAGAAGCATAAGCTCTAATGCTAAAAGCTATAATGAGAGTCTGTGCAATAGACTTGAAAGAATTTGGAATGATCACTTAACGCGGATTGAGTTTTCTCACGATAATAGATCGTATGTCAGGTATCGAGATGTCATCTTATGAGATCTTTGAGGGAAGACAATGTCGATCTCCCTTATGTTAGGATGAAGTTTTAGAGCGCAAGATGCTCGGAGCAGCAGTGGTCCAAAGGACCAAGGATATAATAGATCTAATCAGAGGACGGCTGGGAGTAGCCCAAGATGGACATAAGAAGTATGCTGATTTGACAATGAAAGGACAAAGAGTATGAAGGAGGGAACCTTGTATTCTTAAAAGTATTCCCTTCAAAAGAATTGATGAGGGTTGGAAAGAAAGGAAAGTTTAAGTCCACGAATTGTTGGACCCTTGGATATATTAAGACATATTGGGAAGTTAGCATATGAGCTAGCCTTACCCCCGAACATGTAGCAAGTCATAACGTGTTTCACGTATTAATGTTAAGGAAGTGTAATTCGGATGCCAGATAAATAGGGGCATATGAGCGCATAGACATGCAACCAGACGTAACCTATATGGAGCAACCAGGAAGGGTTATAGATTGAAAAAGGAACAAGTGCTTAAGAGAAGGGTTATCAAACTATTCAGAGTTTGATGGAAGAACCATAATGTGGGAAAATTTACTTGAGAGTTAGAAAGTGCAATGCTAAGAAAGTATCCCTATTCATTTTCTATCGGATTCCGGGACGGAATCCTTTTAAGGAGGGGAGACTATAATAACCCCAATTTTTGGAATTTTTGAAACCTTTATGAATAGTGATTTTGCTGATTAAGGAAATTTTTCATGCCACACTATATAGGAGTACTGTTATAGAAATTCTAAGATCTTATTAGTACTTTATATGGGATATAAGTGTATGTAAAGATCGTCAGAATCCAAATTCGAACACTTTGATTTGTCCCGAAAATCCACCAGATACTGAAAGAATTGAGTATAAGGTAACATGATTAAAATGATTTAAATTCAAGGATTTTAAGAGAGGATCATAAAAGTAATATAAAATATTGAGAAAGGTTTAGGGGAACCCAAGTAATAAGATCCCGGATATGATCCCTCGAACGATCCCGAGAACGAGAGTGAAGCGAACCATAAAACAAATAAGCGACCAAGGATCAATCTTATATAAGTAACCAAAGGATTAAACAAATAATTAAGCACTAATCAAAGAGATTAGAGGAGGATGACATCATCAAACCATAAGGGAAGGACATGTGGCAAAGGAATGATGCAAGCAATGACATGTGTGAGTGATGTCATCACTTTATCAAGATATTTGTTCAAAAATCTCCTCCACCAAGCATTTCTTTCTCATTTCCCAAGGAAAAAAAGCAAGCAAAAGCTCTCTCCAATTTCTTTCTTCTTCCATTCGGCCTTTTCAAGAAATGAAGAAATAGAATTTCAAAACTCAAGTTCTAGGCCATGGAAAATTACAAGGTTTGTTTCCTTGGATCCTATATTTCATAACATAGTTATACCATGAGTTTAAGTTCAAGATTCCATGGTTTTCTTAGCTAATCCACTCATCAAAGATGATGATGAATAGTACTGAATAGTAACTTACTTTGATTTTCTTGATTTTCATGAAAGCTTAAGGTTGATTAAGCATAGATCAAGGTTCCTAGAGGCTTGTTAGTGACTACCCACTCTCCAAGGAATGTATAAATTCTTGAACCCTTAGTTTTAAGTTTGGTTTGTTTGGATGATAATGGTGCTTATATGAATGGGTTTAGTTTGATGTTGATGGATGTTGGATTTTTGTTGAATTGGGGATGATTTGGTATAGTTTAAACTTTGGAAATCGTTAGGTTATAGCCGTCGTAATGCCCGATTTTCTATAAACTGTTTTGTGATTAACTGTTGGACCCGAACACCCACTTCTATAAACTACCCACTTTCATGCTTAGATAGGTTATGTTTCAAGCTCCGTTTTGATATGTGGTTCGTTTGAATCCGATGTACGGTTTAGGAGAAACGACCGTTTTAAGTAACGGCGTTTCGCGACCGAACCATTACCCCTCGCCTTAATTTGAAACCTTGGTTAAGGCCATTAAATGACTAATTGGAGTATGAAACATTTATGTAAAGTGGATTAGGCAGTTGATAAGGTGCTCGCAAAAGAATCACCTTAAAACTCTTAATGGTTAATTTATTAAAAATGGTGGAGCCAAGGGTACACGAGCGACTTATGTGATTCGTTAAGCGTATAAGTTACCATAAGTGAACGTTAGGGTTCAATTGGTTAAAGTCTAGTTTCTTAAGCGACCGGGGTTTAATTCCAAATTATGTTGTTGTTCATAGGTTATGGGACCCACTCTAAGCTTAAGTCTATCCGGGAGCACTCAGGCAAGTTTTCTACCCGTTATACTGTTCTGGTGATGTATATATGTATATGCATTATCTTGTGATAAATGCATGATTATTATTAGCAAATCTTGCGATATATTGGAGCATGTGTTATGGTATATATGCATGCCTGTTTTCGTAATCTTGATTTCTAATTGTTGATTCAATTGCTTATAAGTTGCATAATACCTATGCTAGAGATAAGCAGTAGTTGCGTATACCCTTAGTATAGGGGACCCAAAGGTGAACATTTTCTAAAACCGGGAGTCGATGTTCCCGAGTATAATATATATATATATATTGATATAGTTTTCAAAACTATTAATCGAATAAGGCTTTTTCAATAACTTTATTTTATTTAATGAATATTATTTTGAATATTCATTCGAGGACTTATGACTCCGCTTACTTTATTTAATGAATATTATTTTGAATATTCATCCGAGGACTTAAGACTACGTTTATTTTATTTAATGAATATTATTTTGAATATTCATTCGAGGACTTATGACTCCGCTTACTTTATTTAATGAATATTATTTTGAATATTCATTCGAGGACTTAAGACTCCTTTTGTTTTATTTAATGAATATTATTTTGAATATTAATTTGAGGACTTATGACTCCGCTTATTTACTAAATAATATTCTTTATTTTATTAAAGAATAATATTTCGATAATCAAACTTATTTTCGATTATTCAAATAAAGATTATACTTTCGTATAAGTATATCTTGGGTTATTTAATATCCATTTCAAGTATGAGTTTTAAAACTTCTACTTCTATTATTTTGATAAAGATTATTCTTCATGGGAATATTATTTAAATAATAATATTCAGATATTTTCTAATATATCGGGACTGATTTATTTCATTAAATCAGCATTACTCCAAACATTCTTAAAAATGTTTTCGAGTCTTTAAAATAATTTTAAAAGTTAGAGCGGATCCTAAAACTCGTTTTCAAATTTAAGATCTTCCTTTTGAAGGGGACTTGAATACTCGCTCAAAAATCCGAGGGATCCGGCTCTGTGGTGTATTTTATATTCGCAACGAGGTTGCTGTTTTGAGAAACCAATTTGATTACTTGCCCAACATTTGGGAAGTAAGTCCATCTAATTGAGTCGGCATAAGCGACAGACCGGGGTACAGTCTATGAAGGTGTAAGAGGCTGGGTGACAGTCCATCCACGCGTGAGTGGCCGGGTAACGGTCTAGCGCGAGGTCCAAATGCGGCGAGGGTGATGACCGGCGAGGAATTCATCCATCTACAGTAGAAAAGGTTACTTATTGGTATCTTTGCCTGATCAGCAAGATATCGGGTTTATGCCAAAATTCTTTTCTTTCCAAATTCATTGGATATTGCAACTCTGTTCATACTTTACATGACAGAGGTTTTCAGGAAATGTATCAGAGATATATATGGATATATATATATATCGGGACTTAATGAAGTATCTCCTAACTTCATTTCATTCAATAATATTTCAAAGATTGAATCTATTCAAGTCTTATCTTGTAGTCTCATCTGTGTGATGAACTTTTGAAACTAATTATAACTTGAACGGTGGTAGTTCAAGTAGTATTCGGAAAAGATATAAGTATATTGGAGTGTCTTGTAACTTCATCTTTTAAACTTATATCTAGTAAATGATTATCTTGTGCATGTCAAAGATTTTTAGAAAAATATTGAGACAAGGTTAGATATATGAGATCACCTTGCAACGATATTTTTATACAGTTATAAACTGGAACTCTGTGGATGTTATACATGTCAAAGGATTTCAAATATTGTGAAAAGTATATATATGTATATATATGCTGAATATTTTGCGACTTGGTCGCGTTAAGATGTCAGCTTGGTTCATTTCTTTTGACCAAGACTTTCATGAGTACTATGAGAATGCTCATATATTATTAATTATTATACATATTATTTTGGTGGGCTTGTTGCTCACCCTTGCTTTCTTCTTTCATCATACAATAACAGATAGACAAGATGATCAGGACCAAGCTCCCAACTCGTGAGCGGATAGGAAACGTTCCACAGTTTCTTGTAAACGTTGATGCCGTTGTAGCTGAGGTAGGATCTACCAATAGGCTAGGCTTTCAACTTTTGATGTACCGGACTTATGTATATTTATTAATTGTAATAATGGCAAGGAAATGTAAACTATTTAGAAACCCTTTTTACGGTGAAATGGTTTATAATTGTGGAATAAAATGACTTGTGTTATTTTTGGTATTCATCTCTGAGACTATAACTTGTGGTGTGTGTGTGTATAATGCGGGGTCACAGTACGCAGTAGTTGGTTGACTGTTAAGATTAAGTATTGATAAGGGAAATGGAACCCGTGACAACCCGAATCCCCGACCCCGGATTTGGGGGTGTTACATCTACCCACCCCACCCCACCCCCTGCCACCTACCCCCCACCCGCATCCTACCCCTTCCCCCTTATTTCCACCGCCAGTCCCCTTCTCTTTACTTTATCCCTCTTTCCTCTCTCTCTCTCTCTCTCTTCTGGTTCTTCTCTCTCCCTGTTTTATATGTTTTTAATTTTCAAAAATTCATATCTTACAAACCGTCCGTCCAAATTTCAATTGTTATATATATAAACGATCAGCGCTTTGATACCTACGTAAAGGGATATATATTGCAAGATTTTTAAGAGATAATTCGCGTATCATATTTCTGTTTTAATTTATTTTCGAGGAATAGAATAGGAATCTGGCGGTGCCGATTACATCACATGGCATTTCAGCACGTGTATGTCTATGACTATGAATTTCAGATTTTTCTGGAGATTTTTTCCGGACATCAGATAATATCTTGGGGTGATCATAATTTATTTTGGGTAACGATTTCGAAATTTCGCTTTTGTACTTGGATATATTATAGCATGTTAGTGTTTATATATTTATTTCATAATTTTTAGAAGTTGTTTTAGAAGTCGCTTTTGGCCGTATTTTTCATTTCCAGCGTGTTTATACGTGCAAATATAAATTATTGTGTGTTTTAAATTTATTGATTTTACTAGAGTATAGTTGGATTGTATTGTTTGGGATTGATTTTGAGGGGTTCTGACCCCGGGGGAAAAGTCCGTTTCACAAAGACGTTATTTTGAATTTTTTTGTAAAATTTATATTTTAATTTCAAATCATTATCGTTTATTATTTTTGAAAATCATAATTTGATTTAATTATTTATAATTTGGTTTGATTAATTAATTATTTATTTAATTCATTTAATCAATTAATTTTCTTTATAATAGTTGAATGAAGTGTAATTATTTATAATTAAGCCAAATAATATTTCAGGATTATTTTGAGTTTTTAAAAATATATTGGTATTAAATATTCAATTAATATTAGTATTAATTGAATTATTCTTATTTTATTCGTAGAAAATAGACCGTTCATCTGTTTAATACAAAGCGAACGCGTCTAGACTCATAAAAATATTTTGCTTTAATTAAAAATATTTTCGAGACACAAATCCTTTTGTTTCAGAAGGTCTCCTATTTTGCAAGTCAGTTCTGAGTCGCGTATTTATCAAAAGGTCGTATTTGATATGACATCAAAATGAGTGTTAATTTCAAGAGTTGGGTTTTGAATGAGTTTATGATTCAGTCTATAATCACTATTTCATTTTATTGTTTACGATATTCATGTAAACGTTGTTTTACAATTTTTATTCTTGTCAAGATTTAAAGTATTGCTGAAGCATTTTTGCTCAAAAATATCAAAATGGTTTTGAATACATTCAAGAAACCAATTTTGGGATTCCTTAACAAATTTTCTGATTCAGCAATTATGATTTTAAATGTTATGCTCTATTGCAGATGTTGGTTTTTATATCAAAAAGACCATATATATGATATACTGAACTTGCTGAGCATTTCTTTCGCTCATATTTTCCTGTTTTTAAATTTAACCTTCCAATGAGGATTAGCTTGCGCGGTTTAGCCGCGTAATTTAAGGAAGCAAAGAAGAAGCTTTTGGAAGGTGGGTGGTCCAGGGTTTGCGGTCTAGTATAAGTTATATTGTGTTAAGTTGTTTATATTATATTATATTATAGTTGTGTGTTGTATAATTGGGCCTAGTATACTTCTTTTCGAAGTTATACTAGCGGGTTTAGTATTGAGTTGGAATTTGTTGAAAAGAGTTTAAAAAAAAGTGAATAATGTATTTATGGAAATTTGGAATTCTTATTTGTAGAACTGTAACCTAAAAAGATCCTGGTGTAGTTTGGGGTCACATATGCTATATTTCAGTTATTGGGATTCATTTATTGATTCAACATGTTATTTTGGATTGAGGTTTCATAGTGACTTACTAACTTACTTTCTTAGTTTCAACAGGTTTAATGCAAAGTAAGTATTAAATGAGTATGATGGGAGAACTAACTTACTTTGTTCGTTTACAAGTTGAGCAAGTTAGTGATGGAATATTCATTAGTCAAACTAAATACATTTATGATCTTTTAAAGAAGTTTGATCTAATGGATTGCACATCTGCAAAAATCCCATGGCCACTGCAACTAAGCTTGAATTAAACTCTACTGAAAAGTCTGTGGACATTCAAGTTATAGGGGCATGGTTGGCTCACTTCTCTACTTAACAGCTAGTAGGCCAGATATAATGTTTGCTACATGTTTGTGTGCTAGATTTCAGGATGATCCTAGAGAATCTCACTTAGTAGCTATTAAGAGAATTTTCAAATATCTCAAGGGAACACCAAAACTTGGCATTTGGTACCCTAGAGATTCTGGTTTTGATCTAACTGGTTATTCAGATGTAGATTATGCAGGTTGTAGAATTGATAGAAAAAGTACAACGGGAACCTTTCAATTTCTAGGAAACAAGCTTGTGTCCTGGTTCGGTAAAAAGCAAAATTCAGTTTCTACTTCTACAGTTGAAGCTGAATATATTGCTGCTGGCAGTTGCTGTGCACATATTTTATGGATGAAAAACCAATTGCTAGACTATGGTTTGCAAGTTGAAAGGATTCCCATTTTATGTGATAACACAAGTGCAATTGCCATCACTAAAAATCCAGTACAGCATTTAAATGGATGTTAAAAGTGCCTTTCTGAATTCAAGAGACTAGGACAAACTTTTCTGAGCTTTTCATGTGAGACTAGGAGAAAAGATTTAGTGAAAAACAGAATTCAAGAGAGGCAGGATCCTTACCTAGAAAAAGGAGAGGTAGATGAGAGACATGATTTAGTTAATGCTTGTGAGGAAGCTCTGACTATTAAAAGCCATGAGATGAATGGAGTGAGAAGTGATGAGATCACTTTAAAAGAAGAGTGAGATTTAGGTACTCATGGTTCTTTTCTTACAGGATCTACACAGGTAACTAAGCCTTTTAAGTCAAATCTTGAATTAAAGCTTAAAGGCATATTTCCTGATTCTGATGTTGATTATGATATTCCTACGAGATATTCTGGTGATCAAGATGATTCTGATGAATCTAATGATGATAATCTTGATGATGCTGATGTTGTTTTTAAAGCATCTAAATTTTGTACTCTTGGTTCATCATGTAGTCATGCTTCTATTGTACATCCTCATAGGGCAAGTGAATGGAATCATTCTTGGAGATTACCAAGTGAAAAGATATCTATGGAATCTTCTCAAACTTTAGCTGATTATGCTATTCAATTGGTTTCAAATACTGATATAAAAGCATATATCAAATCCACTAATGTTTTAGTCAAATGACTGCATTCTTCTTTCTCTGCATTCAAGGAAGATACTGTTAAAATCAGAGAAGAGCTTGCTGGTCTTTCTATGACTATCAAAGGTATAAACAAACAAAGTTGTATGCTAAAGAGAATATTTAGCTTGGAAGCAAAACAAGATCGAATGTCTGAAAAACTAACAGCTTTGGGAGATGGTCAGATTGCTACAAATTCCAATTTGGATGCTGTTTTCTCTTTTCTACGGAGTCTAGATGCCGAAAAGAGGGAGATAGTATCAAAGATGAAAAAATGTCAACCTGAATCAGTTTTGAGGAGAAATACCAATTCTGATGATGGCGGTGATAAAGAAGAAAATGAGACATCTGAAGTTGTGAAAGTTGATGCTGTGAAAGTTTAATCTGGAACTGAAATTCAAAGTCAAAAGAAGACATAGTCAACTCAAGTCTCTAAGGATTAACCACATAGATCTAACATGGAAGCTGCTTTTGTTACTCCTAATTCAATTCCTGATGACAAAGTTACAAGTTTTGATGATTTTCCTGACACTGAAAGAGTGATAATAATTCCTGATTCTGTGAAGACTGGAGAAGAAGAAATTCTATTTCGAATGAACTTACAGATTCTCTCTGCTTATGTTGAAGCGGTTAATTCTAAAAACTTCAAGGAAGAAGAATTGGTTTTTAACAGAGAAGAAAGGACTTAGGAAGGAAAAATCAGAATAGTTGTTGATAAAGCAGATCAAGAATACAAGTATATGCTTAAAAGATCTTCAAGGAATAAATGGAGGAATACAAATAAGAAGATGTTGCAAGAAAAAGAAGAAATGAGAGCTCAAGTACTTTCAAAGATTAAGAACAAATTCAAATGGAGAAAGGTAGATGATCTTAATTATAATGATAAATTGCGTTTTATTCTTGGAGGAATAAGGTTGGATGGTTTACTTAGTTCTAATACCATGGGAGATAAGAAGTCTTGGTTAGAACAAGATAAGAAGTTGATGTTGATTGACCATTCACAAGAGCTGGAATAGGAAATCATGAAGCTAAATTTATCAACTTAAAGTTGTTGAACTTCATACTTGCTCATAGTCCAGATCAAGAAATAACTGTTGATCATCTGGATAGACTTGAAGCTGTGAAGATTATTCTTGACAAACATGATGGTTCTGAATCTAAACAGAAGATATTACTCTTATTGCAATATGATCAAGTTCAAGTTCTTTCACTTGATGAACTGATGATTATGTCTACAAAAGAATTGAAGTACATTCACTATTTTCTAAGAGTTGAGTATGAAACTTCTAGGTTATGGTCAAATATAATTCTTGCCAATATTAGAAGAAGGATACTGGATGATGGTCGATATTATTTCGGATCATATGTTCCTAAATACATAAATGTTAGAGGGCATGAAATCAACATGAAGAAAGGTGTAGCTGTCATTGAAAATGTTTTTACTCAGAGACATATAACTATTAATCCTGATGGAAGAAAACTTGCTATATTTCACTGGAAGACATGATGACAGAAAGAGCACAAATCATAATTTTGAGGCCTTCTATCTATCAATTATCTAAAAAAATAGAGTATGAAAAGAATTTAAAGATCAATTTAGAAGATATTATGTTGAAAACGATTGATGACATAATTAAAGCTTTTGTTCAGAGACATTGTAGAGTTTATCGAGAAATATGAAGATCTATATCTGAAATAAAGTAAGCTTTACACTACTAATTTTGTCTATCTATTTTTTGTCACTAGACAATTCTATTGGAATTCATGCTTATTCTGCAAAGCATAAATTGGGGGAGATTGTTCAGAATTGGCTAAGTCGAAGATCAGGATCCATGTCAGAATCAGGATATGATCAACTGCTATAATATAATTATCCATTGAAAGCTTCGATAGCATCCGTTGATGATTGTTAGTCATCCGTTGATATACATAATTGATTATCCGTTAAAGCTAAAGCATTTATCTGTGATCAAAGCTATCCATTGAGAATGGCTTGGATGATAAGTAATGACTGCGAGATAAATCAGAAGGTGCCGATTTATAGGATCATAGTTGATTTTGATATGTAAAGTATTATAGTTATATTATAACATATCTTATAATTGATAGAGGATTGATTTATAGCTATGTAGTATATAAACACTATATAGGTTATCACAATGTGTGGTGCACAACTCGAGTATTCGTATAACCTAGACGCTCTTAAGAATATTGTGGTTCAGAGAGTTTTGTAACATTTTATTAAAGATCAATATAAACTGTTATTTGATTTATTTGTTCTTACTTTACTTATGTAATACATCGATTTATTTAGTAATTGTATCCAACCCCCCTTAAACAATTACATTACTGGGCAATATGGAATTAACGGCTAAGATTGAATCGACTCAACGGATACAAGATGTGCTTTTGTCCATCTAGGGATAAAGTACCCATAGATATTTTGACTTTCAACAGATAATTTTTATCCGTTGAATTCCATCGGTAGTTACCTTTAGCAAATCCCAATCTGTACCTTTAACAAAGTCAAACCTATTTCTGGTTGCATCACAAATTACAAAGACATCAGAAAGAATTAAGAATAATTAAGCATACCCAACTCACTTACCAACCTAGTAAAAGTTGATTCATCAAGTAGCTTTGTAAAGATGTCTGCAATTTGTTGCTCACTTGGAACAAAATGTAGTTCCACTATACCATTCATAACATGTTCTCTAATGAAGTGGTACTTGAGGTATATGTGCTTTTTCCTTGAATGCTGCACATGATTTTCAATGATGGCAATGACACTTGTGTTGTCACAGTGGGATCTTGTCCACATGTAGACCATAATCCAACAGTTGATTCTTCATCCATAAAATATGTGCATAACAGCTACCAATAGCAAAATATTCAGCTTTGTGGAAGTATAAACTAAGTTTTGTTTCTTACTAAACTAGGACACAAGCTTGTTTCCTAGAAACTGACATGTGTCAGTTGTGCTTTTCATGTCTATCTTGCACCCTGCATAATCTGCATCTGAATAACCAGTTTGATCAAAACCAGAATCTCTAGGGTACCAAATGCCAAGTTTTGGTGTACCTTTGAGATATCTGAAAATTCTCTTAATAGATACTAAGGGAGATTCTCTAGGATCGACCTGACATCTAGCACAAAGACAAGTAACAAACATTATCTAGTCTACTGGCTGTCAGATATAAAAATGAGCCAACCATGCCTCTATATCTTGAAATGTCCACAGACTTTTCCGTAGTGTTCAATTCAAGTTTAATGGCAGTGGCCATGGGAGTTTTTGTAGATGTGTAATCCATTAAGTCAAACTTCTTTAAAAGATCATGATTATATTTGGTTTGACTAATGAATATTCCATCACTAACTTGCTTAACTTGTAAACCTAGAAAGTAAGTTAGTTCTCCCATCATGCTCATATCATATTTACTTTGCATCAGTTTGGCAAACTTTTTGCAAAGTTTGCCATCTGTAGAGCCAAATATAATATCATCTACATAAATCTGAACAAGTATACTAGAGCCATTAACATTTCTAAAGAAAATAGTTTTGTCAACAGTTGCTCGTATAAATTAATTTTCTAAAAGGAACTTTGACAAAGTATCATACCAGGCTCTTGGTGCTTGCTTGAATCCATAAATTGCTTTCAAAAGATAGTACACATAATCTGGAAAGTTGGGGTCTTCAAAACCCGGAGGCTGACTGACATAGACTTCCTCCTCCAAATCTCCATTCAGAAATGCACTTTTGACATCCATTTGATAGACCTTGAAATTGGCATGGGCTGCATAGGCTAGAAAAATTCAAATGGCTTCAAGTCTGGCAATAGGAGCAAAAGTCTCATCAAAATCTAATATTCCTTCTTGTTGGCAGTAGCCCTTAGCAACCAATCTAGCTTTATTCCTTATGACTATGCCATTTTCATCCATCTTATTTCTGAATACCCATTTGGTGTCCATATAATTCTTGCCTTTAGGTTTGGGTACCAACTTCCATACTTTATTTCTTTTCAAATCAGTTTAGCTCTTCCTACATAGCTAAAACCCAAACAAGATCCACCAAAGCTTCTTCTACCTTCTTTGGCTCTTCCTTAGACAGAAAGCTGCTGAATAGAAATTCATCTTGAGTTGTTTTCCTTGTTTGCACTCTTGAAGATTAATCACCAATGATCAATATATTTTGGGTGATCTCTAGTCCATTTCCTTTGTCGTAGTAGATTAGCTCTAGATGAAGAGGCCTCATAGTTATTCTAACAACCGAGAAATTATGCTTGTATTATATCTTAATAAAGATGATTTACGTGTTTAAATATGTCAGTAAGTGTGATGAGTTATAAAACCCTAACTGTTATGTGCTACGTGTAATCTGTTTCGATCAGAACATGTTTCGGGTAATTATCGAGTGTTTTATTCTAGTTAAATGCTTTTAAATCAAAAGTTGTACGGCCCAAACAGTGTTTTAATAGCCGAAATTTCATACAAAATCATTGTCCCTATTTTTTCAAGTATGGCCTGTACCATCTCAATATTCTGAACATCCAGACGTTTTACAAATTTTCTCGTTTCGTGAAAAATGACTTTTTCGGGCCCCTTCGGGTGTCAAAAACCCCACAAAAATCACATTTTTATTTGTATAGGATCATGAAATTATTAAATATCATTTTCCTTTGTATGTTTGTATTATTCATAATTTTTGGATTTTTGGCATATATTTTGTATTTATTGGATATTTAAAAATTCAAATTTAATACCCAAAAATTATAAAAATTGGGGCCAATTAATTTTATTAGATGTATGATCAGGGCCTTAATTTTATTTAGGGGTATTATTTGTACATATATAAATACCAGAATTATTATTAATTAATTATTAAATAATCATAAATAATCAGAAAATTAAAGAAAATTCCTAATTCTTTGAAATTAGGGTTTTGAGTTCTTGGAGTCAAACCTCAAATTTATCATGATTCTGCACACAAAATTGATCATGTAAGTACTCATTGTGAAGCTTGTTAATCGTACTTTACGATTATATTATCAATTTTATATGTAGATTAATCGATTTTGAATTTGTTATTTTGGGTTTAATGATCGATTTCGGGCCCTTTAATTCGTTGATTGTTAGATGATTTGGTTGTTGTAAACGTTTAGATCGTCGAATTTCTGATCGATTGGCACCAGGTACTTTTGATTTCGGCTCCATTTCGAGTTCGCCTGAAAAGTCGTCGCCGCCACGTTCGTCGCGATTCCGGCCGCGTTATCGACGAAGGAAGAAAGAGGGAAGGTCCTGGGGTGCTGTGGATTGAAAATACAGAAAAATCAAGTCTGGAATCGAGTGATTTGGCTGTGATTACTCGCTGGAACAACCACCAGCGGCTGGTGTTCTTCGCGACCCGGGGGTGACCCGGTTCCAACCTGGAAATCGACCCGGGTTTAATCCAAAAACCCCCAAAATTGTTTTCTGGATTATGTTTCTTTATTTTTTAATTTATTATTATTTTTATAAAAACTGAAAATCAGTTTTTATTAATTAGAAAATCAATTAAATAATTTGATTAAAAATCAGAATTTTTTTTGTAAATAATTTCTAAATTATTATCTGAATTCAGAAATTCGAAAATTTATTTATTTAATTATTTAAATATTAATTTATCTTTTTATTTACTTATTTATGTATTTATTTAATTAATTATTTAGACTGATTAGCTGTTCGATAATTGATCGGTTTAAGTGAATAAATCGTAATTTTTCGAGCTGTGTTCCAATTTTTAAAGATTCGGAATGTAACCATTTATTTATTTATTTACTTATTTCCAAATTAATTATTATCAATTTGAATTGATTAATTAATTATAATTAATCAATTTAACTAAATTATTTGTAGTAAATTGTATTTAATTCCAAAAATTAGGGAGAAATTATTTTAAAATATGATAATTCGTAGATAATCATTTAAATTATAAGTAAGATTTAATTAATTCTGAATAATGTTTATAATTGATTGATAATTGATTTAATCTTGTTGATTGTGTAGTAATTAAACCGTTTATCCGATTTAATTGAAACGATGACTCTTAAACTCAGAAAAATGACCCGATCCCATTAAAAATAGTTATAAATCATAATTTGTTTCGAGAGCGAGTCAGCTTATGATAATTATTCATTTTCAGACCTTGTTATTGATAAATACGAGTCAAATTAATCCCGAAAAAATAGGAATCGAGTTAGACACTGTTTGTTAATGCGAAAATAGGTCTAGTATCGATTCTAAAAACATTTATAACCCTAAATTAATTATGTGCCTTACATGCTATCTGATTTACATGATTACTTGAACTCTATTTGTTAGATAATTATATACGAGTCAGATAGAATCGTATGGGTAGACAATAAGGGCTACTTGGTTCAACTCTGAGATACGCGTATGATGTTAGTCAACTAAACAAGTATCTTTCCTTGATAGATTCAGCACCAGCAAGGTGAATCAAGCCACAGATAGAAAGATGTAAAGTACCTGAAGCAGGGCGTATACCAGGCAAGTTTTTCCCCTATTCTAAGTTTAGAATAGTGAATTTCTTCCAACTTTCCATGACAGCTGTACCCTGATAATTCTTGTTCACAAATAATGATACACAGTTGTTGTTCCCTTATTCCTATTTCATTTCGATTCCTGATTTCTCCTAATTCATTGAATCCTCTATTCATATTCCAATATTTACTACACATATATACATATACTCTGATATGTTCCGATGTTGGGATACATCGAAAGCATACTGATTATTATGGATGCTAAACTATGGACTGGATTGTTACGATACGTGCCGGGTATGAACCGGACCCTTGATTATTAGGCCATAGTTCCTGGGTACCCTATATGTTGGTGGGTCTATGTAGCTGGGTATAGATCCGCGCTCTATCCTGACTGATCAGCAGGTTATAGTGCATATGTGTTGTGGATATGTTGTGAACTTGATGATTTTATTAACAAAATACCTTAGTAGATTTTACTTAGTGAAAAATGTAGCACTCGACAAGTAAGGAATATAGTCCTGAAAGATGACTCAATATAGTCCTGACAGATGATGATTTATTATCCATCGAGTGAGTAGCTTGTGTAATAATGAGTCTGTAGCACATTTCTGTATACACCTTGTTTAGATTCTGTAGTAGCACTCAAGTCATGTTGACTTTAATTAGATATGCAGAATAGGTTGATTAATTGTACATAGATGATGTCTTGTAATGCTGCATAAATGAAATGAAGTCAAGTGCCAGATAGCTACCCGACGGATAAACAACAGTGCCACTCGACGGATGATCAACAAGGCAACCCGACGGATGATCATGTACCCGACGGATAATCAATTCAAACATCTGTTGATAGTGACAACACAGTCACATGCGTCGAGTGTATGCAAAAGGAATGCGGAAGCCTTTTCAACTGGGTTTTTGAGAATAAAGAAGCATTGCCATTTCCATGCTATTATGAAGATATTCAAAGATGCTGGAATAGAGTAATGATGGAGTGTAGTATTACACTTGATAGGTTTTGTTTTATTATCTTGTCTTATTACTTTGTAATCTTGGTGATATATAAACCAAGAAGTAGCAAAATAGGAGAATAAAAAGCAAGAACATAATCTTAGAGAAATAATTGTAAGGTGCATCCTTAGCATTTCTTTGTAAACTTAGTTGTTCATATTTGTAAGCAGCTGTGAGCTAATCTTGCTACTTGGAGTTCTCTTGATATAATATATATCTCTGGTGGATACATTCAAATCCACCAGAAAGTTTTTAAAGACTTGTGTTTTTAATTACTTGTGTTTTGATTTTACTAACTTCTTATTCCGCACTTTGCAAATCAAACACTTATATATTATTAAGATAGAACATTTTATAATTTGTGAAAAAGATTCAAGAATTCCATTCAACCCCCCTTCTGTAATTCTTGTTGCATTGTCAGGGACTAACAATTGGTATCAGAGCAAGCTCTTGATAGACAAAGAGTTTAAAGATCATAACAAAATAGCAAGATGAACAAGAAGGATGTTGGAGTCAAGATTCCTTTTCTGGATAAAGATAATTACCATCATTGGAAGGTAAAAATGCATCTCCATTTACTTTATCAAGATGAGGCCTATGTGGATTGCATAGAGAGAGGTCCTTATGTGCCAATGAGAGCTGCAACTGGAAACGAGCCATATGTCCCCAAGCCAAGGCATGAATGGTCTGATCCTAATATTGAACAAGTCAGGAAAGTTAAGAAGGCCATGAATATCCTGTTCAATGGAGTTGATGGTGACATGTTTGACAACATCAACAATTTCAAAACTGCCAAGGAAGTTTGGGATACTATACATATTATCTATGATGGCACTGAACAAGTCAGGGAAAATAAGATGTAGTTGCTAATTCAGCAATATGAGCACTTTTATAGTGAAGATAGTGAGTCTCTCACTGACATTTTCAGTAGATTTCAAAAACTACTAAATGCTCTGAAGTTGCATGGAAGGGTCTATTAGACAAAAGACTCCAATCTTAAGTTCCTTAGATCTCTTCCAAAGGAATTGAAACCTATGACAGTCTCATTGAGAAACTCTCAAGATTATAAGAAGTTTACTTTGGAGAGACTGTATGGTACCCTGAAAACTTATGAGCTTGAAATAGAGCAAGATGAGAGGATGGAGAGAGGAAAGAAGAAAGGAGGATCCATTGCACTAGTTGCTGAGTTAGAGAAAGAGAATGATATGAAGATGGAAGCTGTTGAATCTACTTCAAAGGTCTGTGAAAACAAGGGCAAGGGGCTGGTAGCAGAAAATGAAGATTCTTTGAGCCAAGATGACATGGAAGATATTGATGAACATCTATCATTTCTTTCCAGAAGATTTGCGAAGCTCAAGTTCAAAAGAACTTTGGAGCAGCTAAGCCAAATAGAAATATGGTGGACAAATCAAAATTCAAATGTTTCAAATGTGGCTTAGCAGGGCACTTTGCCAGTGAGTGTAGAAAGTCAGATTCCAGCAAAAAGAAGTTTGAGCCTGTGGATTATAAACAGAATTACTTTGAGTTGCTAAAACAAAAGGAAAGGGCTTTCATCACACAAGAAAATGACTGGGCAGCAGATGGTCTGGATGAGGATGATGATATCAGCTATGTCAATCTAGCCCTAATTGCCAAGTCTGATGAAACAGAGACAAGTTCTTCAAGTAATCAGGTAATCACCACTAATCTAGCACATTTATCTAAAGCTAAGTGTAATGATGCAATAAATTACATGTCTACAGAATTATATCACTTGCATGTTACACTTAAGTCTCTTACTAAGGAAAATGCTAAAATAAAAAAAAATAATTTGTTTTTAAGTGAGAGGAATAATGTGATAGAGTCTCAGTTCATTGAATTTGAAAATTTGAGAATTGAGTGTAAAATTGTTAAGGATGAATTAACTGAGTCCTTGAAGAAAGAAGAGATCTTGAAGAAACAGCTTGAATGAGAACAATAGGTGATTAAGGTATGGAAAACATCTAGAGATGTTCATGCTCAAATCACCAAAGTTCAAGGTATTGAGTCCTTTTGTGATGTAGCCTGGAAGAAGAATAAGGAGAAGCTGGAATCCAATTTGGTTGAAGGATTGCTAACAGATGTAGACTCGACGGATGATGAGGGTCATCCTTTGGATAACAAAAAGGGTTATCCGTCGAGTGATATAAATCCTCATCCGTCGACTGTGAGTAAAACTGTGAGTAAAGCCAAACTTGCCAAGTTAAATGAGAAATATAGATCAGTTTCCAAGAATTTTGTTCCAGGAGAATCCAGTCAAGTGAAGAAGGATAAAAAGGCTAATGTTGGTCATATGACTGTCAAGCAATTGAGTGATAGACTAGAAAAGATTTAGGTTAAAACAGAGGCTAAAAAGAAAAATAATAGAAATGGTAAAGTAGGAATTAACAAGCATAACAACTACACACCTGATAATTATGCTCCTAGAAAAATCTGTGTCAAGTGTGGTAGTGTAAATTATTTGTCTGTTAATTGCAAAACTGCCATGCCTACTTCCATATCTGTGCCACCTCATTTTCCCAACATAAATGCCATTCCTTCTATGCCTATGAATGCTATGTCTACACAGAATATGCCATTTACACCTAATCCTTATTATGCTACATTTACTATGCCATAAATGCCATTTAGCATGCCTTACTGGAATAACATGTTTACTAATAGCATGCCATTTCCTGTTAAACAAAATATGCATGATAATTATGCTGTAATGAATGGTTTCAAAGGTCCAACTCAAATGACTAAGGATGAATCTGATATCCCCAAGTCAAATGAGATCAAACCTAAGAAACAGAAAAAGAAAGCTAACAAGGCAGGACCCAAGGAAACTTGGGTACCAAAATCAACTTGATTTGATTTTAATGGGTGCAGGGAAACAGAAAGAATCTATGGTACTTGGATAGTGGTTGTTCAAGACACATGACTGGTGATTCTACCCTGCTCACAGAGTTCAAGGAGAGAGCTAGCCCAAGTATTACTTTTGGAGATAACAGCAAGGTTTATACTGTGGGATATGGCTTGATTTTAAAAGACAATGTCATCATTAAAGAGGTTGCCTTAGTGGATGGTCTCAAGCACAATTTGTTGAGTATTAGCCAACTTTGTGATAAAGGCAATTCAGTAACCTTCAACTCTGAAGCCTGTGTTATGACAAACAAAATGAGCAACAAAGTGGTTCTCACTGGAGTGAGAAAAGGAAATGTGTACTTAGCTGACTTTAACTCATCAAATGCCGAATCTGTTACTTGTCTTCTCAGCAAAGCAAGTCAGGATGAAAGTTGGTTATGGCACAAGAAGCTATCCCATCTAAGCTTTAAGACCATAAATGAACTTGTAGAGAAAGAACTGGTTAGAGGCATTCCTCAAGTGGAGTTTTCTAAGGATGGACTGTGTGATGCTTTCCAGATAGGAAAGCAAATTAAAGCATCATTCAGAAAGAAGCTTGATTCAACAATTGAAGAACCTTTGCAACTGCTACACATGGATTTGTTTGGACCAGTCAATATGTTGTCCATCTCAAGGAAACGATTTTGCCTAGTAATTGTAGATGATTTCTCAAAGTTCTCTTGGGCATATTTCCTAAAGTCTAAAGATGAGGCTAGTGAAATCATCATCAATCACATAAGGCAAGTCAATAATCATCCTGATTTCAAAGTTAGAAGAATCAGGAGTGACAATGGAACTGAGTTCAAGAATTCTGTCATGAGAGCATTTTATGAAGAAAATGGGATTTTGCATGAGTTTTCAGCAGCAAGAAATCCACAACAAAATGGAGTAGTAGAAAGGAAGAACATATCACTTATTGAAGCTGCAAGGACAATGCTTGAAGAGTCTAAGTTACCAACATATTTCTGGGCTGAAGCTGTAAATACTGCATGCTACACTCAGAATATTTCTCTGGTTAATCAAGCAAAATGCATGACTCCCTATCAATTGTTCAAGAACAAGAAGCCAACTCTAAATTTTCTTTATGTTTTTGGCTGCAAATGTTATAACTTGAGAAATCAAACTGATCAGAATGGGAAGTTTGATGCTAAAGCAGATGAAGGAATTTTTGTTGGATATACTGTTGGTAAAGCATATCGAGTCTACAATCTAAGAACCAACATTGTTGTGGAATCAATACATGTTGTGTTTGATGATAAAAAGATTGAAGGATTGCAAGATGGAGATTACCATGAGAGCCTCAAATTTAACAATGTGGAGATGGTAAGTGATGACAGTGATGATGAAAGTGATCAAGAAACAGTATCAAAGGATAATGCAGAAAAATCCACTACCAATGAAGTACAAAATTCAACATCTGTCGAGTTGTATAATCCTTCATCCATCGGGAGACAATCTGCTTTATCCGTCGGGAGACAACCATCTTTATCCGTCGGTACTCAAAATTCACCATCCGTCGGGTCATCAAAAGAAGCTGAAAGTCAGAATAGATCACTTACAGAAAGTTCCCCTTTCTCAAATCAAAGATCCATTAACTCAGGGGGAGTTTCTAACAATCAAAACTCAATCACACATCAAGACAACAATGAGGCCTCTTCATCTAGAGCTAATCTACCTCAACAAAGGAAATGGACAAAGGATCATCCCTTTGAGCTCATCATTGGTGATGTATCTTCTAGAGTTCAAAGAAGGAGAGCAACTCAAGAAGAATGTCTATACAGCAGCTTTCTTTCTAAGGAAGAACCAAAAAGGTAGAAGAATGTCTATGCAGGAGGACCTAAACCAATTTGAGAGGAATAAGGTATGGAAGCTGGTGCCCAAGCCTAAATGAAAGAATCCAATAGACACCAAATGGGTATTCAGAAACAAGATGGATGAAAATGGCATAGTAGTCAGGAACAAAGCTAGATTGGTTGCTAAGGGCTATTGTCAACAAGAAGGAATAGATTTTGATGAAACATTTGCTCCTGTTGCAAGACTTGAAGCCATCAGAATCTTCTTAGCCTATGCAGCCCATGCCAATTTCAAAGTCTATCAAATGGATGTCAAAAGTGCCTTTCTGAATGGAGATTTGGAGGAGGAAGTCTATGTCAGTCAGCCTTCTGGTTTTGAAGATCCAAATTTTCCATAATATGTTTACTATATTTTGAAAGCACTTTATGGACTGAAGTAAGCTCCTAGAGCCTGGTATGACACTTTGCCAAAGTTTCTTTTAGAGAATCACTTCACTAGAGGTACTGTAGACAAAACTCTTTTCTTTAGAAATGTTAATGGCTCTAGTATACTTGTTCAAATTTATGTAGATGACATTATTTTTGGCTCTACATATGAAAAACTTTGCAAAAAGTTTGCCAAATTAATGCAAAGTAAGTATGAAATGAGTATGATGAGAGAACTAACTTACTTTCTTGGTTTGAAAGTTAAGCAAGTTAGTGATGGAATATTCATTAGTCAAACTAAATACATTTACGATCTTTTAAAGAAGTTTGATCTAATGGATTGCACATCTACAAAAACTCCCATGGCCACTGCAACTAAGATTGAATTAAACACTACTGAAAAGTCTATAGATATTTCAAGTTATAGGGGCATGGTTGGCTCACTTCTGTACTTAAGAGCTAGTAGGCCAGATATAATATTTGCTACATGTTTGTGTGCTAGATTTCAGGCTGATCCTAGAGAATCTCACTTAGTAGCTATTAAGAGAATTTTCAGATATCTCAAGGGAACACCAAAACTTGGCATTTGGTACCCTAGAGATTCCGGTTTTGATCTAACTGGTTATTCAGATGCAGATTATGCAGGTTGTAGAATTGATAGAAAAAGTACAACGGGAACCTGTCAATTTCAAGGAAATAAGCTTGTGTCCTGGTTCAGTAAAAAGCAAAATTCAGTTTCTACTTCTACAATTAAAGCTGAATATATTGCTGCTGGCAGTTGCTGTGCACATATTTTGTGGATGAAAAACCAATTGCTAGACTATGGTTTGCAAGTTGAAAGGATTCCCATTTTCTGTGATAACATAAGTGCAATTTCCATCACTGAAAATCCAGTACAGCATTCAAGGACAAAGCACATAGACATCAAGTACCACTTCATAAGGGAACATGTAATGAATGGTACTGTGGAACTACATTTTGTTCCAAGTGAAAAGTAGCTTGCAGATATATTTACCAAGCCACTGGATGAATCCACCTTTTCAAGGTTGGTAATTGAGTTATGTATGTTAAATTATTCTTAAATATTTTCAGATAATTTGCAAGTTGTAATGCAGCCAGAAATTTAATTGGTTTTTCAGTCTTGGATGAAATTTTGGCTACGTCAAAATTTTTATCTCGACGGATGATCATTATCCATCGAGTTTGATCATCCGTCGGTATACATTTTGTTAATAAAATCAATTATTTTTCTGGAATATTTTATGACTCGACGGATAACTGATTTATCCTCATCCCTCGAATTGTCTTATTTTTAGCCGTTGATTCCCTGAACATTATCCATCGAGTATACTTACAGTTTGCAAGTATAAAACGATGGATAATTGAAGGAATTTTTACAATTTATTTTTAAACGACTATTTTGGGCAATTCTTATTGGTTACTTTATTTTACTTTATTATTTTTGACAGTTATTTTTGAGATAGTATAAAAGCATAATTCATTTTCATTGCTTTTCTTTTATCATTCTCAAATCATCTGCTCTAAATTCTCTTTTTCTCAAAAGCAATTATCATCTCTATCTCTGCAATTTCCACTCTCTAACAATGGCACCAGTCGTCAAGATCATGTCACAATTTGGATTTATCTATGAGAAGAACAACTTTACGGCTCTGGTAAACAAGGGGATTCAACAGTCTGGTGACTACCACAAAATGATGGATTTTGTGAAGAACTGCAAACTCAACTATGCCATGCTAGAATCACCCACCATCTTTTGTGAGGTTGTTGAAGAAATATGGTCAACTGCTGTGTACAACTCAACTGATAAGACCATCACACTCACTATTAAAGGTAAGGAATTCTGTATTAATAGTGATGTTGTTAAAGCATGTTTCAAAATTCCTGATAATACTGTAACTTCACCACACACAGACACTGACATTGTTAATATGTTTAACTCCATGGGCTATGCACTCTCTACTTCTAAGTTAAGTGAAATTAGGAGGTTGGGTCTTAGAAAGGAATGTAGTTATCTATGTGATGTAGTTACTAAGGTATTCTCTGGTAAAATCAGTAGTTTTGATTCTACCAATATCTCTATGCTTATCATACTTTACATGCTAGTTTGTTAGATATATTTGATAATGTCATGGCTAATATGTTTTATGTTTAGCTTTCAGATCTTACGTGAACAGGATAAATCAGTACTTAACTGTTGATCAGTACTTATACTGGAAGTCAGGACTTAAGGATATCAGTACTTATATTATCAGGAGATAATCATCAGAAGATAGATATCGGAACTTAAGTGCTGAAGGACAATCAGATAAGGACAGTAGTTGATTAAAGGAAAGAAGATCGAGATAAACATAAGAAGAGATATGCATGAAGAAGGAATTCCGTGAAAAATGGAATACTTGGAAGAAAAGATATCTGATTGATATATTTTAGGAAGCAGAATTATATTCCATATCAATTAGCGATTGTCTTGTAACTGTGTAGTATATAAACACAGGCATAGGGTTTATACTATAAGTGTTATCATTATCGAAGTTATTATTCTATATAACCCTAGCAGCTCTCGTGATATTTGTTCATCACTGAGAGGTAATAGTTCCATACTGTAACAGAGTTTATTGTTTCAATAAAGTTTGTTTTCTGTTACTTAAGTTCTTAAAGTTCGATTTGAGTGTACTATACACTGTATTCACCCCCTCTACAGTGTGTGTGTGTGACCTAACAATTGGTATCAGAGCCTATCTGTTAACTTACATACAGTTAAAGATCCAAACACAATCATGTCGGACACAGAAACTTCAACTAAGCCTACCACAACTGAGGAACCACCAAAGACACTAATTCAGAGTCGGTATGAGACCATCAGAGTCCCCATACTGAGACCATCTGAATATCCCATATGGAAGGTAAGGATGACCATGTTCCTGGAAGCAACAGATCCAGAATACCTGGATAGAATCAAGGAAGGTCCTCACAAACCAACCAAACTCGCAGTTGCAGTTGCAGGTGAAGCAGCAATGACCGTACCAAAGGAGAAGAGTGATTATACTGCTGAAGACATAGCATCAATTGCTAAGGATGCTAAGGTACGACACTTACTGCATAGTGCCATTGATAATGTAATGTCAAACAGGGTAATCAACTACAAGACTGCTAAGGAGATATGGGATGCTCTGGAAATAAGGTGTCAGGGAACTGACACAATTAAGAAGAACAGGAAGATAATACTCACTCAAGAGTATGAACACTTTGACTCAAAGACTAATGAGTCATTGAATGATTTATATGATAGATTTGTCAAACTTTTGAATGATTTGTCATTGGTTGATAAAGAGTATGATCTTAAAGATTCAAACCTTAAGTTCCTGTTAGCTCTTCCTGAATGTTGGGATTTGAAGGCAACGACAATAAGAGACAACTACAATCTTGATGAAATAACTCTTGACGAAATCTATGGAATGCTCAAGACTCATGAGCTGGAGATGGAACAAAGAAGCAAGAGGAAAGGAGGAAAGTCAAGGACAGTCGCTCTTAAGGCTGAAGAAGAATTCCCCAAGGCAGCTTCCTCAAAGAAAGACAAGGGTAAAGCTCTTTTCATAAAGTCTGATACTGAGTCATCAAGTTTTGAGAGTGATGATGACTCAGATTCTGAAAGCTTGCCTGAGACCGATGCTGATGAGGAGATGATGAAGCTGTGTGCTCTTATGGTGAAAGGAATCACCAAGATTGCATACAGGAAGTTCAGGAAGGGAAAGAAGTTTTCCAGAAAAAGCATAAGTTCTGATAAGAAGAATTTCAGAAGATCTGAAGGCAGAGGAGGAAAGTCTGACAGAGGAGATTACACCAATGTTAAATGCTATAACTGTGGTGAGAAAGGCCACATATCTCCTGACTGCAAGAAGGTAAAGGGTGACAGAGGCAAGGCTCTTGTCACAAAGCAGAAAAGCTGGACAGACACTTCAGACTCTGAAAGTGAGGAGAACTATGCATTGATGGCAAATGCTGATAAAGAAAGTGCTGAGAGCAGTTCTGAAGCTGCTGAAACAAAGGTACCTCAGACTACTTATGCTTTTCATACTGATGATATTAATGAGTTGAGAAGATATCTTAAAACCATGTTTGTTAGTTATAGAGATCAAACCTTAACATGTGAAAGATTAACTTCTGAAAATCTTGCTTTTAAGAAAAGAAATGATTTCTTAGAAAAAGAGTTAGTTATATTCCATCAAACTCAGAAGGATAGAGATGATGCTTTTTATGTTAGGGATGAAGTTCTAAAAATGAATGAATCTCTAAAAACTGAGTTAGAAAAGGAAAGAGAGATAATCAGGACTTGGACTAACTCTGGCAGAACAACTCAAAATTTGATAAGTAGTGAAAATTGGAAAGAGGGCTTAGGTTATGGAGAGAATAAGAATGATAAAGGAACTGAAGAAATTAAGCCTGTTGTTAAGCAAAATCCAAAGTTAAAACCTGTTAAGTTTGTAACTGTAAAGTCTGATAATGAGAAATCAGAAGTTAAAGAGGAATTAACTTCTGACAAACTAAAACAGGAAAAGACAGCTGAAGTAAACATAGGCTTAATGACAAAGAAGCAGCTTAAGCATAAGCTGAAAGATGTCAAGAATGCAAACAAGGTAAAATCACCTAGGAAAAATAGGAATGGAAAGGAAGGTGTGAATAAAAGCAATGATTATAAACCTGTTCCTGATGCTCCTAGGAAAACATGTCATAACTGTGGAAGTTCTAACCATCTGGCTTCTTTTTGCAGGAAAAATAAGAATATTAACTCCTTACCTTCAAAATCAGGAGTTAAGAGTCAGTCAGTTAGATACAAACCACAAAATCCTTGTTTTCATTGTGGTAGGTTATGGCATTCCATTTATACTTGTAAGGAATATCATAGTTTGTACTATGATTATTATCAAATAAAACCTTCTTTGAAGAAAGTTTCCATTGTTCCTTCTAGTGTAAATTCTGATTCAAAGTCTGATAATGTAAATTCTGATAAGAAAAATGTTAACATAAACTCTGATGCTAAATCCGCCGCAAATGTTAACAAACTTAATAAGGCCAAAGGATCCAAGCAAGTCTGGGTCTTTAAAACTAATAATTAGTGGTCTTTGTGATTGCAGGGCAACAGGAAAAATATTCTAGTTCTGGACAGTGGATGTTCAGGACATATGACTGGAAATAAGGCCCTGCTATCAGACTTTGTGGAGAAAGCTGGCCCAAGTGTTTCTTATGGAGATGGCAACATTGGAAAAACATTGGGATATGGCAATATCAATCTTGGGAATGTCATCATTAAAGAAGTAGCTATGGTCTCAGGACTTAAACACAACCTACTGAGTATAAGCCAAATCTGTGACAGAGGTTATCATGTTGATTTCTTTGAAGAACACTGTGAAGTTGTGAGTAAATCTAAAGGGAAAGTTGTTCTGAAAGGATACAGACGTGGTAACATTTATGAAGCTAAGCTTTCAACAAGTACTGATGGCTTTGCAATCTGTCTGTTAAGTAGAGCATCAATTGAAGAAAGCTGGAATTGGCATAAGAAACTCTCTCATTTAAATTTCAACAATATAAATGAACTGGTCAAGAAAGATCTTGTGAGAGGATTGCCAAACACAGTATTTGCTCCTGATGGTCTTTGTGATTCATGTCAGAAAGCCAAACAAAGAAAATCTTCATTCAAGAGCAAGACTGAATCATCAATTCTTGAGCCTTATCATCTTATACATGTTGATCTATTTGGTCCAGTAAATGTAATGTCTATTACAAAGAAGAAGTATGCTTTGGTCATAGTGGATGAGTTCACCAGATACACATGGGTGTATTTCTTGCACACAAAAAGTGAAACTGCATCTATCTTGATTGATCATGTCAAACAGCTGGATAAAATGATCAAAGATTCTGTGAAAATTTTAAGGAGTGATAATGGCACTGAGTTCAAGAATTTGATAATGGAAGAATTCTGCAAAAGCCATGGAATAAAGCAGGAATTTTCTGCTCCTGGAACTCCACAGCAAAATGGAGTTGTTGAAAGGAAGAATAGAACTCTCGTTGAAGCTGCACGTACAATGCTTGAAGAAGCAAAGCTTCCAACCTATTTCTGGGCTGAAGCTGTGCAGACTGCTTGTTTTACTCAAAATGCAACACTCATTAACAAGCATGGAAAAACACCATATGAGATGGTGAAGAAAAAGAAGCCAAATCTGAAATATTTTCATGTATTTGGATGCAAGTGTTTTGTTCTCAAGACTCATCCTGAACAGCTATCAAAGTTTGATCTAAAAGCTGATGAAGGAATCTTTGTTGGATATCCACTTTCCACAAAAGCCTTCAGAGTCTATAATTTGAGAACAAAAGTGGTCATGGAATCTATCAATGTCTCTTTTGATGACAAGAAGATCACTGGTCTTAAAGATTTCGTTGACCATGATCAGCTGAGATTTGAAAATGAAGACTCATATTCTGATACTGAAAATCCTGACAGTCTAAGTCCTGATACTGCAAACTCTGAGGGATTAAACTCTGATGTTATTAAAACTATGGTGACTACGTTAAATGACGATGCCCCTATGCAGGGGGAGCATACTCAAAATCCTACCACATCTCAAGAAACATTCGAACATGCATCTGGCTCTTCAAGTTCTGATTCGTCAAGTTGTGATAAGCCAAGTTCTGATAATACTGAAAATCTAAATACTGAAGAATCCAACTCAGAAAGCATAGTTTCAGGGGGAGCATCAGAAAATGAAAATGAAGATAGCATGGATCATGGGGGAGCATCCAGTTCTAGAGAAAACCTTCCATCTGCAAGGAAGTGGACAAAATCACATACACCTGATTTGATAATTGGAAATCCTGATGCAGGTGTCAGAACTAGAACAGGTAGTTCAAATGAGTGTCTTTACAATTCTTTTCTCTCTCAGACTGAGCCAAAGAAAGTGGAAGAAGCTCTTCAAGATGCTGATTGGGTGCAAGCAATGCAGGAAGAGTTGAATGAATTTGAAAGAAACAAAGTCTGGACCCTAGTACCAAGACCAAAGAATAGATCTGTTGTTGGTACAAAGTGGGTATTCAGAAACAAAACTGACAGTGATGGCATAATTACAAGGAATAAGGCAAGGCTGGTTGCAAAAGGATATTCTCAACAGGAGAGAATTGATTATGATGAAACATTTGCACCAGTTGCTAGGTTAGAAGCCATAAGGATATTTTTGGCTTATGCTGCTCACAAAAAGTTTACTGTCTTTCAAATGGATGTGAAAAGTGCTTTTCTCAATGGAGAATTGGAGGAAGAGGTATATGTTGAACAACCTCCAGGTTTTGTAGATACCAAACATCCAGATTATGTCTACAGACTTGACAAAGCACTTTATGGACTTAAGCAAACTCCTAGAGCATGGTATGAGACTTTAGCTCAGTTTCTTCTGGAAAGTGGATTCAACAAAGGGACAATACACAAAACACTGTTCTACCTCAACCATGGAAAGGACTTACTTCTGGTCCAGATTTATGTTGATGATATCATTTTTGGATCTACAAATGACAAACTTTGCAAGAAGTTTGCCAAACTTATGCAGTCAAGATATCAGATGAGTATGATGGGGGAACTTAGCTATTTTCTGGGCCTTCAAGTCAAGCAGAATGAGGAAGGCACTTTTATTTGTCAAACCAAGTACACCAGAAACTTGCTAAAGAAATTTGGAATGCAAGATTGTTCAAGTGCATCCACTCCAATGGCTACTGCAACAAAACTGGATAAGGATACCGGTAAATCAGTAGATATTACTGACTACAGAGGTATGATTGGCTCTCTACTCTATCAAACTGCTAGTAGACCTGATATCATGTATGCTACCTGTCTTTGTGCAAGATTTCAAGCTGATCCAAGAGAACCTCACTTAACAGCTGTAAAAAGAATCTTTAAGTATCTTAAATGAACAGCTGCTCTGGGATTATGGTATCCTAGAGAATCAGATTTTAAACTAATAGGTTACTCAGATGCAGATTTTGCAGGTTGCAAAATTGATAGGAAAAGCACAAGTGGAAGCTGCCAATTTCTTGGAGGCAGATTGGTTTCTTGGTACAGCAAGAAACAAAAGTCAATTTCTACATCAACTGCAGAAGCAGAGTATATTACTGCAGGAAGCTGTTGTGCACAGATTCTTTGGATGAAGAATCAGTTACTGGATTATGGGTTAACATATTTCAAAATCCCTATTTACTGTGATAATCAAAGTGCTATTGCTATGACAGGTAATCCAGTTCAACAATCAATGACAAAGCACATCAGCATCAGGTACCACTTCATCAGGGAACATGTGGATGAAGGTACAGTGGAATTGCATTTTGTTCCCACAGATCAACAGTTGGCAGATATCTTCACAAAACCATTATGTGAAGCTACTTTTACAAGATTGGTAAATGAACTTGGAATGGTTTCAGGTTCCTTCTCTAAATCTGCTTAGAGTTGTTCTGTGTTATCAGACTTTATGCTCAGTATTTACAGAATTCATCTCATTGTGTATTCTGTGCTTAATTGATAAATGTCTTTAAGTACTGACTGTTGTCTGATATATTTTTCTAAACTCTGATAAGTGATATGTCTGTTCTAGTACCTATTCAATCCTATGAGGATAACTGTGCTAGATACTGACTAGTAGTCTTCAATAAACAAATGATTCCATGGAAGAAGTAATTATTTCAGTGGAAATCTTATGACACTAGCAAATTCTGATAACTGAGCTTAGTTACGTTCACTTTGTATATCTTATTACTAAGTCACAAATTAGAATAATGCTACTCATCTGTTAAGTTCTGATACTAGTAAAACTGCTGAATGTACTAAGTGCTGATAGACCTCTCTTATCAAAAGCAAAAGCAAAAAGATCAAAGATTAAAATCAGGTACTCCTTTGAGATCTAGAGTAAAAATGTGGAAGGGACGACCCAAGTGCATTGCTGGTATTAAGTAAATATGCATCAGAAAAGTAAAATATTTTCTTGGTGACTTTTCACACTCTATGATTACTGGAGAAATACTCTGAAAATAGGATAAATTCTGATAAACAGTCGTGACTCACTTACACTGAGAAGCCACTGTAAAATAGAATTTCAAAAGATGCATAAAATTAGCACAAAATAGTTGAGGTGGACTCAAGCATAAACTCATTCTTCAGTCGGTTTCAGGACAATGACAGATCTTTAGCAAAATTTTAGTTATGCCTTATTTCTAAGATGTACTGCAGTGAATCAGACTTTACTCTTTGTCTGTTTTTAGCTTAATGCACACACTAATCACTCCATCTGAATGATGAAAATTTCTGTGGTGGTCTATGTTATTTTAGATAAAACAGTCAATGTGTCATTATTGCACAAATTCTGAGGACACGTTCTAAGTTACACGTTCTGATGATTAAGTACTGACGTCCATAACTCAGAACTTGTATGAGTATTTACTAAGATAGGCATTCCTTTTCGAGTTAAGAAATTATGTTCTGATGACTGTTAAGTTCTGGTATAGGTCTAAGTTCTGATTTCTCAGTCTAATCCTTTACTTGGCTTATCTTTGAATAAAATTTGATAACAGTCTCAGTTTGTACTCGAATATGTTGAAGTGGAAGATTAATAGTCACTGTGATTAGGATTAATGGTATTTGTACTTGAGCATACCACTGTTTCTTGTGTTTTGTGCGGTCTAGACCATGCTTCCTCTTTCCAATGACTGTTATTCTTTTTCAAAGTCTAGGGAGACGAGGTAGAATTAATTCTACCTGTCAGCATTAAATATCTTTGCGTCTCTTGGCATTCTCTTGCCTATATAAGCAACCACTTCACATCAGTCTTTCCATCACATTCTTCTCACACACTTTTCCTCCTTCTTCTATCAAAAACACAATGGTTCGATACAACATGTTTTTGAACAACCAAACCTTCACAATGGAGCTAAGTTGTGCTGATTGGCAGCAGGAGTGGCATGTAACAGCCATTCCTGAGGAGATCTAGGATTCTGTCCCACAGGAGGTGCTGACTCACCTTCTATTCTTCTATATGGATTACCATCGCCATCTAGAGCGATTGGAGGAGAAAAGGCGAGAAGCTATCCGTCAGCTAGAGCGAATCATACGACTCGCCATCTTGTTCGTCGAATATAGGAAGAGGAAGATGACTTAATCTCGTCTTCTTCCTGTTCTTCTTCATCTTCAGCTTTGTCAGGCTTCTTAGCTAGGACTAAAGCTGTTGACGTTAGGATTAGAAGCTTAGGGAAAATCTTGTATAAGTATTGATGTCATTTCCATTTCATAAATGTATTGACTTGATATATTAATGAAAATTGTTTTTACTTCAAGATTTTGTCTCTGAGTTATTTTCTCTTGTGTTGATAAATCCTGATTGATATTCTGATGACCATTTAAATTGTGCTTTTATTTAAGTTCTGATTCTCTGTCAGCACTTCTTCATCGAAATTATCTCGGTCATTTTTAACATGATTTATTTTCAGAATATTAATGTTGCAGTGAAAAATAATTCAATCAGTGCTAACGGGTTAAATTTTGAATTAAAATTGTTTCCCTTGATAAATGGAACAGTTTTTCCTTGAAACTCGGCAAATGGGTAAGTAATGATTACTGTTTTCTCGAGCCCAGTAACTATCCGTTATTACTGCATGTCTGACAGGTGTCCAACGGTAATATTTTTTTTGTATAAGTACAGCAGAGAGAAGATTTCTTTAATCTTTTTAATTTCTTCATCTTTTATCTCTCTTCTTACTTTTACTCTCCTTCACTTTACTTTTTCCGTTGTTTTCCTACAGACATTATATCAAACAACTATCAGGCATACTTAATTCTCAATTTTTTCACATGGCACCAAAGGATTTAATCATTGATGGAGCTAAGTTTGTTCCAAACAACTATGCTGCAATTCTTGATCATGCTGAAGCTCCATCTGAATTGCACTTTGTGCAAGATCTTCTTGCACATAGTGAGGTTGGGTACGCCTTAACTCAGCCTGAATTATTTTCAAGTCAACAAGTTCTGAGGTTTTGGAGGACTGGCGTTTTTTATGATGGTGGTAACCGTGGAACTCCCAGTATTATCTTCCAAGTGGGTGATTCATCTTTTGTAGTCACTCCTGGTACAGTACACAGGGCTTTACATCTTCCTGAGGATTGTACTTTCTCAGTCCCCGAGGACTCAGCCCTTCGGGAGTTAATGGCTGAATTGGGATATGAAAAGAGTCTGACGAAACTTGGACAGTTGAAACGGGCTAATATCAGAAGAGAATGGAGTTTCTTCTTTGATTGCATCACCAAAGCTTTTGGGAACAAATGTTCAAATTTTGATGCTATCCCAATTCTGAGTCAGCACATAGGGTATGCTATTATCCATCAAACTCATTTTGACTTTGCAACTGGAATAATTAGTTTTATTGGGGATAGGATGACAGAGGATCGAGATGTTGTTTATTTTGCTCGATTCTGTCAACTTATTTATACTTATTGCACCACTGAACCCCAGTTAGTTAGCACTCAAACCCCACCTTTTAAGGTTGCAAAAAGGTACTTTAACGACCTGATAAATGCTGACACAAAGAAATCAATGGTGAGACAATTACAGATTCCTCAGTCTGTGAAACAGATTCTGGTAAATGCTGATCCTGCTACTTACAAATCTGTTTACTCAAATGTTCAACCAACTCACCATAATCAAAATCCATCAACCTCAGTACCTACCTCTCATTCTACTCAACCTACCCTCAGAACTTATCTCAAATCCTATCTCTCCACTTCACAGACTGCTCAACCTTCTTCTTCAGCACCTACTGTGAAGCCTACATCCTCTAAGCCTAAGAGAACAAAGACTGTTCCTCAAACACCTCAAAAGAGGAGGAGATTTACTTGGAGAGATGAATCAGATTCTGAGGAACAGATTCCTTCTTCAGAACTTGTGGTGATTGAAGCTGAGAAAGTAACTTCTCAGAAGGATTCTGAAATTGGGGGTTCTAGGCTTCTCAAGAGGCTTAGACGTATGATAGTTCCTGAAACTCCCAAGGAATCCAAATCAACAAGGAAGTACAAGAAACAGAGGGCACAAAGGTCAGTTTCAGATGATGAGGAGGAAGCAGCTAAGGAAGGGGATCAGGAATCTCTGATCTCACAAGGCAAGGAATTTGCTCCAGTCACTTCTTCTCCATCAACTCCATCTCAGGAAGCTGTATCTGACAAGGCTAACTCACCATCTGTGTCTCTTGTTGATCCAGGCACAAGTGCTGAAATTGATATTCAGAACCTGGTTGTGCCTGAAATACTTTTCTTAGAAGCTCCAACAGCAAATAATACTTCTACAACACCTGTTATTGATGCTGTTCAAACTCCAGAGTTATCAACAACACCTTCTCTGCATCAAGATACTGATGATCAGATTTTAGATGAGCATCAGGATATGGCTGTTGATCAGAACTTAGTATCAGATCAGCAATTAGAGGATGCTGAAGCCTCCATTGCTACTCACACTGTTGTCTTATCAGAAGATACTGATTCTTTAAGTTCTGATGCTGCAAATGTTGGAGATACTGGTGAAGCTGCTACAACTATAGATGCTGATGAAGCAGGTCCTTCAAGACATACTCCTCCACCGACTCTTCCTAAGTCTGAACTGGTAAAGGAGTTTGTTATCAGGGATGCACCAGTACCTTGGAGTGAAACTCCTGCAGGTCAGGAGTGGACTAAGGAATGGAACTCAGTTTCATGTGTTCCAAATGCTTTACATCTTGCTGAGCACTTGACTAAAGCTGATGAAATGTTAAATTCTGATGATTTTAAAACCCAGCTTAGAGTCACTGCATTGAGTACTAAACATCTACAAGGTCTTCATTCCAATACTCATGCAGAGCTACACAAGATTCAGGAGAACTTTATCAAATAGGAACAAGTTTGGAAAATTGATAAGAAAAAGTTCTTCCAACCTACCATTGACAGGGTTGCTTATATTGAGAAAACTCAAGAGAAGCAACAAGCTCAGATTGATCAAATTCTGACAAATCAAGCTTCTCAGCAATCGCAACTTACTGAAATCCAGACCTCAGTGGAACTACTTATCTCTCTTTTATTACCTGCTGATGCCAAAAAGGGGGAGAAGGTAATTAAGTCCAAATGCAAAACCAACAAGACACTACAAGGAAAGGATGATGGAAAAGATGACCAAGGAACCTCTGGAATGGGTAGTGGTCATAGTCAAGGTAGAAGGTTTACATCAAGACAAGCTAGTCACAGAACAAGTTCTGATACTGAGAAAAGAATAAGTTCTGCTGCTGGTAAAAGGATAAGTTCTGATGAACTTCTAGATCTTGATGAGGAAATGTCAAGACAGTTATTTCTTCAAGAAAATCCAGGGATGGACTTGGAAAGTTTAAAGGAAGAAGAAGCCAGACTTAAATCAGAGAAAGTCACATCTAAATCTGAAGCTTCTGGTAAAAAGTTACTTCCAAAACCTAAAGGCATTGTGATCAAAGAAAGGATACATACTGAAGCAACTTTGGCTAGATCACAACCATAGATAGATCCAAAATCCAAGGGTAAAGAAAAGGTTGGTGAACCTATCAAGCCTTATGTACCTCCTGAGGAAGAAGAAATTACTGATGGAAAAGATGATCTTGCTCTGACTACAAGAAAAGTTCTTAAAACAACCTCTGACATGGCTCAAGTTGTTCAGAGTCAAGAAATTGTAAGTTCTGATATTCCATATCAATTAGCGATTATCTTGTAACTGTGTAGTATATAAACACAGGCATAGGGTTTATACTATAAGTGTTATCATTATCGAAGTTATTATTCTATATAACCCTAGCAGCTCTCGTGATATTTGTTCATCACTGAGAGGTAACAGTTCCATACTGTAATAGAGTTTATTGTTTCAATAAAGTTTGTTTTCTGTTACTTAAGTTCTTAAAGTTCAATTTGAGTGTACTATACACTGTATTCACCCCCTCTACAGTGTGTGTGTGACCTAACATAGTTACTGATAAGTTCTTTAACTTTAGTGATCTTGTTTTGTTTAAGTTGGGGTTTAAGTTAGGAGAGTTAAATAAAAGGGGTAAAAATGTTTATTATGCTAGATTTTTAATGATGATTGCTAACCACCTCTCTGAGGATATTGTGCTTGAGAACCCAACCAACAAATTAGATTGTTGGGTTCAAGAGAGAAGAATTATTACAGATTTGAACAGAGCAAACCATCACAAAGAGGTGCCACTCTTCTATTTCCCTGTAATAGAAGCACCTCAGGTAAGTGAGGTAATTTCATCTGTCTCTACTCTTCCAACCTCATAAATTTCTTGGCATTCTAGTGTAGCTATGGCAACTGTGTCAATGTCCCAACAGTTGCCTACCCAAGCTACCAAACATTTTTTAAAATTTCTAAATCCAAGTCAAAGAAGGCCCCCTCTGGTATCTCTCAAAAGATGCCAGTTACAAAATCCACCAAACCAAAAGAGGGGAGTGTGAAGGTGGGTAAGAAAGGTGAGGGACAGGGTGAACATCAAAGGAACCCTAAGGATAAGGTTGGAGAGGTGAGTGTTTCCCAACCTAGCCACACTGCAATTTCCCAACAGATTGCAGTGCTTAATAAGGAAATAAGCTCATTGCTAGTTGCATCCTCCCAAAAGGATGTGACTATTGAACAAATCTCTCAGCCAAGAGCATATGCCAAAAGGGTAAGGGACACAAGTTTACCCCAAACCTATACTAGAAAGAAGAAACCAAAAACCCTTGGGGATGCACAGGGTTCACACACAGTGCAAACTGGTGCTAAAGACACAGTCACTGCACCTTCTCAATGTCAGTTTGATGTGGCTCCAATAAATGTGGAGTCACAGCTAAAATCTTTAGTTATAAAAGCACCTCAAACAACAAATTCTCCCACAAACTCTCTGGATGTGGATATGATCAATACATCAATTCCTGATTCCCCTTCTTTAACTCTGCTGGGGAAGCCAAAATCTAGTGCAAGTGAGCATCATCTTTTGGATGATTTGTTGGCTCACTTGCCAATTCTTTCAGGAACTATTGAGACATCTGTGCCAAAATTTTCATGCACAGAGTCCACAATAGTCTCCACTCCAAACTCATTTATTCCTACTCTCACGATGGATATTGTTCATCCATCGAGTAGTGATTGTATCCCGACGGATAAGCCTAACAACAGTTATCTATCGGATAGTCAAACTACTAAGTCGACAGATATTCCTCCTCCGTCGAGTGTCCCTACACAACTTCAAATTTCATCATTTATCTCTAGTGCAGAAAACTTAGTGGTAGTACAATCACTCCTAGGATTGAGGGAAGAGAGTGAACTGAGTGAGAGTCTGGGTTGCTCCTAGGAAAAAGGAGAGGAAAATAGTGAAAATATGCAATCCAGTTCTTCAGGATTGGCAAAAGAGAGTGTAGGAGTCCCACCTTAGATGGTGAAGGTGAGGGTGTGAGGGTGGGGAGCCAAGGTGAGACCTTGATGCAACAAAAGAGAAATAATGAGAGAAATGCAGGTACAGGAGATATAAGGGTAGATGTCATTGCAAGTGAGTTAATGAATGTCCATGATACAGACAGGGAGGGACTATCTCAGCAACCTCAAGCTGTTATAAATTCTACCTCCCTTGATGCTGAGACATTTACTCACCCTGGTCCAGCATATCAACTTCTAGCTGAACAGGGCAATGACAATGCAGAAAGGATGTTCAACTTGGTACATACCACACAGTCAATGCTAAGAGCTAAGGATGCCATCACAGCTTTGCCCTCTACAGTTGGTGATGTTGATTATGAGACTGGTGGTTCAGAAGAATTATTTGGAGGTGAAGGTGGAGATAGTGAAGAAGAGCCATTGGACATAGGTGGAGAAGTAGGCTCTAGTTCAAGATCAGGCATGCCATCTTGGGCATTTTCAAAGCACTGTGATGAAACTACTTCAAGACAACCCTGATTCAACTCATAAATCAGACAAATTCTGCTCTTCAAATCACCACAAATTCCAACACCAAAAAGCTCCTTCAAGCACATCTTGCTTCTCTGCAACTACAACAAATCCAAGTTTTTTAACATGCTCGAGATGTCAACACTATCAAAGGTGATATTGATGAGATGAAAAAGGCCATTTCTGACAAGATGGACTCTAAACTTCCAGAAGCTACAATGCTTGACATTAAGAGACGACTCAGGAAAAATTCTGATCTTGCCACAAAGATAGATGCCTTGGATACAAGAATGACAGCAATGGAAGCATCTCTTACAGCAATTCATCTACACCAAGCTTAACAAACAGACTTGCTTCAGAAACTGGTGGCTGCACAAGCCTCCTCCTCTACTCAGCTTGATTAACAAAAAGGGGGAGATAGAGAGTTCTAGGAGTTAGGGGGAGCAAAAAGTGCTCAACTTTCAAGTTAGCAAAGTAATTGTGCCTATAATTACTATCTCAAAGCCACCAGCTAAGGACAACATTGATCTGATATATGAAACAACAGCCAATATAAGAGCAGCTGAAAAGGAACAGTTGAATCCAATAAACTGGGAGAAAATTGATGAGGATATTCAAAAGAAGTTTGGGCTAGCAAAGAAGCCAGAAAAGTCAGCCATTCATCACTCTCAAGTCTGGCAAATCTCTGTGAATGAAATGAGCATGAACTATCTGGAAAGAGGAGAGCCATCATGCATCAAATCTCTAAAGGCTTAAGTACTTTTGAAGCCAAAGGTGAACTATCCAAAATCATCACTAAAGAACCCTTTGGATACAGTGTATGAGACACCAAAGCCTGATGAGAAGAAACTGTTGACAAGATCCATTGCCTTCTACAAGGATCCAGCTGATTCAGCTTTGAAAAGGAGAATTGCTAAAGTTTTCAGGATTGGTAAAGAAATTTGTGTGGTGGCTGGACACCCTCAATTTTCTATTAATTTAGAAAATGTTTTGGTTTTATAAAAATCATCGGACCGGATGTCAAACCCCACAAAAATCAGACTTTTATTTTTATAAAATCGTGGTACTTCCAAATATTTTATATTTTTACATTTTTGGAATAATCATAATTTTTTGATAATTTTGGTATAAATTTTATATTTATTTAATTAAATATCATTCTCCGCTAATTATTAATTTTGGTCTAATTGATTTGAATTGATTTTTAATTAAAAAAAAAGAAAAAAAAAAGAAAAAAAAAAAGAAAAACGTGGCAAAATCATAATCTACCCACCCCACCCCCTGCAACCTACCCCCCACCCGCGTCCTACCCCCTCCCCCTTATTTACACCGCTAGTCCCCTTCTCTTTACTTTATCCCTCTTCCCTCTCTCTCCCTCTCTTCTGGTTCTTCTCTCTCCCTGTTTTATATGTTTTTAATTTTCAAAAATTCATATCTTACAAACCGTCCATCCAAAGTTCAATTGTTATATATATAAACGATCAACGCATTGATACCTACGCAAAGGGATATATATTGCAAGATTTTTAGAAGATAATTTGCGTAGCATAATTCTGTTTTAATTTATTTTCAAGGAATAGAAAAGGAATCTGGCGGTGCTGATTACTTCACATGGCATTTCAGCACGTGTATGTCTATGACTATGAATTTCAGATTTTTCTGGAGATTTTTTTCGGACATCAGATAATATCTTGGGGTGATCATAATTTATTTTGGGTAACGATTTCGAAATTTTGCTTTTGTACTTGGATATATTATAGCATGTTAGTGTTTATATATTTATTTCATAATCTTTAGAAGTTGTTGTAGAAGTCGCTATTGGCCTTATTTTTCGTTTCTGGCGTGTTTATACATGCAAATATAAATTATTGTGTATTTTAAATTGATTGATTTTACTATAGTATAGTTGGATTGTATTGTTTGGGATTGATTTTGAGGGGTTCTGACCCCGAGGGAAAAGTTCGTTTTACAAAGGCGTTATTTTGAATTTTTTTGTAAAATATATATTTTAATTTCAAATCATTATCATTTATTATTTTTGAAAATCATAATTTAATTTAATTATTTATAATTTGTTTTGATTAATAATTTATTCATTTAATTCATTTAATCAATTAATTTTCTTTGTAATAGTTAAATGAAGTGTAATTATTTATAATTAAGCCAAATAATATTTTAGGATTATTTTGAGTTTTTAAAAATATATTGGTATTGAATATTCAATTAATATTAGTATTAATTAAATTATTCTTATTTTATTCGTAGAAAATAGACCGTTCATCTGTTTAATACGAAGTGAACGCGTCTAAACTCATAAAAATATTTCGCTTTCATTAAAAATATTTTCGAGACACAAATCCTTTTGTTTCAGAAGGTCTCCTGTTTTGCAAGTCACGTCTGAGTCGCGTATTTATCAAAAGGTCGTATTTGATATGACATCAAAGTGGGTGTTAATTTCAAGAGTTGGGTTTTGAATGAGTTTATGATTCAGTCTATATTCACTATTTCATATTGTTGTTTACGATTCATGTAAACACTGTTTTACAATTTTTATTCTCGTCAAGATTTAAAGTATTGTTGAAGCATTTTTGCTCAAAAATATCAAAATGGTTTTGAATACATTCAAGAAACCAATTTTGGGATTCCTAAACAAATTTTATAGATTTAGCAATTATGATTTTAAATTTTATGCTCTATTGCAGATGTTGGATTTTATATCAAAAAGATCATATATATGTTATACTGAACTTGCTGAGCATTTCTTTCACTCATATTTTTCTGTTTTTAAATTTAACCTTCTAAGGAGGATTAGCTTGCGCGGTTTAGCCGCGTAATTTAAGGAAGCAAAGAAGAAGCTTTTGGAAGGTGGTTGGTCCAAGGTTTGCGGTCTAGTGTAAGTTCTATTGTGTTAAGTTGTTTATATTATATTATATTATAGTTGTGTATTGTATAATTGCTCCTAGTATACTTCTTTTCAAAGTTATACTAGCGGGTTTTGTATTGAGTTGGAATTTGTTGAAAAGAGTTTTAAAAGAAAGTGAATAATGTATTTATGGAAATTTGGAATTCTTATTTGTAGAACTGTAACCTAAAAAGATCGTGGTGTAGTTTGGGGTCACATATGCTATATTTCAGTTACTGGGATTCATTTATTGATTCAACAGGTTATTTTGGATTGAGGTTTCATAGTGACGACCAAATCCCCTGACCTCGGATTTGGGGGCGTTACATAAGATATCACATGTCCATTAATTAAATTAATTTCTGACAATTAATTTAATCAATATCTTTTATCCTTGATCATCCACTCAAGCTTATAATTATGCAAGAAAAAATCTGTCTACAGGACTAAAGCATAATTATCTTTATGAGCTTTCAAGATGACATCATCACCCGAAATATTTTTCGGACACGGTTACCTTTTATAGTTAATATCCCACTCTGTATATAATGTCATTGCCCAATACATAAATTCGCAATTTAAAATAAATTACTTAATGTATGAATCAAGGCATGTGCATCAAATACAAGTGTAAATCACTATATCCGAATTAAGAACCTAAGCAATAATAATTATAGAATCTTAGTTCTTCTCTATTGTCAGAATAAGAGAAACAATTATTCTACTATTTTGATCCTGTTCAATATACACAAAGTATACAAATATTATTCAATAGTCAAGATATACTATTTCTAAATAATACTTCAGTCATTCCAGTGGTTTGTCTAACACCGCTTAGACTGTGAACCTTTATTATATTATGTAAGGAGTTTAACAATCTAATCTTCTGTTATCCCATTTGATACTAGATTGTCTATAATATATAATATACAAACAATGTAAAAACATGCATTTAAGATTTTCAAATGATTATTATAATAGTATATACTTTAAATGAATAGTTCAGAATAAACCCTAACAAGAACCACCTGCTCAAAGTGTAGGTGCAAGCATATTATCACATATGACTATTCCTGACATTGCTCAAGGAAGTTAAATTTATGTGATTGATGACATTATGAAGACAGTACAAAATAGGGAAGCTCATCAAAAGTACATTGCTAAATTGATGATGTTATCCATGATCCTATCTTTGAGGGAAGCACACAAGAACCTTCAGTTCAAAGGGTTAAAGAAGCTTCTACACCTCAAGTCACACAGGAACTAACAGTTCAAAGTATTGTTGTAGACTGAGTATCAAATTCTATTAAGGGATCAATTTCTGACAAGCAGCATATTCTTGACACAAGGATTATTTCTGATGAAGCTGTTCCTGATTCTACAACTATACTGATCACTTCTCAAGATAAGCTTGAAGCAATATTGGTACAATCACTCAAGGCTATACCAATGGTTGATACTCCTCAATGTACAAATCTTATAAACTCTATTTTATCTGCTGATATGACTATGATTAGACCTTTATAAAGGAATACCTCTAGTCATATAATTACAAATAACTCTTCTCAGCCACCTCTTATTTCTGTAGGACAAACTTTTCTGAGCTTTTCATTTGAGACTAGGAGAAAAGATTTAGTGAAAAACAGAATTCAAGAGAGGCAGGATCCTTACCTAGCAAAAGGAGAGGTAGATGAGAGACATGATTTAGTTAATGCTTGTGAGGAAGCTCTGACTATTAAAAGCCATGAGATGAGTGGAGTGAGAAGTGATGAGATCACTTTAAAAGAACAGTGAGATTTAGGTACTCATGGTTCTTTTGTTACAGGATCTACACACGTAACTAAGCCTTCTAAGTAAAATCTTGATTTAAAGCTCAAAGGCATATTTCCTGATTCTGGTGTTGATTATGATATTCCTACGAGATATTCTGGTGATCAAGATGATTCTGATGAATCTAATGATGATAATCTTGATGATGCTGATGCGGTTTTGAAAGACGGTATTAAAGAATCTAAATTCTCTACTCTTGGTTCATCATGTAGTCATGCTTCTATTGTACATCCTCATAGGGATTATAAATGGAATCATTCTTGAAGATTACCTAGTGAAAAGATATCTATGGAATCTTCTCAAACTTTAGCTGATTATGCTATTCAATTGGTTTCAAATACTGATATAAAAGCATATATCAAATTCACTACTGTTTTAGTCAAACGACTGCATTCTTCTTTCTCTGCATTCAAGGAAGATACTGTTAAAATCAGAGAAGAGCTTGCTGATCTTTCTATGACTATCAAAGGTACAAACAAACAAAGTGGTATGCTAAAGAGAATGTTTAGCTTGGAAGCAAAACAAGATCGAATGTCTGAAAAACTAACAGCTTTGGAAGATGGTCAGATTGCTACAAATTCCAAGTTAGATGATATTTTCTCTATTCTACGGAGTCTAGATGCCGAAAAGGGGGAATAGTATCAAAGATGAAAAAATGTCAACCTGAATCAGTTTTGAGGAGAAATACCAATTCTGATGATGGCGGTGATAAAGAAGAAAATGAGACATCTGAAGTTGTGAAAGTTAATGTTGTGAAAGTTTAATCTGGAACTGAAATTCAAAGTCAAAAGAAGACATAGTCAACTCAAGTCTCTAAGGATTAACCACATAGATCTAACATGGAAGCTGCTTTTGTTACTCCTAATTCAATTCCTGATGACAAAGTTACAAGTTTTGATGATTTTCCTGACACTGAAAGAGTGATAATAATTCCTGATTCTGTAAAGACTAGAGAAGAAGAAATTCTATTTCGAATGGACTTACAGATTCTCTCTGCTTATGTTGAAGCGGTTAATTCTAAAAAGTTCATGGAAGAAGATATGGTTTTTAACAGAGAAGAAAGGACTCAGGAAGGAAAAATTAGAATAGCTGTTGATAAAGCAGATCAAGAATACAAGTATATGCTTAAAAGATCTTAAAGGAATAAATGGAGGAATACAAATAAGAAGATATTGCAAGAAAAAGAAGAAAGGAGAGCTTAAGTACTTTCAAAAATTAAGAACAAATTCAAATGGAGAAAGGTTGATGATCTTAATTATAATGATAAATTGCATTTTATTCTTGGAGGAATAAGGTTGGATGGTTTACTTAGTTCTAATACCATGGGAGATAAGAAGTCTTGGTTATAACAAGATAAGAAGTTGAAGTTGATTGACCATTCACAAGAGCTGGAATAGGAAATCATGAAGCTAAATTTGTCAACTTAAAGTTGTTGAACTTCATACTTGCTGATAGTCCAGATCAAGAAATAACTGTTGAGCATCTGGATAGACTTGAAGCTGTGAAGATTATTCTTGACAAACATGATGGTTCTGAATCTAAACAGAAGATCTTACTCTTATTGCAATATGATCAAGTTCAAGTTCTTTCACTTGATGAACTGATGATCATGTCTACAAAAGAATTGAAGTACATTCACTATCTGCTAAGAGTTAAATATGAAACTTCTAGGTTATGGTCAAATATAATTCTTGCCAATATCAGAAGAAGGATACTGAATGATTGTCGATATTATCTCGGATCATATGTTCCTAAATATATAAATGTTAGAGGGCATGAAATCAACATGAAGAAAGGTGCAGCTGTCATTGAAAATGTTCAAACTCAGAGGCATATAACTATTAATCCTGATGGAAGAAAACTTGCTATATTTCACTGGAAGACATGATGACAGAAAGAGCACAAATCATAATTCTGAGGCCTTCTATCTATCAATTATCTAACAAAACAGAGTATGAAAAGAATTTAAAGATCAATTTAGAAGATATTATGTTGAAAAAGATTGATGACAAAGTTAAAGCTTTTGTTTAGAGACATTGTAGAGTTTATCAAGAAATATGAAGATCTATATCTGAAATAAAGTAAGCTTTACACTACTTATTTTGTCTATCTGGTTTTTGGCACTAGACAATTCTATTGGAATTCATGTTTATTCTGCAAAGCTTAAATTGGGGGAGATTGTTCAGAATTGGCTAAGTCGAAGATCAGGATCTATGTCACAATCAGGATATGATCAACTGCTATAATATGATTATCCATTGAAAGCTTCGATAGCATCCGTTGATGATTGTTAGTCATCCATTGATATACATAATTGATTATCCGTTAAAGCTAGAGCATTTATCTGTTGATCAAAGCTATCCGTTGAGAATGACTTGGATGATAAGTAATGACTGCGAGATAAATCAGAAGGTGCCAATTTATAGGATCATAGTTGATTTGGATATGTAAAGTATTATAGTTATATTATAACATATCTTATAATTGATAGAGGACTGATTTGTAGCTATTTAGTATATAAAAACTATATAGATTATCACATTGTGTGGTGCACAACTCGAGTATTCGTATAACCTAGAAGCTCTTAAGAATATTATGGTTCAGAGAGTTTTGTAACATTTTATTAAAGATCAATATAAACTGGTATTTGATTCATCTGTTCTTACTTTACTTTCGTAATACATCGATTTATTTAGTAATTATATCCAACCCCCCTTAAACAATTACTTTACTGGGCAACATGGAATTAACGGCTAAGACTGAATCGACTCAATGGATAAAAGATGTGCCTTTATTCGTTGAGGAATAAAGTACCCATAGATATTTTGACTTTCAACAGATAATTCTTATCCGTTGAATTCCATTGGTAGTTACCTTTAGCAAATCCTGATTTTGGTGTCAGGATCTGACAACTTGAAAATCCTGATTTTAGATGTCAGCATCTGACGACTTGCAAATCCTAATTTTAGATGTCAAGATCTGACAACTTGCAAATCCCAATCTGTACCTTTAACAAAGTAAAACTTATTTCTGGTTGCATCATAAATTGCAAAGACATCAGAAAGAATTAAGAATAATTAAGCATGCCTAACTCACTTACCAACCTAGTAAAAGTTAATTCATCAAGTGGCTTTGTAAAGATGTCTGCAATTTGCTGCTCACTTGGAACAAAATGTAGTTCAACTATACAATTCATAACATGTTTTCTAACAAAGTGGTACTTGATGTATATGTGCTTTGTCCTTGAATGCTGCACATAATTTTCAATGATGACAATGACACTTGTGTTTTCACAGTGGGATCTTGTCCACATGTAGACCATAATCCAACAGCTGATTCTTCATCCATAAAATCTGTGCATAACAGCTACCAACATCAAAATATTCAGCTTCAGCTGTGGAAGTAGAAACTGAGTTCTAGTTCTTACTAAACTAGGACACAAGCTTGTTTCCTAGAAACTGACATGTGCCAGTTGTGCTTTTCCTGTCTATCTTGCACCATGCATAATCTGCATTTGAATAACCAGTTTGATGAAAACTAGAATCTCTGGGGTACCAAATGCCAAGTTTTGGTGTACCTTTGAGATATATGAAAATTCTCTTAATAGATACTAAGTGAGATTCTCTAGGATCGGCCTGAAATCTAGCACAAAGACAAGTAACAAACATTATCTAGTCTATTGGCTGTCAGATATAAAAATGAGCCAACCATGCCTCTATAGCTTGAAATGTCCACAGACTTTTCAGTAGTGTTCAATTCAAGTTTAATGGCAGTGGCCATAAGAGTTTTTGTAGATGTGTAATCCATTAAGTCAAACTTCTTTAAAAGATCATGATTATATTTGGTTTGACTAATGAATATTCCATCACTAACTTGCTTAACTTGTAAACCTAGAAAGTAAGTTAGTTCTCCCATCATGCTCATTTCATATTTACTTTGCATCAGTTTGGCAAACTTTTTGCAAAGTTTGTCATCTGTAAAGCCAAATATAATATCATCTACATAAATCTGAACAAGTATACTAGAGCCATTAACATTTCTAAAGAAAATAGTTTTGTCAACAGTTGCTCTTATAAATTAATTTTCTAAAAGGAACTTTGACAAAGTATCATACCAGGCTCTAGGTGCTTGCTTCAATCCATAAATTGCTTTCAAAAGATAGTAGACATAATCTGGAAAGTTGGGGTCTTCGAAACCTGGAGGCTGACTGACATAGACTTCCGCCTCAAAATCTTTATTCAGAAATGCACTTTTGACATCCATTTGATAGACCTTGAAATTGGCATGGGCTGCATAGGCTAGAAAAATTCCGATGGCTTCAATTCTGGCAACAGGAGCAAAAGTCTCATCAAAATCTAATATTCCTTCTTGTTGGCAGTAGCCCTTAGCAACCAATCTAGCTTTATTCCTTATGACTATGCCATTTTCATCCATCTTGTTTCTGAATATCCATTTGGTGTCCATAAAATTCTTGCCTTTAGGTTTGGGTACCAACTTCCATACTTTATTTCTTTCAAATTGGTTTAGCTCTTCCTGTATAGCTAAAACCCAATCAAGATCCAACAAAGCTTCTTCTACCTTCTTTGGCTCTTCCTGAGACAGAAAGCTGCTGAATAGAAATTCATCTTGAGTTGTTTTCCTTGTTTGCACTCTTGAAGATTAATCACCAATGATCAATATATTTTGGGTGATCTCTAGTCTATTTCCTTTGTTGTAGTAGATTAGCTCTAGACGAAGAGGCCTCATAGTTATTGTAATGACCGAGAAATTACGCTTGTATTATATCTTATTAAAGATGATTTGTATGTTTAAATATGTCAGTAAGTGTGATGAGTTATAAAACCCTAGCTGTTATGTGCTACGTGTAATCTGTTTCGATCAGAACATGTTTCGGGTAATTATCGAGTGTTTTATTCTAGTTAAATGCTTTTAAATCAAAAGTTGTACGACCCAAACAGTGTTTTAATAGCCAAAATTTCATATAAAATCATTGTCCCTATTTTTCAAGTATGGCCTATAGCATCTCGATATTCTGAACATCCAGACGTTTTACAAATTTTCTCGTTTCGCGAAAAATATTCAGGGCCCCTTCGGGTGTCAAAAACCCCACAAAAATCACATTTTTATTTGTATAGGATCATGAAATTATCAAATATCATTTTCCTTTGTATTTTTGTATTATTCACAATTTTTGGATTTTTTGGCATATATTTTGTATTTATTGGATTTTTAAAAATTCAAATTTAATACCCAAAAATTGTAAAAATTGGGGCCAATTAATTTTATTAGATGTATAATCAGGGACTTAATTTTATTTAGGGGTATTATTTGTACTAATATAAATACCAGAATTATTATTAATTAATTATTAAATAATCATAAAAAAAATCAGAAAATTCAAGAAAATCCCCAATTCTCTAAAATTAGGGTTTTGAGTTCTTGGAATCAAACCTCAAATTTATCGTGATTCTGTACACAAAATTGATCATGTATGTAGTCGTTGTGAAGCTTCTTAATCGTACTTTACGATTATGTTATCAATTTTATATGTAGATTAATCGATTTTGAATTTGTGATTTTGGGTTTAATGTTCGATTTCGGGCCCTTTAATTCATTGATTGTTAGATGATTTGGTTGTTGTAAACGTTTAGATCATCGAGTTTCTGATCGATTGGCACCAAGTTCTTTCGATTTCGGCTCTGTTTCGAGCTCGCCGGAAAAGCCGTCGCCGCCACGTTCGCCGCGATTCCGGCCGCGTTATCGACGAAGGAAGAAAGAGGGAAGGTCATGGGGTGTTGTGGATTGAAAACACAGAAAAATCAAGTCTGAAATCGAGTGATTTGGCTGTGATTACTCGCCGGAACAACCACCGGCGGCTGATGTTCTTCGCGACCCGGGGGTGACCCAGTTCCAACCTGGAAATCGACCCGGGTTTGATCCAAAAACCCCCAAAATTGTTTTCTGGATTATGTTTCTTTATTTTTTAATTTAGTTTTATTTTTATAAAATCAGAAAATCAGTTTTTATTAATTAGAAAATCAAATATATAATTTGATTAAAAATAAGAATATTTTTGTAAATAATTTCTGAATTATTATCTGAATTCAGAAATTCGAAAATTTATTTATTTAAATATTTAAATATTAATTTATCTATTTATTTAATTATTTATGTATTTATTTTATTAATTATTCATTAGTTAAAGATTAATTATTTAGACTGATTAGATGTCCGATAATTGATCGGTTTAAGTGAATAACTCGTAATAATTCGAGTTGTGTTCCAATTTTTAGAGATTTGGAATGTAACCATTTATTTATTTATTTACTTATTTACAAATTACTTATTATCTATTTGAATTGATTAATTAATTATAATTAATCAATTTAACTAAATAATTTATAGTAAATTGTATTTAATTCCAAAAATTAGGGAGAAATTATTTTAAAATTTGATAATTCCTAGATAATCATTTAAATTAAAAGTAAGATTTAATTAATTCTGAATAATGTTTATAATTGATTGATAATTGATTTAATTTTATTGATTGTGTAGTAATTAAACCGTTTATCCCATTTACTCGAAACGATGACCCTTAAACTCAGAAAAATGACCCGATTCCATTAAAAAATAGTTATAAATCATAATTTCTTTCGAGAGCGAGTCGGCTTATGATAGTTATTCATTTTCAGACCTTGTTATTGATAAAGACGAGTCAAATAAATCCTGAAAAATAGGAATCGAGTTAGACACTGTTTGTTAATGTGAAAATAGGTCTAGTATCGATTCTAAAAACATTTATAAGCCTAAATTAATTATGTGCCTTACATGGTATGTGATTTACATGATTACTTGAACTCTATTTGTTAGATAATTATATACGAGTCAGATAGAATCGTCTGGGTAGACAATAAGGGCTATGTGGTTCCACTATGAGATACACGTACAATGTAAGTCATCTAAACATGTATTTTTCCTTGATAGATTCAGCACCAGCAAGGTGAATCAAGCTGGAGATAGAAAGATGTAAAGTACCTGTAGCAGGGCGTATACCAGGAAAGTTTTTCCCCTATTCTAAGTTCAGAATAGTGAATTTCTTCCAACTTTCCATGACAGCTATACCCTAATAATTCTTGTTCACAAATAATGATACACAGTTGTTGTTCTTTTATTCCTATTTCATTTCGATTCCTGATTTTTCCTAATTCATTGAATCCTCTATTCATATTCCAATAGTTACATACACATATATGCATATACTCTGATATATTCCGATGTTGGGATACATCGAAAGCATACTGATTGTTCCGGATGCTAAGCTATGGACTGGATGGTTACGATACGGGCCGGGTCTGAACCAAACCCTTGATTATTAGGCCATAGTGCCTGGTACCCTATATGTTGGTGGGTCTATGCAGTTGGGTATAGATCCGCGGTATATCCTGACTGATCAGCAGGTTATAGTACATATGTGTTGTGGATATGTTGTGAACTTGATGATTTCATTAACAAAATACCTTAGTAGATTTTACTTAGTGAAAAATGTAGCACTCGACGGATAAGGAATATAGTCCCGACGGATGACCCAATATAATCCCAACGGATGATGATTTATTATCCATCGAGTGAGTAGCTTGTGTAATAATGAGTCTGTAGCACATTTCTGCATACACCTTGTTTAGATTCTGTAGTAGCACTCAAGTCCTGTTGACTTTAATTAGATATGCAGAATAGGTTGAATAATTGTACATAGATGATGTCTTGTAATTCTGCATAAATTAAATAAAGTCAAGTGCCAGATGGCTACCCGATGGATAAACAACAATGCCACTCGATGGATGATCAACAAGGCAACCCGACGGATGATCATTTACCCGACGGATAATCAATTCAAACATCTGTTGACAGTGACAACACAGTCACATGCGTCGAGTGTATGCAAAAGGAATGTGGAAGCCTATTCAACTGGGTTTTAGAGAACAAAGAAGCATTGTCATTTCCATGCTATTATGAAGATATTCAAAGATGCTGGAATAGAGTAATGAAGGAGCACAGTATTAGACTTGATAGGTTTTGTTTTATTATCTTGTCTTATTACTTTATAATCTTGGTGATATATAAACCAAGAAGTATCAAATAGGAGAATAGAAAGCAAGAACATAATCTCAGAGAAACAATTGTAAGCTGCATCCTTAGCATTTCTCTGTAAACTTAGTTGTTCATATTTGTAAGCAGCTGTGAGCTAATCTTGCTACACAGAGTTCTCTTGATATAATATATATCTCTAGTGGATACATTCAAATCCACCAGAAAGTTTTTAAAGACTTGTATTTTTAATTACTTGTGTTTTGATTTTACTAACTTCTTATTCCGCACTTTGCAAATTAAACACTTATATATTATTAAGATATAACATTTTATAATTTGTGAAAAAGGTTCAAGAATTCCATTCAACCCCCCTTCTGTAATTCTTGTTGCATTGTTAGGGACTAACAATATGTTAGTTTATGTGTCCATTCTAGTTCATTTGGTACTCGCCGATAATGGCTTTCATTGCTCACTACAGAAATAGATGGTTGTTCAAACCAGCAGATTACCGGTTCACTTAACTTTCTCTCCTTATACTATATATATAAATGTTGCAGGCTTGTTGAGCAATTTTGGCTCACCCCTATTATTATCATTCATTTTGTTTTTCAGTTAAAGTTGAGAATGAAACTCATTCGAACCCGGGTAGTCAAGAAGTGGGTCAAGCAGCGGGACCCTCTGGCACCAAGAATATTTATTCCAATTCCAGAAGAGAGTTTTGAGATGCCAGAGCAGGTGTAACAGGATAAGTTGTAGTTGTGGTTTGAATAAAAGAAGTTTAGTTTAAAATTTATATAGATAACTGGTTTATAATAAAGAAGATTTGTAAGACGCGTTATTTGAGATATTGTAATAAAGTTGGTAAGTTGTTCTTGTTTTCACACCTTAACCTTAAAAGATCCTGAATAGTAGTAATAAGGGGTAATTATATGTTTATATTATTATTGTACAGTTTCAGTAAGGTAGTTAGTGATAGTAATACCCCAGATCTATAGCCCGGATCAGGAGGGTGTTACAGTTATCTTGATGTGTGACTGAGTTTTAATTTGAAAAAACTCCCCCTGAGTTTGTGGGTCTTTGATTTGAGGTTGGGGTTCTTTCAGTTTGTGATCTAGAATGACTTTATGATCCTGTTGAGGGTTCAATAGATGCTGAATTTTGTATTTTGACGGATGATACAGTTTGTCTTCTAAATAGATGATGTACCATGTCTCTCAACGGATGTAGAATTTTGTGCTTCATTTGTTGATCTTTCTACATATCCCTTAGAAATTATTTCTTAATGACTTTCATCGTCACTGTCATCACAATTCATCTCAACATTACCAAATTTGAGGCTTTCATGGAAACATTCATCTTGTATTCCTTAAATCTTCTTATCATCAAACACAACATGTAAAGATTTCATAACAATGTTGGTTCTTAGATTGTAGACTCTGTATGCTTTTCCAACCGCATATCCAACAAAGATACCTTCATCTGCTCTGGCATCAAAGTTTCCATGTTGCTCAGTTTGATTCCTTAAAATATAGCATTTTTAGCCAAAGACATGAAGAAAGTTTAGTGTTGGCTTCCTGTTCTTGAAATTTTGATAAGGAGTCATGCATTTTGCCTGATTGACCAAAGAAATGTTCTGATTGTAGCATGCAGTATTCACAGCTTCAGCCCAGAAATATGTTGGTAACTTTAATTCCTCTAATATGGTTCTTGCAGCTTCAATTAAGGATCTGTTTTTTCTTTCCAGTACTCCATTCTATTGTGGAGTCCTTGCTGCTGGAAACTCATACATGATTCCATTTTTTCACATAACGACCTCATTGCATAATTCTTGAACTCAGCTCCATTGTCACTCATGATTCTTCTAACCATGAGATCAGGATGATTGTTGACCTGCCTTATATGATTGATAAAGATTTCACTAGCTTCATCTTAGGACTTAAAAAAATATATCCAAGAGAACTTTGAGAAGTCATCCACAATCACTAGGCAATATCTCTTCTTTGAAATTGAAAATACATTGACTGGTCCAAACAAATCCTAGTGCAACAATTGTTGAGGTTCTTCCATTGTTGATTCAAGCTTCTTTTTGAATGATGCTTTAATTTGTTTCCCTTTTTGACAAGAATCACACAATCCATCCTTTAAGAACTCAACTTGTGGAGTGCCTCTTACTAGGTCTTTCCTGACTAATTCATTCATAGTCTTGAAGTTCAGATGAGACAGCTTCTTGTGCCACAACCAACTTTAATCTTGACTTGCTTTGCTGAAAAGACAAGTAATAGAATCTGCATTAGATGAGTAGAAGTCATCTAGGTACATATTTCCTTTTCTCACTCCAGTGAGAATCACTTTTTTATTTTCCTTGCAGGTAGCAACACAGGCTTTAGTATCGAAAGTTACAAAGTTGCCTTTGTCACACAGTTGGATGACACTGAAAATATTATGTTTGAGTCCATCCACTAGAGTGACTTCTTCAATGATGACATTGTCTTTTGGAATCAAGTCATATCCCACAGTATACCATTTGCTGTCATCTTCAAAATAATACTTTGGCCAGCTCTCTCCTTGAACTCAGTGAGCAGGTAGAGTGTCTAGTCATGTTCCTTAAGCATCCACTGTCTAGATACCATAGAATCTTTCTGTTTCGCTGCAAAGATCAAAATCAAATCAAGTTGATTTTGGTACCCAAGTTTCCTCGGGTCCTTCCTTGTTAGCCTTTTTCTTAGGTTTCTTAGGGTTTCCACCATTAGACTTAGGTGATTAAGGATAATCCTTAGTCCTAGGGGATTGACTGTGAATCCCATGATCAATTATAGAATTATCATGCATATTTTGATTACATGATATGGAATATATTGTGCAAATATGTTATTCCTCTAAGGCATGCTAAATGGAATTTGTGGCATATTTAATGCAACATAATAAGGATTTTGTGCAAATGGCATATTACCAAATTTTGCATTTAAATTCTGTGTAGACATAATAGGCATGACATTCATTGGTAATGTGGGCATGTTGGGAAAAGTGGGAGGTGCAGACATGGGTGTAGGCATAACAGATTTGCAATTAACATATAAGTGATTAATATTACCACACTTCACACAAGTTTTTCTAGGTGCATATTTAATCAGGTGTGTAGTTGTTATATTTGTTAATCCCTACTTTCCCATTCATGTTGTTCTTCCTTTTAGAATATGCCTTGACCTTAATTTTCTCCAATTTGTCACTCAACTGCTTCATTGATAGACGCCCCACATTTACTCTCTTGATTTCCTTGACTCTAATTGATTCTCCTGTAACAAAGTTCTTAGAAACTGATCCATATTTCTCATTCTGCTTAGCTAGCTTGGCTTTGCTAATTGGATTCTTTTCTATCGACGGATGTGAATCCTTGTCTTTCAACAGATATTCATTTTCATCTTTGGACGGATAAGCTTCATCATTCATCGACTCCACATCCGTTGATAAGCCATCAATCAATACCGGGTCTAGTTTCTTCTTATTCTTTTTCCAGACTTCTTCACAGAAAGACTCGATTCCTTGAATATTGGCAATTTGGGCACTTACATTCCTTGATGATTTCCAAGACTTGACTACCTCTTGCTCATGTTCAAGCTGATTTCTTAAAATTTCCTTGTTCTTCAAAGATTCAAACAGTTCATCCTTCACAATCTTGCACTCTATTTTCAGGTTCTCAAACTCAATAAATTGAGTTTCTAACACAACATTTCTCTCACTTAAAAATATAGTATTATCTTTAATTCTATTATTTTCTTTAGTGAGCGATTAAGTGTAAAACACAAGTGATATAATTCTGTAGACAAGTCATTTATGGCATCATTACACTCATATTTAGAAAGGTGTGCTAGGTTTGTCGTGATTACCTGATTGCTTGAGGAACTGACTTCTGCTTCATCTGATTTGGCCATTAGGGCTAAGTTGACATAGCTTGTTTTTTTCATCTTCGTCTTCCCCATCAGCTTCCCAATCCTTTCCTTGAGTCGAGAAATGCTTTTCCTTTTCTTTGAACAATTCAAAATATTTCTTTTTATAATCCACTGGCTCAAACCTCCTTTTTCTAAGAATAGGCTTTTTGCACTCATTGGCAAAGTGAGCACTCAAGCCACACTTGAAACATTTGAATTTTGACTTGTCCACCACGTTTCTGTTTCTCTTGGTTGCTTTAAAATTCTTTTTGAATTTGAGCTTGGAAAATCTTCTTGATAGGAAAACCAGATGTTCATCTGTGTCCTCCATTTCATCTTGACCGGGATAATCTTCATTCTCAGCCATTAGCCATTTTCCTTTGCCTTCACAAACCCTTGAGTTTGGTGCAAATTCCACAGCTTCAACCTTCAACTCTATTCCTCTCTCTTGTTCATCTACCAGTGCAACAGATCCACCTTTCTTTCTTCCTTTCTCCAATAGCTCATTTTGCTCCATTTCGAGCTCATAGGTTTTTAAGATACCGTACAGTCTCTCTAGATTAAATTCTTTATACTTTTGAGAATTCCTGAAAGAGACTATCATTGGATTCCATTCTTTTGGTATATATCTCAAGAATTTTATATTGGAATCTTTAGTTTGGTAGATCCCTTAATACAACTTTAAATCATTCAGCAATTTTTAAAATCTACTGAAGATGTCACTCAGTGACTCACCATCTTCAAAGTGGAAGTGTTCAAACTGTTGTATGAGGAGTTGCATCTTATTTTCTCCGACTTTCTCAGTTCCCTCATATAGTACTTGGATTTGGTCCTAAATTTCCTTGGCATTGTTGCAGTTGATAACATTATCGGACAAATCTCCATCAAGACCATTGAACAAAATATTCATGGTCTTTTTGTCTTTATGAACTTGCTCAATGTCTTCATCTGTCCATTCTGACTTTAGTTTTGGATCTGTTTGCTCATTTCCAATAGCTCCTTTAATATGTCTTTCATCTTGAGAGAGTAGATGAAGGTGCATCTTCACTTTCCAATGATGATAATTTTTCTTTACCGAAAAGTGGGATCTTCACTCCAACATCCTTTCTACTCATATTGTTAGTTTGTTTTGATCTTTAAACTCTTAGTGTGTCAAGAACTTGCTCTGATACCAATTGTTATTGCCTAACAGTCTAACAATAGAATTATAGAAGGGGGTTGAATGGAATTCTGTTTTCTTTTGGAAGATTTAAAATCTCTTTTGAATATTTACATATATAGCAGTGAATGAATATGCAGTAGTGCGGATTAAAAGATTGTAAGTATTCAAATACAAAGTAGTTAAACAAGACAGTTTAAAAGCTTTCTGATGGATTGATCTTTCCACCAGAGATATATAAATAGATCCGAGAACTCTGTGATGCAAGAGTGCACATAACTGCTTACAAGTGTTTTACAAAGATGAACAGAGAGAATTCCTAACAGATGTAGTTTTTCCAATTTCTTTGTTCAACTCTTATTTTCACTTGATCGATCGATTCCTTCTAAACACTTGCTATTCTTGGTTTATATACCACCAAGTTACATATAAATAAGATAAACAGTAAAAGCAAGAATCTAGGTCTATTCGCATGTTGCTTCATTTCTCTATACTGCATCTTCGAATATCTTCAGTTAAGCATGAAAATGGAAATGTTTTTTTGTTCTCTAAAACCTGCAAGTAGGCTGCCACATTCCTTTTGTATACAATCAACCCATGTGACTATCAAGTCACTTTCCACTACTATTTGAATTTTTTATCATTTGAGACTCTAGCATTATCCATTGATACTGCTTCTTGAGTCATCCGTCGAGTCCCAAGTGGATTATCCGTTGAAAGTGTCTTGAATTTTTTGTTGAAGCTTCAAGTTTATCCGTTGATAATCAATTCTTTACCACTTGACACTATTTCACTTATACAAAATTACAAGGCATTTTCTATTTACAAGTAGCCAACCTATTTTGTATATCTTTCTAGTAGTCAACATGACTCATAGTTCACTACAACTTCTAAACTGGTAAGATGTTTGTTGCGTACAGAAATGTTCTATAAACTTGTTTAATATAAGCTACTCCATCTAATAATGGTTAAAAAAATCATTTAACTTATCTACTTAAAGTGTTTTGTTAAATTATCATCAATCATACAACATATTCCTAACATAACTCAAGCGATGAAGTTATTGTTTCAGAATCGTGAGGCGTATTTGGCTAATGTGATAGACACTAGTAAAGAAGTTCCAGCACAAGAAGCTATTCCTATTGTCAATGAATTTCCAGATGTCTTTCCAAATGATCTTCCATGGTTACCTCCCGATAGAGAGATTGAGTTTGCGATTGACTTAGCACCCAGGACGGAACTAGTATCTAAAGCTCCGTATCAAGTGGCACCAGTGGAGATGAAAGAGTTGTCAACTCAGTTGCAAGATCTTTTGGAGAAAGGAGTCATAAGGCCAAGTGTATCCCCGTGGGGCGCATGTTAGTCGCTAAACACGCGCTAATAATACACGCAAATATACGAGTTCAAAAATAGTATAGAATCTTTTCTAGTTCATTCCCACAGAGACTGTAGTGGTTAACTGATTAATTTATGCACCTAAGCAACAATATATGGTTATTATCCAATGCTAAGATGATAACAAATTGAGATTGTTTATAACTAAGAATTAACTAATAACTATAACTACGAGAATAAGACTGACTGAATTAATATATATGACAAATATGGGATTCTAACTTCATTAAATACTTCATTAAATAGCCTTATTATTCTTAACCTTAGCATGCAATAGTGATGATACTAATTAGATAACACAAAACTGATAAACGCCAACTTTCATTGCACGAGTACCATTCTACCAGACATCCACAAAAGAGATAAGAGCTGAATAGGCACCAATTATATTGAGACCCTATATGTCTATAGAATTTAACAACATAACGGTTTAAGCACAAGTTATCTATCTTGATTACACAGGGTAAGTAAGATGGTTAAAATTACCTACGGATCATGCATGACAAATACATGAACCTATGCTAGCATGGAAAGTTCTAAATCCTTAAATTCACTTTCGCTTCATTGAGAATTAACACACAATCTTATAAGTTCACGACGCTCATAAGATGAATACGCACAACCAATACTAGGATATCATACAATCACCACATACTAAGGTATCAAAACAATTTAACTAAAGGAATCCATAAATAAATCCGCTAGAACCCACGATAACAATTAGCCCATAATCGGACTCATCATCAACGTGGGTTCCGATGAAATCATGATATATAAAATGTAGTCTTTATATGAATAATTAAACCAAGTACAAACAAGAGTATAGGTTCATTAAAACAAGAAACAAGCATCCAAATTACAACTCAAAACAAAGATTCACAAGAATAAACTAGATCGTCTTCCCCTTTGTTGAATTGTGCTAAAGGTCTCTTGTCATCTTCTCCTTGCGCTTTGGTACGTCTCTTTATTAAAATGACCTAATTTGAATATATATAGCAGCCCTCAATAATCTGGAAGCCTTCCCTTTTAGAATTGTATTAGAAATAGGATTCTTGAATTCGGCATCGGCGCGGCCGCGCGCTATCACAGTGCGGGCGCGCCGTCCTTCTGGGAAAAACTCAGATTTCTTTTTAAATCTTGCTGCTTCGAGCCGGCTTTCCACGAGCTTTTATTCCAACACTACCTGGACACCAAATTAGCACCAAAATAATGCTAATTCACCTGATTACCTGAATAATGCCTAAAATGCAAAAACACTAGAAAACACATTAAAACACTTAACAAATTTAGTACAAATGCATCAATTCAAAGCTTATTAGAGCATAAATAAGTGTCATAAATGCCACTTAACAGCGCACCAGTTTTGTTTGTCAAGAAGAAAGATGGAAGTATGCGACTGTGTATTGACTATTGAGAATTGAATAAGCTGACCATTAAGAACAAGTATTTGTTACCAAGGATTGATGATTTGTTTGACCTACTGGAAGGCATTGTACGGTTTTCTAAGATTGACTTAAGATCGGGATATCATTAACTGAAGATTAACCAGAAGACATTTTGAAGACAACATTCAGAACTAGATATGAGCACTAAGATTTTTTGGTGATGGCATTTGGATTAACAAACGCACCAACAACTTTTATGGATTTGATGAATCGAGTGTTCAAGAAGTATTTGGATAAATTTGTGATTGTGTTTATAGATCACATTTTAATCTATTCCAAGACGGAAGAAGAGCATGCAGAGCATTTAAGAATAGTTCTGGAGATACTATGACAGGAGAAATTGTATGCAAAGTTTTTGAAGTGTGAATTTTGGTTAAAAGAAGTACGATTTCTTGGGCACGTAATTAGTAATGAAGGAGTGGAAGTAGATCCATCAAATATTGAAGCTATAATTAAATGGGAGAGACCAAAGGCACCAACATAGGTAAGAATCTTTATGGGATTGGCAGGTTACTATAAAAGGTTTGTGCAAGATTTTGCGAAGATAGCTACACCATTGACAAAGCTCACTAGAAAGAACCAGAAATTTGAATGGAATGAAAAATGAGGAGAGTTTCCACGAATTAAAGAAAATATTAGTATCTTCTCCGGTACTAGTCTTACTAGATGATCAAGGAAATTTTGTTATCTAGAATGACGCGTCATTTAAAGGATTGGGATGTGTTTTGATGCAACATGGTAAAGTGATAGCCTACGCTTTAAGACAATTGAAGGTGCATGAAGAGAAGTATCCAACCTATGATCTTGAATTGGCAGCTATAGTGTTTGCATTAAATATATGGAGGCAATATCTTAATGGAGAAAAGTGTGAAATCTACACGGATCACAATAGTTTGAAGTATATCTTTACCCAGAAAGAGCTGAACATGAGGCAGAGAAGATGGTTGGAATTGATCAAGGATTATGATTGTATAATTAACTATCATCCAGGAAAAGCAAATGGAGTGGCAGACGCTCTAAGCAAAAAATAAAGGTTAAACATGATCCCTTCATCTGAGGAATTGATCAAGGAATTTGAGAAGCTTGAAATAGAGGTCAGTATTTCAAGTACGTCTACAGATATATTGTGTGTTATATCTTTTCAACCAGAATTATTGGAGAAAATAAGAAGTTGTCAGGAAGAAGTAGTGAGCTATGAACAAGACAAGTAACTGGTGAAGAGAAAGGGAATCAAAAGGATGATAAAGGAATATTAATATTTCCTTCCAGAATATGGATACCCAACATGGCCGAGCTAAAAGATAAAATTCTTCGAGACGCTCACAACTCCAGATATTCAATTTATCTCGGAAGTACGAAGATGTACAGAGATTTAAGAGAAAACTTTTGCAGGCCAAGTATAAAGAAAATGATTGTCGAATGGGTGAGTAAGTGTTACATTTGCAAAAGAGTTAAAGCGGAATATCAAAGGCCCAGTGGATTGGTACAGTCATTAGACATTCTGGAATGGAACTGGGAACATCTTGCGATGGATTTTGTAGTTGGATTACCAAGGACCAAGGTAAATCATGATGCTATTTGGGTTATTATCGATATATTGACTAAGTCAGCACATTTTCTTCCTATCAACGAAAGATTTTCATTGGTTAAATTGGTTCATCTATATTTGAAGGAGATTGTAGTTCGTCATGGAGTTCCAGTGTCCATATTTTCAGATAGAGATCCCCGATTTAATTCAAGATTTTGGAGAAGTTTTCAAGATTATCTCAGAACGAAGTTGAATATGAGTATAGCGTATCATTCGCAAACATATGGTAAAAGTGAAAGGACAATTCAGAGAATCGAAGACATGCTAAGAGTATGTGCTTTGGATTTTAAAGGAAGTTGGATGAACATTTACCATTGGTTGAATTCTCCTACAACAACAGCTATCATACAAGTATTAGAATGCTGCCATACGAAGCCTTGTACGGTAGAAGATGCAGATCCCCAATATGTTGGCATGAAGTTGGTGAAAGAAATATTTTGGGTCAAGAATTGATCCAGCAGATAAAAGTAAAAGTAGAACTCATTTGAAAAAGATTAGTGGAAGCTCAAGATTTTCAACGCAAATATGTTGATCCTGCCAGAAAATATATGGAATTTGAAGTTGGAGAAGCAATGCTACTAAATATTTCACCTTGGAAAGGTTTATTATGATTTGGGAAGAAAGGAAAGCTGAGTCCGCGTTACGTTGGCCCTTTTAAGATTTTGAAGCGTGTGGGAAAGGTCTTTTACGAGCTAGCCTTACGATCATACATGCAGCATATCCACAATGTGTTCCATGTGTCAATGTTGAAGCATTATTTGCCTGATTCGAATCAGGTGATAGAGTATGAGCCAATGGCGATTCAGCCAGATTTGTCTTTTGTAGAGTGACTGGTGTAGATTTTAGACCGGTAGGAAAGAGTTCTTAGGAATAAGTCTGTGTCCTTGGTGCAAGTCTTGTGGAGGAATCCTAAGGTTGAAGAGTCGACATTAGAGTTGGAAAGCGAAATGCTAGCCAAGTATCCTCACTTGTACTCTTAAGCTGATTATGAGGATAAAATCATGTTAGGGTGGGGGAGGATGTAATATCCAGGAAAATTCTATGATTTGTTTTGTGATAAATAAATAAGCATTATGTGTTTATATAAGTTTAAAATGATTATATCCATGATATGTCATGCAGTAGTTGTTATATGTGGTCCCGTAGGGACCATATTTTATTATTATTATTATTATTATTATTATTTATTATGTGTTTAAAATACAATTGTATGAAAGAATCCGTGATCTAGACGCGTGTTTAATTGTGTTTTTATCGAGGTCCTTATTTTATATTATTTTGTGTGCGTTTGCATGCATTATATGTGTTTTCGAGGTTTTCTGTTAATTTAGAAAATGTTTCGGTTTCTCAAAAATAATGGATCGAGTCCCCACCGGGACGTCAAAGGCCAACAAATTCATATATTTATTTTTTATAAACTCATGTATATTTTAAAGATCCATTATTTTTGCATTTTTGGATTATTCTTAATTTTTGGGAAATTTTGACATAAATTTTATATTTATTCGATTAAAAATTATTCCCCATAATTATTATTTTTAGGCCTAATTATTTTAATTAAGGGATAAAAACACCCTTAATTGATTTTGGGTTATTTATTTTTCCAAAAATATAAATAGCTGAATTTTACTTATTATTTTCATAATTATCCAAAAATTAGAAAAAAATAGAAATCAGAAAAATCAAATTGGGGGCTAGTTCTTGAACTTTGATCAATAGATTGAACACCTTTAGGAGATCTGTTCTTGATGATTTTTATATTAAATTGAAACTTGTTTCAAGAGCTATCGATTATTTCGTTGGATTTGGGTGTTTAATGTGTGATGATTTTCAGTTGTTTCTGAGATCATAATCAACTTTACCATGTTAATTATAGTCTATGCATGTATTAAATCCTAGTGTTTGATTTCCGGATATGGATAGTCAAGTTTTCATTTTTTTCATATTTAATTTCAGTTTTTCTTTATTATTCAAAAGGTGGTTGTTGATTATGATGCTAAGTATGAGATTATACATGTTATGAGGATCGTTTTGACATAAGATTCATGATTTTTGGTTAAGTATTTGGGGTAATCGGGTTTTGCCGGAAAGCTTAAACATGCTCGCCGGATTTTATGGCATTTTGCTGGAACCGGTGCTCGGATGGTGGATTTCTGATGTTGTAGTTTAATTGAATTGCTGGATTGTTACTGATTGAATTAGGATGAAAAAATCTTGTGAATTCCCATAAACTGGTCAGCATTCTTCCCGACTCGGTTCTTTCCCTAACCCGTAAGCAGACCTAGTTTCGACCTGGGTTTAATCCCCTCTACCCAAAACCAAATCCTAAAAAAATGTTTCTGCATTTTATTTTTCAAAAATAAATGCAAAATTCTATATTTTAAATTCCATAAATCAATTTAAATTCCAAAATTAATCTAGTTAATTATTTTAAATAATTTATTGAATTATTTTAAAAATTCAAATTTGATTTAATTATTTATAATTTGTTTTAATTAATTGTTTATGAATTTAATTAATTGATTAATTTATTAAATTAATTAATTTTATTGTTAGATATATTTGATAATGTCATGTGTAATATGATTTGTGTTTAGTTTTCAGATCTTACATAACAGGACAAATCAGTACTTAACTGGAAATCAGTACTTATACTGAAGACAGAACTTAAGATATTAGAACTTAAGTTATCAGAACTTAAGGTTCAGAAGATATTTATCAGGAGATAATATCAGGACTTAAGATGACTTTCAGATAAGGCAGGCGGCTGATTGAAAGGAAAGAAGATCGAGACTAAGACAGAAAGAATTGTGCATGAAGAAGGAATTCTATGAAGAATAGAATACTTGGAAGAAAAGATAACTAGTTGATATATTTTAGGAAGCAGAATTATATTCCATATCAATTAGAAGATTATCTTGTAATTGTCTAGTATATAAACACAGGCATAGAGTTTACACTATAAGTGTTACGTTTATCGAAGTTATTATTCTTTGTAACTCTAGCAGCTTTCGTGATAATTTGTTCATCACTGAGAGAGGACAGTTCCATATTGTAACAAAGTTTATTGTGTTGAATAAAAGCTGTTTTCTGTATTGTTATTCATCCGTTTCTCTTCACCGTCAGCTTTGTCAGGCTTCTTAGCTTAGGACTAAGGCTGGTGATGTTAGGAATCGTAGAATATGATTATCTTGTAGTTTTTGCATGTAATTGATAAATTTCATCGAATGTAATCATCTGATATATCAATGAAATTTCTTTATATTGCAAGATTTGTTCTTTGTTTCTCAAATTATATGACTGTGCATGTTGAATTGCAATTTATTAATCTTTACTTCATCGACTTTTAATTTTATTTTGTGATGAATGTTTTGATTAAATTCTGTTGATTTGAGAAAACAACTGAGGAACAGGTTCCAATATCAGAACCTGTTATTGTAGAAGCTGAGAAGGTTTCTTCTCAGAAAGATACTGTAACTGGGAGTTCTAGGCCCCTCAAAAGGCTTAGAAAATTAAATTCTGATGATAAAGCTCCTACAATGTCTCCACCTTTGAGGAAATTAAAGAAACAGAGAGCTCATAGGGACATAGTTGAGTCAGATTCAGAAGATGTAGTGGAAGCAACTAAGGAAGGGGATCAGGAATCTCTGATCTCAACAGAACCAGTTGTTATTGAATTACTTCCTTCTGAACAACATGAAACTGCTCAAGCTAAAATACCTACACATTATATGTCACCTATAGTTGATCCAGTACATACTGAAGGACCAGGTATAAGTGCTGAAATTAATATTCATAACCTGATTGTGCCTGAGATTTTGTACTTGGAAGCTCCACCAGTTCAACTCACTCCACCAACAACATCACTTTTGAATGTTGATCAGAACCTGGCTGCAGATCAGAATTTAGAGGAAAATGTTGAAGCCTCTATAGCCTCGCATACTGCTATTTTCTTAGAGGATGCTGATACTGCAGGATCTACAAGTTCTGATGCTGCTAATGAAGAAACTACTGGTGAAGCTGCTGGTAATTTAGATGCTGATGCAGCTGGTCCATCAGGACAAGCACCTCAACAAACTGTTCATAAAGTTGATTTAGTCAAGAAGTTTGTTACAGGGGAAGCACCAGTACCTAGGAGTGAAATTCCTAGAGGAAAGGAGTGGACTAAAGAATGGAACTCAGTTAGTTTTGTTCCTTCTGAAAAGATTCTTGCTGAGCATCTTGCAAAAGCTGATGAAATGCTGATAAATGATGATTTCAAGGCACAACCTAGAGTTACTGCATTGAGAACAAGGCACCTTCAAGGTCAATACTCAATAACTCATGACAAGGTGAACAAAATTCAGGAAGCTCTAATCCAGCAAGATATGAATGTGAAACTTGAAAAGAACAGATTTTTCAAGTCAACCTTTGACAGAATTGCCTACATTGAAAAAACTCAGGAGAAGCAACAAGCTCAAATTGAAGAAATTTTGAAGAATCAAGCTTCTCACCAAAGTCAACTCAATGAGATCCAATCCTTAGTGGAATTGTTTGTCTCTCTTCTATTAACTGCTAATGCCAAAAAGGGGGAGAAAGTGATTAAGTCCAAATGCAAATCTATTCAGACACTGAAAGGAAAGGATGATGGAAATGATGACCAGGGAAACTCTAATAAGGGTAGAGGTCAAGGTCAAGGCAAAGGACTTTCGTCAAGTAAAGCTAGAATTACAAGTCAAGGAACAAGTTCTAATACTGGGAGAAGAATAAGTTCTGATACTGATAAAAGGATAAGTTCTGGTGGATATCTAGAACTTGATGAAGAAATTTCAAAGCAGTTATTTCTTAAAGAAAATCCAGGAATGGACTTTGAGAGTCTAAAGGGAGAAGAAGCTAGACTCAAAGAAGAAGGTGTCAAGACAAAATCTAAAGCTTTTGTTGTTGAAAAGAAATTTGCAAAGCCTAAAGGTATTGTGATAAAGGAAAGAACAAGTTCTGAGGCAACCAAGGCCAAATCCCAAATGGAAATTGATCCAAGGTCCAAGGGCAAAGAAAAGGTTGATGAACCTGTAAAGGTTTATATGCCAGTCATGGATGAAGAAATAATTGATGATGAAGTAGATGCTAATCTTACTCTGATGCATAAGAAGATTTTTCAAACAACCTCTGACATGGCTCATGTTGTTCAAAATCAAGATTTAGTAAGTTCTGATATGACAGTGATGCAAGCAACCTCTGACATAGCTCAAGTTGGCTTGATATCAGAAGATAAGGAAAAGGAAACCTCTGACATTGCTCACGTTAAACTTTCAAAGATACTCCTACCAGGATTCACCAAAGCTAAACAGACTCAATCTTTGAAGACTGCAACAAGTGGTTTTGAAGCAAGAGTTGTTACAGGAAAGGAAGCAAGAGATAAATCTGGGTTGGGTAGTTCTGATGAAAGAAGAGTACATAACACTACCAATGATCCAACTTCCTTAAGTGAACCAGGTGTTGGAGCAATTCTTGAAAGATTGAATCGACTTGAATCTGTACAAATGGTTTATCATACCTTCTTGAAAGAACATATCTTGTTATATTTTATGACAGATGGAAGGGTATACCAGATTAAGAAAAATGCTATACCACTAAAGTATTTTGAAGAACTGGAACATGTTCTATTCCTACTTCAAGTGAAAGACAGATTAACAGATAGTGCTGCAGGATATTTAAAGTCTCAAATTGAAAGACAGAAGAAGCTTTATTCTGTAAAGTCTGACAGCACATACTGTCCCAAGTACAGAGATCACAAGGGTGATATTGTCGATATGAAGCCTAACTCTGCTAGGATTATAACTACTTTTCTGGGTTATAAGGCTGTGGAATTCAATCTAGAGTCTGACAAGGCATATCTGATTAGACTAGATCAGGAGATAAGGAAAGCTAAGATAAATGATCTCAGAGCAGCTATTTTTCAAACTGGAGAAGATACAGCTGAATTAATAAATGCTAAAAGGAGGATGGTCAATGAACTTGAATATGCAAAGAGATGTTTGTTGAAGAACTATCTGAGGACAACTCCTGATATCAAAGAGATCAGAAGAAATTGAAAGTTGAAGCCAAGTCAAAGATCTACAATTACTTAAATTCTTAAGTTTATACAGACTGAAGCGGTTATCAAAAGTTAAAGATGGTAAAGCTGAAAGGACTGTAAGTTCTAGTTATCTAGTCAAATTCTCATGCATTTGTACTTAATGTTTTTGACATCATCAAATATCTGTTGAACTTATATATTATGCTAATTTACAAGTTGGGGAAGATTGTTAGATATATTTGATAATGTCATGTGTAATATGATTTGTGTTTAGTTTTCAGATCTTACATAACAGGACAAATCAGTACTTAACTGGAAATCAGCACTTATAATGAAGACAAAACTTAAGATATCAGAACTTAATTTATCAGAACTTAAGGTTCAGAAGATATTTATCAGGAGATAATATCAGGACTTAAGATGACTTTCAGATAAGGCAGGCGGCTGATTGAAAGGAAAAAAGATCGAGACTAAGACATAAAGAATTGTGCATGAAGATGGAATTCTATGAAAAATAGAATACTTAGAAGAAAAGATAACTAGTTGATATATTTTAGGAAGCAGAATTATATTCTATATCAATTAGAAGATTATCTTGTAACCATGTAGTATATAAACACAGGCATAGAGTTTACATTATAAGTGTTACGATTATCGAAGTTATTATTCTTTGTAACTCTAGCAGCTCTCGTGATAATTTGTTCATCATTGAGAGAGGACAGTTCCATATTGTAACAGAGTTTATTTTGTTGAATAAAATCTATATTCTGTTACTTAAGTTCTTATATTCGATTTGATTGTGCTAAACATTGTATTCAACCCCCTTCTACAGTGTGTGTGACCTAACAATATATTTAAATAGTTAAATAAAAATAAATTATTTATATTTAAGCCAAATAATTTCTAAAAATTATTTTGATCTTTAAAGGTATTTAATAATTTATTAATATTATTATTAATTGATTTATTCTTATTTTATTCATAATTAATAGACCATTCATCCGTTTAATACGAAACGAACGCGTGTAGACTCAGAAAAATATTACGCTTCAAATAAAAATACTTTCGAGATATAAATTCTTTTGTATCGAAAGGTCGCTTGATTTACGAGTCGTCTGAGTCGGATAATTGATCGATAAACCCGATTTCAATTTTAATAGTATTGAGACCTGTATTTTGAAGATTTGACTTATGTGTTACATAAATTATGTGTTTACGTGTTATATGAATAATACGATTACATGCTATGTGACCCGCATGCTATCTATTTTAACAGTTTAAATGCCAATATTAGAAAGAAATGATCGGGTAGATATTCAGACGTATTATTCCATCGATTGAGCTTTGTATTGTTAATTAAGATAGTACTTTAGTTTATAGAATCGAGTGGCAAGGAGCGCAGTCTGGTGTTAGACTGAGTTGGTAGCCTGCAGTTATAAGCTGAATTGTTGGTGAGAAGTTCTTGTGCATACCAGGCAAGTTTTCTACAATGTTCTAATTTCAGAATAGTTTAATGCATGTTTTACATATCAGATTATTTAATTATAATTATACAAGTATTCTTTATCTATTCTAATTCTATAATAGTTTATTATTTTACATATTCGAAATATTAGAACTGTTTATAAATATTCTCGTGATGCGGTACATACAGACAGTTAGTGAACTATTCAAATTCTTTTATTCAAGTAATCCTTCTTCTAGAACAAATTTTTTAGTTTGATAGATAGTTAATAACTATACTATCCATATATATTTTATACAGGGGAACTTTGTTATGAAATTAGCGAATAACTATTTGTTCTATTTATCTCGCTATCAGTTGTTGCGGTTACTCTGGACCATGTGAAATGGGGAGTAATATTGTTAAGGATGTCGTTTGATTCGACTTCTTTAATTAAAAAAGTTTTTATGGATTGGATGGTTGCGTAAGAGGTCATGGCGACGGTCCAGTGAGAGCTATGTATTATACTTGGTTATAATTCCTTGTTAGGCCAATGTGTTCCTTGGGTGCCCCTTTGTTTAGCTGGCTATGCTTCGGCATACCGGTGTTGCTCCGCGGCTGATCACCGGCGGCAACACACCGTCGTTCGAGGATTCCAATCTAAAATATAAAAGTGTTGTTTATAATCAAAGCTTATAAGAGATTTTGATTTTGTTCAGATATTGTTGTTCGGTTTTAGTCTTTGGAGATATTGTTGTTGTTGTTTCAAGCATAAGTTATATACTGCTTGCTAAGCATTTCTTTCGGTCATACTTATTTTTATTCTGATCTTTCAGCTAGGCCAGAGCAGGCCTGAGTTCCAGGTTTGATCAGGAGTCGTGTGCTTGTAAATAGTTTTGGTGTGTCTTCCTAGTAGACTGTTTTGAGACATTTGACTAGTCTAGTGGTTTGTAATAAAATCTGAAAATTTTATAAAACTAAGTAGACTTATGGGTTGCAATAACATTTGTTTTTAGTAGTGCATGTTCCATACTATAACCTGTGCTTGATCCAGTTACATGCAAGGGGTCATATTTATTATTTTATTCCGATGTGCATAATATAATATTGTTTATCGGTTAGTGACCCCCAAATCTAGACCCCGAATTGGAGGGCGTCACACTGTCACCCTTGAACATCAACACAAGGAACTCTCTTGTAAACAGGGATTAGTGAGAGCACCGCCTCATCTGGAATTCAAAAGGATGAAAAATGTGAGGCATGTCAAAAAGAGGAGTCAATGACAATATCACATCAAAGTAAAAATATACCTTAGTGATGATGGATGACTACTCTTAATAAACAAAGTTATTGTTCATGCGTTCATTAGACAAGACATCACATATTATGATTGGTCACATCAAAGAAGATCAATATAGAATCAACCGTAACAGAAATGATCTTGTAGGTCATATAATGGGACTGAATTCAAGAAGAGGTTCTAATCAATATCTGTAATATCAAGAATTTTTTGAGACATATTCAGCACTGGAAACTCCATTTCAGAATGGAGTGGTAGAAAGGAAGAATTGGAACTTGATTAAAGCAACAAGGACAATGTTAAGAAAATCAAGACTTTCTAAATACCAAAGGGCTAGAGCAGTCAATACTGTTTGCTACAAGTAAGATCAGGCCTTGATCAAGATGTATACATGAAGACCACTAAGAAGTTAATGGCCAACGGAACTGTGGCACCCCAAAATCCAGGGTCGGGAATATCGGAGGCCACGCCATCTAAACCACTATAAACCACATACCTCACACCACAATATATAAATACTCACACTTTACGATCCCACACTTATCATACACACGCACACACACACTTACAGGTTATTGTCTTTGAAACGAACCATTCATTACTAGAGTAGATTAAACCGCAAAGTGATAATTATTACAACCCAAAAGTAATTAAGTCTTACTGGGGAATAACCTTTAAGTAAGGCTAGTCCGTCGGCCAAATATACGTTTCTTATTTATTACCTTACATAAGTCATACTTATAAATAAGTCAAACTAAAAACAACTGAAAACCAATCCAGCTTATTCGGACTACCTGCGGTACAGCACCAAACAATCTACAGAACAGCTGGCCATTTCCTACCCGTTTCCTGGCTGTGGTTCTCATGGTAGGCATCTTGATTTACTATTGTGTTGTGTCATTTAAAAGAAAGCAAGAGTGAGCTATAATGCCCAGCATAATAATGTACAGTATGAAAATGACTGTATGATAAACTTACGTAAAACATCATATATGATAATTACGTTTTATTCAAAAATAGTTTCCCTTGGTGATACACACCTTTTACGAAAACAATCCTTTAGTGGATTTTATTAACCTGCGAATACCTTAATAGTAAACCCAACACCTAGGCTTGGGTTACGGTATTGCATCACAATTCCAATTGGAAGAATAGGACATTTGTTGGAGCCACCGTATACGATGATCATTCGTACTACGATAAAAATAACCTTTTCTACTAGTAGAAGGACGACACCTTCGTATCCCGGTTATCTCCCTTTCCGCATACGGGCTATGTGTCCTCATTTCAGGTATACACACATTTTGCAGGTCCTTAGGTACGTGTTGTACCGTCTCCTACGGTACCAGTAGTCTATCCAATACATTAAGTACTTGGATCCTACCCCTCCCTTGTCCTTCAGGAGATCCTATCATATCCCGAGAACTCGAACCACATCGAAGTTCCCCCAAGCGTTTTGCTTGTTGATAGGCGTAGCTTTACTTCATATATATATATGTACTTCCGAAATTTTCGGAGGAAGTACTAGGATGTGAGTTGATCGTTGTCAACAGATAATTAAATAAGGGAGGAGTTTCTCTTTGAAACTATATTCCAAATTTAAAAATAAGTCGAGATAATATTCTCCGACGATCTGAAATTATTCGAATGATTTTCCGAAAATCAGAAAGTATTTTAAATCAGGTTCTATGATTTTAAATCATAAATAAAACCCTTTAATCAATAATAATTAAATAAATAATAATCGATAAATAATTAAACCTCGAATGAGTTTACTCTTTAAAAGAATATTTAAAATAATATTCCTCAACTAGTTTATGTCTACGCAATTAATAATCGTTAATGTTTAATCGGGTTTGAAATAAATAATCGTTCAAGTATACTTCTCTCATAATAAAGGAATAGGTATATGATATTTATTATTCGAACAATAAAATATAGTTGAGGGCATATAATCGTTAGGAAATCGTTTTAATAAAAGTTCGAGGTATTTTAATATTTCTTAAGTGGACGTTGAGTCCCTTTAAAACGTACTATTATGGACTTGTAATCGTTATATAATATCACCGGAATGATTCCCGGGTTTTCATCTTAAAATCCCAACCGACTCTCGGTCTTTTAATTATACATCACGCTTAAAGCGGAATTAAATATTTTACGATATATACTTATCGTACAACATCGCTACATTATGCGAAAAATTCAATTATTGCGTATCATGGCAAGCATGGTATTTATGCACTGATAATAAAATAATCTTTTCACAACACAACAGTAAAATGGAGTTGGGTCGTAAACTTGCCTGGGTATCTCAAGGTGGAGGATGCTCTAGGTTCCGCTCAGAAATCTATAATAATGAACACAATTAATTTCGTTAGGTCCCGTTCTAATTTACGGCTACCCGCACATATGTGCTAATTATTATGCACCCTCTCAACTTAAATCACCCTTATTATTCCTTTAACTCCTTATTCACATCATGGTCGTCTCCTTTTTCAAAGTATCTTAAGTTCATTTTCATTTTCGTCGTCGGCTCCGCTTATGGATTCTACGGTTTCTAATCGCGCGGTCTCGTTTCCGATATTTTTATAAAATTGAAAAATCATTATTATTACTTGAAAGTTTTATGACAGTTAGGAAACCCAATATTCTACTATATGTAAAAATTTTATGATTTATGAACCTTCTTAAGTCGATCCTTTATATTTTCAAAGTTCGTAATTCGTAGCGGTTTTTGTCGCGTAAATCACTTTTAGTAAAATGGTCATAACTTTTGATCCGTAAATCAGAGTCAAGCGATTCAAGCGCCTAAATGATCCTTATAAAATTTTATATAATAAAAAGGGTAAATTATCAAGAAACTACAGTTTACATCTTCGGGAATTTCTGCAGAAACTTAAAGTTACGTTTTGTTCATTTTAGCGAGATTACATTTACGATCGGAGTTTCGTTTATGCCTTAAATCTTTATACTACCATCAACAATCATCATATCATCATCAACATACTAAATCCTCTCAATAACATCATGTTCTTGAGGCAACAACAATCAAACTTAAATCTACTTAACTAAATATCAAGATCTCAACAATATCACCATTAAAACTAGGTTTACAACTACATACTAAAAGGATCTTGAAATAGCCGAATGGGCTTAAAGAGAGAGAGAGAGAGAGAGAGAGAGAGGAAGTGTTTTTATGCTTTCTCCTTGGTTGCTTCTAGGAAATGATGTTGGTGATATCTTATATTGATTTGATATTCTCCTAGTTTAGGATCCTAGGTTTATTCTTGTTGCCAAATCCATGGACAAATCTAACTAGCTTATGGTAGATTACAAGCTAAGCCACTTGCTTAGCTTCCCTAGCTTACTATTCCATTAGCCTTGGCTAATCATCCTATCTCTAGATCACTATTTGATAAAGTAACCATGGTTACTTTCCTACCATGGTTAGTTAGTGCATTATGTTTATTTAATCATTTACGCGTTCGCTTGGTCGCTTAAGCATTTTCGTAATACTTCCTCGTAAATGGTTCGCGATGTAATTCCTTTCGTATTTATTCCTTATGTTTTGAATTATCCTACTTGGGTATAAATCCGTAGGGTTTTATATTCGTAATTATATTATGATTCCCGTAATCCTCAATGATTCGTAAATATGGTCGTTTTTCAAAGTTCATTTTCTTCGAAAGCTAATAGCGTTTACATACACTCATTTGGTACGTATAATCATAATATCAACTCTGAAACTCATTTTCTCATGCACTACATAGTGTGGGCTCAAAAGTTTTTCCCGTCTGTCAGGGTTATTATTCATTAAACATTTTACAAGGTCTCAAAAATTTGAGTTATTACAGTCTTCCCCTCTAACAAGGATTTTGTCCCGGAATCAATTAGAAAATAAGTGGGGGGTATCTATTCCTCATTGCGTCTTCAAGTTCCCAAGTTGAATCTTCAACATTTTGATTCCTCCATAAGATTCTAACCAGCTTCACCGTCTTGTTCCTCAGCACTTGTTCTTTTTGGTCCATTATCCTTACTGGCTGCTCGATGTAGGTCAAGTCTGGTTGTAAATCTACCTGCTCGTATTCTATTACGTGTCGTATATCTGAATGGTACTTCCTTAACATGGACATTTGGAATACGTTGTGCACTTGTTGCAGATTAGGGGGCAAGGTGAGCTCGTAAGCTAGAGGTCCTATTCTCCTCAAAATTTCAAAGGGTCCTATAAATCTGGGACTCAGCTTCCCTTTCTTCCCAAATCTCATCACTCCTTTCCACGGAGATACCTTCAATAGCACTGATTTTCCTACTTCATATTCCCTATCCTTCCTGGTCTGGTCGGCGTACTTCTTTTGTCTGTCCTGAGCTACTACCAGTCTTTTCCTGATGAGTCCCACCATTTTCCTGGTCTGTTGGACCAACTCTGGTCCTATTATCTTGTGTTCTCCAACTTCATCCCAACATAGGAGACATCTCCTTCCATAATGAGCTTCATACGGAGGCATTCCTATGCTAGTGTGATAGCTATTGTTGTAGGCAAATTCGATAAGGGGTAAGTGATCATTCTAATTTCCTTTAAAATTAATGGCACATACTCGTAGCATATCTTCTAGGGTCTGAATAGTCCTTTCGTTTGGTCCATCAGTCTGGGGGTGGTAAGTGGTACTCATGTTTAGTCTGGTGCCTACACATTCTTGGAAGCTTCTCCAAAATCGGGAATTAAACCTTGGGTCTCTATCTGACACTATGGCTACAGAAACACCGTGTCTTACTACAATTTCTTTTAAGTAAATGTCCACCAACTTATCTACGGTGTACCTTTCTTTGATTGGTAGGAAGTGTGCGGACTTGGTCAATCTATCTATGATAACCCATATGGCGTAATGATTGGTCTTTGTCCTTGGTAGGCCTGTCACAAAATCCATGGCTATATGCTCCCATTTCCATTCCGGAATTTCCAGGGGCCGTAATAGTCCACTAGGTTGCTGATGTTCAGCCTTCACTCTCTGGCATGTCAAGCACTTGCTGACCCACTCTGCTACTTCTTTTTTCATGTTAGGTCACCAATAATATTTCTTAAGGTCACGGTACATCTTTGTACTTCCTAGGTGGATTGAATATCTGGAGATGTGCCCCTCGTACAACAGCTCGTTCTTTAACTCTTGCACATTTGGTATCCAAATTCGAGACGCATACCTCATGATCCCTTTCTCGTTTTTCTCGCATCTCACTTCCTCACCGGTCAATGTTCCTCTTTCTTCACTCATCTTCTTTTCCTGACATACTCGTATCTTTTCAGTCAGTTCCGGCACTAGCTTAATCTCAAATAATCCTTCCATTCCTTTACCGGTCATTCTCACGTTGATTTCCATTTTCTCAAATTCTTTAATTAACTCCTCTGATGTCATTATCTTCTTGAGTCTTTCCTTCCTACTAAGGGCGTTAGCCACCACATTGGCTTTACCCGGGTGATACAAAATTTTACAGTCGTAGTCCTTAATCAACTCTAACCATCTCCTCTGTCTCATGTTCAGTTCCTTTTGAGTGAAAATATATTTGAGGCTTTTATGGTCTGTGTAGATCTCGCATTTCTCACTGTATAGGTAGTGTCTCCAAATTTTCAGGGCAAACACTATGGCTGCTAATTCTATATCATGCGTCGGGTATCTGCTCTCATACTCCTTTAAATGCTGAGAGGCATACGCTATAACTTTGTTGTGCTGCATCAGTATACATCCTAATCATTTAAGCAATGCATCACTGTATATCACAAACTCTCCCTTTCCATCGGGAAGAGCGAGCACTAGTGCTGAAACCAGCCTCCTTTTCAGTTCCTGAAAGCTTTCCTCACATTTCTCTGTCCATACAAACTTTTCTGTCTTCCGTATAAGTCTAGTCAGTGAACCAGCTATCTTAGCAAAGTCTTGCATGCATCTTCGATAATATCCTGTTAAACCCACAAAACTCCTAACCTCTGTTGGGGTAGTTGGTCTTTCCCAGTTGGATACCACCTCTATTTTGGCGGGGTCAACTAAAACTCCTTTGCTACTCACCACATGTCCTAAGAACTGAACTTCTCTTAACCAAAACTCGCACTTCGAGAACTTGGCATATAATTTCTCGTTCCTCAAGATTTCTAAGACTATCCTTAAATATTCTGCATGTTCTTGCTCTGTCTTTGAGTAGATTAGAATATCATCTATAAAAACTATCACACATATATCTAGGTACTTTTTGAACACTCTGTTCATCAAATCCATAAAGGCTGCGGGTGCATTGGTTAGCCCAAACAACATGACTAAGAACTCATAGTGTCCATACCTAGTGCGAAAAGCAGTCTTCGGTACATCCTCAGGTTTGATTTTCAACTGGTGATACCCTGTCCTCAAATCTATTTTGGAAAAATGTATAACTCCCTTGAGTTGATCGAATAGGTCATCAATCGTAGGGAGAGGGTACCTATTCTTAATAGTCAGCTTATGCAGCTCTCGATAGTCTATGCATAACCTCATAATGTCGTCCTTTTTCTTTACAAACAGTACCGGTGCTCTCCATGGCGACACACTGGGTCTTATCATTCCATTATCTAATAACTCTTGTAGTTGTGAAGCTAGTTCCTTCATCTTGACTGGGGCTAGCCTATATGGGGCCTTGGATACTGGTGCCATTCCTGGTGCTAATTCTATAGCAAATTCTATTTCCCTGTCAGGTGGCAACCCTGGTAAGTTCTCTGAAAACACATCCTCGAATTCGTTCACTACGGGTATGTCCTGTATATTAGGGACTCCCTTCTTGGTATCTACCACATAAGCCAAATAGGCCTCGTTATCTTTCCTTAATAATCTTTTTGCCTGTAGCATGGTCAGAAATTTCTGGTTCTGTCGTTGACCTCTAAACACTACTTTTTTTCCATTTTGCACTCTTATCTTTACCCTCTTCTATTCACAATCTATTTGCGCTCCATTACTGGATAACCAATCCATTCCTAAGATTACATCAAATTCTCCTAACGCAAATGGGATTAGGTCAACCTCGAAGACCGTTCCTTCTAATTTCAACTTGCACTTAGGGTGTACTTGATTCACATAAATTATTTCTTTGTTTGCTATTTCCACTTGTAATATCTCACGTAAGGGTATGGTGTTAAGTTTTAACTTTTTAGAAAAATCTTGAGATATAAATGACTTGGTTGCTCCAGAATCAATTAGGACATTTGCATGTTCAGAATTTAACAAAAGGTTACCTGCTATCACGTTAGTGTTTCGGACAACATCCTGAACGGTCATGTTGAAGGTCCTAGCAGCTGGGGGTCGGTTGGATGCAACTCTACTCATCTCTGAGACTGGGGGCTTCAACATCGGGCAATCCTTCCTCATATGCCATACTTTCCCACATTAGAAACATGTCTTGCTGTATTGGGGACAGTTGTTGGCAAGGTGTCCGGGTTGGTTGCACCTATAACATTTCAGAGGGGCTCTTGCCTGGGTGCACATCCCAAGGTGTCTTTTTCCACATGTCTGACATTCTGGTATTGGGGCACGTGGTTGGCTATGAAATGTTGCCCTAGATTGTCCACTGCCCTGGCCAACACTCTCACTTGGGGCCTTTCTGAATCCGGGGCCTCGCGCAGGTTGGGACATCACTCCCTTGACGAACCTGCTTAGAAGGCTCCTATTCCCGGTTCCTACTCCTCCTCCTCCGTCTTGGTTTCCTATCTTTCTCTTCCTATTTTCTTTTTCCTTCACACTCTGCTCACTGCCAGCTTCAACAATCGAGGCTTTCTGTACTAAGGTGGCATAATCTGTCAGCTCTAGTACCGCCACTCGGTTTTGGAACCACTGTTTCAGACCAAGCTGAAATCTTCACGCTTTCTTCTCTTCGGTATTCACAAATTCAGGCACAAATCGTGATAGGTCAGTAAACTTGGCCTCATACTCTGCCACAGTCATCCTATCATGTTTCAACTGTAGAAACTTAATCTTCATCCGGGTTTTCCATAAACCTAGGGAAATACTTTTCTAAGAACAGTCAGGTAAACCTATCCCATTGAATCACATCACCAGTCTCTAGGTTTCGTTTGGACTCCCACCAGTGATTAGCTTCTCCTTTCAGCATGTAAGAAGTGAAAATGATCTTGTGCCATTCCTCTACACCTAGTATCTCGAAGGACTTTTCTATCTCTTTGAGCCAGGCCCGTGCCTCAACGGGGTCAGCAGATCCTACAAACTCTGGGGGTTTGAGAGATTTGAAGGCCCTAAAGGCAGTGGCTGCAGTCTGTTGGCTGTGGTGGAATAGGCTCTTGGTTCAAATTTGCTCTTAACAGTTCCATAAATTCATTCACGGGGTTCCCTCCCTGATGGGTATCCTCAGCCTCTTCTTCTACATATTCATCCTCATCATATTCATTATAGTCTAGGTCCTCTTCACTTTCTTCATTGACTACAGGGTTAGGTTCATTCCTTTGTTGGTTAACAGATTTTGCGGGCTGTTCCCTAGTTCCTCTTCTACGGGGTGGCATTGTTCTGATAATGAAAATTTGTCAATATAATTGCAATGTTTTATAATTGGATTAATTTATTCATATGTAAGCATTTTTTTATTAGGTGCAATAATATGGAAATCCATTTCTAAATAACTGCTAGATATATATACCACAGGGTCTCTCACTTATATCTGGGGGACAAAACAACTAGCCGAGTTCATACATGCCTGATTATAATACACCATTACTTGTCCTGAAAATCTGAAATGCAAATACATAAGACGTATACCCTGAAGGGCTAGGAATGTTATCTACTACTAGCTATCCTATCAAAATTGGTGACAAGTCACCCAGCCTTCTTCAAGGTCCATATATAGTCATTAGTCCCTCAGTCACTGTCACTGCGCGTGAGGTCACGCACCCTCCTCATCGCTCCTACCAACATCAGCTTTATATCAACTACCTGGATGTATCCTCCAATCGCCGTCATCCTCATCTGAACCCGGGTACGGAGCTCGATCCCATCAATCTCTCTGCGGGCTATGGCTGGGGAAGCAGCTCTGAAATCCCCTGGGTATCCTAGTCAGATGGCTCTATTAGCTGTCAGTGCCTGGCGTAACTCTGTAATGCGGGCAAATGCTGCAGTGATCTCAGCGTTAAGCTGAGCCACCATCCAGTCATGTACAGCTACATGTATGGTCGCCGGGGGTGGTAGAGGTGAGTCCGGGTCGCTAGAGGATATGTTATAAGCCTCGTAGACCTGTGCATATATCCCATCCTCCTCATTATCAGTATAGGGCGAAGGGCTCTACATCCCTGGGGGTGGTGTAGGAGAGCGAATAGTCGGGTGAGGGTACATCTCTACATCCCTCCAGCCTACGCCATCTCCCTGGGTCATCCCAACGTTATCAGCTATGGGGATAGGAAGGTCAGTCTCCTCCTCCGGGATATCCTCAGTAGGGTCATCATCTGAGTCATCAATGGGTGGGTCCTCTGGCTCGGGAGTATGGTCATGCTCAAGAACCATAACATCATCAACAGGGTCAACCTCCCTCATAGGCTCCACTGGTACCTGGCATAATAGTCAAGGTGTTACTAACTTAGAGTCGGAATTCCCTTGAGGGTAAAACTGTCAAGACTACCCATGTAGCCCGACGACGAACTTGACTTGAGCTCTAATTGATTATTTATTATCTTATATCTACATATTTAATATTCTATCATTTCCAAGATTTGATAACCTAAGGCTCTGATACCATTTCTGTGGTGCCCCAAAATCCGGGGTCGAGAATCTCGGAAGCCACGCCATCTAAACCACTATAAACCGCATACCTCACACCACAATATATAAATACTCACACTTTACGACCCCACACTTATCACACATACACACACTTACAGGTTATTATCTTGGAAACGAACCATTCATTACTAGAGTAGATTAAACTGCAAAGTGATAATTATTACAACCCAAAAGTAATTAAGTCTTATCGGGGAATAACCTTTAAGTAAGGCTAGTCCGTAGGCCAAATATACGTTTCTTATTTATTACCTTACATAAGTCATACTTACAAATAAGCCGAACTAAAAACAACTGAAAACCAATCTAGCTTATTCGGACTACCTGCGGTACAACACTAAACAATCTACGGAACAACTGGCCATTTCCTACCCGTTTCCTGGCTGTGGTTCTCATAGTAGGCATCTTGATTTACTATTGTGTTGTGTCATTTAAAAGAAAGCAAGAGTGAGCTATAATGCCCAGCATAATAATGTACAGTATGAAAATGACTATATGATAAACTTACGTAAAACATCATATATGATAATTACGTTTTATTCGAAAATAGTTTCCCTTGGTGATACACACCTTTTACGAAAACAATCCTTTAGTGGATTTTATTAACCTGCGAATACCTTAATAGTAAACCCAGCACCTAGGCTTGGGTTACGGTATTGCATCATAATTCTAATTGGAAGAATAGGACATTCGTTGGAGCCACCGCATACGATGATCAGTCCTACTACGATAAAAGTAACCATTTCTACTAGTAGAAGGACGACACTTTCGTATCCCGGTTATCACCCTTGCCGCATACGGGCTATGTGTCCTCATTTCGGGTATACACACACTTCGCAGGTCCTTAGGTACATGTTGTACCGTCTCCTACGGTATCAGTAGTCTATCCAATACACGAAGTACTTGGATCCTACCCCTCCCTTGTCCTTCAGGAGATCCTATCATATCCCGAGAACTCGAACCACATCGAAGTTCCCCCAAGCATTTTGCTTATTGATAGGCGTAGCTTTACTTCATATATATATGCACTTCCGAAAGTTTTCGGAGGAAGTACTAAGGATGTGAGTTGACCGTTGACAACAGATAATTAAATAAGGGGGAGTTTCTCTTTGAAACTATATTCAAAATATAAAAATAAGTCGAGATAATATTCTACGTCGATCTGAATTATTCGAATGATTTTCTGAAAATCAGAAAGTATTTTAAATCAGTTTCTATGATTTTAAATCATAAATAAACCCTTTAATAAATAATAATTAATTAAATGATAATCCATAAATAATTAAACCTCGAATGAGTTTATTCTTTAAAATAATATTTAAAATGATATTCCTCAACTAGTTTATGTCTACACAATTAATATTCTTTAATGTTTAATCGGGTTTGAAATAAATAATCGTTGGAGCATACTTCTCCCATAATAAAGGAATATGTGTATGATATTTATTATTCGAACAATAAAATATAGTTGAGGGAATATGATCATTAGGAAATCGTTTTAATAAAAGTTCGAGGTATTTCAATGTTTCGTAGGTGGACGTTGAGTCCCTTTAAAACGTACTATTATGGATTTGTAATCGTCCTATAATATCACCGAAATGATTCCTGGGTTTTTATCTTAAAATCCCGACTGACTCTCGGTCTTATAATTATACATCACGCTTAAAGCGGAATTAAATATTTTACAATATATACTTATCATACAACATCGCTACATTATGCGAAAAATTCAATTATTGAGTATCATGGCAAGCATGGTATTTATGCAATGATAATAAAAAAATCCTTTCACAACACAACAGTAAAATGGAGTTGGGTTCGTAAACTTGCCTGGGTATATCGAGGTGGAGGATGCTCTAGGTTCCGCTCGAAAATCTATAATCAAGAATACAATTCATTTTGTTAGGTCCCGTTCTAATTTACGGCTACCCGCACTCATGCGCTAATTATTATGCACCCTCTCAACTTACATTACCCTTATTATTCCTTTAAGTCCTTATTCACATCATGGTCGCTTCCTTTTTCAAAGTATCTTAAGTTCATTTTCATTTTAGTCGTCGGCTCCGCTTATGGATTCTACGGTTTCTAATCGCGCGGTCTCGGCTCCGATATTTTTATAAAATTGAAAAACCATTATTCTTACTTGAAATTTTTATGTCAGTTAGGAAACTCAATATTATACTCTTTGTAAAAATTTCATGATTTATGAACCTTCTTAAGTCGATCCTTTATATTTTCAAAGTTCGTAATTCGTAGCAATTTTTGTCGCGTAAATCACTTTTTGTAAAACAGACATAACTTTTGATCGGTAAAACGACAACAACAATCAGCCTTAAATCTACTTAACTAAATATCAAGATCTCAACAATATCACCACTAAAACTAGGTTTACAACTACATATTAAAAGGATCTTGAAATTGAATCTTAAATAAAGTTGGGTCAAAGATTTTTACCTTTCTTGAAAGCTTGAGATGTGTTCTTGATGATGGTGAAGTCTTGGGAGTGCTTGGTATGGTTTTTGGAACCTAAAACCACCATTGAAATCAAGAAAACAAAGAAGAGTTACTATTCATACTATCCATTAGCAACTTTCTTGATTTTATTTCACCCATCAAACCTTAATAAAAAGAGATCAAAGATTTATCTTACCTTAGTTTGGTTGTTAGGAAGCTTGAGAATTAATGGGAGGATTTAACCATGGCTAGAACTTGAAGATTTGAATTTGATTCCTTGGCTTTTGAAGAAATAGCCGAATGGGCTTAAAGAGAGAGAGAGAGAGGAAGTGTTTTTATGCTTGCTCCTTGGTTGCTTCTAGGAAATGATGTTGGTGATATCTTATATTGATTTGATATTCTCCTAGTTTAGGATCCTAGGTTTATTCTTGTTGCCAAATCCATGGACAAATCTAACTAGCTTGTGGTATATTACAAGCTAAGCCACTTGCTTAGCTTCCCTAGCTTACTATTCCATTAGCCTTGGTTGATTATCCTATCTCTAGCTCACTATTTGATAAAGTAACCATGGTTACTTTCTTACCATGGTTAGTTAGTCCGTTACGTTTATTTAATCATTTACGCGTTCGCTTAGTCGCTTGGTCGCTTAAGCGTTTTCGTAATACTTCCTCGTAAATGGTTCGCGACGTAATTCCTTTCGTATTTATTCCTTATGTTTTGAATTATCCTACTTGGGTATAAATCCGTAGGGTTTTATATTCGTAATTATATTATGATTCCCGTAATCCTCGATGATTCGTAAATATGGTCGTTTTTCAAAGTTCGTTTTCTTCGAAAACTAATAGTGTTTACATACATTCATTTGGTACGCATAATCATAATATCAACTCCGAAACTCATTTTCTCATGCACTACATAGTGTGGGCTCAAAAGTTTTTCCCGTCTGTCAGGGTTACTATTCATTAAACATTTTACAAGGTCTCAAAAATTCGAGTTATTACAAGAAGCAAACACTAAATAACTTTAAGTGTGTGGAGAGAATATTATACAAAAGTAAACAATTAAATGTTTTCAGTTGTTTGAAGATCTTGACATTTGCAGCTAAGACTCGTAAGGATATTTTTCATGGCTACTCAGTGGAGTCTACAACCTACAGGGTGTTTGTAGTTGATCAACAGAAGGTGATAGATAGTCTAAGTGCACAGATCAACAACATCATGCTCTAAGCTATTAGTGGTGAAAATAACGGCAATGATGATTCATATCTAAGTAGTGGAATGATAGTGTATATACACAACTCAGTACTTTAATGAAGCCACTCAAAAAGGATAAGGATTTTCAGGTAATCCCAGTAACAGCTTAGGGGGAGTAAAAGAAAAATCAACTAGTCAAATACAACACCACATTGAAAATTACGTGGACACAACAAGAACATATCAACTAAGACAAAGGATTTGATATCAAGACCATTCCTAGAGTCTAGTTTTTAAGTGATCCAGATAGTAGAGTAATGAATTAGTAGGTCTACTGAGCATGAATGATTATTTCTCTAGTTTTCTATTTGAAGAAGAAACTAGGAAAGTTTCAGGAACTCTGATAGATCCGGATTGGGTGATTACAAAGCAAGATGAACTCAATCAGACAGAAAGCAGAGCGCAGGGAAGATGGTATCCAAACTGATACGGAATAAAATAAACCCTGATTGTGTAATAAATATCGCATTAATTATATCATAATTGGGCTGACAACTAGGCCCATTAAAAAAGGGACCAAAACCCTGAATATTAATTAATTTCATAATTAATTAATAAGGGATAAATCAGCTGATAAATTAAGTCCAGATATGAATATAATTCCTTGAAGATTGGCCTTCAAGGAACCTAATGGGATAAGGAATCAATTTCCCACCTCCTAGGACTCCAATGTCCACTATAATTCTGAGACTTTCCCACCAAGTCTACTAGATCTAGTCCAATTCAAGGACTTTCAATATCTATATAAGGGGTCTCACCCCCACCAATCAGAACTACATTTTTTGACTTGATCCTTGGTAATCAGCAAGGTACGTAGGCATCTTGTTAAGGCAGATCGAGTCACGAGACAGAAGAGCAGTCAAATCGAGCCTCGAAGCTCACGAACCCTAATAGTAAGTACAAAAATTAATATACCCTAGTTTTTAATCCATAACATTTGGCTCCGTCTGTGGGAAAGCACAACAACAACCATGGCGAGAACACGGAGAGGAAACAACACCCCTGAAGGAAGAACACCAGCGGGGATGACCCAAAAGATTTCGTCAATGGTGAAGATACCTCTGCATTCAACCTATGTCTCTACCCAAGGAGGAGCCTAGGTAGGAGCAACTGAACCTCAGCTTCAAGGGACGATTCCCCCGGCTTCTCAAGGGATGAATTCTCAACTTCAACAGCTACATACAAATGTGAATTCTCGACCCATTGGGTACAAGTATTTAACTATTGTGACCACCAACCCCCCTTATGGGATGCCGCTTTACCGCGAGGTTGGAGGAAGTAGGCATGCTAATCAGAGTGAAGCACAAGGGCAGACGCCCCAATATATACGTGGTTTAGCTCCTATCCCGGAGGATCAAGAATTTTCTGGTCCTTACACTGAGAGAGACTCCGAATCCTCGGATGATGATGTGGCCCCAAGAAGGAGGCATGCTGGTAAAGAGCCGATGCCTGATGGTAACCAACGTCCTAGGAGCTCCCGAGGGACAAATCAACAAGAAGTGCAGGAGAGAATCAGGGCTCACGAGGTTGAGATTCAAAGGCTAAAGTGCGACTTGGAGGCGCACCAGGCCCCCAGACCCCCACTACCTCCAAGTGGGAGAAATCCTCCTCCAATCATAGATCTGGATGGTCCGCTACAGAGAAGGACTGTTGTCCCAAGGGCTTATCCAAGCAATCTTCTTCCCCTTGGAGATCCTGATGACCCTACTCCACCATTAACTGAAGAAATAATGAGCGTCCATATCTCAAGGAAGTTTAAGATGCCCACCATCAAAGCTTATGATGGCACCGGAGATCCCACTAATCATGTCAAGACATTCTCTAATGCACTGTTGTTGCAGCCCGTGAACGACGCTATTAAGTGTCGGGCCTTTCCTCCAACCCTGTCGGGAATGGCTCAAAGATGGTATAGCCGTTTCCCCCAAATTCTTTTGGGTCCTTCAGAGAACTAAGTAAGGCTTTTATTAAGCAATTCATCAGTGGGAGAGTGCATGAGAAAAGTTCAGCGTCCCTCATGAGCATTGTGCAGGGAGCGAAGGAATCCTTGAGAGACTATCTGAATCATTTCACAAGGGAAACTTTAAAAGTCCCGGACCTTGATGAGAAGGTAGTTATGATAGCACTGCAACAGGGAACTAGAGATGAGTTCTTCAAGATGTCCTTGGCCAAGCGCCCCCTGAAAGTATATTGTAACTCCAAGATAGGGCAGGGAAATACATCAAAGTGGAGGAGAGGATGAGGAAGACAGTAGTGAATAACGAGCCCGCTGGTGGCAAGAAGTGAAAGACCGATCTGGAGTATATTGCTAAGGACAAGTATCCTAGAACTGAGAAAAACCCTGATTCAACCCCGAAGAAGGGAGGACCTGGGAAAAAGTTCACTAAATATGCTAAGTTGAATGCTCCTAGAAGCCAGATCTTGATGAAAATCAAGAAAGATAGAGATATTCGTTCGTCTAAGCCCCTGAAGGCTGACTCTACCAAGCTAGATAAGAGCAAATATTGTAGGTTTCATAAGGATGCTGGTCATGGCACCGATGAGTGTTGACAATTGAAGGATGAAATAGAGTTCCTCATTTGAAAAGGAAGATTGAGTAAGAACACTGGAGATGGAGGAGATAGGAATAATAATGGGAGAAAGAACTTTGAAGATCGTAGGAGGGATTAAGACGATCAGGGACGGAATCCCCAGCCTAGGGGCCCGGTGATAAATGCAATCTTTGGAGGACCGCGACCCCGAGGGCCAGTGATAAATACAATCTTTGGAGGACCAACTGCTGCTTGTTTATCCAAGAACTCAAGGAAAACATATACCAGAGAAGTTATGCATATTATTGGGGAAGCCCCGAAGAGGGCTAGGACAGGAGTGACGATGGAGTTTAATGATTCTAACTTGGAGGGTGTGAAATTTCCTCATGATGACCCGCTGGTCATAACACCAGTAATAGGGAATAGCCCGGTAAAGAGGGTCCTTGTAGATAATGGTGCTTCGGTGGATATCTTGCTCCATGATACCTTTTTGAGGATAGGTTACAATGATTCTCAATTAACCCCGACCGATATGCCAATATATGGATTTGCAGGAGTAGAGTACCCCATGGAAGGAATAATTAAGTTGCCAGCAACCATAGGTCAGGAACCAAGACAAGCAACACAAATGCTGGACTTCGTGGTGGTAAATGCTAGTTCAACTTACAACGCAGTTATGGGAAGAACATGGATACATGCCTTCAAGGCAGTCCCTTCTTCTTACCATTTAGTGATGAAGTTTCCCACCCGAAATGGGATTGGAGAAGAGAGAGGAGATCAAAAGATGGTAAGGAGTTTTTATGTGGCCTCTCTTAAGGCAGATGGAGTGGGGGGTAGGTTTTGCCTATTGAAGATCTGGATATCCGTGAGAATTATGAGAAAAGGGGGAAGCCAACAGAAGACTTGGTTCCGATTCCTTTGGCTCCCGAGGATCCTGAGAAAGTGACTTTCATTGGAGCAACACTAGAGGAGCCCCTTAAAGGGAAGTTGGTGAAATTTTTACAAGAACATACTGATGTGTTTGCATGGTCGACAGCTGATATGCCAGGCATAGACCTGGAACTGATCACTCACAAGTTGAATCTGGATCCAAATCGAAAGACTATGAAGCAGAAGAAAAGAAGCTTTGCTCCAGATAGGCAAAAAGCTATTAAACAAGAAGTAGAGAAGCTCTTAAAGGCTGGTTTCATTGAGGAGATACAATTTGTGGAATGGTTAGCAAACCTTGTGATGGTAAAGAAGGCCAATGGAAAATGGAGGATGTGTGTGGATTTCACCGATTTGAATGACGCATGCCCCAAGGACTGTTTCCCATTGCCAAGGATAGATACATTGATAGATGATACTGCTGGTCATGAGATGCTGATCTTCATGGATGGATTCAGTGGTTATAATTAGATCAAGATGCACAAGGATGACATCCCAAAGGTATCATTCATTACTGACTTTGGTGTTTTTTGTTATCTTGTTATGGCATTTGGTCTCAAGAATGTAGGTGCCACCTATCAAAGGTTGGTAAATAAGATTTTCAAAGATCTTATTGGCAAGACTATGGAAGTTTATGTTGATGACATGTTAGTCAAGAGTCTAGTGAAGACTGACCTTATAACCCATTCGAGGGAAGCTTTTGAGGTCCTGAGATACCATAAAATGATGCTAAATCCTGCAAAGTGTGCTTTCGGAGTGGGATCTGGAAAGTTTTTGGGAGTGATGGTCTCCAAGAGATGAATCAAGGCCAATCACATTAAAATAAAGGTAATCTTTGATATGGAACCACCAAAGACTATCAAAGACATTCAAAAGCTCACTGGAAGGGTTGCTGCATTGGGGAGGTTCATCTCCAAATCTGGGGACAAGTGCTTGTCGTTCTTGAAGTCCTTGAAGAAAGTTAAGGATTTCGTATGGACTGAGGAAAGCCAGAAGGCATTCGAAAAATTAAAGAAATATATGGCCCAGGCCCCGTTGTTGGCCAAGCCAGCTCAGAATGAAATTTTATACTTGTACCTGGCCGTTTCAGAAAATGCCTTGAACGCTGTGTTGGTTAAAGAGGAATTATAAGTGGCATTTTATACCACTTAAAACGTCTTGTAATGGCTTGAATTGGTGTCTTGAAATCAAGTATTTTGTGTATTTGATGCGTTTTTCTAGTGTTTTTGCATTTCAGGGTATAACTTGCGAAATTAGGGGGATTTCATCATAATAAGCCTGGGGAAGTACTTGGAACCAGTTTCGGGGAATTGTGCGAAGAAATCAGCAAAATTAGAAGTAAGAAGTGGAATTTTTCAGAAGGTGTGCAGACGACCGCCTGGAGACTGTAGGAGACCGCCTAGAGAGCAGGCGTCTGCGTGGGATTGGAGGCGGCCGCCTGGGGTCGGATTTTCAGATTCTGGATTTTCTAATTTAAGTTCTATTGGGCTTCTGCACCTGTTGTTTCTTGTGGACTCTTATATAACTAATCTTGGGAGATGTTTTCACAACAACAAGTAACAAGCAAGGAGCAAGTAACAAGGAGAGAAGATTAAGAAGACCGTTTTAGCACGCAAACAACGAAGAAGAGGAAGCATACGATTATCTTGTGATTCTTTTAATTCGTTGTAACAGTGGATGCTAGTTTTCTTTACTTTGAACCTTAATACTCTTGTGACGTACTCTGTTTTTATTAAGTATTTTTATTAGTTTATATCGTTGTGTTATTATCATATTTTCATATGAACCCATGATGACGATGAGTTCTATCATGGGCTAATCGTGATCATGGGGTCGTAGCAGATTTACTCTGGATTTCTTTAGTTAATTGTTTAATACCTTGGTATGTGATAATTGTATGATATCTAGCATAGGTTGTGCTTATTCGTCTTATGTGCGTCGCGAACATATAAGATAGTGTGTTAATCTCTTATGAAGCGACAGTGAATCTTGAGATTTAGAACTTGCCATTCTAGCATAGGTTCATGTATTGTATGCATGATTAGTGGGTAACTCTGACCGTTTTACTTGTCCTTTGTAATCATAATGAATAACTTGCGCTAAAATCATTATGTTGTCAAATTTTGTAGACATATAGGGTCTCAATATAATTGATGCCTATTCAACTTCTATCTTAATTGTGGATGCTTGGTAGAATGGTACTTGTGCAACGAAAGTTGGCTTTTATCAGTTTCGTGTTGTTCGATTAATATCATCACCGTTACATGCTAAGGGCAATAACAGAGACTATTGAATGAAGTGGTAATGAAGTTATGATCTCATGTGTGTTTAATATTGTTAATTCAAGTTTTAATTTAAGTGTTTAATTCTCATAGTTAATAATTAGTTAATCAACCTTAAGTGTTATTATCTTGACATTGAAGAGTAATCATACATTGGTGAGTAAGTGTTATATAAATATATTTAATCAGAGTCTCTACGGGAAAGAACTGGAAATCATTCTATATTACTTGCGAACGCGTATACTTGCGTGAATTATTAGCGCATGCTTTGTTCCTAACAAGTTTTTGGCACCGCTGCCGGGGACTCGATGTTAATTTGTTTAGTTTATGTACTTGCCATCAGTGGTCATTAGGACTCATTGATTAAGACTTGTTAATTACTGTTTCCGGTTGTGTTTCAGGTACTCTAGCGAGCATTTATGCAAACACGTTCTCGGACTCGCAAGAGGACTCTAGATACGGCTGAGGAGACAGATTCAGTTCTTGACATTCCGGAAAGGACAGATTTTGAAGATTTGGATAAAGAGAGTGAAAAGAAAGAACCTGTAATAATGGGTGATCGTATAGTTCCAGCAGATCCAGCTCTTATGGACTTTTCTCGGCCTAAAATTGATAACATTTAGTCAAGCATCATTCATCCGGCTATTCAGGCCAATACTTTCGAAATCAATCCGGGCACTATTCAGATGGTGCAGAATTCTGTTTCTTTCGGAGGTGCTGCGACTGAAGATCCCAATATGCACATCGGGAATTTTGTCGAAATCTACAGTATTTTCAAATATAATGGTGTTACTGATGAGGCTATCAAGCTGAGGCGTTTCCCATTCTCTCTGAGGGATAAAGCTAAGGATTGGTTACATTCTTTACCAGCTGGGTCCATCACTACTTGGGAAGATTTTGCGCAAAAGTTTCTGGTGAAGTTCTATCCAATGGCTAAAACTGCAGCTATGAGGAGTGCTCTTACTCAATTTGCGCAACAACCAACGGAATCTATGTGTGAAGCTTGGGAGCGCTATAAGGAGATGTTGAGAAAGTTTCCACATCATGGAATGTCTGACTGGATGGTGATCACTAGGTTCTACAATGGTTTGGGGGCCCAATCTCGGCCCATGCTCGATGCAACTTCTGGAGGCGTCTTTTGGGCCAAAAGCTATACTGAGGCCTATAATCTCATTGAAACTATGGCTGCAAATGAGTATCAAAACCCAACTCAAAGGATGATGCCTGGGAAGGTAGCAGGTATTCTGGAAGTTGATACAGCTACAGCTATCGCAGCGCAGCTCCAAGCGCTGTCTATGAAGGTCGATTCTTTACCCAAATATGGAGTCAATCAAATAGCTATTGTCTGTGAGCTTTGTATAGGCTCTAATACTACGGATCAATGTTCTCTTATTAATGAATCTGTTCAGTATGTGAATAATTATCAGTGACTGTAGCAGCCTGTGCCAACTACTTATCATCCTAATAACAGAAATCATCCCAATTTCAGCTGGAGCAACAATCAGAATGTTGTTCAGCAAACATATCAGCAAGCTATAAGTAAACAGTTCAATCCACCTAGATTCCAGCAACCTCATCAGTATGCTCAAAGGCAATCATATCCTCAACAAGGAGGTGCTGCTCCACCTTCTAGTGCTGATTTCGAGGAGCTAAAACTGTTGTACAAAAGTTAGGCTGTTTCTATCAAGACCTTGGAGAATCAAATCGGTCAAATAGCCAATGCCTTGCTCAATTGTCAACCTGGCACACTTCCCAGCGATACTGAAGTGCTAGGCAGGAAGGAAGCTAAGGAGCAAGTCAAAGCTGTCACTTTAAGGTCTGGAAAAGTTGCTAAAGCTGAAAAAGTAAAGGATGGAGAAGCTGAAGTTGTAGATGAAGAAAAAAAGCAAAAGGAGAAAGATGGGGAACCAAGGAAGATTACTGTTGAACACACTCTGCCTGAGGGTAATACAGGGGAGAAACAACTCTATCCTTCACCACCTTTTCCTAAGTGATTGCAAAAATAAAAGCTGGATAAGCAATTAAGTAAGTTTCTGGAGGTGTTCAAGAAACTTCACATCAACATACCTTTCGCTGAGGCTCTGGAGCAAATGCCTAGTTATGCAAAATTCATGAAAGATATTCTTTCAATGAAGGTGAAACTGGATGATCTTGATACCATTGCTCTAACGGAAGAGTGCAGTGCTGTGCTGCAACAAAAGTTACCTCCAAAGCTTAAGGATCCATGTAGCTTCACCATTTCTTGCAACATTGGCAAGTTGTCATTCGACAAGTGCCTTTACGATTTGGGAGCAAGCATCAATCTGATGTCGTTGTCTATCTTCAAAAAGCTGAATTTTCCTGATCCGAAGCCCACCTACATGTCTCTACAATTGGCTGATCGTTCTATTACATACCCACGAGGTATCGTGGATGATGTGTAAGTAAAGGTGGACAAGCTCATCTTTCCTGTAGACTTTATCATTCTGGATTTTGAGGAAGATAAGAAGATTCCCATAATCTTGGGAAGACCTTTCTTGGCTACAGGCCGTACCTTGATAGATGTGCAAAAAGGTGAACTTACTATGAAGGTGCAAGATCAGGATGTAACATTCAATGTAGTCAATGCGATGAAATTCCCTACAGAAGATGAGGAGTGCTTCAAGGTGGACTTGATTGATTCTGCAATTACTTCAGAACTTGATCATGGCTAAGGTCTGATGCCTTAGAAAAAGCCATATTGGGGGAATTTGACAGTGATGATGAGGAAGGCAATGAGCAGTTACAATATCTAAATGCTTCTCCTTGGAAGCGAAATCTAGACATGCTATTTGAATCTCTTGGTAATACTGATCTCAAGAATGCTGAGGGAAAGCTCAAACCAACTATTAAGGAATCACCTACTTTGGAGCTTAAACCATTGCCTGAACACTTGAGGTATGCTTTTTTAGGTGATGCATCTACTTTGCATGTTATTATTGCATCTGACCTTTCAGGTAGTGATGAGGTCAAGCTCTTGAGGATCTTGAGAGAATTTAAATCGGCCATCGGATGGACTATAATAGATATAAAAGGGATCAGCCCTTCGTACTGCATGCATAAAATTCTGCTAGAGGAAGGTAGCAAGCCGACTGTTGAGCAACAACGAAGACTTAATCCTATCATGAAAGAAGTGGTGAAGAAATAAATTCTAAAGTGGCTGGATGCAGGAATCATATATCCTATTTCTGACAGTTCTTGGGTGAGCCCCGTGCAATGTGTACCTAAGAAAGGAGGTATTACTGTGGTAGCAAATGAGAAGAACGAGCTCATCCCCACTCGAACAGTCATAGGATGGAGGGTATGCATGGACTACAGGAAGTTGAATAAAGCCACGTGGAAGGATCACTTCCCTCTTCCATTTATTGATCAGATGCTTGACAGGTTGGCTGGTCATGAGTATTATTGTCTTCTGGATGGCTATTCGGGCTAAAATCAGATTTGCATTGCACCGGAAGATCAAGAAAAGACTATTTTCACTTTTCCATTTGGCACGTTTGCTTTTCGCAGAGTTTCTTTTGGCTTATATGGTGCACCTACCACTTTTCAGAGATGCATGATGGCCATATTCTCTGATATGATTGGAAATAATGTCGAAGTGTTCATGGACGACTTCTCCGTCTTGGGAAATTCATTTGATAAATGTTTGAATAATCTCTGTTTGGTGCTAAAAAGATGTATGGAAACCAATCTAGTGCTCAATTGGGAAAAATGTCACTTCATGGTGCAACAAGGCATCATTCTTGGGCATAAGGTCACTAGCAAGGGCCTTGAGGTGGATAAAACCAAGGTGGGAGTCATTGAAAATCTTTCGCCACCCATTTCTGTTAAGGGAATCCATAGTTTTCTTGGTCATGCGGGTTTTTATCGGCGTTTAATCAAGGACTTCTCTAAGATATCTAAGTCGTTGTGCAACTTGCTCGAGAAAGACGCGTCGTTCAAATTTGATGATGAATGTTTGGCAGCATTCGAGAATCTCAAGAAGAGTTTAATAAATGCACCAGTTATTACGACACCTGATTGGAGAGAACCTTTTGAGATGATGTGTGATGCAAGTGATTATGCAGTGGGAGCAGTTCTTGGGCAGCGTAAGAATAATATCTTTCATGTGGTCTACTCTGCTAGTAAGACGCTAAATGGAGCTCAAATGAACTACACCACTACTGAGAAGGAGCTCTTGGCCATAGTTTTTGGTTTCAAAAAATTTTGATTTTATCTACTTGGGACAAATGTGACAATGTTCACTGATCATGCTGCCATTCACTATCTGGTCTCAAAGAAGGATTCGAAGCCTAGACTTATTCGTTGGGTGCTCTTGCTACAGGAATTTGAGTTGGAGATCAAGGATCGAAAAGGTACTGAAAATCAAGTAGCTGACCATCTCTCTATATTGGAGAATCCCGATTCTACTTCACATGATAAGACATTGATCAACAAATCTTTTTCGGATGAGCAGTTATTCGCAGTTCAAGAGGAAGAGCCATGGTTCGCAGATATTGTGAACTATCTTGTCAGCAATATAATGCCTCCTAATATGAATGCGGCTCAAAAGAAGAAGTTTCTGCATGAGGTGAAGTGGTACATGTGGGATGAACCATATTTGTTTAGACAAGGAGCTGACCAGATCATCAGGAGATGTAACCCATTCTGTGAGACGGAGGGGATATTACGAGACTATCATTCCAAAGTTTATGGTGGACATTATATTGGTGAAAAGACATCAGCTCGAATTCTTCAAGCATGTTTTTTCTGGCCCACGTTGTTTAAGGATGCACATCAGTTCGTTTTAAGGTGTGATCGTTGCCAAAGAGTTGGGAATCTTACTAGAAAGGATGAGATGCCTTTAAATGTGATGCTTGAAGTTGAGGTCTTCGATGTTTGGGGAATCAATTTCATGGGACCATTTATCTCGTCCTGCAATAATCAGTACATCTTACTGGTAGTCGATTATGTCTCGAAATGGGTAGAAGTCAAGGCTCTACCGATGAATAATACAAAGGTAGTGTTGAGTTTTCTTCATAAGCAGGTATTCACAAGGTTTGGAACGCCACGAGTTATCATAAGTGATGAGGGGTCGCATTTCGGCAATCGTAAGTTCACTTCTATAATGCAACGCTACAATGTGAATCATCGCATTGCTACTGCCTATCATCCGCAAACTAATGGTCAAGCTGAAGTGTCTAATAGAGAGATCAAGCACATTCTAGAGAAATTTGTCTGTCCGTCTAGGAAAGATTGGTCTTTAAAGCTCGATGAAGCTGTTTGGGCTTATAGAACAACATACAAGACTCCACTTGGGATGTCCCCGTTTCAACTTGTCTATGGTAAGGGATGTCATTTACCTGTGGAGCTTGTGTATAAGGCTTATTGGGCATTGAAGAAGTTAAACCTTGATCTAGATGCAGCTGGGAAGAAGCGAATGCTTTAGTTAAATGAACTTGATGAATTTCGACTTCAAGCATACAAAAACAACAAGATGTACAAGGAAAAAGTAAAAAGGTGCCACGACAGGAAGCTATCTCCTAAGTCATATGTACCGGGGCAACAAGTTCTTCTATTCAACTCTCGTCTCTGACTTTTTCCTGGAAAGTTAAAATCAAGGTGGTCTGGACCATTTATCGTCAAAGTTGTGTTTCCACATGGAGCGGTGGAGATTTTTGAGAATGATCCGGGCCAAACATTCAAAGTAAATGGTCAGAGATTGAAGCACTGTTATGGGGATACGGAAAACCGAGAAGTGGTTAGTGCCATTTTATTGTCAACTTGATCGAACTACTCTACGTCAAGCTAATGACGTAAAAGAAGCGCTTCTTGGGAGGCAACCCAAAATATGAGACCATAAGAACCCTTAGAATTTAGTACTCTATCCAGAAACCCAAAAAAAACAGAAAAAGCTGGTTGAACAAATATTTTTTCCAGGGACCTTGCAGGCGCCCGCCTGCAGGTTCCAGGCGGCCGCTTGCTGGGAGGCGCCCGCCTGCTGGTTCTAGGCGACCGCCTGCGGACCTGAGTTTGGAAAATTCGGTTTTTCAGCTTATAAAAAAAATAGAAAAAAAAAACACAAAAACACAATCATGGCAGTACAAACCCCATTACCCATGATTTTCTTCCTACAAATTAGCCACAACCCCACTCCTAATCTAATTCTAACCTTAATCCTACCCTATATATACACACAACCTCTCTATACACATCTATTATACTTTCAACTTACGAACTCTCTCCTATACACAAAACTCAACTTTACAACTCTTATTCTCAATTTCAATGGCCCCAAAGAGATCTCGAACTATAGATAGCAGCAGCACTATGCTGATTCTTTAAGGGGTACTGCTGCGAGGTCCCGATTGGTGGATAGGGCTGTTGAGGAGGAGTATGCTAGGCTTCTGACTAAGCCGATTTTGAAGTAGAGGGGGTTTTTTCCATTGAGAAGGGATTATGAGTTATTGCCGATGATTGCAGAGAAGAGTTGGATGACTTTTTGCGAGTCACCTGAGGCAATCCTGATGAGTGTTGTTCGCGAGTTCTATGCGAATACCAAGGCCGACAAGAATGGGTATTCTGTTGTTCGTGGGCTTACTGTTGATTATCAGCCTGCGGCGATTCGCCGTGTTATTGGGCAGCGATAAAGGAAGCCCCATGAGGAGAATTGGAATGAGAAGACCCCTGAGGATTTTGACTCGGATTTGATTATTGCTGCTCTTTGTCAGCCGGGCACGGTATGGAAGTTTAAGACGGGATCCAACAAGTATCGTTCTTTCCCGGCTGTAGCGATGAATAGGTATGCCCGTGCACGAAATGCCTTTATTTGTGCTAATATTTTGCCTTCTTCGCATGCACATGAGGTTACAGTTGAGAGAGCCAGGTTGTTGTGGGGGATTTTGAATGAGGAGTATTATGTGGACCTTGGCGAGTTAATCTACCAAGGGATTTTGAAGTTTTTGAGGGGGAAGTTATATTATAACATCCCGTATGCCTCTATTGTCATAAAGCTGTGCAAGGCAGTTGGATTCCACTGGCCTTCTTTTGAGCAGCTGCAGATGCCGACCGCTTCTATTGATTCATCGATGCTGAATGTGATGCAGGAGTGGATGGGTGGAGAGCCTGAGGAGCATGGTTTGGGATATCATCTCCCAGGAGGACGTCCAGCAGCTGGTGCTACGATGGCTAGGCCCAGTCAGGCTCAGGGGGAGGCAGGTACTTGCAGAGGCCAGGGAGGAGATGCTTCGGGGATGGCTGATGTCCAATACAGGACTCTTTCCAGGAGGATGAATGCGATGTATGAGTCGCAGAGTAGGTTTGCGCAGGAGCTCACCCTAGCGCTTGGGAATCTTTTAGAGGCCTTGGAGCTGACATCCAGTGGCCCGTTTTTGGTGAGGAATCTGCTTATTCGCCTCCTGACACTCCACCCTCTGAGGGTGATGATGATGATGATGATTTCCCTAGGGGAAGTGAAGATTTTAAGTTTGGGGGTGGTAGTTAAGGAACATATTTGTGTGTGTGTCATATAGTTGCATTTTCATGTAGTTTAGCTCATATAGTTGCATATTATATCATATAGTTTTTTTTAGTTTTATCATGTCATATAGCTCATGCATATACCATGATCCCTTTTGTGTTGCTTTATTGATTGATATGTGATATTGATGTGAGTGTAGTGATAACGTAAGAGTGACGTTGAATCTTGTTAGGATGGCATGCATGCTAGAAATACTTGTAATTTCACTAAGTCTGAAAGTATGCGTAAGGACTAGATTGTTGTCATGGTTTGATGGTTTTTGAGGTTAATCTATTGCTTATACTTAGAATATATGATAGGCTCTTAATGATAAAAGGCATGAAAAGATAAAATTTGAGTAAAAATTGGAATTCTTTGCTAGTTGTGGCTAGGCGTCAAATGGCTAGTAGCCGGCTCGTATTGTATGCGAGTAGTCTAGGGTTGAGCAAGATGGAGCGAAACGCACGTGCTCAGAAATTTAGAAAAAAAGAGAAAAAAGAATAAAAAAAAGAGAAAAAAGAAAAAAATTGGTTTAATGCTGATCACGAGTGAGCTCTTTGGTATTCGAGTTATTAAGTTCTTAGGGGACTTTGTGCCTAGTGACCTAAAGCTTTTATAGTCTGGGATCCGCTAACCTAACGCTCGCTAAATGGGTACCATTGCATAAGTCTTTTGTGGACCTCACTCATTGCATGATCAAATAAGCATTTATTTGTTGTGTTGAATAAAAGCATGATTCTGTAATAAGCTCTAGTGATCTTGAAGTGTTATAAGTCATTTTGTATCTAGAATATATTCTTCGTATAATCTTGTGATTGCCTTGAGGATAATTGAGTTATAATAATTGATCCAATTTCGAAGCATATCTGTTAAGCATTCGCACACACCACGTTTCTAGTTGTATGATAGCTTGCGTGATTTGATTGATCTTTAGTCGCCCAATTGCATTTGTTGAGATGTCATGTGTTGGTTGGTTTAGTCATCGCGATGGAGATCGCTGCATTCATGTAGTTTGCATTCATGTATGTTTTTATTTTGTTTTTGAGTCTGTGACGCTTGAGGACAAACATCAATTTAAGTTTGGGGGTGTGATAAGTGGCATTTTATACCACTTAGAACGTCTTGTAATGGCTTGAATTGGTGTCTTGAAATCAAGTATTTTGTGTATTTGATGCGTTTTTCTAGTGTTTTTGCATTTCAGGGTATAACTTGCGTAATTAGGGGGATTTCATCATAATAAGCCTGGGGAAGTACTTGGAACCAGTTGTGGGGAATTATGCGAAGAAATCAGCAAAATCAGAAGTAAGAAGTGGAATTTTCCAGAAGGTGTGCAGGACACCGCCTGGAGACTGCAGGCGACCGCCTGGAGAGCAGGCGCCCGCGTGGGATTGGAGGCGGCCGCCTGGGGTCGGATTTTCAGATTCTGGATTTTCTAATTTGAGTTCTATTGGGCTTCTGCAACTGTTGTTTCTTGTGGACTCTTATATAAGTAATCTTGGGAGACGTTTTCACAACAACAAGTAACAAGCAAGGAGAAAGTAACAAGGAGAGAAGATTAAGAAGACCGTGTTAGCACGCAAACAACGAAGAAGAGGAAGCATACGATTATCTTGTGATTCTTTTAATTCGTTGTAACAGTGGATGCTAGTTTTCTTTACTTTGAACCTTAATACTCTTGTGACGTACTCTGTTTTTATTAAGTATTTTTATTAGTTTATATCGTTATGTTATTATCATGTTTTCATATGAACCCATGGTGATGATGAGTTCTATCATGGGCTAATGGTGATCATGGGGTCGTAGCGGATTTACTCTGGATTTCTTTAGTTAATTGTTTAATACCTTGATTGTATGATATCTAACATAGGTTGTGCTTATTCGTCTAATGTATGTTATGAACATATAAGATAGCATGTTAATCTCTTGTGAAGCGACAGTGAATCTTGAGATTTAGAACTTGCCATGCTAGTATAGGTTCATGTATTGTATGCATGATTAGTGGGTAACTCTAACCGTTTTACTTGCCCTGTGTAATCATAATGAATAACTTACGCTTAAATCATTATGTTGTCAAATTCTGTAGACATATAGGGTCTCAATATAATTGATGCCTATTCAACTTCTATCTTAATTGTGGATGCTTGGTAGAATGGTACTTGTGCAACGAAAGTTGGCTTTTATCAGTTTCGTGTTGTTCGATTAATATCATCACCGTTACATGCTAAGGGTAATAACAAAGATGATTGAATGAAGTAGTAATGAAGTTATGATCTCATGTGTGTTTAATATTGTTAATTCAAGTGTTAATTTAAGTATTTAATTCTCATAGTTAATAATTAGTTAATCAACCTTAAGTGTTATTGTCTTGACATTGAAGAGTAATCATACATTGGTGAGTAAATGTTAATTAAATATAATTAATCAGAGTCTCTGTGGGAACGAACTAGAAATCATTCTATATTACTTGGGAACGCGTATACTTGCGTGCTAAGTGCCTAACAAGGAACTTCAAGTTCAAAAACCCGTATACTATATAGCAAAATTTTGCATGGAGCTGAGTTGAATTATTCAACTATTGAGAAGTTTGCTTTAGCCTTGGTAATGGCTTCAAGAAAGTTGTGTCCTTACTTTCAGGCTTATCAAGTTGAGGTACTAACAAATCAGCTCTTGAGAAATATTATTCATAGTTCCAAGGCTAGTGGGAGGCTGATTAAGTGGGCAATAGAGTTGGGAGAATTTGACATCAAGTACAAGCCACGAACGGAAATAAAAGCCCAGGCATTGGCTGACTTCGTGGTGGAATGTACCATACCCAACCAAGAAGTCGGGGGGCAGGAAGACACTATACCTCAAGACACTGAAGTTGATAAAGGAGGCAAAGAAAAGGACATTAAGGAGAAGGAATATTGGGTTCTCTATTTTGATGGAGCATCAAAAACAAATTCAAACTGGTTGGAAGCCAAATGACGTGACTGAAGCACGGAAGTTGGTTGTTCGAGCACTAAGATACTCCTTGATCGATGGGATTTTGTACAAAAGATCTTATGTGGTTCCTTACTTAAGATGTCTCAGGCCCGATGAGGCACGTTTGGCTCTTGAGGAGGTACACGAAGGTATCTGTGGGCAACACTTGGGGGCAGAGCGCTGGCTCATAAGATAACCCGTTTAGGCTTCTATTGGCCAGAGATGATGGCTGATGCCAAAGAGTATGTGAAGAAGTGTGATCGTTGTCAGAAATATGCACCTGTTGTTCGACAACCCGCCGAGATGTTGACTTCCATCAACTCTCCTATCCCCTTTTCCATGTGGGGAATGGATATACTTGGGCCTTTCCCCATGGCCATGACACAAAGGAAGTTCCTGATTATAGCCATTGGTTATTTTACTAAATGGATTGAATCCAAGCCTTTGGCCAAGATCATAACTAAGTAGGTTGCACAATTCCTGTGGGAAAACATCATGTGCCGATATGGAATTCCCCGTATCCTAGTTACCGATAATGGAACACAGTTCAACAATAAGGAATTAAAGAAGTATTATGAGGAGAATGAAATTTAGTTGTGGTTTACCTCCGTGGCTCACCCGCAAGCCAATGGACAAGCGCAAGTGGCAAATCGAATAATCCTGGATGGACGAAAGAAGAGGATCGAGAAGTCGAGGAATAATTGGGTTGATGAAATACTCCCAATACTATGGGCCTATAGGACGACCTGTAGAGTCATGACTGGAGCAACTCCCTTCATGTTAGCATATAGGGCAGAAGCGGTTATTCTTTTAAAGATATCACATTCGTCTCCCAGAATTCAAGCTTTTGATGCTGAGGAAAATGAGGAAGGGAAAAGATTAGCCCTGGATCTAATTGATGAAGTACGAGATGAGGCACATGTGAAGATAGTGAAATATCATAAAAAGGCTTCGTTCTACTACAACCTAAGGGTTAAAGAAAGATTCTTCAAGCAAGGTGACTTGGTTATGAGGAAGATGGAAGCTTCCGGTGTTAGGCGGAAAGGAAAACTTGCCCCAAATTGGGAAGGTCCATACAAGGTCAAAAATGTTCAAGGAAGAGGAACCTACAAGTTGGAGACTATGGATGGTTTTGAAGTCCCGAGAACTTGGCATGTACAATACCTGAAGATTTACTATATGTAAGATGGTTGAGCACGAATCTCACTTGTCAAGATGACGAGTAGGTTGAAAAGCACCTTGAAGCTTTGCTTCCTTAGGATTACATGTTTTAGTTTTATTCTTTAAAGTTTGAGATTTATTAAGACTTGTGTAAGGGATGAATCCCAACAGTTTATAAAATTCAGAAAGTTTCTGAAATATGTTTAGAAATCCCTATGGCATGGCAAGAAACTAAGTGCATGAGATAAAAGCATAAACTTTGATAAATAAGACTGCTTCAAATAAGCAATACAAAGACTGATAAATAAAGTCTCAAAGACAAAGTAAAATAAATAAGCCATGCAGGGCTAGAAAAGCTCTAAGGGGTAGAAGTGCCCTCGACATCCATATCATCGTCTCCGCCACTCTCGCTGGATGTCTCAGTGGTCCCGAAGGAAGAAGACCTATGATCATCTGCACAAGGCCTAGAAGATGACTCAGGAGGAGGAAGAAGTGGGTCCTGAGGGGTACGATCCGAGACGACCACTCGGGTGCGAAACCTTTGTAGTAAGGCCTCGTCATCAGGGCAGATATAGTCCGCTGGGTTAATATCGGGACAAGCTTCGTTCACGGTTCCAAGGGTCGTGTCCTAGCTAGTCCTAAAAAACCCAGGGAATACCGAGTCGTCCCTCACCCTCATAGATTGAGTGAACTCCTTCGAGTCCAAATAGATGTCGAACTCCTTGTCCTTCTCAGCCCTCAGCACAACCAGCTCAGCATTCGAATCTCCCAGCTCCTCCTCCTTACGCTTCAACTTTCTCTCCAAAGAAGCGTACTTCCTCTGCTGCTTCCTGACGGCATTGTTAGCCTTGTTCGAGGCCCTCTTCCACGATTTAGATTGCCTTACAGTGGCTTGGAAGTAGGCGTTAGACTGTAACGAAACAATAAACAAAGATATAAGGCAAGTGAATGCTACAAGTAAAAGGAGAGTAAAATTTTAAGAAAGGGTCATACCAAGGCCAAGGACTGAGCACCCATGAGCTTTATCCCCTCCAAGTATGGGGCAGCCACAACATTAGTGAAGTCCTTGGGGGTTACACCGTGGTAGGACCAATCCCAGGCATGCTTTGTGGATCCAACCACGGTATCCCCTCGATGAAATATCCAAAGAGGCTGGAAAGCACCAGTGGCAGCAGAGACAGGAGCAGCAGCAGAGATAGGAGAATTTGGGGCTTCAGTTACCTCAGAAGGAGCCTCTACCATAGGCTCCTTGTGCTTCCTTAAGAAGCTAGACTTTGTATCCTTCCCCTGGGTGTCCAGTCCCGCAAGCCGAGCCTTCTTCGTCCTCACAGTTTCTTCAATGACATGCACGTTATCCTCATTGATTTCCTTAGCAGTTGCAAAAATAAAAGAAAAACAAAAAATAAGTGGTGTCAATAATGTATGGAAGAAAGTAAAAACAAGAAGGGAAGAAAAATACCCTGAGGAGAAACTAAGGAGAGCCCCACTTGCATAAGGGAAAACTCCTCTAAAAGAGTCCAGCTAGGAGTGGCACCATAATCCCGAATGAGATCAGTATAAATGATAGTCTCCTTGGGGGTTATGTGAATGGATTTGAGGCTACCATTGCTAACCTTCCCGAAGAAAGATCTGAAGAGGGTGCCCCAGTCCCCATTCTCCCACCTTAACCCGATAAAACTACTCCTCCAATGTTGATTATTGTCGGGAATGGAAGCACTATTAAAAATGTGTTTACACTTGGGCATTTTCTTAATGTAGACCCAACCACAGATACTTTGAGAACTATTATAACACTGGAAGATATTCCTAAAGACCGCTACTAACAAAGGAAAACCTCCCCTAAGATAGGAGACCATGAAGCATAAAATGTTCCTCCAAGCATTTGGAGGAAGCTGATAGGGGTTGATTTGCAAGTTTGCTAGCAAGTGGGGGATAAAGTCGTGGAAAGGAAACCTAAGCCCAACATTAAGGGCATCTGTGTAAATAAAAAGAGTGTCTGGTTTCCAGTGGCAAGTACGATCACCACCACTAACAGGATTTAGCCTAAGGGGAGGACGAACGTTATAAAGTGCGTTCATTTTATCAAAATCTATATTGTGCCAGGTGTTACAATAATCAAACGAATCAAGATGTGCATTAGATGGATACTCATCCCATCTAGTGTTAATCATATCCAGTAATGACATGTAAGAAGAGCGGATTTCACTACTAGAAATAGTAGAATAGACATCGCCTCAAAGATATCGGTTGTTTTTGGCACCGATATAAAAGTTGTTTTAGACATCGGTTTTCAGCAACCGATGTCTTTTAGTTTTATAAACATCATTTTTTTAGCTGAACCAATGTTATATGTCTCTTTTAAAAAAATTAATCAGCGCGCCTTTCCCGTTTTCCCCCTAATCAAATATTTCATTCCCTCCATGTTTCCCCCCTCTATTTTTTGCCTTAGCCAAATTCTCCCCCCTCTTTTCACACACATTTTCCCCCTCTTTTCAATTAAAAATAAAACATAAAACATTAAAAACAAAAAACAAAAAACAAAAACAAAAAAATCAAAAACATCTCTCTTCACTTTATCCTCTCTCTAAAGAACACCCATAACACCTCTTTTCTCTCGAATCTCGATTACGCTCTCTCTCTCTCTCTTCATTCTCTCCTCTCTCTGAAGAACACCCACAGTAATTTCATCAATCTCTACCGAGTTTCGCTCCCCTAATCTGCATCATAATTTTTATCTGATTCCGTCCGTTCACTTCTCTCGCCGGAATTTCATTTCAATGTTCATTTGGATTTTCTTGCTGGCGTATCCCAACTAGACATCGCAACGATATTGTCCATCTCTACTCTTTTGTAATTACAATCTCTCGCTTATATTAATGTTTATATGTTTGTGCGTGCGTGTATTTGATTTCGATATTGTTGATTTTGCAAGTTTTTCGTGATGTTGATGGCGAATAAGAAAGTAATATAAAGGAAAAGAGCCTCTGGATCTGTATTTGCTGTTGCGATTCTTGTATCGTTTTCGATATTAGCTCCATTGCTGTTCTTCGTAGGACGGGGACTCTACATTATTACTTCTACTACTTCATTGGTTAGTCTATTTGCAATTATGTATATGTTGTATTTGTGTATAAATTCGACGAAAGAAGAAATTTCAGAATTTCTTGGGATAGAGATGATTTAGGGGTTTTAAAACCGAGGTTTTTGATTATTTGGGTGAATATCGAATTACTTGATTCGGTGACTTATTCCCGCTTATTTTTTAATTTATGAAGGCTAGTCAAATGCTACACTCTAATTACGACTAAAATGTTTGACTAGTGTTAGTAGTTTTTTTAAAGAATTTACTTGTTTTCAGATGAATTTAGTTGGAAGGAAGTGAGCTTGTGTGGTTAGAAAGAGTAATGTGTTAACTTTGGTTGTTATAGGATGCTTCTTCAGTGATTAGAAAGAAGCTGGAGAATTTGTGTATTTGGCTAGTCAGCAGAGGATGAAAAGCCAGTTGCATGTCACCAACGTATATTCCATTGGACCAGTCAGATCCGGTAGTAGATTTGGGGGGGGGGGCTGGGGGATTGCAGAGGGATTAATAAATTTGTAGAACATGATCAGTTCAACATGTGCAACTATGTACTATTTAGTTGTCATGATATCAGAGTGAGGCGTCACAAAATAGAAGGAAAGCATTTTTTGCTGATCTATATAATCTTTATAGACTTTCAGTGGCTTCTGGAAGAATCTTATTTCAAGAAATGATTGAAAATATACTTATATAAGACACCTGTTAACTAATTCCTTATTTCAGTAATAAATAATGAACTTTACAGAATCATTTATGGTGAATTTTTTAATTACATTACTTACTCGCGGTGGTTGAACGTCTTTATAAAGTTAATTTCTTTAATAGATAGGTTGCTAGCCAAGAGACATATGGAACCTTGGGTGCTATTGTGAACCAGGTTGGTTTTCTAACCAATCGGCATGTAGCAGTTGACCTGGATTACCCTAACTAGAAAATGTTTCATCCTTTGCCACCAAGCCTTGGACCTGGGGTTTATCTGGGTGCTGTTGAGAGAGCAACATCTTTCATAACAGATGATATCTGGTATGGCATTTTTGCTGGAACAAACCGAGGTACTTAATCTCAAGTCACATATGTATTAGTCGTAGCAACTGTATATTCTAGTATACTACTGCACAGTTGGAATATAAGATTGCTCAAAAGACAAATGTTGTTAGGCTGGTACTCATGGAAATTGACCTCTACATTTCTCACTGAAACAAGTTTGTTGAAAATATGGGTTTTGAATTAAGATTGTGGAAGATGGCACTACAGTTTTCTCTATTTAGCATGTGTTTTTTCAGTTACTCAAAAGTAGAGCATATTGGTGCACAACCTTATACCTAAACTAAATCATAATCTTCCTTCTTCTGTCCAGAAATTTACTTTCCAAGTAGCTGATTAGTTATTATTGTTTTTTGACTCGATCATCTTTACTAATTATTCTAAAGCAAGTTTGTGTTGCTAAGTTCTCTTGCACTGCTGCTTCTGAATGATATATAATTACGTTATTGATTCTGCAACTAGAGAATTGGATAAGTGGAGTTGATTTAGGCCGCCTTCTTGATCTCCTAGAATTTGATTTTATAACAACTAGAAAAGGTCTTCAAGGTTTGTACATCTAATCTAAATAACACGTGTTTCTAAATTTGTTAACCCGAGAGAAGTCTATACATTGTGGAAATATCACTTACATTGTGGATAAACTTGATTTTTCTTTGGTACTGGGACATGAAGGTAGCATGTTGCTTTTATACAACCATATCTTCTTCTTCTTCTTCATCTATTTTTTACATGTACCATATCTCCTTTCTTGGTTTTATTATTTATTTTTGATCTTCTTTAGAAAAGAATAGCCTAACATTTATATTGATTCCATCTCAGATCCAACAAGTTATAATGGACATTTGCTCGAAACATTTAACAAACTTTAAAAGCACTTGCGTGAGCTCAATGACATTCCTTTAACGATATCTAGTGTGCATCCTTTTAACCCATGTATTTTTTTTGTTAAATATGCAAATTTGTGGGACAAATTGCATCTTATATCTTTTTATCAAGACCCAAAGTTTGTGTTGTGTACAATAATTTCAAGGACCGAGTCTACTGTAAAGTTTTTGTGCATATAAATTTTGAGAAATGTTCTCCCCTAATATCTATAAGACTATACAATCGAGATGATTGTCGTGGAATATATAAAAGCCAGATTATTCAACTCACATTTTTTTGATTTGGTTTACTTGGAAGTGAGAACACATATTAAATTGATGTTATATGGTCGTGGATTAAACAATTGACATTTTACGTACATTGTTGACACCACTACCAAGTTTTTGTAAATTGACTACAGGAAGAAAATGCTTTTCGCTATGAGCATGTAAGCTCATAATCAAGGCCATATTGTAATAACCCCAATTTTTTTGGAAATTTTTGAAACCCTTATGAATAGTGTTTTGCTGAATGAGAAAACTTTTCATGCCACACTATGTAGGGGTTCTGTTATTGGTCTTCTGGGATATTATTAGTACTCTCTGTGGTATATAAGTGTATGTAAAGATCGTCAGAATCCAATTCCGAACACTTTGATTTTTCCCGGAAATCCACTAGATACGGAAAGAATTGAGTATAAGGTAACAGGATAAAAATGATTTAAATTAAAGGATTATAAGAGAGGATCATAAAAGGAATATAATGTATTGAGAAAGGTTAAGGAAACCCAAGTAATAAGATCCCGGGTATGATCTCTCAAACGATAAACGAAAACGAAAGTTAAGTGAACCGTATAACAGATCAGCGGTCATTAAGCAAACAATTAGGAAGTTAATCAAAGAGATTAGAGGGGATGATGTCATCCAACCAATGGGAAGAGGACAAGGAGGGAAGGATGACACCACAAGATGACATAAGCATGACATAGGAGGGAAGGAAGTGTGGTTGAATTATAACCACACAAAATCAAGGTTAATTAGGTAATTAACCAAAAACAAAACAAATCAATAATCAACCAACCAAGCCAAACATTTCATTTTCACCAAAAAAAACACAAACTTTTCATTTCCTTCTTCCTAGCTCTCGGCTTTTGCCATTTTCAAAGGAAAGAAAAATCCAAAACCAAGATCCAAGCTTTGTTAAATCATGAGGTAATTATCTAAGGTTCCTTATACATAGATATAGCTATCCCATGAGTTTAAGCTTCTAATTCCTTCACAATCTCTTCCAATAAATCATGGAAGAAGATGGTGAATAGTGTTTTTCAAGAACTAAAATTTTTGTTCTTGAAGTTTTGTTTAGTTTAAGCTTGGATAAGGACTTTAAGGGTGATTCCAAGCCATTCTCTTGATTCTCCACTCTCCAAGGAAGGTATAAACTCCAAAACCTAGCTTTAGTTTTGAGTAATTAGGAATGAAAATGATTGATATAGCATATGTGAAGCATGATGCTTGATTGTTTAAAGTTTGGTTGAGTTTGTAGAGATTAGTTGATTTTATGATATTTTTGGGGTTGTAAATCTTGATAATTAGTTAAGGAACCTAAGTAAAGCTTTTAGTTCATGTGGGGAATAAGTATAAATTGTTAATGTGGAGTTGTTGGGGCTGTTATGATGTAGGATAGATGGAGTTTTGATTGGGTTGTGAATTGGGATTGATTGGTGGTTGTTTTGGAATGGTTTAAATTTGGGAAATCGCGTAAACATAGCCCTCGTAATGCCCGATTTACCGTAGACTGTTTTTGTTCTTAACATCAGAACCCTTTAAATCACTGTTAGGTTTTGACCATTGCCATATTTAGATAGTTCATGTCACGAGCTTCGTTTTGATATGTGGTTCGTTTGATTCCGATGAACGGTTTAGGAGAAACGACCGTTTTAAGTAACGACGTTTCGCGAACGAACCCTTACCCCTCGCCTTACTTTGAAACATAGGTTAAAGATCTTAAAGGACTAATTGAAGTATGAAACATTTATGTAAGGTGTAATAGGCAGTTGGTAAGACACTTGCGAAAGAATCTCCTTAAAACTCGTAATGGTTAATTTATTAAAAATGGTGGAGCCCAGGGTACTCGAGTGACTTAAGAGAATCAGTAAGCGCAAAGCGAGCGTTAGAGTCTAAGTTGGTTAATGTATAGATTTACAAGTGACTTTGGTTTAATTCCAACTTACTTGTTGTTTATAGGTTACCAGACTCATCCCGAGCCATTCGTAACCCCCAATCGCTCAGGCAAGTTTTCTATCCGTTATACTGTTGTTGTGATGTATACACTTGTATATGCATTATCTTGTAATAGATGCATGACGGTTATATTAGCAAATTCTTGCGATATATTGTAGCATGTGATATGGTACATATGCATGCCTGTTTCGTATTCTTGCCATATATATCTGTTGGTTCAGTTGATAATACCTATGCTAGAGAATAGCGGTAAATTGCATATACCCTTAGTATAGGGACCCAAAGGTGGAAATATTTTCTAAAACCGGGAGTCGAGGATCCCGAGTAGATTTTATATATATATATATTTATATATATATATCGTTATAGTTTTCAAAACTATTAATCGAATAAGGTTTATTTGATAACTTTATTTTATTATTGAATATTATTTCGAATATTCATCTGAGGACTTATGACTCCTTTATTTTATTATTGAATATTATTTCGAATATTCATTCGAGGGCTTATGACTCAGCTTAATTTATTTATTGAATATTATTTGAATATTCATTTGAGGATCTATGACTCCGATTATTTGCTGAGATATATTCTTTATTTTATTAAAGAATAATGTTTCGATAATCAAACTTATTTTCAATTATTCAAATAAAGATAATACTTTTGTATAAGTATATCTTTGATTATTTAATTTTCAATCAAGTAAGAGTTTTAAAACTTCTACTTCAATTATTTTTATAAAGATTATTCTTTATGGAAATATTATTTAAATAATAATATTCAGATATTTTCTAATATATCGGGACTGATTTATTTTAGTAAATCAACAGTACTCCAAACATTCTTAAAAATGTTTTCTAGTCTTCAAAATGATTTTTAAAGTTAGAGTGGACCCCAAAACTCATTTTTTTTATATTTAAGATCTTCTTTTCAAAGGGGATTTAAATACTCGCTCAAAACCTGGGGGATCCAGCTCTATGGTGCATTTTACATTCGCAACGTGGTTGCTGTTTTGAGAAAACAAATGAATTGATTACTTACCCAACGTTCGGGAAGTAAGCCCATCTAATTGAGTCGGCATAAGCGACAGGCCGGGGTACGGTCTATCAAAGTGTAAGTGGCTGGGTGGCAGTCCATCAACGCGTAAGAGGCCGGGTGGCGGTCCAGCACAAGGTCCTTATGTGGCCAGGGTGATGACCGGTGGGGGATTCATCCATCTACTAGTAGAAAAGGTTACTTATTGGTATCTTTGCCTGATCAGCAAGATATCAGGTTTATGCCAAAATTTCTTTTCTTTCCAAATTCATTGGATATTGCAACTCTGTTCATACTTTACATGACAGAGGTTTTCAGGAAATGTATGAGAGATATATATAGGTGTATATATATATATCGGGACTTAATGAAGTATCTCGTAACTTCATTTCGTTCAATAATATTTCAAAGATTGAATCTATTCAAGTATTATCTTGTAGTCTCATCTATGTGATGAACTTTTGAACTAATTATGTTAGATATATTTGATAATGTCATGGCTAATATGTTTTATGTTTAGCTTTCAGATCTTACGTGAACAGGATAAATCAGTATTTAACTGTTGATCAGTACTTATACTGGAAGTCAGGACTTAAGGATATCAGTACTTATATTATCAGGAGATAATCATCAGAAGATAGATATCAGAACTTAAGTGCTGAAGGACAATCAGATAAGGACAGTAGCTGATTAAAGGAAAGAAGATCGAGATAAACATAAGAAGAGATATGCATGAAGAAGGAATTCCGTGAAGAATGGAATACTTGGAAGAAAAGATATCTGATTGATATATTTTAGGAAGCAGAATTATATTCCATATCAATTAGCGATTATCTTGTAACTGTGTAGTATATAAACACAGGCATAGGGTTTATACTATAAGTGTTATCATTATCGAAGTTATTATTCTATATAACCCTAGCAGCTCTCGTGATATTTGTTCATCACTAAGAGGTAACAGTTCCATACTGTAACAGAGTTTATTGTTTCAATAAAGTTTGTTTTCTGTTACTTAAGTTCTTAAAGTTCGATTTGAGTGTACTATACACTGTATTCACCCCCTCTACAGTGTGTGTGTGACCTAACAATTGGTATCAGAGCCTATCTGTTAACTTACATACAGTTAAAGATCCAAACACAATCATGTCGGACACAGAAACTCCAACTAAGCCTACCACAACTGAGAAACCATCAAAGACACTAATTCAGAGTCGGTATGAGACCATCAGAGTCCCCATACTGAGACCATCTGAATATCCCATATGGAAGGTAAGGACGACCATGTTCCTGGAAGCAACAGATCCAGAATACCTGGATAGAATCAAGGAAGGTCCTCACAAACCAACCAAACTCGCAGTTGCAGTTGCAGGTGAAGCAGCAATGACCGTACCAAAGGAGAAGAGTGATTATACTGCTGAAGACATAGCATCAATTGCTAAGGATGCTAAGGTACGACACTTACTGCATAGTGCCATTGATAATGTAATATCAAACAGGGTAATCAACTGCAAGACTGCTAAGGAGATATGGGATGCTCTGGAAACAAGGTGTCAGGGAACTGACACAATTAAGAAGAACAGGAAGACAATACTCACTCAAGAGTATGAACACTTTAACTCAAAGACTAATGAGTCATTGAATGATTTATATGATAGATTTGTCAAACTTTTGAATGATTTGTCATTGGTTGATAAAGAGTATGATCTTGAAGATTCAAACCTTAAGTTCCTGTTAGCTCTTCCTGAATGCTGGGATTTGAAGGCAACGACAATAAGAGACAACTACAATCTTGATGAAACAACTCTTGACGAAATCTATGGAATGCTCAAGACTCATGAGCTGGAGATGGAACAAAAAAGCAAGAGGAAAGGAGGAAAGTCAAGGACAGTCGCTCTTAAGGCTGAAGAAGAATTCCCCAAGGCAGCTTCCTCAAAGAAAGACAAGGGTAAAGCTCTTTTCATAAAGTCTGATACTGAGTCATCAAGTTCTGAGAGTGATGATGACTCAGATTCTGAAAGCTTGCCTGAGACCGATGCTGATGAGGAGATGATGAAGCTGTGTGCTCTTATGGTGAAAGGAATCACCAAGATTGCATACAGGAAGTTCAGGAAGGGAAAGAAGTTTTCCATAAAAAGCATAAGTTCTGATAAGAAGAATTTCAGAAGATCTGAAGGCAGAGGAGGAAAGTCTGACAGAGGAGATTACACCAATATTAAATGCTATAACTGTGGTGAGAAAGGCCACATATCTCCTGACTGCAAGAAGGTAAAGGGTGACAGAGGCAAGGCTCTTGTCACAAAGCAGAAAAGCTGGACAGACACTTCAGACTCTGAAAGTGAGGAGAACTATGCATTGATGGCAAATGCTGATAAAGAAAGTGCTGAGAGCAGTTCTGAAGCTGCTGAAACAAAGGTACCTCGGACTACTTATGCTTTTCATACTGATGATATTAATGAGTTGAGAAGATATCTTAAAACCATGTTTGTTAGTTATAGAGATCAAACCTTAACATGTGAAAGATTAACTTCTGAAAATCTTGCTTTTAAGAAAAGAAATGATTTCTTAGAAAAAGAGTTAGTTATATTCCATCAAACTCAGAAGGATAGAGATGATGCTTTTTATGTTAGGGATGAAGTGCTAAAAATGAATGAATCTCTAAAAACTGAGTTAGAAAAGGAAAGAGAGATAATCAGGACTTGGACTAACTCTGGCAGAACAACTCAAAATTTGCTAAGTAGTGAAAATTGGAAAGAGGGCTTAGGTTATGGAGAGAATAAGAATGATAAAGGAACTGAAGAAATTAAGCCTGTTATTAAGCAAAAGCCAAAGTTAAAACCTGTTAAGTTTGTAACTGTAAAGTCTGATAATGAGAAATCAGAAGTTAAAGAGGAATTAACTTCTGACAAACTAAAACAGGAAAAGACAGCTGAAGTAAATATAGGCTTAATGACAAAGAAGCTTAAGCATAAGCTGAAAGATGTCAAGAATGCAAACAAGGTAAAATCACCTAGGAAAAATAGGAATGGAAAGGAAGGTGTGAATAAAAGCAATGATTATAAACCTGTTCCTGATGCTCCTAGGAAAACATGTCATAACTGTGGAAGTTCTAACCATCTGGCTTCTTTTTGCAGGAAAAATAAGAATATTAACTCCTTACCTTCAAAATCAGGAGTTAAGAGTCAGTCAGTTAGATACAAACCACAAAATCCTTATTTTCATTGTGGTAGTTTATGGCATTCCATTTATACTTGTAAGGAATATCATAGTTTGTACTATGATTATTATCAAATAAAACCTTCTTTGAAGAAAGTTTCCATTGTTCCTTCTAGTGTAAATTCTGATTCAAAGTCTGATAATGTAAATTCTGATAAGAAAAATGTTAACATAAACTCTGATGCTAAATCCGCTGCAAATGTTAACAAACTTAATAAGGCCAAAGGATCCAAGCAAGTCTGGGTCCTTAAAACTAATAATTAGTGGTCTTTGTGATTGCAGGGCAACAGGAAAAATATTCTAGTTCTGGACAGTGGATGTTCAGGACATATGACTGGAAATAAGGCCCTGCTATCAGACTTTGTGGAGAAAGCTGGCCCAAGTGTTTCTTATGGAGATGGCAACATTGGAAAAACATTAGGATATGGCAATATCAATCTTGGGAATGTCATCATTAAAGAAGTAGCTCTGGTCTCAGGACTTAAACACAACCTACTGAGTATAAGCCAAATCTGTGACAGAGGTTATCATGTTGATTTCTTTGAAGAACACTGTGAAGTTGTGAGTAAATCTAAAGGCAAAGTTGTTCTGAAAGGATACATACGTGGTAACATTTATGAAGCTAAGCTTTCAACAAGTACTGATGGCTCTGCAATCTGTCTGTTAAGTAGAGCATCAATTGAAGAAAGCTGGAATTGGCATAAGAAACTCTCTCATTTAAATTTCAACAATATAAATGAACTGGTCAAGAAAGATCTTGTGAGAGGATTGCCAAACACAGTATTTGCTCCTGATGGTCTTTGTGATTCATGTCAGAAAGCCAAACAAAGAAAATCTTCATTCAAGAGCAAGACTGAATCATCAATTCTTGAGCCTTATCATCTTATACATGTTGATATATTTGGTCCAGTAAATGTAATGTCTATTGCAAAGAAGAAGTATGCTTTGGTCATAGTGGATGAGTTCACCAGATACACATGGGTGTATTTCTTGCACACAAAAAGTGAAACTGCATCTATCTTGATTGATCATGTCAAACAGCTGGATAAAATGGTCAAAGATTCTGTGAAAATTTTAAGGAGTGATAATGGCACTGAGTTCAAGAATTTGATAATGGAAGAGTTCTGCAAAAGCCATGGAATAAAGCAGGAATTTTCTGCTCCTGGAACTCCACAGCAAAATGGAGTTGTTGAAAGGAAGAATAGAACTCTCGTTGAAGCTGCACGTACAATGCTTGAAGAAGCAAAGCTTCCAACCTATTTCTGGGCTGAAGCTGTGCAGACTGCTTGTTTTACTCAAAATGCAACACTCATTAACAAGCATGGAAAAACACCATATGAGATGGTGAAGAAAAAGAAGCCAAATCTGAAATATTTTCATGTATTTGGATGCAAGTGTTTTGTTCTCAAGACTCATCCTGAACAGCTATCAAAGTTTGATCTAAAAGCTGATGAAGGAATCTTTGTTGGATATCCACTTTCCACAAAAGCCTTCAGAGTCTATAATTTGAGAACAAAAGTGGTCATGGAATCTATCAATGTCTCTTTTGATGACAAGAAGATCACTGGTCTTAAAGATTTCGTTGACCATGATCAGCTGAGATTTGAAAATGAAGACTCATATTCTGATACTGAAAATCCTGACAGTCTAAGTCCTGATACTGCAAACTCTGAGGGATTAAACTCTGATGTTATTGAAACTGTGGTGACTACGTTAAATGACGATGCCCCTATGCAGGGGGAGCATACTCAAAATCCTACCACATCTCAAGAAACATTCGAACATGCATGTGGCTCTTCAAGTTCTGATTCGTCAAGTTCTGATAAGCCAAGTTCTGATAATACTGAAAATCTAAATACTGAAGAATCCAACTCAGAAAGCATAGTTTCAGGGGGAGCATTAGGAAATGAAAATGAAGATAGCATGGATCATGGGGGAGCATCCAGTTCTAGAGAAAACCTTCCATCTGCAAGGAAGTGGACAAAATCACATACACCTGATTTGATAATTGGAAATCCTGATGCAGGTGTCAGAACTAGAACAGGTACTTCAAATGAGTGTCTTTACAATTCTTTTCTCTCTCAGACTGAGCCAAAGAAAGTGGAAGAAGCTCTTCAAGATGCTGATTGGGTGCAAGCAATGCAGGAAGAGTTGAATGAATTTGAAAGAAACAAAGTCTGGACCCTAGTACCAAGACCAAAGAATAGATCTGTTGTTGGTACAAAGTGGGTATTCAGAAACAAAACTGACAGTGATGGCATAATTACAAGGAATAAGGCAAGGCTGGTTGCAAAAGGATATTCTCAACAGGAGGGAATTGATTATGATGAAACATTTGCACCAGTTGCTAGGTTAGAAGCCATAAGGATATTTTTGGCTTATGCTGCTCACAAAAAGTTTACTGTCTTTCAAATGGATGTGAAAAGTGATTTTCTCAATGGAGAATTGGAGGAAGAGGTATATGTTGAACAACCTCCAGGTTTTGTAGATACCAAACATCCAGATTATGTCTACAGACTTGACAAAGCACTTTATGGACTTAAGCAAGCTCCTAGAGCATGGTATGAGACTTTAGCTCAGTTTCTTCTGGAAAGTGGATTCAACAGAGGGACAATAGACAAAACACTGTTCTACCTCAACCATGGAAAAGACTTACTTCTGGTCCAGATTTATGTTGATGATATCATTTTTGGATCTACAAATGACAAACTTTGCAAGAAGTTTGCCAAACTTATGCAGTCAAGATATCAGATGAGTATGATGGGGGAACTTAGCTATTTTCTGGGCCTTCAAGTCAAGCAGAATGAGGAAGGCACTTTTATTTGTCAAACCAAGTACACCAGAAACTTGCTAAAGAAATTTGGAATGCAAGATTGTTCAAGTGCATCCACTCCAATGGCCACTGCAACAAAACTGGATAAGGATACCGGTAAATCAGTAGATATTACTGACTACAGAGGTATGATTGGCTCTCTACTCTATCTAACTGCTAGTAGATCTGATATCATGTATGCTACCTGTCTTTGTGCAAGATTTCAAGCAGATCCAAGAGAACCTCACTTAACAGCTGTAAAAAGAATCTTTAAGTATCTTAAAGGAACAGCTGCTCTGGGATTATGGTATCCTAGAGAATCATATTTTAAACTAATAGGTTACTCAGATGCAGATTTTGCAGGTTGCAAAATTGACAGGAAAAGCACAAGTGGAAGCTGCCAATTTCTTGGAGGCAGATTGGTTTCTTGGTACAGCAAGAAACAAAAGTCAATTTCCACATCAACTGCAGAAGTAGAGTATATTGCTGCAGGAAGCTGTTGTGCACAGATTCTTTGGATGAAGAATCAGTTACTGGATTATGGGTTAACATATTTCAAAATCCCTATTTACTGTGATAATCAAAGTGCTATTGCTATGACAGGTAATCCAGTTCAACACTCAATGACAAAGCACATCAGCATCAGGTACCACTTCATCAGGGAACATGTGGATGAAGGTACAGTGGAATTGCATTTTGTTCCCACAGATCAACAGTTGGCAGATATCTTCACAAAACCATTATGTGAAGCTACTTTCACAAGATTGGTAAATGAACTTGGAATGGTTTCAGGTTCCTTCTCTAAATCTGCTTAGACTTGTTCTGTGTTATCAGACTTTATGCTCAGTATTTACAGAATTCATCTCATTGTGTATTCTGTGCTTAATTGATAAATGTCTTTAAGTACTGACTGTTGTCTGATATATGTTTCTAAACTCTGATAAGAGATATGTCTGTTCTAGTACCTATTCAATCTTATGAGGATAACTGTGCTAGATACTGACCTAGTAGTCTTCAATAAACAAATGATTCCATGGAAGAAGTAATTATTTCAGTGGAAATCTTATGACACTAGCAAATTCTGATAACTGAGCTTAGTTACGTTCACTTTGTATATCTTATTACTAAGTCACAAATTAGAATAATGCTACTCATTTGTTAAGTTCTGATACTAGTAAAATTGCTGAATGTACTAAGTGCTGATAGACCTCTCTTATCAAAAGCAAAAGCAAAAAGATCAAAGATTAAAATCAGGTACTCCTTTGAGATCTAGAGTAAAAATGTGGAAGGGACGACCCAAGTGCATTGCTGATATTAAGTAAATATGCATCAGAAAAGCAAAATATTTTCTTGGTGACTTTTCACACTCTATGATTACTGGAGAAATACTCTGAAAATAGCATAAATTCTGATAAACAGTCGTGACTCACTTACACTGAGAAGCCACTGTAAAATAGAATTTCAAAAGATGCATAAAATTAGCACAAAATAGTTGAGGTGGACTCAAGCATAAACTCATTCTTCAGTCGGTTTCAGGACAATGACAGATCTTTAGCAAAATTTTAGTTATGCCTTATTTCTAAGATGTACTGCAGTGAATCAGACTTTACTCTTTGTCTATTTTTAGCTTAATGCACACACTAATCACTCCATCTGAATGATGAAAATTTCTGTGGTGGTCTATGTTATTTTAGATAAAACAGTCAATGTGTCATTATTGCACAAATTCTGAGGACACGTTCTAAGTTACACGTTCTGATGATTAAGTAATGACGTCCATAACTCAGAACTTGTATGAGTATTTACTAAGATAGGCATTCCTTTTCGAGTTAAGAAATTATGTTCTGATGACTGTTAAGTTCTGGTATAGGTCTAAGTTCTGATTTCTCAGTCTAATCCTTTACTTGGCTTATCTTTGAATAAAATTTGATAACAGTCTCAGTTTGTACTCGAATATGTTGAAGTGGAAGATTAATAGTCACTATGATTAGGATTAATGGTATTTGTACTTGAACAGACCACTGTTTCTTGTGTTTTGTGCGGTCTAGACCATGTTTCCTCTTTCCAATGACTGTTATTCTTTTTCAAAGTCTAGGGAGACGAGGTAGAATTAATTCTACCTGTCAGCATTAAATATCTTTGCGTCTCTTGGCATTCTCTTGCCTATATAAGCAACCACTTCACATCAGTCTTTCCATCACATTCTTCTCACACACTTATCCTCCTTCTTCTATCAAAAACACAATGGTTCGATACAACATGTTTTTGAACAACCAAACCTTCACAATGGAGCTAAGTTGTGCCGATTGGCAGCAGGAGTGGCATGTAATAGCCATTCCTGAGGAGATCTGGGATTCTGTCCCACTGGAGGTACTGACTCACCTTCTATTCTTCTATATGGATTACCATCGCCATCTAGAGCGATTGGAGGAGGAAAGGCGGGAAGCTATCCGTCAGCAAGAGCGAATCATACAACTCGCCATCTTGTTCGTCGAAGATAGGAAGAGGAAGATGACTTAATCTTGTCTTCTTCCTGTTCTTCTTCATCTTCAGCTTTGTCAGGCTTCTTAGCTAGGACTAAAGCTATTGACGTTAGGATTAGAAGCTTAGGGAAAATCTTGTATAAGTATTGATGTCATTTCCATTTCATAAATGTATTGACTTGATATATTAATGAAAATTGTTTTTACTTCAAGATTTTATCTCTGAGTTATTTTCTCTTGTGTTGATAAATCCTGATTGATATTCTGATGACCATTTAAATTGTGCTTTTATTTAAGTTCTGATTCTCTGTCAGCACTTCTTCATCGAAATTATCTCGGTCATTTTTAACATGATTTATTTTCAGAATATTAATGTTGCAGTGAAAAATAATTCAATCAGTGCTAACGGGTTAAATTTTGAATTAAAATTGTTTCCCTTGATAAATGGAACAGTTTTTCCTTGAAACTCGGCAAATGGGTAAGTAATGATTACTGTTTTCTCGAGCCCAGTAACTATCCGTTATTACTGCATGTCTGACAGGTGTCCAACGGTAATATTTTTTTGTATAAGTACAGCAGAGAGAAGATTTCTTTAATCTTTTTAATTTCTTCATATTTTATCTCTCTTCTTACTTTTACTCTCCTTCACTTTACTTTTTCCGTTGTTTTCCTACAGACATTATATCAAACAACTATCGGGCATACTTAATTCTCAATTTTTTCACATGGCACCAAAGGATTTAATCATTGATGGAGCTAAGTTTGTTCCAAACAACTATGCTGCAATTCTTGATCATGCTGAAGCTCCATCTGAACTGCACTTTATGCAAGATCTTCTTGCACATACTGAGGTTGGGTACGCCTTAACTCAGCCTGAATTATTTTCAAGTCAACAAGTTCTGAGGTTCTGGAGGACTGGCATTTTTGATGATGGTGGTAACCGTGGAACTCCCAGTATTATCTTCCAAGTGGGTGATTCATCTTTTGTAGTCACTCCTGGTACAGTACGCAGGGCTTTACATCTTCCCGAGGATTGTACTTTCTCAGTTCCAGAGGACTCAGCCCTTCGGGAGTTAATGGCTGAATTGGGATATGAAAAGAGTCTGACGAAACTTGGACAGTTGAAACGGGCTAATATCAGAAGAGAATGGAGTTTCTTCTTTGATTGCATCACCAAAGCTTTTGGGAACAAATGTTCAAATTTTGATGCTATCCCAATTCTGAGTCAGCACATAGGGTATGCTATTATCCATCAAACTCATTTTGATTTTGCAACTGGAATAATTGGTTTTATTGGGGATAGGATGACAGAGGATAGAGATGTTGTTTATTTTGCTAGATTCTGTCAACTTATTTACACTTACTGTACTGATGAACCCCAGTTAGTCAGCACTCAAACCCCACCTTTTAAGGTTGCAAAAAGGTACTTTAACGACCTGATAAATGCTGACACAAAGAAATCAATGGTGAGACAATTACATATTCCTCAGTCTGTGAAACATATTCTGGTAAATGCTGATCCTGCTACTTACAAATCTGTTTACTCAAATGTTCAACCAACTCACCATAACCAAAATCCATCAACCTCAGTACCTACCTCTCATTCTACTCAACCTACCCTCAGAACTTATCTCAAATTCTATCTCTCCACTTCACAGACTGCTCAACCTTCTTCTTCAGCACCTACTGTGAAGCCTACATCCTCTAAGCCTAAGAGAACAAAGAGTGTTCCTCAAACACCTCAAAAGAGGAGGAGATTTACTTTGAGAGATGAATCAGATTCTGAGGAACAGATTCCTTCTTCAGAACCTGTGGTGATTGAAGCTGAGAAAGCAACTTCTCAGAAGGATTCTGAAATTGGGGGTTCTAGGTTTCTCAAGAGGCTTAGACGTATGATAGTTCCTGAAACTCCCAAGGAATCCAAATCAACAAGGAAGTACAAGAAACAGAGGGCACAAAGGCCAGTTTCAGATGATGAGGAGGAAGCAGCTAAGGAAGGGGATCAGGAATCTCTGGTCTCACAAGGCAAGGAATTTACTCCAGTCACTTCTTCTCCATCAACTCCATCTCAGGAAGCTGTATCTGACAAGGCTAACTCACCATCTGTGTCTCTTGTTGATCTAGGCACAAGTGCTGAAATTGATATTCAGAACCTGGTTGTGCCTGAAATACTTTTCTTAGAAGCTCCAACAACAAATAATACTTCTACAACACCTGTTATTGATGTTGTTCAAACTCCAGAGTTATCAACAACACCTTCTCTGCATCAAGATGCTGATGATCAGATTTTAGGTGAGCATCAGGATATGGCTGTTTATCAGAACTTAGTATCAGATCAGCAATTAGAGGATGCTGAAGCCTCCATTGCTACTCACACTGTTGTCTTATCAGAAGATACTGATTCTTTAAGTTCTGATGCTGCAAATGTTGGAGATACTGGTGAAGCTGCTACAACTATAGATGCTGATGAAGCAGGTCCTTCAGGACATACTCCTCCACCGACTGTTCCTAAGTCTGAACTGGTAAAGGAGTTTGTTATCAGGGATGCACCAGTGCCTTGGAGTGAAACTCCTGCAGGTCAGGAGTGGACTAAGGAATGGAACTCAGTTTCATGTGTTCCAAATGCTTTACATCTTGCTGAGCACTTGACTAAAGCTGATGAAATGTTAAATTCTGATGATTTTAAAACCCAACTTAGAGTCACTGCATTGAGTACTAAACATCTACAAGGTCTTCATTCCAATACTCATGCAGAGCTACACAAGATTCAGGAGAACTTTATCAAACAGGAACAAGTTTGGAAAATTGATAAGAAAAAGTTCTTCGAACCTACCATTGACAGGGTTGCTTATATTGAGAAAACTCAAGAGAAGCAACAAGCTCAGATTGATCAAATTCTGACAAATCAAGCTTCTCAGCAATCGCAACTTACTGAAATCCAGACCTCAGTGGAACTACTTATCTCTCTTTTATTACCTGCTGATGCCAAAAAGGGGGAGAAGGTAATTAAGTCCAAATGCAAAACCAACAAGACACTGCAAGGAAAGGATGATGGAAAAGATGACTAAGGAACCTCTGGAATGGGTAGTGGTCATAGTCAAGGTAGAAGGTTTACATCAACACAAGCTAGTCACAGAACAAGTTCTGATACTGAGAAAAGAATAAGTTCTGCTGCTGGTAAAAGGATAAGTTCTGATGAACTTCTAGATCTTGATGAGGAAATGTCAAGACAGTTATTTCTTCAAGAAAATCCAGGGATGGACTTGGAAAGTTTAAAGGAAGAAGAAGCCAGACTTAAATCAGAGAAAGTCACATCTAAATCTGAAGCTTCTGGTAAAAAGTTACTTCCAAAACCTAAAGGCATTGTGATCAAAGAAAGGATACATACTGAAGCAACTTTGGCTAGATCACAACCACAGATAGATCCCAGATCTAAGGGTAAAGAAAAGGTTGGTGAACCTATCAAGCCTTATGTACCTCCTGAGGAAGAAGAAATTACTGATGGAAAAGATGATCTTGCTCTGACTACAAGAAAAGTTCTTAAAACAACCTCTGACATGGCTCAAGTTGTTCAGAGTCAAGAAATTGTAAGTTCTGATATTCAGAAGAAGCAAGTAACCTCTGACAGTGCTCAAGTTAACTTGATATCAGAAAATAGATCTAAAACACTCCTACCAGGATTCACTAAAGCAAAACAGACTCAATCTTTGAAGACTACTACAAGTGGTTTTGAAGCAAGAGTAGTTTCTGGAAAGGAAGCTAGAGATAAAACTGGATTGGGAAGTGCTGATGAAAGAAGAGTACACAACACTACCAATGATCCAACTTCCTTGAGTGAACCAGGTATTGGAGCAACTCCTGAGAGATTGAATCAACTGGAATCTGTACAGATGGTTTACCATACCTACTTGAAAGAATACATCATGTTGTATTTCATGACAGATGGTAGGGTTTATCATATAAGACAAAATGCCATTCCTTTGAAGTATTTTGAAGAATTGGAGCATGTACTTTTCTTACTTCAAGTGGATGACAGAATAACAGAGACTGCTGCAAACTACTTAAAAGAACAGATTCAGAGACAGAAAAGGCTTTATTCTGTTAAGTCTGACAGCATATATGTTCCAAAGTACAGAGATCATAATGGTGATATTGTTGATATGAAGCCTAATACTGCATAGATCAGAACGTATCTTGGTATTAAGGGACTTGAATTCAATCTTGAATCTGACAAAGCTTATGTCATAAGACTAGATCAGGAGTTAAGAAAAGCAAAGATTAATGATCTCAGAGCTGCAATCTTTCAAACTGGTGAAGATACTGCAGAGCTTAAAGGTGTTAAAAGGAGAATGATTGATGAACTAAGATATGCTGAGAAATGTTTGTTGAAGAACTATCTCAGAACAACTCCTGACATCAGAGAGATCAGAAAATGAAGAAGCCAAGTCGAAGATCTATAACTGCTTAAATCATGATATTTATACAGATTGAAGTTGTTATCAGAAGTTGAAATTGGTAAAAACTTTAAGGACTGTAAGTTGTAGTTATCTAGTCTATTTCTCATGCATTTGTACTTAATGTTTTTGAAATTATCAAATATCTGTTAAACTTGTATATTTTGTTAATTTACAAGTTGGGGGAGATTGTTAGATATATTTGATAATGTCATGGCTAATATGTTTTATGTTTAGCTTTCAGATCTTACGTGAACAGGATAAATCAGTACTTAACTGTTGATCAGTACTTATACTGGAAGTCAGGACTTAAGGATATCAGTACTTATATTATCAGGAGATAATCATCAGAAGATAGATATCAGAACTTAAGTGCTGAAGGGCAATCAGATAAGGACAGTAGCTGATTAAAGGAAAGAAGATCGAGATAAACATAAGAAGAGATATGCATGAAGAAGGAATTCCGTGAAGAATGGAATACTTGGAAGAAAAGATATCTGATTGATATATTTTAGGAAGCAGAATTATATTCCATATCAATTAGCGATTATCTTGTAACTGTGTAGTATATAAACACAGGCATAGGGTTTATACTATAAGTGTTATCATTATCGAAGTTATTATTCTATATAACCCTAGCAGCTCTCGTGATATTTATTCATCACTGAGAGGTAACAGTTCTATACTGTAACAGAGTTTATTGTTTCAATAAAGTTTGTTTTCTGTTACTTAAGTTCTTAAAGTTTGATTTGAGTGTACTATACACTGTATTCACCCCCTCTACAGTGTGTGTGTGACCTAACAAATTATAACTTGAACGGTGGTAGTTCAAGTAGTATTTGGAAAAGATATAAGTATATTGGAGTATCTTATAACTTCATCTTTTAAACTTATATCTGCTAAATGATTATCTTATGCATGACAAAGATTTTCAGAAAAACGTTGAGACAAGGTTAGATATATGAGATCACCTTACAACGGTATTTTTATACAATTATACACTGGAACTCTGTGTATTATGCATGGAAGAGGACTTCCAATATTTTGAAAAGTATATATATATATACTGAATATTTTGCGACTTCATCACATTAAGATATCAACTTGGTTCATTTCTTCTTAACCAAGACTTTCTTGAGTACTATGAGAATGCTCATATATTGTAAGTTATTATAAATATTATTTTGGTGGGCTTGCTGCTCACCCTTGCTTTCTTCTTTCATCACACAACATCAGATATGCAAGATGAACAGGACCAAGCTCCCAATTCGCGAGCGGATAGGAAAAGTTCGGCAGTTTCCTATAGGCGTTGATGTCGTTGTAGCTGAGGTAGGAACTACCAATAGGCTAGGCTTTCAACTTTTGATATATCAGATTATGTATATTTATGAATTGTAATAATGGCAAAGAAAATGTAAATTTATTCAGAAAACCTTTTAAGGTGTATTGGCAGATAATTGTGGAATAAAATGACTTGTGATTATTTTTGGATGTTCATCTCTGAGACTATAACGTGTGGTGTGTGTGTTTATTGTGGGGTCACAGTACAGAGTAGTTGATTAATTATTAAGATTGGGTGTTATTAAGGGAAATGGAACTCGTGACAACCCGGATCCCCGACCCCGGATTTGGGGGTGTTACAGAAGTGGTATCAGAGCTAAGCGTTATAAACCTCAGAGATGATGTGACATTAAGATAATAAGTTCACAAAGATAATAAGAACTCTTGCCAAGTTCATAGTCGGGCTACCTAACGTAGTACTGACAGTTAAAACCCTTATGGGAACCCTTATAAATATCGTGATAGAAGCGTAGTTCATTATCATATATGGTAGCGGGACTCCGAACCCTGAGGTTGAGGAGCAACAACGCGATGATGTTTTATTAGTTATTGGAGATAAGATTGTGGATCCAATGGAACACCCTAATGAGGGACCGGATGATGTTCATATTGAGGACGTAGCGGTTCAGGATGCTGTCCTAGAAGGGATTGTTGCTGAGAAGAATCCCGTGGAGGGTCCTGACAAGAATGAATAAAGGACCACTGAGGAATTGATGACCATGGTTAGGGGAATTACCAGAGGTAGGATTGGCTGGTCACTACCGGAGGTTCGTTCAAGTTTGTAAAGATAGTAGCCCCTTTAACAAGGCTTACTCGTAAGACTAAGAAGTTTGAATGGATAGAGAAATGCGAGAACAGCTTTCAAGAACTGAAGCAAAGATTGGTGATGGCCCCTATGTTGGCATTGCCGGATGGAAAAAGGAGATTTTGTGATTTGTATTGACGCTTCGCATAAGGAATTAGGGTGCTTCTTATACAGTACAACAAGGTAATCGCGTACGCGTTAAGAAAATTAAGGGAATATAAAATTCGATATCCCCACCTATGAGCTTGGGCTCATGGCAATAGTTTAGCCCTAAAGATTGGAGGCACTACTTGTATGGAGAGAAGTGCGAGAATTACCTAAGCCATAAGTGCTCTAGTACATTTTCACGTAGAAAGAGCTCAACATACGCCAGAGGAGGCGGTTAGAGCTAATCAAGAATTATGATTGGGAGATTCTTTATCATTCGGGGAAAGCCAATATGGTGGCTGATGCCCTTAGTAAAAAAGAGAGAATCAAGATTATAATGTCTTTGGGAGAGTTATAAGAGATTTTGAGAAAATGGAAATAGAAGTGAAGGTAACCGGAGCCGGTACCGAAAAGCTGTTTGAGATTGCAATACAGCCCGAATTATTGGAAAAGAACATATTGTGCCAGAAAAAGTGATGAATGAAGGCAGAAAGCCAACAAATAGATAAGATATTAATACCGAGAAAGATGATAAGGGAATAATGAGGCATTCCTACAGAATTTGGGTTCCAAATGTTCAAGAACTTAAAGATGAGATCTTAGATGAAAGCTAGTTTGAGGAATAAGATTTAGAGCAAACCCTGAACGTGATAGTCAGGGAGGTCGACATCAAGATAGAAGGAACCCATAACATAATGAAGTGGAGAATAAGGATTTTTAACGTATAAGATAACCCCGATTATGTGAGAAGTTGGAATATTTCATACTGAGAAAACAGAAGTTGAACAAGATAGGGAGAATCAGGATGGTACTCCTATTGGGCAATTCATGGACCTGCCTACACAAAACTTATACTATTATCCCCAACCACCACCCTGAGGAAACAATGCGGTGAGAAATTCTTTCAGGTTCTTTAAGTCGCTAAGCTCTGAGAGGTCCAAGGAACAAGCTGACCCAGTCGAGGCAAAAGCCTGGCTAAAGGAAATACAGGAATCATTTGAGATTCTAAATGATTGACGAATCACAAAAGAGTGTTTTTGTCACTTACCCTCCTAAGAGAGAGACCACCCGCTGGTGAAAGTCCAAGGAAGGCACGGAGCCAGAGGTTACAATAAACTGATTAAAGTTCAGTCAATTGTTTTTAGGAAAGTACTTCCCAAGGTTATGGAGATAGTGTAAAAGCTTTAGAGCCAGAACAAAGGTGGACGAGTATGATGAATTATGAATCTAAGTTGTAAAAGTTGTCAAGATTCGTTCTGAGGACACGAATCCAGAATGACGGGATATTTGAAATCAATGCTTATGTTGTGTTGGTTCATGAAATAATTATAAGAGAAAGGAAAATAAAAAGAAACTGAAGTGGAAAGGAATATTAAGGCAATAGAGTTTGAGGAATGATAAGGGAGTTGGGTATGAGGAAACCCTAAAGAATCATAGTAATAGAAATAGAAAAGTATGTAATCGTCAGGATGAGGGTGATTCACCATGAGTTAAAATTGATGGCTGAAGGCATAAGAGATACATATATTTTATCCCCTGTAAGTTGGGAGGATTCGAGGAAACCTTGAGATAGTTTGAAGGATAAATAATGAGACGCGGATAGACTGGGGAGACAAGGAAGTAATAAAATTAGGAGAATTGGAGGAAGGAAGTGACCTTCAAGAATGTGAAGTGTAAGACTGGTGGCTTGATACTCAGAAAGGGAGACGCCAGGTATGAAAGACATCCCAACGTTGAGATGACTGTTGAAAAAAAAACAAAAGAAAATGAGGATTTATTAAGAAGATTTCACGTTGAACACGACCAATATCTTCCAGAACATCCTTGTTATCGTTACCAAATTAGGCAAGAAAAGCGGATAACCGTTGTTATCTTTTGGAGGCCATATTGATTGACCTCATTTTGAATACAGATGTTATTGTGAAACTAGGCATATACTATCGAGGTGGGAATGATTGAATAAGACACCCTTATCAGGGATATATGACTTGATTTATCCATGGAAGGATGCATGTACCTTTTAAAGGTGAAATTAAGGATAGAATATCGGTAACTTAAAACGAATCCTAGGGGAATGCATAAAGGCTGGCATTTCACCCTTAATAGGGATAGTATGAGTTTTGACAGTATGAATTGGAAAGGATTAAGGTAATAACAACCTTTAAGAATCAGTGGAGAAATTTTTTTCAGAAGTATATAGACAATGGTTCTAGTATTAGTAAATGGTATTTTGGTATGCCCTGTATATAGGGAATACAGGAGTAACGATTGAAGGATAACCTTAGAGGTTTTACAAGGAGAAAGGAAATATTCGAAATTCTCAAGAATAAAAATGTTGATAAAGGAAATATGACATAATTATAATGATGCCAAGTGGGGCACGTGTTAAACCACAAGAAAGTATGGATCGAACCAGTAGAGGTCAAAATTGTTCAGGGCAATTAGGACCTAAGATAAAAGATGTTCTAAGTATGATTGAGAGTCAGTCGTGACAGTGATTAACCTCTAAAGATTGAGGCAATAACTTATGGAAAAATGGTGATATTTTTTTTTGTTTATTTACTCATCAGATATTAAAGAAAAGCATTTTCACATAAGCAGTGATTGAAATGAGGTAGAAAATTTATTTGGAGGTGGTTAAAATGACATTGACTGTAAGGAAATTTTACTATCAGGAAAGGCCAAAGAGGTGTCCCACACTTTAAATGTAAGAGGATAATTATAGGCGCTCGTGCGAGAGGAATACGGTGATGATGGTTGAAGCCGGGAAGGTTGTATTACGGTTCGGAAGATTGACATTCCTTCTGATGACTGTGCAATACTCAACCATAATAGTAGTTGGGTAAAGGTTTAATTCGTGTAATCGCCATTAGCGGGCTATCTATCTTAGAAGATCCCATCTTGAGAATAAGCCAGGACCATATTTCAAAAAGGACCAAACAAACCTTTGAGTTAAGTCTTCTATTGAAGGCATATGATTAAGAATGGTATTAACCTGCTGTCGTTGCTTTGATTGAAACTCTTCTGCAATTTTATCTGCTTCATGTCATGTATGTATGTCAAGATCAGGAGTGTTCTTCATGAATCATGAATGGTGATTATGTTACCTCCTTAGAAGGATTTGATACGACATGTATGGACTCCGTATGGTTAGATATTAAGATTTCATGGAACGTGAATGACGACAGTAGGTCAGTAGTGGACCATAGTAATGCAGCAATGATTCTGCGAGTAATGAGCTGATTACAACCGTGAGAGCTGTATTGGAATGGAGGTTGAGATTAAGTACCACTAATCGGGTCATGTTGACATATAAGTTATCTTTGATAGAAAAACTAGGTCGATTATTTACCTATTGAGTATCCATTCCTTCTTATCAATAGGGAGTCGTGTTACTATACGAGGAAGGTTGCAGTGCAAACATAGAATTCTAGTAACGATGATGTCTAGAATGAGATTCCAGATTCGATTTTCGATATCGAGGGAGTTTCAAAGGTGATTGAGTATAAGCTCGAGGAAGAGCATGTGTTCATAGAATGATGGACGGAATAGCAAAAATATTTAAGCATGCGAAATGCGATGCGATAATACTTGATGTTGATATATATATACACATATGTTTTGTTCTCCTATGACAAACCTCTATAGTTCAGAGGTAGATTCCAAGCCGGATATTTTATGGCAATAAATTTTTTTTACGTATATACAATTCTCTTCAGTTCGTTCTTTTCTCTTCTTTTCATTTCATATAAACTGAGAAGAACAACCCTTCCAGAATGGGAGGTATTACCGAATGACTATCTATCTGTGTGATAGAAGCCGAGAAGGATACCATCTATTGTTTAATTGCTTGTCAAGTACTAAAGGCTGGCCACCTTCTGTACTAACTATGCGATATAACAAGTGTTCATGATCATAGTGATCTCTCAACAAATTCCTTTACTTCTATATGATTGATCAAATTTTGGAAAATAGAAACAGCTGAAAAAGGAGTAATAAAGTTGTGGTAGTATTCGGAATGGAAACACATTCGTCATACTAAGGTTGACGTGGTTATTAAAAGGTTATAGAACGCTAACGAGCAAAAGTGTAACCAGTATAATATTATGTATGGAAGATAGTAACGACTACGAACTGGAAAAGGATGGGTAGTGAGAAGCAAAAGCTATAATGCGAGAAGCTATAATGAGAATCTGTGCAATAGACTTGAAAGAATTTGGAATGATCACTTAACGCGGATTGAGTTTTCTTACGACAATAGATCATATGTCAGTATTGAGATATCGCCTTATGAGATCCTTGAGGGAAGACAATGTCGATCTCTCTTATGTTAGGATGAAGTTGTAGAGCGCAAAATGCTCGGACCAGCAGTGGTCCAAAGGACCAAGGATATGATAGATCTAATCAGAGGACGGCTGGTAGTAGCCCAAGATGGACATGATACATATGTTGATTTGACACGAAAGGACAAGGAATAGGAAGTAGGGGACCTAGTGCTGTTATAGGTATTCCCTCGGAAAGGATTGATGAGATTCGGAAAGAAAGGAAAGCTAAGTCCACAATGTGTCGGACCCTTGGATATATTAAGAAGTATTGGGAGGTTAGCATATGAGTTAGCCTTACCCCAGAACATGTAGCAAGTCATAACGTGTTTCACGTATCAATGTTAAGGAAGTGTAATTCGGATGCCAGACAAATAGGGGCATATGAGCGCATAGACATGCAACCCGACGTAACCAATATGGAGCAACCAGGAAGGGTTATAGAGTGAAAAGGAACAAGTTCTTAGGAGAAGGATTATCAAACTAGGCAGAGTTTGGTGTTGGGACCACAATGTGGGAAAATTTACTCGAGAGTTAGAAAGTGCAATGCTAAAAGAGTATCCCTATTCATTTTCTATCTAATTCCAGGACGGAATCCTTTTAAGGAGGGGAGACTGTAATAACCCCAATTTTTTTGGAAATTTTTGAAACCCTTATGAATAGTGTTTTGCTGAATGAGAAAACTTTTCATGCCGCACTTTATAGGGGTTCTGTTATTGGTCTTCTGGGATATTATTAGTACTCTATGTGGTATATAAGTGTATGTAAAGATCGTCAGAATCCAATTCCGAACACTTTGATTTTTCCCAGAAATCCACTAGATACGGAAAGAATTGAGTATAAGATAACAGGATAAAAAGGATTTAAATTAAAGGATTATAAGAGAGGATTATAAAAGGAATATAATGTATTGAGAAAGGTTGAGGAAACCCAAGTAATAAGATCCCGGGTATGATCCCTCAAACGATAAACGAAAATGAAAGTTAAGTGAACCGTATAACAGATCAGCGGTCATTAAGCAAAAAATTAGGAAGTTAATCAAAGAGATTAGAGGGGATGATGTCATCCAACCAATGGGAAGAGGACAAGGAGGGAAGGATGACACCACAGGATGACATAAGCATGACATAGGAGGGAAGGAAGTGTGGTTGAATTATAACCACACAAAATCAAGGTTAATTAGGAAATTAACCAAAAACAAAACAAATCAATAATCAACCAACCAAGCCAAACATTTCATTTTCACCAAAAAAAAACACAAACTTTTCATTTCCTTCTTCCTAGCTCTCGGCTTTTGCCATTTTCAAAGGAAAGAAAAATCCAAAACCAAGATCCAAGCTTTGTTAAATCATGAGGTAATTATCTAAGGTTCCTTATACATAGATATAGCTATCCCATGAGTTTAAGCTTCTAATTCCTTCACAATCTCTTCCAATAAATCATGGAAGAAGATGGTGAATAGTGTTTTTCAAGAACTAAAATTTTTGTTCTTGAAGTTTTGTTTAGTTTAAGCTTGGATAAGGACTTTAAGGGTGATTCCAAGCCATTCTCTTGATTCTCCACTCTCCAAGGAAGGTATAAACTCCAAACCCTAGCTTTAGTTTTGAGTAATTAGGAATGAATATGATTGATATAGCATATGTGAAGCATGATGCTTGATTGTTTAAAGTTTGGTTGAGTTTGTAGAGATTAGTTGGTTTTGTGGTATTTTGGGGTTGTAAATCTTCATAATTAGTTAAGGAACCTAAGTAAAGCTTTTAGTTCATGTGGGGAATAAGTATAAATTGTTAATGTGGAGTTGTTGGGGCTGTTATGATGTAGGATAGATGGAGTTTTGATTGGGTTGTGAATTGGGATTGATTGGTGGTTGTTTTGGAATGGTTTAAATTTGGGAAATCGCGTAAACATAGCCGTCGTAATGCCCGATTTACCGTAGACTGTTTTTGTTCTTAACATCAGAACCCTTGAACTCACTGCTAGGTTTTTACCATTGCCATGTTTAGATAGTTCATGTTACGAGCTTCATTTTGATATGTGGTTCGTTTGATTCCGATGAACGGTTTAGGAGAAACGACCGTTTTAAGTAACGACGTTTCGCGAACGAACCCTTACCCCTCGCCTTACTTTGAAACATAGGTTAAAGATCTTAAAGACTAATTGAAGTATGAAACATTTATGTAAGGTGTAATAGGCAGTTGGTAAGATACTTGCGAAAGAATCGCCTTAAAACTCGTAATGGTTAATTTATTAAAAATGGTGGAGCCGAGGGTACTCGAGTGACTTAAGAGAATCAGTAAGCGCAAAGCGAGCGTTAGAGTCTAAGTTGGTTAATGTATAGATTTACAAGTGACTTTGGTTTAATTCCAACTTACTTGTTTTTTATAGGTTACCAGACTCGTCCCGAGCCATTCGTAACCCCCAGTCGCTCAGGCAAGTTTTCTATCCGTTATACTGTTGTTGTGATGTATACACTTGTATATGCATTATCTTGTAATAGATGCATGACGGTTATATTAGCAAATTCTTGCGATATATTGAAGCATGCGATATGGTACATATGCATGCCTGTTTCGTATTATTGCCATATATATCTGTTGGTTCAGTTGATAATACCTATGCTAGAGAATAGCGGTAAATTGCATATACCTTAGTATAGGGACCCAAAGGTGAAAACATTTTCTAAAACCGGGAGTCGAGGATCCCGAGTAGATTTTATATATATATATTTATATATATATATATGGTTATAGTTTTCAAAACTATTAATCGAATAAGGTTTATTCGATAACTTTATTTTATTATTGAATATTATTTCGAATATTCATCCGAGGACTTATGACTCCTTTATTTTATTATTGAATATTATTTCGAATATTCATTCGAGGGCTTATGACTCAGCTTAATTTATTTATTGAATATTATTTGAATATTCATTTGAGGATCTATGACTCCGATTATTTGCTGAGATATATTCTTTATTTTATTAAAGAATAATGTTTCGATAATCAAACTTATTTTCGATTATTCAAATAAAGATAGTACTTTTGTATAAGTATATCTTTGATTATTTAATTTTCATTCAAGTAAGAGTTTTAAAACTTCTACTTCAATTATTTTTATAAAGATTATTCTTTATGGAAATATTATTTAAATAATAATATTCAGATATTTTCTAATATATCGGGACTGATTTATTTTAATAAATCAACAGTACTCCAAACATTCTTAAAAATGTTTTCGAGTCCTCAAAATGATTTTTAAAGTTAGAGTGGACCCCAAAACTCATTTTTTTTATATTTAAGATCTTCCTTTCAAAGCGAATTTAAATACTCGCTCAAAACCTGGGGGATCCAGCTCTATGGTGCATTTTACATTCGCAACGTGGTTGCTGTTTTGAGAAAACAAATGAATTGATTACTTACCCAACGTTCGGGAAGTAAGCCCATCTAATTGAGTCGGCATAAGCGACAGGCCGGGGTACGGTCTATCAAAGTGTAAGTGGCTGGGTGGCAGTCCATCAACGCGTAAGAGGCCGGGTGGCGGTCCAGCATAAGGTCCTTATGTGGCCAGGGTGATGACCGGTGGGGGATTCATCCATCTACTAGTAGAAAAGGTATCAGGTTTATGCCAAAATTTCTTTTCTTTCCAAATTCATTGGATATTGCAACTCTGTTCATACTTTACATGACAGAGGTTTTCAGGAAATGTATGAGAGATATATATAGGTGTATATATATATCGGGACTTAATGAAGTATCTCGTAACTTCATTTCATTCGATAATATTTCAAAGATTGAATCTATTCCAGTATTATCTTGTAGTCTCATCTATGTGATGAACTTTTGAACTAATTATAACTTGAACGGTGGTAGTTCAAGTAGTATTTGGAAAAGATATAAGTATATTGGAGTATCTTGTAACTTCATCTTTTAAACTTATATCTGGTAAATGATTATCTTATGCATGACAAAGATTTTCAGAAAAACGTTGAGACAAGGTTAGATATATGAGATCACCTTGCAACGGTATTTTTATACAGTTATACACTGGAACTCTGTGTGTATTATGCATGGGAGAGGACTTCCAATAATTTGAAAAGTATATATATATATATACTGAATATTTTGCGACTTCATCGCATTAAGATATCAACTTGGTTCATTTCTTCTTAACCAAGACTTTCTTGAGTACTATGAGAATGCTTATATATTGTAAGTTATTATAAATATTATTTTTGTGGGCTTGCTACTCACCCTTGCTTTCTTCTTTCATCACACAACATCAGATAGGCAAGATGAACATGACCAAGCTCCCAATTCGCGAGCGGATAGGAAATGTTCCGCAGTTTCCTATAGGCGTTGATGTCGCTGTAGCTGAGGTAGGAACTACCAATAGGCTAGGCTTTCAACTTTTGATGTATCAGATTATGTATATTTATGAATTGTAATAATGGCAAAGAAAATGTAAATTTATTCAGAAAACCCTTTAAGGTGTATTGGCAGATAATTGTGGAATAAAATGACTTGTGATTATTTTTGGATGTTCATCTCTGAGACTATAACGTGTGGTGTGTGTGTTTATTGTGGGGTCACAGTACAGAGTAGTTGATTAATTATTAAGATTGGGTGTTATTAAGGGAAATGGAACTTGTGACAACCCGGATCCCCGACCCCGGATTTGGGGGTGTTACACATATTATCTGCAGAAGTACTAGAAATAATTATATAATTGTAATAATAATGATGATGATAATTAAATTTAGTTTTATGACATTTGTGACAGGTACATGATTTCCTCAAACATTGGCAAGGTTGCCTCTATATTCCTCACTGCTGCCTTGGGTATACCTGAAGGCCTTATTCCTGTTCAGCTTCTGTGAATTTAATTTCGTCACTGATGGCCCCCTGCAATTCCATTGGGTATGAAAATATTTAAATTTTATAACTAAACATGGCACTAGTAAACTCTATAAAAGAGTAGGACTGCTTCAGCAGAAGTATTGATTTTATTCTGTTTATATTAAAAATAAATGAGACAAAGCACTCCTTTTTATTCTCAGCTGGATGTTGTGATAGATGCTGAAAAGAAAGCTGCCAAAGACTTGCTTCGGGAAAAGAAGAAAGAAAGGGCCTTGTTAACATTGAAGAAGAAAAAGGTGCAAGAAGAATTATTGAAGCAAGTTGTTACCTGGCTCATCAATGTTGAGCAGCAAGTTAGTTTCTCTAGTGTTAATGCCAATTAAGTTCTTGTAAAAAATTTCGTTTCCTTTTTTTGTCTCCAGTAATAATATCTTGTGTACGTAAATATAGTGAGTTCTATAACTATGCATTTTTTTCTAGTTAGTATTATTGGTACCAAGTCAAATTCTTTGTATAAACAGTAGTAGAATAGATGGATGAATATGTGTAGTACTTGATGTTTGGATTGGATGAATCTGTTATACCGGATGTTTGAATATTGGTTGTTAGATTTATAGATTACTGTTATTAGGCAGTAATTGGTTTTGGTAGTTCATTGGTTAGACAAATTTTTGGCATCTATACTTTTAAAATGTGCATGAATAAACCAGGTACAGACATCATTATAGTGTAAAATGATGTTTGTCAAAGCTTAATACATCAATTTTTGTTGAACATTGACATCAGTATTACCGATTAAAACCGATGTTAAATAATACAACAAAAAAATCTTAAAACAGAAAACCAATGTTATTAAGTTTTATAGACATTGGTTTGTCACCAATAGATATCGGTTTGAAATAAAGAACCGATGTCAAAAGTTATTTACATCGGTTTATCTTGAAAACCTTGTTACTGGTATTAGTAACATCAGTTTAATGGGTAAATGGAAATATTTTGCTTATCTCACACGTGTTTAAATTGATAAAAATATCATATTATGATAATATATGAAGATTAGATATGCATTAGAAATTTAACATCTTTAAAAGATAATGTTTTACGTCTGATTTAACATCAATTTAAAACCGATGTCAAATGGGGGGTCTTTAACATCACCCACGAAGACATCAAATTTTTTTATTCATAGACATCGGTTTTTAGCCGATATCTATTCGACTTTTTCTAGTAGTGTTTTCATATCGTTACTTTGTTTTGAAGCAGAGGCAATCTTAGCCGCTCTCTCGGAACTCTTGTCTGCCATTGATGGAAATGGAAGAAAGCTTGAAACCTTGGAAGGGGCGGAAGGCCGGAAAAGGCTAGAAAGATCGTCAGAAAATTCCTAGGGGGAGAGGAGTGTTGAAAATAGGGAAGGGATTTTGAGAAGTGAGGAGGAATGAAATGAGAAGTGTGAGGAGATCACACTCCCACCTCACTATTATATAGCCTCTAGGATGGCAAATTGGGCCTGAAAAAAACCATTTGAGCCCAAAAATCAGAAAAATTTGGAATATTCTAGAGGATTCTGGGAAAACATAAATAAAAACTTGAATTCTGGAAGAATCCAGAAGAAACTGGAAGCCAATTTAGTAAAATGGAAAAATCTTCAGAAATTCCAGAATATTCTGGAATTTGGGTTTTGTAATAAAGGCCCAGCCCAAATTTTACTGGGCCTAGGAGTATAAAGCCCAGTATAAGGGTCCAAGTCAGAAAATATGGATCAGATTAAGCCCAAGTCATGGGCCCAAGTTCAAAGGCAAATGATCAACTCAATCTATGGACACAACATAAAAATTGGAAGGCCCTGTAAATGGCCCAAAAGAATGGAGGCCCAGTAAAAGCCTAATTCCAGTAGAAGTCCAAGTCCACAATAAAAGGATAAATAAGTTGGAAGTTAATATTAAACTTTGAACAGAGTTTTGGAAAGATTTTTGGTCGAACATTCCTGATCAAATAACTCCACAATCAGGAAATTAAGGCCCGCTTTCGGTCAAAAATATTGTTGCAACTCAGAGTCCTGACCGAAATTCGATCAGGATTTCTGGTCGAAGACTTCCATTCGAAAATCCCCACGACCAAGGCAAATGGGCCTTTAATTCGGTCAAGATTAGGGTAAAAAAAAGAGATAAATCCTGACCGAAATTCGGCCAGGAATTTCAGTCGAATACTTGTACTCGAAAAAGCCTTCGACCTGGATAAAATAAAGGGGAAATTCGGTCAAAAAACAAAAATCCTAACTAAATTCGGTCAAAATCCTCATCGACAGCTTCTCCTCGAATACACCTTCGACCAGGGCATAACAGGGGCTAATTCGACCAGGGATTCCTAGTCGAATGGGATTCCTGGTCGAATGGGATTCCTGGTCGAATCGGATATAAAAAAAAGAAGAAGAAAAGAGAGGGAAAAAATTCCTGAAAAATTACAGGAAATTCAGAAAATTCCAGAAATATCAGAGAATTATGAATATATTTTCTAGAAAGCAAGAAATAAATTCCATAAATTATGAAAAATTACTGAAAATTCCTGGAAATTATGGATAAATTCCAGAAATTAGGAAAAAATCCCAGAATTAAGGGAAAATTCTAGAAAATTAGGAATATATTTTGAAAATTAAGAAAAATTCCCAGAAATTAAGGGAAAATTCCTGGAAATTAGGAAAATTCCCAGAAATTAAGGGAAAAATCCTTGAAATTAAGGAAAATTCCCATAAATTAAGGGAAAAGTCCTGGAAATTAAGATAACTCTGAAATATTAGGAATAAAGGTAAATTATTGTAAATGTGTTGGTCACTCCATACTTTACGCAAAGACGATACCCTGTAAAGGAACAAATAAACTTAACTTCTGCGAAATCTTTTTACGGTTTCCCAGAAGTTGGGGGGCAAATGATAGGGACTAAAATAAACCCTGATTGCGTAATTAATATCGCATTAAATAAATCAGAATTGGGCTGACAGCTAGGCCCATTAAAAAGGGACCAAAACTCTAAATATTAATTAATTTCATAATTAATTAATAAGGGATAAATCAGCGGATAAATTAAGTCCAGATAGGAATATAATTCCTTGAAGATTGGCCTTCAAGGAACCTCATGGAATAAGGAATCAATTTCCCACCTCTTAGAACTCCAATGTCCACTACAATTCTGAGACTTGCCCACCAAGTCTCCTAGATCTAGTCCAATTCAAGGACTTTCAATATCTATATAAGGGGTCTCACCCCCACCAATCAGAACTACGTTTTTGACTTGATCATTGGCAATCAGCAAGGTACGTAGGCATCTTGTTAAGGCAGATCGAGTCACGAGATACAAGAGCAGTCAAATCGAGCCTCGAAGCTCACGAACCATAGTAGTAAGTACATCAATTAATATACCCTAGTTTTTAATCCATAATACAAACCAAATGACAGTTTTGTAATTGGTACAAGGATAACCAGAAGCCAAACTGGATGACAATGGCATTGTTATGAGGGACAAGGCCAAACTGGATGCTAGGTTATTATCTGGAAGAAGTATCTAACCGAAAGCACCAGTGATAAGACTTGAGGATATTATGACATATATGGCACCTGATCCATATTCAAACTTCAATATCTATAAGGTGAATATGAACAGGTGGACTCCTGGTTTATGAGTCGAAAGAGGAAGTCAATGTTCAACAGTTCATGGACTTTGCAGTTGCAGATCAATTAGACTATGTATATCTTTTTTCACAAGCTAACTTCAGGTTGGTATGAACTAGTATCTTACTCAAGAAATCGTCAAGGACATGGTATGCACTCTAACTAAAGTTGCAGTTAAATATGAACTATTAGGGTCGTCATATTAATAACTCTTTTTATCACTATGCACAAATATAATGTCATACATGTGTAGTGATATAATGATAATATTATATGTTGGTCTACTAACAAAAACTTGTGCAAGTTATTTTCTAAGTAATTACAGAGTAGGTATGGAGGAGCGTGTCAGAAGGATTGCAATTTGCTATTTGGAATTACTGTAAGCAAGCCATAAGAATATTTATTTTTGGAGCACAAGTAAACCAAAAGAATGATGAAACCACTAAAGCTTGATATGTGAAACTTAGGTACAATAAAAACCTATAGAGGTATGACCATATCACTCTTTTACTTAAATGAAAATAGACAACATGTAATCTTCTCAAGATGCCAATGTGCAAGGTTCCAAGTGGATCCTAGAGAATCCAATCTTATAGCTATTAACATGATTTTTAGATATCTTAAGGGACTGCCAACTCTTGAAGTATTGTACCCTGAAGATATTATGCTTGACATTTTTGGCTATATAGATAGAGATTACGCAGGTTGTAAGAAAGACATGAGAAACATCTCTGGAAGCTGTCAAGTCAAGTGACAGGAGAAGCATCTTAAGAAGCTGTCAACTTCATGGAAAAGGATTGATTTCTTGTTATGATAAGAAACAACTTCAACTCCAACAACTCTGTGGAACACTCTAAGTCAATGCACCTTCACAATAGGTATCAGTTATTTAGAGAGCATGTCGTTTAAGTCAAAGAGTTAATTACAGAAACGTGTACTAAATCACTTGATAAAATTGATTTTTCAAGACTGGTTTATTAGGTCACACAACACTGTAGAAGGGGGTTGAATACAGTGTTACTACAATCAAATCGATTTTGAATACAAGTAACAGTAAACAGATATATTAAATAAGATAAAATTTGTTACAATAGAAATGTTCTCTCTCAGTGATGAACAAATATCACTAAGAGCTGCTAGGTTACAATGTATAATCTTCTCGATAATGATAACACATATAGTATAACCCAAAGTCTGTGTTTATATAGTACACAGTTACAAGATAACTTCTAATTGAAATGGAATATAATTATGTCTCCTAAAATATATCAATCAGATATCTTTTACAAGTCTTCCAGTCTTCTAACTCTTTCCATGCATATCTTCTTTTATTTAGTCTCGATCTACTACTGTAAATCAGCTTCCTTCCTTAACTGTAAGTCCTCCCGCACTTAAGTTCTGATATGACCTTAAGTTCTGATATTAAGTTCTGACTTCCAGTAAGTCCTAATTTCAATAAGTCCTGATATGACATGTTTGTTAAGATCTGAAAACTAAACATGAATCATATTAGACATGACATCTCAAATATATCTAACATGGTTTGTGCACTTGAGATACTCCTTATTACATATTAGTTGGAAGTCCCACTTGCAAGGAATTCTTTAAATAAGTTCACAAGTATTAAATCTTCAATATTTTAAGGACTTGTGATTTTATCAGTAATCCAGTACCTAGTACTTAGTGATATCACCTTAATTATCATGATTACAATATAATATATGGTAATTAAATCTTATAGAATTAATTTTGAATATTACTTTGATTGATTTAAATTATGATTGTAGACAATTACATGCCTTATCAGTCTCATAATTTAGATTAGGTTAAAATAATATGCAGCATAATTATTTGTATCATGTACGAATAATTGTGATACTTTTATTATTTATGATATTATTTAGAATTTTTGTTCCAAGTAATCAGTGCTTATTTCTAAAATCACTAATATTGAAAGTTGAAGTGTTTTCTAAGTTATGTGTATAAAATTCTCAATAATTTATATGCTTAGAAAGTATTTCTAAAATTACTAATTATCCATAAAATAATTGACATGTGTATAATTCATATATTCTATTGGTAATTATTCAAGGATATTATCAATATGTAAGTGCTAGTATCTAACTCATAGATATTTAGTATGTATTTATTTATTATTTATTTTAGGTAGTTTGGATTATGGAAATTGAAGCAATTAAATGATTTTATTTGCTCCATAATTCAACTAACTTAAAATAAATAAACAGCATGACTGATCATAACTAAATCTGTTAACAATTGACATCTAGTATATTGATTGTAACTAAACTATTATAGGTTAATTATGAGATTTTGGTTTTATTGAATTTAACAATGTTTACATCTCAAGAATTCACTAAAATCATAATTGTAGCATGATTAGTTGTATGCAAATTTTTGACTTATATCAGTTAATGATATATAGTTAAGAGTTTAACTGTAAAGTAATTATGAAGTATTAGTATTTGTGGCATTACTTAGAACTCCTCTAAGTAATCAATACTTATCCTCGGTCACTTATACCAATATAAAAAGTGTAAAAATCTTTCTCAAGTACACCTATGATCAACGTGGACAATTCCAATTAAAATATTTTTATATACTTATTTGCAAATTCCTAAATACTTTAATATAAATGCATATTCAACGGACCAAAGTATATAAAACTTAGAATATTGTTCTAAGATTGTGAATAAGACAATGTTGTTTAATAAGGCTTTATTTATTGAACCAATATTGTTTGAAATATTATAGTTGTTAGAAGCTAACAATTGTATAATATATGAAATTGAATGTTAATGTCTATCTGATAGATAGTTGATATTTGATTCATTGATAACTTATTTTAATATAGTTGAATTATGATGTTAGACAATTCAATGTCAAATCAGTTTCATGATTTAAATTATAATAAAATAAGGTGCAATATAATTATTGGTATCTAAAGTACTTGACAAGTATCAGTCAATGATATATTTTTAATATTTTGTTGCAGATAATTGTGAGATTTTAAGTTCTAGTGAATTTATATGAGTTGCTATATCTGACAGATTCACTACAATTTGAAATTAGCAGCATAATTATTCTTATTAAGATTATTTATCAATAAAAAAATTTATTGATAATAATTTTACAAAGATAGATTATGGAGCTTTCGACATGAATGAGAATTGCTTAGACTTTACCCTAAGTGATCAATGCTTCTTCTAAAAACGCATTAATATTAAAAGACAAAAAATTTCTTTCTCTTCTTAATACCTGCTAGATCATAAGTCCGTGTTTTTTTCATATTAAAAATATGATTATTTATCTTTTTATGCATAAATGCAGACTTATGTGCTCGAAGAGTTTTAAGAGAAAGATCAAACTTCTTTCTACAGTGGTGATTACTTATTTCATAAAAATATTTGTGAAATCACTATTGTACATCATTTTTCTCAAAAGATTAAAATGCATAATTTTCATTTATTATAGATCTTTAGTGCATTTTATCTCTATATTGCCATATGTTCTGTGATGCAGGTTTAGCCTCCAATGGCCTTCGTTCATTGATAGTAATGAGGTTGAAAACCCACAACTTCTATCCTAGACTGTAAAGACAAATAGAAAAACAGAACCAAACAACACTCTCTTACCTCTAAAATGAAGTATAAATGAGCGTGAGGGAGAAAGTGCCTGTAAGAACCCCAATTTTTGGCAATTTTTGAAACCTTTATGAATAGTGATTTTGCAGATTATGCTGAATGAGAAAACTTTTCATGCCACACTATGTAGGGGTTGTGTTATTGATCTTCTGGGATATTATTAGTACTCTATGTGGTATATAAGTGTATGTAAAGATCGTCAGAATCCAATTTCCGAACACTTTGATTTTCCCGGAAATCCACTAGATACGGAAAGAATTGAGTATAAGGTAACAGGATAAAAAGGATTTAAATTAAAGAATTATAAGAGAGGATCATAAAAGGAATACAATATATTCAGAAAGGTTAAGGGAACCTAAATAATAAGATCCCGGGTATGATCCCTCAAACGATAAACGAAAACGAAAGTTAAGCGAACCGTATAACAGATCAGCGGTCATTAGGTAAACAATTAGGAAGTTAATCAAAGGGATTAGAGAGAATGGTGTCATCCAACCAATAGAAAGAGGACAAAGGAGGGGTGATGACATCACAAAGTGATGCAAGCATGACATAAGAGGGAAGGAAATGTGGTGGAATATTAACCACACAAAATCAAGGGTAAATGGGTAATTGACCTAAAACAAAACAAAAAAAAACTTAGCAACCAAGCAAAACAAATCACAAAACACCAAACCCTCCATTTCTTCATGAAGCTCTCGGCTTCTTTCTTAAGAATTGGGAAGTCCAAGCTCCTCCACTTGCTATTTTACAAGGTAATTATCCTAGCTTCTCCTAGTTAAGTTACATACTTCCTAGAAATCTTAGCTTCAAAATCCTTTCCTAGCATTTCCTATAAATCATTCAAGAAGATGGTGAATAGTACTTTCTTGAAATTAATTTTTGTGTTCTTGATTTCTTTGAAAGAACAAGCTTGTAGGAAGTTAGATTAAGGCTTTCATGGGCATTCCAAGGACCTTTCATGGATTAAAAGCTTCAAGGAAGGTATAACTCTTCATGGTCTTAGTTTTAAGTTTTGTTGTTTAGATTTCCTAATGTTTAGATGATGGGTTAGTGTAATGGGTGTGTAATCATGTTTATAGCTTGTTATGAGTAGTTTAGTTGGTGAGAGGCATGATTATTGTGTGTTTAGAGATTGGTTGATTTTGTGATATTTTTGGAGTTGGAAATCTTGGTTATTAGTTAATGAACTTAAGTAAACTCTTAGTTCATAATTGAGAAATAAGTATGAATTGGAAATATTGAATTGTTGGGGCTGTTGTAGTATGGTATGGATGGATGTTGGTTGTATGAATGATTTGTGGTTGAATTGTGGTTGTTTTGAATTGGTTTAAATTTGGGAAATCGCGTAAACATAGCGGTCGTAATGTCTGATTTACTTTAGACTGCTTTTGTTCATAACATTAGGACCCGAGAACTCACTGCCAGGTTTTGACCATTGTCATGTTTAGATAGTTCATGTAACGAGCTTCGTTTTGATATGTAGTTCGTTTGATTCCGATGTACGGTTTAGGAGAAACGGCCGTTTTAAGTAACGACATTTCGCGAACGAAACTTTTCCCCTCGCCTTACTTTGAAACATAGGTTAAAGACCAAAAAGGGTTAATTAGAGTATGAAACAATTATGGTAAGAGTGTTAGGCAGTTGGTAAGACACTCGTGAAGGAATCGCCTTAAAACTCGTAATGGTTAAATTATTAAAAATGGTGGAGCCGAGGGTACTCGAGTGACTTAAGAGAATCAGTAAGCGCAAAACAATCGTTAGAGTCTGAGTTGGTTAGAGTATAGATTTACAAGTGACTTTGGTTTAATTCCAACTTACTTGTTGTTTATAGGTTACCAGACTCGTCCCGAGCCATTCGTAACCCCCAGTCGCTCAGGCAAGTTTTCTACCCGATATACTGTTGTTGTGATGTAAATATATGTATATGCATTATCTTGTGATAGTGCATGATTGTTATTAGCAAATTTTGCGATATATTGGAGCATGCTGATATGGTATATATGCATGTCTGTTTCGTAATCTGATTATCTATCTGTTGATTTCAATGCTTATAGTTGCATAATACCTATGCTAGAAATAAGCAAGTAGTTGCGTATACCCTTAGTATAGGGGATAAAAGGTGAACATATTTCTAAACCGGGAATCGATGTTCCCGAGTATATTATATATATATATTTATATATATATATGGATATAGTTTTTAAAACTATTGATCGAATAAGGTTTATTCGATACCTTTATTTTACTTAATTGAATATTAATTCGAGTATTCATTCGAGGGCTTATGACTCAGTTTATTTTATTATTCGAATATTATTTGAATATTCATTTGAGGATCTATGACTCCGATTATTTGCTGAGATATATTCTTTATTTTATTAAAGAATAAGGTGTCGATAATCAAACTTATCTTGATTATTCAAAGAAAGATAGTACTTTCGTATAAGTATATCTTTGGTTATTTAATACTCATTTCAAGTATAAGTTTTACAACTTCTACCTCAATTATTTGTATAAAGATTATTCTTTATGGGAATATTATTTAAATAATAATATTCAGATATTTTCTAATATATTGGGACTGATTTACTTTATTAAATCAGCATTACTCCTAACACTCTTTAAAGTGTTTTCGAGTCTTTAAAATGATTTTTAAAAGTTAGAGCGGATCCCAAAACTCATTTTTTTATATATTTAAGATCTTCCTTTTAAAGGGAATTTAAATACTCGCTCAAAACCAGAGAGATCCGGCTCTATGGTGTATTTTATATTCGCAACAAGGTTGCAGTTTTGGTAAATGAATTGATTACTTACCCAACATTCGGGAAGTAAGTCCATCTATTGAGTCGGCATAAGCAACATGGGCTCAGTGGGCCTCCATGATAGTGTAAGTGGCTCAGTGGGAGTCCATCAAATGCATAAGTGGCTGAGTGGCAGTCCAGCATAAGGTCCTATTGCGACCAGGGTGATGACCAGTGGGGAATTCGTCCATCTACTAGTAGAAAAGGTTACTTATTGGTATCTTTGCCTGATCAGCAAGATATCAGGTTTATGCCAAAATTCTTTCCTTTCCAAATTTATTGGATATTGCAATTCTGTTCATACTTTACATGACAGGTTTTCAAGAAACGTATGTATATATATAGGTGTATATATATATCGGGACTTAATGAAGTATATCATAACTTCATTTCCTTCAAAATATTTCAAAGATTGAATCTATTCAAGTCTTATCTTGTAGTCTCATCAGTGTGATGAACTTTTGAAACTAATTATAACTTGAATGGTGGTAGTTCAAGTAGTATTTGGAAAAGATATAAGTATATTGGAGTATCTTGTAACTTCATCTTTTAAACTTATATCTAGTAAATGATTATCTTATGCATGACAAAGATTTTCAGAAAAATGTTGAGACAAGGTTAGATATATGAGATCACCTTGCAACGATATTTTTATACAGTTATACACTGGAACTTTGTGTGTATTATGCATGGAAGAGGACTTCCCATATTTTGAAAAGTATATATGTATCTATATATACTGAATATTTTGCGACTTCATCGCATTAAGATATCAAACTTGGTTCATTTCTTTTGACCAAGACTTCCATGAGTACTATGAGAAGGCTCATATATTGTTAATCATTATACATATTATTTTGGTGGGCTTGCTGCTCACCCTTGCTTTCTTCTTTCATCATACAACAACAGATAGAAAAGATGAACAGGACCAAGCTCCCGATTCGCAAGCGATTAGGAAACGTTCCGCAGTTTCCTATAGGCGTTAATGTCGCTGTAGCTGAGGTAGGAACTACCAATAGGCTAGGCTTTCAACTTTTGATATACCAGACTTATGTATCTTTATCAATTGTAATTATGGCAAAGAAATGTAAATCTATTCAGAAACCTTTTTAAGGTGTATTGACATATAATTGTGGAATAAAACGACTTGTGATTATTTTTGGATATTCATCTCTGAGACTATAACTTGTGGTGTGTGTGTTTATTGTGGGGTCACAGTACAGAGTAGTTGATTGTGTATTAAGATTGGGTGTTATTAAGGGAAATGGAACTCGTGACAACCCGGATCCCCGACCCCGGATTTGGGGGTGTTAAAGAAGTGGTATCAGAGCTAAGCGTTATAAACCTCAGAGATGATGTGACGTTAAGATAATAAGTTCACTAAGATAATAAGAACTCTTGCCAAGTTCTTAGTCGGACTACCTAATGTAGTACTGACAGTTAAAACCCTTATGGGAACCCTTATAAATATCGTGATAGAAGCGTAGTTCGTTATCGTATATGGTAGCGGGACACCGAACCCTGAGGTTGAGGAGTAACAACGCGATGATGTTTTATTACTTATTGGAGATCAGATTATGGATCCGATAGAGCGTCCTAACGCGGGATCGGATGATGTTCATGTTGAGGATGTTGTCCTAGAAGGGATAGTTGCTGAGGAGGATCCCATGGAGGATCCTGACAAGAATGAATAAAGGACCACTGATGAATTGATGACCATGGTTAGGTCGACTACCAGAGGTAGAATTGGTCGGTCACTATCGGAGGTTCGTTTAAGTTTGTAAAGATAGTAGCCCCCTTTAACGCGGCTTACTCGTAAGACTGAAAAGTTTGAATGGACAGAGAAATACGAGAACAACTTTCAAGAAGTGAAGCAAAGATTGGTGACGACCCCTATGATGGCGTTTTCGGATGGAAAAGGAGATTTTGTGATGTGTTGTGACGCTTCGCATAAGGAATTAGGGTGCTTCTTATACAGCACAACAAGGTAATCGTGTACGCATCAAGACAATTAAGGGAATATAAAATTCGATATCCCCACCCATGAGTTTGGGCTCGTGGCAATAGTTTTGCCCTAAATATTGGAGGCACTACTTGTATGGAGAGAAGTACGAGATTTACACAAGCCATAAGTGCTCTAGTGCATTTTCACGCAGAAAGAGCTCAACATGTGCCAAATGAGGTGGTTAGAGCTAATCAAGGATTATGATTATGAGATTCTTTATCATTCGGGGAAAGCCAATGTGATGGCTGATGCCCTTAGTAAAAAGGAGAGACTCAAGATGATATTGTCTTTGAGAGAGTTTATAAGAGATTTTGAGAAAATGGAAATAGAAGTGAAGGTAATCGGAGCCGGTACCGAAAAGTTGTTTGAGATTGCAAGACAGACCGAATTATTGGAAAAGAGCATATTGTGCCAGAAAAAGGTGATGAATGAAGGCAGAGAGCCAACAAATAAATATGAGATTAATACCGAGAAAGATGATAAGGGAATAATGAGGTATTCCTATAGAATTTGGGTTCCGAAAGTTCAAGAGCTTAAGGATGAGAACTTAGATGAGAGCCATAGTTTGAGGAATAGGATTTAGGGCAAACCCTGAATGTGATAGTCAGGGAGGTTACCATCAAGAAAGAAAGAACCCATAACATAATAGAGTGAAAAACAAGGTTTTTAATGTATAAGATAACCCCGATTATGGGAGAAGGTTGAAACATTTCATACTAAGGAAACAGAAAGTCGAGTAAGGAAAGGAGACCCGAGACGGTACTCTTATACGGCAATTTATGGACCTGTCTAGACAGAACTTAGACTATTATCCCCAACCACCACCTTGAGGAAACAATGCGATAGGAAATTCTTTCAGGACCTTTAAGTCTCTAAGCTCTCAGAGTTCCAAGGAACAGGTTGACCTAGTCGAGGCAAGAGCCTGGCTAAAGGAAATAGAGGAATCATTTGAGATTCTGAATGATTGACGAACCACAAAAGACTGTTTTTATCACTTACCCTCCTAAGAGAGAGACCACCCGCTGATGAAAGACCAAGGAAGGCACGGAGCAAGAGATTATAATAAACTGATTTAAGTTCAGTCAATTGTTTTCGGGAAAGTAATTCCCAAAGATAAGGAGATAGTGTAAAAGCTTTAGAGCCAGAACAAAGGCATACAAGTATGATGAATTATGAATCTAAGATGTAAAAGTTGTCAAGATTCGTTCTGAGGACACGAATCCAGAATGACGGGATGTTTGAAATCAATGCTTATGTTGTGTTGGTTCATGAAATAATGATAAGAGAAAGGAAAATAAAAAGAAATTGAAGTGGAAAGGAATATAACGGCAATAGAGTTTGAGGAATGATAAGGGAGTTGGGTATGAGGAAACCCTAAAGACTCGTAGAAATAGAAATAGAAGAGTATGTAATCGTCAGGATGAGGGTGATTCACCATGAGTTAAAATTGATGGTTGAGGGCATAAGAGATACATATATTTTATCCCCTGTAAGTTGGGAAGATTCGAGGAAACCTTGAGATAATTCGAAGGATAAATAATGAGACGCGGATAGACTGAGGAGACAAGAAAGTAAGAAATTAAGAAAATTGGATGAAGGAAGTGACCTTCAAGAAGGTGAAGTGTAAGACCGGTGGCATGATACCCAGAAAGGGAGACGCCAGATATGAAAGATATCCCAACATTGAGGTGACTGTTGAGATAAACAACAAAAGTAAATAAGGAATTATTAAGAAGAATTTCACGTTAAACACGACCAATATCTTCCAGAACATCCTTGTTATCGTTACCAGATTAGGCAAGAAAAGCGGATAACCGTTGTTATCTTTTGGAGGCCATTTTGATTAACCTCATTTTGTATACAGATGTTATTGTGAAATTAGGCATATACTATCGAGGTGGGAATGATTGAATAAGACACCCTTATCAGGGATATATGACTTGAATTATCCATGGAAGGATGCAGGTACCTTTTAAAGGTGGAATTAAGAATAGAACATCGGTAACTTCAAATGAATCCTAGGGGAATGCATAAAGGTTGGCATTTCACCCTTAATAGGGACAGTAAGAGTTTTGACAGTATGATTTGGAAAGGATTAAGGTAATAACGACCTTTAAGGATCAGTGGAGAAATTTTTCAGAAGAATATAGACAATGGTTTTAGTATTAGTAAATGGTATTTTGATATGCCCTGTATCTAGGGAATACAGGAGGAACGATTCAAGGATAACCTTAGAGGTTTTACAAGGAGAAAGGTAATATTCAAAATTCTCAAGAATAGAAATGTTGATAAAGGAAATGTGTCGTAATTATAATGATGCCAAGTGTGGCACGTGTCACACCACGAGAAAGTATGGATCGAACCAGTAATGGTCGAAATTGTTCAGGGCAATTAGGACTTAAGATAAAAGATGTTCTAAGTATGATTGAAAGTCAGTCGTGACAGTGATTAACCTCTAAAGACCGAGGCAATAACTTATGGAAAAATGGTGATATTTTTTTTACTTATTAGATTTTAAGGAAAACATCTTCACATAAGCTATGATTGAAATGAGGTAGAAAATTATTGGAGGTGGTTAAAATGACATTGACTGTAAGGAAATTTTACTATCAGGAAAGGGCAAAGAGGTGGCCGACACTTTAAAGGTAAGAGGATAATTATAGGCGCTTGTGCCAAAAGAATACAGTGATGATGGTTAGAGCTGTGAAGGTTGTATTATGGTTTGGAAGATTGACATTCCTTCTGATGACTGTGCAATACCCAACCGTAATAGTAGTTGGTAAAGGTTTAATTCGTGTAATCGCCATGAACGGGCTATCTATCTTAGAAGGTCCTATCCTGAGATAAGCCAGGACCATGTTTCAAAAAGGACTAGACGAACCTTTGAGTAAGTCTTCTATTTAAGGCATATGATTTAGAATGGTATTAACCTGCTATCGTTCCTTTGATTGAAACTCTTCTGTAATTTTATCTGCTTCATGTCATGTATGTATGTCAGGATCAGGAGTGTTCTTCATGAATCAGGAATGGTGATTATGTTACCTCCTTAGAAGGATTTGATACGACATGTATGGACTCCGTATGGTTAGATATTAAGATTTCATGGAATGTGAATGACGACAGTAGGTCAGTAGTGGACCATAGTAATGCAGCAATGATTCTGCGAGTAATGAGCTGGTTACAACCGTGAGAGTTGTATTGGAATGGATGTTGAGATTGAGTACCACTAAACGGGTCGTGGTAGTGTATAAGTTATTATTGATAGACTAATTAAGTAGAGTATCTACCTATTGAATATTTATTCTTTCTTATCAATAGAGAGTCGTATTATTATACGAGGAAGGTTACGGTGCAAGCATAGAATTCAAGTAACGATGATGTCTAGAATGAGATCCCAGGTTCGATTTTCGGTATCGAAGGAGTTTCAAAAGTGATTGTGTATAAGCTCGAGGAAGAGCATGGGTCCATAGAATGATGGACGGAAGAGCAAAAATATTTAGGCATGTGAAATACGATGCTATAATACTTGATGTTGATATAAATACATATATGTTTTATTCTCCTATGACAAACCTCTATAGTTCAGAGGTAGGTTCCAAGCCAGATATTTTGTGGCAGTATATTTTTTTTTATATATACAATTCTCTTTAGTTCGTTCTTTTCTCTTCTTTTCATTTCATGTAAGATGAAAAGAACAACCCTTCCAGAAGGGGAGGTATTGCCGAATGACTATCTATCTGTGTGATAGAAGCCTAGTAGGATACCATCTATTGTTTAATTGCTTGTCAAGTACTAAAGGCTGGCCACCTTCTGTACTAACTATGCGATATAACAAGTGTTCATGATCATAGTGATCTCTCAATAAATTCTTTTACTTCTATATGAAGGATGAAGCTTTCGATAATAGAAACAACTGAAAAAGGAGTAGTAAAATTTTGGTGGTATTCAGAATGGAAACACATTCGTGATACTAAGGTTGACGTGCTTATTAAAAGGTTATAGAACACTAATGAGCAAAAGTGTAACCAGTATAATATTAGGAACGGAGGGCAGTAGCGATTACGAACTGGAAAAGAATGGGTATTGAGAAGCAAAAGCTCTAATGTTAAAAGCTATAATGAGAGTCCGTGCAATAGACTTGAAAGAAATTGGAATGATCACTTAACACGGATTGAGTTTTCTTACGACAATAGGTCATATGTCATTATCGAGATGTCGCCTTATGAGATCCTTGAGGGAAGACAATGTCGATCTCCCTTGTGTTAGGATGAAGTTGTAGAGCGCAAGATGCTCGGACCCGCAGTAGTCCAAAGGACCAAGGATATAATAGATCTAATCAGAGGACGGCTAGTAGTAGCCCAAGATGGACATAAGAAGTATGTCGATTTGACACGAAAGGACAAGGAATAGGAAGTAGGGGACCTAGTGTTGTTATAGGTATTCCCTTGGAAGGGGTTAATGAGATTTGGAAAGAAAGGAAAACTAAGCCCAAGATACATTGGACCTTTTGAGATACTAAGACGGATTGGGAAGTTGGCTTACGAGCTAGCCTTACCCCCGAACCTGCAACAAGTTCATAACGTGTTCCACGTATCAATGTTAAGAAAGTGTAATTCGGGTGCCAGATAAATAGGGACATATGAGCGCATAGACATGCAACCCGACGTAACCTATATGGAGCAACCAGGAAGGGTTATAGATTGAAGAAGGAACAATTGCTTAGGAAAAGGGTTATCAAACTAGTCAGAGTTTGATGGTAGAACCACAATGTGGGAAAATTTACTCGAGAGTTAGAAAGTGCAATGCTAAGAGAGTATCCCGATTTATTTTCTATTTTGATTCCGGGACGGAATCCTTTTAAGGAGGGGAGACTGTAAGAACCCCAATTTTTGGAAATTTTTGAAACCCTTATGAATAGTGATTTTGCAGATTATGCTGAATGAGAAAACTTTTCATGCCACACTATGTAGGGGTTCTGTTATTGATCTTCTAGGATATTATTAGTACTCTATGTGGTATATAAGTGTATGTAAAGATCGTCAGAATCCAATTTCCGAACACTTTGATTTTCCCGGAAATCCACTAGATACGGAAAGAATTGAGTATAAGGTAACAGGATAAAAAGGATTTAAATTAAAGAATTATAAGAGAGGATCATAAAAGGAATACAATATATTCAGAAAGGTTAAGGGAACCTAAATAATAAGATCCCGAGTATGATCCCTCAAACGATAAACGAAAACGAAAGTTAAGCGAACCGTATAACAGATCAGCGGTCATTAGGCAAACAATTAGGAAGTTAATCAAAGGGATTAGAGAGGATGGTGTCATCCAACCAATAGAAAGAGGACAAAGGAGGGGTGATGACATCACAAAGTGATGCAAGCATGACATAAGAGGGAAGGAAATGTGGTGGAATATTAACCACACAAAATTAAGGGTAAATGGGTAATTGACCTAAAACAAAACAAAAAAAAAACTTTGCAACCAAGCAAAACAAATCACAAAACACCAAACCCTCCATTTCTTCATGAAGCTTTCGGCTTCTTTCTTAAGAATTGGGAAGTCCAAGCTCCTCCACTTGCTATTTTACAAGGTAATTATCCTAGCTTCTCCTAGTTAAGTTACATACTTCCTAGAAATCTTAGCTTCAAAATCCTTTCCTAGCATTTCCTATAAATCATTCAAGAAGATGGTGAATAGTACTTTCTTGAAATTAATTTTTGTGTTCTTGATTTCTTTGAAAGAACAAGCTTGTAGGAAGTTAGATTAAGGCTTTCATGGGCATTCCAAGGACCTTTCATGGATTAAAAGCTTCAAGGAAGGTATAACTCTTCATGGTCTTAGTTTTAAGTTTTGTTGTTTAGATTTCCTAATGTTTAGATGATGGGTTAGTGTAATGGGTGTGTGTAATCATGTTTATAGCTTGTTATGAGTAGTTTAGTTGGTGAGAGGCATGATTATTGTGTGTTTAGAGATTGGTTGATTTTGTGATATTTTTGGAGTTGGAAATCTTGGTTATTAGTTAATGAACTTAAGTAAACTCTTAGTTCATAATTGAGAAATAAGTATGAATTGGAAATATTGAATTGTTGGGGCTGTTGTAGTATGGTATGGATGGATGTTGGTTGTATGAATGATTTGTGGTTGAATTGTGGTTGTTTTGAATTGGTTTAAATTTGGGAAATCGCGTAAACATAGCCGTCGTAATGTCCGATTTACTTTAGACTGCTTTTGTTCATAACATTAGGACCCGAGAACTCACTCCTAGGTTTTGACCATTGCCATGTTTAGATAGTTCATGTTACGAGCTTCGTTTTGATATGTAGTTCGTTTGATTCCGATGTACGGTTTAGGAGAAACGGCCGTTTTAAGTAACGACGTTTCGCGAACGAAACTTTTCCCCTTGCCTTACTTTGAAACATAGGTTAAAGACCAAAAAGGGTTAATTAGAGTATGAAACAATTATGGTAAGAGTGTTAGGCAGTTGGTAAGACACTCACGAAGGAATCGCCTTAAAACTCGTAATGGTTAAATTATTAAAAATGGTGGAGCCGAGGGTACTCGAGTGACTTAAGAGAATCAGTAAGCGCAAAACAATCGTTAGAGTCTGAGTTGGTTAGAGTATAGATTTACAAGTGACTTTGGTTTAATTCCAACTTACTTGTTTTTTATAGGTTACCAGACTCGTCCCGAGCCATTCGTAACCCCCAGTCGCTCAGGCAAGTTTTCTACCCGATATACTGTTGTTGTGATGTAAATATATGTATATACATTATCTTGTGATAGTGCATGATTGTTATTAGCAAATTTTGCGATATATTGGAGCATGCTGATATGGTATATATGCATGTCTGTTTCGTAATCTGGTTATCTATCTGTTGATTTCAATGCTTATAGTTGCATAATACCTATGCTAGAAATAAGCAAGTAGTTGCGTATACCCTTAGTATAGGGGATAAAAGGTGAACATATTTCTAAACCAGGAATCGATGTTCCCGAGTATATTATATATATATATATTTATTTATATATATATATGGATATAGTTTTTAAAACTATTGATCGAATAAGGTTTATTCGATACCTTTATTTTACTTAATTGAATATTAATTCATGTATTCATTCGAGGGCTTATGACTCAGTTTATTTTATTATTCGAATATTATTTGAATATTCATTTGAGGATCTATGACTCCGATTATTTGCTGAGATATATTCTTTATTTTATTAAAGAATAAGGTGTCGATAATCAAACTTATCTTGATTATTCAAAGAAAGATAGTACTTTCGTATAAGTATATCTTTGGTTATTTAATACTCATTTCAAGTATAAGTTTTACAACTTCTACCTCAATTATTTGTATAAAGATTATTCTTTATGGGAATATTATTTAAATAATAATATTCAGATATTTTCTAATATATTGGGACTGATTTACTTTATTAAATCAGCATTACTCCTAACACTCTTTAAAGTATTTTCGAGTCTTTAAAATGATTTTTAAAAGTTAGAGCGGATCCCAAAACTCATTTTTTTATATATTTAAGATCTTCCTTTTAAAGGGGATTTAAATACTCGCTCAAAACCAGAGGGATCCGGCTCTATGGTGTATTTTATATTCGCAACAAGGTTGCAGTTTTGGTAAATGAATTGATTACTTACCCAACATTTGGGAAGTAAGTCCATCTATTGAGTCGGCATAAGCAACATGGGCTCAGTGGGCGTCCATGATAGTGTTAGTGGCTCAGTGGGAGTCCATCAAATGCATAAGTGGCTGTGGCAGTCCAGCATAAGGTCCTATTACGACCAGGGTGATGACCAGTGGGGAATTCGTCCATCTACTAGTAGAAAAGGTTACTTATTGGTATCTTTGCCTGATCAGCAAGATATCAGGTTTATGCCAAAATTCTTTCCTTTCCAAATTTATTGGATATTGCAATTCTATTCATACTTTACATGACAGAGGTTTTCAGGAAACGTATGTATATATATAGGTGTATATATATATCGGGACTTAATGAAGTATATCATAACTTCATTTCCTTCAAAATATTTCAAAGATTGAATCTATTCAAGTCTTATCTTGTAGTCTCATCAGTGTGATGAACTTTTGAAACTAATTATAACTTGAACGGTGGTAGTTCAAGTAGTATTTGGAAAAGATATAAGTATATTGGAGTATCTTGTAACTTTATCTTTAAACTTATATCTAGTAAATGATTATCTTATGCATGACAAAGATTTTCAGAAAAACGTTGAGACAAGGTTAGATATATGAGATCACCTTGCAACGATATTTTTATACAGTTATACACTGGAACTTTGTGTGTATTATACATGGAAGAGGACTTCCCATATTTTGAAAAGTATATATGTATCTATATATACTGAATATTTTGCGACTTCATCGCATTAAGATATCAAACTTGGTTCATTTCTTTTGACCAAGACTTCCATGAGTACTATGAGAAGGCTCATATATTGTTAATCATTATACATATTATTTTGGTGGGCTTGCTGCTCACCCTTGCTTTCTTCTTTCATCACACAACAACAGATAGAAAAGATGAACAGGACCAAGCTCCCGATTCGCAAGCGATTAGGAAACGTTCTGCAGTTTCCTATAGGCGTTGATGTCGCTGTAGCTGAGGTAGGAACTACCAATAGGCTAGGCTTTCAACTTTTGATGTACCAGACTTATGTATCTTTATCAATTGTAATTATGGAAAAGAAATGTAAATCTATTCAGAAACCTTTTTAAGGTGTATTGACATATAATTGTGGAATAAAACGACTTGTGATTATTTTTGGATATTCATCTCTGAGACTATAACTTGTGGTGTGTGTGTTTATTGTGGGGTCACAGTACAGAGTAGTTGATTGTGTATTAAGATTGGGTGTTATTAAGGGAAATGGAACTCGTGACAACCCGGATCCCCGACCCCGGATTTGGGGGTGTTACAGTGCCTTAATGCACCACATAAGAAAGGTTCTGAAGTCAACCCAGCAGCTCTGTCTCCTACAAAGTTAAGTAGCATTCAAACTGAGGCAACTTCTAGCCCCTATACATCTTCTCAAAAAGATGTACTGGCTGAAAAGGCATAAAAATAGTTACTAAATTCATCTTGTCAAAATGGTGCGTCTATTGAAATTCGCCCGTCGGCCAGGGTATCTGAAGTAGTGTCACCACCTCGAACATAAACAATTCTTGATACACATATGAAGTTACACCTACAAAAAAGAGTTGAGAAAAATAAGAGTTTCGACCATTTTAAGGTCAGATTCAATTGTTCAAGGTTCTTTAATGGACCGATTGTCTTTACATATGTTAGGAGAGAATACTGATCCAATAGCCATATGTCAGTGGTCAATGTCTACCTCTCCAGGCTTAAATCCCCTGGATGAATCTACGGATAGTGGGTCTAACATAGGTGCAGATTGGAAAATTATTGACAATGATTCAGATTTACCTGATGAGTCATAAGGAAATGTCTTTACAAATATTAGAAGAAAACTTTGACCTTTATGCTAAATTCTTTGGATCATTTTTTACCTTCCCATAGTTCAAACTTGGAACCGTAAACGGATAACTAGCAACTTGTAGATTATGACTCAAATTCATCTAACGATTCCAACAAGGATGGGGATTTGCGAACTCCTATTGCACCACCTATGACTTCCTTAAGGATGGATAAGGTGATTTCCTTGCAGGCACAACTGGATTTTGGAGCTATGAGAGGAGTGATACACTTATGAGAATGAGTGTAAACACGAGTGGAGATAAGAGCGAAACACTTTTGAGGTACACGAAACAGAATCACACACTCACAGTGAGGAAGAAAGAGAAATACCAAATCCCATTCCATATCCCTAAACATGGTTCGTAATGTTCAAACCTTCGGAAGATGACTCTTAGGGACCCATCTCTCTCAAATAGTTCAAGACCTAACAATAATTGGGGCTAATAGTTGTGATCTTATAAGTGGGAGGTATAAGGATGTGGGGAAGGTTAGTTATCAGGATGATCAATGGTGAAGGCATTTTTACAGCATTTGAAAGGACATGGTTGATCAGACTATGACTTGGTATTTCTTTTCCAACCAAGTGAAATATGAGAAATCCTTCAGATAACAGAATACATTCCTTCTCTTATTCCAAGGGGAAGAAGTGTTACATAAAATTTGGAGAATTCCTCAACTAAGGGGAAAAATGGCAAGTGGCGGGAAAATATAAAGCATGTGTACACCACATTAAACCATTGTCGGTTAAAACTACGGATCCTATTGTACGAGAGAGGTGGTAAACACGAAGGTGATTTCCTAGTGATTAGAAGAAGTGGATTGGTTCATAACTGTTCTTTGTAAGAGGAGAAGCTATTTTCCTAAAGGGAAGGACCATTGGTTTTTATATGTGTATCCTATTGTACGGAAGAGGTGGTAAACGAAGGTGATATCCTTTAAGCAGTTGACTCTCATAGGGGGAAAAGCAAGATAAATATGTGCTTCTCAGTAGGAAATGTAGTTCTACAAAAAAAGCTGCTGATGATTACTTCAAGACTGAGAAATGTTATCTGGAAGAGATTTGAAGAACCAATAAAATGAAGATGAGACTACTTGAAGATCAGTTCAGTGCTAGAGGAACAACCATCTTTCATTTATGTTACTCAAGAAATTTGGAAATGCAGAATTTGATCCAGAAAACCAGTAGCATTATTTACAAATCTTGGTACTTTACTTTTTCTAGTAGATTAGTTGAGTTATCCTCTCTATTAATTTGTTTGTTAGGTTTAACAATCAAATAGGGGGAGATTATTGGTGAGATTGCAAAGCTGTATGAACAGTAGACATTATAACTCAACACTAGAATAGGACAGGTGAATAATACTACGTTTACACAAGAAATCAGGAAGAAAAAGACAAGGAAAATACAAGGAATTAAAATATTAGAAGAAGGCTTGAAGTTTGTTTACAGGTCACTGAAAGAAGTTCAATAATATGTTCATGCCTCAGTGCAGAATAAAGGTTAAACACTTTTAGGGTTTAAAAAATGTTGAAGGTTCAGTGTAAAAGTGCCACAAGTAGATTTCAGTTTAACAACATTATTTGAAGATACACAGTGTTCGAAGCATATGGATTTGAAAAATTGTAGACATGGTAAATATAAAGGTTAAAGAAGACAACTGCAGTCTTGAAGTTATACTCACTGGAAGAAGTTTATTTATATGTTCAAGCGTCAGTGAAGAACATTGAATGAAGTATTCAAGATTATAGTAAAAATGAAGACGTTGTCTGAGTACCAGAGAAAGTTCCAGTGAACGTACATTTGTTTATTGATAGTCAATGTTCGAAGGGATGAAGTTATTGCAAGCTTAACAATATAATCAAAGATATAATACGAAGACCGGAATCAAAGTTAGTCATCTGTGAACCAGACCAGTTGCACTAGGCATCAGCGTTTCATCAAAAGAATCTGAGTATTATCATTAGAAGAATTGTTAAGTGAGAATTTGTATCTGAAGATGAAGGTTATATGGTTTATACGAAGACTCAGAGAGAAGAGTTGAAGACGAGACAGTTTAAGGGCTACAACATTCTGTATGAACTAAATCAAAGTGATCACTACTCTATAATAGAAATCACTGAGATCATTTTATTGCTTAGTAGGAGCAAGAACATTGAAGTACATCTCAAGAACTAAAAACTAGAATTGGTCTTGACCTAGTAGGAACAACAAAGAAGAAACTAGAGCCAAATCTAAGTCAAATGTGCTTGTTTGCTTCTCTAGTCACCAGTGGAAGGTAACATGGATATTGTGTGAATATTTTTAAGGAAAATATCTTCCTAGAGTGCAAGGTGTGATGCCCTCCAAACCCGGGTCAGAAGTTTGGGGTTCACAACACACAGACACATAATATATTCCTATATATGAAATACTATATGCAATGACCTTATACGACACAACCACGGATCGCAATAGGTTAAAGTATGAACACAAGACACAACTTTAATTTACATTACTTCGTACCAAATCTCGACTAGTTTAATTTACATCTGAAAATATAACATTCTTACAGACTTTCCAAAGCTAAAACATAAACTTCTGCTAGCTTGATCCAACTCAACCTGGAATCCTAGCTCGCATACTGGTCAGGAGATCCTCACTACCAACAACTTTCTTCTGAACTGGAAAAGAAAATAAAAGAATCGCACGAGTGAGCTAACTAGCTCAGCAAGTCACAATGACAATAACTGAAATTTAACAATGATCAAATGAAATGATTCGGAGGAGTCAAGTTTTTTGTTAAGCAATTATTAGAATTGGATATTTACTTTTTATTTTAAAAACCAAGGTTAGGCTGTAAATCAGTCAAGCACTAACCCCGATCAAGGCACACAACTCTACTCTATATACTAGATCCAAGGCATATATTAGCCTAATATGACCACCAATCTGGTCTGATCATGAATCTGGTCCACATTTAGAAAACTATCCAATTCTATAACAGTTCAATATGATAAGCAGAGTAATTCAATAAAATAGAATCATAATTAACATTGATAAGACATTTTTCTCAGAGCATAATGTAATCCATTACTATCATAAAGGTATATCAAGGTAAGTATGGAGAATGGCTTCAAGCCTATAGAAGAATCTGGTAGTTGATAATCAATGGTTTAATGTTTACACAAGGTTTAGTCCTTTAATGTTACAAGGTATTATATAATGTATAAGTTACTATTGATAAGTGGATTTTATATCTACATGGAATGCTTCATTCCAGGCTTAAGTTGGTATTTTGGACTCAAGTTGTTGGTATTTTTGATGTGTTTTCGTGTTTGTGCATTTCAGGCATCAGTTAAATGAAGAAAGAAGATTTTTACAGAAATATCCTGAAAATAGATTAGAATTGGAAGTCTATGCCATTCTCAAGTTGTATAGAATCTCGTTAGCTTCGTGTGGGCAGTTGAATCGCCTAATTCTGACGACCAGAACTCAAGATACGCCCAAAAGAAGAAATGTCAGAATTTTTCTAGAAGGTCGGCGCGGCCGCGCCAGAACCAGCGCACCCACACCCTGTTTCTGCCCCAGAATCCTGATTTTAGTCGAAATTGAAGATTTTGAGAGTCCTGGTCATCCTGGAGCCTATATATACCAATAACAAAATATTTTCAACGACAAGGAGACCTGTGAGAGCAATAACAAGACCTAGAGAGCACGAGACGGCTACGAAGAGGAAGACCTTTGTTTTCTTTGATTTAGGTGATACTTGGATGCTTGTTTTCAATTTGTCTTTGAACCCTAGTACTCTTATATTTTTTATTATCATGCTTTCATTGGAATCTGTAGTGATGATGAGTTCGATTATGAACTAATCGTTATCGTGGGGTTCTAGCGGAATTATTTATGGATTTCTTTAGTTAAATTGTTTCGATACCTTAGTGTGTGGTGATTTTATGATAACCTAGTATTGGTTGTGCTTATTCGTCTTATGTGCGTAGCTAACATATAAGATAGCGTGTTAATTTCTGTTGAACTGACAGTGAATATAGAGATTTAGAACTTGCCATGCTAGCATAGGTTCATGTGTTATTGTTATACATGATTCGTAGGTAATTTTAATCATCTTACTTGCCCTATGTAATCACGATAGATAACTTGCGCATTAAACCGTTATGTTTTCAATTCTTATAGACATATAAGGACTAAGCATAATTGGTGTCTATTCAACTTCTATCTCTTTTGTGGATGCTTGGTAGTAGGGTATTCGTACAACGAAAGTTGACATTTACTAGTTTCGTGTTATCTGATTAGTGTCATCACCATTACATGCTAAGGTTAAGAACAAAAAGGCTATTGAATAAAGTATTTAATGAAGTTAGGATCCCATGTTTGTCATATATATTAATTCAACCATTCTTGTTCTCTTAGTTATAATTGTTAGTGTAATTCTTAGTTATAAACAATCTCAACTTGTTATTTGTCTTAGCATTGGATAATAACCATATCATTGTTGCATAGGTGCATATTCTTAAATTAACCAAAGAGTCTCTGTGGAAATGAATTTGACCTAAATCGCATACTACTTGTGAACATGTATACTTGCATGTATTATTAGCGCGTGTTAACATCCTAACAACTGTATATTCAAGCAGTTCTGTTTCAGTGTTTGGTATATGGTATGAATTTATTTGTGAAGTAGTATCGTATTTATGTAGTTTAGTATCTGTGAATTCAACAATCAATGGTTCACAATGAATAGGGCTTATAGTTGAAGTATCAAATGATATGGTTGGGGTTTAGGGCTAAGCAATTCAACTATCACATGTTGTTGTATGATATAAGTTATTTATATTCAAAGCACTTTCAATATAAAACATGAACTAATTAGGGTACTGGCAATATGTCTCAAGAAAGCTAGGGAACACTTGCCTTATCACAAATGATTTCCAACTTTACTTGCACTCGTCTAACGGTTCTACTCAACAACCACTTTTTTCCATTTATATGCCTCGTTTCCGCTGCTTAACATAACAATTAACAATAAATTCTCAATCTCATATCATTCTGATCATCACACGGACGTTACAAGCTTCTATCTACCCTTCGTTTTACCCAAATTCGATGTACGGATTGAAAGTTATGCATAAAACAGTCAAAAAATATTCACATAAGCATATTACACATCATTCAGGTAGCACATAGCATATAGCACGCAAGGTATTTGATAAAAATAATTTTTTAGAGAAGGTTCAAGGTTAAAATGATGTTTCTAGCATTTAATACGAATTTTTGAATATTTTACAGAATTTAAATGGGTAAAAGAATCATTTTAGAAATAAATAACAAGGTTTGAATACCCTAGTCTGAATTTAAAATCATTTAATAATAATTATCAAGCCTTGAGCATAATTTAGAAAAATATTTTAAAGCTCAAAACTATTTTTCAGGATTTTTAAATCAAAAGAATAATTAAATCTAATTGAATAATCAATTAAAATTAATTAATATCTAATTAAGTTAATTAATTAATTAATATTTAAATTAATTGACCAATTAAATAATTAATTATCAATTAAAATTAAATAACTAAATAATTCGGATTTAATTTTGAATTAAATATGAATTTTGGAATTAAAATAAAGATTTCTGAAATTTTTAAATATTAAAATTAATTTTCTGAAATTAAAATAAATGGAAATACGATTTCTAAAAGTTTTTAAAACTGCAATACATAATTTGTAAAGTTTGTAAACTAGATGTGGTTAAACTGTAAATTCTCCCCCTGTCGTCTTTTCCGGCCATCGCGCCGCCACTGGCCAATCACCAGTCGGCTTCTACTGTGCAGAACTACAGTATACAACACCAAGAACATAACTATGAAATCAAAATTGACAAACAATACAGGTTTTGGCCGGAAATTTTGATCAAAACTTCGCCCCCGTCGAGTTTCAAAATTACGGCGAGCTCAAAATAATTACCCTTCGTTCTTCAAACTTGTACCAATCTGTTAGATATATTTGTGATGTCATGTCTAATAATGATTTGTGTTTAATTTTTCAGATCTTGACTAACAGGACAAATCAGGACTTAACTGGAAATCAGTCCTTATACAGAAGTCGGAACTTAAGATATCAGAACTTAAGTTATCAGAACTTAAGATATCAGAAGATATTCATCAGGAGATAATATCAGGACTTAAGAAGACTTTCAGATAAGGAAGACGGCTGATTGAACGGAAAGAAGATCAAGACTAAAATAAGAAGAGATATGCATGGAGAAGAATTATATGAAGAATAGAAGACTTGGAGGAAAAGATAACTAATTGATATATTTTAGGATGCAGACTTATATTCTATATCAATTAGAAGATTATCTTGTAACTGTCACAGCCCCAAATTACACTTATCAATATAAATGACTTAATAATAAAATAATATTATAAAAGGCTGTTTACAGACAACATCCAAGATCGCTAGGTTTAGTGTTTGAAGAACAGTCCAACTCTACAAACTAATACAACTTCATAACTACCGGTCCTCCCAATAGATATTCAGCTATCTACCTGAGCTCTCAAAAAAGCCTCAGCATCTCCAGTGGACTTACGGGTGGTCTGCTTGAACTAACCATACTTGCTAGCTGAAATACATAAATAATAGCAAGACGTGAGCCAAATGCTCAGCAAAGTATATAATCAACAATTGGAATATTAACAACAGTTCAAATTCATAAGTTAAACAATTGGGAAATGGCATCATTAATCAGATCAAAATCTTTTTAAATCAACTCTTAACTCAAAAATCATTTTATGACGCTACGGATTACAGCCCGCGAAGTAATCTCGAACCTCTCTGGGTTCTAAAAAATTTAATGGGATCCCGAGGAAGCTTTTAAGCCTCAAATAAGTGTGGAAAGGACCTGCGTCTTAGTCCAGATCCACTATTCTCAAGAAAACATTTTTTTGTCCCTTTGACAATTTGACTTTTAAAAACTTTGCATTTTTATAAAAATTTGATGCCAGAAATAATAACATTTCAAAAGCTCTTTAGGCATGAAAGGATCATGTACTTCTTTAAGGAGTTCTAGGCCAAACTCAACAACAGTTGTACTAAGTTAAGGTTTATTCCCAGATGAATTGAACTATCAGGGTGAGGAAATCAATTCAGGGTTCAATACAAAGGAACAATTCACTGATTTAAAGGAATAATCAGGGTTGAGTAACAATAGTTTAACTGAGGGAAATTCTAATAATTATAAGTAAGGGTATCAATCATTCCAATTCCGAAGGATTTCAAATAATAGGGTTATGATCAATAATCAAAGGATTAAGATTACGAGATTCTTAAAAGAACAATATTCTCACTAGAGGTTGTCAAAGATGAATATCAATAGTTTAACAATCAAGGAAGAAAGTATTGAAAAAGAGTTCGAATTAATAAACCATAAACGTAGGAATCTCAACTAGGGTTACAATCATAGGGTATCAAAGAAATTTCAATGTTCGAGTATCATAGTAAGGGGTAATAAGAAAGTGTACAAAATGAATCATTATCTCAGGGTTAAATGAAAGGAAATGATAAACAATCGAAAATGGTAATATGATTCGAAGGGATTAACTTTCTCAAGTTCGCAAGGAAATTCGATAATGTATAATCAATAAGGATATTTAAACACTAAGTCAAGGGGAATACAACAAGGTATATGAATGATTATTAAAGATACAAAACACTTCTGAATGAGTTTGGGGTGATCAATGTATACCAATTATACTAACTCAAATCAAGCTCGGGTACTTACAACGATGGGCAATATCAAATTCAAGCAAGCTATCATGTTTCCAATAAGTATCTCAGGGTACTTGCATAACATATGATTAACAAAAGGAATATACTTGCATAATATCAATTCAACAAGGGGAAACTCTTGCATAATATCATTACGAAGGAAGAGTACACTTGCACAATATAAGTTTACAAGGGAAGGACACTTGCCTTGAGAAGGCTTGACTACACACGAGTTGTCTTGAGAGCGACGGGAGAACTACTCGACCTTGACGGCAAGCTTCCTATCTTCACTCGATCCTACAAAATAATAAGAATCCCTCATTACTACGGACTCTTATGACACCAAACAACCCTAACACTATATGCACAAATTGACTACAAGTAACGCTTAGTGTCTTATATTGCGTAAGACACTAAGTTAACACACAATACGATGCACATATACATATAGTAGCACCTTGGAGCATATAACACAAATAGGTATACTCAAATCTCCACAATTCCACTTGCGACACACTACTAAACTAGTCTCGACTCTTGAAGGGCCTACACTTGGTGGTCCCAATTCTCTTAGCCAAAACCTTGGCCTAATACTCTACTGACCTATATCTAAATGCAACACTAGGGCTCACTCATGCCTCACTCATAGGGTCCACAAAACTAAACGCTAAAAGAAAGTGTTCTCACTTGCACATATGGCGACACCTTAGGCAACTCTCGGCTGTTGACACCACTAAAGCTCGAATATTCCTAACCAAAACTGGCCTACTGGATTCTTAAGTCTATAAGCTAACATGTGCACTTGGAATGACACTAGTGAAAGAGATATGTCCTAAGTCCAATCATGTATGAGGATTTAGGAATAACTTTTATGTAATCTGTTTTGATTTCATTGATATTAATAAAAGGCTTGTTTTATTTTTATTGTGGGCTCTATCTATTTAAATGTTTAAATAAGATATACCACAGTTTAGAGTAAAGCTTTTTATGGATTGTGATGAGATCATAATAATGAGACCTAAAAGATGATAACTCTAAACTTAAATAATTCCTGGTCGTAGGATTACTAACTGGTAATTAATAATCCGCAAAGATCGGTACATACTATGCTTGCTTCATTATGAAGGATGTCTGTTCTTATAGAGATTTGTGTGGTGACACTATAGCTAGTATATAGGTGCTTATTATAAAATAAGTTCACTGAACATGACTCACACAGCTGAACAACTGATGGAGTTCACTCACGTGTCAGCAGTTGTTCACATAGTGATAGTTGTACAAGTATCCTTAGATTTGAGGTCATCATAGTCATCTTGTGTACACTGAACTATGCTTTGGTTTAGTTCTTAGTCTCAAGGGACAATTATAAGGGCTCTACTGGGTATAGGAATTTGTACACGAAGATAGTGTATGATCAATAAAGGATCTACCCCTTCCAGTGTAGGAAGAGAATGTTCAATGCTGATCCACTTATGTTAGTTCAGGAATCTCTGGCCAGAGTGAATAAAATTAGAAAGGAGTTTCTAATTTACATTAAATAGAACTAAGCATAGTGAATGGGAAAGCAAGTGATTAAATAAGATAGGCTTGACACAAGTTCCATGCCTTATATTTAATCGTGACATTGCAGGGTAGAAGGAATCAATTGTACGGTAACTACTCACTGAATAGGTTCTTGGTATTCTAAGCAGTGAATTCGTATTATCCAGATAGTCGCGATATGCTGAGAAGTATCCCTCACGATGTAGAATAAATATGATTAATTAATTAATCATATTTAATGAATTAGAGAATTTATATAAATAATGATGTTAGGTAACACACACTGTAGAAGGGGTGAATACAGTGTATAGCACAATCAAATCGAACTTTAATAACTCAAGTAACAGAAAACAAACTTTATTCAAAACAATAAACTATGTTACAGTATGGAATTGTCCTCTCTCAGTGATGAACAAATATCACGAGAGCTGCTAGGGTTACAATGAATAATCTTCTCGATTATGATAACACTTATAGTGTAAACCCTATGTCTGTGTTTATATACTACACAGTTACAAGATAATCGCTAATTGATATGGAATATAATTATGCTTCCTAAAATATATCAAATAGATATCTTTTCTTCCAAGTATTCTATTCTTCATAGAATTCCTTCTTCATGCATATCTCTTTTTATGTTTGTCTCGATCTTCTCTTCCTGTAAATCAGTTGCCTTCCTTATTATCTGAACGTTTCCTTCAAGTCCTGATATTATCTTCTGATAAATATATCATGAACCTTAAGTACTGACGACTTAAGTTCTGACTTCAGTATAAGTGCTGATTTCAGTTAAGTACTGATTTATCCTGTTTAAGTAAGATCTGAAAACTAAACATAAATCACATTAGTCATGACATTATCAAATATATCTAACAATCTCCCCCAACTTATAAATTAGCATAATATACAAGTTAACAGATATTTGATGATGTCAAAAAAATTAAGTACAAATGCATGAGAATTTGACTAGATAACTACAACTTACAGTCCTTAAAGCTTTACCAACTTTAACTTTTGATAACAACTTCAGTCTGTATTCATATCAGAATTTGAGCAGTTGTAGATCTTGACTTGGATTCATCTTCTGATCTCTCTGATGTCAGGAGTTGTTCTGAGATAGTTCTTTAACAAACATCTCTCAGCATATATGAGTTCATCAATCATCCTCCTTTTAGCTTCTTCAAGTTCTGCAGAATCTTCACCAGTTTGAAAGATTGCAGCCCTGAGATCATTAATTTTAGCTTTCTTTATATCCTGATCCAGTCTGATTAAATACGCCTTGTCAGACTCAAGATTGAAATCCACAGCCCTGTAACCCAGAAAGGTAGTTATAATCTTAGCAGAGTTAGGCTTCATCTCAACAATATCACCCTTGTGATCTCTGTACTTTGGAAGATATGTGTTGTCAGACTTAACAGAATAAAGCCTTTTCTGTCTCTGAATCTGATTCTTCAAATAGTTTGCAGCACTTTCTGTTATTTTGTCATTCACTTGAATTAAGAATAATACATGTTCCAATTCTTCATAATACTTCAGTGGAGTGGCATTTTCCCTTATATGATAAACCCTACCATCTGTCATGAAGTACAACAAGATGTGTTCTTTCAAGTAGTATGGTAAACCATCTGTACAGATTCTAGTTGATTCAATCTTTCAGGAGTTGCTCCAATACCTGGTTCACTTAAGGAAGTTGGATCATTGGTTGTGTTCTGTATTCTTCTTTCATCAGCACTTCCCAATCCAGTTTTATCTCTTGCTTCCTTTCCAGTAACCACTCTTGCTTCAAAACCACTTGCAGCAGTCTTTAAAGGTTGAGTCTATTTGGCTTTGGTGAATCCTGGTAGGAGTATCTTTGAAGGTTTAACATGAGCAATGTCAGAGGTTTCCTTTGATTTAACTTCTGATATCAAGTTAACTTGAGCTATGTCAGAGGTTACTTGCTTCTTTGAGATATCAGAACTAACTCTATCTTTACTCTGAATAACTTGAGCCATGTCAGAGGTTGTCTTAGAAATTTTTCTTGAAGTCAGAGCAAGATCAGCATCTTCAATAGTAATTTCTTCATCCACAGGAGGCACAGAAACCTTGATAGGTTCACCAATTTTCTCTTTGCCCTTAGACCTTGGATCTATCTGCAATTGTGATTTAGCCTTGGTTGCTTCAGGATTTGTTCTTTCTTTTATCACAATGCCTTTGACTTTTGGAAGTTTCTTTTTACCAACAGAAGCTTCAGATTTAGATTTGACTTTTTCTGACTTAAGTCTAGCTTCTTCTTCTATCAGACTTTCCAAGTCCATTCCTGGATTCTCCTTTAGAAATAACTGTCTTGATAATTCTTCATCAAGATCTAAAAGTTCATTAGAACTTATCCTTTTACTAGTAGCAGAAGTAATTCTTTTTCCAGCATCAGAACTTGTCCTCTGACTTGTAATTTCAGCTCTTCTTGATGAGAAACTTCTACCTTGACCATGACCTCCACCCATTCCAGAGTTTCCCAGGTCATCTTTTTCATCATCCTTCCCCTTCAGTGTCTGATCAGTTTTGCATTTGGACTTAATTACTTTCTCCCCCTTTTTGGCATCAGCAGGGAAGAGAAGAGAGACAAGCAATTCCACTGAGTCTTGGATTTCATCGAGTTGAGATTGCTGAGAAACTTGATTTTTCAAAATATCATCAATCTGAGACTGTTGCTTCTCTTGGGTCTTCTCAATGTAAGCAACTCTGTCAAAGGTAGGTTTAAAGAAACTTTTCTTTTCAAGTTTCTTAACTGTTTCTTGCTTGAGCAATTCTTCCTGAATTTTATGTAAGTCTGCATGAGTTTTTGAATGAAGACCTTGAAGATGTCTAGTACTCAATGCAGTGACTCGAAGCTGTGTCTTGAAATCATCATTAATTAACATTTCATCAGCTTTTGCCAAGTGCTCAGCAAGAATCTTTTCAGATGGAATGAAGGTAACTGAGTTCCATTCCTTAGTCCATTCTTGTCCTCGAGGAGTTTCACTCCAAGGTACTGGTGCTTCTCCTCGTACAAACTTCTTGACTAGTTCAGATTTAGAAACAATTTGTGGAGGTGCATGTCCTGAAGGACCAGCTTCATCAGCATCTGTATTTGGAGCAGCATCACCAGTATCATTAGCATTTGCAGCATCAGTACTTACAGAATCAGCATCTTCTGATAAAACAACAGTATGAGAAGCAATCGAGGCTTCATCATCATCCTCTAAGTGCTGATCTGTTTCCAAGTTCTGATCAACAGCCATATCCTGATGCTCGCCTATATTCTGATCATCAACATCTAGATGCAGAGAAGGTGTAGTAGACAATTCTGAAGTTTGAGTAGCATCAGTAACAGGTGTTGTTGATGGATTAATAGTTGTTGGAGCTTCTAACTAGAGAACCTCAGGCACAACCAGGTTTTGAATATCAATTTCAGCACTTGTGCCTGGGTCTGCAGGAGATACAGTTTCATGTACAGGAGACACAGATGGTGTGTTTGCCTTGTCTGTAGTAGCTTCCTGAGGTGGGGATAATGAAGAAGGAGATGTAGTAGCTTCAGCAAATTCTGGTTCTTTTGAGATCAGAGATTCCTGATCTCCTTCCTGAGTTGCTGCTTCCTCATCATCTGAAGCTGGCCTTTTAGCTCTCTGTTTCTTATATCTCTTTGAAGGTGGGGATTCCTTGGGAGGTTCAGCAGAGGTCATTCTTTTAAGCCTTTTGAGAAGCTTAGATCCCCCAATTTCAGAATCCTTCTGAGAAGGAACCGTCTCAGCCTCTATAACAATAGGATCTGATGCAGAAACCTGTTCCTCACTATCAGACTCATCTCTCAGAACAATCCTCCTTCTCTTCTGTGGTGTCTGAGGAACAGTCTTTGTCTTCTTGGGCTTGAAAGATGAAGACTTCACAGTAGGTGCTGAGCATGAAGGTTGAGCTGTCTGTGAAGGTGTGAGATATGTTTTGAGATATGTTCTGAGAGAGGGTTGAGGTATAGATGTATGAGTGGTATGTTCTGATGGTTGCTGTGGTGTTTGGGATGTGGTGGTGGGTTGGACATCAGGATAAACAGATCTATAGGTTTGAGGATCAGCATTTACCAAGATCTGTTTTACAGACTGAGGAATCTGTAAAGGTCTAACCACCGTTTTCTTAAGATCAGCATTTACCAATACATTAAAAGCTCGTTTTACAATTTTGAAAGGTGGATATAAGTCAGTGGTAGGTTGGGGTTCATTAGTACAACATAAATTATATATAAGCTGACAGAATCTAGCAAAGTAGACAACATTCCTATCCTCTGTCATCCTATCCCCTATAAAACCTATCACAACACTTGCAAAATCAAAATGAGTTTGGTTAATAATAGCATACCCGATGTGCTGACTCATTATAGGAATGGCATCAAAGTTAGAACACTTATTCCTGAAGGCTTTAGTGATGCAGTCGAAGAAGAAGCTCCATTCTTTTCTGATGTGTGCTCGTTTCAACTGTCCAAGCCTGGCCAAACTCTTCTCATACCCCAAATTGGCCATGAGCTGCTGTAGAGCTGGTTCCTCTGGTGTTGAGAAAATGCAGCCTTCTGGTAAATGTAAAGCCTTACAAACTGTTCCAGGAGTTACCACATGTTCAGAATCATCCACTTCAAAAACAATGTCGGGAGAACCATTAGTACCACCATTATCAAAATGCCCAGTCCGCCAAAATGTCAGAACTTGTTGGCTTGAAAAGACTGACGGCTGGGTCAATGCATACCCAATTTCACTGTGTGCAAGAAGATCTTGCACAAAATGCAACTCAGACGGAGCTTCATCATGATTGAGAATTGCAGCATAGTTATTTGGAACGAACTTAGCTCCATCAATGATCAAATCCTTAGGTGCCATGAGAAAAAATGAAAATTAAGATTGCCTGTTAGGTGTTTGATAAAATCTCTATATGAAAAACCAACGTCAGAAGATGAGAGAGAGTAAAAGCAAAGAAAGAGAGTTAAAGTGTAAAAGTAAATAAAAGATTGTATAATCTTCTCTCTCTTTGACTTATACTTGGTAAAAAAAAATATAACCGTTGGACACTTGTCAGACATGCAGCAATAATGAATAGTTAACGGGCACGGGAAAACAGTAATCATTACTTATCACATGCAGTTTTTCAAGGAAAAACCGTTCCACTTACCCAGTAATCCCATTAATTGAGGTAAGTCAGTTTTAATTCAAAATTTAAATTGTTTCCACTTATTCAGTTATTTTCATTGCAAAACCAATATTCTGTAAAAATTTCGAGTGTGAGAATGACCAAAATAAAGCAAGTAAACAAGTACTGATATTTTAAAATCAGAACTTAATTTAAATCAATAATTAAAATGGTCAGCAGAATATGGACATATCAGGATTTGACAGTGCAGTAAAATTGCAAACATCTCAGAGACAAAATCTTGCAAAAATAAGAAATTCCATTAATATATTAAGAGAATACATTCATGAAATTGAAATTACATCAGAGTATTACAAGACTGTCCTAAGCTTCTAAACCTAACATCAACAGCTTTTGTCCTTGGCTAAGAAGCCGGACAAAGCTGACGATGAAGAAAAACAGGAAGAAGAAAAATAAATTATTTCTTCTTCCGACTCTCTACAAAAAGAATAGCGAGTCGAATGATTCGCTCTTGTTGGCGGAGAGCTTCCAGCCTTTCTTCTTCCAATCGCTCCAGATGGCGATGGTAGTCCATGTAAAGGAACATGAGGTGTGTGAGAACCTCCTGGGGAACCGAGTCCCAAATCTCATCAGGAGTGATAGTTACGTGCCATTCCTGCTTCCAGTCCTCACAGCTCAGCTCCATGTTGAAGGTCTCATAGTTCAAAAACATATTGTAGTTGACCATTTTGTGTTTGTATGAAGGAAAGGAGAGTGAGTGTGTGAGAAAAGAAATGATATGTAGGCTGATTTGTGGTGTTGGTTTATATAGGCAAGAGAATGCCAGGAGACACAAGGAAATTTAATGCTGACAGGTAGAAATAATTCTACCTCGTCTCCCTAGACTTGGAAGAAGAAAAACAGTCATTGGAAATGTAAAACAGGGTTTAATGCGCACAAGAAACAAGTAAAAATTACTGTGCATGTACGTGTTCCACTAACCCTAATTGTATTGACTGTTAATATCTCACCCATACATATTCTGATTTAAACAAAGACTGTTTCAGATTTTAACCACAAATTAGTCAAATAGAGGATCATAATTTAATATCAGCACTTAGACTTATATCAGAACTTAACAGTCATCAGAACATGATTTCTTAACTCGAAAAATGAATGCCTATCTCTGTGATTCTTCATACAAATTCTGATTTCGGTTCTTCAGAACTTAATCATTAGAACTTTTATTAGAACCTGTCCTCAGAATTTATGCAATCTGACCCATAAACTGTTCATCTAAAACAACATTGAACGCCACAGTAATTTTCATCATTCATATGGAGTGTAAGTGTGTGCATTAAGCAAAATATCAGACAAAGAGTAAGGTCTGATTCACTTCAGTACATCTTAGAAATAAGGCATAACTAAGAACTTTACTAAAAATCTGTCATTATTCTGAAGTGTACTTTTGAATGAGTGCATGCATGAGTCCACCTCAACTGTTTTGTGCTTATTTTATGCATCTTTTGAAATTCCATTGTACAGTGGCTTCTCAGTGTAAGTGAGTCACGACTGCTTATCAGAATTTATGCCTTTATCAGAGTATTTCTCCAGTAATCATAGAGTGTGAAAAGTCAGCAAGAAAAATAATTATTTGCTTTTCTGATGCATATTACTTAATACCAGCAATGCACTTGGGTCGTCCCTTCCACATTTTTAGTCTAGATCTCAAAGGAGTACCTGATTTTTATTCGCTTTTCTTTTACTTTTTCTTTTGATGAGTGAGGTTTATCAGCACTTAGTACATCCATCAGATTTACTAACATCAGAACTTAACAGATGAGAAGCATTATTCTAGTTTTTGACTTAGTAATAAGATAGACAAAGTAAACGTGACTAAGCTCAATATCAGAATTTGCTTGTGTCAATAGATGTCCACATAAATAATTACTTCTAACATGGGATCTCTAGTATGTTAAAGACTACTAGGTCAACATCTAGCACAGTTATCCTCATAGGATTGAATAGTCACATAAACAGTCATATCACTATCAGAGTTTAGAAATTCATATCAGACAACAATCAGTACTTAAGCAATTTTCAATTAAGCACAGAATACACAAAGAGAGTAATTTCGGTAAATACTGATCATAAAGTCTAATGCATCAGAACAAAACTAAGCAGATTTAGAGAAAGAACCTGACACCATTCCAAGTTCATTTACCAATCTTGTAAAAGTAGCTTCACACAGTGGTTTTGTGAAGATATCTGCTAGTTGTTGATCTGTTGGAGCAAAGTGCAATTCTACTGTACCTTCATCCACATGTTCCCTTATGAAGTGGTACCTAATGCTGATGTGCTTTGTCATTGAGTGTTGAACTGGATTACCTGTCAGGGCAATAACACTTTGATTATCACAGTAAATAGGGATTTTAAAATATGTTAACCCATAATCCAGTAACTGATTCTTCATCCAAAGAATCTGTGCACAACAGCTTCCTGCAACAATGTATTCTGCTTCTGTAGTTGATGCGGAGATTGACTTTTATTTTTTGCTAAACCAAGAAACCAATCTGCCTCCAAGAAATTGGCAGCTTCCAATTGTACTTTTCCTGTCAATTTTGCAACCTGCAAAATCTGCATCTGAGTAACCTATTAGTTTAAAATCTGATTATCTGGAATACCACAATCCCAGATCAGATGTTCCCTTAAGATATTTGAAAATTCTTTTCACAGCTGTTAAGTGAGGTTCTCTTGGATCTGCTTGAAATCGTGCACAAAGACAGGTAGCATACATGATATCAGGTCTACTAGCAGTGAGATAGAGTAGAGAGCCAATCGTACCTCTGTAATCAGTAATATCTACTGATTTACCAGTATCCTTATCCAATTTTGTTGCAGTGGCCATGGGAGTGGATGCACTTGAACAATCTTGCATTCCAAATTTCTTCAACAAATTTCTGGTGTACTTGGTTTGACAAATAAAAGTTCCTTATGCATTCTGCTTGACTTGAAGGCCCATAAAATAGCTAAGTTCCCCCATCATACTCATTTGATATCTTGACTGCATCAGTTTGGCAAACTTCTTGTAAAGTCTGTCATTTGTAGAACCAAAGATGATATCATCAACATATATCTGAACCAGAAGTAAGTCCTTTCCATGGTTGAGGTAGAACAGTATTTTGTCTATTGTTCCTCTGTTAAATCCACTTTCCAGAAGAAACTGAGCTAAAGTCTCATACCATGCTCTTGGAACTTGCTTAAGGCCATAAAGTGCTTTATCAAGCCCGTAGACATGATTAGGATATTTGGAATCTACAAACCCCGGAGGTTGTTCAACATATACTTCCTCCTCCAATTCTCCATTGAGAAAAGCACTTTTCACATCCATTTGAAAGACAGTAAACTTTTTGTGAGCAGCATAAGCCAAAAATATCCTTATGGCTTCCAATCTAGCAACTAGTGCAAATGTTTCATCATAGTCAATTCCCTCCTATTTAGAATATCCTTTTGTAACCAACCTTGCCTTATTCCTTGTAATTATGCCATCACTATCAGTTTTGTTTCTGAATACCCACTTTGTACCAACAACAGATCTGTTCTTTGGTCTTGGCACTAGGGTTCAGACTTTGTTTCTTTCAAATTCATTTAACTCTTCTTGCATTGCTTGCACCCAATCAGCATCTTGAAGAGCTTCTTCCACTTTCTTTGGTTCAGTCTGAGAAAGAAAAAAATTGTAAAGACATTCACTTGAAGTAGCTGTTCTAGTTCTGACACCTGCATCAGGATTTCCAATAATTAAGTCAGGTGTATGTGATTTAGTCCACTTCCTTGCAGATGGAAGGTTTTCTCTACAACTGGATGCTCCCCCATGATTCATGCTATCTTCATCAACATTTTCTGATGCTCCCCCTGAAACTATGCTCTCTGAGTTGGATCCTTCAGAATTTAAGTTTTCAAAACTATCAGAACTTGGCTTATCAGAACTTGACAAATCATAACTTGAAGAGCCAGATGTATGTTCTGATGCTTCTTGAGATGTGGTTGTATCTTGAGTATGCTCCCCCTACATAGGTGCATCTTCCTTTGGCGTAGTCACCACAGTTTCAAAAACATTAGAGTTTAATCCATCAGAGTTTGCAGTATCAGGATTTAGACTGTCAGGATTTTCAGTATCAGAATTTAAGTCTTCATTTTCAAATCTCAGCTGATCATGATCAATAAAATCTTCAAGTCTAGTAATCTTCTTATCATCAAAAGAGACATTGATAGATTCCATGCCCACTCTTGTTCTCAAGTTATAGACTCTGAAGGCTTTTGTGGAAAGTGGATATCCAACAAAGATTCCTTCATCAGCTTTTAGATCAAATTTGGATAGCTGTTCAGGATGAGTCTTAAGAACAAAACACTTGCATCCAAATACGTGAAAATACTTCAGATTTGGCTTCTTTTTCTTCACCATCTCATATGGTGTCTTTCCTTGCTTGTTAATTAGTGTGGCATTTTGAGTAAAACAAGCAGTCTGCACAGCTTCAGCCCAGAAATAGGTTTGAAGCTTTGCTTCATCAAGTATTGTACGTGCAGCTTCAATGAGAGTTCTATTCTTTCTTTTAGCAACCCCATTTTGCTGTGGAGTTCCAGGAGTAGAGAATTCCTGCTTGATTCCATGGTTTTTGCAGAACTCTTCCATTATCAAATTCTTGAACTCAGTACCATTATCACTTCTTATTATTTTCACAGAATCTTTGACCAATTTATCCAGTTGCCTGACATGATCAATCAAGATAGATGCAGTTTCACTTTTTGTGTGCAAGAAATACACCCATGTGTATCTGGTGAACTCATCCACTATGACCATAGCATATTTCTTCTTTGCAATAGACATGGCATTTACTGGATCAAATAGATCAACATGTAGAAGGTGATAAGGCTCAAGAATTGATGATTCAGTCTTGCTCTTGAATGAGGATTTCCTTTGTTTAGCCTTCTGACAAGAATCACAAAGGCCATCAGGAGCAAATACTGACTTTGGTAGTCCTCTCACAAGATCTTTCTTGACTAGTTCATTTATATTGTTGAAATTTAAATGAGAGAGTTTCTTGTGCCAATTCCAGCTTTCTTCAATTGATGCTCTACTCATCAGACAGATTGCAGAACCATCAGTACTTGTTGAAAGCTTGGCTTCATAAATGTTACCACGCCTGTATCCTTTCAGAACAACTTTACCTATAGATTTACTTACAACTTCATAGTGTTCTTCAAAGAAATCCACATGATAACCTCTGTCACAGATTTGACTGACACTCAGCAGATTGTGTTTAAGTCCTGAGACCAGAGCTACTTCTTTAATGATGACATTCCCAAGATTGATATTGCCATATCCCAATGTTTTTCCAATGTTGCCATCTCCATAAAAAACACTTGGGTCAACCTTCTCCACAAAGTCTGATAGCAGGGCTTTATTTCCAGTCATATGTCCTGAACATCCACTGTCCAGAACTAGGATGTTTTTCATGTTGCCCTGCAATCACAAAGACCACTAATGATTAGTTTTAAGGACCCAGATTTGCTTGGATCCTTTGGCCTTATTAAGTTTGTTAACATTTACAGCGGATTTAGCATCAGAGTTTATGTTAACATTTTTCTTATCAGAATTTACACTATCAGACTTTGAATCAGAACTTATACTAGAAGGAACAATGCTAACTTTCTTTAAAGAAGGTTTTATTTGATAATAATCATAGTACAGACTATGATATTCCTTACAAGTATAAATGGAATGCCATAAACTACCACAATGAAAACAAGGATTTTGTGGCTTATATCTAACAGACTGACTCTTAACTCCTGACTTTGAAGGTAAGGAGTTTATGTTCTTATTCTTCCTGCAAAAAGAAGCCAGATGGTTAGAACTTCCACAGTTATGACATGTTTTTCTAGGAGCATCAGGAACAGGCTTATAATCATTGCTTTTATTCACACCTTCCTTTCCATTCCTATTTTTCCTAGGTGATTTTACCTTGTTCGCATTCTTAACATCTTTCAGCTTATGCTTAAGCTGCTTCTTTGTCTTTAAGCCTGCGTTTACTTCAGTTGTCTTTTCCTGTTTTAGTTTGTCAGAAGTTAATTCCTTTTTAACTTCTGATTTCTCAGTATCAGACTTTACAGCTACAAACTTAACAGGTTTTAACTTTGGCTTTTGTTTAACAGCTATAGGCTTAATATCTACAGTTCCTTTATCATTCTTATCCTCTCTATAACCTAAGCCCTCTTTCCAGTTTTCACTACTTAACAAATTCTGAGTTGTTCTGCCAGAGTTAGTCCAAGTCCTGATAATCTCTCTTTCCTTTTCTAACTCAGCTTTTATAGATTCATTCATTTTAAGCACTTCATCTCTAACATAGAAAGCATCATCTCTATCTTTCTGAGTTTGATGGAACATGATTAACTCTTTTTCTAAATAATCATTCCTCTTTTTGCAAACAAGATTTTCAGAAGTTAATCTTTCACATGTTAAAGTTTGATCTCTATAGCTAATGAACATGGTTTTAAGATATCTTCTCAACTCATTAATATCATCAGTATGAAAGGCATAAGTAGTTTGAGGTACCTTTAACTCAGCAGCTTCAGAACTGCTTTCAACACTTGCCATATCAGCATTTTCCATCAAGGCATACTTTTCCTCACTTTCAGAATCTGAGGTATCTGTCCAGCTTTTGTTCTTTGTGACAAGAGCCTTGCCTTTGTCACTCTTCACTTTCTTGCAATCAGGAGATATGTGTCCTTTCTCACCACAGTTGTAGCATTTGACATTTGTATAATCTCCTCTGTCAGACTTTCCTCCTTTGCCCTTAGATTTTCTGAAATTCTTCTTATCAGAACTTGCACCTTTCCTGGAAAACTTATTTCCCTTCCTAAACTTCCTGTATGCAATCTTTGTGATTCCTTTCACCATAAGAGCACACAACTTCATCATCTCTTCATCAACATCCGTCTCAAGCAAGCTTTCAGATTCTGAGTCATCATCACTTTCAGAACTTGATGACTCAGTATCAGACTTTGTGAAGAGAGCTTTACCATTGCCTTTCCTTGAGGTAGCTGCCTTGGGGGATTCTTCTTCAGCCTTAAGAGCAACTGTCCTTGACTTTCCTCCTTTCCTCTTGCTTCTTTGTTTCATCTCAAGTTCATGAGTCTTGAGCATCCCATAAATTTCATCAAGAGTTGTTTCATCAAGATTATAGTTGTCTCTTATTGTTGTTGCCTTCAAATCCCAGCTTTCAGAAAGAGCCAACAAGAATTTAAGGTTTGAATCTTCAAGATCATACTCCTTATCAACCAGTGACAAATCATTCAAGAGTTTGACAAATCTATCATATAAATCAGCCAATAACTCATTAGCCTTTGAGTCAAAGTGTTCATACTCTTGAGTGAGTATTGTCTTCCTGTTCTTCTTAATCGTATCAGTTCCCTGACATCTTGTTTCCAAGGCATCCCATATCTCCTTTGCAGTCTTGTAGTTTATTACCCTGTTTGACATTACATTATCAATGGCACTATGCAGTAAGTGTCGTACCTTAGCATCCTTAGCAATTGATGCGATATCTTCAGTAGTGTAGTCACTCTTTTCCTTTGGTACTGACTTTGCTGCTTCACCTACAACTGTAACAGCGAGCTTGGTTGGTTTGTGAGGCCCTTCCTTAATTCTATCAAGATATTCTGGATCTGTAGCTTCCAGAAACATGGTCATCCTCACCTTCCATATGGGATATTCAGATGGTCTCAATATGGGAACTCTAATAGTCTCATATCGGCTTTGAATTTGTGTCTTTGGAGGTTCTTCGGTTTTGGTGGGCTTAGTTGGAGTTTCTACTTCGGACATGATTTTTTTTGGATCTTAAACTGTTTGTGTGTTAACAGATAGGCTCTGATACCACTTGTTAGGTCACACACACTGTAGAGGGGGTGAATACAGTGTATAGCACAATCAAATCGAACTTTAATTACTCAAGTAACAGAAAACAAACTTTATTCAAAACAATAAACTATGTTACAGTATGGAACTGTCCTCTCTCAGTGATGAACAAATATCACGAGAGCTGCTAGGGTTACAATGAATAATCTTCTCGATTATGATAACACTTATAGTGTAAACCCTATGTCTGTGTTTATATACTACACAGTTACAAGATAATCGCTAATTGATATGGAATATAATTCTGCTTCCTAAAATATATCAAACAGATATCTTTTCTTCCAAGTATTCTATTCTTCATAGAATTCCTTCTTCATGCATATCTCTTTTTATGTTTGTCTCGATCTTCTCTTCTTGTAAATCAGTTGCCTTCCTTATTATCTGAACATTTCCTTCAAGTCCTGATATTATCTTCTGATAAATATATCATGAACCTTAAGTACTGACGACTTAAGTTCTGACTTCAGTATAAGTGCTGATTTCAGTTAAGTACTGATTTATCGTGTTTAAGTAAGATCTGAAAACTAAACATAAATCACATTAGTCATGACATTATCAAATATATCTAACAAATGATAAAATAGTTTTATTATTATTATTTATTTCTACTACCGGCTTAATATTGAACCTACAGGGTCACACCATAAAAGAGAATGATTTAATGGTGGAGGAATTAATTAATAATGGATGATAATTATTTATTTATGAAATAAATAGTTAATTGGAAAATTTAATAATTGATTAAATGAGATTTAATTGATTATAAATTAATTAAGAAAAAGTTCTTAATATTATTAATTAAGGATTTAATTTTTGAAAAATTAAATCAAGAGAGAGAATTATTTCTAAAGTGTTTAGAAAAAGGATTAATAATTAAAAGGTGTTTTAATTATTAATGAGAATAATAAAGGGCTAATAATAATAATATTTTATGGGAAAATTTTCAGCTGAAAATTTTGCCTATAAATATACTATTATAGACCCTATTTTTGCCTCAACCAAAAAGATTTACAAAATCCTAATTCTCTCCATCTCCTCCTCCTTTATTACATCGTTTTCTTGGTGGATACCGGTGGAGTGCTTCACACTTGAGGAGCAGCTGCTAAGGATCTCCGTTCATCATTTTTGGATCGCCATTAAAGACCTCCATCTTTCCATTAACGTAAAGCTTCTTAAGGTAAACATACTGAACTACGAATTAAATATTATTTTTTGCATGGATCCTGCGGAGGGTTTCAGTTTTTTTTAAGATTTAAATTTACGTTTTCGCTGCGTTTATGTGCTAAAAACCCTTCAACTAGGAGCCTTCCTAGATTTTCTTGGGCCTAACCTCAAAGTTGACACAACTTTAAATGGGTGTCCTGAAAACTGCCCTATTTTGGACTAACTTAAACTCATTGGTTCTAACTCTAAACCTCCATGGTTCGACTTGAAACTCTTCCTTAAACTCCCTAGTATCAATACTAATCAAGGCCTGATGAGGGCTTACTCTTAATCCAACTTTTTGACCTCCAAAAGGTACTAAACTCAATTTGTCCCCTGTTGTGGCAGAATCTAAGTTTTGGTGTGTTCACCTCACTAAATGGTTGGGTTTCTCTAATTTATGGCTTCTGGACTCAACTAAAACCCAAGTACTAACTCCCCGTTGTTTGGGCCTAACAATGCCTAAGAAATGCCCATTCAAAATCAACACACAACTCACATGCAAATCTGGAAAAAAAATTCAGGATTCTATCCTAGCCTTTCCACCTTAACTCCCACCTCAAAACCACGAATTAAATCTCAACCAAGGCAAATTTACTACTATAAGACTCTAAACTAAGACCTCAACCAAGAATGGAGATCATTCATGCCCTATAGCACCAACATGCAAACTAAAACTTAACATGCAACTCACAATGATCACAAAAACAAGTTCGACTAAACAATGGGATTATTAGCTCATAAATTCGACTTAAAATACTAAATTATTTTAAGGGATCATGCACACTATCTTTTAACAACTAAGATCAAGCATGATATCAAGGAAACAATTTGTTTTTAGCCCATATAGGTCAAATTTAATCACAAACCAAACATGCATGTATCTTTTCGAAAAGAGAGCATATATAGCTTGATCATTCTTGAAAATAATGCCCTATCTCTAACATGCAAAGTAAAACATGGAATTACAACTAGAGATCAGTAGTATGCAAATATTTTAAAGGAGTTTTAATCAAGGAAATACTTAGTTTATGCACATAAAAATTATATCTCAAGGAGAACTCTTTAATCCATATGAATTAAGAGTTTCTCCTTGGAGATTACATTAAAACAAGGCATGCAAGCATTAAACTTCATCTCCTAAGCATGGAACTTCTTGGAAAGTGTATTATATATTAATGGGTAGTGAAATTACACTAGAATGGCAAGGATTTGTTGAAGAAAAATTGAAGGGGATGGGGGAAGAGGGCTTCGGCCGAATGGAGAAGAAGAGGGGGGAAATGAGAGAAAATTTTGAGAGTGCAAATGGTGAGGTTGAGTGGAGTGTAGTTTTGGATTAACTCTCCTCTTTTTATCATCATGCACCAAGTAATGAGTGGAGTTTAGAATTTACAAGAGTGCCCTTCTCCCAAAGCTAAGCAAAATTACATGCAAGGTTAGTTTGGTCTTTTCGTGGATAAAAGAGAGTTAGTGGGGGTATGAATTGTCTTTTTAGCCCTTCAAGTTGAATTGGTGGGTATTTGCATGCAAGGGTATTCATGTAAATTTCTAATTACTAAACAAATATTTTCAAAGATTTACTTTTATAAAATAAAATAAAATTTCAAAAATTATAAAAGATGTGTCATAAAATAGCTTGGATTTTTAGAAATTTTATGAAATAATTTTAAAAGATAATTTTCCCATGGTAAAGAATATTTTCTATAAATCAAGAATAAGAGCAATTAATAAAACTCTCGCTTTAAAAAATTCTTATTTTCAATAAAGCAATTTATAATGCAGCAAATTCCATTCACACAAATGTACAATCAATAAATATATTTATAATCGACTCTAATATTATACAAAGTTCGCAAATAATATTACACAAAATGCCGGTCGTAACAGTAACTGTGTGGTATATAAACACAGCATAGGGTTTATACTAGATGTGTTATCATTATCTAGAATATTATTCATTATAATCCTAGCAGCTCTCGTGATATTTGTTCATCACTGAGAGAGAACGGTTCCATTGCAATACTGTTTTATTAATAAGATTATTCTGTGTTACATACTTGTGTTCTTAATTCGATTTGATTGTACTATACACTGTATTCAACCCCCTTCAACAGTGTGTGTGACCTAACAAGTGGTATCAAGGCCAATCTGTTAACACATATACAGTAAAGATCCAAAACAATCATGTCTGAAGAAGAACAAACTCCAACCAAGCCCACCAAAGCTGAAGAAACTCCAAAGACTCAAATCCATAGTCGATATGAGACTATTAGGGTTCTCATACTGAGACCTTCTGAGTATTCCATATGGAAAGTGAGGATGACTATGTTTCCGGAAGCTATAGATCCAGAATACCTTGACAGAAATAATGAAGGACCACATAAGCCAACCAAGCTCTCTATTGTAGTTGCAGATCAGCCATCAATGACTATACCAAAGGAGAAAATGAATATACTGCTGAAGATATCTCATCTATTGCCAAGGATGCAAAGGTAAGGCATTTGCTGCATAGTGCCATTGATAATGTCATGTCAAACAGGGTAATTAAATGCAAGACTACAAAGGAGATATGGGATGCCTTGGAGACAAGATGCTAGGGAACTGATGCAATTAAGAAGAATAGGAGGACTATAATCACTCAAGAGTATGAGCACTTTGACTCAAAACCTGATGAGTCATTTACTGGTTTATATGACAGATTTGTCAAACTCTTGAATGATCTGTCACTGGTGGATAAGGAATATGATCTTGAAGATACTAATCTTAAATTCCTTTTAGCTCTTCCTTGAAGTTGAGATTTGAAGGCAACTACTATAAGAGACAACTATGATCTTGATGAAACTACTCTTGATGAAATTTATGGTATGCTCAAAACTCATGAACTTGAGATGGATCAAAGAAGCAAGAGACATGGGAGAAAGTCAAGGTCAGTTGCTCTTAAGGCAGAGGAGGAATCCCCCAAAGTGGTTGCCTTAAAGAAAGGCAAAGGAAAGGCTCTCATCATAAAGTCTCATTCAGATTCATCAAGTTCTGATGATGATGATGAGTATTCAGAAACTGAAAGTCTATCTGAGATGGATGCTGTTGAAGAGATGATGAAATTGTATGCTCTTATGGTGAAGGGTATCACAAAGATAGCCTACAGGAAATTCAGAAGGGGAAATAAGTTTTCCAGGAAAAGTGGAAGTTCTGATAAGAAAGGATTCAGAAAATCTGAAGACAAAGCAGGAAAGTCTGACATAGGAGATTACTCAAATGTTAAATGCTATAATTGTGGTGAGAAAGGCTACATATCTCCTGATTGCAAGAAAGGAAAAGGTGACAAAGGCAAGACACTTGTCACAAAGAAGAAAAGCTGGACAGACACTTCAGATTCTGAAAATGAGGTGAATTATGCCTTGATGGCAAATGCTCATAGCAGTTTAGAAGCTGCTGAGTTAAAGGTACCTCAAACAACTTATGCTTTTCATACTGATGGTATTACGGACTTGAGATCTTATCTTAAAACCATATTCATTAGCTATAGAGATCAAACTTTAACATGTTATAGGTTAACTTCTAAAAATCTGGCTTTTAAGAAAAGGAATGACTATTTAGAAAATGAGTTAGTTATGTTCCATCAAACTCAGAAAGAAAGAGATGATACTTTTTATGTTAGAGATGAAGTGTTAAAATTGAATCAATCTCTAAAAACTGAGTTAGAAAAGGAAAGAGAGATTATCAGAACTTGGACTAATCTGGCAGAACAACTCAGAATTTGCTAAGTAGTGGAAATTGGAAAGAGGGTGTTAGGTCCCAATATGTTTGTAGAAGGGGGGTTGAATACAAACTATACCGTTTAATCGAATAAAATACGGAATAAAAATTGAAACAAAATTCAAGTTAAATAAAACTTTTATTAAACTTGAAATGTGTTACAACAACGGTATCTGTTACAAGGAATTAATCTAAAATTAATTATCACAAATTTAGAATAAATTCGACATGAACTTTTTCTATTTTTGCAATAATTAGAATCAAATGCTAAAAGTGATTTGAGATTAAGTTCTAGGGATTTTGATCCGCTAGATAGTTACACAAGAACAACAAAAGAATTTCTAGTGGATTGGATTTAACAATAACTGCTAGAAATAAATGCTCTGAGAATTTTACAATAATTTCTCTGCTTCTGTTTGTTTTGTATTCTTCAGTGGTTGGCTGTGTATTCAATTGTATTGACAAAATGATCTGCTTCTGTTTGTTTAAGTAAACAAATCACTCGAAATGAATCAGCATGACATTCGGCAAGACAATCCAAAATGAACTAGCAAGACAATCCTTTGAGCTGGTAGAACTTTCGGTAGGACAATTACTTGACTTGAAAAGACTATCGGTAGGACAATAGAATGACTTGGTAGAACTATCCAGAAAGACTTGGTAGGACTTTCGGTATGACAATCCAATTGTCATACCAGTTCAAATCTGTTTTGCTGATTTTCTTTTTGAATATAAATCCAAAATCATTTCTGAAAAATGCATAATATTAATTCAGAATTAACTAACCAATTAATTCAATTAATCAATAAATTAATCTTTGCAGATTTAATTTATTTTCTTAATTAATTTAAATGACTTAAATTAATTAATAGAGAATTAATACTACTCTTGAACAACAACCACTCTTCTGACAATCTTCTGAAAATCACTGAATCCATTTCACCACTTGAATGTTGACACTCGATGTACTGTCTAGTTCATGAATGACTAACTTCTGTGATGTTTCTCCAAGTCTTGATTTTCTTCAGATTAAATTCCTGTAATTAATTGATATTATGACGAGATCTCTATCACTTGGTTAAATCTACAATCTTGATTTATATCACTGAGGCTTGATCAATTACTTGAGCTTCTTCCAGTGAATCTCAAGTCTGTAGATGAACAATGTTTCTTAACCCTTTGACAGATGTTACTTTGTGAGATCTCTCCGACGATAGATCCACTATTTACTTATTACATTCTTATTTGAGTTGAGTTAAATCCTCGAATAAACAAATAGGCTTAAGATATGCCTTTCAATCTCCCCCTATTTGTTTGTTAGACAATAACAACAAATACCTAGAGGATAACTCAACTAACAAATAAGAAAAAGATATAAACAGTAATGCAAAGTAAATAGCAGAAAAGTTCTGGATTATATTTAACATTTTCCAGATTCCAAAAGAAATTTACAAGTCAATACAAGTTAGATGTTCCTCTAGCCTGAACATATAACTACATTAGTCTATCTTGATTCATAAAGCTCTAATCATATTACATTGAGTTTTGAGCTAATTGACTTTAGTTGTCTTCTCTTCTGACTTCACCTTCTTCTAAATCTTGAAGCAACTCCTTGTCAAAGACACGATCCTTTTCTGAAGTGAAGCTTGCTGGTCTGACTGGTTGAACTTCAACTGACTTCAGCTTATTCTTGAACTGATTATACCTTTTAATATTCTTTTCACAATAAGCTTGAATCAAATCAGCAGCTTGAGTCTTCAACATGGATGAGTATCCAGCAGTTCTTAAATGATGTTCCATCCAGACCAGATGCTTAGCTGAGTAGTCTTTAAGAGATTGTGCATCTAGCTGACAGATTTGAAGACAATCAGACTTAAAGAATCTCACCTGATGAGGATTGTTGACCACTTGAGGACTAGCCCTGCTGGCAAAATCTTTAAGCCTTTCTCGAAGAACTTCATTCAATTCTGAGCTTCTTTTTACTTTGTTGAGAAGAACCCAAATCTCTGACAAAGAACGATTCTCAAACAGATGAAGTGACACCTTGAAGGATCCTTCACTCTGATAATATACAAAAATGCTCATCTCATTTAGGGATCTGTCAAAAGCAGCTGTGATCCTTGAGACTTCAGTCTTGATAGCATTCATGTACATGTCATTGTTAGGATTTGAGATTTCCAGCTTGTCAAGAAGATGTAGGAACTACCTATCATTGTTAGTGCTCAGCTGAGGCATATCAAGTACTTTCCTAGCCTCATCCCATTTTTCACCAATCTTCAGTCTTACATCTCTTCTCCCTTCTTTGGCTTTAATGTCATGAAGACGTTGCTTTTCAAGAGTTTCTGTTCGTTCAATGCTTTTTCTCATGTCAATGATCTGGGATACCTTTTTGAGTTCAGCTTCTTTTCTTTTCAAGTCTGATTGCTGTTGCTGAAACTCTTTCTCAAAGATAGGATCCACTGTAGCTTCCTCTTCCCATTCTCCAAAATCACTTTCCTCTTTAGCTTCATATAAACCATCTTTATCTTCCAAGACTGGTTCAGTGGGAATGTCAAAAATATCAAAGTCATCCTGTTCTCCACTGTAGTAGACATCATCAGCCTTTCCTTTGTCTCCAGCAGAGGTATTTTTTTCTTTTCCCTTTCCACTACTCCCTTTCTTCTCCCCCTTAGTTTAGGGATCCTCTACTGACTTTCCTTTAGAACCTCCATGACCTCCATCACCTCCAGACCCTGAGCCTCCACCAGACGGCCCTTCAAAGTAAGTTCTTTGTTCTTCATTAGGGCAGTGAGAATTCTTGATCATGAAATACAAGTGTTTCATCCCTTCATTAAGATGTTCCATGCCCGTTTCTATCTTTAAAAATCTGGAGGAGTCCAGTGAATAATTCATTTCAACCAGGTCTTCAAGAGAAGTCATTCTTGTATGTAGAGAGCAGAAGTTAGAAATGTCATCAGCTGATAAAGTTGGAGTTTCCTGAATGGAATTGAGCTTTGGTATGACAGTGGTCTTGAGATCTGAGATATCATTCCTGATGAGTGCCAGCTGATTATTGACAGAGGTGGAAGAAGAAGACCGTTCAACCACTTGTGCTTTGAATGATTTAGCTTCAGCTTGGCTTTTAGCAAGTTCTTCTTTTAAAGCAGCAATTTGAGCTAACAGGTTTTCAGTGTCTGTGTCTGTGTGTGCTCTCACCTGAATTTCACTCGTGTTTGATTCACTCACCTCACGTGCTTGTGTTTCTCTCAATATAATTGCTCGTGAGGAGTCTTCCTGTTGCTGTACTTCTGTACCTGCAATTAAAATCACCCTAGCCTCTTCAAGAGAGGTCAGTGGTGGTGCAATGGGAATTCGCGAGTCCCGATCCTTAGTCAAACCTATCATTTCATGTGAAATAGATGTCTGAATTGCTTCAGGGATAGATTGACCGAGTTGCCCTCCACTTTCTCCAGATAAATCTACGAGTGGAGAATCCCGTGAGGGAGCCAAAGGTGTTGGATCTGGGAGGGGAGAAAATGACTCTATTAAAGGTGGCTGAGAGTCAGATTTTCCCTCAGAAGCATGTGACTGCTCTTCTGCCGTAACTATGGCAGGCACTGTAACAGACTCTATGTGCACTCCTTGCTCCGTGTCCTGAGTATCATCTACGGGTATGTATGGTTCCATTGTGAGTAATGGAATTGTGCTTGACTCGGTACAAGATGCCATGGCCCTATGGCGAATTTCAATAGATTCATCCTGTTGAGAGGATGTTTCTAGTAACTGTTCAGTGGCCATTTCAAAGTCCATGTCCTGTTGGGAGGACAAGGATGGGCTTTCATATGCCTCAGTAAATGTTCTTCTTTTCTTCGGAGGAGGCAGAGCTGAGGGTTCATTCACATCCACCAATACACTACTTCCTATTAACCTTCTGGGTAACATTTTAGACAGTGGGGGAGAGGTTGAGATAGGTTGTGACTCTGTGTTTGGCTCTATGACCTGGGATTGAAGCTGTGGTTCTACAACTTCATGGTCAGTCCTATCAACCACTGGGGGTCTTTCAATAGAAGTAGGAATGGAGTGAGAGTGAGGAATTACTACCTGTAATGGAAGAGCATCTGATGTTGGAGGAGCCTGGGTGGCTTGAACCACTGGAGGTTGAGCTTGCTGTTCATAACGGGGAAGATTGAAAATAGGTAAGGGAATATAAGTGGCCATGAAAGCAGATACAAGTACTGGAACTTGCATGAATTTGAAAGTTGTGTCTTGGCGGGTGTAAATCTTTTTGCTTACTGGAGGGGGTTCAGTTACTGCGGAGTTAGCAAAAAGGGCTTTGTGCTCAGGTCTGAGAAGATGATCTGCTATAAGCATGAGAAAATGAGCATAGTAACACGAGACCCTACGATTTGTAGAATGATCACGTAAAGCAGTAGTGAGACGTCTCAAGAGAATGGGTAAAAGTAGTTTGCCAAAATTGATCATTTGATTGAAAACAACCGCAAGACCAATATACTACAGAGTGGAAGTGATGTTGTGAAAGTTGGATTTAGTGCAGTTGGCAAGCACTTTAGAAAGAGTATCGAAGAAAATGTCCCATTCAGACACCAAATTGGATTTTGAAAGTTTGGTTAAATTGATCACCCCCTGATAGTGAATAGCATGGAAAAAGTTTGAAATATCATTTTCAGAGGGCAAATTACAGAAATTGTCCATAGGAAAATTTAAAGCTTGATTGACGACTGTTTCATCAACCACATACTGTGTGTTTGCCACGGTGAATGAAAACGATTTAAAATCTAACCACAGTAGAGGTTGTGCAAATCAGTCTTAGCAGATCAACATTTAAAATCACATTTGATTTAATAGCAGAGCTAACAATCGAATGGTCATTTAAAAATCTAATCCATGGCTTAAATTTTTCTACATCACATTTATCTGGATTAAAATAACCAACAAGATTATGCGAAACAATTTGGAAATTGAGAGCCATTTAAAAATAATAATAAGACACACACTTTTAGAATTTTAAGAATAATATTAAGAAAATTCGAATTAATTAAATTAATTTAATAATTCAAATTAAATTAATTATAATCGAAAAATTTAGACAAAAATGTATCTCGTTAAAATTCTTAACTCACAAACGCAGATTTGAAAAGCCAAAAGACACAAAACAGAAATTAAAATAAAAATAAAAAAAATAAAAAAAACTGATTTTGGGGAAAAATGGAATTGAAGTAAAAGAAAAGAAAGAAAAAAAAATGGGTAGCACTTCTGTAAGTATATACTTGTATGTATATATCACAGGAGTGAAGTTTTAGTTTGCTGAGTAAAACCTCGAGCAAGGAAGATATTGGAGGAAGATTTGATCTGGTTCGAATATGAGAGATAGAGAGAGAAGAGAGAAAAAATAACTGAAGACTGTTGAAATTTTTAACAAGAACAAAAACTGATTGAATGACTTAACAAAACAACAAAAAAAACTTATAAGTAGACAACCGGTATGACAATTCGGGATAGTCTTACCGATTGTCATACCGATAGTCATACAAGGCAATTTTGAAAAAACAAAAAACAAAACAAATAATAATAATATATAACTGGTATGACAATCTGATAGTCATACCGATTGTCATACCAGTACAAAATAAAACATAATATATCTGATATTAATTTTATTACTGGCATGACAATCAATAGTCATACCGATTGTCTTGCCAGTTATAAAATTAAACTGATTTAAAAATAAACAGTATTAGTACTAGAATAACTTTCTGCAAGACAATTTCAATTGTCTTGCCGATAGTCATTCTAGTTATAAAATAAATTAAGTATTTAAATATCCTGAATAATTAACATAAAAACTGTTAAAAATACACACAAAAAATACAGAATATAGAAAATATTACAATTACAGAAAACTGAAATGAATATGGCAGAAAATATTTACATGATTAAAATAATTAAAATATTTCAGAGATAATAATATTTTCAGTCCAAAAATAGATTTCTTTTGAATTTTAACAAATAAAATTCATAGAAAAATATTTTTAGAGAAAATAAAATATTCTGAGACATTAAAATTAACAAGTTGAGTAAATAAATAAGATAAGATAATAAAAATTACATAGAAATAAGCAGGAAATTTTGGAAAATGATAAAATAAATTTGCAAATGAATTTTTCATTTATGAAAAATTCATTTGTAAATTCACTCAAGAACAGATTTCAGATATTCACAAGTTTAATCACTAAAGCTATTCAACATACCCAATTTACCAACTAATTTGGTAAATGTGGATTCATCAAGGGGTTTAGTGAAAATATCTGCTATTTGTTCTTCTGTTGGAACCAAAAATAGTTCAACAATACCATTCATGACGTGCTCTCTAATAAAATGATACCTGATGTCGATGTGCTTTGTCCTCGAGTGCTGTACAAGGTTGTTGGTGATGGCTATTGCACTTGTATTGTCGTATAAAATAGGAATTTTGTTCAATACAGAGCCAAAGTCTCGTAGCTGGTTCCTAATCCACAAGATCTGAGCACAGCAGCTTCCAGCAGTAATATATTCAGCCTCGGCCGTTGAGTTGGAAACTGTTTGCTGTTTCTTGCTGTACCATGAGACTAGCCTGCTACCTAGGAATTGACAACTCCCTGAGGTGCTTTTCCTATCAACAACACTTCCTGCGTAATCTGAATCTGTATATCCAACAAGGTTAAAACCAGATTCTTTAGGGTACCAAATACCTAGATTTGGTGTTCCCTTAAGATATCTTAAGATTCGTTTAACAGCAACGAGATGAATATCTCTAGGATCCGCTTGGAACCTTGCACATAAGCATGTAGCATACATAATATCTGGTCTACTTGCAGTAAGATAGAGTAATGAGCCAATCATACCTCTGTAGCTTGTGACATCTACCTTAATGGAGTTTTCACATGGTCCAAGCTTGACAGCTGTATTTGACGGAGTCCTTGCTGATGCAGAATCCTCTAGATTGTACTTTCTGAGGAGTTCTTTGAGATACTTGGATTGACAAATAAAAGTTCCATCTAACCTTTGATTTACTTGTAATCCAAGAAAGAACTTCAGCTCTCCCATCATGCTCATTTCAAATTTGTTGTGCATTAACTTAGCAAATCTCTTGCAGAGATTATCATTAGTAGACCCAAATATTATATCATCCATATAGACTTGGACTAATATAGTATCATTCTTATGCTTTTTAGAAAAGAGAGTTTTGTCTATGACACCTCTAATAAAGCTATTTTCAAGAAGAAATTCAGAGAGAGTGTCATACCATTTTCTCGGAGACTGTTTGAGTCCATAGATAGCCTTGAAAAGAAAGAAGACAAAATCCAAATGATCTGGATCTTCAAAACCAGGAGGTTGCTCTACATATACCTCTTCATCCAGCTTTCCATTCAGAAAGGCGCTCTTGACATCCATTTGATAAACTTTAAAGTTAGAGAATGCTGCAAATGCCAAAAATATCCTGATGGCCTCTAGTCTAGCCACTGGAGCATAGGTTTCATCATAATCAATGCCTTCAGCTTGAGAATACCCTTTAGCTACCAGTCTTGATTTGTTTCTTGTAACCACACCATCTTCATCTAGTTTATTCCTGAATACCCACCTAGTACCAACAACTTTCTTGTGTGTAGGTCTAGGTACCAGTTTCCAGACTTGTTGACTTTCAAACTGATTGAGTTCATCTTGCATAGCAATCACCCAATCTGGATCAGTCAGTGCTTCCTCAATCTTCTTAGGTTCCATCTCAGAAAGATATCCTGAGAACAGACACTCATTTTGAGTAGCACGTCTAGTTCTGACTCCAACATCTGGATCATCAATAATCAACTCAAAAGGATGAGCTTTATTCCAGACAGTCTGTCTTGGAAGATTTGATCTTGATGATTCGCCTTGAAATTCATTGGGATGTTGTGTCCTACTAGATGATCCTTCAGCATCTCCCCCTGAGTTGTTGCCATGTTGACTTGAAGATTCTCCATCAGTAGCAGTGGTATCTCCATTGTTGCCAAAGTTTCCATCACTATTACCTTGAGTATCATCATGATTAACAGGTTCTTTACCAGCAACAACCTCAGGTTCTTGACCATGTTCTGATTCTGAATCTGACATATCATCAAACTTCAGTTTCTCAGAAGGATCTTCAGTTTGGATACTAGGGAGTTTAGTGTCATCAAATATAACATTGACACTTTCAGTTACTTTGTGTTGATCAATGATATACACTCTGTATGATCTTCTTCCATATCCAACAAAAATACCCTCATATGCCTTTGCCTCGAATTTACCACGACGATCATCTCCATCTTTAAGCACGAAGCATCTGGCACCAAATACATGAAAGTATTTGATAGAAGGTTTCTGTTCATTCAATATCTCATAAGGAGTTTTCATGAAGTCTTTGTTGATTAGAGTTCGATTCTGAGTATAACATGCAGTATTGACAGCTTCAGCCCAAAAGTACATTGGAAGACCTGATTCACTTAACATCGTTCTTGCAGCTTCAATCAATGTACGATTCTTCCTTTCTACCACTCCATTTTGCTGAGGGGTTCTAGGAGCTGAAAATTGTCTGGTAATCCCTTTGTCTGTACAGAATCCATTGAGAAGTGAATTCTTGAATTCTGTTCCATTATCTGACCTTATTGCTCTAACAGGGACATTAGAATCTAACTCAATCATCTTGATATGATCAATCACAACTTGTGATGTTTCATCCTTAGAGTGAAGAAATAAAACCCACGTATACTTGGAATAGTCATCAACTATCACAAGACAGTAACACTTCTTTGACATCGAAAGGACATTAACTGGTCCAAATAAATCCATGTACAATAATTGCAGAACACCAGTTATGGAAGATGTGTCAGTGCCTCTATGACTTGCTTTCTTTGACTTTCCTTTCTGGCAAGCCTCACATAGTCCTTCTGGGGAGAATTCCAGCTGAGGCAGACCTCTGACCAATTCTCTTTTGACAAGAGAATTCATTGTTTTGAAATTGAGATGAGAAAGTCTCTTGTGCCATAGCCAACTCTCATCTGACGATGCCTTTGCATAGAAACAATTGACTTCAGGATTGCTTCCAGAGTTCATGTCAGCTACGAACAGATTTCCTTTCCGGATTCCCATTAAAGAGGGTTTTTCACTTTTCTTGTGCAGAATCTGACACTTCAGCTTGTCGAATAAAACATTGTAGCCGTTGTCACAAAACTGACTAATGCTAAGCAGATTGTGTTCAAGTCCTTGCACAACATACACATTTTCAATGATAACATTTCCAGCTAGCAAACAGCCATATCCCTCCGGTAAACCTTTGCTGTTATCTCCAAAGGTAACCACTGGGCCAGCTTTCTCAACCACATTTGATAGCAGGGCTCTATCTCCGGTCATATGTCTTGACGATCCGCTGTCAAGAATCCACACTACCGGTTGTACCTGTTTAATGCCCTCTTTTCTTGACGATGAGGTGTTTGCATCACTAGCCATGAGAGCAAGATTCCCAACTTCTTCATCTTCACTGTCAGTATCATCCCAGCTTCTTCCCTTTGCCAGGTAAGCCCTTTCAGATTTACTCTTCTGATTAGAATCGTAAGAGTTCTTCCTAACTTGTTTTGGCTTCCTGCATTCTATGGCAAAGTGTCCCAACTCATTGCAGTTGAAGCATCGAATGGTGCTTCGATCAACCATCCCTGTTTTATACCCACCACTGCTGGTGTTAGAGGATGAAGATCCACCTTTCTGGAATCTGTTGTAGTTGGACTTGTACTTGAACTTGGGATTCCTTTTGAATCTGACATTTGAGAATCTCTTGACAATCAGGGCCATTGACTCATCCTCCAATTGCTCCAGTTCTTCCAAGGAATAAAAATCATCTCCTGATTTATTTGTAGTAGGAGGATCAAATTCTGCTACTATCACATTTTCTTCAACCTTGGAAGACTGTACCATTCTTTCTGACTGTTGAGATTGTTGATGTTGTTGATCTTCAGCTACTAGAGCAGTAGACGTGCTGACCACTCTTCCTTTCCCGTAAACTTCCTTCTGCTGAATCTGCTCCAACTCATAAGTCTTTAATACACTATAAAGCCTTTCCAAAGAAATCTCACTCAGATCTCTTGCTTCTCTTATGGCAGTAATTCTATGTTCGAGATGAGTTGGCAGTGTTAAAAGGAACTTTCTGTTGACCTCCCTGATGGAATAGTATTTACCATTAATGTTCAGGTTGTTGATCAATGCATTGTACCTCTCAAACACTTCAGTTATTCCTTCTCCTGGATTGGATTTAAAGTATTCATACTCAGAGGTTAGGATTTCTAACTTGTTCTCCCTAACTTCCTCTGTGCCTTCATTAATAACCTCAATAGTTTCCCAGATATGTTTGGAATCTTTACAATTCATCACATGTCTATTCATCAAGGGATCAAGGGAATCTACTAAAATTAATTGAAGGCTAGCATCCAGGGAGGCTTCTTCTTTTTTAGCAGGAGAAAAATCCTCAGGATCTTTCACATAAGTTCTTGCTTTGGTAATCACCACATCATTTTCTATTACCTCTGGTTCAATAACCATCGGAATTTTAGGACCCTTCTTTAACACTTCCAGGTATTTGGAATTTGCAACTTGTAAAAACAATAGCATCTTCTTCTTCCACATAACATAATTTTCTTTATCGAATAGTGGAATTTTAACAGTTCCAACTTTTTGTGTAGTCATTATGAATTTTTGAGTAAATAAAAAATTCAAGGAGTGAAAGAAACACAAAAGTCTAGGATCTTGATTTGTACGTTAATCAGAAGGCTCTGATACCAATTGTTAGGTCCCAATATGTTTGTAGAAGGGGGGTTGAATACAAACTATACCGTTTAATCGAATAAAATGCGGAATAAAAATTGAAACAAAATTCGAGTTAAATAAAACTTTTATTAAACTTGAAATGTGTTACAACAACGGTATCTGTTACAAGGAATTAATCTCAAATTAATTATCACAAATTTAGAATAAATTCGACATGAACTTTTTCTATTTTTGCAATAATTAGAATCAAATGCTAAAAGTGATTTGAGATTAAGTTCTAGGGATTTTGATCCGCTAGATAGTTACACAAGAACAACAAAAGAATTTCTAGTGGATTGGATTTAACAATAACTTCTAGAAATAAATGCTCTGAGAATTTTACAATAATTTCTCTGCTTCTGTTTGTTTTGTGTTCTTCAGTGGTTGGCTGTGTATTCAATTGTATTGACAAAATGATCTGCTTCTGTTTGTTTAAGTAAACAGATCACTCGAATTGAATCAGCATGACATTCGGCAAGACAATCCAAAATGAACTAGCAAGACAATCCTTTGAGCTGGTAGAACTTTCGGTAGGACAATTACTTGACTTGAAAAGACTATCGGTAGGACAATAGAATGACATGGTAGAACTATCCAGAAAGACTTAGTAGGACTTTCGGTATGACAATCCAATTGTCATACCAGTTCAAATCTGTTTTGCTGATTTTCTTTTTGAATATAAATCCAAAATTATTTCTAAAAAATGCATAATATTAATTCAGAATTAATTAACCAATTAATTCAATTAATCAATAAATTAATCTTTGCAGATTTAATTTATTTTCTTAATTAATTTAAATGACTTAATTAATTAATAGAGAATTAATACTACTCTTGAACAGTAACCACTCTTCTGACAATCTTCTGAAAATCACTGAATCCATTTCACCACTTGAATGTTGACACTCGATGTACTGTCTGGTTCATGAATGACTAACTTCTGTGATGTTTCTCCAAGTCTTGATTTTCTTCAGATTAAATTCCTGTAATTAATTGATACCCTGACGAGATCTCTGTCACTTGGTTAAATCTACAATCTTGATTTATATCACTGAGGCTTGATCAATTACTTGAGCTTCTTCCAGTGAATCTTCAAGTCTGTAGATGAACAATGTTTCTTAACCCTTTGACAGATGTTACTTTGTGAGATCTCTCCGACGATAGATCCACTATTTACTTATTACATTCTTATTTGAGTTAAGTTAAATCCTCGAATAAACAAATAGGCTTAACGTATGCCTTTCAGAGGGCTTAGGTTATGGAGATGATAAAAGTGAAATAGGAACTGAACAAACTAAGCCAATTATTGTTAAACAAACTACTAAGCCAAAGGTAAATCCTGTTAAGTTTATAGCTAAAACTGTAAAGTCTGATTCTGAAAAGATGAAAGATATTGATACAGAAGTTAAGGCAGAGTCAACTTCTGACAAATTAAAATAGGATAAACCAGCTGAAGTTAACATAGGCTTAATGACAAAGAAGCAACTTAAGTATAAGCTGAAAGAGATTAAGAATATAAACAAGGTAAAGCCATCTAGGAAAAATAGGAATGGAAAGGAAGGTGTGAATAAAAGCAATAATTATAAGCCTGTTCCGAATGCTCCTAGAAAGAAATGTTATAATTGTGGAAACTCTAACCATCTTGCTTCTTTTTACAGGAAGAATAAGGATATAAATTTTTACCTCCTGAATCAGGAGTTAAGAGTCAATCTATTAGGTTTAAACCACAAAATCCTTGTTTTCATTGTAGTAGTTTATGGTATTCCATTTATACTTGTAAGGAATATCATAGTTTGTACTATGATTATTATCAAATAAAACCTTCTTTAAAGAAAGTTAGCATTATTCCTTCTAGTATAAGTTCTGATGCAAAGTCTGATACTGTAAAATCTGATATGAAAAATGTTAGCATAAACTCTGAAGTTAAATCCGCTGCAAATTCTAACAAACTTAATAAGGCCAAAGGATCCAAGCTAGTCTAGGTCCTTAAAACTAATCATTAGTGATTTTTATGATTGCAGGGCAACATGAAAAACATCCTAGTTCTTGATAGTGGATGTTCAGGACATATGACTGGAAATAAAGCCCTACTATCAGACTTTGTGGAGAAGGCTGGCCCAGGAGTTTCTTATGGAGATGGCAACATGGGAAAAGCTCTGGGATATGGCTATATCAATCTTGGGAATGTCATCATTGAAAAAGTAGCTCTAGTCTCAAGACTCAAACATAATCTGCTGAGTGTTAGTCAAATCTGTGACAGAGGTTATCATGTGGATTTCTTTGAAGAACACTATGAAGTTGTAAGCAAATCTACAGGAAAAGTTGTTCTGAAGGGATACAGGCATGGTAACACATTTATGAAGCCAAGCTTTCAACAAGTTTTGATGGTTCTGCAATCTGTCTGTTAAGCAGAGCATCAATTGAAGAAAGCTGGGATTGGCACAAGAAACTCTCTCATTTAAATTTTAACAATATAAATGAACTAGTCAAGAAAGATCTTGTGAGAGGACTGCCAAAAGCAGTATTTGCTCCTGATAGCCTTTGTGATTCATGTCAAAAGGCAAAATAAAGAAAATCTTCATTCAAGAGCAAGACTGAATCTTCAATTCTTGAGCCTTATCACCTATTACATGCTGATCTATTTGGTCCCGTGAATGTCACGTCTATTGCAAATAAGAAATATGCTATGGTCATAGTAGATGAGTTTACCAGATACACATGGGTGTATTTCTTGCACACAAAAAGTGAAACTGCATCTATCTTGATTGATCATGTCAAACAACTGGATAATTTGGTCAAAGACTCTGTGAAAAACATAAGAAGTGATAATGGCACTGAGTTCAAGAATTTGATAATGAAAGAGTTCTGCAAAGACCATGGAATAAAGCACGAATTCTCTGCTCCTGAAACTCCACAGCAAAATGGAGTTGTTGAAAGAAAGAATAAAACTCTTATTGAAGCTGCACGAACTATACTTGATGAAGTGAAGTTACCAACCTACTTTTGGGCTGAAGCTGTGCAGACTGCTTGTTTTACTCAGAATGCAACACTTATCAACAAGCATGGAAAGACACCATATGAGGTGGTGAAGAAAAAAAAGCTAAATATGAAGTACTTTCATGTATTTGGATGCAAGTGTTTAGTTCTTAAGACTCATCCTGAACAGCTATCCAAATTTGATCTAAAAGTTGATGAAAGAATTTTTGTTGGATATCCACTTTCTACAAAAGCCTTCTGAGTCTACAATTTAAGAACTAGGGTTGTCATGGAATCTATCAATGTCTCTTTTGATGATAAGAAGATTACATGACTTGAAGATTTCAATGATCATGATCAGCTGAGATTTGAGAATGAAGTTTTAAATTCTGATTCTGTAAATTTTGATAGTCTAAATCCTGATACTACAAACTCTGATGGGTTAAACTCTGATATTATTGAAACTGTGGTGACTACGCCAAAGGAAAATACACCTGTACAGGGGGAGCATATTGAAGATCCAACCATATCTCAAGAAGCATCAGAACCTAGAACAGGCTCTTCAAGTTCTGATTCATCAAGTTCTGACGGGCTAAGTTCTGATAATTTTGGAAACTCAAATTCTGAAGAATCCAACTCAGAGAGCATAATTTCAGGGGGAGCATCAGAAAATGTTGATGGAGACAGCATGGATCATGGGGGAGCATCCAGTTCTAGAGATAACCTTCCATCTGCAAGGGAGTGGACTAAAGCACATACACCTGACTTGATTATTGGAGATCCTGAAGCAGGTATTAGAACTAGAATAATAACATCAAATGAATGTCTCTATCATTCTTTTCTTTCTCAGGCTGAACCAAAGAAAGTGGAAGAAGCTCTTCAAGATGCTGATTGGGTGCAAGCAATGCAGGAAGAGTTAAATGAATTTGAAAGAAATAAAGTCTGGACCCTAGTGCCAAGACCAAAAAACAGATCAGTTGTTGGTACAACATGGGTGTTCAGAAACAAAACTGATAGTGATGGCATAATTATAAGAAATAAAGCAAGGCTGGTTGCAAAAGGATATTCTCAACATGAGGGAATTGATTATGATGAAATATTTGCACCTGTTGCTAGATTGGAAGCCATAAGGATATTTTTGGCTTATACTGCTCACAAAAAGTTTAAAGTCTTTCAAATGGATGTAAACAGTGCTTTTCTTAATAGAGAATTGGAAGAAGAAGTATATGTTGAACAACCTCCAGGTTTTATAGATTCCAAATTTCCTAATCATGTCTACAAACTTGATAGAGCACTTCATGGCCTTAAGCAAGCTCCAAGAGCATGGTATGAGACATTAGCTCAATTTCTTTTGGAAAGTGGATTTAACAGAGGGACTACTGACAAAACTTTATTCTATCTCAACCATGGAAAGGACTTACTTTTGGTGCAGATATATGTTGATGATATCATTTTTGGTTCTACAAATGACAGACTTTGTAAAAGGTTTGCCAAGCTAATGCAGTCAAGATATCAAATAAGTATGATGGGAGAACTTAGCTATTTTCTAGGCCTTCAAGTCAAGCAGAATGAAGAAGTAACTTTTATTTGTCAATTTAAGTACACCAGAAATATGTTGAAGAAATTTGGAATGCAAGACTGTTCAAGTGCATCCACTCCTATGGCCACTGCAATAAAATTGGATAAGGATACTGGTACATCAGTAGATATTACTGATTACAGAGGTATGATTGGCTCACTACTCTATCTAACTACAAGTAGACCTGATATTATGTATGCTACATGTCTTTGTGCAAGATTTCAAGCAGATCCAAGAGAACCTCACTTAACAGATGTGAAAAGAATTTTCAAGTACCTTAAGGGTACAACTGATCTAGGATTGTGGTATCCTAGGGAATCAGACTTTAAGATAATAGGTTACTCAGATGCAGATTTTGCAGGGTGCAAAATTGACAGGAAAAGCACAAGTGGAAGCTGCCAATTTTTGGAGGTAGATTAGTTTCTTGGTTTAGCAAGAAACAAAAGTCAATTTCCACATCAACTGCAGAGGCAGAGTACATTGCTGCAGGAAGCTGTTGTGCACAAATTCTTTGGATGAAGAATCAGTTACTGGATTATGGGTTAGAATTTTCTAAAATCCCTATTTACTGTGATAATCAAAGCGCTATTGCTATGACAGGTAATCCAGTTCGGCACTCAATGACAAAGCACATCCGCATTAGGTACCACTTCATAAGGGAACATGTGATGGAAGGTACAGTGGAATTGCATTTTGTTCCAACAGATCAACAACTAGCAGATATCTTCACAAAACCACTGTGGGAAGCTACTTTACAAGATTTGGTAAAAGGACTTGGAATGGTTTCAGGTTCTTTCTCTAAATCTGTTTAGTTTATGTTCTGATACATCAGACTTTATGATCAGTATTTATAGATATTACTCTCTTTATGTAATCTGTGCTTAAATTGTAATTTACCTAAGTGCTGATTGTTGTCTGATATAAATTTCTAAACTCTGATAGTGATATGAATGTTTCTATGACTATTCAATCCAATGAGGATAACTGTGCTAGATGCTGACCTAGTAGACTCTAATATACTAAAGATCCCATATTTGAAGTAATTGTTTATGTGAAAATATTTTAACACAAGCAAATTCTGATATTGAGCTTGGTTAAGTTTACTTTGTGTATCTTATTACTAAGTCAAAAACTAGAATAATGCTTCTTATCTGTTAAGTTCTGATGTTAGTAAATCTTATGGATGTACTAAGTGCTGATAAGCCTCACTTATCAAAAGAAAAAAGTAAAGAAAAGAAATAAATATCAGGTACTCCTTTGAGATATAGAGAAAAATGTATGTGGAAGGGAATACCCAATTGTATTGCTGGTATTAAGTAATATGCATTAGAAAAGCAAAATAAAATTTTCTTGGTGACTTTTCACATTCTCTGATTACTGGAGAAATACTCTGATAATAGCATAAATTCTGATAAACAGTTGTGACTTACTTAGACTGAGGAGCTCCTGTGAAAAAGAATATCAAAATATACATAAAATGAGCACAAAACAGTTGAGGTGGACTCATGCATGAACTCATTCTATAGTAGACTTCAGACTACTGACAGATTTTGAGCAAAGTTCTTAGTTATGCCTTATTTCTAAGATGTACTGAAGTGAATCAGACTTTACTCTTTGTCTGATATTTAGCTTAATGCACACACTTACACTCCATATGAATGATGAAAATTACTGTGGTGATCAATGTTGTTTTAGATGAACAGTTTAAGTGTCAGTTGCATAAATTCTGAGGACAAGTTCTGATGGAAGTTCTAATGATTAAGTTCTGCAGAAACCATATCAGTATTTGTGTGAAGAATTACAGAAATAAACATTCACTTTTTGCGTAAAGAAGCCATATTCTGATGAATTTTAAATTCTGATAATAATCAAGTTCTGATGCTTACGTGGCAGTATTTATTTCCTTGATTTATTTTTGGGTCAATACTTGAACGGTTATATTTTATCAGAATATTGGTTTAAGTGAGATAAAGACAGTAATAATCATTTGTTTAGTGGGAACAATTTTTTTTGAAAAACTGTATGTGCATAGTAATCATTACTTATTTCCCGTGCCCATTAACTTTTGTCTTAAATACTGCATGGCTGACAGGTGTATAGTCTGTTCCACTTTTCAATAACTGCTGTCAAGTGGAGCATATAAGTAAAAGAGATAAAAGATTTTAAAAATCATTTACTTACATTTATTTCTATACTCTCTCTTTTTCTTATTTTCTCATATTCTCTGACGGTTTTCTACATTTTATCAAACACCTTTTAGGCACTCTAAATTCTCACTCATTTTCAATGGCACCCAAGGATATAATCATTAATGTAGCAAAGTTCGTCCCCAACAACTACGCTGCCATTCTCACTAAGAGTGAAGCTCCTTCGGAACTTCATTTTATTCTGGATTTCTTATCTCATAGTGAAATTGGGTTCGCTTTAACACAACCATCCAGTTTATGTGGAAATCAGGTTCTGACATTCTCGCGAACGGGACTTTATGATGATGGTGGTAAGCATGGGACTCCAAGCATCGTGTTTACAGCAAAGGAGGTTGAGTATGTTGTTACTCCAGCCACAGTTCGAAAAGCTCTAAACCTACCTGAAAACTGTCAATTCAGTTATGCTGTTGAGGAGCCATTGCTATAGCAAATGATGGCTAATTTAGGTTATGAGGAGAGTTTGGGAAAGTTGGGACAACTTAAACGCCCACATATTCGAAGAGAATGGAGCTTTTACTTCGATTGCATCACGAAGACGTTTGCCAACAAGTGCTCAAATTTTGATGCCATTTCTATTCTGACACAACAAATTGGGTATGCACTCCTAAACCAGTCTCATTTTGATTATGCAAAGACTGTGTTATGTTTTATAGGAGATAGAATGAAAGAGGACAGGAATGTAGTTTACTTTGCTAGGTTCTATTAGTTAATTTACAATTACTGTACATCAGATGAATCACAACCAGCAAGTGAACACATAGAACCTTTTAGGTTAGCTAAGAGGGCTTTTACTGATCTCTTAACTGCTGACAATAAAAAGGGAGTTTTGAGACCCCTTAGAATTCCTTTATCAGTAAAGCAAGCTCTGGTAAATGCTGATTATGATACCTATTCATTGCTATATCCTGATGTCCAACCCACCAACACACAACAGCCATCAGAACCAACCATTAATCAAACACAGCAACCACAACCATCAGCACATAATCAAGTGAAACCTTCTCCTTCTAGAGCAAAGAGGACTAAGATAGTACCTCAATCACAACAGAAAAGAAGGAAGATGATTTTAAGAGATGAGTCTGATGATGAGGTATAGGTTCAACCATCAGCACCTGTTGCTGAAGTAGTTGAGAAGGTCATTTCTCAAACAGCTCAAGAAACTGGGAGTTCTAGGCCCCTAAAAAGGCTTAGAAAGCTAAACTCTGATGAACAAGCTCCGAGAGTCTCTCCATCAGCTAAGAGACTTAAAAAGCAAAGAGCAGAGAGGGTTGTAGAATCATCAATCTCTGAAGAAGGAATGGAAGCAGCAGCTGGGGAAGGAGGTCAGGAATCTCTAATCTCAAAAGACCCAATTGTGATTGAATCTCTTCCCACTACTGAACCTGACTTTACTGAAGCTCACAAATCTCCTATTCAAGAGCCAGAGAATACTCAAGAACACATGCCTATACCTCATGTGTATTCTATCATTGATCAAGTACATGCTGATAATCCAGGTACAAGTGCAGAAATAGATATTCACAACTTGAATGTGCCTGAGGTTCTGTACTTGGAAGCTCCAACCATTCCTCAGCAAACTCCACCAGCAACTCCACTACTAGATGCTGATGTTAATGCAGATGAATCTTCTATTGCTTCACATACAGTTATTCTATCTCAAGATGCTGATTCTGAAGATTTTGCAAGTTCTGTTGAAGTAAGTGCTGATAATACTGGTTAAGCTGCTACAAATGTAAATGCTGATGCAGCTCGTCCTTCAGGACATGCACCTCTACAAACAGTTAATAAAGCTGATTTGATTAAAAAGTTTGTGAGAGAGGATGCACCAGTACCTTGGAGTGAAACCTCCAGAGGAAGAGAATGGATCAAGGAGTGGAACAAAGTTGATTTTTTTCCTACTACAAATATTCTTGTTGAGCACCTGGCTAAAGCTGATGAGATGCTGATGAATGATGACTTCAAAGCACAGCTCAGAGTTACTGCATTGAGTACCAGGAACCTTCAAGGTCAACACTCAATAACTCAAGCCAAGGTGGACAAAATTTAAGAAACACTGATTCAGCAAGACATGAATGTTAAATTGGACAAGAAAAGGTTTTTTAAGCCAGCCTTTGACCACATTGGGTATATAGAAAAGACTCAAGAAAAGCAGCAAGCACAACTATCTGAAATTTTGAAGAATCAAGCTGCTCAACAAGACCAACTCAATGAAATCCAAAACTCTATGGAATTGCTTGTCTCCCTGCTTCTACCAGATGATGCCAAAAAGGGGGAGAAAGTGATTAAGTCCAAATGCAAAACTGATCAACCACTGAAGGGTAAGGATGATGATAATGAAGACCAGGGAAACTCTGAAAGGAGTAGAGGTCTAAGTCAAGGCAGGGGCTCTTTATCATGGGAAGCCAGAACTACAAGTCAAAGAACAAGTTTTGATACTGGTAAAAGGATAAGTTCTGATGAACAAACTCTGAAACTTGATGAAGAGATCTCCAAAAGGCTATTCCTAAAGGACAATCCAGGCATGGATATTGAAAGTCTGAAGGAAGAAGAGATTAGACTGAAAGCTGAAAATGACAAATCTAAGTCAAAGTCTAAAACTTAAGTCACAACAAAGAAACCACCTAAGCCTAAGGGCATTGTGATCAAAGAGAGGACAGATACTGAGGCATCTAAGGCCAAGTCCAAATCACAGGTGGAAGTTGATCCTAGATTCAAGGGTAAGGCAAAAGTTGATGAACATGTAAAGATATATATGCCAACTATGGATCTGGAAGCAAAATCTGATGAAGATGCAACTCTGATTTTGAAGAAGTAAAGCAATATTCAAACAACCTCTGACAGAGCTCAAGTTGTCTTGACATCAGAAGAAAAGGAAACCTCTGACATTGCTCATGTTAAACCTTCAAAAATTCTACTACCTGGGTTTACTAAAGCTCAACAATCTGCTCAATCTATGAAGACTTCAACAAATGTTTTTAAGGGTAGATTGCTCCAAGGGAAGGAAGCTAGAGATAAAACAGGACTGGGTAATGCTGATGAGAAGAGAGTAAACAACTCTACTTTAGATCCTACATCTCTTTCTGAACCAGGAGTAGGGACAACTCCAGAAAGACTAAATCAATTAGAGTCTGTACAAATGGTTTACAACTCCATACTGAAAGAAGACATAATGCTTTATTTTATGACAGATGGGAGAGTATTTCAGATAAGAAAGAATGCAATTCGGTTGAAGTATTATGAAAAACTGCAACATGTTTTATTTCTACTTCAAGTGAAGAACAGGTCAACAGATGGTGCTGCTAGTTACTTAAAATCTGATATTCAAAGGCAGAAGAAACTTTACTCTGTAAAGTCTGACAAACCATACTATCCAAAGTACAGAGCTCACAATGGTGAATTAGTTGAGATGAAGCCTAATACCGCCAAGATCACTAGTTATCTGGGTATTAAGCATGTTGAATTTAATCTGGAGTCTGACAAAGCTAATCTGATCAAACTGGATCGGGAAATAAGGAAAGCAAAGATTAATGATCTCAGGGCTGCTATCTTTCAGACAGGAGAAGATACAGTTGAACTTAAAGATGCTAAAAGGAGGATGACAAATGAACTTGAATATGCTGAGAGAACTCTTTTGAAGAACTATCTCAGAACAACTCCTCACATTCAAGAGATCAAAAACTGAAGCCAAGTCAAGGACTACAACTGTTAAATTTTGAAGGATATACAGGCTAAAGCTGATATCATACTTTAAGGATGGTAAAAGCTACAAGGACTGTGAGTTGTAGTTATCTAGTCAAATTCTCATATGCATTTGTACTTAATGTTTTTGACATCATCAAATATCTATTGAACTTGTATATTATGCTAATTTACAAGTTGGGGGAGATTGTTAGATATATTTATGATGTCATGTCTAATAATGATTTGTGTTTAGTTTTTCATATCTTGACTAACAGGACAAATCAGGACTTAACTGGAAATCAGTACTTATACTGAAGTTAGAACTTAAGATATCAGAACTTAAGTTATCAGAACTTAAGATATCAGAAGATATTCATCAGGAGATAATATCAGGACTTAAGAAGACTTTCAGATAAGGAAGACGACTGATTGAACGGAAAGAAGATCAAGACTAAAATAAGAAGAGATATGCATGGAGAAGAATTCTATGAAGAATAGAAGACTTGGAGGAAAAGATAACTAATTGATATATTTTAGGTTGTAGACTTATATTCGATATCAATTAGAAGATTATCTTATAATTGTGTGGTATATAAACACAGCATAGGGTTTACACTAGATGTGTTATCATTATCGAGAATATTATTCATTGTAACTCTAGCAGCTCTCGTGATATTTGCTCATCACTGAGAGAGAACGGTTCCATTGCAATACTATTTTATTAATAAGATTATTCTGTGTTACATACTTGTGTTCTTAATTCGATTTTATTGTACTATACACTGTATTCAACCCCCTTCTACAGTGTGTGTGACCTAACACAATCAATTTCTTTCCTTACGATCTATTTAATGGTATGAATAAATTAAGCTAATAATCCCTAGATCAAAACACATAATTTCAATCAAGAACATTCAAAGTATATACAAACCGTAATTTCATTAATTCAAGAATCAAACAATGATCTCTCTATGATATGAAACTCAACATCAGTCGTATAATATATCAAATTGACCAGAATCTCATGATCTACAACATGCAATCATCAAAACACATAAAAAACTTCAAAATTAAAAATCATAATCTAATTATAATTAAATTCGAATTTAAATAAAAATATAGAAAAATACCACTTGAATATGCCATTGAATAGATTGGAGAACTTGATTCTACTTGTGACGAGCTTCGATTTGACTACTTGCATGCCAAAATCGGAGTTCGATAACGCCTTTGAATCCGTGTTTGATTATGAAGAGCGCTATGAATAATACTGTTATCTCTGGATAATTATCTAATTTTATTATTTGTCAATGTTTATTTGTACAAAATAAGATACTGTATTGGCTATTTATATTTACGGAATATTGTTACCCGTTGGATCATATCGGATGTGAAAATAAAATACTTAATCGTTAAGTATTAATAAAACTAATCTAATTCAGTGCCAGTTTTTAGGATAATTATCGAAACCAGGCTTTTTGCAAATACAGTCTTCGTCTCAGCGCTTTGGTTACACGAATTAAGAGAAGATAATATAATAGTTTATTCAAAATATTTCGTTTCTCAAAAATACGGGTTTTATCGGTTTACCGAAACGAAAATAATATCGTAAAATTTATACCAGGAACCATACAGATAAAACCGTACTCCGGATCGAAAAAGTCAAAACACGGAAAATGCTCAGAATGATCATATTAGGTTAGAAAGAAGTTTTCTCGAGACTTCCAGGTAGTAAAAATGTAAAAAACGGTTGAAATTGGATGATTCCTGATTATTCAAAATAATTATTATAAATCTGAAAAATAATTTATTAAATCTATAAATCCTTTATAAAATCATAAAACAACATAAAAATTAATAGAAAAATATCAAAATAATCTATACTTTCTTTTAGACATATAAAAATTAAAATTTACAAATTCTATCACATATAAACACCAAACACGGATACCAATTAACACATAATTCACCAAAAATTCATATAATAATCACATCACATTTATTTATTGAAAAACAAATTACACGTTATATCACGGATATTACATAAGGAGTCGCAAGTAAGGATGCCAAGGACATGTTTTTGCTCTTAATCACCACTTTGTTCAAAAACTAAGAAAGCTAAAGGGAGCCTAGTACTCGCAACCTAGCTTTCTAGAGAAGCATTGGTGCGCAACTTAGCTTCCAAGAAGCGGAATGGTTACAACCAAGTCTCCAATAGGGAGAAGCAAGTCGCCACTCATCCATACTAGTGCTTCATATTCGCAACTAACTAAGAAGCTCAGAAATAACTAAGGCAAACTCCAATAATATACCTTGTAACGTCTGGGAAAATTACGTCTGTATTATATCATAATGATAATTAATTATATGTGTTAATGTGTAATTAACTGTCAAACCCTAATTGTTATGTGTTACGTGCATTATGTGTCGTCTCGGTATTTTAAGATATTTTTCAGATACTTTATTTTGCATTTATAACTTTCATATCAAAAGTTATACGACCCGAATCATGATTTTAAAGCATATATTTCAAATAAAATAATGGGCCTTATTTTTCATCAAACGGCTTTTACCATCGCGTTATTCTGAACATCTAGGTATTTTATAAATTTTCTCGTTCCGCGAGCTATATCTATTGTTACTTTCAAGCAGTTTCAGTCGGTTAAACCTCCCTAATTTGAGGGAACAGCAGATCCTATTAAGGCTACCACTTGGTTAAAAGAAATAGAGAAAGCATTTGCACTTGTGAAGATAGGTGAAGACTGACTTTGCTAGTTACTTGTTGAAAGGGGAAGCAAACTATTGGTGGGAATCTAATAAGGCTTTAGAAGGTAAAGATGTTATTGCTTTGGATAGGTTTAAGGAGCTGTTCTTAGAAATAAAAATCCTCGCTATGTGAAGAATCAAATGCAGATTAAGTTCTTGGAACTGAAGAAGGGAAGTATATCCGTGACAGAGTATGAAGCCAAACTGAGTTGGCTAGGTTTGTCCCAGAACAAGTTGATACTGAAGAAAAACGAGTTCAAAGGTTTCAAAAAGGATTACGACCGTGGATTAGAGGACAAGTTACAATTTTTGAATTAACAACGTATACCGTCGTAGTCCAGAAAGCCCTGATTATTGAGGGAGAAAGCGAAAAATCTCAAAAGAAAATAGGACAGGGAAGTTTCCAAAGCCGCTCCTGTATGTCAGGGACTTCCTCTTAGTGTCCATCAAATACACCAAATAGGCTTCATTACCTTTCTTTAACAACCTCTTGGTCTGGGTCATGGTTAGAAATTTCTCGGTCTGTCAACCTTTAAACACTATCTTCTTTCCATCTTGCACTATTATTTTTATTTTTTTCCTTGATAATGTATATGCACTCCTTACTGGATAACCAGTCAATTCCTAGGATCATATCTGATTCTCCTAACGCAAATGGGATTAAGTCAACCTCAAAGACTTTCCCTTCTAGTTTCAACTTGCATCTATGATGTACTTGATTAACAGGAATGATCTCTCGGTTCGCTATTTCTACTTTTAATACCTCACGTACATGTACAACATTAAGATACAATTTCTTAGCAAAATTTCGAGATATAAATGACTCGGTTGCTCCGGAATCAAATAAGACATTTACACGTTCAGAATTTATCAGAAGGGTACATGTTATCACATCGGTGTTCCGGAAAGCATCCTGAACGGTCATGTTAAAAGTCCTAGCAGCTGGAGGCTTTTTGGAAGCAGCTCTGCTCATCCCTGAAGCCTAAGGCCTTAACATGGGGCAATCCTTTTTCATATGCCCTGTCCTTCCGCACTAGAAGCATGTCACTCTCGGTTGTGGGAAATTTGGGGAAAGATGTCCTAGTTGGTTGCAATTGAAACACTTCAGAGGGGCTCTTTCCAGGACACACACTCTGAGGCGTCTCTTCACATACGTTTAGAAAACCGGTATGGGCGAGCGGGGTTGACTATGGAATGTCGCTCTATATGGTCCGCCGCCCTAGCCGACACTCTCACTCGGGGCCTTTCTAAATCTGGGGCCTCTCGCAGGTTGGGACACCACTTCCCTGAAAAACCTGCTTGGAAGGCTCCTATTCCCGATTCCTTCTTGTGACGGCCTCAACCCCGGGGTCAGGAGTTGACGTCACTAATAACAATAATTACAACCATAATGCAGTCCAAATCATTATTAATACGTAACTACGACCCCTTTATCCAGACCTTTTCCAGGTTTAAGTATGACTTAGGTTACATCTATTACAAAACCAACCTACTACAAACAATCTGAACAATACTATCTTAATACAGCAACTCAAGAGACCATCTTTGGTCTAACACAACTACCTTAGAGGAGCCTGACACAGAAAGCACTGGAATTATGCCCTGACTACCGCGGAAGAATCTCCTAGGCATCTGCAATACATATATAAAACATTCTGCAAGGGTTAGCAATCAATTTCTCAGCAATACCACTATATGAATAACAAGTAAAATAGTTTATTGTAAAACAGTGATAAGAACAGAGATTATAGCTCGTTTGCAAAATATGGTAAACATTCATAAACTGGATATTCAAAACTAGCATGCTCTGAAAAACAACAATATCAGTCGTGTTCTGTGTATAAACACCAGAGTTAAATCTCAACATGCTATTTCATTTCCAAATCATCTGTCTCAAACAAGCTGATTTGTTAAACAGTTTCAAAACTGAATCAATCAAATCTATTGGACGTTCAACGGGTGAAGATAGCTGATCAATCTACCCTCACCGGACAGCGACTAACGGCCGTCCAGAATAAAGAATGTGTTCCGGAACTTGGGAAAAGACTAGCTAGGTCTTTCCCCCAACGCTGGACTAATCGGTTAAACAGAGCACCCAACCGAATTAGCCACTAACGCCTACTCAATTCCAATAGATCAACTGAATTCCCTTTTACCTCTTTCCAAAATTCCACGACATAGGTGTACCAAAACATTCCACGACATAGGTGGATCAAAACATTCTCTTTATCCATTTTTCAAAATCACTATCACCTATCTCTTTTTAAAACCATTCTGTCATAGCACACTATTCAAAACTTCTTTCCATTTTAATCATGTTTAGAGATAGGCGCTTTCAGAAGTTACTTTTCCCCAAAATATATTTTAAACAACATTTCCAAATACGGGGGATACGTAACTTAAAACATTTATGTTCCATTATGAGATCACAATATTAGCTATTCATATATACTGAACCATAAAAGAATGGTCAGGGGTATTGCCTTGCAGAGCTTTACAACTATCACTGACTGATTATGTGTTGAATCGGACATTCAGCTTATGACTTAATTAGCAGATTATCCTGGATTCGACTTCAATGCTCAGGTCCTTCGCTTGGAACCTCGCTGAGCTTGTCGACTGATCACTAGATTATCTTTAGTTCGATATCAATTCTTAAGTCCTTCGACTATAACCTACAGGAGTCGAAATACTCTATGTTAGACATCTAGGTATGTTTGACATATCCTCGCTAACACATACTCATTCAATATCAAATCCTGACTCGTAGTTATTCGTACTATAATCATACACGCAACAATTAGGATTCATGCATTCAAGACTCAGTTCAACATTCAAAACTTGGTTCGATGATCATTTTCAGAAAATACATATGACCAACATTCGAAAAATAGGGTTGTCATATACTTTGTAAAATATTCCATCACAACACCAATAGGTCCTGCAAAATACTTATTTATAGCTATATACGTGTGTATATATATATATTCAACTAGTAACCTCGATAATCACAGGATATGCCCCCACATTTTCGAATTCAATTTTCCCAAAATTCGGGCAGCACATACTCTGTTTATCGGCCTACCTGTCGAAATAATTCGACGTCGAACCCAAATAATTACAACAATCACCACAACAAATCAACATTCGCAAATTCCCAAATGAATTCGTATATAGTTATTAATTATTTTTCGTATTTTATATTTTTATAGGACTCAGAATTAATTCATCATAGTCCACCGTCGGCTCGCCGAGGCTCATCGCCGACGGCGGCAAAATTCATCGGTACCCAATAAATTTCGGGTTTCCACACGAAATTTTACCGATTAATCACTAATATATCCCGCACGAAAATTAATTCATGAATACCAATCAATTATTTTCTTCCGAGATAATAAAATAGTAATAAAAAATTTCCAACAGAACACGGGGATGAACAAGCCGGAAAAACAAAGCACGACAGAAACAGGGGAGCACAACAGCGCACACACACAAACTCGAACCACACACACACACAAATACACAGTCACACACACGCGAATATATAGCCACATACACACCGCCACCACCTCGCCGAAAAACCGGGGAAGGGCGCCAATACACGACCATAGCTGAATTATTCTGGAGAGGCGACAATCAACAACAAAACATTCATAGGTGCATAAACATAAGCATATATATAAACAGCCAAATGAAGAGCCAAATAAAGCAGAGGCCAAAAGCAATGGCCGAAAATCACACAACAACCAGGAGAACTCACCTGAACCAAAACAATAGAGAAGAAGGGGAAAAGAAGGGGTAGGAAGAGAGTGAGAGTGAGATAAGGAGAGAGATGAGAGTTCACAAAGAGATTAGGAGCGAGAGGAGCAGAGAAAAAAAATTCGAGAGAGATCTGTTGCAAGAAGTGAGAGAGAAGAGGATAAGAATAATAGTGCTTATCTGTTTTTCTGCTTTTAATTATCATAATTTAACACCACATTCTGATTTTAACGAACCATTTCTTAGGCGACAATAACCTGAAAATTACCTAGTCAGTCTTAAAATTTTCTAAAAATCCTGAAACTAATAAAACTAAATTTTTCATAATTTTTATATTATATTTAAAACGCAACTCGTACCCGCAATTCACAATTAATAAACCAAGATGCACTTAAAACAATTTCAGAAAATCAAGAAAATAGTCTTAAAATGTTATAATTATCCCGAAGTTTATAAAAACATAGATTTCGTAATTTTAAAATAATTTCTGAAACATAATTTATACCCGCTTTTAACAATTAAACAAATCAACGCGCGGGTGAAATTAATCCCAAAAATTCCCAAGATAATTTTAAAATTCTCAGAATATTACAGAAGAATGAGTTTCATAATTTTTAAAGAATTCTAAAATTAAATAAAGATTTAACTACTAAATGCAATCAGAAAATCATATAGGACTAAATAATCGATGAAATATTAATTTCTAAATTTTATAAAATCCCAAAAATAATTATTATAATTATAAAATCATAAAAAAAATTTAGAGACAATCCAAGTATTTATGCAAATAAGTTTGCATTAAGTTCACTTTTAAAAGTGAAAACAATTCAGTACAACTCAATTATTAATTTCGCGAACAACCTAGTACACCATAAATCACACATAGATAACAATAAAACAACACATAGCTGATAGGAGTTATACACATATCTAATTTGATTAATATTCAACAATTACACATTTAAATAGTATAAAGATATACAAGTCATTACACTTCTCCTCTTTGACTTCCTATTTTCATTTTCCTACTTTCCTTCACTTTCAAGTTTTGCTCACTGCTTGCTTCAACAATCGAGGCCTTCTGCACTAGGGTGGCATAATCTGTCAGCTCTAACATCACCACTAAGTTCTAAATCCACTATTTCAGACCAAGATGAAACCTTCGTGCCTTCTTTTCTTCCGTATTCATAAATTCTGGTACAAAGCGTGACAACTCAGTAAACTTGGCCTCGTACTCTTCCACCGTCATTCTATCATGTTTCAATTCTAGAAACTTGATCTCCATCCGAGTCTCCATTAACCTAGGGAAGTACTTGTCTAAGAACAACCGGGTGAATCTATCACATGGTATCACAACATCAGTCTCAAGGTTACACTTAAACTCCCACCAATAGTTAGCTTCCCCCTTCAGTATGTAGGAGGCGAAGATGGTCTTGTATCGCTCTTCGACACCTAGTATCTCAAATGATTTATCTATCTCCTTAAGCCAGGCCCGTGCCTCCACGGGGTCGGAAGATCCTAGGAACTCCTGGGGTTTGAGGGACTTAAACGCCCTGAAGGCGGTAGCAGCCTTTTGTTGGGCAATATGTGGCGGTGGTGGAAGGGCTGTTGGTTTAGATTTTCCCTTAAAAGATCCATAAATTCATTTCTGGGGTTTCCCCTTGGTGGGTATCCTCAACTTCTTCCTCCATATATCCTTCTTTATCAAATTCATACAAGTCTAGGTCCTCTTCACTTTCCTCATTAACTATATGGTCAGGTTCGTCCCGCCATTGATTAAGATTCTGCGGGCTGAGCCTTGGTTCCTCTTATACGGGGTGACATCGTTCTGATAATGAAAATGGTGTCAATATAGTTGCATATTTCTATATTTTAATTAATTCATGTATACGTACCTATGTATTTAAATATTTGGCATGATTATATCAAGGTGCAATAATAGGGTAAGATGATTTTTTAATAAATGCCAGATTAATATATAATATGGTCTCCCAGACCATGTCTTGGGGACAATAACAACCATCCAAAACCATACGCGTTTCTGAATACAATCTACCAACTACATAATCCTGAATACTGAATAACAAATACATAAACCGGGAACCTTGTAGGGATAGGAATGCTATCTACTATTAGCTATCCTAAAAACACTTATGATAAGTCACCCATCCCTTTATAAGGTCCGTTTACGACCACTGCTCACTCAGTCCGAATCACTACGCATGAGGTCTTGAACCATCCACATTGCTCCTACCAACATCATCTCAGCATCAACTACTGATATGTATCCTCCCATCATAGTCATCCTCATCTGTACTCGAGTACGGAGCTCAATTCCATCAATATCCCAGCGAGCTATGGTCGGGGAAGCAGCCCTAGAGTCCCCGGGGTACCCAAGCCCGGTAGCTCTCTTGGCGGACAATGCCTGTCGTAGCTCAATAATACGGGAAAATGCCGCGGTGATCTCAAGATTCAGCTGAGCCACTATCCAGTCATGCACTGCCACATGGATGGTTGCTGGGGGTGGTAGGGGCGAGTCCGGATCACTGGAGGATATGTCATGAATCTTGTAAGTTTGTGCCTCCATCTTGTCACCCTCGTTCTCATCATCGGAGGGAAAGGGGCTCAGTATCCCTGGGTGAGGGGTGGGAGGGATTACAGTCGGGAGATGGTACATCTCTATGTATGTCCAGTCGACGCCATCGTCTTGAGGCTCCTCGACATCATCTTCTATGGGGGTAGGAAAGTCAGTCTCCTCCTCCGGGGGATCCTCCGTAGGGTCATCCTCTGAGTTATCAATAAGTGGGTCCTCCGGCTCGGGAGTAGGATCGCGCTCATAACATCCTCAACAGGGTCAACCTCCCTCATAGGCTCCACTGGCATCTGACACAATAGGCAAGGTGTTACTAACTTAGAGTCGGAATTCCCTTGAGGGTAAAGCTGTCAAGACTACCCATGCAGTTTGATGACGAACTCGATTTGAGTTCTAATTGATTATTATTATTCTTATGTCTATATATTTTATCTCCTATCATTTCCAAGATTTGATAACCTAAGGCTCTGATACCATTTCTATAGCGCCCCAAATCCGGGGTTAGGGATTTAGGAGGCCATGCCATCTTGAATCTTCTGTAAACACTTTTGTACAACATATATATATATACTCACACATCTATAACCCCACACTTATCAACACACACACACACATACCCACACTTACAGGTTATTATCTTGGAAATGAATCATACATTACTAGATTTATTAAATCCACAAAGTGATAGTTATTACAGACCAAAAGTAATCAAGTCTTACCACGGGTGTAACCTTTACTTAAGGTTAGAGCGGCGGCCAAATATAAGTTTCTTTGTTACTACCTTACATAAGTCATACTTAAATATAAGTCGGACTAAAAACAACTAAAACCCAATCCAGCTTATATGGTCTACCTGTGGCACTGCGTTAAATAATCTATGAAAAAGTTGGCCATTTTCTACTCACTTCCGGGCTGTGAGCTTTCTGACTGGCATCTTGATTCACTATTGTGTTGTATTATTTTAAGAAAACAAGTGTGAGCTAAAATGTTCAGCACAATAATGTGCAGTATGAAATGACTGTATAAGAAATTTATATTAAATTCCGTATATGGATATATGTTTTGTTTAAAGATATTCCTCTAAGTGATACACACCTTTTTTCAAAACAAATCTTTGATTGACTTATTCGTCAGCAAATACCTTAGTGGTAAACCCAGCACCTAGGCTTGGGTTACGGTATTGCATCTCAATTCCAGTTGGAAGAATAGGACATTCACCAGAGCCCATAATATACGATAATCAGTCGTACAACAGAATATTATTATTGTTCTCTACATGTTGAAGGACAGCTTCCTTACTCTCGGTTGCACTCTAGCCGTATTCTGGCTTTATATGCTCCCCTTTTCTCCCGGGTATGTTTTGCATACTTCGTATGTTCTTTAGTACACATGGTACATTCGCATACGGAAATTAAAATAGCAGCCTCCCCAGTACACGAATTACTGGATCTCTACCCCTCCTCTACCCTTTAAGAATCCTATCATATCCTAAGAACTCGTACTCCTCGAGTTCCCAAAGCGTTTAGCTTATTGATAGGCACAACTTATGTTGCTAGTATATATATGTACTTCCGAGAATTTTTGGAGGAAGTACTAAGATAATGTGAGTTGACTGTTGTCAATAGATAAGTATTTAAGGGGGAGTTTGTTTTGACACTGTACTCAAAATATTTAAAATACGTCGAGAATATTTTTCGACGATACGAAAGTATAAGTATGATTTTCTGAAACTCATAAAATATTTGAAAACAGGTTTTATGATTTTTAAATAATATTAAATCATTTAATAAATACTTAAGATTAAATAATAATCTATTAAATAATTAACCTCAAATAATTCTATTTTAAAAGAATATTTGAAATAATATTCCTTAACTAATTTATGTTTAAGAATTTAATTTGATTGATAAAATTATAAATAATTGAATTTCAAAATAAAATAATCATTGGAGAATAATTCTCTTATTTAAATGAATATCAGAAATAATATTCATTATTCGAGTAATTAAATAAAGTTGAGGGAATACGATCTTTGAAAATCGTTTTAAATAAATTCGAGGTAATTTAGTATTTCACAAGGGAACATCGAGTCCCTTGGAATAAATACGTACAGACTTTTAATCATGCAAAACATCTCTGGGATGATTCCCGGGTTTTTACTTTATAAAATCTGATGAACTCTCGGTCTTTTAATTTATACATCACGCTCTACCATAGCGTAAAATATTCTACGATATACTCATCGTAAACTCAATCATTACTGATACGCAAAAACTCGTGTTTTAGTATCATGGAAAACATGACATTTGTACAAAAGATAGTAAAAACAATCTTCATAACACAATAGTATATGGAGCAGGGTTCGTAAACTTGCCTGGGTTTTTCGAGATAGAGGGTGCTCTAGAGTTTGTCCGGATATCTAAAATCAAGAACATTTATCGTTCCGTTAGATTCTAATCGTATTTATCGTCACTTGGTAAATATGCAATACTTACTATCCATTTATATGACTCTCTTTACTCTCGTCATTTTAATAGAGTACGAGTACTCGCTAACTTCCTTTTCTTTTCATATTCCTTTATGTCCATTAATCTCTTTTACTTTTGTCACTCGGTTCCACTCGCGATTCTTAAGGATTTCTAATCATGCGATTTTGGCTCCGATATTTTTATAAAATTGAAAAATCCATATTGTCACTTGAAATTTGTATGCAAGTCAATATAGTCCATTTCTTACTCTCTGTAAAAATTTCATAATTTTTGAATACTTTAAGTTGTTCATTTATACTTCTAAAGTTCGTAATTCGTAGTAGTTTTTTATCGCGTAAATCATTTTCACTAAAACAGACCTAACTTTTGAACTGTAAATCAAAATCAAGAGATTCAAGCTCCTAAACGATCCTTACAAAAATATCTATTTATTTAAATTCTTACTTTTCAATAAATCACAGTTTATACTTTCTGTACCTCTGCAGAAAATGTAAGGTTACGATTCATTCATCTTATCGACGTTACGCTCGCGATTAAAGTTTCGTTTTCACTCTAAACTACTAATAAATAACCAACAATCATCATGACATCATCTTAACACTTAATCCTATCAATAACATCAAGTTCTTGAGGCAAAAACATCAACCTTAGCATCTAAATAACTAATCATCAAGAAACCAAAATAAGAACCATCAAAACTAGGTTTATAACTAAGATCCATGCTTTTCTTCAAACTTAAAGCATAAAAAACGTTTGGGTAAATATTTATACCTTTCTTGGTAGCTTGTAAGGTGTTATTCTTTATGGATGATGCTTGGCGAGGCTTGGTGTGCTTAAGAATCGTAAATCTTTCCATGAAAATCAAGAAATGTTACTATTTAGCACTATTCATCATCACTTTCATGGATTTATTTAACCATCCAAAACTTAATGAAATGCTATGAAAAATTTATCTTACCTTAGTGATATATAGGAAGCTTGGGAATTAATTATAATATTTATCTATGGCTAGATTTTGGAATTTGAATTTGTGTTCTTATTTTTCTTTGAAAGGGTCGAATGAAGCTTTGGGAGAGAGAGAAGAGATCATTTTCTTCGCTTTCTAGTTTGCTTCTTGAATAAGTGATAGCTTTTTTATGTATATAATCCTTAGATATTCATATTTTACTAGCATGGCTAATTGTCAAAGCTAGTTTACTAGCCAAGTACTACAACTACTATTCATGGTTACTATTTGCCTTAGCTAGGTTACTATGCTCTTCGATTGGTTACTATTTGATTGCCAATCCTTGGTTACATTCTTACTAATTAGTCTGCATGTCTTACATGGGAAGTTGCATGGCTTGATACATTTTATTTATTCACTTACGTATTCGCATGGTCGTTTATTCATTTTCGTAATAAGTCTTTGTAAGCGATTCGCGGGGTAAATCATTTCTTATAAGTCCTTTATGCTTTGAAACCTTGTACTTGGGTTTTAATTTATAGAATTCAAGATTCGTGATTGTAATGTAATTCTCATATTTCTTGATGGTTCGTAAGATAAGGTCATTTTACAAAGTTTCTTTTCTTCGAAAACTAATGGCTTTTACATACACTCATTTGGTACGTAGAATCACAATATCGACTTGGAAACTAAATTTTCCATGCATAAAAATAGTGTGTGCTATAAAATTTTCCTCGATCGTCAGGGTTACTATTCATCAAATGTTTTACAAAGTCTCAAAAATTTGGGTTATTACATATTAGGAGGTAGTGCACTCTTACTTGCGACCCCTGATCATTAGCAAAGCTGAGATGCCTTAGAAACTTTCTAGGTTGTGACTCAACACTCCCTTGTGAGTTACGTTGTGACCATAATAGCCTTCGAAAGGCTAGTTTGCGCACAAGGTATGTAACGCCCTCCAGACCTGAGGTATAAGTCTGGGGGTTACTAGCTAATCACCAAACCTGTACAACCTGAATAACAATAATAAAGAAATGTATCTAAACCCCTTTAACACTAACCATGATCTTTTTAGGTTGAAGTATGAAAACAAGAACCACTAACTACTTTATTACAAACCATATTTAAAATCTTATAAACTCTCTTTATTACAAACCATTGTCTAACCAGTTTTAAACTAATTTCATCATTTATTCAAACAGACACACTAACTATCTACACTCCACCTGTTCGGGCAACTAAAAGCTTTCTTCCTGGATTGGGATTAACACCTTGGGTATGAGAGGGTCTCGAGGCTTGTCCCGCTTCTTTACCACTCGAGTCCTGATGGGTTTTATATTCCTTCTTAACTGAAAACAATAAGGTGAATAACAACAAAAAGGGGTGAGCCAAAAATTGCTCAACAAGTTCACAAAATATACACAGTGTTAAAGCAGTTTAAATGAATCGATAATATGGGTACATCTGCAAAGATATAACCCCGCGAGAATAGAAAGAAGGCCACTGCTGGCGAATACAATTGAACTAAATTAGACATAAGTTTGCATCTATACCCTGCTGATTAGCCAGGATACTGTACAGATCTATATCCCACTATATAGATCCAGTCGGGCATCCAGGCACTACGGCCCATCTCAAGGATCCGCTTATGTCCCGGTCCTTAGGATTAAGTGAAATTTAATCCCCAAAATATGAATAAGGAATTCAAAGAAAAGGAGAAATCAAGAATTGAAATAAAATATGAACAAGAGAATAACAAGTGTGTATCAGTGTTTATGAATAAAAAATTAAAAGAGTGCAAGTGTGTTATGAATCTGAAGAAATATCATTATTCTGAAATTAGAATAGGGGAAAAACTTGCCTTCTGCAAGACTCACTTCAAATACATCACCTTCGTTTATCACCGGCTTAATCTGCCTTACTTGCTTAGCTTCTGTTATAGAAATATACTGGTTTAGTCATTTCGTACTTCAATTGTGTCTCGAACCGACTTCACATCATTCCTATTGTCTACCCATGCGCTTATGATTGACTCGTATATTATATATTAGCAAGTAAGACTCAATTAACCACATAATACACATAAGCACATAAGCCACATAATCATTATTATAGTTAAAATAATTTTTAGAATCAAAATCGACTAGGTGATCGCTTAACTAATCATTATCTAACTCGTTTCCTATTTTTTGGAATTTATCGGACTCGTCTCGGCACGCGATTCGGCTTATAATCAAATAAATAACAAAGTCAACTAATTTCTAGAAGTAATTAGGTTTTAATATTATTTTTAATGAAAATAATTCATTTTTCTGAGTCCAAGGGCTTTCGTTTCACTCGAATCGGACTAACGATCTAATTATTATCAATTACACATAGATAATTCAATTTATTATTCAATATAAATAATTATTACTAATTTTTAAACCCTAAAATAATTTTTAAATAATTATTTAAGAAATATCAGAACTGAAAATGATTTTTCTATAATTTTTGGAATTAAAATAAATTTATTATGATTTATTGAAAATTATTTGATTAATTATCAAAGTAATTAATCATTTTTAAATAATTAATAAATAATAAATAATTAAGAAAATAATTCAAACTGATTTTTAGAAAATATTTCAGAATTATTTATAATATAAATCAATTAATTAATCAATTTATAAAATAAATAAATAGATTTTTTTATAAATAATAAAAATAAAAATTAAATTCCAGAAACACTTGTCAGAAAATTAACTCTGACAATTTCAGATCAAAACCGGGTTAACCAACGGGTCAACCGGGTCTCAATCCGGGTCATGAAGAACATGACCGGATTTTTCCAGAATCCGGCCACCGGCCAGGATTCCGGCCAGCCAAAATCAGGCCAAAAACACAACTGTTTGATGTATTTTTCACAGGGTTTCAATTCCACTCAACTGCAGCAACTCATCTCCGGTTAAAACATACCAAAAACATCACGGAATCCTCAACTCCGATCAAAACCGACATCAACTCCGGCCAAAAATCGAAATCACAGAATCGTACATGAAATCAAATGTTCTATAGTGCAAACTGAAGCTAAGAACACATACAATCAAACCCCTAACATCTCAAGAACCAAATATTCACCAAAATCACGAAGCTATGATTTGAAAATTGGGTATAAACCCTAATAATCGAACTTTACTATCCAGGTATCGTTCGTTCAATTAAACACCATGAATCAATTGCAAATAACATCAGGAAGCTATATCAATCATCAAAACATCATAATAACGCTAGAATCAAAAATCCCTAATTCGAACATAAACCCTAGAAATCAAAAATCAAAAACAACGAATTAAAACGTGAAATTGATACTGGAAATGGAAAGACCATATCAAAACCTTCGATTTGAGTACTTGAATCACATGATTTGATGCTGTAATCAGTGAGAAATCACGGCTTGAATTTTCGACCCGACCTTGTTCTTCCCGACCCGATTTCAGAGAATTTTCAGAATTTTGCAGATTTTTAATGATTAATTATAATTAATTAAATAAAAATTAGGCTATTTATAGTAGTAAAATTAATACTCCTAACTAAAATTAAGGCCCTAATGCTACATCTTTTAAAATTAATAAGCCCCTAATTTTATAATTTTTTAGTATTAAAATTTGTTTTATAAATATTTTATATATACAATATATATGTCAAAATTTCCCAAAAATTGTGAATAATGCAAAAATACAAAGAAATGGTATAAATGAAAGTCCTATAGTTTTATAAAAATAAAAATGTGATTTTTGTGGGGTTTTTAACACCCAATTGGGTCCGGAAAAGTCATTTTTCGCGAAACGAGAATATTTGTAAAATACCTAGATGGTCAGAATAACGCGATGGTAAAAGCCGTTTGATGAAAAATAAGACACATTATTTTTTTTGAAATATCTTTTTTAAAATCATGATTCGGGTCGTATAACTTTTGATATGAAAGTTATATATGCAAAATAATGTATTTGAAAAATATCTTAAAAATACCGGGATGACACAGAATGCACGTAACACATAACAATTGGGTTTGACAATTAATTACACATAAATGACACATTAACACACATAATTTATTATCATTATGATATAATACAGACGTAATTTTCCCATACATTACATCCTTCCCCCTTAACAGGATTCTGTCCTCAGAATCTCGCTAAGAAAACAAATGAGGATATTTCTCTAACATCTCACTCTCATGTTCCCAGGTTGATTCGTCAACCATAAGGTTTCTCCACAATACTCGCACTAAAGATACAGACTTATTTCTCAACACTTTCTCTTGCTGATCTAAAATTCTTACCGGCTGTTCTTCAAAAGACAAATTAGGTTGGATATCTACCGGTTCATATTCTATTACACGCTTAGAATCAGGATTATATCGCTTGAGCATCGATACGTGAAACATATTGTGAATATGTTGCATATGAGGTGGTAAGGCTAACTCGTACGCAACTTTTCCCACTTTTTTCAAAATTTCAAATGGTCCGACGTATCGTGGCTTCAATTTACCCTTGTTGCCAAATCTGGTTAATCCTTTCCATGGCGATATTTTGAGCAACACGTGCTCCCCCTCCCGGTAGTCCATATCCTTCCTAGCTTGATCTGCATATTTGCGTTGTCTATGTTGTGCTGTATCTAGTCGCTACCGAATAAGTTCTATCTTTTCTTTAGTTTGTTGAATTAATTCTGGACCCAAAACCTTGCGTTCTCCAACTTCATCCCAATACACGGGTGATCTACATTTCCTTCAATATAATGCTTCGTACGGTGGCATTCCAATGCTTGCATGATAACTGTTGTTGTAAGAAAATTCAACCAAAGGTAAATGTTCATCCCAACTGCCTTTGAAATCAATCGCACAAACTCGCAACATGTCTTCGATTGTTTGAATAGTCCTTTCACTTTGCCCATTGATTTGCGGATGATAAACGGTACTCATGTTTAATTTAGTTCCCAGACATTCTTGAAATTGTCTCCAAAATCTTGAATTAAAATGGGGATCTCGATCAGACACGATAGATACTGGAACTCCATGTCGCATCATAATTTCCTTGAGATACAAGTGCACTAGTTTGTCGAGCGAAAATCTTTCGTTAATCGGTAGAAAATGTGCTGACTTTGTTAGTCGGTCAATGATTACCCATATCACATTATGATTCGCTTTAGTCCTTGGAACTACAAAATCCATCGCTAGATGTTCCCATTTCCATTACGGAATATCCAATAGTTACAGTAATCCACTCGGATGTTGATGTTCCGCTTTAATTTACTGGCATGTGTAGCATTTATTCACCAATTCTGCTATCTCTTTCGTCATATTTGGCCACCAAAAGTTTTCCTTCAGATTACGGTACATTTTTGTACTTCCTGGATGAATGTAATACCTCGAACTGTGCGCATCTCGCAATATTTCTTCCTTCAGCTCTGCCACATTAGGGATCCAGATTCTTGATGCAAAGCGTAAGATTCCTTCGTTATCTTTTTGGGTTGTAATTTCTTCTCTTGTTAAGTTGTCATCTTGGCCCATCACTTCTTATTGACATTGCCGAATCTTTTCCAATAAATCCGGTTGAAAAGTCATAGCGTAGATAACTTCAGTAGATTCATTGGGAACACGAATTTTGATTTCCAACTTGTCAAATTCCTTGGCTAATTCTTCACACGAAGTTAACAGATTCAGTCTTTCTTTCCGGCTCAGCGCATCTACCACAACATTCGCTTTTCCTGGATGATAACTGATCGTAACATCGTAATCTTTAATCAATTCCATCCATCGGCGTTGCCTCATGTTCAGTTCCTTCTGCATAAAGATGTACTTCAGACTTTTATGATCCATGTAGATTTCGCATTTCTCATCGTAGAGATGGTGTCTCCAAAGTTTCCGTGCAAATATGATCGCTGTTAATTCTAGATCATGCGTAGGATACATCTGTTCATGAGGTTTTAGCTATCTCGAGGCATATGCAATGACGTTATCGTGTTGCATCTGTACACATCCTAGTCCGCGGTATGAAGCGTTACTATCAATGACAAAATTTCCATGCTCGTCTAGCAGTACAAGTACCGATGCGGTTACTAACCGATTCTTCAGCTCTTGGAAACTTTCTTCACATTTTTCATCCCATACAAACTTTTCACTTTTTTGAGTTAACTTGGTCAGTGGCGTTGCTATTTTCGCAAAATCTTAGAAAAATCTTCCATAGTATCCTGCCAATCCCAAGAAACTTCGAATGTCTGTTGGTGTCTTCGGTCTTCCCAGTTCAATATAGCTTCAATCTTTGCTGGATCAACTAGAATGCCTTCTCTACTTATGATGTGCCCTAAAAATTGTACTTCCTTCAACCAAAATTCGCATTTCGAGAATTTCGCGTACAGTTGCTCCTTCCTTGGAATTTTCAAAGCAATCCTTAAGTGCTCGGCATGCTCTTCTTCCGTTTTTGAGTAAATCAAGATGTCATCAATAAATACAATCACGAATTATCCAAGTACCTCTTGAATACTATGTTCATCAGATCCATGAATGCTGCTGGCGTGTTGGTCAAACTGAATGCCATTACCAGAAACTCATAATGTCCATATCTAGTACGGAATGCATTTTTGGGATATCTTCAGCTTTAATCTTTAATTGATAATAAATCGATCTCAAATCTATTTTCAAAAACCTTGTAGTTTCTTTTAGCTGATCGAACAAGTCGTCGATTCTCGATAAGGGATACTTAGTCTTGATAGTGAGCTTATTCAATTCCCGATAATCAATGCATAGTCGCATGCTACCATTTTTTTTCTTTACGAACAGTACCGATGCACCCCACGGGGATACACTGGGTCTTATGATGCCTCGGTCTAGAAGATCTTGCAATTGTGTTGACAATTCTTTCATCTCGACTGTTGCCATTCGATACGGAACTTTCGAAACTGGTTCTGTACCTGGTGCTAAATCAATCGTGAATTCAATTTCTCGATTTGGCGGTAACCCTGGAAGCTCGCCTGGAAAGACATCAGGAAATTCATATACAACTGGAATATCTTCTATTTTGGGACTTCCTTTCTCGGTATCTAACACATAGGCTATATACATTTCACATCCTTGTCGAAGCAATCGTTTGGTCTGTATTACTTTCAGAAATTTCTTTCGCTGTTTCTCGCATTTGAACATTACCGTTGTATTTTCCGCAGTTCATAATTTTACTTACTTGTTTGCGCAATCGATCTAAGCATTATAACAAGCTAACCAATCGATTCCTAAAATGACGTCAAAATCTCCTAGCTTAAAAGGAATTAAGTCTACGGAGAAATGATGTCCGGCTATTTTAATATCGCACGTAGGACATACTCGATCTACTGGAACTTGGTCGTCATTCGCTAATTTTATAATTAACGTCTCGCCCAACCATTCAATTTCGCAATATAACTTATCAAGGAATTCTTCGAAAATAAATAAACGGGTAGCTCCAGAATCAATTAATACTTTTGAATTTACGGAGTTCACCAAAAGCGTACCTGCAATTACACTAGGACTCTGCAATGCTTCTTTTATTGTCATATTGAAAGTCCTTTCTCTGAGTCGATTAATCGGCGGTGGAGGAGGTAATGCTAACACTTTAGGAATGCTAGCTTCCCTTGCTGGTCTTTTACAGTTCCTAGCGATATGCCCTTTCTTTCTATATTGGTAGCAAATAACTTATGTCTTCCCCGCTGGACATTCGTTAGAATAGTGGCCTTTCTGCTTACATTTGAAACACGTCACATTCGCTTTGATACATACGCCGGTATGTTTTCGTCCACAAGTCTTGCAGTACGGCACTGGGACTCTGACAATTCCTTGTTGGTGGGGAGCTTGATAACGAGAACCTGTTTTATGGATATCTTGTCCTATCCCTTTAAAATTCAAATTTGTCCGGGCTTGAAATCCCGGCTTTCTCTGTGTTCGGTGATTCTTTTGATGAGTGCTTGCAAAATCTGGGTGCCGTCTTTAAAAGGTGTGTTGAGACCAATCAGGTTCTCAACTGGGAGAAATGTCACTTCATGGTGCAACAGGGCATCATTCTTGGGCACACGGTCTCTAGTAAAGGTCTTAATTTGGACAAATCCAAGGTGGCGATCATTGAAAACCTTCATCCACCAATTTTTGTTAAGGGAGTCCGCAACTTTCTTGGTCATGCGGGTTTCTATAGGCATTTCATCAAGGATTTCTCTAAAATCTCTAAACCGTTATGCAATCTTCTAGAGGAAGATGTCCCTTTCAAGTTTGATGATGAGTGCCTAACTGCTTTTGAGAGCTTAAAGAAGAGTTTGATAATGGCACCGGTCATAACTGCACCTAATTGGGATGAACCTTTTGAAATGAAGTGTGATGCAAGTGACTATGCAGTTGGAGCAGTTCTTAGGTAGAGGAAGAACAATATATTTCATGTTATCTACTATGCTAGTAAGACCCTCAATGGTGCTCAACTGAACTATACTACTACTGAGAAAGAGCTATTGGCTATTATCTATGGTTTTGAGAAGTTTCGAGCTTATTGCTTGGGACGAATGTGACAGTTTTTACTGATCATGCTGCAATTCGCTATCTCGTCTCGAAGAAGGACTCGAATCCTAGACTGATTCGATGGGTTCTTTTACTTCAGGAATTTGAGTTAGAGATCAAGGACAGAAAGGGTACTCAGAATCAAGTCGTTGATCATCTCTCTCATTTAGAAGATCCAAGTGCAACTTCACATGATAAGACATTGATAAATGAATTTTTCCCGATGAGCGGCTCTTTGGGGTGCAAGAGGAAGAACCGTGGTTCACAGACATTATAAACTACCTTGTAAGCAATATTATGTATCCAGTCTTGTCTTCTGCTCAAAGGAAGAAGTTTCTTCATGAGGTGAAGTGGTACATGTGGGATGAGCCATTCTTGTTTAGGCACGGAGCTGACCAAATCATCAGGAGATGTATTCCGTATGGTGAAATGGGGGGATCTTACGAGATTGTCATTCGACTATTTATGGAGGCCACTATGGTGGAGAAAAGACAGTAGCTCGTATCCTTCAAGCAGGATTCTTCTGGCCTACATTGTTTAAGGATGCACATCAATTCATCTTGAAGTGTGTTCGATACCAGTGGGTTGGTAATATGTCCAAGAGGGATGAGATGTCACTTAATGTGCTTCTCGAGATTGAAGTCTTCGATGTTTGGGGAATTGACTTCATGAGGCCATTTGTCTCATCTTACAATAATTAGTATATCTTGCTGGCAGTTGATTATATCTCAAAATGGGTTGAAGTCAAGGCTTTCCGACGAATGATGCAAAGGTAGTGCTTAATTTTCTTCATAAGCAAATATTCACAAGATTTGGAACCCCAAGAGTCATAATCAGTGATGAGGGATCACAGTTCTGCAATCACAAGTTCACTGCCATGATTCAAAGAAATAATGTGAATCATTGCATTACTACAGCCTACCAACCTCAGACTAATGGTCAAACTGAGGTATCTAACAGAGAGATCAAGCGAATTCTAAAGAAAGTTGTATGTCCATCGAGGAAAGATTGGTCTTTGAAGCTGGATGAAGCTGTTTGGGCGTATAGAACTGCATACAAGACTCCGCTAGGCATGTCACCATTTTAGTTGGTTTATGGTAAGGGATGTCATTTGCCGGTGGAATTAGAGCATAAAGCGTATTGGGCTTTGAAGAAGTTGAACCTTGATATGGATGCAGCGGGTAAGAAAAGAATGCTTTAATTGAATGAACTCGACGAGTTTCACCTTTAATATTATGAGAAAAAAATGTATAAGGAGAAAGTGAAGAGGTGGCATGATAGGGGTCTAGTGCTCAAATCATTTGTGTCGGGGAAACAAGTTCTTTTGTTCAACTCTCATCTCCGTCTTTTTCCTGGAAAATTAAAGTCAAGATGGTCAGGGCCATTGGTTGTCAAATCTGTATTTTCACATGGAGCGGTGGAGATTTTTGAGAATGATCCAGGCCAAGCATTCAAGGTGAATGGACAGAGGTTGAAGCATTACTATGGGGATACGGAAAACCGTGAGGTGGTTAGTGCCATTTAATTGTCTACTTAATCTCGGGATTCTACGTCAAGATAACGACATAAAGTAAGCACTTCTTGGGAGGCAACCCAAGTTTATTATACATTAGTAGATAGAGGAAGAAGAAAACAAGGAGAAAACCACAAAAAAATCAAAAAAAGAAAAAAATCCAGTGCCAACTATAGAAGCACGGCGCGCCCGTGCTAAGAAGCGGGGTGGCCACGCTGAAACTCCAGTAGCATGGCGCGCCCGTGCTGGTATGCGGGGCGGCCGCGCTGGTTTTCTAGAAGCATGGCACGCCCACGCTGCCAGGCGGGGCGGCCGCGCTGGTTGCTGGACCTGAAAAAAATAGAAGTCAGAAAAATGGGAATTTAAACACCAAATCAATTTCCAACCGAATTTTACTTTCCCACTTCCATATTTCCCTCTGCAAATCAATTTCAATCAACCCCATTACTCCCATTACTCCCATAATCAATTCCCACTTCTTTTCCTAAACTAATTATATTCTAAAAATCCTATATATACATAAACTTCTCCATCACTTCTCAAGTTCTAAAACACAGTCTCTCTTATACACACATCTTTTTTCTCAACTTGTTCAATCTCAATGGCACCCAAAAGAGAAAGAACTCAAGTTAGCAGCAGCACCACCGATTCTTTTAGTGTTGGGGGTGTGAGGCCCAGGTTTGCAACTCGGAGGCTGAGGCAGAGTATACGAGGCTGCTTTCGAAGCCCATAGCTAAGGAGCGAGGTTTTCTGCGAGGGATGGTAAGTTGGTAGAGATGATTGTGGAGATGGGTTGGATTGCTTTTTGTGAGGCACCAACTGCGGTGCCTATGAGTGTGGTTCGTGAGTTTTATGCGAATGCGAAGGCGGAAAAGAATGGTTTTACTCTGGTGAGGGGGTTGACGGTGGACTACAGTGTTGAGGCTACTCATAGGGTGATCGATCAACCCGAGAGGAGGTCAGAGTAGGAGGATTGAAATGCTAAGACGGGGGATGATTTTAACTTGGATTTGATTATTGCTACATTGTATGTGTGTGAGACTCACTGGAAGTTCAAGAGGGGCACGAACGAGTATGCCACTTTCTCTGCCTCGTGCATGAACAAGTTTGCACGTGAATGGAATTCTTTTATTTATGCCAACATCATGCCATTTTCTCACGTGCATGATGTTACTGTGGACCGTGCACGATTATTGTGGGGAATTCTTCAAGGAGATTATGTGGATCTCATGATGGTGATTTATCAAGGTATTTTGAGGTTTTTGTGAGGCAGCTCTACGGGTTCCATTCCCTATATGTCCATTGTGACGAAGCTGTGTGTGGTGGTTGGAGTTCATTGGCCCGCACACGAGCAGCTGCAGCTTCCTAGTGCCCCGATTGATAGTTTGATGTTGTTGAGTATGCAGGAGTGGTACGGTGGTAAGCCTGATCCGAAGGGGCTTGGCTATTCTTATGACCACTTTCCAGGTGGACGGCCAGCGCCTCAGGAATATCTCGGGGGATGACTCAGGAGAGCAGGGCTGCTTGGAGAGCTCAGTTGGGTGAGGCCGATCCTTCACGGATGCAGTAGCAGGAGGAGGAAGCACATGATAGTGCTGGTTTGGGTTCAGCGCAATATAGGCGCTTGATGAGGAGGATGGATGCGATGTATAACATCTATAGTAGGTTTGCACAGATCTCACCTAGGAGTTGGGGACTGCATTCAGAGCCACATGAGTTGATATCCAGTGGCCAGTATTCGGTGAGGACTATGTGTCTCCAAACACTCCTGACACTCCACCCGTTGAGGGTGATGATCCTGGTTCCAAGTAGGTATATCTGATTTCTTACTATTACCTTCACCGAGGACAGTGAATATTTTAAGTTTGGGGGTGGTAGTTAAGGAATATATGTTATGTGTTTATCCATATAGCTTGCATATTCATGATAGTTTAGTTATATAGTTGCATCTTTGCCATGAAGTAGTTTTTTTTATTTTGCATGTTAGTATATTGCATTTAGTTTCATTCAATTGTATATAGTTTCATGATCCCTTAAGTTTACTTTTCCGATTGATTTGTGATATTGATGCTAGTGTAGTGATGTCGTACATAGTGATGTTAAGTCCTATCGAATTGATTTGCATGCTAGAAACAATAAAATTTCACTAAGACTTATAGAATGCTAGATCATGGTCATGGTTTTTTTGTTGTCGAGATTTAATCACTTGTTTATATTTAGAATTTAGGATATTCTCTTAATGATAAAATAACATGGATATTTGAAAATAGAAGAAAAACATTGGATTTCATTGCTAGTTATTTTGGCAAGGTATCAAATGGCTAGTAGCCAACTCATTTTATATGAGTAGTCTAGGGTTGAACGAGATGGAGCAAAACGCACTCATTCAGAAATCATGTGAAAAAAAAGAAAAAGAAAAAAAGAAGTAGAAAAAAAAGGAAAAAAATATGTGTTTATGCATAATTGATCACGAGTGGGTCTTTAATACTCGAGTTATTAAGTTCTTAGGGGACTTTGTGCCTAGTGACCTAAGGCTTTTATAGTCAGGGATCCACTAAACTAACGCTCGTTATATGGGTATTATTGCATACGTCTTTTATGGACCTCACTCATTGCACGATCAGATGAGCATATTTATGTTGTTTATGTGTTATAAATAAAAGCATGAATCCATATAATAACTCTGATATAAAAAATTGAAGTGTTGGTGGTCATTTTGAGTTTAACTTTTATTCTATTTATAACCTAGTGATTGCTTTGGTGAGTAGTGAGTCATGATTATTGATCTAGCTGCGATAGTATATCTTTTAAGAATCTGCACACACGCACGTTTCTGGCTTGTAAGTTGAATTGTTGGATTTGATTGATCTTTGTGCGAATAACTGCATTTATTGAGATGTTGCTCATTGATTGGTTTAGTTATTCTGAGGGGATCGTTGCATTCATGTAGCTTGCATTCATGCATTTTTATTTCTTGTTCTTCGAGTCTGTTTATGCTTGAAAACAAGCCTCGGTTTAAGTTTGGGGGTGTGTTAAGTGGCGTTTATATCCACTTAGAATGCTCAATAAAGGCTTGGATTGATGTTTAGTACTCAAGTAGGTTGTATTTTTGATGTATTTTTGTAGTATTTTGCATTTCGGGCATAAATAAGGGACCAAGGAGATTTAACATTGTTATGGTGCTAAATTGGTGTTAGGAAGGTGTCTTGGATAAAAGCTCGTGGATCGCCATCTCAAACCAGCCAGAAAAATAAGAAGAAGAAGTTTTTCCAGATGGTCAGCGCGCCCGCGCTAGAAAACCAGAATGTCAGCGTGCCCGCGTCATGTCATGGTTTCAGAATCCTATTTCAATTAGAAGACTATTTTCTGTGCTTCTAATCTGCATGGGCTACTATATAATGATAACTTAAGGTCATTTTTCACAAGAAGGACGTAATGGAGCTTAAGGAGAAGACGACAAGAAGACCTATATCAAAAATTCAACCAAGGTGAAGAAGATCTAGTTTATTCTTGTGATTCTTTATTTTAACTTGTAATCTAGGATTCTCGTTTCTTGTTTTTTGAACCTAGTACTCTTGTTTAACGTACTTTGATTATTATTTGTTTTTTGAAGTCCTAGTTTATTATACCATGCTTTCATCGGAACCCACGGTGATGATGAGTTCGTTTATGGGCTAATCGTTATCGTGGAGTTCTAGCGAAATTACTTATGGATTTCAATTGTTAATATGTTTTGCTACCTTAGTGTGTGGTGATTGTATGATATCCTAGTATTGGTTGTGTTTATTCATCTTATGAGCATCGTGAACTTATAAGATAGCGTGTTAATCTCTAATGAAGCGACAATGAATTTAGAGGTTTAGAACTTGCCATGCTAGCATAGGTTCATGTCTTTGATATGCGTAATTCGTAGGTAATTTTAACCATATTACTTGCCCTATGTAATCATTATAGATAACTTGCACATTAAACCGTTATGTTGTCAAATTCTATAAACATATAGGGTCTCAATATAATTGGTGTCTATTCAGCTTCTATCTCATTGTGGATGTCTGGTAGTAGGGTATTCGTACAATGAAAGTTGGCGTTTACTAGTTTTGTGTTGTCTGATTAGTGTCATCACCATTGCATGCTAAGATTAAGAACAAAAAGGGCTATTGAATGTAGTAGTAATGAAGTTAGAATCCCATGTCTGTGTTATATAAGAAAATCAACCTTTTAATCTCTTAGTTAATTGCATGTTAGTTAATAATCTTAGTAATAAACAAAACCAATTTGTTATTCATATTAGCATAGAATAATAACCATACCATTGTTGCATAACTAAATTAATTGAAATTAACCTAAACCAGTCTCTGTGGGAACGAACTAGAAATAATTTTATATTACTTGCGATCGCATATACTTGCGTGAATATTTGCGGGTGTTTTCGTCCTAACAATACACCTAGTTTAAGTAATTCAAAGCCAGACAATAAGAGTGAAAGTAAAGTATGATTGTGTGTGGTAATAGAACGAGTAGATGCAGAGTGGATGTGAGCATAGAATGGTGGTTGAAGGCTAGAAAGCGGTTAAATTGAGGCAAGTATTCTTGAACTTTTTTTGTGATATATTGCAAGTATTTCTTCCCTATTCTAAATTCAGAATAGTTAAATGTTTTGATATTACGGTGCAATTACTCTTAATTATGCAAGTACCTTTTGCTCTTGTTCCTTATTATTATTAATTGATCTCTTGAGCAAATACCTATTATTTTGGGTTATTTGCGAACCCTGAATCGGGATGTTTTGAAATCAAAATGATTTGACATCAAAATACTCCATGGACTTGAGGGTTACGATAAGGGCCCAAGATTACTGGACCCTTTGTTTATGAGACCAGAATGGGCCGGGGCCAGTGATGGATTGACTCTTATTTATTGGGCCTAGTGCCTAGGTACCCGAATAGATCTATACAGGTAGGTATAGATCTAGACCATATCATGACTGATCAGCAGGGTATGAGTGCGAATGTTGGTTCTAGTGTCCAGTCTAATTTATTATTGACCGACATTAACGGTATTCCTTTTTGAAAAGTTTTATGATTACAAAATCGGACAAAGGTCTGATTCAAGAGATGAATTAGTAAATTTCTCATTGCTTTTGATTTATGATTGAGGGCTAATAAAGGCCAATATTTTATTCGCTCAACCACTTCAAATAAATAAAGATGTTTATAATTTTTTTTAAAGATTGTTTTCGGAAATTTCTTTTGATATTGATACCTGAAAACCAGTTATGATACTTGCTGGGCATTTTTGGCTCACTCTTTTTTTGTGAATTCTTATTTCTTTCAGTTTCAAATGGGGATAAAGTGAATAGCTCTTAATAGAGAGCAAAATTGGAGAGATCACAACTGTAAGAAGTTGGAGATGTCAGAGTGAATAAGACAAGGAAGTTAGTAAAGAGGTAATAAAATTGTATTTAGATGTTATAAATTTTAGAAGGTTAGATTCTTGTTTCATACCATACCCTGTAAACGATCCAGAATTGAGGGGTTATCTATATATTTGTTTTAATAAACATGTTTATATTGTTTAAAGTTGTTTGGTGAAACCCAATCATCACCCCGGATTTGGGATGTTACAGGTTGGTATCAGAGCTACAGGTTATTGGTCCCTGAAATAAGATTAGGTAGAAATTAAGATAAGGTTGACAGGTCATATAAGATAGGAGAGATCTTAAGCAAGCACATGTTGAGCCTGAGTTGCGAATATCGGATACGATGATGAGTATTAAGATATGATGTTATTAAGATAGGTGTAAGGTGAATATACTGACGCTATAGATATATTGAGTACCCAGATCTTATAGTTACGAGGAGTCAACAGCTCGACGGATATTTGGTAACCTGCCCTGATTTTTATGTGGTTTTAACTGAAATTGAGATGGATGCTTTTGAGAATTTTGTAATAAGGAGAGATAGATGACTTTAGTATGATCCAACTTAAAATTGTGTAATAGGTCAAGCTCCAGGCTGGAGGCGAGTGATTGAAAATGATGGAGAGCCAATACTGTAAGTTTCGAGGCACCACTATTGTGAGAAGGTTATTATCACTTTTCGGGCACTGGGCAAGGAACAACATATCTACCGTGTTGGCACATTTAAAGTTAACAAAAATATATGACCTTATCTACAGACATAACATCGAATTTCACTGATTGGTGGTAACCACGATGAGAATATCAAAGAAAGTATCAGATGTCAGCATTGGAGTTAGAGTTACGAATAAAATATTATGTAACGGTAAAAGAAGTTTTCATCGACTAATGAAAGCGAAATGAACACAAGAAGGGGTAGAAGATATACCGAAATGGATGGCCTTATGTGGTTATTTCTTTAGGTACATACCTATTGATAGATTATGAGAATAATAAAACTCATTTTTTGTAAAGATCTTTTGGAAATTTTGTTAAGAAATCTATTTCGAAAACTTATTTTTAAAATTTTAAAAATCACACATATGGTAATCATTACTATAGGAGTTAGTTATTGTTATAAACATTAGATTACCTGCGAGAATACTTGATCGGACCCAATATTGTAAAATTCAGATGATCAAGTGGACCCGTTATTACAAAGAAGTTAAAAAAATTCTAACGGAATATTATAAATCTTATTTAATAGTATCAACGACAGAATCGACGTGCGGAAAACATTATTTATACAATTTATGAAATTATTAGAGTTTATAAAGATTCGTTGAACCAAAAGAAGACAGAGGGTGATTGAAGAAAACGGAGGAATCTTCTCGACGATTGAAGAAGAATAATATTCGTATCGACGGGATCGAGATATTGCATGATTGATTGTTATTCTATGCGGCATAGACAAAATTAGAAGCTATGACTATAAATCCTATAAAAAAGTGATTATGTTTAAACTGTTAAAGTATTGAACATGGAGGTATGATGCTAGAAATGCGAGACTTAATGGTAGGAAATTTGGCATAGTAAGCGAATTTATTAAGGCATTTTTCCGAGAACTTTCCGAAGTTATTATATGACTTGGATTTGGAATTGGTTACTCAAATAAGCCCTAAATGTATACTTAACTGAAACATGGATAGCGACCAACGATGTCATTCTTTTCTCTAATACGACAATGAATATTCTTCTTGATTCTTGAATACGCATGAGTTTCTTTCATTAATCCATTTAATGAGGCAAGAAGGAAAGAAAATTTATTGTATCCTTTTCAAATCATTTCTCTTCGTATAATATTTCTTTCTAATTGAGACAAGCAGCGTTATGGTGTGACACTTTGTCGAAATGACAAAGAGTCCGGTGGACGCCACCTACTCATGTGTTATATGCTATATAGTACGAAAGACTGGCCATCTTGAGTATAAATATGGTTGTCTCATTCATTTCTAAATCATCATTCATTCATTCTTCCTCAATTATGATTTATTGACTTATGGATCCTTCCAATTGTTTCGTTGTACTGTTGTTCTTAACATAATTTTTCAATCAGAATCATACACATACATTTTTTTCTTTCCTTGTGTAAAGTCTACTATTTGAATGTTTTACAAGAAGTGAAATAATCTCGTGTAGCAGATGGAATTACCTGTTGAGTATAGAGATGATTGCAAGACAATAAATGATGGATGATTATGTGTATGCAGATAACGTGGTTGACGAAGACATCAAACCCAAAACGGATATATGTTATATATGATATATTTCAAGTCAAAGATTTTGGCATGAAATGAATTAGTTAGCAAACCGTATTAGGTAAATTAATCATTAAGATAAGAACGTAAAGTTACGTATACCATAAAAAGTAAACGATTGATTGGATAATAGAAAAAGATAAAGGAATTCTTAATAATAACCCAGGCAAGCGATTAATAAGTAAGAAGCTGAAGCCTACCTTAATTATGTGAGAGATACTTGTTATGAAGGTTCAAGATCAAAGAAATTCGAACTACGAATAAATTTGAGTGTGCTTTTCAAGGAATTATTAGGCTTTCCAACTCAAGTAACTGAGTTATGGCGAATTTGACACTGAACGGAGCTAGACAAAAAATTTAGTATAAAAAGACATAAGTAGAGATGAAGAAATAGTAATCCAACTGCGAAATATTTTAAGAAGTAATATTTTAAAACTAATTAAATTTTCACAAAATTATGATAGTGTTGGTTGAGACCATGTGTTGGCTACCAGAAGTTAAATAAGTTAACTAATGAAAATAAATACATATTGTCAAGAATAAATGAATAAAGATTTTGAGAAATAGTAGAATAACTTTATATTCATTAGTAACATTCTGTGATATATTGAAAGAACTGAGAAAAGGTATGGTTATATTAATTAATTATTTGTTATGACCTTAGTCGATTAAAAAAACAATGTATGCTATGTTAGTTAATGGTATATGTTGTTATCAGCATGATATGTTGTGAAGAATGGTAAAATTATGAGGTTGGTAGATGGTGATGGATTGATATGGTTATTGGTTGTTTGGTTGATTGTTGGTGTCAGCTTGAGTCCGAATGGTAGTCAATAATATAGAGGAGATGCTGCCCAATTTTTTGGAAAATGCCCTGCTTTTGAAAAATAGAAATTATATTTCCATGTGTTATTGATATTCATGTTGATACTTTAAATGATTGTGATCTCGATTCTTGAAAGAGGTTGTTATATCCAAACCGACTTTATATAATTTGTCTTTGATTTCATTTAGCTAGTCATCACTTGGTTCAATTGATCAATTCAAAGTGTTAATTAATTAATTTTATCAACTAATCATCAGTTAGATGGAAATCGATTCCAATTAGATTAAGTCAATTCTAGATATGATTTTCAAATCCGAAAGCAAGGAAATTAGGAATTTGGAGGAAGTAAGGACACCAGTATAATTCAGAAGTTTAGTGGACTTAGCATCATGTTACTGCAAGTTTATGGGAGGCTTTATCTAAATGAATATGCCCTTTTGCAATAGACAAGAGAAATGAACGTTATTTGTACAAGCATGTGAGAAGAATGTTGTTGAACTAAAGGCTTGATATAAAGGGAGATGGAATAAAGACGAGACTGGTAATACACTAATGTGGATATGGTTAGACAATCAAAGAGATTTTACCATCTGCAATAATGTTTCGTGAAGGACTTGAATGTGTACCAATATCGAACGACAAAGTAATGAAAAGTATTACGAAATACTAGATAACTCGCAAACACCAATATTCGACATATGGTAGAGGTTGGCAATGATAGTATGCGGGATAAAGATGAGGAGGTATTGTTTATGTAGAGAAGAGGGTATATAACTTACCCAGAGCCAAATAATTTGAATCATATTTTCACTCGAGAAAGTCAAATATGAGATAGAGGATAGTTGGAATTGGTTAAGAATGATAGTGCGCGATTAGCAGTTATTTGAGCAAAGTTAATTAGGTAGCTGCTAATTCACCGAAAATAAAAAATGGACTTTGATAATTTTATTAGCAAGAGTAGTATAAGCGTTCAAATAGTTATGAATTGAAAGCTTTATCCCAGAGTTAACCATAGGAATGGTTTATTTAATAAAGAACCGATCAGTACTATTGGGAAGAAGAATTCCCTTATATTAAGAAGAAATAATGAGCCAGGAGAATGGAGAACTTAAATAGGAAAGGTAGTGGAATCAAAAGGATGATAAAGAAGCTTTATTAGTTTCTTATAATGTAAGTAAGTTATGGACATCAGATGTTCCGGGACTGAAGTAAAGGATGTAAAGAAACATCTATAACTTGAAATAGGAATATCATTCTGGGAATACGTGTAAATACGGAGAGTTAGACGAAGGTATTGATTGACATGGCATAAGAATGGAGATGTTAGGACATGTAAGTAAATGTCATATCTATCGAAGAATCAAAGCCAACATCAAAGGTTGATCATATTATTGTAACCGTTTCAAAAATAAGTATAGCTCGTTAAGGAGTAATATAGTAGCTCGAGAACCAAAGCCGAAGGAGGCGCTATTTAAATTATTATTGATAGGTTAACCAAACCTAATCATTCTATTATTAATGAATACCTTATTCGATAAGTAAGTTCGATATTGCTTAAAGCGGATTGTAATAAGTCATCAGATTCAAGTATGGATTGTAATTGATCGATACTATTACTTGATTTAATATATTGGCAGAAGTATTGAAAAGGTTGTGAACCATGCTGAACTAGAATCAGATATACCACTTATAGATAAATAGATACCAGGTAAGGCAGATCTAAAAGTTAAGGATTTGGCTAAACATCGATATTCAAGTTACTTCAAGCATATAATATAAGACATAGATGTAAAAGAAGACTTTCTAATAATATGACATGAAGACAGGAATGAATGTTATACGTGATTATACATCAAGAAAGAGCATTGTAATAAATTTCATAAGGGAACTTTTTAGAACTAAAATAAAGGATAACATGAGTTAAAGTATTGTTGTGACGTCTTTAGGTTAGTATAATTCTTCTAAATAGTTAGAGATTTTCGCTCGACAAATATATTTGATTGTTATTCAAAGAAATTAAGGTATGATAATAAGTTGTGAGTCAATCGCATATGTTGAGATTTTCTCTTCAATTCTAAATTCTGGATTTGATTTAGGAACGTCTAGAAACCGAAGATGCCATGGTCTCAGTATATCACTCGCAAATGAATGAAAAGAGTAAGGGAATGATTAACGAGCCTCGAATGCGATTGAAAGCAATTACAAGTTGGATAATTGAACAAAGAAATACATGGAAAATGTAGTGGAAGAATTAGTAGAAGGGAAAGCGTTAACAAGTACAACTTATTAGAATTAGAAAGAAAACACGGTTAATACGCAATATGTTAATCCTTTTGAGACAGTAAGATAGGCAGGAAGATTGTGAGTGAGTTGGCTTTACCGCTACACGTGTAGCAAGTGCATAGGGTGTTTATATGTATAACCAGGAAAAGTAATTTAGCTCCGTTATATATAAAATAGAGAACCGAGTCAAGTTATATGAGCAACTGATAGAATATGATGTCAGTAAGAGGCCGTTGATTAATGATTGTTATGGTGAGTTAAATTTTATGGAAAAGTTGTAAGATTAAGAAGTCAACCTGAGGAATTATAAATGAGATACTTAAAAAGTATCATTATATGTTCCTTAGCATGATTCTGAGGACAAAATCCTTTTAAGGGGGAAGGATGTAATATCCGGGATATATCGTGTAATTATTTTTATCAATAAATAATTATTATGTGATTATTATGTGAATTTTGGTGAATTATCTGGTGATTGGAATTGATGTTCGTATGTTTATATGTGATAAAATTTGAGTATTTTAATTTTTATATGTCCAAAATAAAGTATAGATAATTTTGTTATTTTTTGGTAATTTATATGTTGTTATATGATTTTATAAAGGATTTATAGATTTAAATAAATTATTTTTCCGAGTAATTATAAACTATTTTATTTAGCCGGGAATCATCCAACTTCAACCATTTTGCATTTTTACAACTCGAAAGTCTCGGGAAAACTCCTTCCTAACCTAATTTGCTTATTCTGAACATTTCCCATATTTGGAATTTTTCGATCTAGAGTATGGTTTGACCCGTGCGAGTCCCGGTGCAAAATTTTTGATACGATATTCGTTTCGATAGATCGATAAAACCCGTATTCTTGAGGAAAGGAATATTTTGATTAGACTATTACATTATCTTCTCGTAGGGTGTATAATAAAGAGCCCGATTTTAATAATTATCCAAAACTGGTACTGAATTGGATCATTTTTATAGTTACTTAGCGGCTAAGTAATCTATTTTCGTATCCGATATGATCCAACGGGGTATTAAACAGATTTTATCTTATTTTATTTTATACAGATAATCATAAACAGACAGTTAAATTATATAATTTACAGAGAAAAACTCGAATATTCGATGCGTTCTTCAAAATCAAACCTAAAAATGAAGGTGTTATCGAAATCGAAACCAAGCGTGTGAGTAACCGAATTGAAACTTGTGAAAAGTACTTTCAGAATCTACAATCAATTTCACTGCGAAAATCAAAGGTATTTATATATTTATTTATTTAAATTTGAATTAAATTAGAATTAAAATATGAAATTTTTATTTTGATGTTGTTCATGTGATTTGATGATTGTATCTTATAGATAATTTTATTCTGGTCATTTTGGTATATTATATTTTGAATTTAAAGTTCAATAACATATAAATATTTGGGTTTGATTCTCGAATTATTAAAATTAGGGTTTATAAGGGGTATGAATGTTCTTAATTGAATTTGGGCATTTTTGATACTGGGGTTATTGTTTGATTATGATGTTTGGAATAGTTTCCTGAGGTGATTTACAATCATTTCGTATATTTAAATGAACCAAACAATTCCCGGACGTTGTTAGTTGAGTTCAAGGTTTTTCTTCGAAATTTTGAATCGATTTTCTGAGTTATTACTGATTATTGGTTGATTATGATCATATGATTAGATTGTACATGATTAGAGCATCGTTTTCATATGTACATCATAGAATTTGGTTTAGTTTTGCGTATAATCGGACTTTTCCGATTTGGTTCACCGGATTTTTGGATCGATTTCATCGGAGAAATCGTTGCAGTTATTTCTGTGGTTATATTTTTGATTACTCGATTTTATTGGATGTTTTTTAATCGATTACACTATGAAATCGCTTCATACCAAGTCGTTTAGTGGCTGATCAGAGTTCATCGGATATTTCGAAGGTCGCCCGTCGTTTTCTGGAAATTCCAGAATTCGGCGGCTGTTCTTCGAACTCCGATGAGCTTTGCCGCCTGTTCATCTGCTAGGGAAGATAACCCCAACCCCAAACCTGTTTCTGGAAATTACTTTTAAAAATTAATTCAAAATTCATTTTTTAAATTCTATAAATTGATTTTAAATATAAAAATATATTAGTTAATTATTTGAAATAATTAACTAAAGTTATTTTAATTCCAGAAAATAATTTTCTTTATTATTTTAAAAAATCTGAACTTGATTTAATTATTTATATTTATTTCAATTATTCATTTATGGATTTAATTAATGGATTAATTCATTTAATTAATTAATTTTATCCATAAATAGTTAAATAAAATGTAATTATTTATAATTAAGCCAAATAATGATTTAAAAATCATTTTGAGCCTTTAAAAATATAATATTCGGGAAAATTATGTGAATATTTTATGTTAAATAGATAAATATAATGTGTTTATATGAGTTAAAATGTTCATTTGCCATGATGTTACATGTAGTAGTTGTTATTTGTGTTACCGTGTGGACCAGAAAAATTTTCCATTGATTGTTATGTGTTTAAAATACATTTATATGAATCGATCCGCAATCTGGATGCGTGTTTATTTGCGTTTTTATCGAGTTACTGGTTTTATATCGTTTTATGTACATTTGAATGTATTTTATGTGTTTTGGGTTTTTTTGTTAATTTAAGAATTGTTTCGGTTTTTCAAAAATCAGCGGACCGAGACCCCACCGGGACGTCAAAGCCCACAAAATTCATATTTTTATTTTTATAAAATCATACACATTTCAAATATCCATAAATTTTGCATTTTTGAATTATTCGCAATTTTTGGAGAATTTTGATATAAATTTTATATTTATTCGATTAAATATTATTTCCCATAAATATTATTTTTGGGCCTAATTATTTTAATTAAGAGATAAAAACACCCTTATTTGATTTTTGGGTAGTTATTTTCTGTTAATATTAATATCATATTACATTTATTTTATTTATTTTTATTTTTAGAAATTTTCTAAATAATAATAAAAAAACCAGAAAATAGAAAATTTGGGGCTAGGGTTTGCTCATCAAAGATTTGATCGATTGATCTATCTAGTAGCATCCGTTTGCAGTGATTTTGATCCCAAATCAATTCCTGATTCACGTCCGTTCTTTTGGTACAAATATCTTTCTTTAAGATGGATTATGTTGCAAAATCGAGTTTAATGTTCTTGGTTTATAATTTTGAGTTTTCTTAATTATTGATTGATTTTTGGTTGATTTTGACGATTCCAATAGATTCTAGGGATAGTTTAGAGTCGATTTAAGTATTTATATCGAATGTTTGATTTCGGGAATAGTAAGTCGAGTTCTTGAGTTTTTGTGTTTTTTTAATTCAAATTTTTGGAGTTAACGTTGATTGTACGATGATATGATTATCGGTAGTAGTTTATACGTGTTTTGGGCTTCATTTTCATGTATAGATTGCAGTGTTTGGTGTTGAATTGGTGGTTATCGGGTTTTGGCCGGAAACCTCGAGTTTGGCCGGCGTTGATGGAGGTTGAGGACGGATTCTAGGTTACGTGGCTTGTCTATTGTTGTAAATAGTGTAGTTGTGTTGTTGGTTCGTCAGGGTTCGAATTGGGGTAAAAACCTGGATCAATTGGTATATTGTGGCCGAGAAACGGGGTTCGCCGGATTTTGGCGAAGTCGCCGATTTATGGGATTAACCCAGATTCCGGTTGACATTAAACCGGAGTTCTTGGCAACCCAGTTGATTTCCCCGACCCAACCCGTTTTGTTTTATGAAAACCCGGTTTCAATCCTTTTTCTCCCAAATTCCAGAATCAAACTTGTTTATGTTTTTTCTTTTAAAATATATTTCAAAAATTATTTTCTATTTTTCAAAAACCATTTCTTTTAATTTCAAAAATTATTTAGTTATTATTTTAAATTCAAAAAACTATTTACTTAATTATTTTAAATTCCAAAAATTATTTTCTTTTTTTATTTTCAAAAAATCTATTTGATTTAATAATTTTTAATTTATTTTAATTGATTGTTTATAGATTTAATTAATTGATTAATTCAATTAATCAATTAATTTTATTTATAAATAGTTAAATAAAGTATAATTATTTATAATTACTTCAAATAATTCATAGAAATTATTTTTGAACTTTTAAAATTTATATTTAGGTATTTAAAATCAATTAATATTATTATTAATTGATTTATTTTTATTTTATTCTTATTTTATTCGTAATAAATAAATCATTCGTCCGTTTAATATGAAACGAATGCGTATAGACTCAGAAAAATATTCCGCTTTCATTAAAAATACTTTTGAGACCTAATTTCTTTTATATTGAAAGGTCATTTGGTTTGTGAGTCATTCTGAGTCGGTATCTAATTAATAAATACTATTATTAACTTGATTTCAATTCTAAACGTACTGAGACCTATTTTTTCACAATGCGACTTATGTGCTACCCGAATTATGTGATTACGTGTTGTATGAATAACATGATTACATACTACATGATATGCATGTTATCTGTTTATAGTTTAAATGGCATGATTAGTTATAAACGATCGGGTAGACGTCAAAACGTATAGTTACGTCGATTGAGTTTGGTTCTGTTAATTTAGATAGTCCTTTTATTTATAGAACCGGGTAACAAGGAGCACAGTTAATTGTTAGACTGAGTCGGTAGCCAGCAGATTTAAGCCAAGGTTATAGTGAGAAGTGATTGAGCATACCAGGCAAGTCTTCTCACCTATTCTAATTTCAGAATAGTTTAATATTTTGCTTATCAGATTGTTTAATCATAAGCATGCAAATATATCTTCCCTATTTAAAGTTCTGAATAGTTAAACATTTTTATATTTCACTGAAATTAGTCTATACAGTGGAATTTTGAGATGAGATTAACGGACAACTAATTGTTTTAGTTACTTCATCAATTGTTGAGATGACTCCGGACCATGTGAAATGGGGAGTTATATTGTTAAGAATGTCGTTTGATTCGGCTCCTTTGATTAAATTATTTTATGGATTGGATGAATGCGTAAGTGACCGGGGCGGAAGGTCCAGCGGAAGGCCATGTATTATATGAAATATTATGATACAACTTATGTCATAGGCAGATATATTGCCTTTTTATTTGAGTACTCGTGTTTTGGGATATGTTTCTATGAACCATGATCAGGTGCTATCACACGGGCTGATCAGCATGTGATAGTACGTCCGTCGGTGAAAGATTCCAATCTAAAAATTATCGTTTATTGTATATAACTTGGTTAGCTTTTATTATTGATCAAATATTGTTATTTATCTCCTGTTATTCAGTTATTATCAAAATGTGGTTTATTATTTGAAGCATACATGTTGTACTGCTTGCTGAACATTTCTTCCACTCATACATGTTTATTATTCTGATTCTTTCAGCTAGGCCAGAGCAGGCCTGAGTTCCATGTTTCACCAGGTGTTGTGTGCCTGTAAATAGTTTGGTGTATTTTCCAGGTAGACTGTTTTGGGACGCTTGATTAGTCTAGAGGTTTGTAATAAAATCTAAATAGTTTATAAAACTAAATGGATTTATAGCTTGTAATAACATTTGGTTTGTATTAGCGCCTGTTTCATACTATAACATATGATCAATCCATTTGCATGCAGGGGGTCATATTTATTATTTTATTCCGCTATGTATATTTTAGTATTATATATCGTATAGTAACTCCCAAATCTAGACCCCGAATTTGAGGGCGTTACAGGTTGGTATCAGAGCTACAGGTTATTTTCACTGAAACAGGCTTAGGGTTATCTTAAGTGAGTCATAAGAAGATCACATAAGATAAGTGCATGTAATTTAACTCTTATAGGGTTAAGTTTAAGGTGTTGGTGATTTATAGCTAAGGTGTCTGGTTTCTTGCTTGGTATTTAGCTTTAGGCTTTTATGCCATTGCCTTTCTATTTTTTTTGGTTTCCGAGGATAGTAAAAAGTGATGAAAGAGGTTGGAGCGTGGTATTGCAACCCTATCCACCATTTGTTGGTTTATTTGATATTTTGAGCAGGAGTTGGAAGGTTTGGGTAATTGTTCATTAATTTTTCTTTGTATTATTATTCTTTGTGACAGTATGCAAGATTATGTGATAATCTTGTCGCATGTATTAATATGGTAGCAAGTTTATGATATTTTGGAAAAGAGATAATACGTGAGAATTTTGATATGCTAAAAGATTGCTACATATTTGACACTATGCTTGACATATTATTATATAAGTTGCTTATTTTCTTACCATAATAATGGCACCAAAGAGGAGGAATAATTCAAGAGAGGATTGTACCAAGAGTCGTACAGATCCAGCGATTTTCCAGATGTTGGGATTGATACAGCAACAGGTGTTCAATATGAATATGAATATGAAAATGATGTTCAGAGTTCCATGCCTTAATCACCTAATGTTCTCGTTCAAGTTGCTTCTTCAAAATCTTTTCTTTCTTCAAGGACTCTGTTAATTCCTCCTTAGCAATCTTACATTCTTGTTTTAATTTCTCAAATTCAATAAACTGAGATTCTAGCACATTATTCCTCTCACTTAAAAATATATTATTTTCTTTGATTTTAGCATTTTCCTTAGTGAGTGACTTAAGTGTAACACGCAAATGATATTATTCTGTAGACATGTCATTAATTGCATCATTACACTCAGCTTTAGATAAATGTGCTAGGTTAGTGGTGATTACCTGATTACTTGAAGAACTTGTTTCTGTTTCATCAGACTTAGCCATTAGGGCTAGATTGACATAGCTGACATCTTCATCTTCATCCAGACCATCTGCTGCCCAGTCATTTTCTTGTGTAATAAAAGCCCTTTCCTTTTGTTTGAGCAACTCAAAATACATTTGTTTATAATCCACAGGCTCAAACTTCTTCTTGCTGGAATTTGACTTTCTACACTCATTAGCAAAATGCCCTGCCAAGCCACATTTGAGACATTTGAATTTTGATTTATCCACCACCATTTTTCTATTTGGCTTAGCTGCTCCAAAGTTCTTCTTGAACTTGAGCTTGGCAAATCTTCTGGAAAGGAATGCAAGATGTTCATCAATATAATCCATGTCATCTTGGCTCAAAGAATCTTCATTTTCAGCTACCAGCCCCTTGCCCTTATTTTCACAGACCTTTTTAGTAGACTCAACAGCTTCTACCTTCACCTCTTTCTCTTTCTCCAACTCAGAAACCAACACTATGGACCCTCATTTCTTTCTTCCTTTCTCCATCCTCTCATCTCGCTCTATTTCAAGCTCATAAGTTTTCAGGATACCATACAGTCTCTCCAGAGTAAACTCCTTGTAATCTTGAGAGTTTCTCAATGAGACTGTCATTGGTTTCCATTCCTTTGGAAGAGAACTAAGGAACTTGAGATTGGAATCTTTTGTCTGATAGACTCTTCCATGCAACTTCAGAGCATTTAGCAGTTTTTGAAATCTACTAAAAATGTTAGTGAGAGACTTACTATCTTCACAATGAAAGTGCTCATATTGCTGAATTAGCAGTTGCATCTTATTCTCCCTTACTTGCTCAGTACCATCACAGATAATCTGAATTGTGTCCCAAACCTCCTTGGCTGTTTTGCAGTTAATGATGTTGTCAAACATATCACCATCAGCTCTATTAAATAAAATATTCATGGCCTTCTTGTCTTGCCTGACTTGCTCAATATTAGGATTTGACCATTCATGCCTAGGCTTGGGAACAGATGGTTCATTGCCTATTGCAGCTCTCATAGGCACATGAGGACCTCTCTCTATGCAATCTACATAGGCCTCATCTTGAGAAAGAAGATGTAGGTGTATCTTCACCTTCTAGTGGTGATAATTGTCTTTGTCCAGAAATGGAATCTTGACTCCAACATCCTTCTTGTTCATCTTGTTGTTTTGTTGTGATCTTTAAACTCTTTGTACTTCAAGAGCTTGCTCTGATACCAATTGTTATTCCCTAACAATACAACAAGAATTACAGAAGGGGGGGTTGAATGTAATTCTGGCTTCTTTTTGAGATTTATGAAAAATGGTTCTAACTTAATAATATATAAGTGTTTGATTTGCAAAGTGCGAAATGAAAGAATTATATAAATCAAAATACAAGTAATAAAAACACAAGTCTTTAAAACTTTCTAGTGGATTTGAATGTATCCACCAGATATATATATATATATATATATATATATATATCAAGAGAACCCTGTGACGCTTGAATAGCTCACAGCAGCTTTACAAGTAAACAACTTGTAACACCCCCAAATCCGGGGTCGGGGATCCGGGTTGTCATGAGTTCCATTTCCCTTATCAATACTTAATCTTAACAGTCAACCAACTACTGAGTACTGTGACCCCATAATATACACACACACCACAAATAATAGTCTCAGAGATGAATACCAAAAATAACACAAGTCATTTTATTCCACAATTATAAACCGTTACACCTTAAAAGGGTTTCTGAATACATTTACATTTCTTTGCCATTATTACAATTCATATAGATACATAAGTCTGGTACATCAGAAGTTGAAAGCCTAGCCTATTGGTAATTTCTACCTCAGCTACACCGGCATCAACGCTTCCAGAAAACTGCGGAACGTTTCCTAACCGCTTGCGAATTGGAAGCTTGGTCCTGTTCATCTTTTCTATCTGTTGTTATGTGATGAAAGAAGAAACTAAGGGTGAGCAACAAGCCCACCGAAATAATATGTATAATAATTAACAATATATGAGCATTCTCATAGTACTCATGAAAGTCTTGGTCAAGAAGAAATGAACCAAGCTGATATCTTAACATGACCAAGTCGCAAAATATTCAGTATATATATATATATACTTTTCACAATCTTTGAAATCCTCTGACATGTATAATATACACAGAGTTCCAGTTTATAACTGTATAAAAATATCATTGCAAGGTGATCTCATATATCTAACCTTGTCTCAACATTTTTCTGAAAATCTTTGACATGCACAAGATAATCATTTACTAGATATAAGTTTAAAAGATGAAGTTACGAGATACTCCAATATACTTATATCTTTTCCGAATACTACTTGAACTACCACCATTCAAGGTATAATCCTTTTCAAAAGTTCATCATATAGATGAGACTATAAGATAAGATTTGGATAGATTCAATCCTTGAAATATCATTATAAATAATGAAGTTATGAGATACTTCATTAAGTCCCAATATATATATACACCTATATATATATATACATTTCATACACTCCTTGAAAACCTCTGTTATGAAAATTATAAACAGAGTTGAAATATCCAATGAATTTGGAAAGGAGAAAACCTTGGTATAAACTGATATCTTGCTGATCAGGCAAAGATACCAATAAGTAACCTTTTCTACTAGTAGATGGACGAATTCCCCACTGGTCATCACCCTGCCGCAATAGGACCTTATGATGGACTGCCACACAGCCACTTACGCATTTGATGAACTCCCACTGAGCCACTTACACTTTCATGGACGCCCACTGAGCCCATGTTGCTTATGCCGACTCAATAGATGGACTTACTTCCCGAACGTTGGGTAAGTAATCAATTCATTTATCAAAACAGCAACCTCGTTGCAAATGTAAAATACACCACTGAGCCGGATCCCTCAAGTTTTGAGCGAGTATTTAAATCCCCTTCGAAAGGAAGATCTTAACTATAAAAATGAGTTTTGGGATCCGCTCTAAGTTTTAAAATCATTTTGAAGACTCGAAAACATTTTTTAAGAATGTTTGGAGTAATGCTGATTTAATGAAATAAATCAGTCCCGATATATTAGAAAATATCTGAATATTATTATTTAAATAATATTCCCATAAAGAATAATCTTTATAAAAATAATTGAAGTAGAAGTTGTAAAACTTATACTTGCAATGAATATTAAATAACCAAAGATATACTTATACGAAAGTAATATCTTTAATTGAATAATCAAAAGTGAGTTTGATTATCGACACATTATTCTTTAATAAAATAAAGAATAATAATTAGTAAATAATCAGAGTCATAAGTCCTCGAATGAATATTCAAAAATATTCATTAATAAAATAAACAGAGTCATAAGCCCTCGAATGAATATTCAAAATAATATTCCTTAATAAAATAAACGGAGTCATAAGCCCTCAAATGAATATTCAAAATAATATTCATTAATAAAATAAAAGGAGTCATAAGCCCTCGAATGAATATTCAAAATAATATTCATTAATAAAATAAACGGAGTCATAAGCCCTCGAATGAATATTCAAAATAATAATTATTAAATAAAATAAAGTTATCGAATAAACCTTATTCGATTAATAGTTTTGAAAACTATATCAATATATATATATAAATATATATATATAATATACTCGGGAACATCGACTCCCGGTTTTAGAAAGTGTTCACCTTTGGGTCCCCTATACTAAGGGTATACGCAACTACTGCTTATCTCTAGCATAGGTATTATGCAACTTATAAGCAATTGAATCAACAATATATATATCAAGAGTACGAAACAGACATGCATATATACCATATCACATGCTCCAATATATCGCAAGATTTGCTAATTAACCACCATGCATCTATCACAAGATAATGCATATACATATGTATACATCACAACAACAGTATAACGGGTAGAAAACATGCATGAGTGCTCCGGGATAGACTTAAGCTTAGAGTGGGTCCGGTAACCTATGAACAACAACATAAGCCGGAATTAAACCACGGTCGCTTAAGAAACTAGACTTTAACCAATTGAACCCAAACGTTTGCTTATGGTCATTTCTACGCTTAACAAATCACATAAGTCGTTCGAGTACCCTCGGCTCCACCATTTTTAATAAATTAACCATTAAGGGTTTTAAGGCGATTCTTTCGCGAGTACCCTACCAACTGCCTAATCCACTTAACATAATTGTTTCATATCCCAATTAGTCATTTAAGGTCCTTAACCAAGGTTTCAAAGTAAGGCGAGGGGAAATGGTTCGTTCGCGAAACGCCATTACTTAAAACGGTCGTTTCTCCTAAACCGTACATCGGATTCAAGCGTACAACATATCAAAACGAAGCTCGTAACATGAACTATCTAATAATGGAAATGGTCAAAACCTAGCAGTGAGTTCTCGGGTCCTGATTTTATGAACAAAAACAGTCTAGGATAATCGGACATTACGACAGTTATGTTTACGCGATTACCAAATTTGTACAACTCCAAATCAATCCACAATCAACAATACAACCCAAAATCCCTCCAAACCTCACCACATCAGTCCATTACTTCATGTTTTAACCCACTCATTCAATCATAACAAAAGCTACTAACCATATTAAGGTTCATTAACTAATAACCAAGATTCAACCATCAAAATCTCTACAAACTCAACCAAACTTTAAACAATCAAGCATCATGCTTCACATATACTATATCAATCATAACCATTCCTAAATACTCAAAACTAAAGCTAGGGTTTGGAGTTTATACCTTCTTGAAGCTTCTTAACACAACACAAGAGCTTTGAATGCCTAAAGAACCTTGATCCTTGCTTGTATAACCTTAAACTTTCATAAAAATTCAAGAAAACTAAAGTTATTTTTTGAAAGTTACTATTCACCATCTTCTTCCTTGAATTATTGGAAGAGATTGTGAAGGAATTTGAAGCTTAGATTCATAGAATAGCTATATCTATACATAAGGAACCTTGGATAATTACATCAACAATTAACAAAGCTTGGAACTTGAATTTGAATTTTTCTTTCTTTGAAATGGACAAAAGGCCGAGAGCTTCTTGTTGGATAATGAAGGTAACTTTGTGTTTTGTGTTTTTGATTTGCTTTGCTTGGTTGACATCCTTTTGTTTGTGTAATTAACTTTGTACCATGGTAAAGAATGAATGGTTCACAATCAACCAACTAATCCCTCTTTTTTTGTCATGCTTAAGTTATCCCCTTATGTCATCATCCCACACTTGTCCTCTTCTTGTTGGTGAGATGACATCACCCTCCACTAAATCTTTGATTAACTCCTAATCCCTTGGCTAATGACCGCTGATCTGTTATACGGTTCGCTTAACTTTCGTTCTCGTCTATTGTTTGAGGGATCATACCCGGGGTCTTATTACTTGGGTTCCCTTAACCTTTCTCAATACATTAAATTCCTTTTTATGATCCTCTCTTATAATCCTTGAATTTAAATCATTTTTATCCTGTTACCTTATACTCAATTCTTTCTGTATCTGGTGGATTTTCGGGAAAAATCAAAGTGTTCGGATTTGGATTCTGACGATCTTTACATACACTTATATACCACATAGAGTACTAATAATATCCCAGAAGATCAATAAAAGAACCCCTACATAGTGTGGCATGAAAAGTTTTCTTATTCAACATAATCAGCAAAACACTATTCATAAGGGTTTCAAAAATTCCAAATATTGGGGTTATTACACAACTAAACTTGCATAGAAATGCTACAGGATACAGCTTACAAATGTTTCTCTGAAAAATGTGTTTTTGCTTATCCTATTGTTGTTGTTGTTCTACTTGCTACACTTAGTTTATATATCACCAAGTTTACATAGAATAAGACAAGATAATAAAACAAAACCTATCAAGTCTAACTTCATGTTGCTTCACTACTCTATTCTAGCAACTTTGAAAATCTTCATAACTTGCATGGAAATGGTAATGCTTCTTTGTTCTCAAAACCCTGCTAAACAGACTGCCACATTCCTTTTGCAAACACTCGACGCATGTGACTGTGTTGTCACTGTCAACAGATATTTGAATTGATCATCCGCCGGGTACATGTTTGTTATCTGTCGGGTAGCCTTGTAGTTCATCCATCGGGTAGCTTTGTTGATCATCCGTCGGGTAGCCATTTATCACTTGACTCTATTTCATTTGTGCAGAATTACAAGACATCTTATATTTACATTTAATCAACCTATTCTGCACATCTACTAGTAGTCCACATGATTCATAAGCTACTACAGAATCTTATATAAAGTTGTTTGCAGAAATGTGCTATATGACTTATTGTTACATAAGCTACTCACCCGATGGATATCAATTAGTCATCCGTCGGGACTATATTGAATTATCTGTTGGGACTATAATTGATCATCCGTCGGGTGCTACAAAATTCACTAAGTTAAATCTACTAAGGTATTTTGTTTGGCTTATCATCAAGTACACAACATATTCCTAGCAGTTTATCTATGAGAAGAACAACTTCATTGCTTTGGTGGACAACAGTGTTGCTCAGGAAGACCATCATAAAATGATGGACTTTATTAGCAACTGCAAACTGAAGTGTGGCATGCTCGAGTCACCTACTATTTAGTGTGAAGTTGTAGAAGAGGTATGGACAACTACTGTATTTGATTCTAAGAACATGACTATTATATTTGCTCTCAAAGGTACAAATTACTGTTTTAATTATGATGCTACTCAATCAGGTTTTAAAATACCTGAAAATAACACAATTGTTCAACACACAGACACTGATGTGGTTAACTTGCTAAATCTATGGGTTATTCTCTTGATATTGCTGGTTTAGGTAATATTAAGAGGATGGGTCTTAAAAAAGAGTGGAGTTTTATGTGTGATGCTTTCATTAAGGTGTTTTTTGGAAAAATCAGTAATTTTGATGCCATTACTTATTACTTGGTTAACATGCTATATATGCTCTTATCTGACAAATATTTCAATTTTAGCAATTATGTCATGCTAGAAATAGGGTATAAACTAGGAGATATTCAAAGACCTATAAATGCATATTATGCTAGATTCTTGATGATGATAGCTAACCATGTTTCTGAGGATCTTATAATTGAGAATCCAAAAAATAAGCTTTCTTGTTGGGAGCAAGAGAAGAGAGTTCTTGCATACATAAACATGAACAACCTAAATAGTGAGGTGCCCCTCAACTATCGTCCAATCATTGAGGCACCTCAGGTAAGTGAGGTAAATGTTTCTCTTTCTATCTCTTCCCAACCTACAGTTTCTTTGACTTCAACTGTGGCTATGGCATCTGTGACAGTGACCAAACAGATGCCTACCTTAGCCACCAAACCAAAATCTTCAAAATCCAAGTATAAAAAACCAACCTTTAGTGTCTCTCAAAAGACACCAGTTGTGAAACTACCACAACCCTTGAAGGGAGTGTACATGGTAGTGAGTTTGGTGAGGGAAGGGGTGAAAATCAAAGAAACCCCAAGGAAAGGGTGTGTGAGGTAAGTGTTACCCAAACTAGCCACACTGCAGTCTCTCAAAATACTATAGTTATTCAAAAGAAAATAACCTCATTTCTAGTTGCATCGTCCCAAAAGGGTGTAACTATTGAAACAAGCTTTCATCCAAGAGCACAGAACAAAAGGGATAGAGACACTGACCAAACACAGACTTATAAAGGAAAGAAGAAATCTAAACCTATGGGGGAGTCACAGGGTGCACACACAGTGCCAACTACAGTCAAAGACTCAGTTACTGCACGTTCTCAAAGTCAGATTTATGTGGCTCCGATAAATATGGAGTCACAACCCCATTCTCTCATAATCGAAACACAACACACACAAAACTCTCCAACAAATTCTCTGGATTTGGATATGATAAACACATTAATTCCTGATTCTCCATCTCTCAAATTCATGGAGGGGCCAAAATCTCAAGCAAGTGATCATCATCTAATTGATGATTTGTTGGATCACTTTCCAATTCTTTCTCAAGCTATTGGAGAGTCTGTGCAACAAAATCTAAAATCAATCTACACAGACTCAACAATAGTTTCAACTTCTATTCCTTTTTCTTCTACTCTTTCAATGGATATCCATCATACATTGATTAGTGATTGTCTTTCAACGGATATGCTTCACAACAGTCATTTGTTGATAATTCCAACTATATTTTCAACGGATATTTCACATCTGTTGAATGTCACTGCACAACTTGATATCTCCAAATCCATTACAACTGCAAATGATTTAGTAGTTGTCTAATCACTCTTAGGTTTGAGGAAATGGAGTGAATTGAGTGAGAGGTTGGTTGCTCCCAGGCAAAATGAGCGGAAGAAAGTGAACCTATGCATGCTACTTCTTCCAGCATGAAAAAAGAGAGTGAGAGGAATCCTACCTTAGATGGTGAAGGTGAGGGTGGTGAGCTAAGGGGAGCCCTTGATGCAAGAAAAGAGAGATTATGAGAGAAAACCAGGTACATGAGAGATAAGGATTGCAGTCATTGTAAGTGAGTTAATGAATGTCAGTGAGTTTGAAAGGAAAAGACTATATGAGCAAGTATACAGAGCTGTTATAGATTCTATTTCCCTAGATGCTGAGATATTTACTCACCCTGTTATAGCCTACCAAACATTGGCTGTTTAGGGCAATGAGGAGGCAGAAAGGTCACTAAATCTAGTACACAGAACAATATCTATGTAAAGGGCTAAATATGTTTTGTCCTCTCTACCTCCTACAACTGATGATGTGGACTCAAACTTTGGAGCTCATGGTGATTCTGAGTTTGAAGATGATTTTGATGATGAAGCTGGCACCAACTTAGGGGGAGATGAAGGACCTAGTTCTTCTACACAAACTCCAGAATGGATGCTCAGTAAGGAATGCAGCTATCATCACTTCACATCAACAATGTTCAAGTTAATCAATCAAATTTATTCAGCCATTTAAGCCACTACTAATGCCAGCACCAAAGCTCTTCTAGAACCCCATCTTGAGTCTTTCTAACTGCATAAAATTCAAAATCTCAAACATACTCAAGATGTGGATGACATGAAGAATGTAGTTGAGACAGTTAAGAAAGAGTTGAATGAAAAGATAGAAGACAAACTTAAATAATATCATAAATTAAATAAATTATTTATTTAATTAATTAATAACTAATTTCAAAATTAGTTTATATAATTTCTCTATTATATTTATTTAATTAATTAAGTCATAATTAATTAATATCATAAATAAATTATTTATTTTATTTAAATTCATAACTTCAATTATTTCTCCTTCAAGCGTTCTTTGTTTGTGACCTTGTAGGTTATTATAACATTGGAAATAATTTTAATATCTTATACTACAATTATAAATAATGAGCGACATCTAGTAATACATCATTACTACCCAAGTAATAATAATTAAATCGGTGATTCGATTAAACCTTTCGTAATAATGTACAATGTAATATAATCCATTTAACCACATATTATAGATTAAACTAGAGGCATGTAATGTGTCATCCTCATCATAGTTTAATCTAAGTTTCCTTGATCAATGAGTAGACTATCATATCAAATCAATATTTGAGCGTGGCCACATGTTTCATAGTCTAGCTCACACAAGAGGCCAATAATATCACTCCTAAAATTAGGAGGGTTAAATCCTTTCCATATCATTCATATTTCTCATACGAATCATAATATACCTGAAATACACTTTTATCATTACCCAATCAAAGGTAACTTTTAATGTAATCAAAGCACATTAATTCTCATTTAAAAATATTATAATTTCAAGTCTAAGGACCATTACATCATTATCACAGTGAAAATTACTTATGACACAACAGACATGTAGAATCTCACATTGGGTCTGTCCAGCACCACGTACATTTACATTTACATGTCTTTTTTACTTTAGTATCACTATACTTATGATCAATGAGATGTGATCATCAGTCAATAAACACACCAGTCTTAATGCATTATTACTGTCCCTTAATAATAATACTCGACTAGGGACCTTTAGGAACATTGATACTATTTTTATAATCTCATTTCTAAGTCACGTACTTAGAGATATAGAGTTTATATCATATTCCAAGGACATTTATTCATCTAACATTTATATCGCAGTAAATTAGGACATAATAAATTATAAAGAGAATAATCGACAGAACATAAACATTAATAATCAAATGTCTTAAACTAAAATATTATAGTGTTGTCTCTAGGGCACAAACACTAACAATATATAGTATTTATATGGACCATACATATGGTAAATATGACAACAAGTCATAAAAATATTAATAACTCTACCCAACAAAAGTCATTACAAATTCAGCAATCTGAATTAATCATTACAAAAGTCATAAAAATATTAAAACCTGAAATTGGCCATTCCATGAATGACCTACAAGTTCTTTTAGATTACCATAGTTTAATACATTGCACATTCTTATGCCTACGAGCATGCTTAATATGACAATGAATCCCTGTTTGAAGTTTCAAAAGCCAACACTTTCTTGGATATCTTCTGCAGCATTAAAAGTATCAAATTACTTAATTTTTTAGTATTTTTAAGAACCTGGGTTAAAATTTAAGTTAATATAAACCAATAAATAATGTAAAAATAGATAATATGTATATATGTAAAATGATCACACCATAATACATTTAATAATTTATGGAATTTCACTCACCAGGTTTTGGACCTTGATGTGGGAGATACTTTTGCAATCCTGATTTGTCAAAGATGTCAACACTAAACCGACCAGTTTCCCAATTGGTAAACACAAGAAAGTCCCCCTTTATCAGATCAATGTAATATGGAATTTTATAGATTCTATAAAATCTTTTTTCATGTTTACAGAAGCTGCCTCCAACCTCCACATTCCAAGGAAGAGAGTATAGAATAATCTCGGTTATATGCTTCCGAAATCTTCTCAGAAAAGGAGTTGGAATATCCTGTATTGAAATTGTTCAATTTAACGATCATGTCATAGTTTTAAATGAATATAATAAATAAGTCCATCAGTAATGTTGTTTTTCATTAAGGCAAAACAGAACTTACTACAATATCATTGCATGTTGTATTCCTGTCAGCTTGCGTTATAAATTTCCAGCCAGATCCAAAAATCGTCTGTGATCAGTTTTTAAACAATATTACTAAATATATTGAAAAAGTCACAGTTTTATGAAATTCCATATAGTTGCAGAGGAGTTTTTAAAGTCAATACAATAGACCTCGCCGACCACATAGAAAGTTGGGTTTTTGGGTGTAGAATATTCTATTTCATATCCCGTAGTGTCAAAAATCTAACCCTTAAACAATCATTTTCCTTCGTAAGTCAGTAGAAGTTTTCGACGAAAGATGTGCCTGAAATATATTAAAAGTTCCCCAACTCCACCCAACACTGAACTATTTTCTCATAACTGAATTCAAACTTTTGAGTAGTCGGAAGTTTGATAATTCCATCACAAGGAAGCTTTTCACCGTACATAGAAACCAATTATATGGGTAATTTCTGAATACATTATGATTACATATATGTTAGTTCATTGATTATTGCTACTAACTCCATTTTGACAAGAGATTATATATCTTACCAATATGTCAAGCATTCCATCTGCACCAGCAATATCTATGATGAATGTTGGAATGTTTATCCCTTCCATGTTGAGTTGTTAAAATTTAGCAATAGATATACAATTAATTTTAATGTACAATTCCATATACTTTTAACAGTACTCACTAATATAAAGAATCAAATTAATCTGATGATTTTAGTCAATTTTTCCAATTTATCACAACCCCAAACATACCTCTTAAAGTAACTAATCCTAATAAGTACCTGTGTGAAATATAGTATTGTCCATTATCCATGTACAATGCCTATATTTTTTTAGACATATTCCGAGATTTTTTTCACAAATGGGAGTTAAAGATCCAAAGCTATAATATTAATACCTACAAATTCCCGAACAATAATAGAGTAATGTAGTATCAACATTGATATGAACATATCTCCTATTGGATATGAGCGATTATTCAATTTGATAAACTATATTAAAGTAAACCAATACCTCATCATAAATTATAAATATTCAAATGTAAATACTAATTAGATTGAAACTAAAATCAAAAATATTCATAGTGCCTATTCGTATAACATTGATTACCAGGATTTAATAAAGCAAGAATAGTAAACATGTGTTGGAGATTTAATTGGATTCCTGTTCAAATTGGATCATATGCTTGAATGTTAAACTACGAAGATGATACATACCTTCTTGAACAGTTTGATCGGATTTGAAATAGTATCTTCTTGGACAGATTCCGAGTATTTGATCGATCCAGCAGCTGCAGCAAACTTCCGATTGAAGTTTTGATATACTAATTGTGGCGCCCTCCAAACCCGGGTCAGAAGTTTGGGGTCCACACACACATACCTTATTTATAACCTGCTTATAACAATAATAAAGATAATAATAATATGCAGTGACCCTACTTACCAACTACCACGGACCGCAACAGGTTAAAGTATGTACACAAGCCACACACACACTTTATATTACAACGTCCAAATCCCAACTATTCAAACTCAAAACTGAGTATTAAACATTATTACAAACTTTTACAAACTTAAATTATTTAAAAAGATGCCTGCTAGCTTAACTTGATCAACCTGGACCCCTAGCTCTCGCACTGGATTGGGGATCCTTGCTACCAACTGGTTCCTTCTTAACTGGAAAAGAACATAAACAACATCGCACAAATGAGCTAACTAGCTCAGCAAGTCTCAATGACAAGACTGAGAATAATGATCATCAAGTGGAAAGGGTTATGATATCAAGTGAACAATGAATTATGATTTAGAATTGGATATTAAATTTTTATTTAAAAAAAAATAAGGTTAGGCTGCTGATCAGTCACACACTAACCCCGAGCAAAGCACATAGCACTGCTATAACTACTGGATCCAAGGCACACATTGGCCTAACTTGACAATTAATATGGTCTGACCATGAATCTGGTCCACAATTTTATAAAAACAATCCAATTCTAACAAGATAACAGAATAAACAATGTAAAGCAATAACCAGAATCAAAAATAGCAATGGATGTTTGATAATAAAATGGTTTCAATCTTCGCAAAGGATCAATGTGGAAATTTCAAAGCTTGGCTGTTAAGTAATGAAAGAATTGGATAACAAAGGAATCAAAGTTTCAAGGTTTCAAGGATTTGGTCTCTGAAAGCATAAGGTACAATGGTTTGAATATGTAAGTAATCCGGTTCAGTGTTTGGTATTTAGTTTGTATGTATTTGTGGAGTAGTATCGTATATTTATGGTTCATATTTGGGTATACAACAATCAATGGTTTAGAAAGAATAAGGTTTACGGCTCAAGATCAATAACCGGAATCAGGGTTTGGGGTTCAGTGCTTCAAAGCACTTGCAATATAAAACAGGACTATCAATCAACTACAATATATCTCGAGAAAGTTCAGAACACTTGCCTGGTACTAGCTTACTATACTACACTAACTTCCAATTACAACCATCTATTCCTCGACTATCTGTTTCCCTTTCCTACGCCTTGCCTCTTCTTGATTTCTGCAGGTGTATGGATCACAGATTCTGAAAGTACTCCTCAAGACCTTCAATTTGGTTACTCGAGCTTTCCAAACAGAGATCACCAACACCTCGATTTGTTGGTTTGATTTTCAGAAAGGTTTATGAATATATGAATTTTCTCTATAAAAACTATATAATTACTGTTTACAAGTGATTTTCGGTATGAAATAAAATACGGTAAAGGCTATTTATAATTACGGAAAATTAGTATCCCGTTGGATCATTCCGGATATAAAATAGAACATTTATTTATAAAAACTGATCCAAACGGTACCGGTTTTCGGGATAATTATCCAAATCAGTACAATTTGTACTACGGTCTTGGTCTCAGCTCTTGGTTACACGTATTACGAGGTGATAATTGTGATAGTTTAATAAAAAGATCCCGTTTATAAAAAATATGAGTTTTATTGATTTACTGAAATGAATAATGTATCGAAAATGTTGCGCCGGGACCCGCACAGAACAAACCGTACTCCGGATCGAAAAAGTCGAAACATGGAAAATGCTCGGAATATTGCAATTAGGTTAGGAAGGAGTTCTCGGAAGAGTTTCGGGTTATAAAAACGTAAAAACCGATGACGTCGGTTGGTTCCCGATTGTATAAAATAGTTTTTAAATACTCGGAAAAAAAGATTTTATAAAATCCATATATTTTCTATAAAATCATAAATCATCATAAATATAAATAGGAAGATATGGAAATTATATATATTTTATTTTGGACATATAAAAATTAAAATACTCAATTAATATTATTTTTAAACATCCAAACACATTTAACACTTAACAAATAATTCACAGAATAAATACTAAACATACATAATAATTCTTTATTAGCAAAATAATTACATGGTATATCCCAGATATTACATCCTTCCCCCCTTAAAAGGATTCTGTCCTCAGAATCTCCTAAGAAAATAAATGAGTGTACTTTTCTTTCATATCACTTTCTACTCCCAGGTTGACTCTTCAGCCTTTGGGTTTCTCCACAATACTCTTACTAACTTTACCACTTTATTTCTTAATACTTTCTCTCTTTCCTCTAGAATCTCTATCGGACTCTCTACATATGACAAATCTTCCTGAAGCTCTATTGGCTCATATTCTATTACATGCCTGGAGTCTGGATTATACTTCTTAAGCATCGATACGTGAAAAACATTGTGAATGTGCTCCATGTGTGGAGGTAACTCTAACTCGTAAGCTACTTTGCCAACGCGCTTTAAAATCTCAAAAGGTCTAACATATCTTGAGCTCAGTTTTCCTTTCTTTCCAAATCTCGTCAATCCCTTCCACGGTGATACTTTCAGTAATACCAAATTTCCTTCTTCGAATTCCATATTTTTCCTTGATTGATCTGCATACTTCCTTTGACGGTCTTGTGCTGCTATCAATCTCTTCTGGATAACTTCAACAACTTCCTTCATCTTCTGTACTAATTCAGGTCCAAGTATTTTGCGTTCTCCTACTTCGTCCCGATATACATGAGATCGACATTTACGTCCATAAAGAGCTTCATAGGGTGGTATTCCAATACTAGCGTGATAACTGTTATTGTAAGCAAATTCTACCAGGGGTAATAGCTTGTCCCAACTTCCTTTGAAATCAATAGCACAAACACGTAACATGTCTTCGATTGTCTGGATCGTTCTCTCACACTGGCCGTCCGTCTATGGATGGTAAGCCGTACTCATATTCAGTCTCGTTCCTTAACATTCTTGAAAACTCTTCCAAAATCTTGAATTAAATCTCGGATCTCGATCGGATACGATAGACACAGGAACTCCATGACGAACTACAATTTCTTTCAAGTACATATGGACTAACCTGTCGAGTGAAAATCTTTCATTTATAGGCAGAAAATGAGCTGACTTGATAAGTCTATCCACTATAATCCAGATAGCATCATGATTAGCTTTTGTCCTTGGTAATCCAACTATGAAATCTATGGCAATATGCTCCCACTTCCACTCTGGAATCTCCAATGGCTGTAGCAATCCATTTGGTCTCTGATGCTCTGCTTTAACTCTTTGACATGTATAACATTTGCTAACCCATTCCGCAATTTCCCTCTTCATATCTGGCCACCAATAATTTTCCTTTAAATCTCTGTACATCTTGGTACTCCCTGGATGGATTGAATACCTTGAACTACGAGCTTCCTGTAAAATTTCATTCTTCAACTCCGTTACTGGTGGAATCCAAATTCTAGAAGAAAACCTAAGAATACCTTGATCGTCCTTTTGCGTGCACAATTCTTCACCTACCAAACGATTTATGTCTTGATCCATTACTTCTTCTTGACACTTCTTTATCTTCTCTACAACTCCGGCTGGAAAGTCATACTATACACTTTTGCTTCATCAGGCTTGCAAATTCTAATTTCCAATTACAGTTTCAGAAATTCCTTATATATCTCTTCGGGTACTGTAATACATTTAACTTTTCTTTCCGACTTAACGCGTCCGCTACAACGTTTGCTTTACCGGGATGATAGTTAATCGTGCAGTCGTAGTCCTTAATCAACTCTAACCACCTCCTCCGTCTCATATTAAGCTCCTTCTGTGTGAATATGTACTTCAAGCTTTTATGATCCGTGTAAATCTTGAATTTTTCTCTATATAGATAATGTCTTCAAATTTTCAAAGTAAAAACTATGGCTGCTAGCTCCAAATCATCAGTAGGATATTTTTGTTCGTGTGGTTTCAGTTGCCTTGACGCATACGCAATCACCTTATCGTGCTGCATCAGAATGCATCTGAATCCTTTATGGGTGAAAGAGATGTGTCCTAAGTCCAATCATGTATGATGATTTAGGAATAACTTTTATGTAATCTGTTTTGATTTCAATTATATTAATAAAAGACTTATTTTGTTTTTTTATTGCAGGCTTTATCTATATGAGTGTTTAAATAAGATATACCATAGTTTAGAGTAAAGCTCTTTATGGATTATGATGAGATCATAATAATGAGACCTAAAAGATGATAACTCTGAACTTAAATAGTTCCTGATCGTAGGATTACTGACTGGTAATTAGTAATCTGCAAAGATCGGTACATACGATGTTTGCTTCATTATAAAGGATGTCTGTTCTCATAGACATTTGTGTGGTGACACTATAGCTAATATGTAGGTGCTTATTATAGAATAAGTTCACTGAACATGACTCACACAACTGAACAACTGATGGAGTTCACTCACGTGTCAGCAGATATTTACATAGTGATAGTTGTACAAGTATCCTTAGAGTTGAGGTCATCATAGTCATCTTGTGTACACTGAACTATACTTTGGTTTAGTTCTTAGTCTCCAGGGACAAAAATAAGGGCTCTACTGGGTGTAGGAATTTGTACACGAAGATAGTGTATGATCAATAAAGGATCTACCCCTTCCAGTGAAGGAAGAGAATGTTCAATGCTAATCCACTTATGCTAGTTCAGGAATCTCTGGCCAGAGTGAATGAAATTAGAAGGGAGTTTCTAATTCAAATTAATTAGAACTAAGCATAGTGAATGGGAAAGAATATGATTAAATAAGATAGGTTTGACACAAGTTCCATGCCTTGTATTTAATCGTGATATTGCAGGGTAGAAGGAATTGATTGTACGGTAACTACTCACTGAATAGGTTCTTGGTATTCTAAGCAGTGAATTCGTATTATCCGGATAGTCACGATATGCTGAGAAGTATCCCTCACGATGTAGAATAAATATGATTAATTTATTAATTAATTATATTTAATGAATTAGAGAATTTATATAAATAATGATAAAATATTTTATTATTATTTATTTCTACTACCGGCTTAATATTGAACCTATAGGGTCACACCATAAAAGAGAATGATTTAATGGTGGATGAATTAATTAATAATGGCTGGTAATTATTTATTTGTGAAATAAATAATTAATTAGAAAATTTAATAATTGATTAAATGAGATTTAATTAATTAAGAAAAAGTTCTTAATATTATTAATTAAGAATTTAACTTTTGGAAATTAAAATCAAGTGAGAGAATTATTTTTTAAAGTGTTTAGAAAAAGGATTAATGATTAAAAGGTATTTTAATTATTAGTTAATTAGTTAATGAGAATAATAAATTAAAGGGTTAATAATAATAATAATATTTTATGGGAAAATTTTCAGCTGAAATTTCTGCCTATAAATATACTATTATAAACCTTATTTGCCTTAACCAAGGAAAAAGAAAGAAAACCCTAATTCTCTCAACCCCTTCCTCCTCCATTACTTTGATTATATGGGTTTTTTATGCGTTTTAATTGTAATCCACGCTTCCGTGTATGCATAAATCCCAACAATGGTATTAGAGCATAGGTTGTATGCATCTAGATTCATGGTAAAAATTTCAGAATTTTTGATGCTTGTATGAATTTTTTATCGATTTATTCGTGTTTGGGGATATAGTTGATTTAATTATGAATTAAATATAAATAAATATTAAAAATATTTTTGATCCCAGAATATGTTCTAAAACTGTTTTAGATCGATAGGATATTTTTTCTGATTTTTTCGATATACAGATTATTTATTTTTTATTTATAAAAGTGTTTTTAAATTAAAATTCAGAATCAATATAATATAATAGTTGTGATGATTAATGTAATCATTATAATGTGATTGCACAAGAATCTGTGCACTGCAAAATCAGAAAAGACAGCGGAGCAATCAGCGGCAGAGGTTGTCAGCGCCTGGGGCGCGTGCTGCGCGTGCGGTGCGGCTTGTTGCGCGCAGCTGCAAATAATCAATCTTGTTTTGGCTCGTACGGACGCGTCCGAACTCCGATTGAGACGTGTAATATATCTTGGATTCATTTTTTTTAGACGCACCTGATGGGATTATTTAATATTTTTAATAAATTTATTTGTAACTGATTATATCCATTAAAGTGTATTTAATGCATTATTTGATAATATTAAATACATGATTAATTCGTACATTTGTATATAATTGCGTTAAATGTTATGACATGCCTAGATATATGTTCTTTTATATTTTATATGTGATATATGCTTGAGTTATCATGCGATGATAGATTTAGGTGAACTTAATTGACATAAGGCGTATGTTAGGCAATCTAGGCTTAGTGGAATTATTCCATAATTTTAATATTAATATTATGAATACAATTATGAGATTCTTGTGTTTATGAAACATGTAATTAAATATGAATTTTCAATATTAAGAGAAAGGATGATTCTGTCAAAAACAGATTTCGATATGTAAGAAAGGGGTATTAAGTGACTCCTCTTGACAATGCTCCCCCCGATTTGGGAATCATCTGATTATCGATTATTGATTTGAAATATTTAATTTAAAAGGAAGAATCTCTTTATAATATGATTATGATTGTAACATAATATAATCCCTCTAAAATTAGATAACATCAAGTAGTAATTGGCCAATGACACAATGAGCTTGTCGGTCAAAGCCTTCCAACATGATAGAAAGTAGTTCTTATTTTTAAATCATTGTCGTTTCATGCTACAGCCGAGGGATTTGATTTCGAAATAAGAAATACTTGTCTATTACATAGAGATGTGTACATTGAATTGGAATCTAAAGGTCGTTACGTGTTGCAGCCGTGGGCCGTTGGAGACTGATTCAATTATACGAGATATTGGGTTAGACTTGAATTAGAATATTGAGTCTGTCGTGCTACAGTCGTGACTCAATTATTTAAGAGGCTAAAGTTTTATTAGGGAATAACATAAGATGTAATTGACAAGAGTTGTCTGCCTATTGAACATCACATGATGTTTCTGCTACAACCGAGGTTGTGTGATGGAATGTAGGATCCCTATTCCCACTAGCATTATGAATGCTTAATTTTTCACTTAAGGGGGTTATATAAATTAGATAAACTAGTGGGAGCCACTTATGAATAAAGACCCGATTCATATAGTGTTGAAATGAAATTGAATATTTGCTAAGTGTTGTTATGTGTTCATCATTTACAGATTTACTATATACGTTACGTCTTCTGCACTATCACTCCGGAGTATACTAGATGCTCACAAGTTGACTGGTCCTAATTTTGCTGACTGGCTTCGAAACTTGAGAATTGTTCTCAAGGTTGAGAAGCTGGAATATGTGCTTGACTCACCTAAGCCTACTGAACCTGCTAACGATGCACATAATGATGAACATGTTGTGTATCGTAAGTGGATAGATGATGCAAATGTTGCTCAATACATCATGCTAGCTTCCATGAACATTGAGCTACAGAAGCAGCATGAGCATATGGATGCTCACACTATCCTTATGCATCTACAAGAGTTGTATGATGTGGCAGGGAGGACAGCTTGATATGAGATATTGAAGGAGCTGTTCGGTTGTAGGATGTCTGAGGGATCATCTGTGAATGACCATGTACTTAAGATGATCAATTTGATTGAACGTCTTGGACAACTTGGTTTTTCCATGGATGGGGAGCTGAGCCAAGACTTGGTCTTGTAATCACTTCCGGGTTCGTTCTCGCAGTTTGTTGTGAACTTTCACATGAATAAGCTGGATGTCAGCCTGCCTGAACTCCACAACATGTTAAAGACTGTGGAATCGAATTTCCTCCTAAGAAGAGTTATGTTCTTCTAATTGGTGAAGGTTCCAATCCTAAGAAAAAAAAGAAGAACCCTTCCAAGAAGAAGATAGTAGGTGAGAAAAAGCCGGTTCCACCAAAAGCTGAAGACCCCAAGAGCAAAGCTGTTTGCTTTCACTGTAACAAGGTGGCGCACTGAAAGAGGAACTGCATAGTTTACCTTGCAGAATTAAAGAAAAAGAAAGGTAGTGAGACTACCGCTTCTGTTTCAGGTATGTTCATGATTGAATTGAATATGTCATTAAATCAAATTTCTACTGGGTATTAGATACCGCCTGTGGTTCTCATATTTGCAATTCGTTACAGGGACTAAGTAGAAGTAGGACTCTTGAGGAAGAGGAGGTGATTCGACAGATGGAAAATGGAGCAAGAGTTGCTGCTGAAGCTGTAGGATCATTTCATTTACATATGCCTATGGGCAAGACTATTGTTTTAAATAATTGTTATTTTGTTCCCTCAATTGTGAGGAATATTATTTCTATTCCCATGTTAGACTTGGCTGGATTTTCGTTTGTTATTCAGAATAATAAATGTTCAATTCTTAGAGATAACGTTCTTTATGGAAGTGGTATTTTAAATAATGGTCTGTATGTATGTGACGTAGAGCATGATTTACTACAAATTGAACATATTAATAAAAGAAAAAGGGATGATGAAAATCTCACCTTTTTGTGGCACTGCATACTTGGTCATATTAGTGGAAGTAGACTGCGGACATTGCATAAGGAAGGGTTACTTGACCCCTTTGATTTTGAATCATATCCTACATGCGAGTCTTGTCTATTGGGTAAAATGACCAAATCTCCATTTAGTGGACATGGAGAGAGGGCTGCAGATTTGCTAGGATTGGTACACACAGATGTATGTGGACCAATGTCTATGCAAGCCATGGGTGGATTTTCATACTTCATTACTTTCATAGATGATCGATCTAGATTTGGATACGTGTCTTTGATAAAACACAAGTCTGAAGCCTTTGAAAAGTTCAAAGAATATAAGCATGAAGTGGAGAAACAAACCAAACTAAGTATTATAACTCTTCGATTAGATCGAGGTGGTGAATACTTGAGTGGAGAGTTTCTAGATTATCTCAAAGAAAATGATATAGTCTCCCAGTGGACTCCTCCATACACTCCACAGTTGAATGGGGTATTTGAAAGGAGAAATCGAACTTTGTTAGACATGGTTCGGTCCATGATGAGCTATGCGAATCTTCCAGTATTCCTGTGGGGTTATGCATTGGAAACCTCAGCATATTTACTGAATAAGGTGCCTTCCAAATCTGTTCCTTAAACTCCATATGAGATATGGAAAGAAAGGAAACCGAGTCTTAAACACGTTAAGATTTGGGGATGTCCAGCTTATGTCAAGAAAGTTGACCCAGATAAGCTGGAATCTCGATCCGTAAAATGTAATTTTGTGGGATATCCTAAAGAGACTTTAGGGTATTACTTTTACACCGATCATAGAGTGTTTATCTCCAGACATGCTACCTTCTTGGAAAAGCAGTTTATTCTTGAAGGAAACAGTGGGAGAAAAATTGAACTTGATGAAGTTCAAGAAGCACAAACTACTACGGTTCAAGTGGAAACACCTATTCAGACTGAACAACCTTCTGTGGAATAGCCCATTCATAGGACATGGAGAGTGTCTCGCCAGCCTGAAAGGTATTATGGCCTTGTCATTGAGAATGACAATGAGTTGTCAATCATTGATGATGACGACCCTATGACCTATAATGAGGCTATAAGTAGTGTTGACTCAGAGAAATGGCATAGTGCCATGAAATTCGAAATGGAATCTATGTATACCAACCAAGTATGGACTTTGGTTGAAGTACCTGAGGGTGTTAAGCCTATTGAGTGCAAATGGGTATACAAAAGAAAGATTGGAGCAGATGGCCAGGTGGAGACCTATAAGGCCAGGCTCGTGGCAAAAGGATTCAGACAAAGGCAAGGGATTGACTTTGATGAAACTTTTTCTCATGTAGCCCTGTTAAAATCAATTCGGATTTTGCTTGCGATTGCTGCTTACTACGAATATGAGATCTGGCAAATGGACGTGAAAACGGCCTTCCTCAATGGGAAACTTGTAGAGGAAGTGTATATGACACAGCCAGAGGGTTTTCTTTCTAACGGAAATGAACACCTAGTCTGTAAGCTGCTGCGAACCATATATGGTTTAAAGCAAGCTTCTCGTAGATGGAACATCCATTTTAATGAGACAATCAAAGAGTTTGGTTTTATCAAAAACATAGATGAACCATGTGTCTACAAGAAGGTTAGTGGGAGCGCGGTGACATTTCTTGTATTGTATGTGGATGACATACTTCTTATAGGAAATGATATACCGATGCTGCAATCAGTCAAATTGTGGCTATCGAAGAACTTCACTATGAAGGACTTGGGAGAAGTATCCTACATTCTCGGTATGAAGATCTATAGAGATAGATCTAGAAGAATGATAGGTCTTACCCAGGGTACATACATCCAGAAAGTGCTTAAAAGGTTTAGCATGGAAAACTCCAAAAGAGGTCTCATACCGATGAGCCATGGAGTGTCCCTTTCTGAAAAGATGTCTCCTAAGACACCTGAGGAAAGAGAGCGTATGAGTAAGATTCCTTATGCTTAAGCAATAGGATCTATCATGTACGCGATATTATGTACTAGGTCTGATGTTGCTTATTCAATTAGTGTAACGAGCAGGTATCAGTCTGATCCAGGTGAAGACCATTGGAAAGTAGTGAAGAACATCCTTAAGTACTTGCGAAGGACTAAGGATATTTTTCTTGTTTTTGGTGGTGAATCTGATTTGAAAATAGAGGGTTATACTAACTCTAGTTTTCAATCGGAAAGTGATGATAGCAAATCCATGTCAGGGTACGTGTTTACTCTGAATGGTGGTGCGATTAGTTGGAAGAGTTCCAAACAGTCTACAACGGCTGACTCTACAGTGGAAGCAGAATATATAGCTGCAAGTGAGGCTGCAAAAGAAGCTGTTTGGATGAGGAAATTTTTTTCTGAGTTGGGAGTTGTTCCTAGCATTGAGGAGCCCATTATGTTGTATTGTGATAACAACGCAGTGATAGCACAAGCTAAGGAACCAAGATCTCATAAGAATTCCAAGCATGTCCTGCAGCGCTTTCATCTGATTAGGGAGATTGTTGAAAGAGGAGATGTCAACGTCAAGAGAGTTGACACACATAACAACATAGCAGATCCTTTAACAAAGCCACTTTCTTAAAGTCACTTTGATTGTCATAAAGACAAGATGGGTATTAGATACCAGAGTAATTGGCTTTAGTACAAGTGGGAGATTGAAAGAGATGTGTCCTAAGTCCAATCATGTATGATGATTTAGGAATAACTTTTATGTAATCTGTTTTGATTTAAATTATATTAATAAAAGACTTATTTTGTTTTTTTATCGTGGGCTTTATCTATTTAAGTGTTTAAATAAGATATACCATAGTTTAGAGTAAAGCTCTTTATGGATTATGATGAGATCATAATAATGAAACCTAAAAGATGATAACTCTGAACTTAAATAGTTCCTGGTCGTAGGATTACTAACTGGTAATTAGTAATCCACAAAGATCGGTACATACTATGCTTGCTTCATTATGAAGGATGTCTATTCTCATAGACATTTGTGTGGTGACACTATATGTAGGTGCTTATTATAGAATAAGTTCACTGAACATGACTCACACAACTGAACAACTGATGGAGTTCACTCACCTGTTAGCAGATGTTCACATAGTGATAGTTGTACAAGTATCCTTAGACTTGAGGTCATCATAGTCATCTTGTGTACACTGAACTATACTTTGGTTTAGTTCTTAGTCTCCAGGGACAAAAATAAGGGCTCTATTGGGTGTAGGAATTTGTACACGAAGATAGTGTATGATCAATAAATGATCTACCCCTTCCAGTAAAGGAAGAGAATGTTCAATGCTAATCCACTTATGCTAGTTCAGGAATCTCTGGCCAGAGTGAATGAAATTAGATGGGAGTTTCTAATTCAAATTAATTAGAACTAAGCATAGTGAATGGGAAAGAATATGATTAAATAGGATAGGCTTAACACAAGTTCCATGCCTTGTATTTTTTTTTTGACAAATTTGGCTTATAGCCTTACAAATAAGTATCTGTTCTCAGAAATTCTCGGGGTGAGCGAGGATCGAACCCAGGATCTGGGACGACAGAGGATAAACTCTTAACCACTTGAGCTAACCACTTGAGCTATCCATGCCTTGTATTTAATCGTGACATTGCAGGGTAGAAGGAATTGATTGTACGGTAATTATTCACTGAATAGGTTCTTGGTATTCTAAGCAGTGAATTCGTATTATCCCGATAGTCGCGATATGCTGAGAAGTATCCCTCACGATGTAGAATAAATATGATTAATTTATTAATTAATCATAATTAATGAATTAGAGAATTTATATAAATAATGATAAAATAGTTTTATTATTATTTATTTCTACTACCGGCTTAATATTTAACCTACAGGGTCACACCATAAAAGAGAATGATTTAATGGTGGAGGAATTAATTAATAATGGCTGTTAATTATTTATTTGTGAAATAAAGAATTAATTAGCAAATTTAATAATTGATTAAATGAGATTTAATTAATTATAAATTAATTAAGAAAAAGTTCTTAATATTATTAATTAAGAATTTAACTTTTGGAAATTAAAATCAAGTGAGAGAATTATTTTCTAAAGTGTTTAGAAAATGGATTAATGATTAAAAGTTGTTTTAATTATTAGTTAATTGGTTAATGAGAATAATCAACTAAAGGGTTAATAATAATAATATTTTATGGGAAAATTTTCAGTTAAAATTTTTGCCTATAAATATACTATTATAAACCCTATTTGCCTTAGCCAAGGAAAAAGAAAGAAAACCCTAATTCTCTCAACCCCTTCCTCCTCCATTACTTTGATCTCTTGGTGGATACCGGTGGAGTGCTTCACACTTGAGGAGCAGCTGCTAGGGATCTCCATTCATCATTATTGGATCGCTTTTAAAGGTTAGTAATCGATCCCTCAATTTATTCACGATTTATATGCGATTATATGGGTTTTTATGTGTTTTAATTGTAATCCACGCTTTCGTGTATGCATAAATCCCAATAATGGGTAGCATCGCTATAGATTACGAAATTTCCTTGATCATTTGGAAGTGACAAAATAGGTGTCGTGATTAATTTTCGCTTCAATTCCTGAAAACTTTCTTCACATTTATCGTTCCATGTAAACTTTTCATTCTTTCGTGTAAGCTTCGTTAATGGTGTTGCAATCCTTGAGAAATTTTGAACGAATCGACGATAATATCCCGCTAATCCCAAGAAACTTCTTACTTCTGTTGGTGTTCTCGGTCTTTCCCAATTTGTAATTGCCTCAATCTTTGCTGGGTCCACTTTGATCCCTTCATTACTGACAATGTGTCCTAAGAACTGAACTTCTTGTAGCCAAAACTCACACTTCGAGAATTTAGCGTATAACTTCTTTCTCCTTCAAATCTCCAAAGTTGTTCTTAAATATTCTGCATGATCCTCTTATGTCTTTCAATAAATCAAAATATCGTCTATAAACACAATAACAAACTTGTCCAAGTATTCCTTGAAAATTATGTTCATCAGGTCCATAAACGCTGTCGGGGCATTGGTCAATCCAAAAGACATAACTAAAAATTCATAATGTCCATACCTTGTTCCGAAAGCTATCTTTGGTATATCTTCTGGCTTAATCTTTAGTTGATGATATCCTGATCTCAAATCGATCTTGGAGAAGTACTTGGCTCCTTTCAATTGGTCAAACAAATCATCAATTCTAGGTAACGGATACTTGTTCTTGATTGTAAGCTTGTTGAGCTCCCTATAGTCGATGCACAATCTCATGCTTCTATCTTTATTCTTGAAAAATAATACCGGTGCACCCCACGGGGATACACTGGGTCTGATTACTCCTTTCTCTAGAAACTCTTGCAATTGCTTTTCTAGTTCCTTCATCTCAACGGGCGCCATTCTGTACGGGTCCTTGGATACTGGTTCCGTTCCGGGTGCTAAGTCGATTGCAAATTCAATTTCTCTATCTGGAGGAAGTCCTTGTAACTCATCGGGAATCACATCTGGAAATTCATTAACTACTGGAATATCTTCAAGTTTTGCTGGCTCCTGACTTCTATCAATCACATATGCAATGAAATGCTCGCATCCTTGTCATAGTAACTTCTTGGCTTGAATCATCATTAAGAACTTCTTTGCTTGCTTCTTGCCCTTGAACGTTACTATCCTCTCGTCTAGCGTCATCACCATTACCTTCTTATTTCGACAATCTATTTGGGCATCGTGCTTAGATAACCAATCCATTCCTAAGATAACGTCAAATTCCCCTAACTTAAATGGTATCAAATCTACACAAAACTTACTACCAGAAATCTCAATCTCACAATTTCCACAAACTTGATTAACAGATACATGTTCTTGATTTGCCAATTCTACAGTCATGATTTCATTTAAATACTCAACTGGACAATTTAACTTACTAACAAAATCTTGTGAGACAAACAATCGAGTTACTCCCGAATCTATTAACACTTTAGCACATAAAGAATTCACATTAAGCGTACCTGCCACGACATCAGTATCCTGGATAGCGTCCTTCATAGACATATCAAAAACTCTAGCCCTTGGAGTCTCATTCACTGCTGGGGTAGATCCCATAATTCTCAATGCATTACTAACTGGGGCTGGTGTCTTGCAATCCATGGCTATATGCCCAGGCTTTCCATACTTAAAGCATGTAAATCCAATAGCTGGAACCTTAACTGCTGGATTCTGGATAGGCTGATCCTTGTTTACTGGCTCTCTCGCTGGTTGATTTAGGCACTCCCTCGAATAGTGCCCTTTCTGGTTACACTTGAAACAAACTACATTCAACTTGTTACAAATTCCCCCATGTTTCTTCCCACATACCTGACAATCTGGAAAAGTTAACCTTAACTGATTCGGCTGATTCATATTGACTGGACGGTTGCCCTGGCCTCCGCCGCCTGCATTTTGTCTCCTGAAATTAAAATTTCTCCCTGGCTGAAACTTTCCCTTCTTAAAATTTGGAAACTTCCCTGATTGTGACTGGCCTTCATTCCCTTCAAACTTCCTCTTCTTACTTTCCTTTTCCTTCTGTGACATCTCACTCTCTGTCTCTACAATCATGGCCTTCTGTACAACTCCTGCATAGGTATCCAATTCAAAAATGGCTACCTTCCCTCTGATCCATGGCTTTAGACCTTGCTGGAATCTTTTAGCCTTCTTCCTGTCAGTATCCACATATGACGGCACATACCTTGACAACTCTTCAAACTTACTCTCATAATCCGCCACCGACATATTTCCTTGCTTTAACTCTAAAAACTGCAGCTCCATCTGCTCCTGAACAAACTGGGGAAAATATTTTTCTAAAAACAATTCCTTGAACCTCTCCCAAGTAATAACATCTGTACCTTCCAATATCTTCACAGTCTCCCACCAATAGGTGGCCTCATTCTTCAAATAATAACTCACAAACTCAACCTTATGTTCTTCCTTCACTTTCACTAAAGCAAATGACTTCTCTATTTCCTTTAACCAAACATTTGCTTCAATCAGATCTAAGGAACCCTTGAATTCTGGTGGGTTTACTGCCTGAAAAGTTTTGAAAGTTACCTGGGGATTGGTATGTCTCTGTTGTTGTTGTTCCAAGTGAACTGTTTGTTGGGCCAAGATTTGAAGAATCTGGGCTATTGCTGGGTCTATGGGTCCTGGGTTTACATTCTGGTTTGTGTCATCTTGGTTGTTATTGTTGTTGTTGTTGGTTTCTTCATTCTGGGTGTTGGTGCGGGTATTTCTTCTGGGAGGTATTTTTCTGTAAAGAATCAAACAACTTATTTAGCTTTTAAATCAAATTCTTTGCATAAAAGAAAAGTTTTGTAAAACAGAAATATCTCTTTTTTTGAAAACAGTTGTAACAGTTGAACTAAGTAAATTGCATGCTTCTTTATAGAATATAAACAGTTAAGGGAAAAGGGTACATGGTATCACAGGGGTATAACTGGTGCAATAAATAAATAAGGTAAAGTAAAACAGGTGCAGTAAAGTAAATGACAATGCTGGAAAGGAAAAGGTACTGATATATATAGATCAAAAGTTTTAGGTAGTACAAGCGTAAAGACGCTTCGGAAGTAAAAGCAAAAAGGGTACAATAACCTACTCACTAGTCAGCAGATCTAGTCTATAAATACAACCCAAAAGTCTACTGATACATACTACACACTACTGTACATACTACACAACCATAACAACACTGCTCAACATCTCCATCTCTGGATCTAACTCCAAGGAAACTCTGGTCCTCCCAGCCTCTCAAAGTCCTCCATCACCTCAGTAGCCCATCCCATAAGTGCATCAGGGCCTCAGCCAGGTAGTGTAGCTCCATGTAGCATAGCCTCAAGAATCCTGAATGTCACATGGATCTCCTCTCGAAGCTCCCTCACACCACGATCGACATCTGTAGTCCTGATGATATGCTGCAGCTCTCGGATCTGGGCCAACAAGGAATCACGCTCCAATAAAAGAGCCTCATACCGGTAATAAGGAACTGGATGCAATGTAGACTGGAATGGGGCACTCGCAACTGAATGCCCAATGGAATCTGAATCAGCTGGTAAGGGTCCTCTGATAGGTGGCCTCATGCCTGGGGGTGGAATAGCCTGTAGTGGTACGGGCTGCAACACAGGTGGAGGTAGAATAGCCAACACTGGTGGAACAACAGGACGTGGATCTGAAGATGGTACTCCAACTGAGGGCTCTGAGTGATCAACTGATATGGGGATGAAAGAGTCGGCCATCGCTACTATCTAAAATCATATTGCAATATAAGAACCTCGAACCACGACGTAAATCATACTAATACATATTATGCCGTAGCACTCAACCTTTTGACGTTCTATTTTTCTATTCCTTACTTCTAATCCTAACCCTCTACCCATTCCCGTCAACCTAGGCTTGTGTTAGTGACTTATAACCTGTAGCTCTGATACCAAACCTGTGGTGCCTTCCAAACCCGGGTCAGAAGTTTGGGGTACACACACACACACCTTATTTATAACCTGCTTATAACAATAATAAAGATAATAATAATATGCAGTGACACTACTTACCAACTACCACGGACCACAACAGGTTAAAATATGTACACAAGCCACACACACTTTATATTACAAACGTCGAAATCCCAACTATTCAAACTCAGAACTGAGTATTAAACATTATTACAAACTTTTACAAACTTAAATTATCTCAAAAGATGCTTGCTAGCTTAACTCGATCAACATGGAACCCTAGCTCTCGCACTGGATTGGGGATCCTTGCTACCAACTGGTTCCTTCTTAACTGGAAAAGAACATAAACAACATCGCACAAATGAGCTAACTAGCTCAGCAATTCTCAATGGCAAGACTGAGAATAATGATCATCAAGTGGAAAGGGTTATGATATCAAGTGAACAATGAATTATGATTTAGAATTGGATATTAAATTTTTATTTTAAAAAAAACCAAGGTTAGGCTGCTGATCAGTCACGCACTAACCCCGAGGAAAGCACACATCACTACTATAACTACTGGATCCAAGGCACACATTGGCCTAACTTGACCATTAATATGGTCTGACCACGAATCTGGTCCACAATTTTATAAAAACAATCCAATTCTAACATGATAACAGAATAAACAATGTAAAGCAATAACCAGAATCATAAATAGCAATGGATATTTGATAATAAATGGTTTCAATCTTCACAAAGGATCAATGTTGTAATAACCCCAATTTTTGGAATTTTTGAAACCCTAATGAATAGTGTTATGCTGAATAAGAAAACTTTTCATGCCACTCTATGTAGGGGTTCTTTTATTGATCTTCTGGGATATTATTAGTACTCTATGTGGTATATAAGTGTATGTAAAGATCATCAGAATCCAAATTTGAACCTTTTGATTTTTCCCGAGAATCCACCAGATACCGAAAGAATTGAGTATAAGGTAACATGATTGAAAGGATTTAAATTCAAGGATTATAAGAGAGGATCATAAAAGGAATATAATGTATTGAGAAAGGTTAAGGTAACCCAAGTAATAAAATCCCGGGTATGATCCCTCAAACGATAAACGAGAGCGAAAGTTAAGCGAACCGTATAACAGATCAGCGGTCATTAGGCAAGCAATTAAGAGTTAATCAAGGAGGTTAGGGATGATGATGTCATCAAACCAACAAGATGACATAGGAAAGGTGACATAAGCATGACATAAGGGAAGGAGGTGTGGTTGAATTATAACCACACAATTTTTTTTTTCATGGTTAAAAATGATTAAAGCAAAACAAAAGTCAACCAACCAAGGAAAATCAAAACAAATCACAAAAAACACAAAACACTCCATTTTCTTCATCAAGCTCTCGGCTTTTCCATGGAAAAGCAAGGGAAATTTTTCAAAACTTAAGCTACACACCTTCATAATTCAAGAGGTTTGTTTCTTTAGCTTCTATAATTCATAACTTAGATGAGCCATAAGTTTAAGCTCAAGATTCCATGATTATCATAGCTAATCAATTCATCAAAATTCTTGGTGAATAGTGTTTTTTCAAGAACTTGAAATTTTGATCTTGTGTTTTTGTTTAGATATAGCTTTGGTAAGGATTTTCAAGGGTGATTCCAAGCTCCCTAGTACTTTTACTCACCAAGAAAGGTATAATCTCATACCCTAGCCCTACTTTTGTATAAATTAGAGTTAGTATGTTTGGTATGGTTCATGGGAGGCTTGCTTGTTGTGAATGTAGAGATTAGTTAGTTTTGTGAAGTTTTGGAGTGGTAATTCTTGGATTGTTGATTAATGAACTTAAGTGTAGTTAAATTCAAGTTTAAGAATAAGTATAAATTGTTAATGTTGAGTTGTTGGGGCTGTTATGATGTAGTATAGATGGATTTTTGATTGGTTTGTGATTTTGGATTGATTGTGGGTTGAATTGGAGTGTTTTAAATTTGGGTAATCGCGTAAACATAGCCGTGGTAATGTCCGATTTACTTTAGGCTGTTTTGTTCTTAACATTAGGACCCGTTAACTCACAGATAGGTTTTTACCATTGCTATGATTAGATAGTTCATGTTACGAGCTTCGTTTTGATATGTAGTTCGTTTGATTCCGATGTACGGTTTAGGAGAAACGACCGTTTTAAGTAACGGCGTTTCGCGACCGAACCATTACCCCTTGCCTTACTTTGAAACATAGGTTAAGGACCTTAAAGGACTAATTGGAGTATGAATAATTTATGTAAAGTGTATTCGGCAGTTGGTAAGGCACTCGCGAAAGAATCGCCTTAAAACCCTTAATGGTTAATTTATTAAAAATAGTGGAGCCAAGGGTACTCGAGCGACTTAAGTGAACCGTTAAGCGCAAAAGCGAGTGTTAGAGTCTAATGGGTTAAAGTATAGATTCATAAGCAACTTTGGTTTAATTCCGGCTTATGTTGTTGTTCATAGGTTATCGGACCCACTCTAAGCTTAAGTCTATCAGGGAGCACTCAGGCAAGTTTTCTACCCGTATAACTGTTGTTGTGATGTATATGTGTATATGCATGATCTTGTGATAAATGCATATTTGTTATTAGCAAATTCTTGCGATATATTGTAGCATGTGATATGGTATATATGCATGCCTGTTTCGTATTCTTGATTTATATATCTGTTGGTTCAAATGCTTATTAGTTGCATAATACCTATGCTAGAGATAAGCAGTAGTTGCGTATACCCTGAGTATAGGGGACCCAAAGGTGAACCCTTTTCTAAAACCGGGAGTAGATGTTCCCGAGTATATGATATATATATATATATATATATATATTTATATATATATATTGATATGGTTTTTAAAAACTATTAATCGAATAAGGTTTATTCGATAACTTTATATTATTTAATGAATATTACTTAAAATTTATTCGAGGACAGATGACTCCGCTTATATTATTTAATTGAATATTATTTGAATATTCATATGAGGACCTATGACTCCGATTATTTTCTGAGATATATTCTTTATTTTATTAAAGAATAAGGTGTCGATAATCAAACTTATTTTTGATTATTCAAATAAAGATAGTACTTTCGTATAAGTATATCTTTGGTTATTTAATACTCATTTCAAGTATAAGTTTTACAACTTCTACTTCAATTATTTGTATAAAAATTATTCTTTAAGGGAATATTATTTAAATAGTAATATTCAGATATTTTCTAATATATTGGGGCTGATTTACTTTATTAAATCAGCATTACTCCAAACACTCTTTAAAGTGTTTTCGAGTCTTTAAAATGATTTTTAAAAGTTAGAGCGGATCCCAAAACTCATTTTTTTTTTATATTTAAGATCTTCCTTTTTAAAGGGGATTTAAATACTCGCTCAAAACCAGAGGGATCCGGCTCTGTGGTGTATTTTATATTCGCAACATGGTTGCGGTTGTGGTAAATGAATTGATTACTTACCCAACGTTCGGGAAGTAAGTCCATCTATCGAGTCGGCATAAGCAACATGGGCTCAGTGGGCATCCATGAAAGTGTAAGTGGCTGAGTGGCAGTCCAGCATAAGGTCCTATTACGACCAGGGTGATGACCAGTGGGGAATTCGTTTATACAGTTATAAACTGGAACTCTGTGTATATTAGGCATGGAAGAGGACTTCCAAGATTTTGAAAAGTATATAAGTATATATACTGAATATTTTGCGACTTCGTCGCGTTAAGATATCAAACTTGGTTTATTTCTTCTTGACCAAGAGTTTCATGAGTACTATGAGAATGCTCATATATTGTTAATCATTATACATATTATTTTGGTGGGCTTGTGGCTCACCCTTGCTTTCTTCTTTCATCACACAACAACAGATAGAAAAGATGAACAAGACAAAGCTTCCAATTCGCAAGCGGTTAGGAAACGTTCCGCAGTTTTCTGGAAGCGTTGATGCCGCCGTAGCTGAGGTAGGAGCTACCAATAGGCTAGGCTTTCAACTTTTGATGTACCAGATTATGTATATCTATGAATTGTAATAATGGCAAAGAAATGTAAATTTATTCAGAAACCCTTTTGAGGTGTAATGGCTTATAATTGTGGAATAAAATGACTTGTGTTATTTTTTGGGTATTCATCTCTGAGACTATAACTTGCGGTGTGTGTGTTTATTGTGGGGTCACAGTACAGAGTAGTTGATTATTTATTAAGATTGGGTGTTATTAAGGGAAATGGAACTCGTGATAACCCGGATCCCCGACCCCGGATTTGGGGGTGTTACAAATGTGACAATTTCAAAGCTTGGTTGTTAAGTAATGAAAGAATTGGATAACAAAGGAATCAACGTTTCAAGGTTTCAAGGATTTGGTCTCTCAAAGCATAAGGTACAATGGTTTGAATATGTAAGTAATCTGGTTCAGTGTTTGGTATTTAGTTTGTATATATTTGTGGAGTAGTACCGTATATTTATGGTTCATATTTGGGTATACAACAATCAATGGTTTAGAAAGAATAAGGTTTACGGCTCAAGATCAATAACTGGAATTAGGGTTTAGGGTTCAGTGCTTCAAAGCATTTGCAATATAAAACAGGACTATCAATCAACTACAATATATCTCGAGAAAGTTTAGAACACTTGCCTTGTACTAGCTTGTTATACTGCACTAACTTCCAATTACACCCGTCTATTCCTCGACTATCTGTTTCCATTTCCTACGCCTTGCCTCTTCTTGATTTCTGCAGGTATATGGATCATAGATTCTGAAAGTACTCCTCAAGACCTTCGATTTGGTTACTCGAGCTTTCCAAAAAGAGATCACTAACACCTCGATTTGTTGGTTTGATTTTCAGAAAGGTTTATGAATATATGAATTTTCTCTGTAAAAACTATATAATTACTGTTTGCAAATGATTTTCGATACGAAATAAAATACGGTAAAGGCTATTTATAATTACGGAAAATTAGTATCCCATTGGATCATTCCGGATATAAAACGGTACGTTTATTTATAAAAACTGATCCAGACGGTACCGGTTTTCGGGATAATTATCCAAATCAGTACAATTTGTACTGCGGCCATGGTCTCAGCGCCTGGTTACACGTATTACGAGGTGATAATTGTGATAGTTTAATAAAAAGATCTCATTTATCAAAAATACGAGTTTTATTGATTTACCGAAATGAATAATGTATCGAAAATGTTGCGCCGGGACCCGCACAGGACAAACCGTACTCCGGATCGAAAAAGTCGAAACATGGAAAATGCTCGGAATATTGCAATTAGGTTAGGAAAGAGTTCTCGGAAGAGTTTTGGGTTATAAAAACGTAAAAACGGATGACGTCGGTTGGTTCTCGATTGTATAAAATAGTTTTTAAATACTCGGAAAAAAAGATTTTATAAATTCCATATATTTCCTATAAAATCATAAATCAACATAAAAATAAATAGGAAGAGATGACAATTGTTTATATTTTATTTTGGACATATAAAAATTAAAATACTCAATTAGTATTATTTTTAAACATCCAAACACATTTAACACTTAACAAACAATTCATAGAATAAATACTAAACATACATAATAATTATTTATTAGCAAAATAATTACACGGTATATCCCAGATATTACACTAATAAAGTATTATGATGTTTTGCATACAAAGGGTTTATTTGAGTTGAGATGTAAAAAAACATAAAAGTACTACAAAAGTCCAGTATTACAAAGCCCATTGATACGCATCCATGTGCTTTATTAATATTGTATATATTTTTTTAATATGTAATTAAAATTTAATGTCATTAATGAGTTAATAAAGTTGACTCAATTTGACCATAAATGGTCAAACAAGACAGATAAATTGGGATAAGGAGAGTATATGTCAGTAAACTTTAAAATCTTTTTCATTTGAAGATTTAAATAGAACCTAAATTATAAAAAAAGAAACAGACTTAACATATGTGTTCTCATGTTAAAATATACTTCCACCATGTAACTGATTTTTTTAGTTTATTATATCATCATATACAATTATTTTATGTTTATTATAAGTCAATGTACTACAATAAATCACGTCCCAATTTAATTTTAACATTTGCGCAGAGAATGTCTTTAATAAATAGTTGTTTAATTCTTATTCCAGTAGAATTGTAATAACTCGAATTTTTGAGACCTTGTAAAATATTTAATGAATAGTAACCCTGACGGACGGGAAAAACTTTTGAGCCCACACTATGTAGTGCATGAGAAAATGAGTTTCGGAGTTGATATTACGATTATACGTACTAGATGAGTGTATGTAAACGCTATTAGTTTTCGAAGAAAACGAACTTTGAAAAACGACTGTATTTACGACTCATCGAGGATTACGGGAATCACAATATAATTACGAGATTAAAACCCTACGGATTTATATTCAATTATGATAATTAAAAATATAAGGAATAAATACGAAAGGAATTACGTCGCGAACCATTTGCGAGTAAGTATTACAAAAACGTTTAAGCAAACGAGCGTACGCGTAAATGATTAAATAAACGTAATGCACTAACTAAACCATTGTAAGAAAGTAACCATGGTTACTTCATCAAATAGTTAGCTAACCATAGGATGATCAAGCTAGCTAGCAAAATAGTGTGCTAAGGAAGCTAACCCATGTAGTTTAGCTTGTAACCTAGCAAGCTACAAAGATTTGTCCCCAAGATTTGCAACAAGAATAAACCTAGGAGAATAAAAATCAAGTGCAAGATCTTCCACCCCATTTCCTAGAAGCAACCTAGAAAAGAAACCAAGCTAAGCAACCAAGGGAAGCAAGTATAAATACCCCCCCATCACATTGTTCCATTCGGCTATATCAAAGGGGAGAGGAAATCCAAATTCAAATCTCAAAATCTATTTATGGTAAAATCATCCCATTAATTCTCAAGCCTCCTAGAAATTAAACTAAGGTAATAAAATTATTTCATCCCTTTTTTATCAAGGTTTTATGGGTGAAATAAAATTAAGAAACTCACTAGTGAATAGTATGAATAGTAACCTCTCTTTGGTTTCTTGATTTCAATGGTGGTTTTAGGTTCTAAAAATCATACCAAGCACTTCCAAGCCTCCACCATCCTCAAGAACACATCTCAAGATTTCAAGAAAGGTAAAAATATTTGGCCCAACTTTATTTAAGATTCATTTTAAGATCTATTTAGTATGTGGTAGTAAACTGAGTTCAATGAGTGGTATTGATGAAATCTTGGTGTTTAAGTTAAGTAGATTTAAGGTTGATTGTTGTTGCCAAAATAATATGATTTTATTGAGAGGAGTTTGTGTGTTGATGATGAAATGATGATTGTTGGTGGTTTTGTTAAGAGTTAGGGCTTAAACGAAACCCCGATCGTAAACGTAACTCTGTTAAAACCAACGAATCGTAATTTTAAGTTTCTGCAGAAAGTCCCGAAGTTTTAAACTGTAGTTTCTTGAAAAATAACCCTTGATTATGATATACAATGTTATAAGTATCGTTTAGGCGCTTGAATCACTTGATTCTGATTTACGGATCAAAAGTTATGGTCATTTTACTGAAAGTGATTTATGCGACAAAAACTGCTACGAATTACGAACTTTGAAAATGTAAAGGATCGACTTAAAAGTGTTCATAAATCATGAAATTTTTAAAGAAAGTAAAATATTGAGTTTCCTAACTTCCATTAACATTTCAAGTAAAAATAATGATTTCTCAATTTTATAAAAATATCGGAGTCGAGACCGCGCGAGTAGAAACCGTAAGAATCCATAAGCGGAGCCGACGACGATAATGAGAATGAACCTAAGATACTTAGAAGAATGAAGTAACCATAATGTGAATAATGAATTAAAGGAATAATAAGGGTAGTATAAGTTGAGAGGGTGCATAAGAAGTAGCACATGAGTGCGAGTCACCGTAAATTAGAACGGGACCTAACGAAGTGAATTGTGTTATGGTTATAGTTTTCCGAGCGGAACCTAGAGCATCCTCCACCTCGAGATATCCAGGCAAGTTTACGAACCCAACTCCAATTACTGGTGTGTTGTGAAAGGATTGTTTTACTATAATTGCATAAATACCATGTTTGCCATGATACGTAGTTGTTGAATTTTCGCATAATGTAGCGATGTTGTACGATAAGTATATATCGTGAAATGTTATTTCGCTTTAAGCGTGATGTATTATATAAGACCGAGAGTTGGGCAGGATTTAAGATAAAACCCCGGAATCATTCCGGTGATATTATAGGACGGTTATAAGTCCATAGTAGTACGTTTTTAAAGGGACTCATCGTCCACTTACGAAACATTAAAATACCTCGAACTTTTATTAAAACGATTTCCCAACGATCATATTCCCTCAACTATATTTTATTGTTCAAATAACAAATACTATATACTTATTCCTTTATTATGGGAGTAGTATACTCCAACGATTATTTATTTCAAACCCGATTAATCATTATAGATTATTAATTATGTGGATACAAACTAGTTGAGGAATATTATTTTAAATATTCTTTTAGAGAGTAAACTCATTCGAGGTTTAATTATTTATCGACTATTATTTAATTAATTATTATTCTTAAAGGGTTTATTATTGATTTAAAAATCATAGATCCTGATTTAAAATATACTTCCTGATTTCGGGATATCATTCGAATAATTTCAAATCGTCGGTGAATATTATCCCGACTTATTTAATATTTTGAATATAGTTTCCATGAGAAAATTTTCCCCCTTATTTAATTATCTGTTGACAACGGTCAACTCACATCCTTAGTACTTCCTTCGAAAATCTCGGAAGTACGTATATACATATATACACTTATATCTTAGAGAGATAAGCTATTTCTATCAGCAAGCAAAACGCTTGGGGAACTTCGATGTGGTTCGAGTTCTCGAGATTGATAGAATTCTTTTAAAGGACAATGGAGGGGTAGAATTTGGTACTATGTGTGCTAGATGGACTACCAAAGGTACCGCAGCCGAAGGTACTCAGTGTACTCGGGAACTTGTGAAGTATGTGTATACCTAAAAATGGGACATGTAGCCCGAATGCGGCAAGGGTGATAACCGGGATACGAATGTGTCATCCTTCTACTAGTAGAAATGGTTACTATTATTGTATTACGACTGATCATCGTATACGGTGGCTCCAACGAGTGTCCTAATTCTTTCAATTGGAATTGAGATGCAATACCATAACCGAAGCGTAGGTGCTCGGATTACTATTAAGGTATTCGCAGGATAATAAAATCCCTTAAAGAATTGTTTTCATAAGAAGGTGTGTATCACCAAGGAAAACTATTTTTGAATAAAACAAAATTATCATATATGATGTTATCATACAGTCATTTTCATACTGTACATTATTATGCTGAGCATTATAGCTCACACTTGTTTTCTTAAATTGACACAACACAACAGTGAATCAAGATACATGCCATGAGAACCACAGCCAGGAAACGGGTAGGAAATGGCCAGTTGTTCCATAGATTATTTTGTGTTGTACTACAGGTAGACAGAATAAGCTGGATTAGTTTTCAGTTGTTTTTAGTTCGGCTTATTTATAAGTATGACTTATGTGAGGTAATAAACAAGAAACGTATATTTGGCCGGCGGACTAGCCTTACTTAAAGGTTAATCCCCCGGTAGGACTAAATTACTTTTGGGTTGTAATAATTATCACTTGATGGTTGAAAGTACTCTAGATATGATGGTTCGTTTCCAAGACAATAACCTGTAAGTGTGTGTGTGTGATAAGTGTGGGGTCGTGAAGCGTGAGTATTTATATATTGTAGTGTGAGTTGTGTGGTTGTAAGAGTATTAGATGGCGTGACCTCCGAGACTCCTGGCCCCGGGTTTTGGGGCGCCACAAGAATTTTGTACAATTGTTTTAAATATATACCTCTATATATCTCTTTACACTATTTGACCTTACCACTAATAGACGGACATGTAATGATCGAGGAATTATGTATGTTTATATTATATTAAATGAATAATTATGTGAAATATGATATTATAAATTATGATTGATCATAATTGAGTATCTGTTATGTGCTATATGTGTTCTCTGTGATTCAAGATATTTTTGGGTATTTTATTATGTGTTAAATGGATTTATATTAAAAGTTATACTTTCCAAATTTCATGTTAATAGCCGTTATTTCGTATAGAGCAATTGGCTTTATTCTGCATCATATGGCATATACCACAGTGATTTTTCAAACATCCAGCTAATTTAGAAAATATTTTGTTTCGTTAAAAAATGACTTTTTCGGGGCCCTACCAGGACGTAAAAGCCAACAAAACTCATATTTTTATTTTTATAAAATTGTGGGACTATCAAATATTCAATATTTTTGCATTTTTGGATTATAGTAATTTTGGGAATTTTTGACATAATTTTTATATTTATTGGATTAAAAATAATTCCTTGTTAATTATTAATTTTGGGCTAATTATTTTTATTAAATAATATAATTAGGCCCTTAATAATTTTGGCAGCATTATTTATATAACTATAAATACCATTTATCTATTATTCATTTTATGGTTTTATAAAAAAAATCAGAAAAATATATTAAAAATCAGATTATTCTCTAAAATTAGGGTTTATGTTCTTCATGTGTTCTTGAGAATCAAAGCATGATTTTCGCCTGATATGGAAAGCAAAATAGGTCGTATTTGTAGTCAAATTGAAGCTCTTGAAGAGTACAATCAAATTATGCTATCAAATCATACCTCAGGTTAGTGGATTTTAAAATTCGATTTTAGGGTTCTTGACCCGATTCAGGGATTTTTTATTCTTGAATCGTTTGTTGATTTTGATGTTTGAATAAGCTTTATTATTGAATTTGCAAGCTATTGGTATATATAACTAATGATTATAACCCCGGGAATAGTGAAATCGAGTTCGATTTATTGTTGTACAAGACATGCCTGTGATATAACAAGACTAAGTCAAATTGACAGCCCTAAGTAAGTTGGTGATAGTCTAAGTATGCATTTTGTATTGTATTACTTGAGTCTGTAAAAATGTAAATAGATTAGACTGGAGTATTTTTCTGTAAACAGTCTCAAACCTAAGTATAAACTCTGGAAGAAGATCATGAAGATCATGCCTCAGAGAATGTATGAAGAAGCTTGGAGTTGAATAAATCTATTTTGAGAAAAACATTCTAAGTCAAGAAATCTACAAGTCACAGATCAAGTCATATAGAGAAGTCATTCGAAAACTCCAGAATGACTTATCGAGAAGTCAAGAAAAGCTTATAGAGAAGTCTCAGAGATATCGACAAGTCAAATTGAAGATGTGAAGATTGGAGATATCGACAAGTCATTTCTGCACTAGAGAACTCAGAGATATCGACAAGCCAAAATGAAGAAATGAAGATTGGAGATATCGACAAGTCAAAGTATCACTAGAGATCTCAGAGATATCTACAAGTCAAAATTCATATAGAGATTTCAGAGATATCGACAAGTCTTTTCTAAATGCAGAAATTCAGAGATCTCGACAAGCCAAATTCTCTTATAGAGAACTCAGAGACTTCGATAAGTCAAAACAACTATAGAGTAATAAGAGATCTCGATAAGTCATTATACTTATCGAGATGTCAATTTCTCTATATAACAAACCGGAGATCTCGATGTAAAACTCAAGTACAAGATGCAGACCAGTTAAAGATCCAAGATTATCAATCAACAAACAAATCAATCACTGATTTTAAAAGTCTATAAAAGTAGCTTGAAGAGTACAAGGTCAAATGCCAAGATTAACTGACAAAGTAAAGTCACATACATGCATGATTTGTAAAGATACATTAAGCCGGAAATAAAAAGTTGTAGTTAAAATAAAGTAGGGTTTAGTACATGCTATTGCATGTTGTGTAAAACCAGTGTTTACTATTCTATAAAGTAAACACTGGATGCTTTGGTTTCAAAAAATGATACAGATCTAGAAAATCTTGTAACTCTCAAGAGAGAAGCTGAGTTCTTTATCAACAAAGAACCCAGAAATTTATAGCAAGACATACTTGCTTTTAATATAAAATTAAGTGAGTTTTGAAAGATAGTGTGTTCATGTGCATTTCTTATTATTCCTGTTAAAACATATTATCTCTATAGTTAAATTACTTTGTTCACCATCCATAACAGTTCAAAAAGCTTAAAAATAATCCAAAACATATTCACTACCGTGTTGTATTCATTACCTAATAAGTGGTATCAGAGCAAAATCTGAAAGCAAAGAGATTAAAGATCTTGGAAGAATGAATACACAGAAGCTTAGCAATATCAAAATTCCTACCTTTGACAGATCTAACTACACACTATGGAAAAAGAAAATAATGATGTTCATCAGGATGGCCAATCTATTACACATTCAGATCCTCGAGAATGGGCCTTTCACCCCCATGGTAAGAGTTGAGGAATCTACAGATGGAGATATGGTCATTCCAGCACATTATGCTCCTAAAAATCCTTCAGAATATACTAAACCTGAAAAAGAAAAAGTCTCTCTGGATAGTGGCTTGCAGCTAATCTTAATAGAGTCACTTGACAATGTAATGTACAATAACATTGTCAACTGTGACACAGCCAAACAGATCTGGGAGAAAATAGAGATCTTATGTGAAGGAACAGAGGAAGTTAGGTCAAATCAATGGAGGATTCCGGTTTCTCATTATGAGGGGTTTATGGCTAAACCGAAAGAAGGAATCACTGAAGTTTTTGAAAGGTTCAATAAATTGATAAATGACTTGCAGCTACATGATAAATATTATGAAGCTGAGGAGGTTAACCTAAAGTTCCTGCTAGCTCTTCCTGACTATCTTGAACAGAAAATATCAGCTATTAAAGAAGGAAGAGATTTAAGTAGAATGACTTTAGAAGTTCTATATGGAATCTTGAAAACTTATGAACTTGAAATGCTGCAAAGAAAGTCATTGAAAGCACACCATGATCATGTTGTTGATGGTTCAAGTGCTTTGATTGTGAATGACATAGAAGAAAGTGAAGATGATCAAGTTCCGGTTGTTCAAGCTGTGGAATAAAAGAACAAAGGACCTCATAAGCAAGTTGTACTGGAGCCGGAGGGAGATGAATATTACACCCTGGATCAGCTAGATGAAATGGATCAATCCATGGCTTACTTGGATAGGAACCTTTCTAACATAAGAGTCAAGAAGCCAAGATTTTTCAAAAGCAAGGGACAATCTTCCAACAGCAACAATTGGAAACCAAAAGCTCAGTATAATTCAGCTAGCAAAGGTGGCTACAAAATAGAATCTATGGGCAGATCAAAGGTAAGGTGCTTCAATTATGATGAGTTGGGTCACTTTGCTACTGAATGTAGAAAGCCTAAAAAGGTGAAGAAGGATTAAGCTTACCTGGAATTAGAAGCAAAGTATGACGCTCTCTTGAATAAGCAGTCTGGAAAAGCTTATATTGCAGAAGGAAAGAGTTGGGATTACACTGATGTTGATGATGAGGATGAAGAGGTTGGAAACTATGCACTTATGGGTTTTGAGCATGAAAAAGCATCCACTTCAAAATCAAAGGTACCAATTCTAACCACTATTAAATTAAATGCTAGTCAATATAAGGAGACTGTGGAAAAGATGAGTGTGGAGTTGTTCCATATACACACTAGCTTAGTAGCAGCTACTGAGGAAGTTAGTAGGCTAACAAAAGTAAATGAGAAGCTTGAGAGTGTGAAGCAAAATATGGATTCACTGCTTGTGGAGCTTGAGTCAGTCAAGCAAGAAAATGAATACTTGAAAAACAAGCTGAAGTGTGCCAATGAGATTGAAGTTGTGTTAAGAGAGAAGATTGAAAAGAATGACGTAAAACTGAAATCATTCAAGAATACATCTGAGTTGGTTGGTCAGTACCATGAGAAGAACAAGCCATGTGCTAACATTGCTATTGGTCTTGATTATGATGCTTTGAATAGTAACAAGAAAGATGTAGGTGGTAAAGGAAAAACAACTGAAAATGAAGATGTCCCGGCTATGCTGAGAAAGGTTGGTCTACCTATGTTCAAAACATGTGAAGTAGATTTTAGTGAAGAAGAGTTAATCATATAGCAAGAAATTGCTGATGAAGACAATGAGAAGAAAAATGCAGAAACAACTCCAACTTCCAAAGCTGAAAAGAAGCCCATGGTCAACCAAGATTCCAAGACACCTGTCAAGGAAATAAAAACTAAAGATACAAGAAAGAAGAAGAAAAATAGAAATGGAAATATTGGGATAAACAAGAGCAACAATTTTGCTTATGTTGTAGATGCTCCAAGAAAACAATGTCAAAAATGTGGCTCTGTGAATCATTTAACTCACCTTTGCAAAAAGATTGTTAGTAAGCCAGGAGTCGGAGCATGCAAGTACAATAAAGCAAAAACCGAAGATCCCTACTCTTTCTGTGATAAGTTTGATTGCATACCTTGCAACATGAAAGTAATGACAATTTGCCACAAGCTGAGAGTTGATCTTAAGGAAATCAATATTGAGTGTTCAGCTAAAAAGGAAAATGCACATCATTCACTAAATTCTATTATTTTTGAATCATCAAACCTCTACCTTTATCATATCTGTTAACAAGAGAATAGTACCCAATACTTCTTGCATTTCTAAACATACCTAAACTCATTGTGTGCATGGCAAAGGAAGGAAAGTCATATGGATCATCGATAGTGGATGCTCAAGACAGATGACAGGTTATATGGCCCTGCTATCACAGTTTGAGGAGAAGGTTGGCCCATTAGTGACTTTTGGAGACAATGATAAAGGTTTCACAATGAAATATGGCAAATTGATTTCTGGAAATGATATCATTGAAGATGTAGCACTGGTAGTTGGTCTTGAAGTCAATCTTTTCAGTGTCAGCCAATTTGCGGATGATGGTTTCAAGGTTTTATTTAAAAAAAGAAGAATGCACTTTTATCAGCAAGAAAACTGGTGAAGTTGCTCTGAAAGGAGAAAAGAAGGGAAGCCTATTTGTTGCAGACTTGGACTCAGCAAATGAGGATTAAATTTGTTGCTTCTACACCAAGGCATGTACAGAGGAAAGCAAGTTATGGCATAAGAAGCTATCTCACTTGAATTTTAAAGCAATCAATACTCTAGTTAAAAAGGAGTTAGTGAGAGACATGCCTAATCTGGAGTTTGCTCAAGATGAAGTCTGTGATGCTTGTCAAAAGGGAAAAATGAAAAGATCAAGTCACAAGAGTAAAACTGTGAATTCTATAAGTGCACCTTTGCAACTTATTCACATGGATTTATTTGGACCAGTTAATGTCCAGTCAATTTCAAGAAAAATATATGCACTTGTGATAGTGGATGACTACTCAAGATATACAAAATTTATGCACTCTAAAGATGAAACTCTACACATCAAAATTGAACACATCAAGAAGATTGAGAAGAAGGATGAAGATCAGAATTATGTGAAAAGATTGAGGAGTGACAATGGAACAAAATTTAAGAATGCAACCTTAACTGAATTATGCAAAGACAAGGGCATTGTTCAAGAGTTCTCAGCTGCGAGAACATCTCAACAAAATGGGGTAGTTGAGTGAAAGAACAGAACACTAGTATGAAAGAGATGTGTCCTAAGTCCAATCATGTATGATGATTTAGGAATAACTTTTATGTAATCTTTTTTTATTTCATTGATATTAATAAAAGACTTGTTTTGGTTTTATTGCGGGCTCTATCTATTTAAATGTTTAAATAAGATATACCATAGTTTAGAGTAAAGCTTTTTATGGATTATGATGAGATCATAATAATGAGACCTAAAAGATGATAACTCTAAACTTAAATATTTCCTTGTCGTAGGATTACTAACTGGTAATTAGTAATCCGTAAAGATCGGTACATACTATGCTTGCTTCATTATGAAGGATGTCTGTTCTCATAGACATTTATGTGGTGACACTATAGCTAGTATGTAGGTGCTTATTATAGAATAAGTTCACTGAACATGACTCACACAGCTGAACAACTGATGGAGTTCACTCACGTGTCAGCAGTTGTTCACATAGTGATAGTTGTACAAGTATCTTTAGACTTGAGGTCATCATAGTCATCTTGTGTACACTGAACTATGCTTTGGTTTAGTTCTTAGTCTCCAGGGACAATTATAAGGGCTCTACGGGGTATAGGAATTTGTACATGAAGATAGTGTATGATCAATAAAGGATCTACCTCTTCCAGTGAAGGAAGAGAATGTTCAATGCTGATCCACTTATGGTAGTTCAGGAATCTTTGGCCAGAGTGAATGAAATTAGAAAGGAGTTTCTAATTAACATTAAATAGAAGTAAACATAGTGAATGGGAAAGCAAATGATTAAATAAGATAGGCTTGACACAAGTTCCATGCCTTGTATTTAATCATGACATTGCAGGGTAGAAGGAATTGATTGTACGGTAACTACTCACTGAATAGGTTCTTTGTATTCTAAGCAGTGAATTCGTATTATCCGGATAGTCGCGATATGCTGAGAAGTATCCCTCACGATGTAGAATATATATAATTAATTTATTAATTAATCATACTTATTGAATTAGAGAATTTATATAAATAATGATAAAATAGTTTTATTATTATTTATTTCTACTACCGGTTTAATATTGAACCTACAGGGTCACACCATAAAAGAGAATGATTTAATGGTGGAGGAATTAATTAATAATGGCTGGTAATTATTTATTTGTGAAATAAATAATTAATTAGCAGATTTAATAATTGATTAAATGAGATTTAATTAATTCTTAATATTATTAATTAAGAATTTAATTTTGGAAATTAAATCAAGTGAGAGAATTATTTTTCTAAAGTGTTTAGAAAAGGGATTAATGATTAAAAGGTGTTTTAATTATTAGTTAATTGGTTAATAAGAATAATCAATTAAAGGGTTAATAATAATAATATTTTATGGAAAATTTTCAGCTGAAAATTTTGCCTATAAATATACTATTATAAACCCTATTTGCCTCAACCAAAATAATTAACCCTTATTCTAAAGTAGAACAAGAGGGAGGCAACTAATTCTCTCAATCTCTTCCCCCTCCATCACATTGTACTCTTGGTGGATACCGGTGGAGTGCTTCACACTTGAGGAGCAGCTGCTAGGGATTTCCGTTCATCGTTCTTGGATCGCTATTAAAGACCTCCATCTTTCCATTCACATAAAGCTTCTTAAGGTAAACATACTGAACTACAAATTAAATAGTATTTTTTGCATGGATCCTGCGGAGGGTTTCGGTTTCTTTTAAGATTTAAATTTACATTTTCGTTGCGTTTATGTGCTAAAAACCCTTCATAGTAGAGGCTGCTAGAACATTGCTACAAGATGCAAAACTACCAATTAGTTTTTGGGAAGAAGCTGTGAACACTACATGCTATACTCAAAACAGATATCTTATTAACATGAATCTTGGAAAGTCATCCTACTCAATCTTTTCTAAAAGAAAGCCTATTGTGAAGCATTTTCATGTGTTTGGAAGCAAGTGCCCAAGATTGGAATGCCTTGTTGAAAATGAAGCTGAAGCCCTAAAGTTTGAAAATCTCAACATTAATAGTGATTCTGATGATGAAGCTGAAATCAACACAAATCACATAATAGATTTAGATTCTACTAAACAAGTGAATCATGAGAATGGAAGCTCATCTCAAACACCTGAATTTGATAGCACAAACTCAGGGGGAGAAAGAGGAGAAAATTCTGAAAGTCATGCCAATGATGAAGAAGAAGGAGAAAACACAAGTTAATAAACTCACACAAGGAAATAGGATAGGAGTCACAATGCACATGCAATTATTGGTGATCCTAATGCTGTAGTGAGGACTAGAAGTGCAACTGCAAATGAATGTCTTCATGCATGTTTTGTGTCTCAAGTTGATCCTAAGAAAACTGAGGAAGCCCTTCTTGATCTTGATTGGATATCTGTAATCCTAGAAGAGCTAAATCAGTTTGGAAGAAACAAATTTTGGAAATTGGTTCATGCACCAAAGAACATAAATATTATTGGAACATAGTGGGTGTACAGGAACAAGATGGATGAAAATGGAATTGTCACCAGGAACAAAGCAATGTTGCTTGCAAAAGGCTACTCACAGGAGGAAGGAATTGATTATGATGAAACTTTTGCTCTAGTTGCAAGACTTGAAGCAATAAGGATCTTTCTTGCATTTGCTGTACATTCAAACTTCAAGGTATATCAAATGGATATTAAGAGTGCATTCCCTAATGGTGAGTTTGAAGAAGAGGTTCATATGTAACAACCACCTAGCTTTGAAGATCCAGAATTTCCGAATTTTGTATACAAACTACTCAAGGCTCTCTATGGGCTAAAACAAGCACCTAGAGCTTGGCATGACACACTGTCATAAGTTTTGATTAAGCATGGATTCACTAGAGGTACTATTGACAAGACTCTCTTCTACAAGAAGCATGGTGATGATATGATCTTAGTTCAGATCTCTGTGGATGATATTATCTTTGGTTCTACAAATGAAAAGCTTTGCCAACGATTTTCTAAGCTTATGTAGAGTTAATATGAAATGAGTATGATGGGGGAATTAAGTTACTTTCTTGGACTTCAAGTCAGTCAAAGAAGTGATGGAACCTTCATCAGCCAAACTAAGTATGTCAAAGATTTATTGAAATAGTTTGGTATGGTTGGATTGTTCACCTGCATCTACACATATGTCTACAGGTAAAAATTTGGATGAAGATAAAATGGTCAAGAGTGTAGATATCTCAAGATATAGAGGAATGATTGGATCTTTGCTGTATTTAACTGTAAGTAGACCAGACATCATATTTGCAACATGTCTGTGTGCAAGATTTCAAGCCAATCCATAAGAATCACATTTGATGGTTGTGAAGAGAATTTTCAGATACTTGAAGGGAACTCCCAACTTGGGATTATAATATCCTAAGAGAACTGGTTTTGAAGCTCTTGGATATATAGATGCAGATTTTGCTGGATGCAGGGTTGACAGAAAAAGCACTAGTGGAAGCTGTCAGTTTTTTGGACAAAGACTTATATCCTGGTATAGCAAGAAACAACAATCTGTGTCAACTTGCTGAATACATAGCTGCTGGAACTTGTTGTGCTCAAGTGCTTTGGATTAGAATTCAGCTAATGGATTATGGCCTAGTGTTACATAAAATCCCAATTATGTGTGACAATACTGGTGTTATATCTATTGTGGTTAATCCAGTTAATCATTCTAGAACAAAGCACATTGATGTAGGGTACCATTTTATTAGAGAACATTCTACAAATGGTACCATTGAGCTCATTTTTGTTTCAACAGAAAAATAATTAGCTGGCATTTTCACTAAACCTTTGGATGAAGCAACTTTCACCAGACTTGTAGGTGAAATTGGAATTTTTAATTCTTCATCCTAAGGCAAAAACTCAGCTAATATTTTACAGCAAATTAATTTATAATAAATCAAAATTCATTTGATTAATTGGAAATTAACTGAAATATGAATTATAAATATTTCAGAAATCTCTGCAAATTTACTTTTCATAATTCAATATTTTAGCTTGTAATTTTTCAATTCTGAGAAAACTGTCTAAATGTTGATTTGCATTTTCAATATGTAAAATCAGCACAAGGCAAAATCAAAGTGATCAAAAGTATATAGAGAACTGAGTTCTCGATAAGTCTAATTGACTTATCGACAAGTCATTCTAAGACTTCTCGAGTGAGTTCTCGATAAGTCAATTTTCTGACTTCTCGATAAAGCTTTACTATGACTTATCGATAAGTCATTGTGGAGTTCTCTATAAGTGTTAACTCGTAATAACTCGTAAAGTTCTCTACAAGTATAATTTTAGACTTATAAATAATTCAGAACTGAAATAATTTAATTCAATAAATTATTTTAGTAAAATACTTTTGAAAAAATCATTCGGATTTTATTTGGATTTATTCAAATGAAAATTAGAACTATTCAGTCCATTTTAGGACAAACTGAGTATTTATTTGACATCTCGACAAGTCAGTTTTAGTTTTATGAAAGAGTAAATTAAAATGACTTCTCGATATGTAATTCTCTTTTCAAAATGACTTCTCGATAAGCAAATTCCAATCGTTTATTTTTGAGTTCTAGATAAGTCATTTGCTTTTACTATAAATACTCAGACATCTCGACATACACATACTTACGCCTTCGAGAACTCTAAGTGACCTAGATTTTTCAATTCCAAACAGATCTCTCTCTCGTTTCAAGCTCTTTCTCTCTATTTTTTCTTACCCATTCTTTCTTACTCAACAACAATGGCACTCAACAATGTTAGAGCTAAAATCCCCAAACAAGGAACCAACTACCTTGCTTTCATTGATGCTAACCAAGCCCCTGATAGTTTCAAGGGGTTTTTCAAATATTTTTCTGAATCTTATTTTGCAGGTGATTTAACTGCTAACCCAATCCTGTACTTGGATGTCCTGCATGAGTTCTGGACAACAGCTATAGTAAGGACGGTTATGAATGACAGCTCTGTGTCCATGGTGGTGACCTGTTCAATTACAGGCCAACAATTAGAGTTCAATGAGCAATATGTGAATGTAGCTTTGAGTCTTCTAACTGTAAATCTGGTGGAGGTGCCAACACAGATGAGCTAGATGAGTTCATGGATTTCATCAACTATGGTAGAAGGATCAATCTAGCAAGTTTGAACAGAACAAACCTGAGAAAGGAATGGTCTTTTGTGTTTGATTCTATAGTGAGGGTCTTCACTTGCAGAACGACAGGATATGATAACATCTCATTTGTGGTGTAGAAGCTGGTGTTCTCAATAGCCCATAATAGACACTTGAATGTTGGTCTATTGATCCTGGAAGAACTTGCTACCAGGCTAACAATGCCCCTAGCTGCAATGTCTACTTTAAATCATAAAGTATCAGACATACATTTTCTTAGGGGTGTGCATGGTGCGGTTTGGTGCGGTTTTTAGCATTAATCGTAGCCAAACCATTACATGTGGTTCGGTTCGGTTAATTGCTATTAACCGCCACCAAACCGCTTAAAACGGTTTTTCGATTTCGGTTAACCATTCATCGGTTTCAGTTTTTATTCAGTTTTTTTATACATTTTTTATTTGTACGATTTTTTGTTGGTAATGTGTTGGATAAAAAAATAACATCAAGTTAAATGATAATATTACATTAATCACCAAAGATGTGTCAATTTAGAATTCGTTAAACAAAATTTATATATTTCATAAAGTTATTTTTTGAATGTATAATTCATATTATCTTAAATAATAGATAAGAAATATGATAAAAATATATTATCACAACAATGAAAAAAAGAGTATATATCAAAACATACGATAAAATTGATTATATACATATCAAAAAAAATATGATTTAAGAGTATTAACATATTAATCTTAATTAATTTTATGGTATTATATTATACAATTTATCATACTAATGTTAAGTAAATATTTAATTAACAAAATATTACAACCGGGTTATGATAATATATACATGTATATATACATAATATTATATGTATATAATATAGTGTTGTGGTTAATTTCAGTTCGGTTTTGATTGAATACCGGAACCGAAACCGCACCGCTAATTCGGTTTTTGTCGGTTCGGTTTTCTTCGGATTTTTTAGTGGTTTGGTTTTTTCGGTTTGGTTTATCGGTTTTTTCGGGGGGGTTTTCGGTTTTGATTTTTTCTACTCACCCCTACATTTGCTTAATGGTATAGACATCACAAAAATAGGAAATTGTAAGCAAGTGTCCAAAATTATATTTGGCTCACTTACTATAAAGAACAAGGTAACTGTAAGTCTAAAAATCACTCCATTTATGATGGAGAGGTTTAAGACTTACCCTTACCCCATGCTTGACATGAGATTAAACACATAATCTAGTACAGCTATGGTCCCTGAACTTGTAGAAGTACAAATACTGGACAACCAACAGGGGCCTTCCCCAGCTGAGACCACTTCTTCTATACCACTAGAAGCTAGAAAACCAACCACTTCATCATCTCAAAAGGGTGAAGTGAGTAAAAAGAAGAGAAAGCAGGAAAACCTGACAATCATAAATGAGAGTGGTGAGGAACAAACACCAATAGAGTCACCCATGGTCAGAAAACAAAGAAGGCTAAAAACTTAGAGCTAACCACTCAAGCCACCTCTGCATCCTCCCAACAGGATCTAGTTGTAACACATGGACTTAAACAAACTCTAAGGGCATCCTCTCAACAGGGTGTCTCTATTAAAAAGAGCACTCTCCCTAGTGCACCATGTAATGAGTCTGCACAACCATCACTTGAACAAATTCAAGTGTATGGAAGGAAAAATAAGTATGGCACACACAAGGAGAGCACATCCCTTGAAGCTCCCTCATCTTTTCAGGGGGAGCTGCCAACACTCAATACTGAAATTCAAAATCCTCTATCTAATATTTCTTCTTTCTACAATGAGACACTTGAATCCAATCCTCAAGTGTTGCCAACTTCAAGTGACTTGGTTCAAGAAACCTTGCTCACCACCCAAACACCAAATTTAGATGGTGAGAGGCTACTAGCTGGGGTAGACCTTGATGACACCATCACAAACATGGGAGATTCATCAGTTTTCACTGAAGACCCCATGGTGGTTACTAATGCACCTTCATGTGCAAATCATCTTTTATAGGCTTTTAGGTTTGAGGGTAGTACTCCTGAGGGGGAGCTATCTAAATTCTCTCCAATTTAATTGGAGGTTCCTGTTACAGGAACAACTCTCCTCAAAACCCTAGCTGAAATTGCACTAACAATTGAAGCTAGGAGTACAATTGCCAATGACCCTACTATGGGATAGGCAAGAACATCACATTTATGTGACAGTGCTCTGCAAGAAGCACAAGGGTTTGAGGCTGGTGCACATGACAGTAACCCATCCAAATCCCCTCCAATTTAACTGGAGGTTCCCATCACAAGTGGAGAATAACACACTGTCATAACCACAGTGCAAACTGTGAGTTAAACTGTGACTCCTGTCACAGGTGGTTTTGTTATTCTATCACCTTCTCACCCAACCAATCAACCTTCCACCTCTCAACCACACCTCATCTCACACTGGCTACAAACCACTGAAACTCAACCTACAACTGTGGATGATTTTCTTGTTGAGCAGATTTCTGGACTAGCCAACATTTTATAGCATCTGCTTACTTCAGATATGAGCAACAAAGATTATCAAGCCATTCTGCTAATATACAATGAAGTAGTTGAAAAGAAGAAGCTGAAAATTGTTAATGAAGTTGAGCAAGATGGAAATGTAGATGCTTGGTTCTTTAAGGACTTTGCCTTAGAGATGGATCTGGTCTTGCCTAAGTTTAGAGATGAATATATAACCACTCTGGGGAGTAATTCCAAGGCCCTGACTCCACAAGATGTCTATGATGCAATCACTGAAGTTTACAAAACTCAACTCAAGGCTTTTTACCTATTTGGTAAAGCTCTAGAACTAAAGTTGATTGGTCATGAAGACAAAGTAAGGATGATGGTGAGAGAGAAGATGGATGAGATCATACCTTCTCAAGTCAAGATCACTTCAAGATTTCAACATTTTTCTGACCAAATGGCAAGATTTAATCTAACTTCTGTGGAAAAAGATGTCAAAAATCTTAGACTGTCTTTCATTGCTCTGCATGAGGTGGTTCAACAACAAATAACAAACTCAAATGATACAAAGCTCAAGTTGAATCAACTCCACCAAAGTAGATATGAGTCTTTAGCACTTCTCATGGAGGGTATCAAACAGGCTGTGCAAGAAACCTTTGGTCCTCTATTCCTTCAAGCTCTCAACAACCTTCCTCTACATATACAAATCTCCAAATTCAAGCTCTTCAAGGCCAAGTTTCCACTTTGCAGTCCTCCAATGACAAATTCACAGCTCAAGTGAAAGCTCTCACTACACTAGTGCAGAGCCAATAGGCAGACATACAGAACTTGGTGGACTCCCACAAGTATTTAAAAATGCAGAATTATGTGGCTTTGGGATCCATCATGGGCAAGCTTAACATTCCACTGCCTGCACTTCTTGAGTCTGTGAGGCCAGAACTACCAAGTCCACTACTCATGCCTGTTTTCAAGACTAAAGGGGAGATAGAAGCTAGAATTCAACAATCCAGGGATGCTGGTAAGTCAAAGGAGCCTAGAAAATTAACATCAACTACTTAGACTGGTCAAAGCTCTTCAAAAGCTCAAATCTCTAAAGATGTTGGAAAGGAAAGACTTCTAAAAGCTGCAGAAGGACCCTGTCAAGATCAATAATTCAATGAACTTCTGGCAGGCTTGAGAGTGTCTCTCCAAAATAACTATATCACATATAAGAAAGCTTTGGCCAATAACATCAACTTTGTTAGAGTGATGATTGTCAAAGTTGACAACTTTTTGGAGAAGAGGATCATAGCTAATGTGAATGATTGTGGATTGCACAGATGTCTACAGGTGTCTCTGACCAATATTCAGAAAATTAGAGCATCTGAGCTTGACGTAGTAATTGACAAGGTAGATGTATTTATTCCAAAGGACACCCAGTTGCTTCATGAACTCAAAAATGCTTAGATAGCTGCTTTTCCTGAAGCCTGTCTCTATCCAAGCAAAGGGGTGGCCTACATGTGTCCTCAAACTAAGAGATGCAGAATCTTCAATGTTCCCAAAAATTGTGTTAGAGGAAGCATGAGGCTGATTATGACTCTTCAATCTGATCTAAAATGCAAAAATCATAAGAAAATTGAAGATGAAGAAATGATCAGAATCGTTGAAAGGTACCTTGTGAATGTTGATACCATGTTGCCAAACTCGCAATACAATTTAAAGGATGATGATGAGCAGAAGCAAGATGATCGACCTTCTTCTGGCTCAAATTCAAGTCAATCCTCTAGAGCAACTGGAAGCAAAGAAAAGAAAAAGGATGAGAAGAAAGGAGATGAAAATAGGAAGGAAGATGAGAAGAAGAAAGGGGATGAAACGAGAAAGAAGAAGAAAGAAAATGGCTCAGAACCAAAACAATGAACCCTAAAAATCCAAATTATCCAAGCTCAACCTGAAGCCAAAAATCTCAAACACCGAACCACCTTAAACCTCAAAGCCTAAATACTTGTACAAACAAATAGTTAACATCTTTTTGAAAATACCAATTACCTCAAGCCAAACATTTCTCAAAAAAATCTCAAAACTACCTTTTGTTAAGCCATTAACCATAATTCACTACAAATCTGTTGGGAGAAAAATAATGAAAATGCAAGTTACTGAAAGGGTCATCTGGAAATGTTATACTCAAAGTGATTTTCTACCTCTAAACTGGTGCATCTCAGATGAAGACTACATTCAACAATTAGCTGAAGAAATGGTCGGAGTCTGGGTTGTTTCATTAAGGGAAGTAAGAATCTACTATCAGGATGGAACCTTCACATTTCTTGGAAAAGGCTTAATGGATACATTTTCACCCACAGAGATCAAAAGAGTGATAACCACTGAAGGATAAGGATTCTGCAACCAGGGCATGAAGATCTATTTTTGCTGAATGGTTGGTATAAAGGGAAGAAAGAAGAGCAAGAAACAAGGCTGAAAGTGAGCAGAGGAGGAGAAAGTATAATGAGGAGATAGACATGTATATTCAAAAATCTGAAGATCTCAAGTAAAGGGGATGAACAGAGTAACCAAGGATGGACAATTTCTAAACATCAAGGCTGGCAGATTCTCAAGATTTAAGGTTGGTTACTTGGACAGTTATCCATTAACTGATAAACTTAAACTTGTAGAAGCTCTAAGAGGGACACCTATCATAGAGGAACTTGAAATTCTTGTAAAGTTAAAGGACCTCATTAGAGAAGAAACGGGAGATGAGAAATTTGACTAATGAATATATCTGTCAAACTCAAGGAATCCCTAATGTATAAAGTGTTGTATTTCTGTCAATTCTTATGTATTGTTAATTTGTTCATTTTATCTTGGGGTTAGTCTTCTTACCAGGCATGAATTTATGATAAGAAATCTTCTCACAAATTGGGGGAGATTTTTGTACAAGACTTTTAGGGCGAAAACACGTGCTAATAATACACGCAAGTATACGCGTTCACAAGTAATATAGAATACTTTCTAGTTCTTTCCCACAGAGACTCAGACTAGTTATGTTCAATTAAACTCACTCACCATGTATGTTTACTTCTCAATGTTAAGACAATAACACTTAGAATTGTTAACTATTTATTAACTACAATTAACTACTAAAATTAACCACTTAACTAACACTTCGAATTAACAATATTAAAACACTCATGAAATCACAACTTCATTACTACTTCCTTCAATAGTCCTTATTATTACCCTTAGCATGCGACAGTGATGATATTAATCGAATAACACGAAACTGATAAAAGCCAACTTTCATTGTACTAATACCATTCTACCAAACATCCACAATTAAGATAAAAGTTGAATAGGCATCAATTATGTTGAGTCCCTATATGTCTACAGAAATTGAAAACATAATGATTTAAGCACAAGTTATTCCTTTTGATTACACAGGGCGAATAAAACGGTTAGAGTTACCCACCAATCATGCAACATCATACATGAACCTATGCTAGCATGGCAAGTTCTAAATCTCGAGATCCACTGTCGCTTCACAAGAGATTAACACCCTATCTTATATGTTCGCGATGCACATAAGACGAATACGCACAACCAATACTAGATATCATACAATCATCACACACTAAGGTATTAAACAACTAACTAAAGAATTCCATAGTAAATCTGTTACGACCCCATGATCACGATTAGCCCATTATAGCACTTATCGTCATCATGGGTTCATATGAAAACATGATAAATAAACACAAGATAATAATAACTAAACTAATTATATTAAACCAGAGTACGTCACAAGAGTAAATAGGTTCAAAGCAAAGAAAACTAGCATCCAACGTTACAATGAAATAAAGAATCACAAGAAAATATGCTTCCTCTTCGTTGCGGTGTGCTAAAACGGTCTTCTTCCTTATCTCCTTCTCTCCTTGCTTAATACAACGATCCAACCTAGTGAAAACGTCTCTGAATCTACTTATATAGAAGTCCCATAAAACTCAGATTACACAGAAGTTGGAAGCCAAACAAAAATAGAAGTCTAAAATAATTTATCTTTTTCCCGACCCTGCGCGACCGCTCAGCATAGCTGAGTGGGCGCTCAGCTTCCTGCGCGGCCGCTCAGCATAGCTGAGCGGGCGCTCAGACCCCTACTGGATTTTTTCTGAGTTTGCTCCGTTTCTTCGCTGTAATCTGCTCCTCTCTTCCCTCTCGCAATGCTAAACACGTGCCAAGGCTTATTCTTGATGATTACTCCCCCGAAATGCAACTATCACCCTGAAATGCACAAACACTAGAAAAATGCATCAAATACACAAAATACTTGATTTCAAGACACCAATTTAAGCTATTTTAAGATGTTCTAAGTGGTATAAAATGCCACTTATCACACCCCCAAACTTAAATCGATGCTTGTCCTGAAGCGTCACAGACTCAAAAACAAATAAAAAACATGCATGAATGCAATCTATATGAAATGCAGCGATCCCCCTTACTCCGACTAAACCAACCAACTTACAACATCTCAACAAATGCAATTAGGCTACTAAAGAGATATCAAATCATGCAAACAAACATACAGCCAAAAACGCGGTGTGTGCAGATGCTTAACAGATATGCTTCGGAACTAGATCAATTATTATGACTCAACTATCATCAAGGCAATCACATGATTATACAAAGAATAAAAATTCTAGGCACAAAGTGACTTATAACACTACAAGAATTATGGAGCTTATCACGGAGTCATGCTTTTTATTCATAACAATAATGCTTATTTGATCGTGCAATGAGTGAGGTCCACAAAAGACTTATACAATGGTATCCATATAGCGAGCGTTAGGTTAGCGGATCCCAGACTCTAAAAGCCGTAGGTCACTAGGCAAAAAGTCCCCTAAGAACTTAATAACTCGAATACCAAAGAGCCCACTCGTGATCAATTATGCATAAACACATACTCTTTTTTTTCTCTTTTTTCTTTTCAAACTTTCTGAGCAAGTGCGTTTCACTCCATCTTGCTCAACCCTAGACTACTCGCATAATCTGCGAGCCGACTACTAGCCATTTGACGCCTAGCCACACTTAGCAACGAATTCCATTTTTTACTCCATTTTTCCTTTTTCACGCCTTTATCACTAAGAACCTATTATAAAATTCTAAGCATAATAATTAGATTAACCTCGAAAATAATCAGATCATAATAACAATCTAGTCCTTAAGCATTCTCTAAGACTTAGTGAAAATACAAGTGCTTCTAGCATGCATATCAACCTACATGACTCAACGTCACTTTAATGCTATCACTACACTCGCATCAACATCACAAATCAGTCGGTAAATCATCGCAAAAGGGATCATGGCATATGCATGAGCTACATGATATGATAAACAAATAAAACTAAATAAAAAAAACTATATGGCAAAAAATTATGCAACTATATGAACTAACTATCATGATTATGCGCTATATGACACACACACAAAATATTCCTTAACTACCACCCCCAAACTTAAAATCTTCACTTTCCCCAGTGAAGGTAGTAGAAAGGAACACAGGGTATACCTACTCGGAGTCATCATCATCATCACCCTCAGTAGGTGGAGTATCAGGCGGCGGATACGCAGAGTCCTCACCAAAAACTGGCCATTGGATGTCAGCTCCAAGGCCTCGAAAAGCAGTCCCTAGCGCAAGGGTGAGCTCCTGAGCAAACCTGCTCTGCATCTCGTACATAGCATCCATCCGCCGTGACAGCCTCCTATACTGGGAATCAACCATCCCATCACCCTCCTGAGCTCTCGAAGAACCAGCCTCATCACGCCTCGGCCTCGCCATAGTAGCACCTCGTGTTGGACGCCCTCCTGGATGACGATAACCCAACCCATGCTCCTTGGGCTCACCACCAGTCCACTCTTGCATCCCATTCAGAGTCCCAGAATCAATAGGAGCGGCCGGCAACTGTAACTGCTCATGAGACGACCAGTTCACTCCCACCGCTCGGCAAAGCTTCGTAACCGTGGATGCATAAGGGATGTTCATGTGCTTAGCTCCCCTCAAAAACTTCAGAATTCCTTGGTAGATGAACTCACTAAGGTCCACATAGTACTCCTCATTCAAAATTCCCCACAACAACTCTGCTCTCTTAACTGTGACCTCATGTGCATGCGAAGAAGGCAAAATATTAGCACAAATAAACGCATTCCATGCACGGGCATACCTGTTCATTGCGATCGCCGGAAAGTGACGATACTCATTAGTTCTAGTCTTGAAGGTCCACACTGTGCCCGGCCTACAGAGAGTAGCACAAATCAAATCCAAGTCAAAATCCTCAGCAGTCTTCTCATTCCAGTTCTCCTCCGTGGGCTTCCTGTCTCGCTGCCCAATCACACGGCGAATCGCCGCTGGGTGATAATCAACCGTCATCCCCCGGACCACAGAAAACCCATTCTTCTCGGCCTTCGCATTCGCATAGAACTCGCGAACCACGCTCATAGGCACTGCTTCAGGCGACTCACAAAAAGCTATCCACCCCTTCTCAGCAATCATCGGTAACAACTCACCATCCCTCCCTGATGGTAACAATCCCCTCTCCTTCAGAATCAGCTTCCCCAAAAGCCTAGTGTACTCCTCCTCCACAGCCCTGTCATTCAACCGAGGCCTCGCAGCAGTACCCCTCGAAGAATCAGCCGTAGGCACAATGCTGCTGCTATCAATAGTCCTTACTCTCTTGGGTGCCATTGAATCTGAATAAAAGTGCTTGAGAATTGTGTTTTTGTGTTTGGGAGAGAGTTTGAGTGTAGAAGTTGTGTGGGAGATATGTGGGATAGGTGTATGTATATATAGGGAATGGATTAGGGTAGAATTTGAATAGGAGTGGGTTTATGGGTAAAAATCATGCGAAAATGGGGAATAGGTCGTGGGTTTTATGGGATGAATTTTGTGTTTTAATTTTCTTATTTTTTTGGATTTTTATTGACCTAAAAAAAAATTCTGGCAGCCGACCCCTGAGCGGTCGCTCAGCTCAGCTGCTGAGCGACCGCTCAGCAGAGCTGAGCGGGCGCTCAGGGGGTCACTGGAAAAAAAAATTTAAAGTCCGGTTTTTCTGATTTTTTTTGTGGTTTTGGATAGGTTATTAACTTCTAAGGGTTCCTGTAACAATAATTCATGGGTTTCCTCCCACGCAGCGCTTCTTTCTCGTCATTAGCTTGACATTGCGTTCCTTCCTCAAGTTGACAACAAAACAGCACTAACCACTTCTCGGTTTGCCGTGTCCCCATAGTAGTGCTTCAAACGCTGACCATTAACCTTGAATGCTTGGTCCAGATCATTCTCAAAAATCTCCACCGCTCCATGTGGAAACACAGTTTTGACAATAAAAGGCCCAGACCACCTTGATTTCAACTTCCCAGGAAAAAGTCGGAGACGAGAGTTGAATAAGAGAACTTGTTGCCCCGACACGAATAACTTAGGATGTAGCTTCCTATCGTGCCACCTCTTCACCTTTTCCTTGTACATTTTGTTGTTCTCGTACGCTTGGAGTCGAAATTCATCAAGTTCATTAAGCTGAAGCATTCACTTCTTTCCAGCTGCGTCTAGATCCAGGTTTAACTTTTTCAACGCCCAATAGGCCTTATGCTCAAGCTCCGCAGGTAAATGACATCCCTTACCATACACCAGTTGAAACCGGGACATACCAAGTGGAGTTTTGTATGCTGTTCTGTAAGCCCAAACAGCTTCATCGAGCTTTAAAGACCAATCCTTCCTTGACGGACAAACAACCTTCTCTAGAATGCGCTTGATCTCTCTGTTAGACACTTCCGCTTGACCATTTGTTTGCGGATGATAGGCAGTAGCAACTCGATGATTCACATTATAATGCTGCATCATAGAAGTGAACTTACGGTTGCAGAAATTCGACCCTTCATCACTTATGAATACCCGAGGCGTTCCAAACCTTGTGAAAATCTGCTTATGAAGAAAATTCAACACTGCCTTTGCATCATTTGTCGGTAGAGCTTTGACTTCTACCCATTTTGAGACATAATCGACTGCCAGCAAGATGTACTGATTGTTGCAGGACGAGACAAAAGGCCCCATGAAATCGATTCCCCAAACATCAAAGACCTCGACTTCAAGCATCACATTTAACGGCATTTAATCCTTTCTCGTCAAATTTCCCACTCTTTGGAAACGATCACACCTTAAAACAAACTGATGAGCATCCTTAAACAAAGTAGGCCAGAAAAAACCTGCTTGCAGAATACGAGCTGTCGTCTTCTCACCACCATAGTGTCCACCATAAATTGTAGAGTGGCAGTCTCGTAATATCCCCTCCGTCTCACAGAACGGGATACATCTCCTGATGATCTGGTCAGCTCCCTCTCTAAACAAATATGGTTCATCCCACATATACCACTTCACCTCATGCAGAAACTTCTTCTTTTGAGCTGAGGTCAAATTAGGAGGCATTATATTGCTGACAAGATAGTTTACAATATCTGCAAACCATGGCTCTTCCTCCTGAACTGCGAACAACTGCTCATCCGGAAAAGACTCGTTGATTAATGTCTTATCTTGTGAAGTAGACTCGGGATTCTCCAATCTAGAGAGATGGTCAGCTACTTGATTCTCAGTACCCTTTCGATCCTTGATCTCTAACTCAAATTCCTATAGTAAGAGCACCCAACGAATGAGTCTAGGCTTCGAATCCTTCTTGGAAACCAAATAGCGAATGGCCGCATGATCAGTGAATACTGCCACTTTTGTCCCAAGCAGATAAGATTGAAATTTCTCGAAACCAAAGACTATAGCCAAGAGCTCCTTCTCAGTAGTGGTGTAGTTCATTTGGGCCCCATTTAAGGTCTTGCTAGCATAGTAGACCACATGAAAGAGATTATTCTTGCGCTGCCCAAGAACTGCGCCTACCGCATAATCACTCGCATCACACATCATCTCAAATGGCTCTGTCCAATCCGGTGCTGTAATAACTGGTGCAGTGATTAAACTCTTCTTAAGAGTCTCGAATGCCGTCAAACATTCATCATCAAATTTAAAAGGCACATCTTTCTCAAGCAAGTTGCATAACGGCTTAGATATCTTCGAAAAGTCCTTGATGAACTGCCGATAAAAACCCGCATGACCAAGAAAACTACGGATTCCTTTCACCGAAATAGGTGGTGGAAGATTTTCAATGACTCCCACCTTGGCTTTATCCACCTCCAGACCTGTAATAACCCCAATTTTTTTGGAAATTTTTGAAACCCTTATGAATAGTATTTTTGCTGAATGGGAAAACTTTTCATGCCACACTATGTAGGGGTTCTGGTATGGATATTTTGAGATTTTATTAGTACTTTATATGGGATATAAGTGTATGTAAAGATCGTCAGAATCCAAATTCCGAACACTTTGATTTTCCCGGAAATCCACTAGATACGGAAAGAATTGAGTATAGGGTAACAGGATAAAAAGGATTTAAATTAAAGGATTATAAGAGAGGATCATAAAAGGAATATAATATATTGAGAAAGGTTAAGGGAACCTAAGTAATAAGATCCCGGGTATGATCCCTCAAACGGTAAATGAAAACGAAAGTTAAGCGAACCGTATAACAGATCAGCGGTCATTAGGCAAACAATTAGGAAGTTAATCAAGGGGATTAGAGAGGATGATGTCACCCAACCAATGAGAAGAGGACAAAGAGGGAAAGATGACATCATAGCATGACATAAGCATGACATGGGAAGGAAGGAGGTGTGGTTGAATTAGAACCACACAAAGTCCAAGGTTAAATAGGTAATTAACTAACACAAAAACAAAACCAAATCAACCAAGCCAAACAAATCATTTTTTCACCAAAACAAAATTCTATTTTCTCATCACCAAGAACATTGCTCTCGGTTTTTACTATTTCAAAGGGAAAATTTTTCAAAATCCAAGATCCAAGCTTCCTAAATTGGTAAGATAATTCCCTAGTGTTCCTTATACATAGTTATGGTTATATTATGAGTTTAAGCCACCAATTCATTCTCTATCTTCTTCAATAAATCAATGAAGAAGACAATGAATAGTGACTTCAAGAATTTTAACTTGATTTTCTTGTTTTTCCTTTAAGATCCAAGCTTTCCTAAGACTCCTCAAGGCTTCTTAAGGCTTCCTAGCTACTCACACCACTTCAAGGAAGGTATATCATCTCCAAACCCTAGCTTTAATTTGTATACTAGGTTGATTTTGGTTGTTAGGGTAAAGAGTAGCTTGAAGCATGTTTGTTTAAGAGTTTGGGTTGGAATGGTGGTGATTGAATTGTTGAAATCTTAAGATTGGTTAAAGAATGTAGTATAGTTTAAATTCAAGTTTTAGGAGTAAGTAAATGGATTATAATGAGTTGGTTTGGGGCTGTTTTAATGTATTTTGGATGGAGTTTGGATTGGATTGTGAATTGGGGTTGAATTGTGGTTGTTTTGAGTTGGTTTAAATTTGGGAAATCGCGTAAACATACCCGTCGTAATATCCGATTTACTTTAGACTGCTTTTGTTCATAACATTAGGACCCGAGAACCCCCTGCTAGATGTTGACCATTGCCATGTTTAGATAGCTCATGTTACGAGCTTCGTTTTGATATGTAGTTCGTTTGATTCCGATGTACGGTTTAGGAGAAACGACCGTTTTAAGTAACGGCGTTTCGCGAACGAAACTTTTCCCCTCGCCTTACTTTGAAACATAGGTTAAAGACCAAAAAGGGTTAATTAATGTATGAAACAATTATTGTAAGAGTGTTAGGCAGTTGGTAAGACACTCGCGAAGGAATCGCCTTAAAACTCGTAATGGTTAAATTATTAAAAATGGTGGAGCCGAGGGTACTCGAGTGACTTAAGAGAATCAGTAAGCGCAAAACGAGCGTCAGAGTCTAAGTTGGTTAGAGTATAGATTTACAAGTAACTTTGGTTTAATTCCAACTTACTTGTTGTTTATAGGTTACCAGACTCGTCCCGAGCCATTCGTAACCCCCAGTCGCTCAGGCAAGTTTTCTATCCGTTATACTGTTGTTGTGATGTATATGTGTATATGCATTATCTTGCGATAGATGCATGTTGATTAATTAGCAAATGTGCGATATATTGAAGCATGCTGATATGGTATATATATGCATGCCTGTTTCGTATTCTTGCCATATATATCTGTTGGTTCAGTTGATAATACCTATGCTAGAGAATAGCGGTAATTTGCATATACCCATAGTATAGGGACCCAAAGGTGAAAACATTTTCTAAAACCGGGAGTCGAGGATCCCGAGTAGATTTTATATATATATATATTTATATATATATGGTTATAGTTTTCCAAACTATTAATCGAATAAGGTTTATTCGATAACTTTATTTTATTTAATGAATATTATTTGAATATTCATCCGAGGACTTATGACTCCTTTATTTTATTATTGAATATTATTTCGAATATTCATCCGAGGGCTTATGACTCAGTTTATATTATTTAATGATCGTTAATTGGATAGTCATTTGAGGATGTATTGACTCCTTTATTTTATTTAATGAATATTATTTATAATATTCATTCGAGGTATTATGACTCCGCTTATTATTTAATAATATTCTTTATTTTATTAAAGAATAATGTTTCGATAATCAAACTTATTTTCGATTATTCAAATAAAGATAGTACTTTCATATAAGTATATCTTTGGTTATTTAATACTCATTTCAAGAATAAGTTTTAAAACTTCTACTCCGATTATTTTTATAAGATTATTCTCTATGGGAATATTATTTAAATAATATTCAGAAATTTTCTAAATATATTGGGACTGATTTACTTCATTAAATCAGCATTACTCCAAACACTCTTTAAAGTATTTTCGAGTCTTCAAAATGATTTTTAAAAGTTAGAGCGGATCCCAAAACTCATTTTTATATTTAAGATCTTCCTTTTAAAAAGGGGATTTAAATACTCGCTCAAAACCTGAGGGATCCGGCTCTATGGTGTATTTTATATTCACAACAAGGTTGCAGTTTTGGTAAATAAATTGATTACTTTCCCAACGTTCGGGAAGTAAGTCCATCTATCGAGTCGGCATAAGCAACATGGGCTCAGTGGGCGTCCATGATAGTGTAAGTGGCTCAGTGGGAGTCCATCAAATGCATAAGTGGCTGAGTGGCAGTCCATCATAAGGTCCTATTGCGACCAGGGTGATGACCAGTGGGGAATTCGTCCATCTACTAGTAGAAAAGGTTACTTATTGGTATCTTTGCCTGATCAGCAAGATATCAGGTTTATGCAAAATTTCTTTTCTTTCCAAATTCATTGGATATTGCAACTCTGTTCATACTTTACATGACAGAGGTTTTCAGGAAATGTATGAGAGATATATATAGGTGTATATATATATCGGGACTTAATGAAGTATCTCGTAACTTCATTTCATTCAATAATATTTCAAAGATTGAATCTATTCAAGTATTATTTTGTAGTCTCATCTATGTGATGAACTTTTGAACTAATTATAACTTGAACGGTGGTAGTTCAAGTAGTATTTGGAAAAGATGTAAGTATATTGGAGTATCTTGTAACTTCATCTTTTAAACTTATATCTAGTAAATGATTATCTTATGCATGACAAAGATTTTGAGAAAAACGTTGAGACAAGGTTAGATATATGAGATCACCTTGCAACGGTATTTTTATACAGTTATACACTGGAACTCTGTGTGTATTATGCATGGAAGAGGACTTCCAATATTTTGAAAAGTATATATATATATACTGAATATTTTGCGACTTCATCGCATTAAGATATCAACTTGGTTCATTTCTTCTTAACCAAGACTTTCTTGAGTACTATGAGAATGCTCATATATTGTAAGTTATTATAAATATTATTTTGGTGGGCTTGCTGCTCACCCTTGCTTTCTTCTTTCATCACACAACATCAGATAGGCAAGATGAACAGGACCAAGCTCCCAATTCGCGAGCGGATAGGAAACGTTCCACAGTTTCCTATAGGCGTTGATGTCGCTGTAGCTGAGGTAGGAACTACCAATAGGCTAGGTTTTCAACTTATGATGTACCAGACTTATGTATAATTATGAATTGTAATAATGGCAAAGAAATGTAAATTTATTCAGAAACCTTTTTAAGGTGTATTGGCATATAATTGTGGAATAAAACGACTTATGATTATTTTTGGATATTCATCTCTGAGACTATAACTTGTGGTGTGTGTGTTTATTGTGGGGTCACAGTACAGAGTAGTTGATTGTGTATTAAGATTGGGTGTTATTAAGGGAAATGGAACTCGTGATAATCCGGATCCCCGATCCCGGATTTGGGGTTGTTACAAGACCATTGCTAGAGACCTTATGCCCAAGAATTATGCCTTCACGCACCATAAAATGACATTTTCCCAATTGAGCACCAAATTAGTTTCCACACACCTTTTGAGCACGGCACGAAGATTATTCAAACATTCATCATACGAATGTCCAAAGACGGAGAAGTCGTCCATGAACACCTCAACATTATTCCCAATCATGTCAGAGAATATAGCCATCATACATCTCTGAAAAGTGGCCGGGGCGCCACATAACCCAAACGAAACTCTGCGAAAAGCAAACGTGCCAAATGGACAAGTGAAGGTAGTCTTTTCTTGATCCTCTGGTGCAATACAAATCTGATTATACCCTGAGTAAACATCCAGAAGACAATAATACTCATGACCAGCCAATCTGTCAAGCATCTGATCAATAAATGGAAGAGGGAAGTGATCCTTCCTCGTGGCCTTGTTCAACTTTCGGTAGTCCATGCATACTCTCCATCATGTAACTGTTCGAGTGGGGCTAAGCTCATTCTTCTCATTTGCTACCACAGTGATACCTCCTTTCTTAGGCACACATTGCACAGGGCTCACCCAAGAATTGTCAGAAATAGGATAAATGATACCTGCATCTAGCCATTTCAGAATTTCTTTCTTCACCACCTCCTTCATGATAGGATTAAGTCTGCGCTGCTACTCAACAGTTGGCTTACTACCCTCCTCTAGCAGAATCTTATGCATGCAATATGAAGGGCTGATCCCTTTGATGTCTGCTATGGTCCATCCAATAGCCGATTTGAATTCTCTCAAAATCCTTAAGAGCTTGTCATCCTCACTACCTGAAAGGTCAGATGCAATAATAACAGGTAAAGTAGATGCATCACCTAAAAAAGCATACCTCAAGTATTCAGGCAATGGCTTAAGCTCCAAGGTAGGTGCTTCCTCAATTGATGGTTTGAGCTTTCCTTCAGCATTCTTGAGGTCAGAAGTACCAAGAGATTCAAACGGCATGTCCAGCTTTCGCCTCCAGGAAGAAGCATTAAGATATTGTAACTGCTCGTTGCCATCTTCATCATTACTATCAAAATCCCCCACTAAAGCCTTCTCTAATGCATCAGACAGTAGCATATGATCGAGTTCGGAAGTAACCGCGGAATCAATCACATCCACTTTTAAGCACTCCTCATCTTCTGTAGGGAATTTCATTATTTTGAATACATTGAAGGTCACATCCTGATCCTGTACCCGCATAGTAAGTTCACCTTTCTGCATATCTATCAAGGAACGGCCAGTAGCCAAGAAAGGTCTTCCCAAAATTATGGGAATCTTCTTATCTTCCTCGAAATCCAGAATAACAAAGTCGGCAGGAAAGAAGAGCTTATCCACCTTGACTAGCACATCCTCCACTATGCCCCTTGGGTAAGTAATAAAACGATCAGCCAATTGTAGAGACATGTAGGTGGGTTTTGGATCAGGAAAATCCAACTTTTTAAAGATCGACAACGGCATCAGGTTGATGCTTGCTCCCAAATCACAAAGGCACTTATCGAACGACAACTTGCCAATGGTGCAAGGAATGGTAAAGCTACCTGGATCTTTAAGCTTTGGAGGTAACTTTTGCAGCAGCACAGCGCTGCATTCTTCCGTTAGAGCAACGGTCTCAAGGTCATCCAGTTTCACCTTCCTAGAAAGAATACTCTCCATAAACTTTGTATAACTAGGCATTTGCTCCAGAGCCTCAGCGAAAGGTATATTGATGTGAAGTTTCTTGAACACCTCCAGAAACTTACCGAATTGCTTATCCAGCTTTTGTTGTTACAATCTCTTAGGGAAAGGTGGTGGAGGATAGAGCTGATTCTCCCCTATATTACTCTCAGGCAGAGTGTGTTCAACAGTAGTCTTCCTTGGTTCCGCCGCTTTCTCCTTTTGCTTAGCTTCTTCATCTCTAACTTCAGCTTCTCTTTCCTTTGCCTTTTTAGCATCAGCAACTTTCCCAGACCTTAAGGTAATAGCCTTGACTTGCTCTTTAGCTTCCTTCCTTCCTGGTACTTCCGTGTCACTGGGAAGTGTTCCAGGTTGATGATTGAGCACTGCATTAGCTATTTGACCGATTTGATTTTCCAAGGTCTTGATCGAAACCACTTGACTCTTGCACAACAGCTTAAGTTCCTCAAAATCAGCACTAGTGGGTGCAGCTGCACTTCCCTGTTGAGGATATGATTGCCTTTAAGCATACTGCTGTGGTTGCTGGAATCCAGGTGGATTGAACTGTTTACTCACACCTTGCTGATATGGCGGCTGAATAGCATTCTGATTATTACCCCAGCTGAAATTTGGATGATTTCTGTTGTTAGGATGATAAGTAGCTGGCACGGGTTGTTGTTGTCGCTGATAATTGTTCACATATTGAACAGTTTCGTTGACGAGAGAACACTGATCCGTAGTATGAGAACCTGCACAAAGCTCACAGACCATAGCTATTTGATTGACTCCATAGGTAGCTAGAGAATCGACCTTCATAGATAGCGCTTGGAGCTGCGCTGCAATAGCGGTGGCTGCATCGACTTCCAGAATACCTGCTACCTTCCCAGGCATCATCCTCTGAGTTGGGTTTTGATGCTCATTTGCAGCCATAGTCTTGATAAGATTATAAGCCTCAGTATAGCTTTTGGCCCACGAGGCGCCTCAAGCTGCTGCATCGAGCATGGGCCGAGATTGGGCCCCCAAACCATTATAGAAACCAGTGATCACCATCCAATCGGGCATTCCATGATGTGGACACTTTCTCAACATCTCCTTGTAGCGTTCCCAAGCATCGCACATAGATTCTGTAGGTTGCTGCGTAAACTGAGTAAGAGCACTCCTCATAGCAGCAGTCTTTGCCATTGGATAAAACTTCACCAGAAACTTTTGCGCAAGATCTTGCCAAGTAGTGATGGACCCAGCTGGTTCAGAATGTAACCAGTCCTTAGCTTTGTCCCTCAGTGAGAATGGGAAAAGCCTCAGCTTGATAGCCTCATCAGTCACGCCATTATATTTGAAAGTAATGCAGATCTCGACAAAATTCCTTATGTGCATGTTGGGGTCTTCCGTCGCAGCACCTCCGAGAGAAATAGAATTCTGTACCATCTGAATAGTGCCTGGCTTGATTTCAAAGGTGTTAGCTTGAATAGTCGGATGAAGAATGCTTGACTGAATGTCATCAATTTTAGGCCGAGAAAAGTCCATAAGAGCTGGATCGGCCGGAACAATACGATCACCCATGATTACTGGTTCTTTCTGCTCACTTCCTGAATCCAAATCTTCAAAATCTATCTTCTCCGGAATATCAAGAACTTAGTTTGTCTCCTCAGCTGTATCTAAAGTCCTCTTGCGAGTACGAGAACGAGTTTGCATAAACGCTCGCTAAAGTACCTGAAACACAACCGAAAATAATAAGTAACAAAAACGTCTTAATCACTGAGTCCTAACGACCAATGATGGTAAGTACATAAACTAAACAAATACGCCGAGTCCCCGGCAGCGGCGCCAAAAACTTGTTAGGGCGAAAACACGCGCTAATAATACACGCAAGTATACGCGTTCGCAAGTAATATAGAATACTTTCTAGTTTATTCCCACAGAGACTCAGACTAATTATGTTCAATTAAACTCACTCACCAATGTATGTTTACTTCTCAATGTTAAGACAGTAACACTTAGAATTGTTAACTATTTATTAACTACAATTAACTACTAAAATTAACCACTTAACTAACACTTCGAATTAACAATATTAAAACACTCATGAGATCACAACTTCATTACGACTTCCTTCTATAGTCATTATTATTACCCTTAGCATGCAACAGTGATGATATTAATCGAATAACACGAAACTGATAAAAGCCAACTTTCATTGTACTAATACCATTCTACCAAACATCCACAATTAAGATTGAAGTTGGATAGGCATCAATTATGTTGAGTCCCTATATGTCTACAGAAATTGACAACATAATGACTTAAGCACAAGTTATTCCTTTTGATTACACAGGGCGAATAAAACGGTTAGAGTTACCCACTAATCATGCAACATCATACATGAACCTATGCTAGCATGTCAAGTTCTAAATCTCGAGATCCATCATCGCTTCACAAGAGATTAACACCCTATCTTATATGTTCGCGACGCACATAAGACGAATACGCACAAACAATACTAGATATCATACAATCATCACACACTAAGGTATTAAACAACTAACTAAAGAATTCCATAGTAAATCCGTTACGACCCCATGATCACGATTAGCCCATGATAGCACTTATCGTCATCATGGGTTCATATGAAAACATGATAAATAAACACAAGATAATAATAACTAAACTAATTATATTAAACCATAGTACGTCACAAGAGTAAATAGGTTCAAAGCAAAGAAAACTAGCATCCAACGTTACAACGAAATAAAGAATCACAAGAAAATATGCTTCCTCTTCGTTGCGGTGTGCTAAAACGGTCTTCTTCCTTATCTCCTTCTCTCCTTGCTTAATACAACGATCCAACCTAGTGAAAACGTCTCTGAATCTACTTATATAGAAGTCCCATAAAACTCAGATTACACAGAAGTTGGAAGCCAAACAGAATTAGAAGTCTAAAATAATTTATCTTTTTTCCCGACCCTGCGCGACCGCTCAGCATAGCTGAGTGGCCGCTCAGCTTCCTGCGCGGCCGCTCAGCATAGCTGAGCGGGCGCTCAAACCCCTACTGGATTTTTTCTGAGTTTGCTCCGTTTCTTCGCTGTAATCTGCTCCTCTCTTCCCTCTCGCAATGCTAAACACGTGCCAGGCTTATTCTTGATGATTACTCCCCCGAAATGCAACTATCACCCTGAAATGCACAAAAACTAGATAAACGCATCAAATACACAAAATACTTGATTTCAAGACACTAATTTAAGCTATTTTAAGACGTTCTAAGTGGTATAAAATGCCACTTATCAAAGACATGCATGTGATATAAAAAGACTAAGTCAAATTGAAAGCCCTAAGTAAGTTGTGTGATAGTCTAAGTTTGCATTTTGTATTGTATTACTTGAGTCTGTATCAATGTAAATATATTAGATTGGAGTATTTTTCTGTAAATAGTATCAAGCCTAAGAATAAACTATGAAAGAAGATCATGAAGATCATGCCTCAGAGAATGTGTGAAGAAGCTTGGAGTTGAATAAATCTATTTTGAGAAAAACATTCTAAGTCAAGAAATCTACAAGTCACAGATCAAGTCATATAGAGAAGTCATTCGAGAACTCCAGAATGACTTATCGATAAGTCAAGAAAAGCTTATAGAGAAGTCTCAGAGATATCGACAAGTCAAATTGAAGATGTGAAGATTAGAGATATCGACAAGTCATTTTTGCACTAGAGAACTCAGAGATATCGACAAGCCAAAATGAATACATGAAGATTGGAGATATCGACAAGTCAAAGTATCACCAGAGATCTCAGAGATATCTACAAGTCAAAATTCAAATAGAGATTTCAGAGATATCGACAAGTCTTTTCTAAATGCATAAATTCAGAGATCTCGACAAGTCCAAATTCTCTTATAGAGAACTCACAGACTTCGATAAGTCAAAACAACTATAGAGTAATAAGAGATCTCGATAAGTCATTATACTTATCGAGATGTCGAGTTCTCTATTTAAAAAACTGGAGATCTCGATATAAAACTCAAGTACAAGATGCAGACCAGTTAAAGATCCAAGATTTTTAATCAAAAAACAAATCAATCACTTATTTGAAAAGTGTATAATAGCAACTTGAAGAGTACAAGATCAAAGGCCAAGATTAACTGTCAAAGTAAAGTCACAGACATGCACGATTTGCAAAGATACACTAAGCCAGAAATAAAAAGTTGTAGTTAACTTAAAGTAGGGTTTAGTACATGCTATTGCATGTTGTAAAAAACCAGTGTTTACTATTCTTATAAAGTAAACATTGGATGCTTTATTTTAAAAAAAATGATATAGATCTAGAAAATCTTGTAACTCTCAAGAGAGAAGCTTAGTTCTTTAACAACAAAGAACCCAGAAATTTGTAGCAAGACATACTTGATTTTAATATAAAATTAAGTGTGTTTTGAAAGATAGTGTGTTCATATGCATGTCTTATTATTCCTGTTAAAACATATTATCTCTAAAATTAGATTACTTTGTTCACCATCCATAACAGTTCAAAAAGCTTAAAAATAATCCAAAACACATTCACCCCCCTCCCCTGTGTTGTATTCATTACCTAACAATTATGTTTAATAATTTTGATTCGATTTTTCTTTAATTTGAATGATATTTGGTTAAAATTAAGCCCATAGATAGTTTGTTTTATATTTGAGATTATCGATTTTTTCAATTTGCTTGGCCGAACTTCGATTTAAATTGGCCGGAGAATGATTTCTAGGGACGGTTAGAAGTTTTTGACGCTTGATTTGTGTTGTCAGTATGATTTAGAACATAAGCCTTATGGAAACAAGGCAAAACGGTACCGATTCGACCTTGAATCGAAGTGACCGAAATTTGCTAGAGCTTCATCGGAGTTCTTCGGTTTTCACCGGAGAAGACGAAACTGTGATTGAGGATGGTCGTTGAAACTAGTTATGTGTTGTTGTGTTGTTACTGAACGAGATCGATGAAAAAAACGGGATTAAACAGATCGATTGTGGCCAGAATAAACTCGCCGGAAACTGGCCAAAACAACCGGAATATGGGTTTATGCAACTCGACCCGGTGGAGTTCTTCGCAACCCGGTTTCGATCTGAAAATCCTAATTCTAAAAATCCTGTAAGTGTTTTTGGATTTCCTTTTTATTTTCAATCAAAATTCATTTTCTTAAATTCTAAAAATTGTTTTAAAAATCCAAAAATAATTCAGTTATTTATATTAAATAATTACCTAAATTATTTGAATCCTAGAAAATTATTTTCTTTATTATTTTTCAAGATTCTAATTTTTATTTTATTATTTATAATTTATTTTAATTAATTATTTATGGATTTAATTAATATATTAATTCATTTAATTAATTAATTTTATCTATAAATAAATAATAAAATGCAACTATTTATAATTAAGTCAAATGATGATTTAAAAATTATTTTGAGCTTTTAAACTTTATATAAAGTTATTTAAAAATTCAAATAATATAATTATTAATTGAATTATTCTTATTTTATTCATAATAAATAGACCGTTTGTCCGTTTAATACGAAACGAACGCATCTAGACTCGGAAAAATATTTTGAATATATTAAAAATACTTTTGAGACACAAAATATTCCGTTTCGGAAGCTCTCTTGATTTTGTAAGTATTTCTAAGTCGTGTAATTATTAAAAGGTCATATTTCGACTCGATTCCAGTTTTAAACGTACTGAATCGAATGTTTTGACGAACTGAGGTATATGTTATATGAAGTATGTGATACGTGCCTTATGTGTTTACGTATTATATAAATGTTGAGTCCGCGTGTCTATTAAACTTTATATAAACAAACGTGATCCTTATCTATTATCACCAGGTGGGTAGACGATAAGGATAAACATATAGAATAGACAATTATATATTATCGGTTGACTGAAATAGTATCTTTTATGATAGATATAAATACTTCGAGGTATTCAAAGCCAGACAGTGATAGTGACAGAAAAGTTTGATTATGCGTGATAATGAGACGAGTAGATACAGAGAGAGTAGAGGTCAACATAGCTTGGTGATTGAAAGTTAAAAAGTGGATCAATTGAGGCAAGTATTCCTGAACTTTTTTGTGATATATTGCAAGTATTTCTCTCATATTCTAAATTCATAATAGTTAAATGTTTTATATTTTACTGTAATTACTCTTAAATATACAAGTACCTTATATTATTGTTCCTTATTATTACTGATTGATCTCTTCAGCAAACACTTATTATTCCGGGTTATTTGCGAACCCTGAATCGGGATGTTTTAAACTCAAAGTGATTTGACATCAAAATATTCCATGGACTGGATGGTTACGATAAGGGCCAGAGATGGCTGGACCCTTTATTTTATAAGGCCAAAATGGCGGGTCCAGTGAAGGCTGGACCCTTGTGTATTGGGCCATAATGCCTGGGTACCCGAATTGATCTATACAGGTAGGTATAGATCTGCACTATATCCTAACTGATCAGCAGCGTATGGGTGTGAATGTTAGTTCTAGTGTCCGGTCTATTTATTGTTGATCGCCATTAACGACATTCCTTATTGAAAGGTTTTATGATTACAAAACCGAACAAAGAATTGATTCAGGTAATGAATCAGTAAATTGCTCGTTACTTTTGATATATGATTAAGGGCTAATAAAGGCCAATATTTTATTCGCTCATCTACTTCAAATAAATAAAGATGTCTATAAAATTATTTAAATATTGTGTCTGGGAATTTCTTTTGATATTGATATTTGGAAACCTATTATGATACTTGATGGGCATTTTTGGCTCACTCTTGCTTTGTGAATTCTTATTTCTTTCAGTATCAAATGAGGATAAAAGTGAATAGCTCTTAATAGAAAGAAAGATTGGAAAGATCCCAGTTGCGGGGAGTTGGAAATGTCCGAGTGAATAAGACGAGGAAGTTAGTAAAGAGGTAATAAAACTTTATTTATTTGTTATAAATCTTAGAAGGTTAGCTTCTTGTTCCATACCATAACCTGTAAACGATCCGTAATTGAGGGGTTATCTGTATATTGTTTTAATATAAATGTTTATATTATTTATGAGGTTGGTTGGTGACACCCAATCCTGATCCCGGATTTGGGGATGTTAACAAATCCGATATTGATTATTAATATAGGATGTTGTTAAGATAGGTGTAAGGTGAATATACCGACGCTATAGATATATTGGGTACCTAGATCCTATAGTTATGATGAGTTGACGGCTCGACAGATATTGGGTAAACTACCCTGATTTCTATATGATTTCAAATGGAGGTTGGAATGATTCTTTTAAGAATTTGTAATAGAGGAGATAAATGAGTATTGGTATGATCCTGTTTAGGATCGCGTAGTGGGAAAAGGCTATTAGTGTTTAACCAAGCAAGTCAAGAGGAAACTTAGAGTTGCCAGTGTTGGAGGCACTTTTAACAATTAATCCCAGATATCCTTGTGATATTCTTCTTGTTATTGTGAGCTACATCTCGGGCTCCGCACAAGGAATGACACTTACCTTATTAGGTATACTTAAGGTTAACAAGAAAAGTATGACCTTATCTACGGACAGAATGTCGAATGGCGTCAATTGGCTGTAACTACGACATCAAAGACGACGATGAGAATATCAAAGATAGTACCAGATGTCGGCATTGGAGTTAGTGTTATGAATAAGATAGTATGCAATGGTAAATAAAGTTTTCGTTGACTAATGAATGAGAAATGAACCCAAGGAGGAATAGAAAATATATCGAACTGGATGGACCCTTATATGGTCATTTCTTTACTTAGGTACCTCATTAGCGGATTATGAAAATAACAAATGACTTATATGGTAATGACGACCATGTGTACAATTTTTTAAAATTTTAAAACAAGTTTTCGAAAAATATTTTCTTAATAAATTTCTAAAAGATCTTTACACAAAATGAGTTTTAAATTTTGGTTATCGAATTACTATTTGAGTTTCTTGTTTATTACAAGTAGTAGATTACTTGGAAGAATAGTTGATTCAGACTTTGTATTGTTAGTTCAGAGGGCCAAGTAGACTGTTAATACGGAGAAGTTTGAAATTTTCTCGGAAGAAAAGTGCAAACCTTGTTTAATAGTATCAATAATTAATCAACATGCGGAAACATTATTTATCCAATTTATAAAATTATTAAAGTTTAAAAAAGGGGGGCTCATTGACCCAAAAGAAGTCTGAGGATGGTTGAGGAAAATGGAGGAATCTTCCAGACGATTGAAGAAGAATAATATTTCTATTGATGGAGTCGAAGTGTTGCATGATTGATGGTTATTCTACACAGCATAAACGAAATTAGAAGCTATGATTATAAATCCCGTAAGAACGCGATTATGATCGAATTATTAAAGTATCGAACGTGGAGACATGACGCTAAAAAAGAAGACTTAATAAATAGGAATTTATTATAATTAAACAATCTATGAAGATATTCCAGAGGACATTCTGAAATTATGATATGACGTCGATTTGGGATCTATTGATCGAACGAGTCTTGAAGATATATATAAGTGAAATGCGAAGGGCGACTAATAGTATCATTTTTTCATATAACACGATAGCGTATATTCTTCTCAATCCTTGAATAAGTATAAACTTCTTTCGTTAATCCGTTCAAAGAGGCAATAAAGAAGGAGAGGTTATTGAATCCCGTTTCAAATCATTCTTCCTTCAAAATATTTCTTCTAATTGAGATGAGCAGTGTTATGGTGTGACGCTTTATCGAAATGACGAAGAGTCTGGTGGGACGTCATCTAATCATGTGTTGTATGCCATATAGTACGAAAGACTGGCCATCTTGAGAACAAATATGGTTATCTCATTCATTTATAAATGAGTACTCATTATTTCTTCCTAATTATGAGTTTATTGATTTATGGATCCTTCCAACTATTTTGTTACACTATTGTTCTTTAAAAAAAAGCTTTCCAATTAGAATCATATACATAAATTCTCTTCTTGTGTAAGGTCTATTTTTTGAAGGTTTAAAAGAAGGGAAAATAATTACGTATAGTATCTGGAATTACATGTTAAGTATATATATGATTACAAGATAATAAATTGTGGACATTTACGTGCAAAGAAATATGTAGATAACGTGGTTGACACGAAGATATCAAATCGGGAATGAATATCTGTTATACATGATATATTTCAAGTCTGAGATTTTGGCGTAAAATGGATTAGTTAGCGAACCGTATTAGGTAAATTAACCATGGAAATATGAAAGTAAAGTTTTGTACACCTGACAAAGCAAACGAATAATTGGACAACATGAGAAGATTAAGGAATTCTTATTAGTAACTCAGACAAGCGATTAATATGTGAGAAGACGAAGCATACCTTAATCATGTGGGAAATGCCTGTCATGAAGATTTGAGAATCGAAGAAATTTTAATTACAAATAAATTTCGAGTATGTTCTTCAAAGAATTGTTAGGTTTTCTAACTCAAGTAAGTGAGTTATGGTGAATTTGACGCTCAAAACTGATCCAGTGACGAAGGTTCCGTATGGAAAGTCATGCGTAGAGATGAAGAAATGGTAATCCAACTGCGAAATATTTTAAGAAATAATGTTTTAAAACCAATTGATTTTTTCACAAGATTATAATAATGTTGTTGAGACCATGTGTTGGTTGATAGAAGTTAAATAAATTAACTAATGAGAATAAATACATGTCAAGAATAAATGAGTTGCTCCATCAGTTGAAAGGTACAATATAATTTCTTAAAGTTAAATATATATATAAGTGTCAACAGTAGAGAATAAGATTAAAAGACATTCTTTAAATGGATTTATGAGCAGATATAAGTAATATGAATTAGTAATGAGGGAGCTTGAATCGAAAAATGAACTAGATGAATCCTGGAATAAATTTTTGAGAAACAACGGAATAATTTTATATTTATTAGTGATATTCTGTGATATTTTGAAAGAATAGAGGAACGGTATGGTTATGTTAATAATTGTTTGTTTATGACCTTAGTTTGATAAAAAGAGGTATGCTATGTCAGTTAATGGTGTATATGGTTATCATCATGATATATTCTGAAATATGGTGAAATGATGAGGTTGATATATGGTGGTGGATTGATATGGGTGTTGATTATTTGGTTGATTATTAGTGTCGGCTTGAGTCCGATTGGTAGTCAATAATATAGAAGAGATGCTGCCCAAATTTTCGGAAAATACCCTGTTTTTAAAGATAGAAAGTATACTTTCGTGTGTTATTGATATCCCTGTGATACTCCAAAATGATTGCGATCTTGGTTCTTGAAAAAGGTTGTTATAGCCAAACTGACTTTATATAATTGGTCTTTGATTTCATTTAGCTAGTCATCACTTGGTTCAATTCATCAATTAAAAAAGTTAATTGGTTAATTTTACCAACATATGGTAAGTTAGATGGAAATAGATTCCAATTAGAATAAGTTAAATTCTAATGTGATTTTAGATCTGAAATCAAAGCAATGAGGAATTTGGAGGAAGTAAGGACACCAGTAGAATTCAGAAGTTTAGTGGAATTAGCGCGATGTTACTGTAAGTGTGCGAGGATTAACTTGGATAAATATGCCCTTTGCAATAAACAAGAGAAATAGAAAGTTATTTATACATGCAAATAAGAAGAACGTTTTCAAGAACTGAAGGTTCAAGATAGAGCAAAGGGAAGAAAGAAGGAATAAGGAAGGAGTTGGTAACTACACCAATATGGATGTTATTAGACGATCAAAGAGATCCCATCATCTGCAATATTTTTTTATGAAGGACTTGAATGTGTACTAATATTGAATGACAAAGTAATGAGAAGTACTCTGAAATACTAGATAACTCGCGAACGCAAGTATCCAATGTATGGTAGAAGTTGGCAATGGTAGCATGTGAAATTAAAGATGGAGAGGTATTGTGTATCTAGGGACGAAGGTATATAACTTACATAGAACCTAATAATTTGAAACATATCTTCAATTCGAGGAAGTCAATTATGAGACAGAAGATGGTTATAATTGGTTAGAAATGGTGGTTGCGCGATTAGCAATTATTGGAGCAAGGTTAATGAGATAGCTGATAGCCTCAGGTAAGAGGAAGGTTTGATTTTATTAGAAAGAATAGTAGAATAGTTCAAATGGTTATGGATTGAAAGCTTTCTTTCCAGAGTTAGTCACAAGAATGATTTATTTGATGAAGAACCAATCAGTACTAATGGGAAGAAGGATTCACTTATATTAAGAAGAAATAATGGGCCAGGAGAATGAAAACTTAACTAAAAAGAGAAGTGGAATCATAAGGATGATTAAGAGGTTCCATAAGTGGTCAGGACATAAGTAAGATATGGACATCATGCGCAACAGAAATAAAGTAAAGTATTTAATGAATCGTCTACGACTTAAGCTAGGAAATTCGTTCTGAGAATATGATTAAGTACTGAGAGTTAAATGAAGGTATTGGGTGATTTGGTATAAGAATGGGAATGATAGAGCATGTAAGAAAATGTTATATCTACCGAGGAATCAAGGCCAACATTAAGGGTTGATTGTATTATCGTAATTGTTTCGAAAAGAGTAAAATTACTTGAAAACGAAAGACGAAGGAAGCGTTTTTTAAATTATTATGGATAGGTTAACTAAACCTGATCGTTCTCTTATTAATGAATACTTTATTCGATAAGTAAGTTCGGTATTGCTCAAAGAAGATTGGGGTACATCATCAGATTCAAGTATGGATTAAAATTGATCGATATTATTACCTGATTTAAGATATTGGTCGAGATATTGAGAATGTTGTGAACTATATTGAATTGAAATAGTATAGACCACCCAAGGATAAACAAGCGCCAGGTAGAGCGATCTAAAGATAGGAATTTGGATAAACATTGGTAACTCGAGAAATTCAAGTTGTTTCGAGAATATGATAAAGTACATAGATGTAAACGAAGACTTTCTGATGATATAGCATGAAGACAGGAATAAACGTTATATGTGGTTGAACGTCAGGGAAGAGCATTGCAATAAATTTTATATCACGACTCCCTAGAACCAAAATGAATAATAATATGGGTGATATGTCCAGGTTAATATATTTTCTGCTAAATAGTAAAAGATTTTTGTTCAACGAATAAATTCAGTGTGACCAACAAATTCGTACGTCAACAGCATTCAGCTAAAATTTTTCAAAATCGAATATGCCATGGTCTCGGTATACCATTGTAGATAGATGATAGGAATGAGAGAACGATTAAAGAGCTTCGAATACATTAGGAAGCAGTTAGAATTCAAGTTGATTAAACAAAGAATCATGAGGGGAATAAGGTTCAACAACCAGTAAAGGTTGAAAATGTTCATGAGCACGAATTATTAGAATTAAAAAGAAAGTAGGGTCGTATGTATTACGTTGATCCTTTTGAGACAGTAATATAGGCAGGAATATTGTGGTTGAATTGGCTTTACCGCTACATGTGTAGCAAGTTCATAGGGTGTTTATATATATAACCAAGAAGAGTAATTTAGCTCCACTGTATATAAAATGGAGACTTGAGTTAGGTTGTATGAGTAACTGATAGAATATGATGTCAGCAAGAGGCTGTTGAGTAATGATTGATGTTGGGGGTTAAAGTTTATGAAAGAGTTGTAAGGTTGAGAGGTCAACCTGAGAAATTGAAAATGAGATACTTGAACAGTATCGTTATTTGTTCTTTAGCGTGATTCTGAAGACAAAATCCTTTTAAGGGGGAAGGATGTAACGATCGAGGAATTACGACTGTTTATATTATATTAAATAAATAATTATGTGAATTATGATATTATAAATTATGATTGATCATAATTGAGTATCCGTTATGTGCTATATGTGTTCTGTGTGATTCAGGATATTTTTGGGTATTTTATTACATGTTAAATGGATTCATATTAAAATTTATACATTCTAAATTTCATGTTAATAGCCGTTATTTCATATAGAGCAATTAGCTTTATTCTGCATCATATGGCGTATACCATAGTGATTTTCCGAATATCCAGTTAATTTAGAAATTGTTTTGTTTTGTGAAAAATAACTTTTTCGGCCCCTATCGGGACGTAAAATCCCACAAAAATCATATTTTTATTTTTATAAAATTATTGGACTATAAAATTTTCAATATTTTTGCATTTTTGGATTATTCGTAATTTTTGGGAATTTTTGACATAATTTTTGTATTTATTGGATTAAAAATTATTCTTCGTTAATTATTAATTTTGGGCTAATTATTTTTATTAAATGATATAATTAGGCCCCAAAAAATTTTGGAAGTATTATTTTTATAACTATAAATACCATTTATCTATTATTTTATTATTATTTTATTATAAAAAAATCAGAAAAATATATTAAAAATCAGATTATTCTCTGAAATTAGGTTTTATGTTCTTCATGTGTTCTTGAGAATCAAAGCATGATTTTGGCCTGATCTGGAAAGTAAAATAGGTTGTATTTGTAGTCAAATTGAAGCTCTTGAAGATTACAATCCAATTATGCTATCAAATCATACCTCAGGTTAGTGGATTTTAAAATTCAATTTTGGGGTTCTTGACCTGATTCAGGAATTTTTGATTCTTGAATCGTTTCTTGATTTTGATATTTTAATAAGCTTTATTATTGAATTTGCAATCGATTGGTATATATAATTGATGATTATAACCCCGAGAATAGTGAAATCGAGTTCGAGTTATGTTTAATAATTTTGATTCGATTGTTCTTGAATTTGAATAATATTTGGGTAAAATTAAGCCCATAAATAGTTTGTACATGGTTCAAGCATTAATTTCACAATTATATAGTTCTGTTTGGTTTGATATTTGAGATTATCGACTTTTCCGATTTGCTTGGCCGGAATTCGATTGAAATTGGCCGGAGAACGATTTGTAGGGATGGTTAGAAGTTTTTTTATGCTTCATTTGTGTTGTCAGTATGATTTAGAACAGAAGCCCTGTGGAAGAAAGGCAAAAAGGTACTGATTCGACCTTGAATCGAAGTGACTGGAATTTGCTAGAGCTTCTTCGGAGTTCTTCGTTTTCACCGGAAAAGACGAAGCTGTGATTGAGGATGGCCGTTGAAACCAGTTATGTGTTATTGTGTTGATACTGAACGAGATCGATGAAAATACGGGATTAAACAGATAGATTGTGGCCAGAATTAACTCGCCGGAAACCGGCCAAAACAACTGGAATCTGGGTTTATGCAACCCGACCCGGTGGAGTTCTTCGCGACCCGGTCATTCGACCTGGGTTCGATCTGAAAATCCTAATTCTGAAAATCCTGAAAGTGTTTATGGATTTCCTTTTTAATTTAAATCAAAATTCATTTTCTTAAATTCTAAAAATTGTTTTTAAAAATCCAAAAATAATTCAGTTAATTATTTTAAATAATTAAATAAATTATTTGAATTCTAGAAAATTATTTTCTTTATTATTTTCAAGAATCTAATTTTGATTTAATTATTTATAATTTATTTTAATTAATTATATATGGATTTAATTAATTGATTAATTCATTTAATTAATTAATTTTATCTATAATTAATTAAATAAAATGTAATTATTTATAATTAAGCTAAATAATGATTTAAAAATGATTTTGAGCTTTTAAACTCTATATGAAGGTGTTTAAAAATTCAATTAATATTATTATTAATTGAATTATTCTTATTTTATTCATAATAAATAGACTGTTTGTCCATTTAATACGGAACGAACGCGTCTAGACTCAGAAAAATATTCTAAATCTATTAAAAACTCTTTCGAAACATAAAATATTTCGTTTTGGAAGATCGCTTGATTTTGCAAACGTTTCTGAGTCGTGTAATTATTAAAGGTCATATTTTGACTCGATTTCAGTTTTAAACATACCGAGTCGAATGTTTTGACGAACTAAGGTATATGTTATATGAGATATGTGATACATGCCTTATCTATTTATGTGTTATGTAAATGGTGAGTCCATGTGTTTATTAAAATTTATATGAGCAAATATGATCCCTATCTATTATCACCAGGTGGGTAGACGATAAGGATAAACGTATAGAATAGACAATTATATATTGTCGGTTGATTGAAATAGTATCTTTTATGATAGATACAAATAGTTTGAGGCATTTAAAGCCAGACAGTGATAGTGACAGAAAAGCTTGATTATGTGTGATAATGAGATGAGTGGATACAGAGTAGAGGTGAACATAGCCTTGTGATTGAAAGTTAAAATATGGATCAATTAAGGAAAGTATTCCTGAACTTTTTTGTGATATATTGCAAGTATTTCTCTCCTATTCTAAATTCAGAATAGTTAAATGTTTTATATTTCGCTGTAATTACTCTTAATTATGCAAGTACCTTCTGTTATTGTTCCTTATTATTACTGATTAATCTCTTGAGCAAATACCTATTATTCCCAGTTATTTGCGAACCCTGAATCAGGATGTTTTGAACTCAAAGTGATTTGACATTAAAACACTCCATGGACTGGATGGTCACGATAAGGGCCAGAGATGGATGGACCCTTTATTTATGAGGCCAGAATGAGCCGGGGCCAGTGAAAGCTAGACCCTTGTGTATTGGGCCATAGTGCATGGGTACCCGAATAGATCTATACAGGTAGGTATAGATATGCACTATATCCTAACTGATCAGTAGGGTATGGGTGCGAATGTTGGTTCTAGTGTCCAGTCTATTTATTGTTGATCGCCATTAACGACATTCCTTATTGAAATATTTTATGATTACAAAAACGGACAAAGAATTGATTCAGGTAATGAATCATTAAATTGCTCGTTGCTTTTCTAATAAAGTCCAATATTTTATTCGCTCATCTATTTCAAATAAATAAAGATGTTTATAAAATTATTTAAAAATTATGTCCGAGAATTTCTTTTGATATTGATATCTGGAAACCTATTATGATACTTGCTAGGCATTTTTGGCTCACTCTTGCTTTGTGAATTCTTATTTCTTTTAGTATCAAGTGAGGGATTTACTGACAGGTCTTTTGTAGATATATGAGATTTACTGAATATCGATTTAGGACTTGGTCCTGCACAAGCAAGATTTTAAGATACTGAGATTAATGATACAAAGCCTGTTGTAGATGGTCAAGTTGTACAAGTGTAAACATGTATCAAAATTTCAATCTAAGTAGATGATTCCATATGTAAATTAGTCTTGCAATCTCCATCATATTGTACATGTATTAAAAATAATGAAATTGTGCATATTGCTTGGTTTATAATTAATTGTGGATGTAAAAGTTTAGTAAGTAAATTTTATGTATTCAAGAAGATAATGTACACATTATATTAAGATTATTTAGAAATAAGAAATATACTGTAACAAGACTGTAATTGTAAGAGGTTTTTTAAAATAATATTTTTTATATTTAATGTGACATATTAATCCGTTAATAATAATTGTATTTTTTTCTTTGTAGTCGTTGTTATGAAAAGATTAAGATAAAATTACATAATTTTTAATATGATTATATTAAACATTTAATTTAGTTATTTTTATATAGGTGAATAATATTAATAAATTTGAATTTATATATTATTTTAGATTTTTTTCATGATATATTAATGATACCAAGATTTAACCTATATTTTTTGGGTGTGGAATTATATATTAGTTTAAGCTACATGCACAATTTAATAAATGGTATTATTCTTTTTTAAAAAAACTGGATAAACTTTATTTTTCTTGAACTTAAAAGAAAATCCATATTAAAAAGAATTCATACTCCCTAATCAACAAAATTATTGTTTTTTTTACTTTTCTTTATGAATAATGTACTCGATAATTAGAAATGTACCATTATATTCCCCACACTTTTATAAAATCGATTATTGTTTTTTCTTTAACATAGAAACGTCTAAATCATTATACTTTTATGAGTGATGAAATTTATTGAGTTGATTTATGTTGTCAAATATAATAAATAATTACATAACAAAAAAATATCACTAATCTGAGGTAGGTAGTTTTATGAATATTGATTAGCGAGAATCTTTTGAGTTGATCTTATGGAGATTTATGTCATGTCATTATTCATGGAACACCGATGATAATTATAATGCATGAGACTCTCAATATTTTTTTGTCTGATACTAACTTATTCTTAAGTTAATGTGTATTTTTAAAGAATTACGTGTTGGGGAGATGAACAGTTTTATTTGTTTAGTTACAATATATGTGTTATTAATGTACACTACATTTGTACACTAATCACATTCTCCAAAGTATTATATTTACACGCAAAATATAGTATGTATAAAATCATTTGTACTCTCTCTATTCTAACTTCCTACGCAGTACTCCAACTCAAACTTCTACTTCACAAGTAATTCATCTCCCTCTTTGAAATAAATGGCCAACTTTAATTTCTTCGACGTTGATTCTAACGTCCTTAGTATGTTATTTTCCTTCCTCATCTTGGAACTTGATCTTTTCAGCACCTTCTCAAGACTTCTGATGGCTTGGGCAATGAAAATTAATGATGGTAGAGTAAGAGATGTCCTGCAAAGGCTTGATTGGGATAGACTGTATCATTTCCATAATAATGATATTAAAGTCACTCGCGATGCTTATCATGGTTTTATAGGTTTTGCTGTTAGAAAAAAAGTTGATCAAGCAATGTTTTACGAATTTTTTCGGAATTTATTCCTCTTCCACAATACTAATCATCACATTCAAACCCTATAATATATGTCTGGTAACCATCTTCCCTCTTCGTTTGCCTTTATTTTCTTTAAAGCTATCTACATAGAACATGAGAGAGTTCAGACTGCTTATGAATTGTGTGTCCTTTTTTATCTCAAATATTTGAGGGAAAAGATTGTTGAAACCATGAACCTACTGGAAGATATTTACTCAAATTTATTTGAGTATGACTATCTTCTCCCTGTTAATACATTTTTTCCTTCTCTCCGACAGCTGCTTCAATCAATGTTAAGTTCCTTTTTTAGCCTATGCCGGTGTCGAATAGACGGAATTAGTGGAAGTATGGAATCGGTTTTTCTCGAATCTGCAATCGAAAAGGCAGGAACATTTAGACTAGCCAGGGAAATCTCATCATAGGGGGGAAACACAATCAAAAGAACTCTGCAACAACCCCTACTTCCGCTCCGAGCAAAATAGGCTCTGCAGGGCCATTCTACTCAAAATATTTCACTTAGAAAACTGGTCTGGTACTGGTACTAGAGCTATAGGCTTCAAAGCTTCGTGTGAGCCAATGGTTAGAAGAAGAGGAAACTGACCAGGAAAGTGAACCTTGCATAAGGATATCCCAGCTCTGAATGCAAGGGATACTCATCCAATATATCAACTACAAGGCATGCCATACCAGGATGAACTTCTCCATTCTCAATGTGAAAAGATTGTTTCTGAAGAGTACTTGAATATTGATTCCGTCTGGGCTAAACGCGTCACAATGGATCAAATGTGGGATACTCCATGTCACCATTGTAGACTTCAGATTGTGCTTTTTAAGATTCTTCTTAGTTTTGTTTCGCATTATTGATCTTTAGGATTATTATGTCTGTTAGGTCACACAACACTATAGAAGGGGGTTGAATACAGTGTAGAATACAATCAAATCGATTTCTAACTCAAGTAACAGTAAACAGATATATTCGATATAATAAACTCTGTTACAATGGAACTATTCTCTCTCAGTGATGAACAAATATCACGAGAGCTGCTAGGTTACAATGTATGATCTTCTCGATAATGATAACACATATAGTGTAAATGTAATATCCGGGATATATCGTGTAATTATTTTGCTATTACATAATTATTATGTGTGTTCAGTATCTATTCTGTGAGCTAATTGTTAAGTGTTATCTGTACTTGAATATTCAAAAATAATATTAATTGAGTATTTTAATTTTTATATGTCCAAAATAAAATATAGATGATTGTCATATCTTCCTAATTATTTTTATGTTGGTTTATGGATTTATAAGAATCATATGAAATTTCTAAAATCTTTTTCCGGGTAATTAAAATCTATTTTATAAAAACGGGAACCAACCGACGTCACCCGTTATTACGTTTTTGAAACCCGAAACTCTTTCGAGAACTCCTTCCTAATCTAATTGTAATATTCCGAGCATATTCCATGTTTCGACTTTTTCGATCCGGTGTACGGTTTGTCCTGCGCGGGTCCCGGCGCAACATTTTCGATACAATATTCGTTTTGGTAAATCAATAAAACCCGTATTTTCGATAAACGGGAGCTTTTTATTAAACTATCCCAATTATCACTTCGTAATATGTGTAACCAGGCGCTGAGACCAAGACCGCAGTACAAATTGTACTGATTTGGATAATTATCCCGAAAACCGATACCGTTTGGATCAGTTTTTACAAATAAACGTACCGTTTTATATCGAGAATGATCCAACGGGATACTAATTTTCCGTAATTATAAATAGCCTTTTACCGTATTTTATTTCTTATCAAAATCATTTGCAGACAGATAATTATATAATTTTCAGAGAAAAGCCCTAATTACATAAACTGTTCTAAGAATCAAACAGCAAAACGAAGGCGTTACCGATCTCTGTTTTCAAAGCTTGAGTAACCAAAACGAAGGATTTGAGGTGTTCTATCAGATTCTGAGCTTTGTTTCACTGCAGAAATCAAGGTTATTTTTCTAAAAATTTAATCATTTTCGAATTTATTTTATTAAAAATATGAATTTTTGTTCGGATGATTGTTAGTATGATTTGATGATTGTATGTTGTAGAGCTTGTTTTCCTGATGATTTTCGTATGTCATACGTCTGATTTGGAGTTCAATAACATGCTCAAAAGTGGGTTTAATTTTCGAATTTCAAAATTAGGGTTTATAACCCGTATGAATGTTCTTAATTGAAATTTGGGGGTTTCTTATTCTGTGATAGATTGATGTTGTGTTATAGTGGGTTGTATTCTCTGTGAAAATTGCAATCTAGTCGTATAAGTTTCATGAACCAACGAGGTCTGTAGAGAAGGGAGTTGTGTTTTGAAGTTTTCCGATGTTCGCCGGAAACTGGAAAACTTCACGGCCAAATTCCGGCCAACTCAGGGATTGTTAGGTTGTTTTGATTGCATGATTGTATTCCTGGTAATTTGTAGATGTGATCTGGAGCTTGTGGTAAGGTGAGGAGGTCGGAATCGTGTTCTCCGGCAAACCCGACTGTTTTCCGGCGACGGGGTGTAAAATTGCAGTTTGGTCCCTGGACTTTTGGGGACGATACAGTTAGGTCCCTGAAGTTTCCAGACTTTGCAAATTTAGGATTCCTGTTTATAAAATGTTTAAAAATCATATTTCCTATTTATTTTTATTATAAAAATTCATTTTTAAATTCTGAAAATTCTAAAAATTATTATTTTAATTCTGAAAATTATTTATAATTCACAAATAAATCTAAATTAATTAGTTAATTAATTTCAGTTAATTTATAATTGATTAATTGGTCAATTAATTCGAAAATTAATTGATTAATTGATTTAATTAATTATTAATTGATTTTAATTAATTATTTAATTAGATTTAATTATTTAAAAATGATTTAAAAATTCTGAAAAATAGTTTTGAGCTTTAAAATATTATTCTAAATTATTTCCAAGGCTCGAGAATTATTCTAAAATTATTTCGGAGTCAGAATAGGCCAACCGAACCCTGTTTATTAACCCGAAATTGATCCAACGACCCGTTTTAATTTCGAAAAATGTTTTAAAAATCATTTCAAATACCAGAAGGCCTATTTATGACCCGAGACTTCTTTATAAATAATATATCATTGATTACGTGATGTATTATGTGCTATATGTGACTTGTTAATTGACTATCGGTCTATATATTCGGTGTTTACTTGATTATTGCATAACTTTCAATCCGTTAATCGGATTTGTATAAAACGAAGGGTAGATAGAAGTATGTGTTGAATAGAATTCCATGAGAAAATTATTGATAGATGCTTATGATATGTGAGCAGAAGAGGCAAGACGTAAGAAAGGGAAACAAATAGTTGAAGAGTAAGACGGTTGTGATTGGAAACGAGTGCAGTGTAGTAAGCTAATATCAGGCAAGTGTTCTAAACTTTCTCGAGATATTGTAGTACTTGATAATCCTGTGATATTTCAAGTGCTTTGAAGCACAGAAACCTAAATCCTGATTTCAGTTATTGTCCTTGAGCCATGAATCATATTCTTTCTAATCCATTGATTATTGTATACCCAAACAAGAACCACAAATCTACAATACTACTCCATAAATACATACAAACTAAATACCAAACACTGAAATGAACTATTATATACTCAACCCATGGTATCTTATACTTTGAAAGATCGAATCCTTGAAACCTTGAAACGTTGATTCCTTTGTTATCCAATTCTTTCATTACCCAGCATCCAAGCTTTTAAATTGCCGTATTGATCCTTACAAGGATTGAAACCCTTTCATTGTTAAACATTTATTATTGTTAATGATTTCGGTTATTGTTTATTATTGTATATTCTGTTATTATGTTAGAATTGGATTGTTTTTATAAAATTGTGGAGCAGATTCGTGGTCAGACCATATAATGGTCAAGTTAGGCCAATGTGTGCCTTGGATCCAGTAGTTAGAGCAATGTTGTGTGCCTTGCTCGGGGTTAGTGCGTGACTGATCAGCAGCCTAACCTTGGTTTTTAAATTAAAAGTATAATATCCAATTCTAAATCATAATCCATTGTTCACTTGATATCATAACCATATTCATTTGATGATCATTATTCTCAGTTTTGTCATTGTGACTTGCTGAGCTAGTTAGCTCATTTGTGCGATGTTGTTTATATTCTTTCCAGTTAAAAAGGAACCAATTGGTAAAGAGGATCCCCAGTCCAGCGCGAGAGCTAGGGGTTCAGGTTGAGAAAGTGGAGCTAGTAGACTTCTTTTGGAATAATTTAAGTTTGTAAAAGTTTATAATAATGTTTAATACTCAGTTTGAATTTGAAATAGTTGGGATTTGAACGGTTTGTAATATATTAGTGTGTTTGGCTTGTGTGCATACTTTAACCTGTTGCGGTCCGTGGTGGTTGGTAAGTAGGGTCATTGCATATAGTATTATTATCTTTATTATTGTTATAAACAGGTTATAATTAAGGTGTGTGTGTGGACCCCAAACTTCTGACCCGGGTTTGGAGGGCGCCACAGTAAACCTATGTGTGTGTTTATATAGTACATAATTACAAGATAACTTCTAATTGATATGGAATATAATTCTGTCTCCTAAAATATATCAATCAGATATCTTATACAAGTCTTTAAGTCCTCTAACTCTTTCCATGCATATCTTCTTTTTGTATTAGTCTCAATCTTCTTTTCTATAAATCAGCTTCCTTCATTAACTGTTAGTCCTCCTGTACTTAAGTTCTGATATCCATCTTCTGATATTTATCTTCTGATAATCTAAGTCATGATATCCTTAAGTTCTGACTTCCAGTAAGTACTGATTCCATTAAGTACTGATATTTCCTGTTTGTTAAGATCTGAAAACTAAACATGAAACATATTAGACATGATATCTCAAATATTTCTAACAATCTCCCCCAACTTGTAAATTGTGCAAAAATATACAAGTTAATAGATTTGATGATGTCAAAAACATTTAAGTTCAAATGCAATAAGAGTTTAATAAGACTATTAACTACAACTTACAGTCTTTATAGCTTTACCAACTTCACTGGATCAATCTGAATCCATAATGATTCTTAACAAAATCTCTTACCAGCTTGTCTTCAGCTTTCCTCGGAAATTCAACTAACTGTGCTTTGACCTGCATCAGTTCTTCATCTTTACTATCACCAATTTGATAAATGGTTGTTCTGAGAGCTTGAGTTGATGTTCTTTCAAGTCCATCACCAAGCCTGATAACTCTAGGATGTGAAGAGTTTTCATTATAATATAAGCATTTTCCTTTCAGAATAACTTCCATCTTAGCAGAATTCTTCAGCATAGGAATTTCTCTTCCATCATCTTCAGTAATCATTGGTATATACTGAGAAGTCTTTGTACCAGAGATTCTAAATAGATCTCTTATAGCCTTCAAACTGTATTCTGACCATTTTCTTGTAACATCAGATTTTACTTCCAGAAGATATTGAATATGTTGAAGTTCTCTGACAGACTTCTTTAGCACATCAGTATCAGCTAGTCTATAAGTTAATCCATCATAGAGAAATAAAATCAATTTCTCCTTTAGATTTTCCTTATCATGAGCATTTATCACAATTTGAGCAGACAACACTTTGTCAAGGTGTTTTTTTTTGATATGTTCATATGGTTTGTCTGTCAACATGAAAGGATCTCTTAGAGTAACTTCTACTCCTGTTTGTATCTTCTCTTCATCAGAACCTAATCCAGCTTTATCTCTAGGTTGCCTGGATCATAATCCAAATGTTGCGAGTTGACTCATCATAAGATTGGATTTTGGTTCAACTGGAGTAGCTTTCTTCCATAACAGCTTCTTCTTATCAGCATTTGTCATGTTTTCCAAATTAACTTTATCAGAATTTGTTGTTTCTTCTGTATCTTGTTGTTCTCTATTCTGAACAACTTGAGCAGTGTCAGAGGTTGTTTTAGATTCTTCAATTATTTTTTTTCTCTTCAGAATTTGAATAGTTTCATATTCTATCAAATCATCATCATGCACTGTAGTTTGATAGACTAGAATGGAAGAACTTATCTTTTTCTCAATTTTTAAATGTTCGCCAACCTTTTCATTTCCTTTTGATTTAGGATCAATCTCAGTTTGTGATCTAGTCTTGGACTTTGAAGTCTCAGAATTTGACTTTTCCTGATCACAATGCCTTTTTCCTTAGGCCTTGGAGGTTTCTTTGCATCAGAAGCTTTAGACTTAAGATTTGTCTTCTCAGCAGCAAATCTAGCTTCTTCCTCCTTGAGAGTTTCCAAATCCATTCCTGGATTTTGTTTCAGAAATAATCTTCTAGCTATCTCCTCATCAAGTGTCTGGATTTTAGGATTTTTGTAATAAATAGTAGTCTGCTTCCCCTTTAGCTTCAGAGTCTGTAAAAACTTCTGAGAGTCTTTAGATCCTGACTGAATCAGAATATCAGAACTTGACATCAGACTTTGTTTATCAGAACTTGACTTGTTCTGTGTACAAGATTTTCCTTGAACTTTTCCTTGACCTCTACTCTTATCAGAGTTTACCTGGTCATCACTTTTATCATCCTTTTTCTTCAGTATTTCAGTAGGTGAGCATTTGGACTTAACTACCTTCTCCCCCTTTTTGGCATCATCAGGAAGTAAGAGAGAAAGAAGAAGTGCAACTGAAGATTGGATTTCTTCCAATTGAGCTTTCTGAGAAACTTTGTTAGCCAGGACCTCAGCAATTTGGGCCTGTTGCTTCTCTTGAATCTTCTCAATGGCTTCAATTTTCTCAAGAGTGGGTCTGATATATCTATTCCTATCAAGCTTAAGCTGTAGATCTAGCTTATCAGCATGTTCCTTTTGTGTATCAACCTTTTCATGAGTAGAAGAATGTAGACCTTTAAGATGTTTGGTAGATAGAGCAGTGATCTTGAGTTGTGTCTTTAAATCAGCATTTGTGAGCAACTCATCAGGTTTAGCAATATGCTCTGTCAAAACATTAGAACTTAGAATGAAATCAGTGTCATTCCACTTCTTGGTCCACTCCACACCTCTGTGAGTATCCTCCCAAGGAATAGGTGCTTCCTTTTCAACAAATTTCTTCATCAATTCTTCCTTTCCTAGAATAGGAACTGGAGTCTCAGCAGAAATACTGTCTTCAGAACTTGAGGAAGACTCATTATGTTCTGACAACACAACCGTATGTGAAGCAACTGAAGATCAGGAACAGCTTCATTTAAATTATGAACATTAGAATTTATCTCCAGAGCTGGTGTGGTTGATGTAGATGGTATCTCAGCATTTAAAATTGAAAAATGAGTTGGAGTTTGCTGAGCATCTGTAGATGGAGCTTCCAGATAAAGAACATTTGGTATATTCAAATTATGAATATCTATTTCAGAGTTTTCAGTTTGTTCTTTAGCATCATCTGTACCTTTAATAGGTGAGACAGGAGGGGTTACAACTGTATTAGTAGCAGTGTCTTTGGCTTGAGCTGGAAGGGCTTCAATGATAATCGGTTCTTGTGAGATCAGAGATTCCTGATCCCCTTCCTCAGCTTCTTCAGTATCTTCTGATGGAGCCTTAGCCAAATGCCTCCTAGCCTTCATTTTCTTCAATCTCCTTGCCAATGAAGGAGTTGCTTCAACAGTAACAGAACTTACATATTTCTTTCTTTTCAAAGTATCAGAACTTTGAGCTACTGTTTCTGTCTGAGAAGTAACATTCTCAGCTTCAACTATCACAGGTTCTGATGCATGAACCTGTACTTCAACTGTTTCCTCAAATCAACAAAATTTATTATTGACCATAATTGTAATCAAAACATTCATCAAAGGATAGAGTTTAAATAGATGAAGTAAAGATTAACAAATTCCAATTAGAACATGCACAGTCACATAATATGAGAGAAACAGAGACTAAATCTTGCAATTAAGGGAAATTTCATTAATATATCAAACGAGTACATTTCAAGAAATTTATAGATTACATGCAAATAGTCCTAGTCTAAGAATCTTAACATCAACAGCCTTAGTCCTAGTCTAAGAAAACCTATCAACTAGTTCCTCCTGCTGCTGACAAAGAGCACTACAAGACGGATGATCCGTTCTTGCTGAAGGAGAGCCTCTCTCCTTTCTTCTTCCAATTGATCAAGATGGAGTTGGTAGTCCATCGAAAAGAACAAGAGGTCTGTGTGAACCTCTTGTGGAACAGAGTTCCAGAGCTCTTCAGGATTGGCGGTGACATGTCACTCCTGTTGCCAGTCATCACAACTCAACTCTATATTGAAAGTTTCATAGTTCATGAACAAGTTGAAAAGAACCATTTTTGTTTATGAAGAAGAAAAATGATGAGAATTAAAAAAGAGAGTGAGTTTGTGAGAAAATGGAAGATGATTTGGCTGGGATGAATAGTCGGTTTAAATAGCCAATGGAATACCAAGGGACGCGAGGACTATTTAACGAGTAAAAAAATAATGATGCCTCGTTTCCCTAGACCGATGTGTAATAATAACAGTCAATAAAAAGTTAAAGCAAGAGTTAATGAGCACGTAAAATAAACAATAATTACCGTGCACATGCATTTTTTCAAGACAAACACGTTTATCATTAACCCATAATGATTATGACTGTTTTTATCTTATTACCCAAATATATTCTGATTTAAATATGACTGTTTCAGTTTTTACCACAAATAAGTCAAGTAAAGAATTATGCCACGTAAGCATCAAGGATTTCATCAGGATTTAATATCAGAACTTAACTTATATCAGATTATAACAGTCATCTAAATATGGCTTTTGAACTCAAAAAGTGAATATCTTTTTCTGTGATTCTTCATAAAAATATTGACTTGTTTCCTGCAGAGTTTAATCATCAAAACTTCCATCATAACTTGTCCTCCGAATTTATGCAAATGACACTTAATTGTTTGTCAAAAACAACTTAATCACCACAGTAATTTTCATCATTCATATGGAGTGAAAGTGTGTGCATTCAGCAAAATATCAGATAAAGATTAAAGTCTGATAAACTTCAGTACATCTTAGAAATAAGGCATAACTAAGAAAAGTGCTTTAAATCTATCATCAATCATGAAGTCTACTATAGAACAAATTTATGCAAGAGTCCACCTCAACTGTTTGTGCTCATTTTATGCATCTTTTGAAATTCCTTTTTACAGTGGCTTCTCAGTGTAAGTGAGTCACGACTGCTTAACAGAATTTATGTTGTTGTCAGAGTATTTCTCCAGTAATCAAAGAATGTGAAAAGTCGCCAAGAAAATTTATTTGGTTTTCTAATGCATATTACTTAATACCAGCAATGCACTTGGGTCTTCCCTTCCACATATTTACTCTAGATCTCAAAGGAGTACCTGACTTTTATTTTATTTTCTTTTCTTTTGATAAGTGAGGCTTATCAGCATTTAGTTCATTCTTAAGATTTACTGACATTAGAATCTAACAGATAAGAAGCAAGAATCTAGTTTGTGACTTAGTAATAAGATACATAAAGTAAACTTGACTAAGCTCAAAATCAGAATTTGTTTGTGTTAATGAGTTTCCACATAAACAACTAATTCAAACATGGGATTTTTAGTAAGTTGAAGACTACTAGATCAGCATCTAGCACAATTATCCTCATTGGATTAAATAGTCACAGAACATTCAAAACACTATCAGAGTTTAAAGATCCACATCATATAACAATCAATATTTAATGAATTTCAATTAAAGAACAGATTTCATGAAGATAAGACAATCTGTAAACACTGATCATAAAGTCTGATGCATGAGAACAAAAACTAAGCAGATTTAGAGAAAGAACCTGAAACCATTCCAAGTTCATTTACCAGTCTTGTAAAAGTAGCTTCACATAGTGGTTTTGTGAAGATATCTGCTAGTTGTTGATCTGTTGGAATAAAATGCATTTCTACTATACCTTCCATCACATGTTCCCTTATGAAATGGTACCTAATGCTGATGTGCTTTATCATAGAGTGTTGAACTGGATTACCTGTCATAGCAATAGCACTTTGATTATCACAGTAAATAGGGATTTTAGAAAATTCTAACCCATAATCCAGTAACTGATTCTTCATCCAAAGAATCTGTGCACAACAGCTTCCTGCAGCAATATATTCTGCTTCTGCAGTTGATGTCGAAATTGACTTCTGTTTCTTGCTAAACCAATAAACCAATCTGCCTCCAAGAAATTGGCAGTTTCCACTAGTGCTTTTCCTGTCTATTTTGCATCCTTCTTCATTCTGCTTGACTTGAAGGCCCAGAAAATAACTAAGTTCTCCCATCATACTCATTTGATATCTTGACTGCATTAGTTTTGCAAACCTCTCATAGAGTTTGGCATTTGTTGAACCAAATATGATATCATCAACATATATATGTACCAAAAGTAAGTCATTTCCATGGTTGAGGTAGAACAGTGTTTTATCAATTGTACCTCTGTGAAATCCACTTTCTAGAAGGAATTGAGCTAAAGTCTCATACCATGCTCTAGGAGCTTGCTTAAGGCCATAAAGTGCTTTGTCAAGCCTGCAGACATGATTTGGAAATTTTGAATCTACAAAGCCCGGAGGTTGTTCAACATAGACCTCTTCTTCCAATTCTCCATTAAGAAAAGCACTTTTCACATCCATTTGAAAGACTTTAAACTTTTTGTGAGCAGCATAAGCCAAAAAGATCCTTATGGCTTATAATCTAGCAACTGGTGTAAATGTTTCATCATAATCAATACCCTCTTGTTAAGAGTAGCCTTTAGCAACCAGCCTTGCTTTATTCCTTGTAATTATGCCATCACTATCAGTTTTGTTTTTGAACACCCATTTTGTGCCAACAATTGATCTGTTCTTTGGTCTTGGCACTAGGGTCTAGACTTTATTTCTTTCAAATTCATTTAACTCTTCCTGCATTGCTTGCAACCAATCAGCATCTTGAAGAGCTTCTTCCACTTTCTTTGGTTCAGTCTGAGATAGAAAAGAATGATAGAGACATTCATTTGATGTTGCAGTTCTAGTTCTGACACCTGCTTCAGGATCTCAAAATAATTAAGTCAGGTGTATGTGATTTGGTCCACGTCCTTGCAGATTGAAGTCGACTTCTAGAACTGTATCCTCCCCATGATCCATGTTGTCTCTATCAGCATTTTATGATGCTCCCCCTGTAGTTATGCTCTTTGAGACTTCAGAGTTTGACTTGGATCCTTTAGGATTTGAAGTATTAGAGCTTCCAGAATTATCAGAATTTGGCTCATCATAACTAGATGAATCAGAACTTACAGAGCCAGTGACAGGTTCTGATGCTTTTTGAGAGTCTTGAGATGTGGTAGAATCTTCAGCTTGCTCCCCCTGCACAGGTGCATTTTCCTTTTGAGTTGTTACCACAGATTCAATGACATTAGTACTTACAAGATCAGAGTATAAGTCATCAGAATGTACAGAATCAGAATTTAAGTCTTTATTTTGAAATCTCAGCTGATCGTGATCATTGAAATCTTCAAGTGCAGTAATCTTCTTATCATCAAAAGATACATTGACAGATTCCATGACAACCCTTGTTCATAAATTTTAGACTCTGAAGACTTTTGTGGAAAGTGGATATCCAACAAAAATTCCTTCATCAGCTTTTAGATCAAATTTTGACAGCTATTCAGGATGAGTCTTAAGAACAAAACACTTACATCCAAATACATGAAACTATTTCAGATTTGGCTTCTTTTTCTTCACCATCTCATATGGTGTTTTTCCATGCTTGTTTATGAGTGTTGCATTCTGTGTAAAACAAGCAGTCTGTACAGCTTCAGCCCAAAAGTAGGTTGGCAGCTTTGCTTCATCAAGCATAGTTCGTGCAGCTTCAATGAGAGTCCTGTTCTTTCTTTCTACAACTCTATTTTGCTAACTCCATTTTGCTGTGGAGTTCTAGGAGCAGAAAATTCATGTTTGATTCCATGCTCTTTGCAGAACTCTTCCATGATTGAATTCTTGAACTCAGTCCCATTATCACTTCTTATTATTTTAACAGAATCTTTGACCAACTTATCCAGCTGTCTGACATGATCAGTTAGAGTAAATGGAGTTTCATTTTTTGTGTGCAAGAAGTACACCCAAGTGTACCTTGTGAACTCATCCACTATAACCATAGCATATTTTTTCTTTGCAATAGACATGACATTGACTGGACCAAATAGATCAACATGCAGTAGGTGATAAGGCTCAAGAATTGATGACTCAGTTTTGCTCTTGAAAGAAGATTTTCTTTGTTTTGCCTTTTGACATGAATTACAAAGGCCATCGGGAGCAAATACTGATTTTGGAAATCCTCTCACAAGATCTTTCTTTACAAGCTCATTTATGTTGTTGAAATTTAAATGAGAGAGTCTTTTGTGCCAATTCCAGCTTTCTTCAATTGATGCTCTACTCAACAGACAAATTGCAGAACCATCAGAAGTTGTTGAAAATCTGGCTTCATAAATGTTACCATGCCTGTAACCTTTCAGAACCACTTTGCCTGTAGAATTGCTTACAACCTCACAGTGTTCTTCAAAGAAATCCACATGATAACCTTTGTCACAGATTTGACTCACACTTAGCAGATTGTGTTTAAGTCTTGAGACAAGAGCTACTGTTTCAATGATGATATTCCCAAGATTAATACTGCCATATCCCAGAGTTTTTCCCATGTTGCCATCTCCATAAGAAACTCATGGGCCAGATTTCTCCACAAAGTCTGAGAACAGAGCTTTATTTCCAGTCATATGTCCTGAACATCCACTATCTAGTACTAGGATGTTTTTCCTATTGCCCTGCAATCACAAAGACCACTAATGGTTAGTGTAGAAATCAGAATTTCTTATATGCTTATTCAAGGAGAATGATGCCTTTATATAGGCTTTGTACAGACAAGAGAATATTTGGTAATAAGTGCCAAATATTCAGTAATAACTACCTACGATTCTGTATAACTAAGTCAGCCTATAATTAATCTAACTATATCAATTATACATCAATTATACAGCTTGATTCCCCATTTATAGGGAACTGAATATGAACAGAATATTATAGATTTTATCTTCAACACCCTCCCTCAAGCTGGTGCATAGAGATTCCACATGCCCAGCTTGCGAACTAATTCATTAAAACTGTCTGTTGGCAAACCCTTCGTCAATATATCAGCCTGTTGTAATCTGCTCGGAATATACACAACACATAATTCTTTTTCTTCGATCTTTTCTTTGATGAAGTGTCTATCTATTTCAACGTGCTTCGTTCTGTCATGATGAACCGGATTATGTGCCATGTTAATTGCTGATTTGTTGTCACAGAACAGTCTCAGTGGCTCAGTTCTTCGCATTTTCAACTCCTTAAGTAAGCGTTTAATCCAAATCAACTCGCATATACCTTGAGCAAGAGCTCTAAGTTCTGCTTCAGCACTGCTACGAGCTACCACTGATTGTTTCTTACTCCTCCAAGTGACCAGGTTCCCCCAGACTTTAGTGCAATACCCAGTTGTTGATCTTCTATCTTCAACTGATCCTGCCCAGTCCGCATCTGTAAAGGCTTCAACACTACGATCTGCATTCTTTTTAAACAATAATCCATTCCCTGGTGTTTTCTTGAGATACCGCAAAATTCTATATACAGCTTCCTGGTGTTTTTCTAGAGGATCATGCATGTATTGACTAACCAGGCTTACGGCAAATGTAATGTCGGGCCTTGTATGAGATAGGTAGATCAATTTCCCCACCAGTCGTTGGTACATTCCTTTGTCAACTGGAGTTCCATTTTTCACTTGTTTAAACGTGCTTTTGGGTTCAACAGGTGTTGCCGCAGGTTTACATCCGCTCATTCCAGTTTCTTTGAGAAGGTCGAGAATATATTTTCTTTGAGATATCACAATTCCTCCAGGTTTTGAAAAAAGATATGGAACAGGAAATGTTTGCCGCCTGAAAAAATCTATCTATGGTTTGAAACAATCTCCTTTGGTATGGTTTAAAAGGTTTAAACAAGTGATGCAAAGGCACAAATACAAACAGGCTCAATCAGATCACACCTTATTCTTCAAACACTCAAGTGAGGGTAAGATAAGTATTCTCATTGTCTATGTTGACGACATAATAATAACCGGTGATTCCCCATTTATAGGGAACTGAATATGAACAGAATATTATAGATTTTATCTTCAACAGTTAGTTTTAAGGACCCAGACTTGCTTGGATCCTTTGGCCTTTTTAAGTTTGTTAGCATTAGTAGCGGATTTAATATCAGAGTTTATGCTAACATGTTATTTATCAGAACTTATATCAGACTTTGCATCAGACTTTACACTAGAAGGAATTAAAGCAACTTTCTTCAAGGAAGGTTTTATTTGATAATAATCGTAGTATAAACTATGATATTCCTTACAAGTATAAATGGAATGCCATAAACTTCCATAATGAAAACAAGGATTTTGTGGCTTAAATCTAACAGACTGACTCTTAACTCCTGACTTAGGAGGTAAAGAGTTTATATTCTTATTCTTCTTGCAAAAAGAAGCAAGATGGTTAGAGTTTCCATAGTTATAACATTTCTTTCTAGGAGCATTAGGAACAGGCATATAATTATTGCTTTTATTTACACCTTCCTTTCCATTCCTATATTTCCTAGTTGCCTTAACCTTGTTGACATTCCTTATTTCTTTCAGCTTATGCTTAAGCTGTTTTTTTGTCATTAAGCCTATGTTGACTTCAGCTGGTTTATCATGTTCTAATTTGTCAGAAGTTGACTTCTCCTTAACTTCTGTCACAGACTCTTTCATCTTTTCAGAATCAGACTTTACAGTTTTAGCTACAAACTTAACAGGATTTACCTTTGGCTTAACAGTTTGTTTAACAGCAATTGGCTCAATTTATTCAGTTCCTTTTTCACTTTTATCATCTCCATAACCAAAGCCCTCTTTCCAGTTTCCACTACTTAATAAATTCTAAGTTGTTCTGCCAGAGTTAGTCCAAGTCCTGATAATCTCTTTTTCTTTTTCTAACTCAGTTTTGAGAGATTTATTCAATTTTAGCAATTCATCTCTAACATAAAAAGCATCATCTCTCTCTTTCTGAGTTTGATGGAACATAACTAACTCTTTTTCTAAATAATCATTCATTTTCTTATAAGCAAAATTTTCAGAAGTTAATATTTCACATGTTAAAGTTTGATCTTTGTAGCTAATAAACATGGTTTAAAGATATAATCTCAACTCAGTAATATCATAAGTATGAAAGGCATAAGTTGCTTGAGGTACCTTTAATTTAGCAGTTTCAGGGCTGCCATCAACATTTGCCATTAAAGCATAATCCACCTCATCTTCGGAATCTGAAGAGTTTGCCCAGCTTTTCTACTTTGTGACAAGTGCCTTGCCTTTGTCACTCTTTCCTTTCTTGCAGGCAGGAGATATGTGGCCTCTTTCACCATAATTGTAGCATTTGACTTTTGAGTTGTCTCCTCTGCCAGACTTTGCACTTTTTCCTTCATACTTTCAGAAACCTTTCTTATCAGTACTTCCACCTTTCTTGAAAAACTTCTTTCCCCTTCTGAATTTCCTGTAGGCTATCTTTGTATTACCCTTCACCATAATAGCACACAATTTCATCATCTCTTCATCAACATCTATTTCAGGTAAACTTTTAGTTTCTGAATCATTATCATCAGAACTTGATGATTCTGAATCAGACTTTGTGATAAGAGCTTTTCCTTTGCCTTTCTTTGAGACAGCCACTTTGGGGAATTCCTCCTCAGCCTTAAGAGCAACTATCCTTGACTTTCTCCCTTGTCTCTTGCTTCTTTGGTCCATCTCAAGTTCATAAGTCTTGAGCATACCATAAATTTCATCAAGAGTAGTTTCATCAAGAGCATAGTTGTCTCTTATAGTAGTATCCTTCAAATTCCAACTTTCAGGAAGAGCTAAAAGGAATTTTAGATTTGAATCTTTAAGATCATATTCCTTGTCCACTAGTGACAGATCATTCAAGAGTTTGATAAACCTGTCATATAAGTCAGTTAATGACTCATCACTTTTTGAGTCAAAGTGCTCATACTCTTGAGTGAGTATAGTCCTCATGTTCTTCCTGATTGCATCAGTTCCCTGGCATCTTATCTCCAAAGCATCCAATATCTCTTTTGCAGTCTTGCAATGAATTACCATGTTTGACATGACATTATTAATGGCACTATGCAGCAAATGTCTTACCTTTGCATCCTTGGCAATGGATGAGATATCTTCAGCTGTATACTCACTTTTCTCCTTTGGTATGGTCTTTGTTGGCTGATCTGCAACTACAATAGAGAGCTTGGTTGGCTTATGCGGTCCTTCATTAATTCTGTCAAGGTTTTCTGGATATGTAGCTTCCAGAAACATAGCCATCTTCACTTTCCATATGGGGTACTCAGAAGGTCTCAGTATGGGAACCCTAATAGTTTCATATCGACTATGGATTTGAGTATTTTGAGTTTCTTCAGTTTTGGCGGGCTTGGTTGGATTTTCTACTTCTTCAGACATGATTGTTTTGGATCTTTACTGTATGTGTGTTAACAGATAGGCTCTGATACCACTTTTTAGGTCACACAACACTGTAGAAGAGGGTTGAATATAGTGTAGAATACAATCAAATCGATTTCGAACTCAAATAACAGTAAACAGATATATTCGATATAATAAACTCTGTTATAATGGAACTGTTCTCTCTCAGTGATGAACAAATATCACGAGAGCTGCTAGGTTACAATGTATAATCTTCTCGATAATGATAACATATATAGTGTAAACCTATGTCTGTGTTTATATAGTACACAGTTACAAGATAACTTCTAATTGATATGGAATATAATTATGTCTCCTAAAATATATTAATCAGATATCTTATACAAGTCTTTAATTCCTCTAACTCTTTCCATGCATATCTTCTTTTGTATTAGTCTCGATCTTCTTTTCTGTAAATCAGCTTCCTTCCTTAACTGTTAGTCCTCCCGTACTTAAGTTTTGATATCCATCTTCTGATATTTATCTTCTGATAATATAGGTATTGATATCCTTAAGTTCTGACTTCCAGTAAGTACTGATTCCAGTAAGTACCGATATTTCCTGTTTGTTAAGATCTGAAAACTAAACATGAAACATATTAGACATGACATCTCAAATATATCTAACAATGTCTTTTGCATGTCACTAAATCAGATGCTAATGAAAGCTACAAGTTTTTAAATATAATTCAGTTGTTTATGTTAATTATATATCATTTAACAACTAAAAGTTATTATTATTTAGGTGAGTGTTTTAGAACAAATGAAGTTATGAAGCCATTCATTTTAATACCATGAGTCTATTAAGATAATACCCTTTTGTTGTCCGTTATTGTTAAATATTTTAAACTCTTTATATTTCAATTTAATCATCGCTAAAAAAGTGGCCATTCACTTTATTGATTGGCACCATCTTGGAACGGCTTGAATTGAATGTGTGTTGTCTCTTACATCTTTTTCTTTTCCTTGACATGTGGACATGAAGTAATATTTTTGCATCTTCCACATAAACTGCATTATTGAAGTTAATACCGTTCGATTAGCACCCTTTCAAATTGTTAAACATTCTTAAAATCTGGATTATTTTTTTCCATTCTTTTAATAGTATCTATGTTAAATTATTTTATATTATGTTGCATTTTGTGTTGTTGTCATTACCGGCACTACGATTTGTTAGGTTTGATGGTCTGTCGAGATTTATCACTAACACTATTATTAATATTTATAAATATTTCAAAACAAAATTTTGAAAATGAAATTGTTATCAAGAAGTGTAATATGCTTTAACATTTGTTGAATATGTTATATATTTAGGTGTTGAGTATTTTTCTAATACCAAACTTTATAAGTTACCTTCCCGCTAAAAATTTCAAAGAAAATTCACCTTATTTGAAGTTCCCTCTTTCTTTTAAATATAAATTGTTAGGTTAAACATATCTTTGGAATCATTTTATGAAATGGTATTTCATAACCAATCAATCACTGATTGGACGATAAGATCATACCATAACAAACAGTTTTTGATTGATCAAATAGTTTGTTACTAATTTATTCTAAACAGTATCAATTAAGATATCTAAATTGTTCACACGGTTACTGTTAGGTCACAGACACTGTAGAAGGGGGTTGAATATAGTGTTTATCACAATCAAATCGAATTAAAGAACACAAGTACCAGAAAACAAGCTTTATTAAACTATGTTACAATATGGAACTGTCCTCTCTCAGTGATGAACAAATTATCACGAGAGCTTTTAGGGTTACAATAAATAATAACTTCGATTATGATAACACATGTAATGTAAACCCTATGTCTGTGTTTATATACTACACAGTTACAAGATAATCGCTAATTGATATGGAATATAATTCTGCTTCCTAAAATATATCAACTAGTTATCTTTTCTTCCAAGTATTCTATTCTTCATAGAATTCCTTCTTCATGCATATCTCTTCTTGCGTTTGTCTTGATCTTCTTTCCTTTCAATCAGTCACCTTCCTTATCTGAAAGTCTTCCGTACTTAAGTTCTGATATTCATCTTCTGATAATTATCTCCTGATAATTTAAGTTCTGACAACTTAAGTTCTGACTTCAGTATAAGTGTTGATTTCCAGTTAAGTACTGATTTGTCCTGTTTAAGTAAGATCTGAAAACTAAACACAAATCATATGAGACATGACATTATCAAATATATCTAACAATCTCCCCCAACTTGTAAATTAGCATAATATACAAGTTTAACAGATATTTGATGATGTCAAAAACATTAAATACAAATGCATGAGAATTTGACTAGATAACTGCAACTTACAGTCCTTGTAGCTTTACCATCTTTAACTTCTGATAACAGCTTCAGTCTGTATACACATCAGAATTTGAGCAGTTGTAGATCTTGACTTGGCTTCAATTACTAATCTCTTTGATGTCAGGAGTTGTTCTGAGATAGTTCTTTAATAAACATCTCTCAGCATATTTAAGTTCATCAATCATCCTCCTTTTAGCATTCTTCAATTCAACTGTATCTTCACTAATTTGAAAGATAGCAGCCCTGAGATCATTTATTCTAGCTTTTCTTATGTCCTGATCTAGTCTGATCAAATATGCCTTTTTAGACTCAAGATTGAATTCCACAGCTTTATAACCCGCAAAGGTAGTTATAATCTTAGCAGAGTTAGGCTTCATCTCGACAATATCACCCTTGTGATCTCTGTACTTAGGACAGTATGTGCTGTCAGACTTCACAGAATAAAGCTTCTTCTATCTCTGAATTTGAGTCTTCAAATAATTTGCAGCACCATCTGTTAATCTGTTCTTCACTTGAAATAAGAATAGAACATGTTCTAGTTCCTCATAATACTTCAGTGGTATAGCATTCTGCCTAATATGGTAAACCCTTCCATCTGTCATAAAGTATAACAAGATGTGTTCTTTCAAGAATGGATGGTAAACCATCTGTACAGATTCAAGATGATTCAATCTTTCAGGAGTTGCTCCAACACCTGGTTCACTTAAAGAAGTTGGATCATTGGTTGTGTTATGTATTCTTCTTTCATCAGCACTACCCAATCTAGATTTATCTCTTGCTTCTTTTCCTGTAACAACTCTTGCTTCAAAACCACTTGTTGCAGTCTTCAAAAATTGAGTCTGTTTAGCTTTGATGAATCCTGGTAAGAGTAACTTTGAAGGTTTAACATGAGCAATGTCAGAGGTTTCCTTTTCCTTATCTTCTGATATCAAGCCAACTTGAGCTATGTTAGAGGTTGCTTGCTTCAGTGTCATATCAGAACTTACTATATCTTGACTCTGAACAACTTGAGCCATGTCAGAGGTTGTTTGAGAAATCTTCCTTGAAATCAAAGTAAGATTAGCATCTTCATCAGATATTTCTTCATCCATAGCAGGCACATAAACCTTTACAGGTTCACCAACTTTTTCTTTGTCCTTGGACCTTGGATCTATCTCAATTTGTGATTTGGCCTTAGTTGCCTCAGGATTTATCCTTTCTTTTATCACAATGCCTTTAGCCTTAGGAATTTTCTTTTCAACAACAGAAGCTTCAGATTTGGAGTTGACTTTTTCTAACTTAAGTCTAGCTTCTTCTTCCTTTAGACTCTCAAAGTCCATTCATGGATTTTCTTTCAGAAATAACTGTCTTGAAATTTCCTCATCAAGTTCCAGATGTTCATCAGAACTTATCCTTTTACCAGTATCAGAAGTTATTCTTCTCCCAGTATCAGAACTTGTTCTTTGACTTGTAGTTCCAGCTTTACTTGATGAAAAACCTTTACTTTGACCATGACCTCCACCCATTCCAGAGTTTCCCTGGTCATCTTTTTCATCATCCTTTCCCTTCAGTGACTTAACAGTTTTGCATTTGGAATTAATTACTTTCTCCCCCTTTTTGGCATCAGCAGGTAAAAGAAGAGAGAGAAGTAATTCCACTGAGGATTGGATCTCATTGAGTTGATTTTGATGAGAAGCTTGATTCTTCAAAATGTCATCAATCTGAGCTTGTTGCTTCTCCTGAGTTTTCTCAATGTACTCAATTCTGTCAAAGGTAGGTTTGAAAAACCTTTTCTTGTCCAGCTTGGCAACCATATCTTGCTGATTTAAGGATTCTTGAATCTTGTCTACCTTGGCCTGAGTTACAGATTGTTGACTTTGAAGATGTCTTATACTGAGTGCAGTAACCCTGAGCTGTATTTTGAAATCATCATTGACTAGCATCTCATCAGCCTTTGCCAAGTGCTCAGCAAGTATGTTTAAAGTAGGAACGAAATCAACTTTGTTCCATTCCTTGGTCCACTCCCTTCCTCTAGGAGTTTCACTCCAAGGTACTGGTGCATCTCCTCTAACAAACTTTTTAACAAGATCATCTTTTGAAGGAGCTTGTGGAGGTGCATGCCCAGATGGACCAGCTGCATCAGCATCTACAGTGGCAGCAGCTTCACCAGTAACTTCATCATTAGCACCATCAGAACTTATAGAATCAGCATCATCAGCTTCTTCTGATAAAAGAATAGTATGAGTGGCTATTGAGGCTTCAACATCATCCTCTAAGTGTTGGTCTCCAACTAAGTTCTGATCAACAGCCAAATCTTGATGCCCACCTAAAACATGATTTTCATCATCCAGATTCAGAATAGGTGTAGTAGGAATATCTTCATTAAAATCAGCATCCAGATTTGGGGTTGTTGGTGGAGTGATTTGAGCTGGTGGAGCTTCCAAGTACAGAACCTCAGGCACAATCAGGTTGTGAATATCAATCTCAGCACTTGTGCCTGGGTCTTCAATATGTACTGGTTCATTTACAGGAGACACGGGAGGAGTAGGCAGTCTGTCTTGAGTAGTTTCTGGTTGTGCTGAAGGAAGTAATTCAACAACAATTGATTATGTTGGGATCAGAGATTCCTGACCCCCTTCCTTAGCTTTCTCTTCCAGAGTTTCTTCAGAATGTGATGATACACTGACAGCCCTCCTGGCTCTTTGCTTTTTATGTCTCTTTGCAGAATTAGAGACTTTGGGATCTTCATCAGAATTTAGCTTTCTAAGCCTTTTTAGGGGCCTAGAACTCCCAATTTCAACATCCTGCAGAGAAGAGACCTTCTCAGCTTCTACAACAATAGGTTCTGATACTGGAACTTGTTCCTCACTGTCTGACTCATTACTCAGAACAATCCTCCTTCTCTTCTGTTATGTCTGAGGTACAGTCTTTGTCCCCTTAGGTTTGGAAGATGAAGGCCTCACAGGATGTGCTGATGGTGAAGGTTGAGATGTCTGTGATGGTTTAAAATATGTCCTGATGGAGGGTTGAGTAGGTTGAGGTTGGGAAGTTTGAGGTGTAGGTGTGGTATGTTCTGATGGTTGGTGTGGTGGCTGGGATGTGCTGGTGGGTTGAACATCAGGGTAAACAGATGTGTAGGTTTGAGGATCAGCATTTACAAGAATCTGTTTTACAGACTGAGGTATCTGTAAGGGTCTAACCACTTTCTTCTTAATGTCAGCATTTAACAAATCATTAAAAGCCCTTTTTGCAAGCGTAAAGGGTGGAATTAAATCAGTGGTAGGTTGGGGTTCATCAGCACAACAAAAATTATATATAAGCTGACAGAATCTAGCAAAGTATATGACATTCCTATCCTCTGTCATCCTATCCCCTATAAATCCTAGCACAGCACTTGCAAAATCAAAGTGAATTTGATGAATAAGAGCATACCTGATTTGCTGACTCATAATTGGAATGGCATCAAAGTTGGAGCACTTATTGGCGAATGCCTTAGTGATACAATCGAAGAAAAAGCTCCATTCCTTTATGATATTTGCCCTTTTCAACTGTCCAAGCTTGCCCAAATTTTTCTCATAGCCCAAACTAGTCATGAGCTGCTGAAGAACAGGGTCCTCCACTGTTGAGAATATACAGCCTTCTGGTAAGTGAAGAGCTTTACGAACGGCTCCAGGAGTGACCACATGTTCAACATCATTGACTTCAAATACGATGCTTGGAGTACCAGTAGAACCACCATCATCAAAAATCCTAGTTCGCCAAAATGTCAGTACTTGTAGGCTTGAAATGGCTTGAGGTTAGGTCAAAGCATACCCAATCTCACTATTTGCTAAGAAATCTTGCACAAAGTGCAAATCTGATGGAGCTTCATCCTTGTTCAAGATTGTAGCATAGTTGTTTGGTACAAACTTGGCTCCATCAATAATTAAATCCTAGGGTGCCATGAGAAATAAGTGAGAAATAAAATTGCCTGTAAGGTGTTTGATAAAATGTCTGTAAAGAAACCGTCAGTAAAAAGTGAGAGAGAATAAGAAAAGAGAGAGAGTAGAATAAAACTGAAAATAAAAGATTTAAAAGTCTTTTATCTCTTTTACTTAGACACCCCACGTGACAGCAGTTAAAAAGTAGTGGAACAGACCTTTATACCTGTAACGACCGGGAAATTTACATTATATTATATCATATTTATAATAAAATATGTGTATTAGTATGTCATTTTTGTGTGATTATCTGTTAAACCCTAATTGTTATGTGTTACGTGTATTCCGTGTCATTTCTGTATTTTTTAAGGTATTTTTCAGATATTTTATTTCACATTTATAGTTTTCATTTCAAACGTTTTACAACCCAAACAATGATTTTAAAGCCAGTATTTCAAATAAAATAATGAGCCTTATTTTTCATCAAACAGTTTTTACAATCGCATTATTCTGAACATCTAAATATTTTATAAATTTTCTCGTTTTACGACAAATGACTTTTCCGGGCCCCATTGGGTGTTAAAAACCCCACAAAAATCACATTTTTATTTTTATAAAATTATAGGACTTTTATTTATACCATTTCTTTGTATTTTTCCATTATTCACAATTTTTGGGAAATTTTGGCATATATATTGCATATATAAAATATTTATAAATTAAATTTTAATACCTAAAAATTATGAAAATTAGGGCCAAATATTTTTATTAAATGTATAATTAGCCCCTTCATTTTATTTAGGAGTATTAATTTTTCAGCTATAAATACCCTAATTATTATTAATTTAATTAATTAAAATCAGAAAAATTCAGCAAAAATCCCCAAATTCAAGATATTAGGGTTTGGTGTTCTTGAGATTCAACCAACGATTTCATCGTGATTTCGATCTCCAAATCAGACATGTAAGTAGTCGTTGCAAAGCTCTTGATCTCTACTTTCTAATTCTTTGAGTTTTATTGCTTCGATTTTCAATTCGTATTTTTAGGGTTTATAGCCGAATTGGGTATTTACAAATCGTTGTGTTTTGGTTGATGAAAATTATATAAAAAGATTGCCCAGGATGTGTAGATGATTATACATATTTTTATTTAATTTTTCTATTCCCGGATTAGTGAATTGTGTTTTTGGATTTTCAACCCGTTTTGAATTCTGGTTTTTAGTTTGAGGAATTGTTTGATGTTTCTGTGGCCACGAACGTGTAGATCGTTGAATTTCCAATCGTTTGACACCAGTTTCGTGTAGTTTGGTTTCGATTTTATGCTCGCCGGATTTTTACGTAGTCGCCGCCGTGTTCTTCGTTTTCCGGTTGTTGATCGACGAAGGAGGACGGAGGATGACAGGAGGAGGTGTTTGTGTTGCTGTGGAACGAAAACCCAGAGAAAGCCCTGCAGAATCGATCCTAAATCATGTGTTTTCGTCGTGTTTTGGCTTGCCGGATTTCTTCGCCGGAACCGGCTAGCGGCGCCGGATTTTGGGCGTGTTCTTCGTCGACCCGAGTCGACCCGGTTTCGACCCGGGTTTGATCCTGAAAACCCCTAATCTGTTTTCCTAATTGTGTTTCTGAATTTCAATTATTTAATTATATTTTTATAGAAACAAAAATCAGTTTAAATAAATTCTAAAATTTTAATAAAAATCAGTTTTAAATTCTGAAAATTATGATTAATAATTCCTAAATTATTTTCTTAATTTATAAGTTCGAATTTAGTGATTTAATTAAGTATTTAATTATTTATTTAATCAATTATCTATTTATTTAATTATTATTTAATAGTTAATAATTAATAATTAAAGAATAAAATTTATCGAATAATACAAGAAAGATTCGATAATTAGGGAAATAAAACGATAAACTCGTAATTATACGAGTAATTGAACGATAAGTTCGATTATTAATATTATTATTATTATTATTCAGACGATAGTGAATTATTCGTATAATATCGTAATAATTATTTGTAATGAATAATTAAATACATATAATTGATTTAAAACGTATACGTGTAATAATAACTGTAATGTTTCGATAATTATGTGAGAAACGCGAATAACTCGTAGAAATACGAGTAGTGGATCGTTGAGTTGAAATATGATTCGAATAATGACTCATTTATTCAATAATTAACGTACCAGTTAATGATATCGATTATTTATTTATAAATAATCAATTTAATCGAATAAATAACGATAAGTTGTAAATATTTGTAATAAATTGTGATTAATCCTAATAATTAGGGATTAATTATTTTAAATTATTAAATAATTATTTATTAATTATTTATTAGTTATTTATTTATTAAATATTTAAAAGTGATTAATTATTTCGATAATTAATCATATAATTTTCAATAAATCATAACTTATGTATTTTAATTCCAAAAATTATAGAAAAATTATTTTTGACTTTGATTTTTCTTAAATAATTATTTAAAAATTATTTTGGATTTAAAAATTAGCAATAATTATTTATATTGAATTATCAGTGTTTAACTGATAATAATTTAACCGTTAGTCTGATTTGAGTGAAACGAAAGCCATTTTACTCAGAAAAATGAATTCTTTTCATTAAAAATAATAAGAAGACCTAATTTCTTCTCGAAATTAGTTGACTTTATTAATTGCTTGATTATCAGTCGAAATACGTGCCGAGACGAGTCCGAAAAATTCCAGAAAAATAGGAAATGAAGGAGAAGGTTATCAACGGAGCACTCAACGAGTCGATTTTGATTCTAAAAATTATTTTAACTATAAAAAAATGATTATGTGCTTATGTGCTTGTGTGTATTATGTGGTTAATCAAGTCTTACTTGCTTATATGTAATATACGAGTCGGTCGTAAGCGTATGGGTAGATAATGGGAATGAAATAAAGTCAATTCAAGATGCAACTGAAGTACAAAATGACTTAACCAGTCTATTTTGCTAACAGAAGCTAAGCCAGCAAGGCAGGTCGAGTAGGTGATAGACGAAAGTGAGTTAATTGCAGTAAGTCGCGCAAAAGGCAAGTTTTTCCCCTATTCTACTTTCAGAATAGTAATATTCATTTCAAATTCTTATTACGCTTGTACTCCTTTAATTCCTTTTTTCATAATTCATTTCGATTCTTGATTCATTCTTTTCATTTGAATTCATTATTCATATTCTAATTGTTACTCACAATTATTGATATATTCTGGTGATTAGAATATATCAACGTATACCGATTGTTCCGGTTGCTATTCGAGGGACTGGATAATATTACTTTTGGGATTAAGTTTACTTAATCCTAAGGACCGGGACATAACCGGATCCTTGAAATGGGTCGTAGTGCCTGGGTGCCCGACGGGATCAATATAGTGAGATATAGATCTGCACTGTATCCTGGCTGATCAGCAGGGTATAGCTGTGAACTTGAGTCCAGTTTAGTTAGTTTGTATTTGCCAGTAATGGCCTTCTTTCTATTCTTATGAGGTTATATCTTTGTAGATATACCTGGGTTACGGATTCACATATATTGCTTTAACACTGTGTATATTTTGTAGACTTGTTGAGCAAATTTTGGCTCACCCCTTTTGTTGTTATTCACCTTATTGTTTTTCAGTTAAGAAGGAATATGAAACCCATCAGGACACGAGTGGTAAAGAAGCGGGTCAAGCCTCGGGATCCTCTCATACCCATGATGTTGATCCCAATCCAGGAAGAAAGCTTTGAGTTGCCCGAGCAGGTGGAGTGTTGATAGATAGTGTGTGTGTTTGAATAAAAGATGAACTTAGTTAAAATAAATTAGACAATGGTTTGTAATAAAGAGAGTTTGTGAGATTTTAAATGTTGGATTGTAATAAAAGTAGTTAGTGGTTCTTGTTTTCATACTTCAACCTAAAAAGGTCCTGGTTAGTGTTAAAGGGGTTTAGTTTCATTTCTTTATTTTTTATTAATAAGCTTGTACAGGTTTGGCGATTAGCTCGTAAACCCCAGACTTATACCCCGGGTCTGGAGGGCGTTACAGTACCTGTCAAACATGCAGCAGTTAAGGCAAAAATTAATGGGCACGGTAACTAAGCAATTATTACTTATCACATGCAGTTTTTCAAGGAGAAAAACCGTCCCACTAACCAAGTAAATAAACAATTGTTACCTCCTGTAATAACCCCAATTTTTGAGAAATTTTGAAACCCTTATGAATAGTGTTTTTGCTGAACGAGAAAACTTTTCATGCCACACTATGTAGGGGTTCTGATATGGATATTCTGAGATTTTATTAGTACTTTATATGGAATATAAGTGTATGTAAAGATCGTCAGAATCCAATTCCGAACACTTTGATTTTTCCCGGAAATCCACAAGATACGGAGAGAATTGAGTATAAGGTAACAGGATAAAAAGGATTTAAATTAAAGGATTATAATAAAGGATCATAAAAAGGAATATAATGTATTGAGAAAGGTTAAGGGAACCTAAGTAATAAGATCCCGGGTATGATCCTTCAAACGATAAACGAGAACGAAAGTTAAGCGAACCGTATAACAGATCAGCGGTCATTAGGCAAACGATTAGGAAGTTAATCAAAGGGATTAATGGGAATGATGTCATCCAACCAATAGAAAGAAGACAAGGAAGGAAGGATGACATCATGAGGATGAGGTAAGCATGACATGGGAAGGAAGGAGGTGTGGTTGAATAAGAACCACACAAATTCAAGGGCAAGGTAGTAATTTGCTAAATCAAATACAAAAAACCAAGCCAACCAAGCTAGCAAAATCATTTCATCAAAAAAATCAAAAACAACCAAGGCATGAGTTCATCTTGCTCTCGGCTTTTTAGCATTTTCAAGGCATAGATTTTTCAAAATCAAAGATCAAAGCTTCCTAAATTGGTAAGAAAATTCCCTAATCATCTTCATGCTTAGTTATGGCTATATCATGAGTTTAAGCCATTAATTCTTTCTCAAACTTCTTCATTTAATCAATGAAGAAGACAATGAATAGTGTTTTCAAGATTTTTAACTTGAAGTTTGTCTTGTTTTCTTGAAGATCCAAGCTTTCTTAAAACTTCTCCAAGCTTCTTAAGGCTTCCTAGCTCCACCCACCACTTCAAGGAAGGTATACCATCTCCTAACCCTAGATTCCTATATATTATAGGATGATTTTGAGTAGTGGGTTGATATTGTATCTTGTTGTTATGATTTAGAGTTTGAGATTTGGTATGGTAGTGAATGGAATGGTAATTATTGTGGTTTTGATTTAAAAGAACTTAAGAATGATTAAAGTTAAGTTTAAGCATAAGTATGAAAGATTAAATTAAATTGGTTGGGGTGGTTATGATGTGATAAGGATGGAGGTTGGTTGTATGTTGGATTTGAGGTTGATTTGGGTTGTTTGTGAATGGGTTAAAATTTGGAAATCGCGTAAACATAGCCGTCGTAACGTCCGATTTTCTTTGGACTGTTTTTGTGTATAGCATTAGGACCCGAGAACCCCCTGCTAGATTGTGACCACTGCCATGTTTAGATAGCTCATGTTACGAGCTTCGTTTCGATATGTAGTTCGTTCGATTCCGATTTACGGTTTAGGAGAAACGACCGTTTCAAGTAACGGCGTTTCGCGAACGAAACTTTTCCCCTCGCCTTACTTTGAAATGTAGGTTAAAGACCAAAAAGGGTTAATTAATGCATGAAACATTTATGGTAAGTGTTTTAGGCAATTGGTAAGTCACTCGAGAAGGAATCGCTTTAAAACTCGTAAAGGTTAAATTATTAAAAATGGTGGAGCCGAGGGTACCCGAGTGACTTAAGCGAATCAGTGAGCGCAAAACAAGCGTTAGAGTCTAAGTTAGTTAAAGTATAGATTTACAAGTGACTTTGGTTTAATTCCAACTTACTTGTTGTTTATAGGTTACCAGACTCGTCCCGAGCCATTCGTAACCCCCAGTCGCTCAGGCAAGTATTCTATCCGTTATACTGTTGTTGTGATGAATACACTTGTATATGCATTATCTTGCGATAGATGCATGTTGGTTATTTAGCAAATTCTTGCGATATATTGTAGCATGTGATATGGTATATATGCATGCCTGTTTCATATTCTTGAAAAATATATCTGTTGGTTCAGTTGGTAATACCTATGCTAGAGGATAGCGGTATCTTGCATATACCCTTAGTATAGGGACCCAAAGGTGAAAATATTTCTAAAACCGGGAGTCGAGGATCCCGAGTAGATTTTGTATATATATGGATATGGATATATATATATATATATATATATATATATATATTTATATATATATACATATATATGGTCATAGTTTTCAAAACTATTAATCGAATAAGGTTTATTCGATAACTTTAAACTTTATTTATTATTGAATATTATTTCGAATATTATTCGAAGGCGTATGACTCCTTTTATTATTTATTGAATATTATTTGAATATTCATTCGAGGGCTTATGACTCTTTTATATTATTTATTGAATATTATTTGAATATTCATTTGAGGATGTATGACTCCTTTATTTTATTTAATGAATATTATTTATAATATTCATTCGAGGTATTATGACTCAGCTTATTTTATTTATTGAATATTATTTGAATATTCATTTGAGGATCTATGACTCCGATTATTTGCTGAAATATATTCTTTATTTTATTAAAGAATAAGATGTCAATAATCAAACTTATTTTCGATTATTCAAATAAAGATAATACTTTCATATAAGTATAGCTTTGGTTAATTAATACTCGTTTCTAGTATAAATTTTAATACTTCTACTTCAATTATTTTTATAAAGACTATTCTTTATGGGAATATTATTTAATTAATAATATTCAGATATTTTCTAATATTCTGGGGACTGATTTACTTCATTAAATCAGCCTTACTCCAAACACTCTTTAAAGTGTTTTCGAGTCTTCAAAATGATTTTTAAAAGTCAGAGCGGATCCCAAAACTCATTTTTATATTTAAGATCTTCCTTTTTAAAGGGGATTTAAATACTCGCTCAAAACCTGGGGAATCCGGCTCTGTGGTGTATTTTATATTCGCAACGAGGTTGCAGATTTGGTAAATGAATTGATTACTTGCCCAACGTTCGGGAAGTAAGCCCATCTCATTGAGTCGGCATAAGCGACAGGCCGGGGTACGGTCTATTATTGTGTAAGTGGCTGGGTGGCAGTCCATCAACGCGTGAGGGGCCGGGGTACGGTCTAGCGCGAGGTCCTAATGCGGCCAGGGTGATGACCGGTGAGGAATTCATCCATCTACAGTAGAAAAGGTTACTTATTGGTATCTTTGCCTGATCAGCGAGATATCGGGTTTATGCCAAAATTCTTTTCCTTTCCAAAATTCATTGGATGTTTCAAACTTTGTTCATACTTTGCATAACAGAGATTCCAGGAAATGTTTAAAGGGATATATATATGTGGATATATATATATCGGGACTAAATAAAGTATCTCATAACTTTTTCATTCAATAATATTTCAAAGATTGAATCTATTCAAGTCTTATCTTGTGGTCTCATCAGTGGGATGAACTTTTGAAATTGATTATAACTTGAACGGTGGTAGTTCAAGTAGTATTTGGGAATGATATAAGTGTAGCGAAGTATTTGGTAACTTCATCTTTTAAACTTATATCTAATTAATAATTGTCTTATGAATGACAAAGATTTTCAGAAAAACGTTGAGACAAGGTTAGATATATGAGATCACCTTGCAACGATATTTTTCTATACAGTTATACAATGGGACTTTGTGTATATTATGCATGGAAGAGGACTTCCATTATTTTGAAAAGTATATATGTATATATACTGAATATTTTGCGACTTCATCGCATTAAGATATCAAACTTGGTTCATTTCTTTTGACCAAGATTTTCATGAGTATTATGAGTAGACTCATATACTATTAATCATTATACATATTATTTTGGTGGGCTTGCTGCTCACCCTTGCTTTCTTCTTTCATCACACAACAACAGATAGAAAAGATGAACAGAACCAAGCTCCCGATTCGCAAGCGATTAGGAGACGTTCCGCAGTTTTCTAGAAGCATTGATGCCGCCGTAGCTGAGGTAGGAACTACCAATAGGCTAGGCTTTCAACTTTTGATGGACCAGATTTATTTATATTTATGAATTGTAATAATGGCAAAGAAATGTAAATTTATTCAGAAAACCTTTTAAGGTGTATTGGCAGATAATTATGGAATAAAATGACTTGTGGTTATTTTTGGATGTTCATCTCTGAGACTATAACGTGTGGTGTGTGTGTTTATTGTGGGGTCACAGTACAGAGTAGTTGAGTAATTATTAAGATTGGGTGTTATTAAGGGAAATGGAACTCGTGACGACCCGGATCCCCGACCCCGGATCTGGGGGTGTTACAGAAATGGTATCAGAGCTAAGCGTTATAAACCTCAGAGATGATGGGACGTTAAGATAATAAGTTCACTAAGATAATAAGAACTCTTGCCAAGTTCATAGTTGGACTACCTAACGTAGTACTGACAGTTAAAAACCCTTATGGGAACCCTTATAAATGTAGCGATAGAAGCGTAGTTCGTTATCGTATATGGTAGCGGGACTCCGAACCCTGAAGTTGAGGAACAACATCGCGATGATATTTTATTACTAATTGGAGATCGGATTGTGGATCCGATAGAGTGTCCTAATGCAGGACCGGATGATGTTGATATTGAGGATGTAGCGGTTGAGGATGTTGTCCTAGAAGGGATAGTTGTTGAGGAGGATCCCATGGAGGATCCTGACAAGATTGGATAAAGGACCACTGATGAATCGATGACCATGGTTTGGTCGACTACCAGAGGTAGGATTGGTCGGTCACTACCGGAGGTTCGTTCAAGTTGTAAAGATAGTAGCCCCTTTAACGCGGCTTACTCGTAAGACTGAGAAGTTCGAATGGACAGAGAAATGCGAGAACAGCTTTCAAGAACTGAAGCAGAGGTTGGTGATGGCCCCTATGCTGGCGTTGCCGGATGGAAAAGGAGATTTTGTGAAGTGTAGTGACGCTTCGCACAAGGGCTTAGGGTGCGTGCTTATGCAGCACGGTAAGGTAATCGCGTACATGTCAAGACAATTAAGGTAATATGAAATTCGATATCCCCGCTCATGAGCTTAGGCTCGTGGCAATAGTTTTACCCTAAAGATTGGAGGCACTACTTGTATGGAGAGAAGTGCGAGAATTACCTAAGCCATAAGTGCTCTAGTACATTTTCGCGTAGAAAGAGCTCAACATATGCCAGAGGAGGCAGTTAGAGCTAATCAAGAATAATGATTGGGAGATTCTTTATCATTCGAGGAAAGCCAATATGGTGGCTGATGCCCTTAGTAAAAAGGAGAGACTCAAGATGATAATGTCTTTTGGAGAGTTTATAAGAGATTTTGAGAAAATGGAAATAGAAGTGAAGGTAACCGGAGCCGGTACCGAAAAGCTGTTCGAGATTGCAATACAGCCCGAATTATTGGAAAAGAGCATATTGTGCCAGAAAAAGTTATGAAGAAAGGCAGAGAGCCAACAATTAGATAAAAGATTAATATCGAGAAAGATGATAAGGGAATAATGAGGTATTCCTATAGAATTTGGGTTCCGAAAGTTCAAGAGCGTAAGGATGAGAACTTAGATGAGAGCCATAGTTTGAGGAATAAGATTTAGAGCAAACCCTGAACGTGATAGTCAGGGAGGTCGCCATCAAGATAGAAGGAACCCATGACATAATGGAGTGGAAAATGAGGATTTTAAATTAAAAGATGACCCCAATTATGGGGAGTAGGATGAAACATTTCATACTAAGGAAACAGAAAGTCGAGTAAGGAAAGGAGACCCGAGACGGTACTCCTATACGGCAATTCATGGACCTGTCTAAAAAGAACTTAGACTATTATCCCCAACCACCACCCTGAGGAGACAGTGCGGTGAGAAATTCTTTCAGGACCTTTAAGTCGCTAAGCTCTCAGAGTTCCATGGAACAAGCTGACCCAGCCGAGGCAAGAGCCTGGCTAAAGGAAATATAGGAATCATTTGAGATTCTAAATGATTGACGAATCTCAAAAGTACTGTTTTTGTCACTTACCCTCCTAAGAGAGAGACCACCCGCTGGTGAAAGACCAAGAAAGGCACGGAGCAAGAGATTATAATAAACTGATTTAAGTCCAGTCAATTGTTTTCGGGAAAGTAATTCCCAAAGATAAGGAGATAGTGTAAAAGCTTTAGAGCCAGAACAAAGGCAGACGAGTATGATAAATTATGAATCTAAGTTGTAAAAGTTGTCAAGATTCGTTCTGAGGACACGAATCCAGAATGACGGGATGTTTGAAATCAATGCTTATGTTGTGTTGGTTCATGAAATAACGATAAGAGAAAGGAAAATAAAAAGAAACTGAAGTGGAAAGGAATATAAAGGCAATAGAGTTTGAGGAATGATAAAGGAATTGGGTATGAGGAAACCCTAAAGACTCGTAGCAATAGAAATAGAAAAGTATGTAATCGTCAGGGTGAGGGTGATTCACCATGAGTTAAAATTGCTGGGTGAAGGCATAAGAGATACATATATTTTATCCCCTGTAAGTTGGGAGGATTTGAGGAAAACTTGAGATAGTTCGAAGGTTAAATATGAGACGCGGATAGACTGAGGAGACAAGGAAGTAAGAAATTAGGAAAATTGGATGAAGGAAGTGACCTTCAAGAATGTGAAGTGTAAGACCGGTGGCTTGATACCCAGAAAGGGAGACGCCAGGTATGAGAGATATCCCAACATTGAGATGACTGTTGAGATAAACAACAAAAGTAAATAAGGAATTATTAAAAAGAAGTTCACGTTGAACACGACCAATATCTTCCAGATCATCCATGTGATCATTACCAAATCAGGAAAGAAAAGCGGATAACCATTTTTATCTTTTGGAGGCCATGTGGATTGACCTTAACTTGAATAAGGATGCTATTGTGAAATTCGGTATAGACTATCGAGGTGGAAATGATTGAATAAGATACCCTTATCAGGGATATATGACTTTATTTATCCATGGAAGGATGCTTGTACCTTTTTAAAGGTGGAATTAAGGATAGAACATCGGTAACTTAAAACGAATCCTAGGGGAATGCATAAAGGTTGGCATTTCACCCTTGATAGGGATAGTATGAGTTTTGACAGTATGAATTGGAAAGCATTAAGGTAATAATAACCTTTAAGAATCAGTGGAGAAATTTTTTTTCAAAAGTATATAGACAATGATTCTAGTATTAGTATATGGTATTTTGATATGCCCTGTATCTAGGGAATACAGGAGGAACGATTCAAGGATAACCTTAGAGGTTTTATAAGGAAAAAGGTAATATTCAAAATTCTCAAGAATAGAAATGTGGATAAAGGAAATATGACGTAATTATAATGATGCCAAGTGGGGCACGTGTTAAACCACGAGAAAGTATGGATCGAACCAGTAATGGTCAAAAATTTTCAGGGCAATTAGGACTTAAGAAAAAAAAAATGTTCTAAGTATGATTGAGAGTCAGTCTTGACAGTGATTAGCCTCTAAAGACTGAGGCAATAACTTATGGAAAAATGGTGATATTTTTTTTTTTACTTATCAGATTTTAAGGAAAACATCTTCACATAAGCTGTGATTGAAATGAGGTAGAAAATTTAGTTGAAGGTGGTTAAAAGACATTGATTATAAGGAACTATTACTATCAGGAAAGGCCAAAGAGGTGGCCGACACTTTAAAGGTAAGTGGATAATTATAGGCGCGTGTGCCAAAAGAAAACAGTGATGATGGTTAAAAATGTGAAGGTTGAATTATGGTTTGGAAGATTGACATTCCTTCTGATGACTGTGCAATACCCAACCGTAATAGTAGTTGGTAAAGGTTTAATTCGTGTAATCGCCAGGAACGGGCTATCTATCTTAGGAGGTACTATCTTGAGAATAATCCAGGACCATGTTTCAAAAATGACTAAACGAACCTTTGAGTTAAGTCTTCTATTTAAGGCATATGACTAAGAATGGTATTAACCTGCTATCGTTGCTTTGATTGAAACTCTTCTGCAATTTTATCTACTTCATGTCATGAAAGAACGTCAGAGTTTGGAGTGTTCTTCATGAATTGTGATTGGTGGTTATGTTAACTCCTTAGGAGAATTAGATACGAGATGTATGGACTCCGTATGGTTAGATATTAAGATTTTATGGAAAAGTGAATGACGACAGTAGGTCAGTGGTGGACCATAGTAAGGCAGCAATGATTCTGCGAGTAATGAGCTGATTACAACCGTGAGAGTTGTATTGGAATGGGTGTTGAGATTGAGTACCACTAATCGGGTCGTGGTATTGTATAAGTTATCATTGATAGACTAATTAAGTAGAGTATCCACCTAGTGAATATTTATTCTTTCTTATCAATAGAGAGTCGTATTATTATACGAGGAAGGTTGCGGTGCAAGCATAGAATCCTAGTAACGATGATGTATAGAATGATATCCCAGATTCGATTTTCGATGTCGAGGGAGTTTCAAAGGTGATTGTGTATAAGCTCGAGGAAGAGCATGGGTCCATAGAATGATGAACGGAATAGAAATATTTAGGCATGGGAAATACGATGTTATAATACTTGATGCTGATATAAATATGTTTATGTTTTGATTCTCCTATGACAAACCTCTATAGTTCAGAGGTAGATTCCAAGCCAGATATTTTGTGGCAGTATATTTTTTTTTATATATACAATTCTCTTCAGTTCGTTCTTTTCTCTTCTTTTCATTTCATGTAATCTGAGAAGAACAACCCTTCCAGAAGGGGAGGTATTGCCGAATGACTATCTATCTGTGTGATAGAAGCCGAGTAGGATACCAACTATTGTTTAATTGCTTGTCAAGTACTAAAGGCTGGCCACCTTCTGTACTAACTATGCAATAGGACAAGTGTTCGTGATCATAGTGATCTCTCAACAAATTCCTTTACTTCTATTTGATTGATCAAATTCCGGAAAATAGAAACAACTGAAAAAGGAGTAATAAAGTGGTGGTAGTATGCGGAATGGGAACACATTCGTGATACTAAGGTTGACGTGGTTATTAAAAGGTTATAGAACGCTAACGAGCAAAAGTATAACCAGTATAATATTAGGAACGGAAGGTGATAGCGATTACGAACTGGAAAAGAATGGGTATTGAGAAGCAAAAGCTTTAATGTTAAAAGCTATAATGAGAGTCTGTGCAATAGACTTGAAAGAAATTAGAATGATCACTTAACACGGATTGAGTTTTCTTACGACAATAGATCATATGTCAGTATTGAGATATCGCCTTATGAAATCCTTGAGGGAAGACAATGTCGATCTCCCTTATGTTAGGATGAAGTTGTAGAGCGCAAGATGCTCGGACCCGTAGTAGTCCAAAGGACCAAGGTTATGATAGATCTAATCAGAGGACGGCTGGTAGTAGCCCAAGATGGACATGATAAGTATGTTGATTTCACACGAAAGGATAAAGAGTATGAAATAGGGGACCTAGTAATGTTATAGGTATCCCTTAGAAAGGATTGATGAGGTTCGGAAAGAAAGGAAAGCTAAGTCTACAATTTGTTGGACCCTTGGACATGTTAAGACGTTTGGGAAGTTAGCATATGAGCTAGCCCTAACCCCGAACATGTAGCAGGTCGTAACGTGTTCCACGTATCAGTGTTAAGGAAGTGTAATTCAGATGCCAGATAAATAGGGGCACATGAGCGCATAGATATGCAACCCGACGTAACCTATATGGAGCAACCAGGAAGGGTTGTTGAGTGAAAAGGGAACAAGTGCTTTGGAGAAGGGTTATCAAACTATTCAGAGTTTGATGGAAGAACCACAATGTGGGAAAATTTACTTGAGAGTTAGAAAGTGTAATGCTAAGAAAGTATCCCTATTCATTTTCTATCTGATTCCGGGACGGAATCCTTTTAAGGAGGGGAGACTGTAATAACCCCAATTTTTGAGAAATTTTGAAACCCTTATGAATAGTGTTTTTGCTGAACGAGAAAACTTTTCATGCCACACTATGTAGGGGTTCTGATATGGATATTCTGAGATTTTATTAGTACTTTATATGGAATATAAGTGTATGTAAAGATCGTCAGAATCCAATTCCGAACACTTTGATTTTTCCCGGAAATCCACAAGATACGGAGAGAATTGAGTATAAGGTAACAGGATAAAAAGGATTTAAATTAAAGGATTATAATAAAGGATCATAAAAAGGAATATAATGTATTGAGAAAGGTTAAGGGAACCTAAGTAATAAGATCCCGGGTATGATCCTTCAAACGATAAACGAGAACGAAAGTTAAGCGAACCGTATAACAGATCAGCGGTCATTAGGCAAACGATTAGGAAGTTAATCAAAGGGATTAATGGGAATGATGTCATCCAACCAATAGAAAGAAGACAAGGAAGGAAGGATGACATCATGAGGATGAGGTAAGCATGACATGGGAAGGAAGGAGGTGTGGTTGAATAAGAACCACACAAATTCAAGGGCAAGGTAGTAATTTGCTAAATCAAATACAAAAAACCAAGCCAACCAAGCTAGCAAAATCATTTCATCAAAAAAATCAAAAACAACCAAGGCATGAGTTCATCTTGCTCTCGGCTTTTTAGCATTTTCAAGGCATAGATTTTTCAAAATCAAAGATCAAAGCTTCCTAAATTGGTAAGAAAATTCCCTAATCATCTTCATGCTTAGTTATGGCTATATCATGAGTTTAAGCCATTAATTCTTTCTCAAACTTCTTCATTTAATCAATGAAGAAGACAATGAATAGTGTTTTCAAGATTTTTAACTTGAAGTTTGTCTTGTTTTCTTGAAGATCCAAGCTTTCTTAAAACTTCTCCAAGCTTCTTAAGGCTTCCTAGCTCCACCCACCACTTCAAGGAAGGTATACCATCTCCTAACCCTAGATTCCTATATATTATAGGATGATTTTGAGTAGTGGGTTGATATTGTATCTTGTTGTTATGATTTAGAGTTTGAGATTTGGTATGGTAGTGAATGGAATGGTAATTATTGTGGTTTTGATTTAAAAGAACTTAAGAATGATTAAAGTTAAGTTTAAGCATAAGTATGAAAGATTAAATTAAATTGGTTGGGGTGGTTATGATGTGATAAGGATGGAGGTTGGTTGTATGTTGGATTTGAGGTTGATTTGGGTTGTTTGTGAATGGGTTAAAATTTGGAAATCGCGTAAACATAGCCGTCGTAACGTCCGATTTTCTTTGGACTGTTTTTGTGTATAGCATTAGGACCCGAGAACCCCCTGCTAGATTGTGACCACTGCCATGTTTAGATAGCTCATGTTACGAGCTTCGTTTCGATATGTAGTTCGTTCGATTCCGATTTACGGTTTAGGAGAAACGACCGTTTCAAGTAACGGCGTTTCGCGAACGAAACTTTTCCCCTCGCCTTACTTTGAAATGTAGGTTAAAGACCAAAAAGGGTTAATTAATGCATGAAACATTTATGGTAAGTGTTTTAGGCAATTGGTAAGTCACTCGAGAAGGAATCGCTTTAAAACTCGTAAAGGTTAAATTATTAAAAATGGTGGAGCCGAGGGTACCCGAGTGACTTAAGCGAATCAGTGAGCGCAAAACAAGCGTTAGAGTCTAAGTTAGTTAAAGTATAGATTTACAAGTGACTTTGGTTTAATTCCAACTTACTTGTTGTTTATAGGTTACCAGACTCGTCCCGAGCCATTCGTAACCCCCAGTCGCTCAGGCAAGTATTCTATCCGTTATACTGTTGTTGTGATGAATACACTTGTATATGCATTATCTTGCGATAGATGCATGTTGGTTATTTAGCAAATTCTTGCGATATATTGTAGCATGTGATATGGTATATATGCATGCCTGTTTCATATTCTTGAAAAATATATCTGTTGGTTCAGTTGGTAATACCTATGCTAGAGGATAGCGGTATCTTGCATATACCCTTAGTATAGGGACCCAAAGGTGAAAATATTTCTAAAACCGGGAGTCGAGGATCCCGAGTAGATTTTGTATATATGATATGGATATGGATATATATATATATATATATATATATTTATATATATATACATATATATGGTCATAGTTTTCAAAACTATTAATCGAATAAGGTTTATTCGATAACTTTAAACTTTATTTATTATTGAATATTATTTCGAATATTATTCGAAGGCGTATGACTCCTTTTATTATTTATTGAATATTATTTGAATATTCATTCGAGGGCTTATGACTCTTTTATATTATTTATTGAATATTATTTGAATATTCATTTGAGGATGTATGACTCCTTTATTTTATTTAATGAATATTATTTATAATATTCATTCGAGGTATTATGACTCAGCTTATTTTATTTATTGAATATTATTTGAATATTCATTTGAGGATCTATGACTCCGATTATTTGCTGAAATATATTCTTTATTTTATTAAAGAATAAGATGTCAATAATCAAACTTATTTTCGATTATTCAAATAAAGATAATACTTTCATATAAGTATAGCTTTGGTTAATTAATACTCGTTTCTAGTATAAATTTTAATACTTCTACTTCAATTATTTTTATAAAGACTATTCTTTATGGGAATATTATTTAATTAATAATATTCAGATATTTTCTAATATTCTGGGGACTGATTTACTTCATTAAATCAGCCTTACTCCAAACACTCTTTAAAGTGTTTTCGAGTCTTCAAAATGATTTTTAAAAGTCAGAGCGGATCCCAAAACTCATTTTTTTATTTAAGATCTTCCTTTTTAAAGGGGATTTAAATACTCGCTCAAAACCTGGGGAATCCGGCTCTGTGGTGTATTTTATATTCGCAACGAGGTTGCAGATTTGGTAAATGAATTGATTACTTGCCCAACATTCGGGAAGTAAGCCCATCTCATTGAGTCGGCATAAGCGACAGGCCGGGGTACGGTCTATTATTGTGTAAGTGGCTGGGTGGCAGTCCATCAACGCGTGAGGGGCCGGGGTACGGTCTAGCGCGAGGTCCTAATGCGGCCAGGGTGATGACCGGTGAGGAATTCATCCATCTACAGTAGAAAAGGTTACTTATTGGTATCTTTGCCTGATCAGCGAGATATCGGGTTTATGCCAAAATTCTTTTCCTTTCCAAAATTCATTGGATGTTTCAAACTCTGTTCATACTTTGCATAACAGAGATTCCAGGAAATGTTTAAAGGGATATATATATGTGGATATATATATATCGGGACTAAATAAAGTATCTCATAACTTTTTCATTCAATAATATTTCAAAGATTGAATCTATTCAAGTCTTATCTTGTGGTCTCATCAGTGGGATGAACTTTTGATATGATTATAACTTGAACGGTGGTAGTTCAAGTAGTATTTGGGAATGATATAAGTGTAGCGAAGTATTTGGTAACTTCATCTTTTAAACTTATATCTAATTAATAATTGTCTTATGAATGACAAAGATTTTCAGAAAAACGTTGAGACAAGGTTAGATATATGAGATCACCTTGCAACGATATTTTTCTATACAGTTATACAATGGGACTTTGTGTATATTATGCATGGAAGAGGACTTCCATTATTTTGAAAAGTATATATGTATATATACTGAATATTTTGCGACTTCATCGCATTAAGATATCAAACTTGGTTCATTTCTTTTGACCAAGATTTTCATGAGTATTATGAGTAGACTCATATACTATTAATCATTATACATATTATTTTGGTGGGCTTGCTGCTCACCCTTGCTTTCTTCTTTCATCACACAACAACAGATAGAAAAGATGAACAGAACCAAGCTCCCGATTCGCAAGCGATTAGGAGACGTTCCGCAGTTTTCTAGAAGCATTGATGCCGCCGTAGCTGAGGTAGGAACTACCAATAGGCTAGGCTTTCAACTTTTGATGGACCAGATTTATTTATATTTATGAATTGTAATAATGGCAAAGAAATGTAAATTTATTCAGAAAACCTTTTAAGGTGTATTGGCAGATAATTATGGAATAAAATGACTTGTGGTTATTTTTGGATGTTCATCTCTGAGACTATAACGTGTGGTGTGTGTGTTTATTGTGGGGTCACAGTACAGAGTAGTTGAGTAATTATTAAGATTGGGTGTTATTAAGGGAAATGGAACTCGTGACGACCCGGATCCCCGACCCCGGATCTGGGGGTGTTACAGCTCCTATACCAGTGCATGCCCCAGAGCCGGATATAGTTCAGATGATTCCAGTCGAGGGGATGGGAGAGCATGATGTGGATCTACAGTTGGGTTTACCACAGCAGGGTGCAGGTATTCTGAGGGTTCCTTCACAGGAGTCAGTAGGTCAGGTTGCTCAGCCGTATATGGTACCATACCATGAGTATAGAGTTATGAGGGATGATTTGGAGTATTGGCGGGCACAATGTCGAGAGATTATGCATCTGTTTGACCAGAGGGACAGAGGACCGTTAGCGGCCCTACAGCCAGATTACTATATGAGACAGCGATTGCAGTCGGTGTTGATGAGCGCTACTTGGGAGCTTGATGATTTGACCCATGATGGACCTCCTTCTTTTGCAGAGTTCTATCGGATGTTTCGCTTGGCACAGACTTTGGTCCAGGCACGTAGAGAGGAGCTTAGGCGTATTCCGCCTGGGTTCTGAGACAGGGACAGTTGAGACAGTGACTTTAGAGTACAGATGTATATAGAGGCAGCATAGTATAACCTAGTGAGTAGGGTATATGCATGTATTAGTAGATTAACCTATATTAGGATTTTGACCTGTAGTGGTAGTATGACTTGTAGCCGCGATGATTACCAGCAGAGCGAGACTTTTTTTATCAAGCATTTACACCTGATGCTGGTGTCATATATATAAGATGAACTTTTTCAATTTCTTCTATTTAAATTTCAGTCTTTACAGTTTTACAGCATTTACTTTCACTTTATTGTTTTACAACTTTTCATATTATAATTCCTGTTGAAAAGAAAAAAAAAGAGAGAAAAAGGAACAATCATTTTATTTAACTGATTACATTTCCAATTTTTATATTCAGCAACTGTTTTCCTTATATAAATCATGCATTAATACAGGACAAATTGTTTTCTTACCTACTGTCAATTCTTTATTAAACTGTTAAATAAATATCACATGTTTTATTATCAGAAGAAGATGGCACCAAAAAGAAAGACTAGGGCTGAGACCTCTAACAGCAATTCCGAGGGTCAGACTAATGAAACCATGAACCAAATGTTCCATCTGATGCAACAACAGATGGTAATGATGCAGCAGCAGATGCAGCATCAACAACAGCAAATCCAACAACAAATGTTACAACAGCCACCTCGTCCTGAGCCTCAATTACCACCAGCATTACCTGTTGTTACTTTTAAGCAGTTTCAGTCAGTTAAACCTCCAGAATTTGATGGGTCTACTGATCCTATTAAATCTACCACCTGGTTAAAAGAAATAGAGAAAGCGTTTGCACTAGTAAAGATAGGTGAGGACCAGAAGACTCATTTTTCTAGTTACTTGTTGAAGGGAGAGGCAAATTATTGCTGGGAATCTAAAAAGGCTTTAGAGGGTGAAGATGTTATTGCTTGGGATAGGTTTAAAGAGTTGTTTTTAGAGAAGCATTTTCCTCGCTACGTAAGGAATCAGATGCAGATAAAGTTTTTAGAGCTGAAGGAGGGGAGTATGTCTGTAACAGAGTATGAAGCCAAATTTAATGAATTGGCTAGGTTTGTTCCGGAACAGGTGGACACTGAAGAGAAGCGAGTTCAGAGATTTCAAGAGGGATTACGACCATGGATACGTGGACAGGTTGCAGTTTTTGAATTAACAACATATACCGCTGTAGTCTAGAAAGCTTTGGTCATCGAAGGAGAAAGTGAAAGATCTCAACGAGACAGAGGACAGGGAAGTTTTCAAGACCGTTCCAACAAGAAGCCGGGATTCCAAGCCCGGGCAAATTTGAATTTCAAAAGGATAGGACAGGGTACACAAAAAACAGGTAATCGTTTCCAAGCCTCCAAACAGCCGGGAATTATTAAGGTTCCAGCGCCGTATTGCAAAACTTGTGGACGCAAGCATACCGGCGTATGTATTAAAGCAGATGTGACATGTTTCAAATGCAAGCAGAAAGGGCACTACTCTAACGAATGTCCAACAGGAAAAACAGCAGAAATCACTTGCTATCAATGCGGAAAGAAAGGACATATCGCTCGGAATTGTAAAGGACCAGCAATGGCAGCCAGTATTCTGAAAGTATTGGCATTACCTCCACCACCGCCGTCGAATCAACCCAAAGCAAGGACTTTTAACATGACAATGAAAGAGGCAGTGCAGAGTCCAAGTGTGATCGCAGGTATGCTTCTGGTGAACTCCGTAGATTCAAAAGTACTAATTGATTCTGGAGCTACCCGTTCATTTATTTCTGAAGAATTTCTTGATAAGTTACATTGCGAAATCGAATGGTTGGGCGAGACGTTAATTATAAAATTAGTGAATGACGACCAAGTTCCAGTGGATCGAGTGTGTCCTGCGTGTGATATAGAAATAGTTGGACATCATTTTTCTGTAGATTTAATTCCTTTTAAGCTAGGAGAATTCGATATTATTTTAGGAAGGGATTGGTTAGCATGTCATAATGCTCAAATAGATTGCGCGAATAAGAAAGTTAAATTGCGAACTGCGGAAAATGCAACGGTAATATTCAAGGGCGAAAAATAGCGAAATAAATTTATCACCGTGATGCAGACTAAACGATTGCTTCGACAAGGATGTGAGGCGTACATAGCTTACGTGTTAGATACTGAAAAAGGAAGTCCTAGAATAGAACACATTCCAGTTGTATGTGAGTTTTCGGACGTCTTTCCAGACGAGCTTCCAGGGTAACCGCCAGATCGAGAAATCGAGTTCACGATTGATCTAGCACCAGGTACAGAACCAGTTTCGAAAGCTCCGTATCGAATGGCTCCAGTCGAGATGAATGAATTATCAATGCAACTGCAAGATCTTCTAGACCGAGGCATTATACGACCTAGTGTATCCTCATGGGGTGCACCAGTATTATTCATAAAGAAGAAGGACGGTAGCATGCGATTATGCATCGACTATCGGGAGTTGAATAAGCTCATTATTAAGAACAAGTATCCTTTACCGAGAATCGACGATTTGTTCGATCAGCTAAAAGGAGTTGCATGGTTTTCGAAGTTAGATTTACGATCAGGTTATCATCAATTGAAGATTAAAGCTGAAGATATTCCAAAGACTGTGTTTCGCATGAGATATGGACATTACGAGTTTCTTGTGATGGCATTCGGTTTGACAAACGCGCCAGCAGCATTTATGGATTTGATGAACAGGATATTCAAGAAATATTTGGACAAATTCGTGATTGTATTTATTGATGACATCTTGATTTACTCCAAGACAGAAGAAGAGCATGCAGAACACTTGAGGATAGCTTTGGAAATTCTGAGGAAAGAACAACTATACACAAAATTCTCAAAATGTGAATTCTGGTTAAGGGAAGTACAATTTCTAGGGCATATCATTAGTAGAGAAGGCATTCAAGTCGATCCAGCGAATATTGAAGCTATGTTGAATTGGGAACGACCAAAGACACCGACAGAAGTTCGAAGTTTCTTGGGATTGGCCGGGTATTATAGAAGGTTTGTTAAAGATTTTGCTAAGATAGCAACGCCGTTGACCAAGTTAACTCGAAAAAGTGAAAAGTTCGTATGGAATGATAAATGTGAAGAAAAATTCCAAGAGTTGAAAAATCGGTTAGTGACCGCACCGGTACTTGTATTGCTAGACGAGCAAGGGAATTTCGTTATTTTCAGCTTCGTATCGCGGGCTAGGATGTGTATTGATGCAGCACAGTAACGTCATCGCATATGCTTCAAGACAACTTAAACCTCATGAATAGAAATATCCCACTCATGATCTGGAATTAGCAGCGATCGTATTTGCATTGAAGCTTTGGAGACATTATCTTTACGGTGAAAAATGCGAAATCTATACGGATCATAAAAGTCTGAAGTATATCTTTACGCAAAAAAAATTGAACATGCGACAACGTCGATGGCTGGAATTAATTAAAGATTATGATGTCACGATTAGTTATCATCCAGGGAAAGCAAATATTGTAGCGGATGAGCTAAGCAGAAAAGAAAGATTGAATCGGTTAACTTCATGCGAAGAATTGGCCAAGAAATTCGACAAATTGAAAATCGAGATTCGTATTCCTAATGAATCTGCAGGAGCTATCTACGCTATGACTTTCCAACCAGAGTTGTTAGAGAAGATTCGCCGTTGTCAAGATGAAGTGATGAGTCAAGATGACGACTTAACGGGAGAAGAAATCACAACTCAGAAAGATAATGAAGGAATTTTACGCTTTGCATCGAGAATCTGGTTCCCTAACGTGGCAGAATTAAAAGAAGAAATAATACGAGATGCGCACAATTCAAAGTATTCCATTCATCCAGGTAGCACAAAAATGTATCGCGATCTGAAGAAAAACTTTTGGTGGCCGAACATGAAGAAAGAAATAGCAGAATGGGTGAGTAAATGCTACACATGCCAACGAGTTAAAGTGAAACATCAACGTTCGAGCGGATTATTACAACCGTTAGACATTCCAGAATGGAAATGGGAACATCTAGCGATGAATTTTTTGGTAGGACTACCGAGGACTAGGGCAAATTATGATGCGATATGGGTAATCATTGACAGACTTATGAAGTCGGCACATTTTCTACCAATTAATGAAAGATTTTCACTCGACAAGCTAGTGCACATATATCTCAAGGAAATTGTGATGCGACATGGAGTTCCAATATCTATCATATCTGATCGAGATCCTCGTTTCAACTCAAGATTTTGGAGACAATTTCAAGAATGCCTTGGAACAAAATTAAACATAAGTACCGCTTATCATCCGCAAACCGACGGGTAAAGTGAGAGGACTATCCAAACGATTGAAGATATGCTATGAGTTTGTGCGATCGATTTTGATGGCAGTTGGGATGAGCATTTACCTCTAGTGGAATTTTCTTATAATAATAGCTATCACGCTAGCATTGGAATGCCACCGTATGAAGAACTATATGGGAGAAAATGCAGATCACCAATGCATTGGGATGAAGTTGGAGAACGGAAGATTTTGGGTCCATAATTAATTCAGCAGACTAAAGAAAAGATTGAACTCATTCGAAAACGACTCGATACAGCGCAAAACAGATAACGCAAACACGCAGACCAGGCGAGAAAAGATATGGACTATCAGGTAGAAGAAAACGTATTACTCAAAATATCACCATGGAAAGGATTGACCAGATTTAGTAATAAGGGTAAATTGAAGCCACGATACGTCGGACCGTTTGAAATTTTGAAGAAAGTAGGAAAAGTTACATACGAATTAGCTTTACCGCCTCATATGCAACATATTCACAATGTGTTTCACGTGTCAATGCTTAAGCGATATAATCCTGATTTTAGGCATGTAATAGAGTATGAACTGATAGATATCCAACCTAATTTGTCTTTTGTAGAATAGCCGATAAGAATTCTAGATCGGCGAGAGAAAGTATTGAGAAATAAGTCTGTATATTTAGTGCGGGTATTGTGGAGAAATCCTATGGTTGAAAAATCAACCTGGGAACTTGAAAGTGATATGTTAGAAAAATACCCTCATTTGTTTTCATAAAAGATTTTGAGGACAGAATCCTATTAAGGGGGGGAGAATGTAACGACCGGGAAATTTACGTTATATTATATCATATTTATAATAAAATATGTGTATTAGTATGTCATTTATGTGTGATTATCTGTTAAACCCTAATTGTTATGTGTTACGTGTATTCCGTGTCATTTCTGTATTTTTACGGTATTTTTCAGATATTTTATTTCACATTTATAGCTTTCATTTCAAACGTTTTACGACCCAAACAATGATTTTAAAGCCAGTATTTCAAATAAAATAATGAGCCTTATTTTTCATCAAACGGCTTTTACAATCGCATTATTCTGAACATCTAGATATTTTATAAATTTTCTCGTTTTACGAAAAATGACTTTTCCGGTCCCCATTGGGTGTTAAAAACCCCACAAAAATCACATTTTTATTTTTATAAAATTATAGGACTTTTATTTATACCATTTCTTTGTATTTTTGCATTATTCACAATTTTTGGGAAATTTTGACATATATATTGCATATATAAAATATTTATAAATTAAATTTTAATACCCAAAAATTATGAAAATTAGGGCCAAATGTTTTTATTAAATGTATAATTAGCCCCTTAATTTTATTTAGGAGTATTAACTTTTCAGCTATAAATACCCTAATTATTATTAATTTAATTAATTAAAATCAGAAAAATTCAGCAAAAATCCCCAAATTCCAGAAATTAGGGTTTGGTGTTCTTGAGATTCAACCAACGATTTCATCGTGATTTCGATCTCCAAATCAGACATGTAAGTAGTCGTTGCAAAGCTCTTGATCTCTACTTTCTAATTCTGTTATCAATTTTGAGTTTTATTGCTTCGATTTTCAATTCGTATTTTTAGGGTTTATAGCCGAATTGGGTATTTACAAATCGTTGTGTTTTGGTTGATGAAAATTATATGAATCGATTGCCCAGGATGTGTAGATGATTATACATATTTTTATTTAATTTTTCTATTCCCGGATTAGTGAATTGTGTTTTTGGATTTTCAACCCGTTTTGAATTCGGGTTTTTAGTTTGAGGAATTGTTTGATGTTTCTATGGCCACGAACGTGTAGATCGTTGAATTTCCAATCGTTTGACACCAGTTTCGTGTAGTTTGGTTACGATTTTATGCTCGCCGGATTTTTATGTCGTCGCCGCTGTGTTCTTCGTTTTCCGGCTGTTGATCGACGAAGGAGGACGATAGGAGGAGGTGTTTGTGTTGCTGTGGAACGAAAACCCAGAGAAAGCCCTGCAGAATTGATCCTAAATCATGTGTTTTCGTCGTGTTTTGGCTTGCCGGATTTCTTCTCCGGAACCGGCTAGCGGCGCCGGATTCTGGGTGTGTTCTTCGTCGACCCGGTTTCGACCCGGGTTTGATCCTGAAAACCCCTAATCTGTTTTCCTAATTGTGTTTTTGAATTTCAATTATTTAATTATATTTTTATAGATACAAAAATCAGTTTAAATAAATTCTAAAATTTTAATAAAAATCAGTTTTAAATTCTGAAAATTATGATTAATAATTCCTAAATTATTTTCTTAATTTATAAGTTCGACTTTAGTGATTTAATTAAGTATTTAATTATTTATTTAATCAATTATCTATTTATTTAATTATTATTTAATAGTTAATAATTAATAAATAAAGAATAAAATTTATCGAATAATACAAGAAAGATTCGAAAAAATTAGGGAAATAAAACGATTAACTCGTAATTATACGAGTAATTGAATGATAAGTTCGATTATTAATATTATTATTATTATTATTATTATTCAGATGATAGTGAATTATTCGTATAATATCGTAATAATTATTCGTAATGAATAATTAAATACAGATAATTGATTTAAAACGTATACGTGTAATAATAACAGTAATGTTTCGATAATTATGCGAGAAACGCGAATAACTCGTAGAAATACGAGTAGTGGATTGTTGAGTTGAAATATGATTCGAATAATGACTCATTTATTCAATAATTAACGTACCAGTTAATGATATCGATTATTTATTTATAAATAATCGATCTAATCGAATAAATAACGATAAGTTGTAAATATTTGTAATAAATTGTGATTAATCCTAATAATTAGGGATTAATTATTTTAAATTATTAAATAATTATTTATTAATTATTTATTACTTATTTATTTATTAAATATTTAAAAGTGATTAATTATTTCGATAATTAATCACATAATTTTCAATAAATCATAACTTAATTATTTTAACTCCAAAAATTATAGAAAAATTATTTTTGACTTTGATTTTTCTTAAATAATTATTTAAAAATTATTTTGGATTTAAAAATTAGCAATAATTATTTATATTGAATAATAAATTGAATTTTCAGTGTTTAATTGATAATAATTCAACCGTTAGTCCGATTTGAGTGAAACGAAAGCCATTTTACTCAGAAAAATGAATTCTTTTCATTAAAAATAATATGAAGACCTAATTTCTTCTCAAAATTAGTTGACTTTATTAATTGCTTGATTATCAGTCGAAATACGTGCCGAGACGAGTCCGAAAAATTCCGGAAAAATAGGAAATGAAGGAGAAGGTTATCAACGGAGCAATCAGCGAGTCGATTTTGATTCTAAAAATTATTTTAACTATAAAAAAATGATTATGTGCTTATGTGTATTATGTGGTTAATCGAGTCTTACTTGCTTATATATAATATACGAGTCGGTCGTAAGCGTATGGGTAGATAATAGGAACGAAATGAAGTCAATTCATGATGCAACTGAAGTACAAAATGACTTAACCAGTCTATTTTACTAACAGAAGCTAAGCCAGCAAGGCAGGTCGAGTAGGTGATAGACGAAAGTGAGTTAATTGCAGTAAGTCGCGCAAAAGGCAAGTTTTTCCCTTATTCCACTTTCAGAATAGTAATATTCATTTCAAATTCTTATTATGCTTGTACTCCTTTAATTCTTTTGTTCATAATTCATTTCGATTCTTGATTCATTCTTTTCATTTGAATCCATTATTCATATTCTAATTGTTACTCACAATTATTGATATATTCTGGTGATTAGAATATATCAACGCATACTGATTGTTCCGGTTGCTATTCCAGGGACTGGATAATATTACTTTTGGGATTAAGTTTACTTAATCCTAAGGACCGGGACATAACCGGATCCTTGAAATGGGTCGTAGTGCCTGGGTGCCCGACGGGATCTATATAGTGAGATATAGATCTGCACTGTATCCTGGCTGATCAGCAGGGTATAGCTGTGAACTTGAGTCCAGTTTAGTTCATTTATATTCGCCAGTAATGGCTTTCTTTCTATTCTTATGAGGTTATATCTTTGCAGATATACGTGGGTTACGGATTCACATATATTGCTTTAACACTGTGTATATTTTGTAGACTTGTTGAGCAAATTTTGGCTCACCCCTTTTGTTGTTATTCAGCTTATTATTTTCAGTTAAGAAGGAATATGAAAGCCATCAGGACACGAGTGGTAAAGAAGCGGGTCAAGCCTCGGGATCCTCTCATACCCAAGGTGTTGATCCCAATCCAGGAAGAAAGCTTTGAGTTGCCTGAGCAGGTGGAGTGTTGATAGATAGTGTGTGTTTTTGAATAAAAGATGAACTTAGTTAAAATAAATTAGACAATGGTTTGTAATAAAGAGAGTTTGTGAGATTTTAAATATTGGATTGTAATAAAAGTAGTTAGTGGTTCTTGTTTTCATACTTCAACCTAAAAAGGTCCTGGTTAGTGTTAAAGGGGTTTAGTTTCATTTCTTTATTATTTATTAATAAGCTTGTACAGGTTTGACGATTAGCTCGTAACCCCCAGACTTATACCCCGGGTCTGGAGGGCGTTACAATACCTGTCAAACATGCAGCAGTTAAGGCAAAAATTAATGGGCACGGTAAATAAGCAATTATTACTTATCACATGCAGTTTTTCAAGGAGAAAAACTGTCCCACTAACCAAGTAATCCCATTAAATAAATGATTATTACTGCTTTATCTCTCATAAACCAATATTAAAAAAAAATATGATCGTTGAGGTAATGACCAAAAATAAACCAAGTAAATAAATATTGCCACGACAGCATCAGAACTTGATTATTATCAGAATTTAAAAGGTCATCAGAACTTGATTATTATCAGAATTTAACAGGTCATCAGAATATGAAATGACTGAGAGACAAAATCTTGCAATAATGTATAATTTCATTAATATATCAAATGAATACATTTCATGAAACTTAAATTACATGCATAAAATTACAAGATTGCCCTAGTCTAAAATCTCTAACATCAACAGCCTTAGTCCTAGTCTAAAAGACTGACAAAGCTGACAGTGAAGAGAAACATGAGGATTGCAATTAATCCTTCTTCTTCCTATCTTCAATAAAAAGAATAGCAAGATGAATGATTCTCTCCTGCTGACGAAGAGAACGGAGATGAAGATTTCTTTGGACAGTCAACAAGTCATTTTTAATGTTTTCTGGAAAGTGTATCCAGAGATTAGAAGGAATGTTGTTTATAGGATAACGAGTTGGAACTCTATTGTTCCAGATGGTCACCTTGTCTGAGCCATAGCAGTAAGACCAACCAAACCGAGTCATTGTTTGAGAGAAGAAAGAATTGATTTTTTTTATTGAAGGATTATTGGTCAGTTATATAGACAAGGGAAGACCAAGGGATGCATGGATTGTGAAATGAAAAGAAGTAAAGCCTCGTCTCCCTAGACCGATGAGTAATAATGACAGCCATTGGAAACTTAAAACAGGAGTTAATGAGCACACGAAACAAGTAAAAATTATTGTGCATATACGAGTACCACTAACCCAAATTATGTTGATTGTTTATACCTCACCTAAACATATTCTGATTTTAAATATGACTGTTTCAGATTGAACCACAAATAAGTCAAGTAAAGAATCAGGATTTAATATCAGAACTTAGACTTATATCAGAACTTAACAGTCATCAGAACATGACTCCTTAACTCGAAAAGTGAATGCCTATTTCTATATTCTTCACACAAATACTGATTTCATTTCTTTAGAACTTAATCATCAGAATTTCCATCATAACTTGTCCTCAGAATTTATGCAACTGACACTTAACCTGTTCATCTAAAATAACATTTATCACCACAGTAATTTTCATTATTTATATTGGTAGTATGTGTGTGCAGTAAGCTAAATATCAGATAAAGATTAATGTCTGATTCACTTCAGTACATCTTAGAAATAAGGCATAACTAAGAACTTTGCTCAAAATCTGTCATTATTCTGAAGTCTACTATAGAATGAGTGCATACATGAGTCCACCTCAACTGTTTTGTGCTCATTTTATGCATCTTTTGAAATTCCATTTTACAGTGGCTTCTCAGTGTAAGTGAGTCACGACTGCTTATCAGAATTTATGCTATTATCAGAGTATTTCTCCAGTAATCATAGAGTGTGAAAAGTCACCAAGAAAATATTTATTTTGCTTTTCTAATGCATATAACTTAATACCATCAATGCACTTTGGTCTTCCCTTCCACATTTTTACTCTAGATCTCAAAGGAGTACCTGATTTTTATTTTGTTTTTTTCTTTTGATAAGTGAGGCTTATCAGCACTTAGTACATTCACCAGATTTACTAACATCAGAACTTAACAGATAAGAAGCACTATTCTAGTTTTTGACTTAGTAATAAGATACACAAAGTAAACTTAACTAAGCTCAATATCAGAATTTTCTTGTGTCAAAAGATTTCCACATAAGCAACTACTTCATACATGGGATCTTTAGTATATTAAAGACTACTAGGTCAGCATCTAGCATAGTTATCCTCATTGGATTGAATAGTCACAGAAATATTCATATCACTATCAGAGTTTAGAAATACACATCAGACAACAATCAGCACTTAAGCATATTTCATTTTAAGCACAGAATACACAAAGATAGCAATATATGTAAATACTGATCATAAAGTCTGATGTATCAGAACATAAACTAAGCAGATTTAGAGAAAGAACCTGAAACCATTCCAAGTTCATTTACCAATCTTGTAAAAATAGCTTCACACATTGGTTTTGTGAAGATATCTGCTAGTTGTTGATCTGATGAAATAAAATGCAATTCCACTGTACCTTCATCCACATGTTTCCTTATAAAGTGGTACCTAATGCTGATGTGCTTTGTCATTGAGTGTTGAACTGGATTACCTGTCATAGCAATAGCACTTTGATTATAACAGTAAATAGGGATTTTAGAAAATTCTAACCCATAATCCAGTAACTGATTCTTCATCCAAAGAATCTGTGCACAACAGCTTTCTACAGCAATGTATTCTGCTTCTGCAATTGATGAGGAAATTGACTTCTGTTTCTTGCTAAAGCAAGAAACTAATCTGCCTCCAAGAAATTGGCAGCTTCCACTTGTGTTTTTCCTGTCAATTTTGCATCCTGCAAAATCTGCATCTGAGTAACCTATTAGCTTAAAGACTGATTCTCTAGGATACCATAATCCCAGATCAGCTGTACCCTTAAGGTACTTGAAAATTCTTTTCACAGCTGTTAAGTGAGGTTCTCTTGGATCTGCTTAAAATCTTGCACAAAGACAGGTAGCATACATGATATCAGGTCTACTAGCAGTTAGATAGAGTAGTGGGCCAATCATACCTCTGTAATCAGTAATATCTACTGATGTACCAGTATCCTTATCCAATTTTATTGCAGTGGTCATGGGAGTGGATGCACTTGAACAATCTTGCATTCCAAATTTCTTCAGCAAATTTCTAATGTACTTGGATTGACAAATAAAAGCGCCTTCTTCATTCTGCTTGACTTGAAGGCCCAGAAAATAGCTAAGTTCCCCCATCATACCCATTTGATATCTTGACTACATCAGTTTGGCAAACTTCTTGCAAAGTCTGTCATTTGTAGAACCAAAAATGATATCATCAACATATATTAGCACCAAAAGTAAGTCTTTTCCATGGTTGAGGTAGAACAGTGTTTTGTCAATAGTTCCTCTGTTAAATCCACTTTCCAGAAGAAACTAAGCTAAAGTCTCATACCATGCTCTTGGAGCTTGCTTAAGGCCATAAAGTGCTTTATCAAGCCTGTACACATGATTTGGAAGTTTGGAATCTACAAAACCTAGAGGTTGTTCAACATATACTTCCTCTTCCAATTCTCCATTGAGAAAAGCACTTTTCACTTCCATTTGAAAGACTGTAAACTTTTTGTGAGCATCATAAGCCAAAAATATCCTTATGGCTTCTAATCTAGCAAATGGTGCAAATGTTTCATCATAATCAATTCCCTCATGTTGAGAATATCCTTTTGCAACCAGCCTTGCTTTATTCCTTGTAATTATGCCATCACTATCAGTTTTGTTTCTGAACACCCACTTTATACCAACAACAGATCTGTTCTTTGGTCTTGGCACTAGGGTCCAAACCTTATTTCTTTCAAATTCATTTAACTCTTCAAACATTGCTTGCACCCAATCAGCATCTTGAAGAGCTTCTTCCACTTTCTTTGGTTCAGTCTGAGAAAGAAAAGAATTATAGAGACATTCAATTGATGTAGCTGTTTTAGTTCTGACACATGCATCAGGATTTCCAATAATTAAGTCAGGTGTATGTGCTTTAGTCCACTTCCTTGCAGATGGAAGATTTTCTCTAGAACTGGATGCACCCCCATGATCCATGCTGTCTTCATCAACATTTTCTGATTCTCCCCCTAAAATTATGTTCTCTGAGTTGAATCCTTCAGAATTTGAGTTTCCAGAAATATCAGCACTTGAGTTTCCAGAATTATCAGAACTTGGCCCATCATAACTTGATGAATCAGAACTTAAAGAGCCTGTTATAGGTTCTGATGCTTCTTGAAATATGGTTGTATCTTCAGTATGCTCACCCTGCACATTAGCATCTTCCTTTAGCGTAGTCACTACAGTTTCAATAACATCAGAGTTTAATTCATCAGAGTTTACAGTATCAGGATTTAGACTGTCAGGATTTACAGTATCAGAATTTAAAACTTCATTCTCAAATCTCAGCTGATCATGATCATTGAAATCTGCAAGTCCTGTAATCTTCTTATCATCAAAAGAAACATTGATAGATTCCATGACAACCCTTGTTCTTAAATTGTAGACTCTGAATGCTTTTGTGGAAAGTGGATATCCAACAAAAATTCCTTCATCAGCTTTTAGATCAAATTTGGATAGCTGTTCAGGATAAGTTTTAAGAACAAAACACTTGCATCCAAATACATGAAAATACTTCAGATTTGGCTTCTTTTTCTTCACCATCTCATATGGTGTTTTTCCATGCTTGTTAATGAGTGTTGCATTCTGAGTAAAACAAGCAGTCTGCACAGCTTCAGCCCAAAAGTAGGTTGGCAACTTTGCTTCATCAAGCATAGTTCATGCAGCTTCAATAAGAGTTCTATTCTTTCTTTCAACAACTCCATTTTGTTGTGGAGTTCCAGGAGCAGAAAATTCCTGCTTTATTCCATGGTCTTTGCAGAACTCTTCCATGATCAAATTCTTGAACTCAGTGCCATTATCACTTCTTATAATCTTTACAGAATCTTTAACCAATTTATCCAGTTGCTTGACATGATCAATCAAAATAGATGCAGTTTCACTTTTTGTGTGCAAGATATACACCCATGTGTATCTGGTGAACTCATCCACTATAACCATAGCATATTTCTTCTTTGAAATATACATGACATTCACTGGACCAAATAGATCAACATGTAGTAGGTGATAAGGCTCAGGAATTGATGATTCAGTCTTGCTCTTGAAAGAAGATTTTCTTTGTTTTGCCTTCTGACATGAATCACAAAGGCCATCAGGAGCAAATACTGATTTTGGCAAACCTCTCACAAGATCTTTCTTGACTAGTTCATTTATATTGTTGAAATTTAAATGAGAGAGTTTATTGTGCCAATTCCAGCTTTCTTCAATTGATGCTCTACTTAACAGACAGATTGCAGAACCATTAGTACTTGTTGAAAGCTTGGCTTCATAAATGATACCATGCATGTATCCTTTCAGAACAACTTTGCGTGTAGATTTACTTACAACTTCACAGTGTTCTTCAAAGAAATCCACATGATAACCTTTGTCACAGATTTGACTCACACTTAGCAGATTATGTTTAAGTCCTGAGACCAGAGCTACTTTTTCAATGATGACATTCCCCAGATTAATATTGCCATATCCCAAGGTTTTTCCCATGTTGCCATCTCCATAAGAAACATTTGGGCCAGCTTTCTCCACAAAGTCTGATAGCAGGGCTTTATTTCCAGTCATATGTCCTGAACATTAACTGTCCAGAACTAGGATGTTTTTCATGTTGCCCTGTAATCACAAAGACCACTAATGATTAGTTTTATGGACCCAGACTTGCTTGGATCCTTTGACCTTATTAAGTTTGTTAACATTTGCAGCTGATTTAGCATCAGATTTTATGTTAACATTTTTCTTATCAGCATTTACACTATCAGACTTTGTATCAGAACTTACACTGGAAGGAACAATGCTAACTTTCTTTAAAGAAGGTTTTATTTGATAATAATCATAGTATAAACTATGATATTCCTTACAAGTATAAATGGAATGCCATAAACTTCCACAATGAAAACAAAGATTTTGTGGCCTATATCTAACAGACTGACTCTTAACTCCTGACTTTGAAGGTAGGGAGTTTATGTTCTTATTTTTCCTGCAAAAAGAAGCCAGATGGTTAGAATTTCCACAGTTTTGACATGTTTTTCTAGGAGCATTGGGAATAGGCTTATAATTATTACTTTTATTCACACCTTCCTTTCCATTCCTATTTTTCCTAGGTGGATTTACCTTGTTTATATTCTTAACATCTTTCAGCTTATGCTTAAGCTGCTTCTTTGTCATTAAGCCTGTGTTAACTTCAGTTGGCTTATCCTGTTTTGGTTTGTCAGAAGTTAATTTCTCTTTAACTTGTGATTTATCAATATCAGACTTTACAGCTACAAACTTAACAGGATTTACCTTAGGCTTTTGTTTAACAACTACAGGCTCAATTTCTACAGTTCCCTTATCATTCTTATCATCTCCATAACGTAAGCCTTCTTTCCAATTTCCACTACTTAACAAATTCTGAGTTGTTCTGCAAGAGTTAGTCCAAGTCCTGATAATCCCTTTTTCCTTTTCTAACTCAGTTTTTAGAGATTCATTTATTTTAAGTATTTCATCCCTAACATAAAAGTCATCATCTTTATCTTTCTGAGTTTGATGGAACATGACTAACTCTTTTTCTAAATAATCATTCCTCTTCTTATAAGCAAGATGTTCAGAAGTTAATCTTTCACATGTTAAAGTTTGATCTCTGTAACTAATGAACATAGTTCACCTGACTTTCAGAATCTGAAGTGTCTGTCCAACTTTTCTTCTTTGTGACAAGAGCCTTTCCTTTGTCACTCCTTACTTTCTTGTAATTAGGAGATATGTGGCCTTTCTCACCACAGTTGTAGCATTTGACATTTGTGTAATCTCCTCTATCAGACTTTCCTCCTTTGCCTTCAGCTTTTCTGAAACTCTTCTTATCAGAACTTGCACCTTTCCTGGAAAACTTCTTTCCTTTTCTGAATTTCCTATATGCAATCCTTGTGATTCCTTTCACCATAAGAGCACACTGCTTCATCATCTCTTCATCAGGATCCATCTCAGGTAAGCTTTCAGTTTCAGAGTCATCATCAGTATCAGAACTTGATGATTCAGTATCAGACTTTGTGATGAGAGCTTTTCCCTTGCCTTTCCTTGAGGCAGCTGCTTTAAGGGATTCCTCCTCAGCCTTAAGAGCAACTGTCCTTGACTTTCTTCCTTTTCTCTTGTTTCTTTGTTCCATCTCTAGTTCATGAGTCTTGAGCATCCCATAAATTTCATCAAGAGTTATTTCTTCAAGATTATAGTTGTCTCTTATAGTGGTGGCCTTCAAATCCCAACTTTCAGGAAGTGCTAATAGGAATTTAAGATTTGAATCCTCAAGATCATATTTCTTGTCAACTAGTGACAAATCATTCAAGAGTTTGACAAATCTGTCATATAAACCAGTTAATGACTCATCAGACTTTGAGTCAAAGTGCTCATACTCTTGAGTGAGTATAGTCTTCCTGTTCTTCTTAATTGATTCGGTTCCCTGGCATCTTGTCTACAAAGAATCCCATATCTCCTTTGCAGTCTTGCAGTTGATTACCCTGTTTGACATTACATTATCAATAGCACTATGCAGCAAGTGTCGTACCTTAGCATCTTTAGCAACTGATGAGATATCTTCAGCAGTATAATCACTTTTTCCTTTGGTACAGACTTTGCTGGTTCATCTGCAACCACAACAGAGAGTTTGGTTGGCTTGTGTGGTCCTTCATTGATTCTATCAAGGTATTCTGGATCAGTAGCTTCCAGAAACATAGACATCCTCACTTTCCATATGGAATATTCAGATGGTTTCAGTATGGGAACTCTAATAGTCTCATATCGACTATGGATTTGAGTCTTTGGAGGTTTTTCAGTTTTGGTGGGCTTAGTTGGAGTTTGTTCTTCTTCAGACATGATTGTTTTCGGATCTTAAACTGTTTGTGTGTTAACAGATCTGCTCTGATACCACTTGTTAGGTCATACACACTGTAGAAGGGGGTTGAAAACAATGTTTATCACAATCAAATCGAATTAAAGAACACAAGTAATAGAAAATAAGCTTTATTAAACTCTGTTACAATATGGAACTGTCCTCTCTCAGTGATGAACAAATTATCACGAGAGCTGCTAGGGTTACAATAAATAATAACTTCGATTATGATAACACATATAGTGTAAACCCTATGTCTATGTTTATATACTACACAGTTACAAGATAATCTCTAATTGATATGGAATATAATTCTGCTTCATAAAATATATCAACTAGTTATCTTTTCTTCCAAGTATTCTATTCTTCATAGAAATCCTTCTTCATGCATATCTCTTCTTGCGTTTGTCTTGATCTTCTTTCCTTTCAATCATCCATCTTCCTTATCTGAAAGTCTTCCGTACTTAAGTTCTGATATTCATCTTCTGATAATTATCTCCTGATAATTTAAGTTCTAACAACTTAAGTTCTGACTTCAGTATAAGTGCTGATTTCCAGTTAAGTACTAATTTGTCCTGTTTAAGTAAGATCTGAAAACTAAACACAAATCATATTAGACATGATATTATCAAATATATCTAATAGTTACTATATAACAGGTTTTCTTACAACATCATGTATACTATCATCCACTGCATTTTTATTTTATCATTATATAGTTTTAAGAACTAACTCAAAAGGTTAGTGTCTTTAGTTTAAAATATATTCCTTATTGTACTTATAGAGTATAATGATATGATTATGTTAGGCCTTCATGATACTATAGAAGGGGGTTGAATATAGTATCCACAATCAATTCGATTATAAACACAAATATGTAACAGAAAACAAGTTTATTCAATATATCAAACTCTGTTACAGTAGGTTTAATCTACTCTCTTAGTCATGTATGATATCACTAAGAACTGCTACAGTTACAATGAATAATATTCTCATGAATGATAACACTTATAGTATAAACCCTAATCTGTGTTTATATACTACACAGTTACAAGATATCTCCTAATTGATATGATAATGATTTTGTTTCCTAGAATACATCAATCAGAAATTATATACTGCAGTCCTATAGCTGTCCAATTCTTCATGCATATCTTTACTTGTTTAATCCAGATCCTCTTCTGTAAATCAGCTGCTTTCCTTATCTGAAGTGTACCCGCACTGAAGTCCTGATATAAGTTCTGACGCCTTAAGTTCTGATAACTTCCTGTCTTCAGTAAGTTCTGATTTCCAGTTAAGTTCTGATACTAAGTTCTGAAACTAAACAAATCAGATTAGACATGACATCACAAATATATCTAACAATCTCCCCTGACTTGTAAATTATGAAAAATTTACAAGTTAACAGATTTGATGATGTTAAAATCATTTAAGTACAAATGCAATGATATATTATTTTAAATAGCTAAATACAACTTACAGTACATGTAGCTTTACCAATATCACTGGATCAATCTGAATCCATAGTGATTCCTTGTAAAGTCTGTTACCAACTTGTCCTCAACATTCCTCAGAACTTCAACTAACTGTGCTTTGACTTGCATCAATTCTTCATCTTCATTATCACCAATCTGATAAATGGCTGCTCTGAGTGCAGGAATTGATGTTCTTTCAAGCCCATCTCCAAGTCTGATAACTTTGGGATGTGAAGAGTCTTCGTTGTAGCATAAACACTTTTCCTTCAGAGTTACTTCAATCTTGGTAGACTTCTTCTTCATAGAAACTTCCCTTCTATCATCTTCAGTAATTTTTGGAATGTATTCAGAAGCTTTTGCACCAGAAATTCTGAGAAGACCTCTTATAGCCTTCAAAATGTAATCTAACCATCTTCTTTTAACATCAGATTTTACTTCCAGAAGGTAGTGAATATGTTGAAGCTCTTTGACAGACTTCTTTAGCACATCAGAATCTGCTAGTCTGTAAGTTCTGCCATCATTGAGAAACAGGTTCTATTTTTCTTTAACTTCTGATTCATCATGAGTATCCATGACAATTTGAGAAGACAACACTTTGTCAAGGTGCTTTTGTTTGATTTTTTCATATGGTTTGTCTGTCAAAATGAAAGGATCTCTGAGAGTAACTTCTACTCATGTTTGTCTCTTTTCTTTTTCAGAACCTAACCCAGACTTGTCTTTAGCTTGTTTAGGTCTAATCCCAAAAGATAAAAGCTGATTTAGCATTAGATTGGTCTTAGGTTCCACTAGAGTAGCTTTGTTCCATAGCAGCTTCTTTTTCTGATCAAGTGTTAAGCTGTCTATGTCAACTTGAGCAGTGTTAGAGGTTGATGTCTTGATGAATTGGTCAAGATTTGCAGTTTCATCTCTAGTTTGTTGTTCTGAAATATCTTCACTCTGAATAACTTGAGCTATGTCATAGGTTGTCTTAGATTCTTCTGCCATCCTCTTTCTCTTCAGAATTTCAACTGTTTCATCTTCAGCAGCAGTATCATCAAATACTTGAACCATCTTGCACACAGAATCCATCAAAATTTGAGGAATCTTCATCTTCTGTTTCTTGACTATCTCCCCAACTTTTCCTTTTCCCTTGTCTTTGGGATTAGTAGTAGTTTGAGATCTAGTCCTTGATCTAGGAATCTCTGTGGCAGATCTTTCTCTTATTACTATACCTTTCTCCTTAGGTTTCGGAGGCTTCTTTGCATTAGAAGCTTTAGGCTGTAGTTTTGACTTTTCAGCATTAAATCTTGCTTCTTCTTCTCTAAGTTCCTATCCTTAAGGAATAGTATCTTTGCAAGTTCCTCATCTAAGGCTTGAATCTTAGGATCCTTGTAAAAAAAGGTTGCCTTCTTTCCCCTGAACTTTAAGGTTTGCATGAATTTCTTCAAGTCTTGACTTCCACCTTGAATGAGAACATCAGATTTTGTCATCAGAATTTGATAATCAGAATTTGCTGTCAGAACTTGATCTTCAATTTCAGAACTTGTGAGCAACAAAGTTTGATATGTAACTGAAGTCTTCTTTCCTTCCTTATCACTCCTCTGAATAGTAGATTTATCAGAAATCTTACTATCAAGTACTTTCTGAATAGGACTTTAACCTTTGCCCTTGCTAGGGTTTCCCTGGTCATCTTCAGAATCATCCTTTTTATTCAGTGCCTTGCTAATTGAGCATTTGGACTTAACTACCTTCTCCCCCTTTTTGGCATCATCTGTCAGGAGTAGAGAATGAAGGAGTTCCACTGAAGATTGGATCTCATTTAACTGAGTCTGTTGAGCAGCTTGATTTTGTAAGACCTCATCCAGTTGGGCCTGCTGCTTGTCTTGAACAAGCTCAATAGCATCCATTTTTTATTGAATTGGTCTGATAAACCTCTTCTTGTCTAGTTTGAGCACCATGTCTATCTTATCAGCTGTTTCCTGAAGTTTATCAACCTTTGCACGAGTCTTGGAGTGTAGACCTTGAAGAGTTTTAGTACTGAGAGCAGTGACTTTAAGTTGTGTTTTGAAGTCAGAATTTATCAGAAACTCATCAGCTTTTGCAACATGATCTGTCAGAACAGTTGGGTTGGGAATGAAGTCAGGTTCATTCCACTTCTTTGTCCATTTAACTCCATTGTGAGTGTCCTCCCAAGGAACAGGAGCATCATCTTCATCAAATTTAAACAATGTCTCCTTGCCAAGAATTGGAGCATTGACTGGAGCACTTGCTGGAGAACTGTCTCCAGAATTTGATAAAATCTCATCATCTTCTGATAATACCAGAGTGTGTGTAACTGAAGGAGATTCTGGAGCAACTTTATCTGTTTCCAAATTCAGATCTTCAGGTTCCAAATCCAGAATTCGTGTAGTAGGAATTTCAGTATTTAGTATTGGAAAAACAGGTGGAGTTGACTCTTTTGTTGGTGGTGCTTCCAGATACAAAACAGTTGTAATATTCAAACCTGTGAATGTCAATTTCAGGAGTTAACTTTGAATCTTTAACTGAGTCAGTTTCTTTGAATGGAGAGTGAGGTGGAGAAATCACAGATTCTTGTACAGGTTCTGATCTGTGGACTTTAGGAATGTCAGATTCCTGAAACAGAACTTCTTCAGGTGCTGGCAAGGGTTCAATCATAATAGGTTCTGATGAGATCAGAGATTCCTGATCCCCTTCCTCAGCATCTTCGGTATCCTCAGATAGAGTTTGTGCAATATGCACACCTGCTCTAGTCTTCCTTGATTTTCTAGATGGAGGAGTGACATGTTTCGTATCAGAATTTGAAGACCTCTTTCTTTTCTGAATGCCAGAAGCTTCAGTTGTTTTCTCCTTCTGAAGAGTTGACTCTTCAGCCTCTAATATCACAGGTTCTAATGCAGAAACCTGTACTTGTTCATCCTCATCAGATTCATCTCTCAGAATCAACTTTCTTCTTCTTCTTGGTAGAGATTTAGGCACAAAGATAGTTCTCTTGGTTTTGGGCCTAGATGGTGTAGCAGATTTCACAACTGGCACTTGTTTAGATGTACCAGAGTGTGGTTTAGATTTGGACTTGAGAGATGAGGTTCTGATAGTAGGTGCTGATGGTTGTGGTTGAGAGGATTGTGTTGGTTGAGTATTGAAAGGCTGGGTTGGTGGAGGTTGAGAAGTAGTAGGTTGTGTAGGTGCAACATCAGGATATATGGTTGTGTATATGTGAGGATCAGAATTTACTAAGAATTGTTTGACAGATTGGGGAATTTAGAGGGGTCTTAGTATATCCTTCTTATTATCAACTGATAATAAGTCTGTGAAAGCCCTTTTGTGAAGTTTAAAGGGTTCAATTAACTCACTAAAGGCTTAGGGCTTATCAGAACAACAAAAATTGTAAATAAGCTGACAGAACCTAGCAAAATAAATAATATTTGGGTCCTCTTTCATCCTATCCCCAATAAACCCTAGCACAACACTAGCATAATCAAAATGAGTTTGATTAAGAAGAGCATACCCGATTTGCTGACTCATGATTGGAATAGCATCAAAATTGGAGCATTTGTTGGCAAAGGCTTTGGTAATACATTCGAAAAAGAAGCTCCACTCCCTCCTGATTTAGGGCGTCTTCAGTTGTCCCAGCTTGGATAAAGACTTCTCATAGCCAAGATTTGCCATCATGTTTTGAAGAACTAACTCCCCAACTTGTGAATTGTAAGTACAGTTTTCTGGCAGATGCAATGCTTGTCGAACAGTTGACAAGGTTACCAAGTGCTCATCTTCCCCTGTTGTAAAAATGATGCTTGGGGACCCACTTTCACCACCATTATCATAGACTCCAGACCTCCAAAACTCCAAAATTTGCTTGCCTGAGAGAGCCTGTGGTTGGGTCAGTGCATACCCAATTTCACTTCGAGCGAGAAAATCTTAAATGAAGTGAAGTTCTGAAGGAGCCTCATCCTTGTTGAGAATAACCATGTAGTTGTTGGGGACAAACTTGGCCCCATCATAGATAAAATCCTTAGGTGCCATTTATGTAAAAATTAAGTGAAAAGTTGTGTGTGTATAGAGTGTTTGATAAAATTTCTGTGAGAAAATAGCTTTAGAGAATAATAGAGATTTAGAGAGAATAGGAGATATTAGAAAAGAGTAAAGGTAGGTGAAAGATTGTAAAATCTTTTAACTCTAGTATTTATACTCTCCACGTGACAACGGCTATATTTGTGAAGCAGAACAGACATTTTACACCTGGCAGCATGTAAACAGTCAAAACATTATTAGTGGGCACGGTAAACGTGCAGTAATTATTGCTCACATGCGGTTACCAAAACAAACACGCAACCCATTAACTGATTCTTCATCCAAAGAATCTGTGCATAACAGCTTCCTGTAGCAATATATTCTGCTTCTGCAGTTGATGTGGAAATTGATTTTTGTTTCTTGCTAAACCAAGAAACCAATCTGCCTCCAAGAATTTGGCAGCTTCCACTAGTGCTTTTCCTGTCTATTTTGCATCCTGCAAAATCTGCATCTGAGTAACCTATTAGCTTAAAATCTGATTCCCTAGGATACCACAATCCTAGATCAGTTGTACCCTTGAGGTACTTAAAAATTCTTTTCACAGCTATTAGATGAGGTTCTCTGGGATCAGCCTGAAATCTTGCACAAAACAGGTAGCATACATGATATCTGGTCTACTTGCAGTTAAATAGAGTAAGGAGCCAATCATACCTCTATAGTTAGTAATATCTACTGATGCTCTAGTATCTTTATCTAAATTGGTGGCAGTGGCCCTGAGAGTTGATGCAGTAGAACTGTCTTGCATTCCAAATTTCTTGAGTAAATTTCTAGTGTACTTGGATTGATTTATGAAAGTACCTTCTTCGGTTTGCTTGACTTGAAGTCCCAAAAAATAGCTAAGTTCTCCCATCATACTCATTTGATATCTTGACTGCATTAGCTTTGAAAACTTTTCACAGAGTTTGGCATTTATAGAACCAAAAATGATATCATCAACATAAATTTGGACTAAAAGTAAGTCCTTGCCATGGTTGATATAGAACAGAGTTTTATCAATTGTGCCTCTGGTAAATCCACTTTCCAGAAGAAATTGTGCCAGAGTTTCATACCATGCTCTTGGAGCTTGTTTTAGACCATAGAGTGTTTTATCAAGTCTGTAGACATGATTAGGAAATTTTGGATCTACAAATCCTGGAGGTTGTTCAACATATACCTCTTCCTCTAATTTTCCATTGAGAAATGCACTCTTTACATCCATTTGAAAGACTTTAAACCTCTTGTGAGCAGCATAAGCCAAAAAGATTCTTATGGCTTCCAATCTACCAACTGGAGCATATGTTTCATCATAATCAATACCCTCATATTGAGAGTAACCTTTAGCAACCAGCCTTGCTTTATTCCTTGTTATTATGCCATCACTGTCAGTTTTGTTTCTGAACACCCATTTTGTTCCAACAATGGACCTGTTCTTTGGTCTTGGTACTAGGGTCCAGACTTTATTTCTTTCAAATTCATTTAACTCTTCCTACATTGCTTGTACCCAATCAGCATCTTGAAGAGCTTCTTCCACTTTCTTTGGTTCAGTCTGAGATAGAAAGGAATGATAGAGACATTCATTTGTTGTTACTGTTCTAGTTCTGATACCTGCTTCAGGATCTCCAATTATTAAGTCAGGTGTATGTGATTTAGTCCACTTCCTTGTAGATGGAAGTTGATCTCTAGAACTGGATCCTCCCCCATGATCCATGCTGTCTCCACCAGCATTTTTTGATGCTCTCCCTGAAGTTATGCTCTCTGAGATTTCAGAATTTGAGTTGGATCCTTCAGGAATTGAAGAATTAGAGTTTCCAGAATTGTTAGAATTTGGCTCATCAGAACTTGATGAATCAGAACTTGAAGAGCCAGTGACTAGTTCCGATGCTTCTTGAGAGCCTTGAGGTGTGGTATGATCATCAGCTTGCTCCCCGTGAACATGTGCATTTTCATTTGGAGCTGTTACCACAGTTTCAATGACATCAGAATTTAACCCGTCAGAACTTACAGGATCAGGATTTAGGTCATCAAAATTTACATCTTCAATTTCAAATCTTAGCTGATCATGATCATTGAAATCTTCAAGTCTAGTAATCTTTTTATCATCAAAAGATACATTGATAGATTCCATGAAAACCCTTGTTCCTAAATTGTAGACTCTGAAGGCTTTTGTGGAAAGTGGATATCCAACAAAAATTCCTTCATAAGCTTTTAGATCAAATTTTGACAGCAGTTCAGGATGAGTTTTAAGAACAAAACACTTACATCCAAATACATGATAGTATTTTAGATTTGGCTTCTTTTTCTTCACCATCTCATATGGTATTTTTCCATGCTTGTTTATGAGTGTAGCATTCTGTGTAAAACAAGCAGTCTGCACAGCTTCAGCCCAAAAATAGGTTGGTAGCTTTGCTTCATCAAGCATAGTTTGTGCAGCTTCAATAAGAGTCATGTTCTTTCTTTCTACAACTCTATTCTGCTGTGGAGTTCCAAGTGCAGAAAATTCCTGCTTTATTCCATGCTCTTTGTAGAACTCTTCCATGATTGAATTCTTGAACTCAGTGCCATTATCACTTCTTATTACTTTAACAGAATGTTGGACTAACTTATCCAGCTGTCTGACATGATTAGTTAGAGTAGATGCAGTTTTATTCTTCTTGTGCAAGAAATACACCCAAGTGTATCTTGTGAACTCATCCACTATAACCATAACATATTTCTTCTTTGCAATAGACATGACATTGACTGGACCAAATAGATCAACACGCAGTAAATGATAAGGCTCAAGAATTGAGGATTCAGTTTGCTCTTGAATGAAGATTTTTTTTTGTTTTGCCTTTTGACATGAGTCACAAAGACCATCAGGAGCAAATATTGATTTTGGCAGTCCTCTCACAAGATCTTTCTTTACTAGCTCATTTATGATGTTGAAATTTAAATGAAAGAGTCTCTTGTGCCAATTCCAGCTTTATTCAATTGATGCTCTGCATAACAGACAGATTACAGAATCATCAGAATTTGTTGAAAGTCTGGCTTCATATATGTTACCATTTCTGTAACCTTTCAGAACCACTTTGCCTATAGAATTACTTACAACTTCACAGTGTTCTTCAAAGAAATCCATATGATAACCTCTGTCACAGATTTGACTCACACTTAGCAGATTGTGTTTAAGTCCTGAGACAAGAGCTACTGATTCAATTATGACATTCCCAAGATTGATATTGCCATATCCCAGAGTCTTTCCCATGTTTCCATCTTCGTAATAAACTCCCGGGCCAGCTTTCTCCACAAAGTCTGATAACAGGGCTTTATTTCCAGTCATATGTCCTGAACATCCACTGTCTAGAACCAGGATGTTTTTCATGTTGCCCTGCAATCATAAAGACCACTATTGATTAGTTTTAAGGACCAGACTTGCTTAGATCCTTTGGCCTTGTTAAGTTTTTTAGCATTGCCAGTGGATTTAGTTTCAGAGTTTATGCTTTTTATCATACTTTATATCATACTTTGCATCAGAATTTACATTAGAAAAAATTACACTAACTTTCTTTAAAGAAGGTTTTATTTCATAATAATCATAGTACAAACTATGATATTCCTTACAAGTATAAATAGAATGTCATAAACTACCATAATGAAAACAAGAATTTTGTAGTTTAAACCTAACAGAATGACTCTTAACTCCTGATCTAGGAGGTAAAGAGTTTATATCTTTATTTTTCCTGCAAAAAGAAGCAAGATGGTTAGAGTTTCCATAATTATAGCATTTCTTTCTAGGAGCATTAGGAACAGGCATATAATTATTACTTTTATTCACACCTTCCTTTCCATTCCTATTTTTCCTAGCTTTCTTTACCTTGTTCACATTTTTAATCTCTTTCAGCTTATACTTAAGCTGCTTCTTTGTCATTAAGCCAATGTTTACCAAGCTGGTTTATCCTGTTTTAATTTGTCAGAAGTTGACTTTTCTTTAACTTCTGTTTTAGAGTCTATCATCTCTTCAGAATCAGACACAACAGTTTTTGCAACAAATAACAGGATTTACCTTTGGCTTAATTGGAAAAGTCCCTTTCTCATTTTTACCATCTTTATAACCTAACCCCTCTTTCCAGTTTCCACCACTTAGAATATTCTGAGTTGTTTTGCCTGAATTAGTCCAAGTCCTGATGATTTCTCTTTCTTTTTCTAATTCAGTTTTTAGATAATCATTCTGTTTAAGCAATTCATTCTTAACATACACAGCATTATCTCTCTCTGTCTGAATAGTGTTCATCTTGACTAACTCTTCTTCTAGATAGCTATTTCTATTTTTGTACTTTAGATTTTCAGATTTTAATCTTTCATTCTCTAAAGTATGATCTCTATAGCTAATATAAATGTTTTCAGAAATAATCTCAACTCAGTAATATCTTCTGTATCAAAAGCAAGAGTTGATAGAGGTACCTTTAGTTTAGCAGCATCAGAACTGCTATTAGCATTTGCCATTAAGGCTTAGTTCACCTCTTCTTCAGATTCTGAAGTGTCTGCCCAGTTTTTCTTCTTTATGATAAGTGCCTGGCCTTTATCACCTTTTCCTTTCTTGCAATCAGGAGAGATGTGGCCTCTTTCACCACAATTGTAGCATTTGACATTTGAATTGTCTCCTCTATCAGACTTTCCTCCTTTGCCTTCAGTCTTTCTGAACCCTTTCTTGTCAGAACTTCCACCTTTCCTAGAAAACTTCTTACCCTTTCTGAATTTCTTGTAGGGTATCTTTGTGATACCCTTCATCATAAGAGCACACGGTTGCATCATCTCTGCATCAACATCCACTTCAGATAAATTTTGAGGTTCTGAATCGTCATCATTAGAATCTGATGACTCTGAATCAGACTGTATGATGAGAGCCTTTCCTTTTGCCTTCCTAGAGACAATTGGCTTTTCTTCAGCCTTTAAAGCAACTGTCTTAGACTTCCCTCCATGCCTCTTCTTTCTTTGCTCCATCTCAATTTCATAAGTCTTGAGCATCCCATAGATTTCATCAAGAGACATATCAGCAAGTTCATAGTTGTCTCTTATTGTAGTAGCTTTCAAATCCCACTTTTCAGGAAGAGCTAGTAGGAATTTCAGATTTGAATCTTCTGTATCATATTCCTTATCCACTAATGATAGATCATTCAACAACTTTATAAATCTGTCATATGTCTCAGTTAGTGATTCATCAGATTTTGAGTCAAAGTACCCATACTCATGTGTGAGTATTATCTTCCTGTTCTTTTTTATGGCATTGGTTCCTTGACATCTCACTTTCAATGCATTCCAGATTTCTTTTACAGTCTTGCATCCAATCACCCTTTTTGACATGACATTGTCAAGTGCACTATGAAGCAAGTGTCTTACTTTTGCATCCTTGCCTAGTGAAGAGATGTCTTCAGTGGTGAATTCTCTCTTTTCTTTGGGAATCATCCTCCGTGGCTCATTCCCAACTGTAACAGAAAGCTTTGTGGGCTTGTGTGGACCATCATAAATTCTGTCTAAATATTCTGGATCTGTAGCTTCCAGAAACATGGCCATCTTCACACTCCATACAGGGCACTCAGACACCCTAAGCATAGGAACCCTGACAGTTTCATATCTATTGGTGTTTTGAATGGGTTGAACCTTTACAAGTTCTTGAGGGTCTTGTGTTTTTGATTGATCAGACATGATTGATTGTTTGTTTGGATTGTAATAACCCCAAAAATTTTGGACTTTTTGTAACCCTTATGAATAGTGATTTTGCTGATTATGCTGAATAAGAAAACTTTTCATGCCACACTATGTAGCAGTTCTTTTATTGTATCCTGTGATCCTATTAGTACTCTATATGGTATATAAGTGTATGTAAAGATCGTCAGAATCCAAATTCGAACATTTTGATTTTTTCCCGAAAATCAACCAGATACCGAAGGAATTGAGTATAAGGTAACGTGATTAAAAGGATTTAAATTCAAGGATTATAAGAGAGGATCATAAAAGGAATATAAAATATTGAGAAAGGTTTAAGGGAACCCAAGTAATAAGATCCCGAGTATGATCCCTCAAACGATAAACGAGAACGAAAGTTAAGCGAACCGTATAGCAGATAAACGGTCATTAGCCAAGTAATTAAGGGTTAATCAAAGAGGTTAGTGGATGATGATGTCATCACACCAATAAGGAGATTACAAGTGTTACCAAGATGACTTAAGCATAGTGATATAAGCATGACAAGTGGGAAGGATTGGTTGGTTAATTATGAGCCATACATTTTTCACCATGGTAAAAAGTAATTAACAACAAAAGTATATCAACCAAGCCAAGGAAGATCATAACACAAAATTTAAGTTGACTTTCCATTTCAAGAAGAGAAGCTCTCGGCTTCTTCATCTTTTCTAGGAGAAGAAAATCAAAAACCAAGATCCAAGCCTTGATAAATTGTGAGGTAATTATCCAAGGTCCCTTATACTTAAATATGGCTATCCTAGGAATCTAAGCTTCCATTTCCTTCACAATCTCTTTCAATAAATCATTGAAGAAGAGAGTGAATAGTGTTTTCAAGAACTTGAAATTTTTGATCTTGTGTTTTTGTTTAGATATAGCTTTTGTAAGGATTTTCAAAGGTTATTTCAAGCTCCTTAGTTACTTCTACTCACCAAGGAAGATAAAATCTCTTACCCTATCCTTACTATTGAATATTTAGAGCTTATTATGATTGGTATAGTTCATGGAAAGCATGATTCTTGTATATTTAGAGTTTGGTTGGATTTGTAATGAGTTTGAGTTGTAAATCTTGGATTATTGGTTAATGAACTTAAGTATAGCTATTAGTTCATGTTTGGGGTAGTATAAATTGGAAAATCTTGAGATGTTGGGACTGATGTAGTGAAGTTTGGATGGAGTTTGGTTGTAATGTTGATTATGAGTTGGTTTGTGATTTATTTGAAGTGGTTAAAACTTGGTAATCGCGTAAACATAGCCGTCGTGATGCCCGTTTTTATACAACTGCTTGTTCTTAGTATTCGGGACAGAAAGCTAATTGTTGAATCTGTGACTTTGCCATGTTTAGCTAGATTGTGTCATAAGCTTCATTTTGATATGTGGTTCGCTTGAATCCAATGTACGGTTTAGGAGAAATGACCATTTTAAGTAACAGCGTTTTGCGAACGAACCATTTCCCCTCGCCTTACTTTGAAACCTTGGTTAAGGTCCTTAAATGACTAATTGGAGTATGAAATAATTATGTAAGGTTAAAGGGTCAATTGGTAGGGTATTCGCGAAAGCGTCGCCTTAAAATTCGTAACGGTTAATTTATTAAAAATGGTGGAGCCGAGGGTACTCGAGCGACTTATGTGAATCGTTAAGTGCAAAAGCGAACGTTAGGGTCTAATTGGTTAAAGACTAGTTTATTAAGCGACCATGGTTTAATTCCAACTTATATGTTGTTTATAGGTTACCAGACTCGGCCCAGGCCTTTTACCACCCCCAGTCGCTCAGGCAAGTTTTCTACCCGTTATATTGTTGTTGTAATGTAATATATTGATGCATTATCTTGAGATAAGTGCATGGTTGTTATTAGCAAATCTTGCGATATATTGGAGCATGTTGATATGATATATATATGCATGCCTATTTCGTAATCTTGATATCTCATTGTTGATTCAATTAATTATAAACTACATAATACCTATGCTAGAGATAAGCAGTACTTGCGTATACCCGTAATCTAGGGGACCTAGAGTTGAACATCTTTCTAAACCGGGAGGCAATGTTCCCGAGTATATTATATATATAGTTTTCAAAACTATTAATCGAATAAGGTTTATTCGATAGTTTTGTTTTATTTAATGAATATTATTTTGAATATATATTCGAGGACTTATGATTCCGCTTATTTTATTAAATAATATTTTTTATTTTATTAAAGAATAATGTTTCGATATTTGCCAAGTATTCGGAAAAATAATTGATACTATCAAATCATTTTTACTTTAAATATTTCCAGAGGTTATTTTCAAACTTTATCAAAACTATTTTTGGAAGGTTAGAGCGGATCCCAAAACTCGTGTTCAAATTTAAGATCTTCCTTTCGAATGAGATTTAAATACTCGCTCAAAATCTGAGGGATCCGGCTCCGTGATGTATTTTTATATTCGTAACAAGGTTGTTATTTTGATAAAAGAGTTTTTGATTACTTACCCAACACTCGGGAAGTAAAATTCTTGGAATAAGTTAATCCATTAACGGGCACCGCCTGGGAAATATCGGTGAATTTTCATTTCCAACTAGATATGACTTCTTGGTGGAGCCGTATCAATAAGTTTCTACTTGGGGAAAGGGGGGACGAGCTTTACGTTTCAGAGTCATGGATTTCATCTGAACTAGGAGTGGCGTAAGTGGTCGAGTGGCGCCGGCCCAGCCTTATTATATTGGTCTAAATGGCCCGAAAGTTCCGCTAAGGCGGTCCATTCCTTAGGAGTCCAGTGTTCGGTTGACAAGTAAATCTGACTGTTCTCCTCTACATGTAGAAAATGGTGGGGTTGCACTACTGCGACTGATCATCGTAAGTGGTCTTCCTGGCGCGGCAAACTCCCGTAATGAGTTCATCATCCAGTTAGGATATTTCTGCAACACTACCCGGAGCATTTCGATCGAAAGGCTACGGATGGGTGACAGCCGAAGCATTGACAGGGTCAAACAGTTATAATGATGTTTCCATCAAATGAAGTATCTCGTAACTTCATTTCTTTTAAACAATATTCCAAAGATTGAATCTATTCAAGTCTTATTTGTAGTCTCATTTATATGATGAACCTTTAAAAACTTAGTATACTTTGAACAATGGTCGTTCAAGTAGTTTTCTAAAATGGTATAAGTATAGTGAAGTAATTGGTAACTTCATCTCCCTTTTAGCTTATATCCAGTAAGTAATTATCTTACACTAATAAGAATTTCCAGTAAGTTATCTGGTTAGATACTTGCATTATTGATTACACTACCTATTATCTTGCGAGCTATAATGTTCACTCTTGCTTCATTTCTTTATCACACAACAACAGTTAGGAAGGATGGCCAAACTCAAGCAGACCCAGCGCAAGAGCGTGGGAAGTGTCCCGCGTCTTCCCGTTGATATCATAGCTGCTATAGCTGCAGAGGTAGATCTATCTGTAGATCATGCATTCTACTTTTAGGAATCAATTATGTATAATTATAACTTGTGGCAGATAATGGCAATTAACTGTAAACTTATTGAGTAATCATTTTGGGTTGTAATTACTTTTAAATTGTGGATTTAAGGACTTGTACTTATTTCAATTTCATCTCTGAGACTATAACGGGTTGTGGTGTGTGTTATTGTGGGGTCACAGCATGAGGTTATTTATTTTTAATTAAGTTAAGTGATATTTATAGGAAGAAAGATCGTGACGACCCGGATCCCCGACCCCGGATCTGGGGGTTTTACATGGATCTTAACTGATTGTAAGCTTAATAGATTGGCTCTGATACCACTTGTTAGGCCTCAATGATATTATAGAAGGGGGTTGAATATAGTATCTACAATCAATTCGATTATAAACACAAATATGAAACAGAAAACAAGTTTATTCAATATATCAAACTCTGTTATAGTAGGTTTAATCTACTCTCTCAGTGATGTATGATATCACTAAGAGCTGCTAGGGTTACAATGAATAATATTCTCGTGAATGATAACACTTATAGTGTAAACCCTAATCTATGTTTATATACTACACAGTTACAAGATATCTCCTAATTGATATGATAATGATTCTATTTCCTAGAATACATCAATCAGATATTATCTACTACAGTCCTATAGCTCTCCAATTCTTCATGCATATCTTTACTTTTTTAATCCAGATCCTCTCCTGTAAATCAGCTGTTTTCCTTTTCTGAAGTGTACCCGCACTTAAGTCCTGATATAAGTTCTGACGCCTTAAGTTCTGATAACTTCCTGTCTTCAGTAAGTTCTGATTTCCAGTTAAGTTCTGATACTAAGTTCTGAAACTAAATAAATCAGATTAGACATGACATCACAAATATATCTAACAATCTAAGGCTTGAATCTTAGGATCCTTGTAAAAGAAGGTTGCCTTCTTTCCCCTGAACTTTAAGGTTTGCATGAATTTCTTCGAGTCTTGACTTCCACCTTGAATGAGAACATCAGACTTTGTCATCAGAATTTGATTATCAGAATTTGCTGTCAGAATTTGATCTTCAATTTCAGAACTTGTGAGCAACAAAGTTTGATCTGTAGATGAAGTCTTCATTTCTTCCTTATCACTCCTCTCAATAGTAGATTTATCATAAATATCACTATCAAGTACTTCCTGAATAGGACTTTGACCTTTGCCCTTGCTAGGGTTTCCCTGGTCATCTTCAGAATCATCATTTTTCTTCAGTGCCATGCTAATTGAGCATTTGGACTTAACTACCTTCTCCCCCTTTTTGGCATCATCTGTCAGGAGTAGAGAAAGAAGGAGTTCCACTGAAGATTGGATCTCATTTAACTGAGTCTGTTGAGCAGCTTGATTTTATAAGACCTCATCCAGTAGGGCCTGCTGCTTGTCTTGAAAAAGCTCAATAACATCCACTTTTTCTTGAATTGGTCTGATAAACCTCTTCTTGTCTAGTTTGAGCACCATGTCTATCTTATCAGTTGTTTCTTGAAGTTTATCAACCTTTGCATGAGTCTTGGAGTGTAGACCTTGAAGAGTTTTAGTACTGAGAGTAGTGACTTTAAGGTGTGTTTTAAAGTCAGAATTTATCAGCAACTCATCAGCTTTTGCAACATGATTTGTCAGAACAGTTGGGCTAGGAACGAAGTCAGGTTCATTCTACTTCTTTGTCCATTCAACTCCTCTGTGAGTGTCCTCCCAGGGAACAGGAGCATCTTCTTCATCAAATTTAAACAGTGCCTTATTGCCAAGAATTGGAGCATTGACTGGAGCACTTGCTGGAGCACTGTCTCCAGAATTTGATAAAATCTCATCATCTTCTGATAACACCAGAGTGTGTGTAACTTAAGGAGATTCTAGAGAAACTTCATATGTTTCCAAATTCCGATCTTCAGGTTCCAAATCCAGATTTGGTGTAGTAGGAATTTCAGCATTTAGTATTGGAGAAACATGTGGAGTTGACTCTTTTGCTGTGGTGCTTCCAGATACAAAACAGTTGGAATATTCAACCTGTGAATGTCAATTTCAGGACTTAACTCTGAATCTTCAACTGAGGCAGTTTCTTTGAATGGAGAGTGAGGTGGAGAAATCACAGATTCTTGTACAGGTTCTGATCTGTGGACTTCAAGAATGTCAGATTCTTGAATCAGAACTTCTTTAGGTGCTGGCAAGGCTTCAATCACAATAGGATCTAATGAGATCAGATATTCCCGATCCCCTTCCTCAGCATCTTCAGTATCCTCAGATAGAGTTTGTGCAATATGCACACCTGATCTAGGCTTCCTTGATTTTCTAGATGGAGGAGTGACATGTTCTGTATCAGAATTTGAAGACCTCTTTCTTTTGTGAATGCTAGAAGCTTCAGTTGATTTCTCCTTCTGAAGAGTTGACTCTTCAGCTTCTAATGTCATAGGTTCTGATGCAGGAACCTGGACTTGTTCATCCTCATCAGATTCATCTCTCAGAATCAACTTTCTTCTTCTCCTTGGTGGAGATTTAGGCACAGAGATAGTTCTTTTGGTTTTGGGCCTAGATGGTGTAGCAGATTTCATAATTGGCACTTGTTTAGATGTACCAGAGTGTGGTTTAGATTTGGACTTGAGAGGTGAGGTTCTGATAGGAGGTGCTGATGGTTGTGGTTGAGAGGATTGTGCTGGTTGAGTATTGAAAGGCTGGGTTGGTGGAGGTTGAGAAGTAGTAGGTTGTGTAGGTGGATCAGAATTTACTAAGAATTGTTTGACAGATTGGGGAATTTGGAGGGGTCTTAGTATATCCTTCTTATTATCAGCAGATAATAAGTCTGTGAAAGCCCTTTTGTGAAGTTTAAAGGGTTCAATTAACTCACTAAAGGCTTGGGGCTTTTCAGAACAACAAAAACTATAAATAGGCTGACAAAACCTAGCAAAATAAACAGTATTTGGGTCCTCTTTCATCCAATCCCCAATAAACCCTAGCACGGCATATAATCAAAATGAGTTTGATTAAGAAGAGCATACCGGATTTGCTGACTCATGATTGGAATAGCATCAAAATTGGAGCATTTGTTGGCGAAGGCTTTGGTAATACAATCGAAAAAGAAGCTCCACTCCCTCCTGATGTAGGGCCTATTCAGTTGTCCCAGCTTGGACAAAGACTTTTCATGGCCAAGATTTGCCATCATGTTTTGAAGAACTGACTCCCCAACTTGTGAATTGTAAGTACAATTTTATGGCAGATGCAATGTTTGTCAAACAGTTGTCAAGGTTACCAAGTGTTCATCTTCCCCTGTTGTAAAAATGATGCTTGGAAACCCACTTTCAGCACCATTATCATAGACTCCAGACCTCCAAAACTCCATATTTTGCTTGCCTGAGAGAGCCTGTGGTTGGGTCAGAGCATACCCAATTTCACTTCGAGCGAGAAAATCTTGAATGAAGTGAAGTTCTGAAGGAGCCTCGTCCTTGTTGAGAATAGCCATATAGTTGTTGGGCACAAACTTGGCTCCATCATAGATAAAATCCTTAGGTGCCATTTCCGTGAAAATTAAGTGAAAAGTTGTGTGTGTATAGAGTGTTTAATAAAATGCATGTGAGAAAATAGCTTCAGGGAATAATAGAGAGTGAGAGAGAATAAGAGAGATTAGAAAAGCGTAAAGGTAGGTAAAAGATTGTAAAATCTTTTAACTCTAGTATCTATACACTCCATGTGACAACGGCTATATTTGTGAAGCAGAACAGACATTTTACATCTGGCAACATATAAACAGTCAAAACATTATTAGTGGGCATGGTAAACGTGCAGTAATTATTGCTCATATGCGGTTACCAAAACAAACACGCAATCCATTAACCAAATGATTATCACTGTTTTTATCTCACTTAATTATTTTCTGGACAAAAAAAATGACCGTTACAGTAAAAACTAATAATAAGTCAACCAATTAAAATATGACATGTAAGCATCAGAGTTTGCATCAGAACTTGACTATTATCAGAATTTAACGTTCGTTAGAACATGGCTTCTATACTCAACAAAATAAATGGTTGTTCCTGTGTTTCTTCACACAAATACTGACTGGTTTCTTCATTGTTTAATCATCAGAACATAATCAGAACTTTTCCTCAGAATTTATGCAAATAATACTTAACTGTTTATCAGAAACAACTTAATCACCACAGTAATTTTCATCATTCATATGGAGTGATAGTGTGTGTATGTGCAAATGATCAGATAAAGATTAAAGTCTGATAAACTTCAGTATATCTTAGAAATAAGGCATAACTAAGAAAAATGCTTAAAATATGTCTTGAATTGTGAAGTCTACTGTAGAATGAAGTTATGCAAGAATCCACCTCAACTGTTTGTGCTTATTTTATGCATCTTTTGAAATTCTTTTAAAACGGGCTTCTCAGTGTAAATGAGTTACAACTGCCATCAGAATTTATGCTGTTATCAGAATATTTCTCCAGTAATCAGAGAATGTGAAATGTCACCAAGAAAAATTAATTTGCTTTTCTAATGCATATAACTTAATACCAGCAATGCACTTTGATCTTCCCTTTCACATATTTACTCTAGATCTCAAAGGAGTACCTGATTGCAATTTTTCTTTTCTTTTATTCACTTCAGATAAGTGAGGCTTATCAAGCATGTGGTTCATCCTTAAGATTTACTAACATCAGAATTTGACAGATAAGAAGCAATAATCTAGTTTGTGACTTAGTAATAAGATACAAGGAGTAAATTTGACTAAGATCAAAATCAGAATTTGCTTGTGTTATTGATTTCCACATAAATAACTAATTCAAACATGGGATACAAAGTTTGTTAAAGACTACTAAGTCATCATCTATCAAGATAATCCTCATTGGATTGAATAGTCACAGAACATTCAAAACACTTTCAGAGTTTATAGAATCACATCAGAAAATAAGTAGTGTTTAATATGTTACAATTTAAGCACAGATTACATTGAGATAGAAAAATATGTAAACACTGATCATAAAGTCTGATGTATGAGAACAAAAACTAAACAGATTTTGAGAAAGAACCTGAAACCATTCCAAGTTCATTTACCAGTCTTGTAAAAGTAGCTTCATATAGTGGTTTTGTGAAGATATCTGCTAGTTGTCAATCTATTGGAACAAAATGCAATTCCACAGTACCTTCCATTACATGTTCCCTTATGAAATGGTACCTAATGCTGATGTGCTTTGTCATTGAGTGTTGAACTTGATTTCCTGTCATAGCAATAACATGGAAAAACACCATATGAGATGGTGAAGAAAAAGAAGCCAAATCTGAAATACTTTCATGTATTTGGATGCAAGTGTTTTGTTCTTAAGACTCATCCTGAACATCTGTCAAAATTTGATCTAAAAGCTGAGGAAGGATTTTTTCTTGGATATCCACTTTCCATAAAAGCCTTCAGAGTCTACAATTTAAGAATAAAGGTTATCATGGAATCTTTCAATGTATCTTTTGATGATAAAAAGATTACTGGACTTGAAGATTTCAATGATCATGATCAGCTAAGATTTGAAAATGAAGATATAAATTCTGATTCTGTAAATTCTGATGACCTAAATCTGGATCATGTAAGTTTTGACGGGTTAAATTCTGATATCATTGAAACTGTGGTAACTACTCCAAATGAAAATGCACATGTTCAGGGGGAGCAAGTTGATGATCATACCACACCTCAAGACTCTCAAGAAGCATAGGAACCAGTCACTGGCTCTTCAAATTCTGATTCATTAAGTTCTGATGAGCCAAATTCTGACAATTCTGGGAACTCTAATTCTTCAATTCCTGAAGGATCCAACTCAAATTCTAGAATCTCAGAGAGCATAACTTCAGGGGGAGCATCAGAAAATGCTGATGGAGATAGCATGGATCATGGGGGAGGATCCAGTTCTAGAGATCAACTTCCATCTGCAAGGAAGTGGACTAAATCACATACACCTGACTTAATAATTGGAGATCCTGAAACATGTGTCAGAACTAGAACAACAACAACAAATGAATGTATCTATCATTCTTTTCTATCTCAGACTAAACTAAAAAAAGTGGAAGAAGCTCTTCAAGATGCTGATTGGGTGCAAGCAATGCAGGAAGAGTTAAATGAATTTGAATAAATTCTGGACCCTAGTGCCAAGACCAAAGAACAGGTTCATTGTTGGCACAAAATGGGTATTCAGAAACAAAACTGACAGTGATGGCATAATAACAAGGAATAAAGCAAGGCTGATTGCTAAAGGTTACTCTCAACATGAGGGTATTGATTATGATGAAATATATGCTCCAGTTGCTAGATTGGAAGCCATCAGAATCTTTTTGGCTTATGATGCTCACAAGAGGTTTAAAGTCTTTCAAATGGATGTAAAGAGTGCATTTATCAATGGAGAATTATAGGAAGTGGTAAATGTTGAACACCTCCAGGATTTGTAGATCCAAAATTTCCTAATCATGTCTACAGACTTGATAAAGCACTCTATGGTCTAAAATAAGCTCCAAGAGCATGGTATGAAACTCTGGCACAATTTATTCTGGAAAGTGGATTTACCAGAGGCATAATTTATAAAACTCTATTCTATATCAACTATGGCAAGGACTTACTTTTAGTCCAAATTTATGTTGTTGATATCATTTTTGGTTCTACAAATGCCAAACTCTGTGAAAAGTTTTCAAAGCTAATGCAGTCAAGATATCAAATGAGTATGATGGGAGAACTTAGCTATTTTATGGGACTTCAAGTCAATCAAACTGAAGAAGGTACTTTCATAAATCAATCCAAGTACACTAGAAATTTACTCAAGAAATTTGGAATGCAAGACAGTTCTACTGCATCAACTCCCATGGCCACTGCCACCAAGTTAGATAAAGATACTGGAGCATTAGTAGATATTACTAACTATAGAGGTATGATTGGCTCCTTACTCTATTTAACTGCAAGTAGACCAGATATCATGTATGCTACTTGTCTTTGTGCAAGATTTCAGGCTGATCCAAGAGAACCTCATCTAATAGCTGTGAAAAGAATTTTCAAGTACCTCAAGGATACAGCTGATCTAGGATTGTGGTATCCTAGGGAATCAGATTAAGCTAATAGGTTACTCAGATACAGATTTTGTAGGATGCAAAATATACAGGAAAAGCACTAGTGGAAGCTGCCAAATTCTTGGAGGCAGATTGGTTTCTTGGTTTAGCACGAAACAAAAATCAATTTCCAAGTGCATTGCTGGTATTAAGTTATATGCATTAGAAAAGCAAATTAATTTTTCTTGGTGACATTTCACATTCTCTGATTACTGGAGAAATATTCTGATAACAACATAAATTCTGATGACAGTTGTAACTCATTTATACTGAGAAGCCCTTGTCAAAAGAATTTCAAAAGATGCATAAAATAAGCACAAACAGTTGAGGTGGATTCTTGCATAACTTCATTCTACAGTAGACTTCACAATTCAAGACAGATTTTAAGCATTTTTCTTAGTTATGCCTTATTTCTAAGATATACTGAAGCTTATCACACTTTAATCTTTATCTAATCATTTGCACATACACACACTATCACTCCATATGAATGATGAAAATTACTGTGGTGATTAAGTTGTTTCTGATAAACAGTTAAGTATCATTTGCATAAATTCTGAGGATAAGTTCTGATTATGTTCCGATTATTAAACTCTGAAGAAACCAGTCAGTATTTGTGTGAAGAAACACATGAACAGTCATTCATTTTGTTGAGTACAGAAGCCATGTTCTAATGACCATTAAATTATGATAATAGTCAAGTTCCGATGCAAACTCTGATGCTTACATGTCACATTTTAATTGGTTGACTCATTATTAGTTTTTACTGTAACGGTCATTTTTTCAGAAAATAATTAAGTGAGATAAAAATAGTGATAATCATTTGGTTAATGGGTTGCGTGTTTGTTTTGGTAACCGCATGTGAGCAATAATTAATGCACGTTTACCGTGCCCACTAATAATGTTTTGACTGTTTACATGCTGCCAGGTGTAAAATGTCTGTTCTGCTTGACGAATATAGTCGTTGTCACGTGGAGGGTATAAATACTAGAGTTAAAAGATTTTACAATCTTTTACGTACCTTTACTCTTTTCTAATCTCTCTTATTCTCTCTCACTCTCTATTATTCTCTGAAGCTATTTTCTCACAGGCATTTTATCAAACACTTTATACACATACAACTTTTCACTTAATTTTCACAAAAATGGCACCTAAGGATTTTATCTATGATGGAGCCAAGTTTGTCCCCAACAACTATATGTTATTCTCAACAAGGACGAGGCTCCTTCAGAACATCACTTCATTCAAGATTTTCTCGCTCGAGGTGAAATTGGGTATGCTCAGACCCAACCACAGGCTCTCTTAGGCAAGCAAATTCTGGAGTTTTGGAGGTCTGGAGTCTAAGATAATGGTGGTGAAAGTGGGTCCCCAAGCATCATTTTTACAACAGGGGAAGATGAGCACTAGGTAACCTTGTCAACTGTTCAACAAGCATTGCATCTGCCAGAAAACTGTACTTATAATTCACAAGTTGGGGAGTCAGTTCTTCCAAACATGATGGCAAATCTTGGCTATGAGAAGTCTTTGTCCAAGCTGGGACAACTGAAGAGGCCCTACATCAGGAGGGAGTGGAGCTTCTTTTTCGATTGTATTACCAAAGCCTTTGCCAACAAATGTTCCAATTTTGATGCTATTCCAATCATGAGTCAGCAAATTGGGTATGCTCTTCTTAATCAAAATCATTTTGATTATGCTAGTGTTGTGGTAGGGTTTATTGGGGATAGGATGAAAGAGGACCCAAATATTGTTTATTTTGCTAGGTCCTGTCACCTTATTTACAGTTTTTGTTGTTCTGATAAGCCCCAATCCTTTAGTGAGTTAATTAAACCCTTTAAACTTCACAAAAGGGCTTTCACAGACTTATTATCTGCTAATAATAAGAAGGATATACTAAGACCCCTCCAAATTCCCCAATCTGTCAAACAATTTTTAGTAAATTCTGATCCTCACACATACACAACCATATATCCTGGTGTTGGACCTACACAGCCTACTACTTCTTAACCTCCACCAACCCAGCCTTTCAATACTCAACTAGCACAATCCTTGTGGCGCCCTCCAAACCCGGGTCAGAATTTTGGGGTCCACACACACACCTTATTTATAACCTGCTTATAACAATAATAAAGATAATCATAATATATGCAGTGACCCTACTTACCAACCACCACGGACCGCAACAGGTTAAAGTATGCCCACAAGCCACACACACTAATATATTACAAACCGTTCAAATCCCAACTATTTCAAACTCAAACTGAGTATTAAACATTATTACAAACTTTTACAAACTTAAATTATTCCAAAAGAAGCCTACTAGCTCAGCTTTCTCAACCTGAACCCCTAGCTCTCACGCTGGACTGGGGATCCTCTTTACCAACTGGTTCCTTTTTAACTGGAAAGAATATAAACAACATCACACGAATGAGCTAACTAGCTCAGCAAGTCACAATGACAAAACTGAGAATAATGATCATCAGGTGTATATGATTATGATATCAAGTGAATAATGGATTATGATTTAGAATTGGATATTATACTTTTAATTTAAAAACCAAGGTTAGGTTGCTGATCAGTCACGCACTAACCCCGAGCAAGGCACACAGCATTGCTCTACCTACTGGATCGAAGGCACACATTGGCCTAACTTGACCATTATATGGTCTGACCACGAATCTGGTCCATAATTTTATAAAAACAATCCAATTCTAACATAATAACAGAATATGCAATAATAAACAATAATCGAAAACATTAACAACAATAAATGTTTAACAATGAAAGGGTTTCAATCCTTGTAAGGATCAACAAGGTACTTTCAAAGCTTGAATGCTGGGTAATGAAAGAATTGGATAACAGAGGAAACAACGTTTCAGGGTTTCAAGGATTTGGTCTTTCAAAGCATAAGATATCATGGATTGAGTATATAGTAATCCAGTTCAGTGTCTGGTATTTAGTTTGTATGTATTTGTGGAGTAGTATCGTAGATTTATGGTTCGTGTTTGGGTATACAATAATCAATGGCTTAGAAAGAATATGGTTCATGGCTCAAGAACAATAACTGAAATCAGGATTTAGGTTTCCGTGCTTCAAAGCACTTGCAATGTCAACAAGACTATCAAGAATTACACTATCTCGAGAAAGTTCAGAACACTTGCCTGGTATTAGCTTACTATTCTGCACTCCCTTCCAATCACAACCGTCTTACTCTTCAACTATCTGTTTTCCTTTCCTACGTCTTGCCTCTTCTTCTCACATATCATAAGCATCTATCAATCATCAACTCAAAAGATTCTATTCAACACATACTTCTATCTACCCTTCGTTTTACCCAAATCCGATTAACAGATTGAAATCTATGCAATAACGAAGTAAACACCGAATATATAGACCGATAGTCAAACAACAGGTCACGTATAACACATAATACATCACGTAATCAATGACATATCATTTATAAAGAAGTTTCGGGTCATAAATGTGCTTTCGGGTATTTAAAATAATTTTTAAAACATTTTTCGGAATTAAAACGGGTCGTTGGATCAATTTCGAAATAATAAACAGGGTTCGGTTGGCCAATTCTGGCTCCGAAACAATTTTAGAATAATTATCGAGCCTTGAAAATAATTTAGAATAATATTTTAAAGCTCGAAACTATTTTTCGAAATTTTTAAATCATTTTTAAATAATTAAACTAATTAAATAATTAATTAAAAATCAATTAATAATTAATTAAATCAATTAATCAATTAATTTTCGAATTAATTGACTAATTAATCAATTAAAAATTAACTGAAATTAATTAACTAATTAATTCAAATTTATTTGTGAATTAAAAATAATTTTTGGAATTAAAATAATAATTTTTAGAATTTTCAGAAATTAAAAACGAATTTTTATAATAAAAATAATTAGGAAATATGATTTTTAAACATTTTTAAAACAGGATTCCAATTTTTGCAAAGTCTGGAAACTTCAGGGACCTAACTGTATCGTCCCCAAAAGTCCAGGGACCAAACTGTAAATTTTACATCCCGTCGCCGGAAAACACAGGGGTGGCCGGAGAACACGATTCCGGCCTCCTCACCTTGCCATAAGCTCCAGATCACATCTACAGGTTACCAGGAACACAACCATGCAATCAAAACAACCTAACAATCCCTGAGTTGGCCGGAATTTGGCCGTGAAATTTTCCAGTTTCCGGCGAACATCGGAAAACTTCAAAACACAACTCCCTTCTCTACAGACCTCGTTGGTTCATGAAACTTATACGACTAGATTGCAAATTTCACAAAGAACACAACCCACTATAACACAACATCAATCTATCACAGAATAAGAAACCCCCAAATTTCAATTAAGAACATTCATACGGGTTATAAACCCTAATTTTGAAATTCGAAAATTAAACTCAAATTTGAACATGTTATTGAACTCCAAATCAGACGTATGACATATGAAAATCATCAGGAAAACAAGCTCTACAACATGCAATCATCAAATCATACAAACAATCATCCGAACAAAAATTCATATTTTTAATAAAATAAATTCGAAAATAAATAAATTTTTAGAAAAATAACCTTGATTTCTGCAGTGAAACAAAGCTCAGAATCTGATAGAACACCTCAAATCCTTCGTTTTGGTTACTCAAACTTTGAAAACAGAGATCGATAACGCCTTCGTTTTGCTGTTTGATTCTTAGAACAGTTTTAAGAAATTAGGGCTTTTCTCTGAAAATTATATAATTAACTATCTGCAAATGATTTTGATACAAAATAAAATACGGTAAAAGGCTATTTATAATTACGGAAAATTAGTATCCCGTTGGATCATTCCGGATATAAAATGGTACGTTTATTTATAAAAACTGATCCAAACGGTATCAGTTTTCGGGATAATTATCCAGATCAGTACAATTTGTACTACGGTCTTGGTCTCAGCGCCTTGTTACACGTATTACGAAGTGATAATTGTGATAGTTTAATAAAAAGCTCCCGTTTATCGAAAATACGGGTTTTATTAATTTACCGAAACGAATATTGTATCGAAAATGTTACGCCGGGACCCGCGCAGGACAAACCGTACGCCGGATCGAAAAAGTCGAAACATGGAAAATGCTCGGAATATTACAATTAGGTTAGGAAGGAGTTCTCGGAAGAGTTTCGGGTTCCAAAAACGTAACAACGGTTGACGTCGGTTGGTTCCCGTTTTTATAAAATAGATTTTAATTACCCGGAAAAAAATTTTAGAAATTTCATATGATTCTTATAAATCCATAAATCAACATAAAAATAATTAGGAAGATATGACAATTATCTATATTTTATTTTGGGCATATAAAAATTAAAATACTCAATTAATATTATTTTTGAATATTCAAGTACAGATAACACTTAACAATTAACTCACAGAATAGATACTGAGCACACATAATAATTATTTAATATCAAAAATAATTACACGATATATCCCGGATATTACATCCTTCCCCCCTTAAAAGGATTCTGTCCTCAGAATCTCCTAAGAAAACAAATGAGGGTACTTTTCTCTCATATCACTTTCTAACTCCCAGGTTGACTCTTCAACCTTTGGGTTTCTCCACAATACTCTTACTAACTTTACCACTTTATTTCTCAATACTTTCTCTCTTGCCTCTAGAATCTCTATCGGACTCTCTACATATGATAAATCTGCCTGAAGCTCTATTGGCTCATATTCTATTACATGCTTGGAGTCTGGATTATATTTCTTGAGCATCGATACATGAAAAACATTGTGAATGTGCTCCATGTGCGGAGGTAACGCCAATTCGTAAGCTACTTTGCCAACGCGCTTTAGGATCTCAAATGGTCCGACATATCTTGGGCTTAGCTTCCCTTTCTTTCCAAATCTCGTTAGTCCTTTCCATGGTGATACTTTCAGTAATACCAAGCTTCCTTCTTCAAATTCCATGTCTTTCCTTGACCGGTCTGCATATTTCCTCTGACGATCTTGAGCGGCTGTTAATCTTTTCTGGATAAGTTCAACAACTTCCTTTGTCTGCTGTACCAGTTCAGGTCCAAGTATCTTGCGTTCTCCTACTTCGTCCCAATATATTGGAGATCTATATTTGCGTCCATAAAGGGCTTCATAGGGTGGCATTCCAATGCTGGCATGATAACTGTTATTGTAAGCAAACTCTACCAGAGGTAAATGTTCGTCCCAACTTCCTTTGAAATCAATCGTACAAACATGTAACATATCCTCGATTGTCTGGATCGTTCTTTCACTTTGGCCATCCATTTGGGGGTGATAAGTTGTACTCATATTCAGTCTTGTTCCCAAACATTCTTGAAAACTCTTCCAGAGTCTTGAATTAAACCTTGGATCTCGATCAGATACGATAGACACTGGAACTCCATGACGAACTACAATTTCTTTCAAGTACATATGGACTAACTTGTCGAGCGAAAATCTTTTATTTATAGGCAGAAAATGAGCTGACTTGATAAGTCTATCCACTATAACCCAAATGGCATCATGATTAGCCCTTGTCCTTGGTAATCCGACTATGAAATCCATGGTAATATGTTCCCATTTCCATTCTGGAATTTCCAATGGCTGTAGCAATCCGCTTGGTCTCTGATGCTCTGCTTTAACTTTCTGACAGGTATAGCATTTGCTAACCCATTCCGCAATTTCCCTCTTCATATTTGGCCACCAATAATTCTTTTTTAAATCTCTGTACATTTTGGTACTCCCTGGATGGATGGAATATCTTGAACTATGTGATTCTTGTAAAATTTCATTCTTTAACTCCGTCACTGGTGGAATCCAAATTCTAGATGAAAATCTCAAAATGCCTTGATCATCCTTCTGCATGCATAATTCTTCACCTACCAAACGATTTATATCTTGATCCATTATATTTTCCTGACATTTCTTTATCTTCTCCAACAACTCCGGCTGGAAAGTCATACTGTACATTTTCGCTTCCTCAGGTTTGCAAACTTTAATTTCCAATTCCAATTTCTGAAATTCCTTATATATATCTTCAGGTACTGATAACTCATTTAACTTTTCTTTCTGACTTAACGCGTCTGCTACAACGTTCACCTTACCGGGATGATAATTAATCGAGCAATCATAGTCTTTGATCAACTCTAACCATCTCCTTTGCCTCATATTAAGTTCCTTTTGTGTGAATATGTACTTTAAGCTTTTGTGATCCGTGAAAATCTTGCACTTTTCTCCATACAAATAATGTCTCCAAATCTTCAAAGCAAAAACTATAGCTGCTAGCTCCAAGTCATGAGTAGGATACTTTTGTTCGTGTGGTTTCAATTACCTTGACGCATAAGCAATCACCTTGTCGTGCTGCATAAGAACACATCCTAATCCTTTATGAGAAGCATCGCTATAAATTACGAAATTCCCTTGATCGTCTAGAAGTGACAAAACAGGTGTCGTAATTAATCTTCGCTTCAACTCCTGAAAACTTTCTTCGCACTTGTCGTTCCATATAAACTTTTCATTCTTTTGTGTAAGCTTTGTTAATGGTGTGGCAATCCTTGAGAAATTCTGAACGAATCATCGATAATATCCTGCCAATCCCAAGAAACTTCTTACCTCAGTGGGTGTTCTCGGTCTCTCCCAATTCGTAATTGCCTCGATCTTTGTCGGGTCCACGTTGATCCCTTCGTTACTGACTATGTGTCCTAAGAACTGAACTTCTTGTAGCCAAAACTCACACTTCAAGAATTTAGCATATAACTTCTTTTTCCTTAAAATCTCCAAAGCCGTTCTCACATGTTTCGCATGATCCTCTTCCGTCTTGGAATAGATTAAAATATCGTCTATAAACACAATAACAAACTTATCCAAATACACTTTGAAAATTCTGTTCATCAGGTCCATAAACGCTGCTGGGGTGTTGGTCAATCTAAAAGACATCACTAGAAATTCATAATGCCCATATCTTGTTCTGAAAGCTGTCTTTGGTATATCTTCTGGCTTGATCTTTAGTTGATGATATCCCGATCTTAAATCAATTTTGGAGAGTACTTGGCTCCCTTCAATTGGTCAAATAGATCATCGATTCTGGGTAACGGATACTTGTTCTTGATTGTCAGCTTGTTGAGCTCCCTATAGTCGATGCACAGTCTCATGCTTCCATCTTTCTTCTTGACAAATAATACCGGGGCTCCCCACGGGGATACGCTGGGTCTAATTACTCCTTTCTCTAACAATTCCTGCAGTTGCTTTACTAGCTCTTTCATCTCAACAGGCGCCATTCTGTATGGGGCCTTGGACACTGGTTCTGTTCCAGGTGCTAAGTCGATCACAAATTCAATTTCTCTATCTGGAGGAAGTCCTGGTAACTCGTCGGGAAATACGTCTGGAAATTCATTCACTACTGGAATATCTTCAAGTTTTGCTGGCTCCTGACTTCTGTCGATCACATATGCTACGAAATGCTCACATCCTTGTCATAGTAACTTCTTGGCTTGAATCATCGTTAAGAACTTCTTTACTTATTTCTGACCTTTGAACGTTACTATTCTTTTGTCTGGCATTTTCACCATTACTTTCTTATTTCGACAATCTATCTGAGCATCATGCTTAGATAACCAATCCATCCCTAATATCACATCAAATTCTCCTAACTTAAATGGTATCAAATCTACACAAAACTTACTACCAGAAATCTCAATCTCACAATTTCCACAAACTTGGTTCACAGTTACACGTTCTTGATTTGCTAATTCCACATTCATTATTTCATTTAAGCACTCAACTGGACAGTTTAATTTACTAACAAAATCTTGTGAAACAAACGATCGAGTTGCTCCCGAGTCTATTAACACTTTGGCACATAAAGAATTCACATTAAGCGTACCTGCCACGACATCCGTATCCTGGATCGCATCCTTCACCGGCATGTCAAAAACTCTAGCCCTTGGAGTCTCATTCACTGTTGGGGTAGATCCCATAATTCTCAATGCATTACTAACTGGGGCTGGTGTCTTGCAATCCCTGGCCATATGTCCTGGCTTCCCACATTTAAAGCATGTAAATCCAATGACTGGAACCTTCACTGCTGGATTCCGGATAGGCTGATCCTTATTTGTTGGCTGATTTCGGCACTCCCTTGAATAGTGCCCTTTCTGGTTGCATTTAAAACATACCACATTCAACTTGTTACAAACTCCTCCATGCTTCTTTCCACAAACTTGATAATCTGGAAAAGTTAATCTCAACTGATTCGGCTGATTCACATTAGCTGGATGATTGCCCTGGCCTCCATCTCCTGCATTTTGTCTCCTGAAATTAAAATTTCTCCCTGGCTGGAACTTGCCCTTCTTAAAATTTGGAAACTTCCCTGTTTGTGACTGACCCTCACTTCCCTCAACTTTCCTTTTCTTGCTTTCCTTATCTTTCTGGAACATCTCACTCTCTGTCTCTGCGATCATAGCCTTCTATACAACCCCAACATAGGTATCCAATTCAAAAATAGCTACCTTCCCCCTGATCCATGGCTTCAAGCCTTGCTGGAATCTCTTAGCTTTCTTTCTATCAGTATTAACATACGACGGCACATACCTTGACAATTCCTCAAACTTCCCCTCATAATCTGTTACCGACATATTCCCTTGCTTTAACTCTAAAAACTTCAGCTCCATTTGATCCTGAACAAACTGAGGAAAATACTTTTCTAAAAACAATTCCTTGAACCTTTCCCAACTAATAGAATCTGTGCCTTCCAATGTCTTCACCATTTCCCACCAATAGGTGGCTTCATTCTTCAAATAGTAACTTGCAAACTCAACCTTCTGTTCTTCCTTTACTTTCACTAAGGCAAATGCCTTCTCTATTTCCTTTAACCAAACATTTGCTTCAATTGGCTCTAAGGAACCCTTGAATTCTGGTGGGTTTATTGCCTGAAAAGTTTTGAAGGTTACCTGGGGATTGGTCTGTCTTTGTTGTTGTTGTGCCAGGTGAACTGTTTGTTGGGCCAAGATTTGAAGAATCTGGGCTATTGCTGGGTCCATAGGTCCTGGGTTCACATTCGGGTTTGTATCATCTTGATTGTTGTTGTTATTGGTTTCTTCATTCTGGGTGTTGGTGCGGGTATTTCTTTTGGGAGGCATTTTCTGTTTTCAATCAATCAATTTATTTAGCTTTTGAATCAAATATTTGCATAAAAGAAAAGTTTTGTAAAACAGGAATATCTCTTTTTGAAAACAGTTGTAACTAAGTAAATTGCATGCTTCTTTACAGAATATAAACAGTTATGGAAAACAGGGTACATGGTATCACAGGGTATAACTGGTGCAATAAATAAGGTAAGGTAAAACAGGTGTAATAAAATAAATGACAGTGCTGAAAAGGAAAAAGGTACTGATATATATAGATCAAAAGTTTTAGGGTAGTACAAGCGTAAAGATGCTTCGAAAGTAAAAGCAAAAAGGGTACAACAACCTACTCACTAGTCAGCATCGCTAGTCTATAAATACAACTCAAGAGTCTACTGATACACACTACACACTACTGTCCATACTACATAATCATAACAACACTACTCAGCATCTTCATCTCAATGTCCTCCATCACCTCAGTAGCCCAGCCCAGCAATGCATCAGGGCCTCTGCCAAGTAGTGTAGCTCCATGTAACCTAGCCTCAAGAACCCTTCGTGTCACATGAATCTCCTCTCGAAGCTCCCTCACACCACGATCAACATCTGTAGTCCTGATGATATGCTGTAACTCTCTAATCTGAGCCAACAAGGAATCACGCTCCAATAGAAGAGCCTCATACCGGTAATAAGGAACTGGGGGCAATGTAGACTGGAATGGGGCACTCGCTACTGAATGCCCAGTGGAATCGGAATCATCTGGTGGGGGTCCTCTGACAGGTGGCCTCATGCCTGGAGGTGGAATAGCCTACAGTGGTACGGGCTGTAACACAGGTGGAGGTAGAATAGCCAATGCTGGTGGAACAACAGGACGTGGGTGCGAAAACGGCACTCCAACTGAAGGCTCTGAGTGATCAGCTGATACGGGAATAAAAGAGTCGGCCATCACTGCTATCTGAAATCATATCGCAATATAAGAATCTCGTACCATAACACGAACTATACTAATATCTGATATACTGAAACACTCAACCTCTCAACGTTCTATCATCCTATGCCTTACTTCTAATCCTAACCCTCTACCCATTCCCGTTAACCTAGGCTTGTGTCAGTGACTTATAACCTGTAGCTCTGATACCAAACCTGTGGCGCCCTCCAAACCCCGGTCAGAAGTTTGGGGTCCACACCCATACCTTATTTATAACCTGCTTATAACAATAATAAAGATAATCATAATATATGTAGTGACCCTACTTACCAACCACCACGGACCGCAACAGGTTAAAGTATGCCCACAAGCCACACACACTTATATATTACAAACCGTTCAAATCCCAACTATTTCAAACTCAAACTGAGTATTAAACATTATTACAAACTTTTACAAACTTAAATTATTCCAAAAAAAGCCTACTAGCTTAGCTTTCTCAACCTGAACCCCTAGCTCTCGCGCTGGACTGGGGATCCTCTTTACCAACTGGTTCCTTTTTAACTGGAAAGAATATAAACAACATCGCACGAATGAGCTAACTAGCTCAGCAAGTCACAATGACAAAACTGAGAATAATGATCATCAGGTGTATATGATTATGATATCAAGTGAATAATGGATTATGATTTAGAATTGGATATTATACTTTTATTTTAAAAACCAAGGTTAGGCTGCTGATCAGTCACGCACTAACCCCGAGCAAGGCACACAGCATTGCTCTAACTACTGGATCCAAGGCACACATTGGCCTAACTTGACCATTATATAGTCTGACCACGAATCTGGTCCACAATTTTATAAAAACAATCCAATTCTAACATAATAACAGAATATGCAAAAATAAACAATAACCAAAATCGTTAACAACAATAAATGTTTAACAATGAAAGGGTTTCAATCCTTGTAAGGATCAACAAGGTACTTTCAAAGCTTGAATGCTGGGTAATGAAAGAATTGGATAACAGAGGAAACAACGTTTCAGGGTTTCAAGGATTTGGTCTTTCAAAGCATAAAATATCATGGATTGAGTATATAGTAATCCAGTTCAGTGTCTGGTATTTAGTTTGTATGTATTTGTGGAGTAGTATCGTAGATTTGTGGTTCGTGTTTGGGTATACAATAATCAATGGCTTAGAAAGAATATGGTTCATGGCTCAAGAACAATAACTGAAATCAGGATTTAGGTTTCCGTGCTTCAAAACACTTGCAATGTCAATAAGACTATCAAGAATTACACTATCTCGAGAAAGTTCAGAACACTTGCCTGGTATTAGCTTACTATTCTGCACTCGCTTCCAATCACAACCGTCTTACTCTTCAACTATCTGTTTTCCTTTCCTACGTCTTGCCTCTTCTGCTCACATATCATAAGCATCTATCAATCATCAACTCACAAGATTTTATTCAACACATACTTATATCTACCCTTCGTTCCCAAATACGATTAACGGATTGAAATCTATGCAATAACGAAGTAAACACCGAATATATAGACCGATAGTCAAACAACAAGTCACGTATAACACATAATACATCACGTAATCAATGACATATCATTTATAAAGAAGTCTCGGGTCATAAATGTGCTTTCGGGTATTTAAAATAATTTTTAAAACATTTTTCGGAATTAAAACGGGTCGTTGGATCAATTTCGGAATAATAAACAGGGTTCGGTTGGCCAATTCTGGCTCCTAAACAATTTTAGAATAATTATCGAGCCTTGAAAATAATTTAGAATAATATTTTAAAGATCGAAACTATTTTTCGAAATTTTTAAATCATTTTTAAATAATTAAATATAATTAAATAATTAATTAAAAATTAATTAATAATTAATTAAATCAATTAATCAATTAATTTTCGAATTAATTGACTAATTAATCAATTAAAAATTAACTGAAATTAATTAACTAATAATTCAAATTTATTTGTGAATTAAAAATAATTTTGGAATTAAAATAATAATTTTTAGAATTTTCAGAAATTAAAAATGAATTTTTATAATAAAAATAATTAGGAAATATGATTTTTAAACATTTTTAAAACAGGAATCCAATTTTTGCAAAGTCTGGAAACTTCAGGGACCTAACTGTATCGTCCCCAAAAGTCCAGGGACCAAACTTTAAATTTTACATCCCGTCGCCGGAAAACACAGGGGTGGCCGGAGAACACGATTCCGGCCTCCTCACCTTGCCACAAGCTCCAGATCACATCTACAGGTTACCAGGAACACAACCATGCAATCAAAACAACCTAACAATCCCTGAGTTGGCCGGAATTTGGCCGTGAAATTTTCCAGTTTCCGGCGAACATCAGAAAACTTCAAAACACAACTCCCTTCTCTACAGACCTCGTTGGTTCATGAAACTTATACGACTAGATTGCAAATTTCACAGAGAACACAACCCACTATAACACAACATCAATCTATCACAGAATAAGAAACCCCCAAATTTCAATTAAGAACATTCATACGGGTTATTGTCACACCCCCAACTTAAACAGCAAAATAAATATAGCTATTACATCATTTTAATGAAGAATACACAACCAAGTCCAAGATCTTTCAGTTTAGGGTTTGGAACAGCCCAACACTACCAACTATTACATCTGATTACAAATACCGAGTCCTCACACAACTATTATTACTTATTCTACCTGAGCTCGAACATAAGCATCAGCATCACAGGTCTTACGGGCAGTCTGCTTGAATCTAACCATAGCTGCTAGCTGTAATATCAGGGTAAAGCAAGGAGTGAGCCAAATGCTCAACAAGTGCTAACAGTACGACACAAACACAAATCGAGATATACCTTTAAGAATGACAATGAAAAGACATAACCAATGATAACGAGAGATTGAACTATGTGAGATGGCATCATTTTGCTTGTATCAAAACAATTTTAAAATCATGTCTTAATCAAAATCATTTTATGACGCTACGGATTACAGCCGGTGATCAGCCGCGAAGTAATCCCGAACCTCGCTGGGTTCTAAAACATTAACGGGAATCCCTAGGCAACTTTTAAGCCTAATATAAGTGTGGAAATGACTCGCGTCTCAGTCCAGATCCACTATTCAAGAAAACATTTATCCCCCTTTGGGACTGAAAACCCATATTTTATTTATTTCAAAAGCTGATGCCGAATTGTAACAAAATCTCTTTTAACAGTAAATATTTTTATTAAGGGATTATAAATTAACTCGAAACATGGGAAATATGGTACTAAATCTCAGGGCCATGATTCACAAAACTAAACTCTATTAGGGTAACTGAATGGTTTACATGTATCAAAGTTTGGACAAGGGAATATAGTGAGGCTATTGGATATCATGAAAGGAAGTGCCAAATTGGGCTTAAAGCAATGGTTTCTCATCAAGGTTCAAGTGCTGGATCATCAAGAATGTAAGCTTCATGAATACTAAGGGTGTTAAGGTATGAAGAAATGATTTTTAGCTCAGGATATATCAAAATTGACAAGCTTTAGGATAAGAAAGAGAGGTATCAATCAATTAGAGACAACTTTGATAAATATTTGGCTTTCAGGTATCAAGGTAAGGTTCTATAGGGATTCAAGTATCAGGATATGATATCATTACTTAGGAATCATTAGCATGGTAATCAAGAGGATCAATCAAGTAATATAACAACTCTTTATTTTATCATGGCATTTAACTATCATGAAAAGACTTTTGAATTACTTGCAATACATACTCGAGGGTTCATGGCATTTCTATATAATTCAAAGATAAACGAGAGATACGCTTGATTTAAACATATCAAAATGACTCAGGATGATTGCATCGATATATATGAACTGTTTATAGTAAATATGAAGGTCAAGTTGAATCACTTGCCTTGAGATAGGCTGGTCTGGTCTGACTGGTAGGAGCAACTAGAGCTTCACTCGACTTTTATGGCAAGTTTTCCCTCGTCTCGAGATCCTACATAAATAATAATAATCCTCATTATAATATATTCTTACCATCTTAACCTATTTACAACCCAAAATTAAACATGGATGGCACTTAGGCCTATACGCACCTAATTTATATCCACCTTTATATTTCAAATGTACACACGTAGCCACATAATCACATATCGTATATTAATATCAAATAACACCATATATACCATAATACAACACTAGGTTTGGATGATCTCGACTCACCACTTAAGTCACTTGGTCGCTAAATTAGACAAAGTCCTCTAATTTTGGCTTCCTAACTCGATGTGCCTTTCCTAAATTATCCAAAACCTATTGACCCTCACTTGTGCCTTTTGCTCTACTGATCTTATAATATCTTACAACTATGGTGGTAGACCTAATACTCACTTCTAAGTGTTCTAAAACTATGTGATAAGTGATAGTGCTCACTGGTGCAAATTTCAGAATGACAACTATAGTTTCTTGAGTGCATTAGGCACTCTTAAACTACGAGTTTTCCTTCAAAATTTTAACACAAGACTCTCCTGACCTTAGGGCATCTCACAAGCTTGATGTGGCTCAAGGGCCTGGCTTGGGCCTTCTTGGGCCTAAGCTAAAAGTCCAAGGTTCCCCTGTTTTTCTGGGAAGAAAATGCCCTGACTTGAATTAACTTGTGACACATGGTTCTAGCTCATATCCTATGAACTATGGTTGGAAAAACTTCTCTGACATACCCTCTAACTAAGGCCCAATTGGGCCTAATGAGGGCCTACCCATGACATGGTCAAATCTCCATATTTCTAAGTTGCAACAAAACTGTCCCCTGCTGGACAGATTTTGTGATTCTACTTGTGCACCTAACCAAATGACATGAAAACCTCCAAACAACTCCTAAAACCTTTTATATACTCCCAATACTAACTTCTGGTATCTTGGGCCTCAAAGTACATACCAATGACATGGCCAAAACTCACTCTAAACCTCAGGGTGCTATACTGATTTTTCTGCAGAAACTATAACTCTCATTTTCCAAGGTTTTGACTTGATAAACTCAACTAACAGCAACTCAATACTTAAACCAAGACTTATACATGGTGATCTACTGAAGTAACTCCCTTAATCTCAAAATAAACTTGGGTGAGATCATCCATGCCCAAAAACAACAACATGCAACCAAATATATAACATGCAACTCATGGAAAGCACATGACAAGATTTCGGCTAGGCATAAAGTTTTAAATGCTTGCAAAATCGACTTGCACCTAATACTCATCCTTAATAATCATGAAATATAACTTCTTTAAAGTATTAATAAGAAATTTATCATGGAAACAATCTATTTTAAGCACACATATTTCGAATTTATAGATTTTTAAACATAACTACATGATTTCGAAAAAAGTAGCATGCAAAACATGGTTGATCATCATTTTAATGTCTTAAAACTAACATGCATGGCTAAACATAAATATATAATGAAATTTCAGTAGTATGCAAAGGATTTTAAAGCATGATATCTCCATAAAACACTTAGTTAGCACATATACATAATATATCTCATAGAGAGCTCTTGAATTCACAAGAACCAAGAGTTTCTCTTTGGAGATCATATAAGAACTACACATGCATCCATGGAACTTCAACTTCCAAGTCACAAAACACTTGGAAAGTATATAAGATGAATGTAGGTAAAAGATTTATACTTGGGAAGATGAAGAATGAATTGAAAAATGGAAGGGGGGTGGGAAATTGGCCTTCGGCCGAGAGCAATGTGGGAGGGGGAAAAGGAGAGAAATTTGTGGTGTGTTGGAGTGTGGAATGAGAATGACTTCTCCCACTTTGATTTCTTTATTTTATGCTATTTGGTTTACAAATGATGAGTGGAAATTAGAACTTACAAAAATGTCCCTTGGTTAAAGTTAGGCCATTTTGCATGCAAGGCTAAGGTAGTAATTTGGTAATAATCAAATGAGTTAGTGGGGTTGGAAAAGTCTTGTTTGCCCTTTGAGAGAATAGAAGGGTGATTTGCATGCATGGTCTCTTATGTAATTTGATAAATATGATAACTAAAATTTATAATGATTTAATTTTATAAAATAAAATACAAGTTCAAAAATTATAAAATTTATATCATAAAATAACTTGGATTTTTAGAGACTTTATAAAATCATTTTCAAAATTTGTGAACAAAATACCTTTTAAAAGAAAATTTTTCCAAAGCTTAGAATATTCCTTATAAATCAAAAATAAAGAAATTAAATAAACTCTTGCTTTGAAAAATCATATACTACACAAAGCAAATTTATAATGCAGAAATTTTCACTCACACTAGTGTACAATCATTGAATATATTTTTATTTGACTTTAATATTATACCAAATCCACAAATAATATTACATAAAATGCCGGTCGTAACTACCTCTCCCCCTTAAGGGATTCTGTCCCCAGAATCTAAGAGAAAAGATGAGGATGCCGGGAACGCATTTCAGACTCTAACTCCCAAGTCGATTCTTCGACCTTAGGGTTCCTCCAAAGCACTTTTACTAACTTTACCAACTTATTCCTAAGACTCTTTACTTGTCAGTCGAGTATTTTAACCGGTTGCTCCATAAATGACAGGTCTGCCTGAATTTCTACAGGTTCATATTCTATCACATGGCTAGCGTCAGGATTGTACTTCTTAAGCAACGACACATGGAACACATTATGCACATGCCGATACTGAGGTGGTAAGGCCAACTCGTAGGCCACCTTTCCTACTTGACTCAAAATCTCAAAAGGACCTATGTATCTAGGTGCTAACTTCCCTTTCTTGCCAAATCTCATCAACCCTTTTCTAGGTGACACCTTCAGCAACACAGCTTAGCCAATTTGGAATTGAACGTCCTAACGTGCTGGATCCGCATACTTCCTCTGTCTATCTTGAGCAGCAAGTAACCTTTTCTGAATTAACTTGACCGAGTCATGCAACTGTTGTACCAAATCCGAGCCGAGAATTCTTCCTTCTCCTACTTCATCCCAACTTGTTGGTGATCTACATTTTTTCCCGTACAAAGCTTCATATGGTGGCATGCCGATACTGGAATGATAGCTGTTGTTGTAAGAGAATTCAGTCAACGGCAAGTGATCGTCCCAACTTCCTGTAAAATCGATTGCACAACTGCGCAACATGTCTTCGATTGTTTGAATTGTCCTTTCGCTCTGACCATCAGTCTGCGGTGGTATACCGTGCTCATATTCAACTTCGTGCCAAGACATTCCTGAAATTGCTTCCAGAATCTCGAGTTAAATCGGGGATCTCTGTCTGAAACTATTGATACGGGTACTCCATGCCTTAGTACAATTTCGCGCACATACAGATGAACCAACTTGTCCAGTGACGACTTCTTATTTATTGGAAGGAAATGCGCTGACTTCGTAAGACGATCAACTATAACCCATATTGCGTCATGTCCGGATTTCGTTTGCGGTAGTCCTACTATAAAGTCCATAGCGATATTTTCCTATTTCCATTCTGGAATCTTCAGGGGCTGAATTAATCCGCTTGGTCGTTGATGTCCTGCCTTTACTTTCTGACAAGTATAGCACTTCGCAACCCATTCTGCCACGTCTCGCTTCATATTTAGCCACCAAAAGTTCTTCTTTAAGTCTCGATACATCTTGGTGCTTCCCGGGTGGATTGAAAATTTTGAATTGTGGGCTTCATGGAGGATCTCATTCTTTAATTCAGGTACATGGGGAATCCATATTCTGGATGAAAACCTTAGTATCCTTTGCGCATCCCTTTGAGTATTAATCTCCTCTCCAGATAACTGATTCTTCTCTTTTTCCATTACTTCCTCTTGACACTTCTTTATCTTTTCCACTAGTGTTGGCTGAAAGGTAATTGCACGACAAACTTCCTCGACTTTTCCATAAGCACAAAGTTCCAATTCCAATTTTTCGATTTCTTCAGATAACTCTTTTGATGTTATCATCATATTCAATCTCTCCTTCCTACTCAGAGCATCGGCCACTACGTTCGCCTTTCCAGGATGGTAATTTATCGAGCAGTCATAGTCCTTGATCAATTCCAGCCATCTCCTCTGCCTCATATTGAGCTCTTTCTGAGTAAAAATGTACTTTAAACTCTTGTGATCCGTGTAGATTTCACACTTCTCTCCATAGAGGTAGTGTCTCCAAATCTTGAGTGCGAACACTATGGCGGCTAGTTCCAAGTCATGCGTCGGGTACTTTAACTCATGCGGCTTCAACGGTCTTGACGCATATGCAATCACCTTACTGTGTTGCATCAATACACAACCCAAACCCTTATGTGAAGCGTCGCTGAAAATTACAAAGTTCCCTTGATCATCTGGGAGTACCAACACCGGAGCTGTTACCAACTTCTGCTTTAACTCTTGAAAGCTATCTTCACATTCTGCACTCCATTCAAACTTTTGATTCTTTCTGGTTAACTTGGTCAATGGCGTGGCGATCTTCGAAAAATCCTTGACGAATCTTCTATAGTATCCGGCCAATCCTAGAAAACTTCGCACTTCCGTAGGAGTCTTTGGCCCCTCCCAACTCATAATTGCCTCAATCTTTTCCGGATCCACTTTAACTCCCTCATTTCCAATAACATGCCCCAAAAATTGAACTTCCTTCAACCAGAACTCACATTTGGTGAACTTGGCATACAACTTCTCTTGTCAGAGTATCTCCAATGCTATCTAGAGGTGCTGCTTATGTTCTTCTTCCGACTTAGAATAAATAAGGATGTCATCAATAAATACCACGACAAATTTATCCAAATACTTCTTAAATACCCGATTTATCAGATCCATAAAGGCGGCCGGAGCGTTGGTCAATCCAAACGGCATTACTAGGAATTCATAATGCCCATATCCGGTCCTGAATGCGGTCTTAGGAATATCTTCTTCTTTGATCTTTAATTGATGGTATCCCGATCTCAGATCAATCTTCGAAAAGCATTTTGCTCCCTTCAACTGATCAAAAAGGTCATCTATCCTTGGTAGCGGGTAGCGGTTCTTGATCGTCACCTTATTCAACTCCCGGTAATCTATGCATAGACGCATACTCCCATCTTTCTTCTTTACAAACAGAACAGGTGCTCCCCATGGCGACGTACTTGGTCGTATCACTCCTTTATCCAATAATTCTTGTAGCTGGCTCGCCAACTCTTTCATTTCTGCTGGTGCCATCCTATATGGGGCCTTTGAAACTGGTTCCGTGCCTGGAGCAAGGTTGATCTCAAACTCAATTTGTCGATCTGGTGGTAAGCCTGGTAGTTCATCGGGAAACACATCGGGGAACTCACTAACTACAGGAATATCTTCCATGCTGAGGCTGACTCTCTCTGAATCCACTACATATGCTAGGAACGACTCACAACCTTTTCTAAGCAACTTCTTAGCCTGAACGATTGTAAGAAATAGTTGCTCTCGCCTCTGCCCCTTAAATACTACCTTCTCTCCACTCTCCGTCTTTAAATACACTCTCTTGGTCTTACAATATATCAGAGCGCTATTCTCTCCTAACCAATCCATTCCTAAAATTATGTCAAACTCTCCCAACTTGAAGAGTATCAAGTCGGCTGAAAACTTATATCCCGAAATATCGATCTCACATTTTGGACAAAATTGATTCACAGGAATCTTCTCTTGGTTCGCAATTACCACATCTACTACCTCACTCATAACCATGTTCTCACATTGAAGCTTATCAACAAAAGATTCTGATATGAAAGATCTTGTTGCTCCCGAATCAATCAATACTCTAGCTTTGACATTATTGAGTAAAACTGTACCTGCTATCACCTCAGAATTCTGAACAGCATCTTTCATCTTTAGATCAAATGTCCTTGCTGTTGCTTGCGGGGTTGGTGCGGGTGGTGGAGGTAATGCCAATACCTCAGTTGGCACGCTTGCACTTGTACTTGCCACGTTCATCAGAGCTTTGACTGGTCCTGTTGCCTTACACTCCCTAGCCATGTGTCCAGTCTTCCCACACTTGTAGCACATAACTCCTGGCTTCGGCATCTTGCACTCATTTGCCAAATGTCCCTTCTGATTGCACCTATAACAGGTCATGCTCAGCTTATTGCATACCCCGGGGTGCCTTCTTCCACAGTGCTTGCATTCCGGTCTCTGGAACCTGTTTTCTCCAACTTGCCCTTGACTTGCCTGGTTGTTCCCTTTTGATTCTTGCCTTTTGCCCAAATTTCCCTTCTTTTGAAAATTTCCGCCCTTCTGGAAACCAATCCTCTTTACATTCCGATCTTGCGAACTTCCAGCTTCAGACTTTTCTCCATAAAATGGAACCTTCCTCTTCTTGTTATCCCTCTCTTTCCTTGACTGCATCCCATTATTCTCAATCAGAGCAGCTTTCTGTACTACTCCCGCATAAGTTTCAAGCTCAAACATAGCCACCCTATCTCTGATCCAAGGCTCCAATCCTTGCTGAAATTTCTTTGCTTATTCCTCCTCAGTGCTGGTATACTTTGTCACAAACCTTGACAATTCAGTGAACTTCTTCTCATACTCCAATACAGTCATGTCCCTTGCTTCAACTCAAGAAATTTTAGCTCCATCTGATTCTGCATGTACTTAGGGTAATACTTGTCCAGAAATAACTTTTTAAATCTCTCCCAAGAAACCTGCTGAGTGACTTCCAAAGCCTTTACTGATTCCCACCAATAGATAACTTCTCCCTTCAAGAATTAAGTAGCATACGGCGTCTTCTGATCGTCTCCTAACTGTACCAACTCAAAAGCCCTTTCCATCTCCTTGATCCATGTGTTAGCTATCACTGGATCAGTGGTATCATGAAATACAGGTGGATTCACATTCTGAAAAGCCTTGAAAGTGACAATTTGTCTAGGTGGTACTGGTGGTTCAGGTGGTTGGTGTGGCTCACGGTTATCTTGGTTTTCAATTCGTTGTTGAAGAGTTAGTTATTGTTGAGCTATAGCATTGGTTTGCTGTTGCAAGGTTTCCAGTAGTCAAAGAATATTTGGGTCTGTGGTGAAGGTGGTTGTTGGGTTCTTCTTTTTGGGAGGCATGATCCTGAAATAAGAGTTGTGTCAAAACAGATATGAATGATAAAATGATTCGAGGGTATCGCATGGCATTCTCATTTTCATATGGGGTCAAGTTTCCAAATTAAGCAGATATGATGATAAAAACATAAAATAACAGTTGAGAGCAAATGGAACAATAGCACATAATTATTGAAATTTTAAAGGTCACAGTACATAGGATTGGGACATAGTCTGATTCTAGGAATAACAGGCTTATTTAAAGGAAAAACGGAAACAACTGGGGATTCCATAGAGTCTGATAGTACAGCAACATGAAAGGTAAATGGAAAGAACTAAGGCTCCACTCCATCTGAACGGGGCTTGGTAGTCTTTTCCTCTCGAAGCGTCTTCACAATGCTCTGGAGCTCATCCGCCACCATCTGAATGACATACTGGCTGGTACGGTCCCGGTGCGCTGGCATCTCCTCAAGCTTAGTGTTGACGTACTGAACCAAGGACTCAAGTCTCGCAGTCATCTGCTCTTTGGGCTTCCCTTCGTAGTTTCGGCTGTCCGGATACACGTTCTTCAGTCGGTCTATCAGTCGGTCGTACTTTCCCTGAAGCATGTCGAACTTGCGCCTCAACTCAGCATACACGGAGAAAGCAATAGTGTCGTCCGACCAAGAGGATAACGAGGAATGCGCCCTTTGCTGACAACCAATAAGGGGAGTATTAATAATAATTTACTTAACCTACTCTCTCACATATATCTATAACCTACACACATATCCTATAACCTATTTGGGCTGTCCAGGGACTCTAAACCGAAGCTCTGATACCAAAACCTGTCACACCCCCAACTTAAACAGCAAAATAAATATAGCTATTACATCATTTTAATGAAGAATACACAACCAAGTCCAAGATCTTACAGTTTAGGGTTTGGAACAGCCCAACACTACCAACTATTACATCTGATTACAAATACCGAGTCCTCACACAGCTATTATTACTTATTCTACCTGAGCTCGAACATAAGCATCAGCATCACAGGTCTTACGGGAAATCTGCTTGAATCTAACCATAGCTGCTAGCTGTAATATCAGGGTAAAGCAAGGAGTGAGCCAAATGCTCAACAAGTGCTAATAGTACGACACAAACACAAATCGAGATATACCTTTAAGAATGACAATGAAAAGACATAACCAATGATAACGAGAGATTGAACTATGTGAGATGGCATCATTTTGCTTGTATCAAAACAATTTTAAAATCATGTCTTAATCAAAATCATTTTATGACACTACGGATTACAGCCGGTGATCAGCTGCGAAGTAATCCCGAACCTCGTTGGGTTCTAAAACATTAACGGGAATCCCTAGGCAACTTTTAAGCCTAATATAAGTGTGGAAATGACTCGCGTCTCAGTCCAGGTCCACTATTCAAGAAAACATTTATCCCCCTTTGGGACTGAAAACCCATATTTTATTTATTTCAAAAGCTGATGCCGAATTGTAACAAAATCTCTTTTAACAGTAAATATTTTTATTAAGGGATTATAAATTAACTCGAAACATGGGAAATATGGTACTAAATCTCAGGGCCATGATTCACAAAACTAAACTCTATTAGGGTAACTGAATGGTTTACATGTATCAAAGTTTGGACAAGGGAATATAGTGAGGCTATTGGATATCATGAAAGGAAGTGCCAAATTGGGCTTAAAGCAATGGTTTCTCATCAAGGTTCAAGTGCTGGATCATCAAGAATGTAAGCTTCATGAATACTAAGGGTGTTAAGGTATGAAGAAATGATTTTTAGCTCAGGATATATCAAAATTGACAAGCTTTAGGATAAGAAAGAGAGGTATCAATCAATTAGAGACAACTTTGATAAATATTTGGCTTTCAGGTATCAAGGTAAGGTTCTATAGGGATTCAAGTATCAGGATGAGATATCATTACTTAGGAATCATTAGCATGGTAATCAAGAGGATCAATCAAGTAATATAACAACTCTTTATTTTATCATGGCATTTAACTATCATGAAAAGACTTTTGAATTACTTGCAATACATACTCGAGGGTTCATGGCATTTCTATATAATTCAAAGATAAACGAGAGATACGCTTGATTTAAACATATCAAAATGACTCAGGATGATTGCATCGATATATATGAACTGTTTATAGTAAATATGAAGGTCAAGTTGAATCACTTGCCTTGAGATAGGCTGGTCTGGTCTGACTGGTAGGAGCAACTGGAGCTTCACTCGACTTTTATGGCAAGTTTTCCCTCGTCTCGAGATCCTACATAAATAATAATAATCCTCATTATAATATATTCTTACCATCTTAACCTATTTACAACCCAAAATTAAACATGGATGGCACTTAGGCCTATACGCACCTAATTTATATCCACCTTTATATTTCAAATGTACACACGTAGCCACATAATCACATATCGTATATTAATATCAAATAACACCATATATACCATAATGCAACACTAGGCTTGGATGATCTCGACTCACCACTTAAGTCACTTGGTCGCTAAACTGGACAAAGTCCTCTAATTTTGGCTTCCTAACTCGATGTGCCTTTCCTAAATTATCCAAAACCTATTGACCCTAACTTGTGCCTTTTGCTCTACTGATCTTATACTATCTTACAACTATGGTGGTCGACCTAATACTCACTTCTAAGTATTCTAAAACTATGTGATAACTGATAGTGCTCACTGGTGCAAATTTCAGAATGACAACTATAATTTCTTGAGTGCATTAGGCACTCTTAAACTACGAGTTTTCCTTCAAAATTTTTACACAAGACTCTCCTGACCTAAGGGCATCTCACAAGATTGATGTGGCTCAAGGGCCTGTCTTGGGCCTTTTTGGGCCTAAGCTAAAAGTCCAAGGTTCCCCTGTTTTTCTGGGCAGAAAATGCCCTGACTTGAATTAACTTGTGACACATGGTTCTAGCTCATATCCTATGAACTATGGTTGGAAAAACTTCTCTGACATACCCTCTAACTAAGGCCCAATTGGGCCTAATGAGGGCCTACCCATGACATGGTCAAATCTCCCTATTTCTAAGTTGCAACAAAACTGTCCCCTGCTGGACAGATTTTGTGATTCTACTTGTGCACCTAACCAAATGACATGCAAACCTCCAAACAACTCCTAAAACCTTTTATATACTCCCAATACTAACTTCTGGTAGCTTGGGCCTCAAAGTGCACACCAATGACATGACCAAAACTCACTCTAAACCTCAGGGTGCTATACTGATTTTTCTGCAGAAACTATAACTCTCATTTTCCAAGATTTTGACTTGACAAACTCAACTAACAACAACTCAATACTTAAACCAAGACTTATACATGGTGATCTACTGAAATAACTCCCTTAATCTCAAAATAAACTTGGGTGAGATCATCCATGCCCAAAAACAACAACATGCAACCAAATATATAACATGCAACTCATGGAAAGCACATGACAAGATTTCGGCTAGGCATAAAGTTTTAAATGCTTGCAAAATCGACTTGCACCTAATACTCATCCTTTATAATCATGAAATATAACTTCTTTTAAGTATTAATAAGAAATTTATCATGGAAACAATCTATTTTAAGCACACATATTTCGAATTTATAGATTTTTAAACATAACTACATGATTTCGAAAAAAGTAGCATGCAAAACATGGTTGATCATCATTTTAATGTCTTAAAACTAACATGCATGGCTAAACATAAATATATAATGAAATTTAAGTAGCATGCAAAGTATTTTAAAGCATGATATCTCCATAAAACACTTAGTTAGCACATATACATAATATATCTCATAGAGAGCTCTTGAATTCACAAGAACCAAGAGTTTCTCTTTGGAGATCACATAAGAACTACACATGCATCCATGGAACTTCAACTTCCAAGTCACAAAACACTTGGAAAGTATATAAGATGAATGTAGGTAAAAGATTTATACTTGGGAAGATAAAGAATGAATTGAAAAATGGAAGGGGGGTGGGGAATTGGCCTTCGGCCGAGAGCAATGTGGGAGGGGGAAAAGGAGAGAAATTTGTGATGTGTTGGAGTGTGGAATGAGAATGACTTCTCCCACTTTGATTTCTTTGTTTTATGCTATTTGGTTTACAAATGATGAGTGGAAATGAGAACTTACAAAAATGTCCCTTGGTTAAAGTTAGGCCATTTTGCATGCAAGGCTAAGGTAGTAATTTGGTAATAATCAAATGAGTTAGTGGGGTTGGAAAAGTCTTGTTTACCTTTTGAGAGAATAGAAGGGTGATTTGCATGCATGGTCTCTTATGTAATTTGATAAATATGACAACTTGGATTTTTAGAGACTTTATAAAATCATTTTCAAAATTTGTGAATAAAATACCTTTTAAAAGAAAAAATTTCCAAAGCTTAGAATATTCCTTATAAATCAAAAATAAAGAAATTAAATAAACTCTTGCTTTGAAAAATCGTATACTACACAAAGCAAATTTATAATGCAGAAATTTTCGCTCACACTAGTGTACAATCATTGAATATATTTTCATTTGACTTTAATATTATACCAAATCCACAAATAATATTACATAAAATGCCGGTCGTAACAGTTATAAACCCTAATTTTGAAATTCGGAAATTAAACTCAAATTTGAACATGTTATTGAACTCCAAATCAGACGTATGACATATGAAAATCATCAGGAAAACAAGCTCTACAACATGCAATCATCAAATCATACAAACAATCATCCGAACAAAAATTCATATTTTTAATAAAATAAATTCGAAAATAAATAAATTTTTAGAAAAATAACCTTGATTTCTGCAGTGAAACAAAGCTCAGAATCTGATAGAACACCTCAAATCCTTCGTTTTGGTTACTCAAACTTTGAAAACAGAGATCGGTAATGCCTTCGTTTTGCTGTTTGATTCTTAGAAAAGTTTTAAGAAATTAGGGCTTTTCTCTGAAAATTATATAATTAACTATCTGCAAATGATTTTGATACGAAATAAAATACGGTAAAAGGCTATTTATAATTACGGAAAATTAGTATCCCGTTGGATCATTCCGGATATAAAATGGTACGTTTATTTATAAAAACTGATCCAAACGGTATCAGTTTTCGGGATAATTATCCAGATCAGTACAATTTGTACTGCGGTCTTGGTCTCAGCGCCTGGTTACACGTATTACGAAGTGATAATTGTGATAGTTTAATAAAAAGCTCCCGTTTATCAAAAATACGGGTTTTATTAATTTACCAAAATGAATATTGTATCGAAAATATTGCGCCGGGACCCGCACAGGACAAACCGTACGCCGGATCGAAAAAGTCGAAACATTGAAAATGCTCGGAATATTACAATTAGGTTAGGAAGGAGTTCTCGGAAGAGTTTCGGGTTCCAAAAACATAACAACGGTTGACGTCGGTTGGTTCCCGATTTTATAAAATAGATTTTAATTACCCGGAAAAAGATTTTAGAAATTTCATATGATTCTTATAAATCCATAAATCAACATAAAAATAATTAGGAAGATATGACAATTATCTATATTTTATTTTGGGCATATAAAAATTAAAATACTCAATTAATATTATTTTTGAATATTCAAGTACAGATAACACTTAATAATTAACTCACAGAATAAATACTGAGCACACATAATAATTATTTATATCAAAAATAATTACACGATATATCCCGGATATTACAATCCTCTCAACCACAACCATATGCACCTCCTATCAAAACCTCAACTCTCAAGTCTAAATCTAAACTACACTCTGGTACATCTAAATAAGTGCCAGTTGTGAAATTTGCAACACCATCTTGGCCCAAAACCAAAAGAACTATCCCTGTGCCTAAATCTCCACCAAGGAGAAGAAGAAAGTTGATTCTGAGAGATGAATCCGATGAGGATGAACAAGTCCAGGTTCCTGCATCAGAACCTGTGATATTAGAAGCTGAAGAGTCTACTCTTCAGAAGGAGAAAGCAACTGAAGCTTCTGGATTTAGAAAAGAAAGAGGTCTTCAAATTCTGATACAGAACATGTCACTCCTCTATCTAGAAAATCAAGGAAGACTAAAGCAGGTGTGCATATTGCACAAACTCTATATGAGGATACTGAAGATGCTGAGGAAGGAGATCAGGAATCTCTGATCTCATCAGAACCTATTGTGATTGAAGCCTTGCCAGCACCTGAAGAATTTATGATTTAGGAATCTGACATTCCTGAAGTCCACAGATTAGAACCTGTACAAGAATCTGTGATTTCTCCACCTCACTCTCCATTCAAAGAAACTGCCTCAGTCGAAGATTCAGAGTTAAGTCCTGAAATTGACATTCATGGGTTGAATATTCCAACTGTTTTGTTTCTGGAAGCACCACCAGTAAAAGAGTCAACTCCACTTGTTTCTCCAATACTAAATGCTGAAATTCCTACTACACCAATTCTGGATTTGGAACCTGAAGATCAGAATTTGGAAACAGATGAAGTTGCTCCAGAATCTCCTTCAGTTACACACACTCTGATGTTATCAGAAGATGATGAGATTTTATCAAATTTTGGAGACAGTGCTCCAGCAAGTGCTCTAGTCAATGCTCCAATTCTTTGCAAGGAGGCACTGTTTAAATTTGATGAAAAAGATGCTCATGTTCCTTAGGAAGACACTCACACAGGAGTTGAATGGACAAATAAGTGGAATGAACCTGACTTCATTCCCAGCCCAACTATTCTGACAAATCATGTTGCAAAAGTTGATAAGTTGCTGATAAATTCTGACTTCAAAATACAACGTAAAGTCACTGCTCTCAATACTAAAACTCTTCAAGGTCTACACTCCAAGACTCATGCAAAGATTGATAAACTTCAGGAAACAGATGATAAGCTAGACATGGTGGTCAAACTAGACAAGAAGAGGTTTATCAGACCATTCAAGAAAAAGTGGATGCTATTGAGCTTGTTCAAGATAAGCAGCAGGCCTAACTGAGGAAGGAAAGAAGACTTCAGCTACAGATCAAACTTTTTTGCTCACAAGTTCTGAAATTGAAGATCAAGTTCTGACAGCAAATTCTGATAATCAAATTCTGATGACAAAGTCTGATGTTCTCATTCAAGGTGAAAGTCAAGACTCGAAGAAATTCATGCAAACCTTAAAGTTTAGGGGAAAGAAGGCAACCTTCTTTTACAAGAATCCTAAGATTCAAGCCATAGATGAGGAACTTGCAAAGAGACTGTTCCTTAAGGATAATCCAGGAGTGGATTTAGAGGAACTTAAAGAAGAAGAAGTAAGATTTAATGCTGAAAAGTCAAAACTACAGCCTCAAGCTTCTAATGCAAAGAAGTCTCCCAAACCTAAGGAGAAAGGTATAGTAATAAGAGAAAGACCTGCCACAAAGATTCCTAGATCAAGGACTAGATCTCAAACTACTATTGATCCCAAAGACAAGGGAAAAGGAAAAGTTGGGGAGACAGTCAAGAAACAGAATATGAAGATTCCTCAAATTCTGATGGATCCTGTGTGTAAGATGGTTCAAATCTTTGATGATACTGCTGCTGAAGATGAAACAGTTGAAACTATAAAGAGAAAGAGGATGACAGAAGAATCTAAGACAACCTCTGACATAGCTCAAGTTGTTCAAAGTGAAGATATTTCAGAACAGCAAGCTACAGATGAAACTGCAAATCCTGACCAATTCATCAAGACATCCTTCTCAGAATTTCTGGTGCAAAAGCTTCTGAATACATTCCAAAAATTACTGAAGATGATGGAAGGGAAGTTTCTATGAAGAAGAAGTCTACCAAGATTGAAGTAATTCTGAAGGGAAAGTGTTTATGCTACAATGAAGACTCTTCACATCCCAGAGTTATCAGACTTGGAGAAGGGCTTGAAAGAACATCAATTCCTGCACTCAGAGCAGCCATTTATCAGATTGTTGATAATGAAGATGAAGAACTGATGCAATTCAAAGCACAGTTAGTTGAAGTTCTGAGAAATGCTGAGGACAAGCTTGTAACAGACTTTACAAGGAATCACTATGGATTCAGATTGATCCAGTGATATTGGTAAAGCTACATGTAATGTAAGTTGTATTTAGCTGTTTAAAATAATATCTCATTGCATTTGTACTTAAATGTTTTTGACATCATCAAATATGTTAACTTATATATTTTTCATAATTTACAAGTTGGGGGAGATTGTTAAATATATTTGTGATGTCATGTATAATCTGATTTGTTTAGTTTCAGAACTTAGTATCAGAACTTACAGAAGACAGGAAGTTATCAGAACTTAAGGCGTCAGAACTTATATCAGGACTTAAGTATGGGTACACTTCAGATAAGGAAAGCAGCTGATTTACAGAAGAGGATCTGGATTAAACAAGTAAAGATATGCATGAAGAATTGGACAACTATAGGACTGCAGTAGATAATCTCTGATTGATGTATTCTAGGAAACAGAATCATTATCATATCAATTAGGAGATATCTTGTAACTGTGTAGTATATGAACACAGATTAGGGTTTACACTATAAGTGTTATCATTCATAAGAATATTATTCATTGTAACCCTAGCAGCTCTTAGTGATATCATACATCACTGAGATGGTAGATTAAACCTACTGTAACAGAGTCTGATATATTGAATAAACTTGTTTTCTGTTACATATTTGTGTTTATAATCAAATTGATTGTAAATACTATATCCAACCCCCTTCTATAGTATCATTGAGGCCTAGCAAGATTATTTATTTACATTCGTCTGTACTCAACAGTTAATAAGAGATGGCTATGCTTGCATTCGATTGTCTCAATTCTATTGAGAAATAAAGAACGGACTAGAAGATTAGGACAAGGGTAACAAGGACGTGGCCAACTGTTTCCATCGACAATAAAACTATCAGAGGCTATAATCTTATTCTCCTGGATGATGATGTGAGTAATATACATTTTGAATGTTGTTAATATACCTTCCAGTTCATTTATGTTTTTTCTTCACTCACATATTTTTGTTTTCTTTGATATTTAACATAATCTTTTTATTATATTAATGTTCACAATTCGAACATACATGTCCATGCGTTTGTGTATTCCGATACCTGGATGTTATTGAGAAGAATGTGAAAGTGGGTGGTGTTTACATCATACAAGATTTTGTTGTTAAGGATGTCATTGGGCTTTTGAAACCTGTATCATCGATGAATACTATTAAGTTTAATATTAGAACTAAATTCGAGCCTTCTGTGGATAAATCGATGATCCCCATGCAGAAATTTGAATTACTTGATCTTGGAGACCTCTACAGCTAGGCTGCTATGCACGAGCCTAATAAAAATCCTGAGTTTTCCGCATGTATTAAACTATCTTTTTTTTGTTGTATTATTATCTTAGTAATTATAATCAATCCATTTAAAAAATTTATCAGTTTTTAATTATGTAGATGTTATTGGTGTGGTCGAGGAATTTGAAAAGATGGGGATTATTAATACAAGATACGAAGATAAGGAAATTGTGCGATTTAAGCTCTACGATGCCATGTATGTGTACTTATGTTAGATATATTTGATAATGTCATGGCTAATATGTTTTATGTTTAGCTTTCAGATCTTACTTGAACAGGATAGATCAGTACTTAACTGTTGATCAGTACTTATACTGGAAGTCAGGACTTAAGGATATCAGTACTTATGTTATCAGGAGATAATCATCAGAAGATAGATATCAGAACTTAAGTGCTGAAGGACGATCAGATAAGGACAGTAGCTGATTAAAGGAAAGAAGATCAAGATAAACATAAGAAGAGATATGCATGAAGAAGGAATTGTGTAAAGAATGGAATACTTGGAAGAAAAGATATCTGATTGATGTATTTTAGGAAGTAGAATTATATTCCATATCAATTAGCGATTATCTTGTAACTGTGTAGTATATAAACACAGACATAGATTTACACTATAAGTGTTATCATTATTCGAGAAGATTATTCATTGTAACCCTAGCAGCTCTCGTGATATTGTTCATCACTGAGAGGTAACAGTTCCATACTGTAACAGAGTTTATTGTTTCAATAAAGTTTGTTTTCTGTTACTTAAGTTCTTAAAGTTCGATTTGAGTGTACTATACACTGTATTCACCCCCTCTATAGTGTGTGTGTGACCTAACAAGTGGTATCAGAGCCTATCGGTTAACACACATACAGTTAAAGATCCAAACACAATCATTTCGGACACAGAAACTCCAACTAAGCCTACCAAAACTGAGGAACCACCAAAGACACAAATTCAGAGTCGGTATGAGACCATCAGAGTTCCCATACTGAGACCATCTGAATATCCCATATGGAAGGTAAGGATGACCATGTTCCTGGAAGCAACAGATCCAGAATACCTTGATAGAATCAAGGAAGGCCCTCACAAACCAACCAAGCTCGCTGTTGCAGTTGCAGGTGAAGCAGCAAAGACCGTACCAAAGGAGAAGAGTGATTATACTGCTGAAGATATAACATCAATTGCTAAGGATGCCAAGGTACGACACTTACTGCATAGTGCCATTGATAATGTAATGTCAAACAGGGTAATCAACTGCAAGACTGCTAAGGAGATATGGGATGCTCTGGAAACAAGGTGTCAGGGAACGGAGACAATTAAGAAGAACAGGAAGACAATACTCACTCAAGAGTATGAACACTTTGACTCAAAGACTAATGAGTCATTGAATGATTTATATGATAGATTTGTCAAACTTTTGAATGATTTGTCATTGAATAATAAAGAGTATGATCTTGAAGATTCAAACCTTAAGTTCCTGTTAGCTCTTCCTGAATGCTGGGATTTGAAGGCAACGACAATAAGAGACAACTATAATCTTGATGAAACAACTCTTGACGAAATCTATGGTATGCTCAAGACTCATGAGCTTGAGATGGAACATAGAAGCAAGAGGAAAGGAGGAAAGTCAAGGACAGTTGCTCTTAAGGCTGAAGAAGAATCCCCCAAAGTAGCTTCCTCAAAGAAAGACAAGGGTAAAGCACTTTTCATAAATTCTGATACTGAGTCATCAAGTTCTGAGAGTGATGATGACTCAGATTCTGAAAGCTTGCCTGAGACTGATGCTGATGAGGAGATGATGAAGCTGTGTGCTCTTATGGTAAAAGGAATCACAAAGATTGCATACAGGAAGTTCAGGAAGGGAAAGAAGTTTTCCAGGAAAGGCATAAGTTCTGATAAGAAGAATTTCAGAAGATCTGAAGGCAGAGGAAGAAAGTCTGACAGAGGAGATTACACCAATGTTAAATGCTATAACTGTGGTGAGAAAGGCCACATATCTCCTGATTGCAAGAAGGTAAAGGGTGACAAAGGCATGGCTCTTATCACAAAGCAGAAAAGCTGGACAGACACCTCAGACTCTGAAAGTGAGGAAAATAATACATTGATGGCAAATGCTGATAAAGAAAGTGCTGAGAGCAGTTCTGAAGCTGCTGAAACAAAGGTACCTCAGACTACTTATGCTTTTCATACTGATGATATTAATGAGTTGAGAAGATATCTTAAAACCATGTTTGTTAGTTATAGAGATCAAAATTTAACATGTGAAAGATTAACTTCTGAAAATCTTGCATTTAAGAAAAGAAATGATTTCTTAGAAAAAGAGTTAGTCATGTTCCATCAAACTCAGAAGGATAGAGATGATGCTTTTTATGTTATGAAGTGCTAAAAATGAATGAATCTCTAAAAACTGAGTTAGAAAAGGAAAGAGAGATTATCAGGACTTGGACTAACTCTGGCAAAACAACTCAAAATTTGCTAAGTAGTGGAAACTGGAAAGAGGGCTTAGGTTATGGAGAAGATAAGAATGATAAAGGAACTGAAGAAATTAAGCCTGTTGATAAGCAAAAGCCAAAGTTAAAACTTGTTAAGTTTGTAACTGTAAAGTCTGAAAATGAGAAATCAGAAGTTACAAAGGAATTAACTTCTGACAAACTAAAACAGGAAAAGACAGCTAAAGTGAATATAGGCTTAATGACAAAGAAGTAGCTTAAGCATAAGCTGAAAGTTGTTAAGAATGCAAACAAGGTAAAATCACCTAGGAAAAATAGGAATGGAAAGGAAGGTGTGAATAAAAGCAATAATTATAAATCGGTTCCTGATGCTCCTAGGAAAATATGTCATAACTGTGGAAGTTCTAACCATCTGGCTTCTTTTTGCAGGAAGAATAAGAATATTAACTCCTTACCTTCAAAATCAGGAGTTAAGAGTCAGTCTGTTAGATACAAACCACAAAATCCTTGTTTTCATTGTGGTAGTTTATGGCATTCCATTTATACTTGTAAGGAATATCATAGTTTGTACTATGATTATTATCAAATAAAACCTTCTTTGAAGAAAGTTTCCATTGTTCCTTCTAGTGTAAATTCTAATTCAAAGTCTGATAGTGTAAGTTCTGATAAGAAAAATGTTAACATAAACTCTGATGCTAAAACCGCTGCAAATGTTAACAAACTTAATAAGGCCAAAGGATCCAAGCAAGTCTGGGTCCTTAAAACTAATAATTAGTGGTCTTTGTGATTGCAGGGCAACAGGAAAAATATTCTAGTTCTGGATAGTGGATGTTCAGGACATATGACTGGAAATAAGGCCCTGCTATCAGACTTTGTGGAGAAAGCTGGCCCAAGTGTTTCTTATGGAGATGGCAACATTGGAAAAACATTGGGATATGGCAATATCAATCTTGGAAATGTCATAATTAAAGAAGTAGCTCTGGTCTCAGGACTTAAACACAACCTACTGAGTATAAGTCAAATCTGTGACAGAGGTTATCATGTTGATTTCTTTGAAGAACACTGTGAAATTGTGAGTAAATCTAAAGGCAAAGTTGTCCTGAAAGGATACAGGCGTGGTAACATTTAGGAAGCTAAGCTTTCAACAAGTACTGATGGTTCTGCAATCTGTCTGATGAGTAGAGCATCAATTGAAGAAAGATGGAATTGGCATAAGAAACTCTCTCATCTAAATTTCAACAATATAAATGAACTGGTCAAGAAAAATCTTGTGAGAGGACTGCCAAAATCAGTATTTGCTCCTGATGGTCTTTGTGATTCCTGTCAGAAGGCCAAACAAAGAAAATCTTCATTCAAGAGCAAGACTGAATCATCAATTCTTGAGCCTTATCATCTACTACATTTTGATCTACTTGGTCCAGTAAATGTCATGTCTATTGCAAAGAAGAAGTATGCGTTGGTCATAGTGGATGAGTTCACCAGATACACTTGGGTGTATTTCTTGCACACAAAAAGTGAAACTGCATCTATCTTGATTGATCATGTCAAACAGCTGGATAAAATGGTTAAAGATTCTGTGAAAATTTTAAGGAGTGATAATGGCACTGAGTTCAAGAATTTGATAATGGAAGAGTTCTGCAAAAACCATGGAATAAAGCAGGAATTTTCTGCTCCTGGAACTCCACAGCAAAATGGAGTTGTTGAAAGGAAAAATAGAACTCTCATTGAAGCTGCACGTATAATGTTTGAAGAAGCGAAGCTTCCAACCTATTTCTGGGCTGAAGCTGTGCAGACTGCTTGTTTTACTCAAAATGCAACATTCATTAACAAGCATGGAAAAACACCATATGAGATGGTGAAGAAAAAGAAGCCAAATCTGAAATACTTTCATGTATTTGGATGCAAGTGTTTTGTTCTCAAGACTCATCCTGAACAGCTATCAAAGTTTGATCTAAAAGCTGATGAAGGAATCTTTGTTGGATATCCACTTTCCACAAAAGCCTTCAGAGTCTATAATTTGAGAACAAAAGTGGTCATGGAATCTACCAATGTCTCTTTTGATGACAAGAAGATTACTGGTCTTGAAGATTTCATTGACCATGATCAGCTGAGATTTGAAAATAAAGACTCAAATTCTGATACTGAAAATCCTGACAGTCTAAGTCCTGATACTGTAAACTCTGATGGATTAAACTCTGATGTTATTGAAACTGTGGTAACTACGTCAAAGGCAGATGCACCTATGCAGGGGGAGCATACTCAAGATCCTACCAAAGCTCAAGAAACATCAGAACATACATCTGGCTCTTCAAGTTCTGATTTGTCAAGTTCTGATAAGCCAAGTTCTGATAATGCTGAAAATCTAAATACTGAAGACTCCAACTCAGAGAGCATAGTTTCAGGGGGAGCATCAGAAAATGAAAATAAAGATAGCATGGATAATGGGGGAGCATCCAGTTCTAGAGATAACCTTCCATCTGCAAGGAAGTGGACAAAATCACATACACCTGATTTGATAATTGGAAATCCTGATGCAGGTGTCAGAACTAGAACAGGTAATTCAAATGAATGTCTCTGCAATTCTTTTCTCTCTCAGACTGAGCCAAAGAAAGTTGAAGAAGCTCTTCAAGATGCTGATTGGGTGCAAGCAATGCAGGAAGAGTTAAATGAATTTAAAAGAAACAAAGTCTGGACCCTAGTGCCAAGACCAAAGAATAGATCTGTTGTTGGTACAAAATGGGTATTCAGAAACAAAACTGACAGTGATAGCATAATTACAAGGAATAAGGCAAGGCTGGTTGCAAAAGGATATTCTCAACAGGAAGGAATTGATTATGATGAAACATTTGCACCAGTTGCTAGGTTAGAAGCCATAAGGATATTTTTGGCTTATGCTGCTCACAAAAAGTTTATTGTCTTTCAAATGGATGTGAAAAGTGCTTTTCTCAATGGAGAATTGGAGGAGGAAGTATATGTTGAACAACCTCCAGGCTTTGTAGATTCCAAACATCCAGATTATGTCTACAGGCTTGATAAAGCACTTTATGGACTTAAGCAAGCTCCTAGAGCATGGTATGAGACTTTAGCTCAGTTTCTTCTGGAAAGTGGATTCAACAGAGGAACAATAGACAAAACACTATTCTACCTCAACCATGGAAAGGACTTACTTCTGGTCCAGATTTATGTTGATGATATCATCTTTGGATCTATAAATGACAGACTTTGCAAGAAGTTTGCCAAACTGATGTAGTCAAGATATTAGATGAGTATGATGGGGGAACTTAGCTACTTTCTGGGCCTTCAAGTCAAGCAGAATGAAGAAGGCACTTTCATTTGTCAATCTAAGTACATCAGAAACTTGCTGAAGAAATTTGGAATGCAAGATTGTTCAAGTGCATCCACTCCCATGGCCACTGCAACAAAACTGGATAAGGATACTGGTAAATCAGTAGATATTACTGATTACAGAGGTATGATTGGCTCTCTACTCTATCTAACTGCTAGTAGACCTGATATCATGTATGCTACCTGTCTTTGTGCAAGATTTCAAGCAGATCCAAGAGAACCTCACTTAACAGCTGTGAAAAGAATCTTTAAGTATCTTAAAGGAACAGCTGATCTGGGATTGTGGTATCCTAGAGAATCAGACTTTAAACTAATAGGTTACTCAGATACAGATTTTGCAGGCTGCAAAATTGACAGGAAAAGCACAAGTGGAAGCTGCCAATTTCTTGGAGGCAGATTGGTTTCTTGGTTCAGCAAGAAACAAAAGTCAATTTCCACATCAACTGCAGAAGCAGAGTATATTGCTGCAGGAAGCTGTTGTGCACAGATTCTTTGGATGAAGAATCAGTTACTGGATTATGGGTTAACATATTTCAAAATCCCTATTTACTGTGATAATCAAAGTGCTATTGCTATGACAGGTAATCCAGTTCAACACTCTATGACAAAGCACATCAGCATCAGGTACCACTTCATCAGGGAACATGTGGATGAAGGTACAGTGGAATTGCATTTTATTCCCACAGATCAACAACTAGCATATATCTTCACAAAACCACTATGTGAAGCTACTTTTATAAGATTGGTAAATGAACTTGGAATGGTTTCAGGTTCTTTCTCTAAATCTGCTTAGTCTTGTTCTGTGTTATCAGACTTTATGCTCAGTATTTACAGAATTAATCTCATTGTATATTCTGTGCTTAATTGATAAATGTTTTTAAGTACTGACTGTTGTCTGATATATGTTTCTAAACTCTGATAAGTGATATGTCTGTTTAAGTAATTATTCAATCCTATGAGGATAACTGTGCTAGATACTGACCTAGTAGTCTTCAATAAAGAAATGATTCCATGTAAGAAGTAATTATTTCAGTGGAAATCTTATGACACTAGCAAATTATGATAATTGAGCTTAGTTGAGTTTACTTTGTATATCTTATTACTAAGTCACAAATTAGAATAATGCTACTCATCTGTTAAGTTCTGATACTAGTAAAACTGCTGAATGTACTAAGTGCTGATAAACCTCACTTATCAAAAGAAAAAGCAAAAAGATCAAAGAATAAAATCCGGTACTCCTTTGAGATCTAGAGTAAAAATATGGAAGGGACGACCCAAGCGCATTGCTGGTATTAAGTAAATATGCATTAGAAAAGCAAAATATTTTCTTGGTGACTTTTCACACTCTATGATTATTGGAGAAATACTCTAATAATAGCATAAATTCTGATAAGCAGTCGTGACTCACTTACACTGAGAAGCCACTGTAAAATAGAATTTCAAAAGATGCATAAAATTAGCACAAAACAGTTGAGGTGGACTCAAGCATGAACTCATTCATCAGTAGGTTTCAGGACAATGACAGCTCTTTAGCAAAATTTTAATTATGCCTTATTTCTAAGATGTCCTGAAGTGAATCAGACTTTACTCTTTGTCTGTTATACACACACTAATCACTCCATATGAATGATGAAAATTACTGTGGTGGTCTATGTTATTTTAGATAAACAGTCACTGTGTCACTTTGCACAAATTCTGAGGACAAGTTCTAGTTACACGTTCTGATGATTAAGTTCTGAAGTCTATAACTCAGAACTTGTATGAAGATTTACTAAGATGGGCATTCCTTTTTCGAGTTAAGAAATTATGTTCTGATGACTGTTAAGTTCTGGTATAGGTCTAAGTTCTGATTTCTCAGTCTAATCCTTTACTTGGCTTATCTGTGAATAAAATTTGGTAACAGTCTCAGTTCGAACTAGAATATGTTGAAGTGGAAGATTAATAGTCACTATGATTAGGATTAATGGTATTCGTACTTGAACAGTCCACTTTTTCTTGTTTCTTGTGCGTTTTAAACCATGATTCATCTTTCCAATGAATGTTATTCTTTTTCAAAGTCTAGGGAGACGAGGTAGAATTAATTCTACCTGTCAGCATTCAATTTCTTTGCGTCTCCTGGCATTCTCTTGCCTATATAAGCAACCACTTCACATCAGCCTTCCCATTACACTTTTATCACAAACTCACTCTCGTTTTTTATTAATCATCACAAATGGCTGCATTTGGTTGGTTCTACAATTATGGTGATGAGACTGTGCATGTCTTTTTGAATGGAATTCCAACTCCATACCCTATCACCAACATTCCTCACAATCTCTGGATTCAATTTCCAGAGGTTATCAAACGTGATCTGGTGGCCGTTCGAAGAGAACTTCATCTTCATCGTCTCCGCCAGCAAGAGCGAATCATCCGACTCGCCATCTGGTTTGTCGAGAGTAGGAAGAAGAAGATGACTTAATCTCGTCTTCTTCCTGTTTTTCTTCATCATCAGCTTTGTCAGGCTTCTTAGCTAGGACTAAGGCTGTTGATGTTAGGTTTAGAAGCTTAGGGAAAATCTTGTATAAGTATTGATGTAATTTCCATTTCATGAATGTATTGTCTTGATATATTAATGAAAGTTGTTTTTACTTCAAGATTTTGTCTCTGAGTTATTTTATCTTGTGTTGATAAATCCTGATTGATATTCTGATGACCATATAAATTTTGTTTTATATTAAGTTCTGATTCGTTTTCAGCACTTACTTATCTAATTTATCTTGGTCATTTTCATGTGATTTATTTTCAGAATATTAATGATGCAGTAAAAAAATAATTCAATCAGTGATAACGGTTTAAATTTTGAATTAAAACTGTTTCTCTTGATAAATGGAACGGTTTTTTTTCCTTGAAACTAGGCAAATGGGTAAGTAATGATTCCTGTTTTCTCGAGCCCAGTAACTGTCCGTTATTACTGCATGTCTGACAGGTGTCCAACGGTAACATTTTTGTTCAGAGTATAAGTACAACAGAGAGAAGATTTCTTTAATCTTTTATTTTCTTCATATTTTATCTCTCTCCTTACTTTTACTCTCTTTCTCTTTATTTCTCACATTGGTTTTTCATACAGACATTATATCAAACACCTAACAGGCATACTTGAATCTCAATTTTTCACATGGCACCAAAGGATTTAATCATTGATGGAGCTAAGTTTGTCCCCAACAACTATGTTGCAGTTCTTGATCACACTGAAGCTCCATCTGAATTGCACTTTGTGCAAGATCTTCTTGCACATAGTGAGGTTGGGTATGCATTAACACAGCCTGAATTCTTTTCAAGCCAACAAGTTCTGAGGTTTTGGAGGACTGGACTTTTTGATGATGGTGGTAAACGTGGAACTCCCAGTATTATCTTCCAAGTGGGTGATTCATCCTTTGTAGTCACTCCTGGTACAGTACGCAGGGCTTTACATCTTCCAAAAGATTGTACTTTCTCAATTCCAGAGGACTCAGCACTTCGAGAGTTAATGGCTGAATCGGGATATGAAAAGAGTCTGACGAAACTTGGACAGTTGAAATGGGCTAATATCAGAAGAGAATGGAGTTTCTTCTTTGATTGCATCACCAAAGCTTTTGGGAACAAATGTTCGAATTTTGATGTTATCCCAATTCTTAGTTAGCACATAGGGTATGCTATTATTCATCAAACTCATTTTGATTTTGCAACTGGAATAATTGGTTTTATTGGGGATAGGATGACAGAGGATAGAGATGTTGTTTATTTTGCTAGATTCTGTCAACTTATTTACACTTTTTGTACTGATGAACCTCAATTAGTCAGTTCCTCAACCCAACCTTTTAGAGTTGCAAAACGATACTTTAATGATCTGGTAAATGCTGATACTAAGAAAATAGTGGTTAGCCCATTACAGATTCCTCAGTCTGTAAAACAGATCCTAGTAAATGCTGATCCTAATACTTATAGATCTGTTTACTCTGATGTCCAACCAACCACAAACACCCAACAACCATCATCCTCAGCACCTACCACTCATTCTACTCAACCTACCCTCAGAACATATCTCAAATCCTATCTCTCCACTTCACAGACTGCTCAACCTTCATCTTCAACACCTACTGTGAAGCCTTCATCTTCCAAGCCAAAGAGGCCAAAGAATGTTCCTCAAACATCTCAAAAGAGAAGGAGGATTGCATTGAGAGATGAATCTGATTCTGAGGAACAGGTTTCTTCTAGAGAACCTGTTGTTTCTGAAGCTGAGAAAGAGATTTCTCAAAAGGATTCTGAAATTGGGGGTTCTAGGCTTCTCAAGAGGCTTAGACGAATGACAGTTCCTGAAACTCCCAAGGAATCCAAATCAACAAAGAAGTACAAGAAACAGAGGGCAAAAAGGCCAGTTTCAGATGATGAAGAGGAAGCAGCTAAGGAAGGGGATCAGGAATCTCTGATCTCACAAGACAAGGAATTTGCTCCAGTCACTTCTTCTCCATCAACTCCATCTCAGGAAGCTGTATTTGACAAGGCTAACTCACCATCTGTGTCTCTTGTTGATCCAGGCACAAGTGCTGATATTGATGTTCAACACTTGGTTGTGTCTGAAGTATTTCTCTTAGAAGCTCCAACAGCACCAAATCCTTCCACAACACCTGTTACTGATGTTGTTCAAAATCCAGAGTTATCAACAACACCTTCTCTGCATCAAGATGCTGATGATCAGAATTTAGGTGAGCATCAGGATATGGCTGTTGATCAGAACTTAGAACAAGATCAGCAATTAGAGGATGCTGAAGCCTCCATTGCTACTCACACTGTTGTCTTATCAGAAGATACTGATTCTTTAAGTTCTGATGCTGCAAATGCTGGAGATAGTGGTGATGCTGCTCCAACTGTAGATGCTGATGAAGCAGGTCCTTCAGGACATACTCCTCAACAGACTCTTCCCAAGTCTGAACTGGTTAAGAAGTTTGTTACCGGGGAAGCACCAGTACCTTGGAGTGAAACTCGTGCAGGTCAGGAGTGGACTAAGGAATGGAACTCAGTTTCATGTGTTCCAACTGACAAGCATCTTGCTGAGCACTTGACTAAAGCTGATGAAATGTTAAATTCTGATGATTTTAAAATCCAGCTTAGAGTCACTGCATTGAGTACTAAACATTTACAAGGTCTTCATTCAACTACTCATGCAGAGCTACACAAGATTCAGGAGAACTTTATCAAACAGGAACAAGTTTGGAAAATTGATAAGAAAAAGTTCTTCCAACCTACCATTGACAGGATTGCTTATATTGAGAAGACTCAAGATCATCAACAAGCTCAGATTGATGAAATTCTGAAAAATCAAGCTTTTCAGCAATCACAACTAACTGAAATCCAATCCTCAGTGGAATTACTTATCTCTCTTTTACTACCTGCTGATGCCAAAAAGGGGGAGAAGGTAATTAAGTCCAAATGCAAAACTAACAAGACACTGCAAGGAAAGGATGATGGAAATGATGACCAAGGATACTCTGGAATGGGTAGCGGTCATAGTCAAGGTAGAAGGTTTACATCAAGACAAGCTAGTCACAGGACAAGTTCTGATACTGGAAAAAGAATAAGTTCTGCTGCTGGTAAAAAGTTAAGTTCTGATGAACTTTTAGATCTTGATGAGGAAATGTCAAGACGGTTATTTCTTCAAGAAAATCCAGGAATGGACTTGGAAAGTTTAAAGGAAGAAGAAGCCAGACTTAAATCATAGAAAGTCACATCTAAATCTGAAGCTTCTGGTAAAAAGCCACTTCCAAAACTCAAAGGCATTGTGATCAAAGAAAGGACACATACTGAAGCAACATTGGCTAGATCACAACCACAGATAGATCCAAGATCCAAGGGTAAAGAAAAGGTTGGTGAACCTATCAAGGTTTATGTACCTCCTGAGGAAGAAGAAATTACTGATGAAAAGGATGATCTTGCTCTGACTTCAAGAAAAGTTCTCAAAACAACCTCTAACATGGCTCAAGTTGTTCAGAGTCAAGAAATTGTAAGTTCTGATATTCAGAAGAAGCAAGTAACCTCTGACACAGCTCAAGTTAACTTGATATCAAAAGATAGACCAAAGACACTCCTACCAGGATTCACTAAAGCAAAAGAGACTCAATCTTTGAAGACTACTGCAAGTGGTTTTGAAGCAAGAGTAGTTACTGGAAAGGAAGCAAGAGATAAAATTAGATTGGGAAGTGCTGATGAAAGAAGAGTACACAACACTACCAATGATCCAACTTCCTTGAGAGAACCAGGTATTGGAGCAACTCCTGAGAGATTGAATCAACTGGAATCTGTACAGATGGTTTACCATACCTACTTGAAAGAATTCATCATGTTGTATTTCATGACAGATGGTAGGGTTTATCATATAAGACAAAATGCCATTCCATTGAAGTATTTTGAAGAATTGGAGCATGTACTTTTCTTACTTCAAGTGGATGACAGAATAACAGGGACTGCTGTAAACTACTTAAAAGAACAGATTCAGAGACAGAAAAGGCTTTATTCTGTTAAGTCTGACAGCACATATGTTCCAAAGTACAGAGATCACAATGGTGATATTGTTGATATGAAGCCTAATACTGCACAGATCAGAACATATCTTGGTATTAAGGGACTTGAATTCAATCTGGAGTCTGACAAAGCTTATGTTATAAGACTAGATCAGGAGTTGAGAAAAGCAAAGATCAATGATCTCAGAGCTGCAATCTTTCAAACTGGTGAAGATACTGCAGAGCTTAAAGATGTCAAAAGGAGAATGATTGATGAACTCAGATATGCTGAGAAATATTTGTTGAAGAACTATCTCAGGACAACTCCTGACATCAGAGAGATCAGAAGATGATGAAACCAAGTCGAAGATCTACAACTGCTTAAATTCTGATATTTGTACAGACTGAAGTTGTTATCAGAAGTTGAATATTGGTAAAGCTTTAAGGACTGTAAGTTGTAGTTATCTAGTCTAATTCTCATGCATTTGTACTTAATGTTTTTGACATCATCAAATATCTGTTAAACTTGTATATTATGCTAATTTACAAGTTGGGGGAGATTGTTAGATATATTTGATAATGTCATGGCTAATATGTTTTATGTTTAGCTTTCAGATCTTACTTGAACAGGATAGATCAGTACTTAACTGTTGATCAGTACTTATACTGGAAGTCAGGACTTAAGGATATCAGTACTTATGTTATCAGGAGATAATCATCAGAAGATAGATATCAGAACTTAAGTGCTGAAGGACGATCAGATAAGGACAGTAGCTGATTAAAGGAAAGAAGATCAAGATAAACATAAGAAGAGATATGCATAAAGAAGGAATTATGTAAAGAATGGAATACTTGGAAGAAAAGATATCTGATTGATGTATTTTAGGAAGCAGAATTATATTCCATATCAATTAGCGATTATCTTGTAACTGTTTAGTATATAAACACATACATAGGGTTTACACTATAAGTGTTATCATTATTCGAGAAGATTATTCATTGTAACCCTAGCAGCTCTCGTGATATTGTTCATCACTGAGAGGTAACAGTTCCATACTGTAACAGAGTTTATTGTTTCAATAAAGTTTGTTTTCTGTTACTTAAGTTCTTAAAGTTCGATTTGAGTGTACTATACACTGTATTCACCCCCTCTACAGTGTGTGTGTGACCTAACAACTTATAAATAGTTCTTTGGTTTTTTATTCTACAGTTTTATTGTTATTAAATAACACACTTATTTACCATATTTTAATGTAGTGTTTGTCACAGAGTTGCTATTTGGAGAGAGCTTGCCAAGATTGTTAATAATGCATGTTGTTGTCTTAACAAGCACCAAGTTGGCTACTTAAAAGAGTATGTTTCTGCATATTACAACACCTTGCGACTTATGACAAGCATATTTTGCATATTAACGGTGCACATTCTTATTTGTTGAAGAATGAATACTTAATGTAAAATGTTTTTGTAGATTCTGTCCAAATTAGTACATTGCCATCGTCCAAAGTTTTATTTCAACCTAAGTGATGATTATGTTACCGAATTTAGACAAAGGTATGCATTTTTTTAAATCTATATACTGCAATGCATTAATGTTCTGATTTTTATTTATTTAGTAATTATTATAAATCTTTTGTACATAAGGCTTGAAGAGGATGGTTATAAGGGTTTTGTGCTCGATGATGGTCAGAGTTCGGAAACTAGAGATGTTCCAGTATTTGAGATGATGTCTCTTGGTCAACTTATGCTGAACCCTGAAGATTTGCTTCAGGTTTAGCTTATTATAGACTTGATTTCATTTGTAGTTCATATACAGTTAAATAATGTTAATTTTTGTGTTCCCAACTCTGTTTCAAACTAAGCAGAAGAACATGTTCTTCACATTTGTGATTGCGAGTATTGAAGAGTTTTCTTTCTGGTGGTACCATTCATACAATAAGTGTCAAGCTGAAGTTATGAAGATTGATCATAGTTACAAATATGTTGAATATCCTCGCAGCATCCCAGCTGTTGAGAAGAGGTATATTGTACAGTCTTTATATTTCATTACACGGGCCAAGTCTTATATTTTACTAGTTTACAAATTGATGTTATTTATGCATTACCATAACCTAGGTTTAGAGTCAAAGTCTTCATTGAGAATTCCACAAATTCTTTTGATGTGTTTCTTATAGAACGTGTTGTCAAGTCATTGATACCAAAATCTACTACCAATCTGAAAAAAGCCACAGGAAATGTAATAATTTAATTATATATTATTTATTTTCATAAATATACAATTGTTAATGTTTGCTATAGTTTATTACAGACCTCATAAGAATATGTATAAACAACATTTTTGTAACCATATTTACCTTTTCAAGATTCTAAAATGGTTCCTGATGTTCTCATTTCCCTTACTGGTAAAGAGAATACTATTGTGAATACTGTTAGTGAAGATAAACACAACAAAGGTGGATTTCTGTTTCATGCCAATAAGCTTTATTTAGCTTCCATATCAAGCACATCTCTAACTGATATTTCAAGCCCACCGCAGATTCCAGTCAATAACATATCTGATGTAAGTCTAAACTATCTTTTTTAGTATTATATTAATTTTATTCCCATTGTAAATGTAAAATCAAGTTTCATATTATAATTTTTTTATTACTCTTGCAGTCCACGAATTTCACTGACTCTAGTAGAATTCCAGGATCTGCAATGTCAGTTAGCAAGAAGATCAAAGTGGTAAACACTGTCAAAATTAAAAAAAATTACATATTCCTTTTTATCTTGATTGATGCTCTGATTTCCGATTAGCCGTATTTGAATTTTGCAGGAGAAGTAATAAATCTCAATCTGTTAGAAGAAATAACTAAAGTGTTAGATATATTTGATAATATCATGACTAATGTGATTTATGTTTAGTTTTCAGATCTTACTTAAACAGGACAAATCAGTAGTTAACTGAAATCAGCACTTTTACTGAAGTCAGAACTTAAGTCATCAGTACTTAAGGTTCAGGAGATATTTATCAGAAGATAATATCAGGACTTAAAGAAAACGTTCAGATAAGGAAGGCAGCTGATTTACAGGAAGAGAAGATCAAGACAAACGTAAGAAGAGATATGCATGAAGAAGGAATTCTACGAAGAATAGAATACTTGGAAGAAAAGATATCTGATTGATATGTTTTAGGAAGCAGAATTATATTCCATATCAATTAGCGATTATCTTGTAACTGTGTAGTATTTAAACACAAACATAGGGTTTACACTATAAGTGTTATCGTTATCGAGAAGATTATTCATTGTAACCCTAGCAGCTCTCGTGATATTTGTTCATCACTGAGAGAGGACAGTTCCATACTGTAACAGAGTTTATTGTTTTGAATAAAGTTTGTTTTCTGTTACTTGAGTTATTAAAGTTCGATTTGATTGTGTTATACACTGTATTCACCCCCCTCTACAGTGTGTGTGACCTAACATGTGGTATCAGAGCCTATCTGTTAACACACAAACAGTTTAAGATCCCAAAACAATCATGTATGAAGTAGAAACTCCAACTAAGCCCACCAAACTGAAGAACCTCCAAAGACACAAATCCAAAGCCGATATGAGACAATTAGAGTTCCCATATTGAGACCATCTAAATATCCCATATGGAAGGTGAGGATGACCATGTTTCTGGAAGCTACAGATCCAGAATATCTTGATAGAATCAAGGAAGGGCCTCACAAACCAACCAAGCTCGCTGTTGCAGTTGCAGGTGAAGCAGCAAAGTCTGTACCAAAGGAGAAGAGTGATTACACTGCTGAAGACATCACCTCAATTGCTAAGGATGCGAAGGTATGACACTTACTGCATAGTGCCATTGATAATGTAATGTCAAACAGGGTAATAAACTGCAAGACTACAAAGGAGATATGGGATGCCTTGGAAACAAGATGTCAGGGAACTGATACGATTAAGAAGAACAAGAAGACAATACTCACTCAAGAGTATGAACACTTTGACTCAAAGGCTAATGAGTCATTGGCTGATTTATATGATAGATTTGTCAAACTCTTGAATGATTTGTCACTGGTTGATAAGGAGTATGATCTTGAAGATTTAAACCTTAAATTCCTGTTGGCTCTTCCAGAAAGCTGGGATTTGAAGGCAACGACAATAAGAGACAACTATAATCTTGATGAAACAACTCTTGATGAAATTTATGGGATGCTCAAGACTCATGAACTTGAGATGCAACAAAGAAGCAAGAGGAAAGGAGGAAAGTCAAGGACAGTTGCTCTTAAGGCTGAAGAAGAATCCCCCAAGGCAGCCACCTCAAGGAAAGGCAAAGGTAAAGCGCTCTTCACAAAGTCTAATACTGAGTCATCAAGTTCTGATAATGATGATGACTCAGAATCTGAAAGCTTGCCTAAGACGGATGCTGATGAAGAGATGATGAAGCTGTGTGCTCTTATGGTGAAAGGAATCACGAAGATTGCATACATGAAGTTCAGGAAGGGAAAGAAGTTTTCCAGGAGAGGTGCAAGTTCTGATAAGAAGAATTTCAGAAAATCTGAAGGCAGAGGAGGAAAGTCTGACAGAGGAGATTACACAAATGTCAAATACTACAACTGTGGTGAGAAAGGCCATATATCTCCTGATTGCAAGAAAGTGAAGAGTGACAAAGGCAAGGATCTTGTCACAAAGAACAAAAGCTGGACAGACACCTCAGATTCTGAAAGTGAGAAGAATTATGCCTTGATGGCAAATGCTGATATGGCAAGTGCTGAAAGTAGTTCTGAAGCTGCTGAGTTAAAGGTACCTCAAACTACTTATGCCTTTTATATTGATGATATTAATGAGTTGAGAAGATATCTTAAAACCATGTTCATTAGCTATAGAGATCAAACTTTAACATGTGAAAGATTAACTTCTGAAAATCTTGCTTGCAAAAAGAGGAATGAATATTTAGAAAAAGAGTTAGTCATGTTCCATCAAACTCAGAAAGATAGAGATAATGCTTTCTATGTTAGGGATGAAGTGCTTAAAATGAATGAATCTCTAAAAGCTGAGTTAGAAAAGGAAAGAAAGATTATCAGGACTTGGACTAACTCTGGCAGAACAACTCAAAATTTGTTAAGTAGTGAAAATTGGAAAGAGGGCTTAGGTTATGGAGATGATAAGAATGATAAAGGAACTGTAGAGATTAAGCCTATAGTTGTTAATTAAAAATTTAAGTTAAAGCCTGTTAAGTTTGTAGCTGTAAAGTCTGATAATGAGAAATCAGAAGTTAAACAGGAATTAACTTCTGACAAACTAAAACAGGAAAAGACAACTGAAGTAAACGTAGGCTTAATGACAAAGAAGCAGCTTAAGCATAAGCTGAAAGATGTTAAGAATGCAAACAAGGTAAAATCACCTAGGAAAAATAGGAATGGAAAGGAAGGTGTGAATAAAAGCAATGATTATAAGCCTGTTCCTGATGCTCCTAGAAAAATATATCATAACTGTGGAAGTTCTAATCATCTGGCTTCTTTTTGAAGGAAGAATAAGAATATAAACTCCTTACCTTCAAAGTCAGGAGTTAAGAGTCAGGCTGTTAGATATAAGCCACAAAATCCTTGTTTTCATTATGGTAGTTTATGGCATTCCATTATACTTGTAAGGAATATCATAGTCTGTACTATGATTATTATCAAATAAAACCTTCTTTAAAGAAAGTTAGCATTGTTCCTTCTAGTGTAAGTTATGATTCAAAGTCTGATAGTGTAAATTCTGATAAGAAAAATGTTAACATAAAATCTGATGATAAATCCGCTGCAAATGTTAACAAACTTAATAAGGCCAAAGGATCCAAGCAAGTCTGGGTCCTTAAAACTAATCATTAGTGGTCTTTGTGATTGCAGGGCAACAGGAAAAACATTCTAGTTCTGGACAGTGATTGTTCAGGACATATGACTGGAAATAAAGCCCTGCTATCAGACTTTATGGAGAAGGCTGGCCCAAGTGTTTCTTACGGAGATGGTAACATTGGAAAAACATTGGGATATGGCAATATCAATCTTGGGAATGTCATCATTAAAGAAGTAGCTCTGGTCTCAGGACTTAAACACAATCTGCTGAGTGTCAGTCAAATCTGTGATAGAGGTTATCATGTGGATTTCTTTGCAGAACACTGTGAAGTTGTAAGTAAATCTACAGGCAAAGTTGTTCTGCATGAATACAGGCGTGGTAACATTTATGAAGCCAAGCTTTCAACAAGTACTGATGGTTCTGCAATCTGTCTGATGAGTAGAGCATCAATTGAAGAAAGCTGGAATTGGCACAAGAAACTCTCTCATTTAAATTTCAACAATATAAATGAACTAGTCAAGAAAGATCTTGTGAGAGGACTGCCAAAGTCAGTATTTGCTCCCGATGGCCTTTGTGATTCTTGTCAGAAGGCTAAACAAAGGAAATCCTCATTCAAGAGCAAGAATGAATCATCAATTCTTGAGCCTTATCACCTACTACATGTTAATCATTTGGTCCAGTAAATGTCATGTCTATTGCAAAGAAGAAATATGCTATGGTCATAGTGGATGAGTTCACCAGATACACATGGGTATATTTCTTGCACACAAAAAGTGAAACTGCATCTATCTTGATTGATCATGTCAGGCAACTGGATAAATTGGTCAAAGATTCTGTGAAGATAATAAGAAGTGATAATGGTACTGAGTTCAAGAATTTGATAATGGAAGAGTTCTGCAAAAACCATGAAATCAAGCAGGAATTTTCTGCACCTGGAACTCCACAGCAAAATGGAGTTGTTGAAAGAAAGAATAGAACTCTCATTGAAGCTGCACGTACAATGTTTGATGAAGCAAAGCTTTCAACCTATTTCTGGGCTGAAGCTGTACAGACTGCTTGTTTTACTCAGAATGCAACACTCATTAACAAGCAAGGAAAGACACCATATGAGATGGTGAAGAAAAAGAAGCCAAATCTGAAGTATTTTCATGTATTTGGATGCAAATGTTTTGTTCTTAAGACTCACCCTGAACAGCTATCCAAATTTGATCTAAAAGCTGATGAAGGAATCTTTGTTGGATATCCACTTTCCACAAAAGCCTTCAGAGTCTATAACTTAAGAACAAGAGTGGTCATGGAATCTATCAATGTCTTTTTTGATGATAAGAAGATTACTGGACTTGAAGATTTCAATTATCATGATCAGCTGAGATTTGAAAATGAAGACTTAAATTCTGATACTGAAAATCCTGACAGTCTAAATCCTGATACTGCAAACTCTGATGGATTAAACTCTGTTGTTATTGAAACTGTGGTGACTACGCCAAAGGAAGATGCACCTATGCAGGGGGAGCATACTCAAGATACAACCACATCTCAAGAAGCATCAGAACATACAACTGGCTCTTCAAGTTCTGATTCGTCAAGTTCTAATAAGCCAAGTACTGATAGTTCTGAAAACTTAAATTCTGAAGGATCCAACTCAGAGAGCATAGTTTCAGGGGGAGCATCAGAAAATGTTGATGAAGATAGCATGGATCATGGGGGAGCATCTAGTTCTAGAGAAAACCTTCCATCTGCAAGGAAGTGGACTAAATCACATACACCTGACTTAATTATTGGAAATCCTGATGCAGGTGTCAGAACTAGAACAGCTACTTCGAGTGAATGTCTTTACAATTCCTTTCTTTCTCAGACTGAACCAAAGAAAGTGGAAGAAGCTCTTCAAGATGTTGATTGGGTGCAAGCAATGCAGGAAGAGTTAAATGAATTTGAAAGAAACAAAGTTTGGACCCTAGTGCCAAGACCAAAGAACAGATCTGTTGTTGGTACAAAGTGGGTATTCAGAAACAAAACTGATAGTGATGGCATAATTACAAGGAATAAGGCAAGGTTGGTTGCAAAAGGATATTCTCAACAGGAGGGAATTGATTATGATGAAACATTTGCACCAGTTGCTAGATTGGAAGCCATAAGGATATTTTAGGCTTATGCTGCTCACAAAAAGTTTACTATCTTTTAAATGGATGTGAAAAGTGTTTTTCTCAATGGAGAATTGGAGGAGGAAGTATATGTTGAACGACCTCCAGGCTTTGTAGATCCCAAATATCCTAATCATGTCTACAGGCTTGATAAAGCACTTTATGGCCTTAAGCAAGCTCCAAGAGTATGGTATGAGACTTTAGCTCAGTTTCTTCTAGAAAGTGGATTTAACAGAGGAACTATAGACAAAACACTGTTCTACCTCAACCATGGAAAGGACTTACTTCTGGTTCAGATATATATTGATGATATTATCTTTCGTTCTACAAATGACAGACTTTGCAAGAAGTTTTCCAAACTGATGCAGTCAAGATATCAAATGAGTATGATGGGGGGACTTAGCTATTTTCTGGGCCTTCAAGTCAAGCAGAATGAAGAAGGCACTTTTATTTCTCAAACCAAGTACACCAGAAATTTGCTGAAGAAATTTGGAATGCAAGATTGTTCAAGTGCATCCACTCCCATGGCCACTGCAACAAAACTGGATAAGGATACTGGTAAATCAGTAGATATTACTGATTACAGAGGTATGATTGGCTCTCTACTCTATCAAACTGCTAGTAGACCTGATATCATGTATGCTACCTGTCTTTGTGCAAGATTTCAAGCAGATCCAAGAGAACCTCACCTAACAGCTGTGAAAAGAATTTTCAAGTATCTTAAGGGAACAGCTGATCTGGGATTGTGGTATCCCAGTGAATCAGATTTTAAACTAATAGGTTACTCAGATGCAGATTTTGTAGGTTGCAAAATTGACAGGAAAAACACAAGTGGAAGCTGCCAATTTCTTGGAGGTAGATTGGTTTCTTGGTTTAGCAAGAAATAAAAGTCAATTTCCACATCAACTGCAGAAGCAGAATACATTGCTGCAGGAAGCTGTTGTGCAAAGATTCTTTGGATGAATAATCAGTTACTGGATTATGGGTTAACATATTTTAAAATCCCTATTTACTGTGATAATCAAAGTGCTATTGCTATGACAGGTAATCCAGTTCAACACTCAATGATAAAGCACATCAGCATTAGGTACCACTTCATAAGGGAACATGTGGATAAAGGTAGACTAGAATTGTATTTTGTTCCAACAGATCAACAACTAGCAGATATCTTCACAAAACCACTGTGTGAAGCTACTTTTACAAGATTGGTAAATGAACTTGGAATGGTTTCAGGTTCTTTCTCTAAATCTGCTTAGTTTTTGTTCTGATACATCAGACTTTATGATTAGTATTTACAGAAATTACTCTCTTTGTGTATTCTGTGCTTAATTGAAAATTGCTTAAGTACTGATTGTTGTTTGATGTGCATTTCCAAACTCTGATAGTGAACTGACTGTTTCTGTGACTATTCAATCCTATAAGGATAACTGTGCTAGATACTGACCTAGTAGTCTTTAACATACTAGAGATCCCATGTTAGACGTAATTATTTATGTGGAAATCTATTGACACAAGCAAATTCTGATATTGAGCTTAGTCACGTTTACTTTGTCTATCTTATTACTAAGTCAAAAACTAGAATAATGCTTCTCATCTGTTAAGTTCTGATGTTAGTAAATTTGATGGATGTACTAAGTGCTGATAAACCTCACTCATCAAAAGAAAAAAGTAAAAGAAAAGAGAATAAAAATCAGGTACTCCTTTGAGATCTAGAGTAAAATTGTGGAAGGGACGACCCAAGTGCATTGCTGGTATTAAGTAATATGCATCAGAAAAGCAAATAATTATTTTTCTTGGTGGCTTTTCACACTCTATGATTACTGGAGAAATACTTTGATAATAGCATAAATTCTGATAAGCAGTTGTGACTCACTTACACTGAGAAGCCACTATAAAATGGAATTTCACAAGATGCATAAAATAAGCACAAAACAGTTGAGGTGGACTCGTGCATGAACTCATTCAAAAGTAAACTTCAGAATAATGACAGATTTTTAGTAAATTTTTAGTTATGCCTTATTTCTAAGATATACTGAAGTGAATCAGACTTTACTCTTTGTCTGATATTTTGCTTAATGCACACACTTACACTCCATATGAATAATGAAAATTACTATGGCGTTCAATGTTGTTTTAGATGAACAGTTTATGTGTCAGATTGCATAAATTCTAAGGACAAGTTCTGATGGAAGTTCTGATAAATAAGTTTTGAAGAACTGAAATCAAAATTTGTGTGAAGAATCACAAAGATAGGCATTCATTTTTTGAGTTAAGAAATCATGTTCTGATGACTGTTAAGTTCTCATATAAGTCTAAGTACTGATATTAAATTATGATCCTCTATTTGACTTATTTGTGGTTAAAATCTGAAACAGTCTTATTTTAAATCAGAATATGTACGGGTGAGATATTAACAGTCAATACAACTAGGGTTGGTGGAACACGTACATGCATAGTAATATTTACTTGTTTCCTGTGCGTATTAAACCCTGTTTTACACTTCCAATGACTGTTTTTTTTCTTCTTCCCAGTCTAGGGAGACGAGGTAGAATTATTCTACCTGTCCGCATTAAATTTCCTTGCGTCTCCTGGCATTCTATTGCCTATATAAACCAAACACCTCAAATTAGCCTACACATCTCTAAGTTCCTCACAAACTCACTCTCATTTTATTCTTCACACCAAAAATGGCTGCATTTGGCTGGTTTTACAATTAATGCGATGAGACTGTACATGTCTTTATAAATGGAATTACAACTCCATACCCTATTGCCAACATCCCTCACAATCTCTAAATTCAATTTCCAAAGGTTATTAAACGTGATATGTTGACAGTTCGAAGAGAACTTCATCTCCGTCGTCTTCGATTGCAGGAGCGAATCATACGACTCGCTATTCTCTTTGTTGAGAGCAGGAAGAAGAAATAGTTTCTGCTCCCTGTTTCTCTTCACAATCAGCTTTGTCAGGCTTCTTAGCTTAGGACAATAGTTGATGCTAATAGGTTTTGTAGCTTAAGACAGTCTTGTAATGTTCTGATGTAAATTTCAATTTCATGAATGTATTCTCTTAATATATTAATGGAATCTTATATTTTTGCAAGATTTTGTCTCTGAGATGTTTTAAATTCTTCTGCATTTTTAAATCCTGATATATCCATATTATGATGACCAACTTAATTATTGATTTAAATTAAGTTCTGATTTTAAAATATCAGTACTTGTTTACTTGATTTTTTTTTTGGTCATTCTCACACTTGAAATTTTTTTTTACAGAATAATGGTTTTGCAGTGAAAATGATTAAATAAGTGGGAACAGTTTAAATTTTGAATTAAAACTGACTTACCTTAATTAATGGGATTACTTGGTAAGTGGAACGGTTTTTTCCTTAAAAAACTGCACGTGATAAGTAATGATTACTGTTTTCTCATGCCCATTAACTATTCATTATTGCTGCATGTCTGACAGGTGTCCAACGGTTATTTTTTTTAACCAAGTATAAGTAAGAGAGAGAGAAGATTATACAATATTTTATTTACTTTTACACTTTATCTCTCTTTCTTTGCTTTTACTCTCTCTCATCTCCTGTCGTTGATTTTTCATACAGATATTTTATCAAACACCTTACAGGCAATCTTAATTTTCAATTTTTCTCATGGCACCTAAGGATTTGATCAACGATGGAGCTAAGTTCGTTCCCAACAACTACGCTGCAATTCCAAATCAAGATGAAGCTCCGTCTGAGTTTCATTTTGTGCAAGATCTTCTTGCACACAGTGAAATTGGGTATGCATTGACCCAGCCTTCAGTCTTTTCAAGCCAACAAGTTCTGACGTTTTGGCGGACTGGGCATTTTGATAATGGTGGTGCAACTGGTACTCCTAGCATTGCTTTTGAAGTCAATGATGATGAGTATGTGGTAACTCCTGGAATATTTCGAAAGGCTTTACATTTACCAGAAGGCTGCATTTTCTCAACACCGGAGGAACCAGCTCTACAGCAGCTCATGGCCAATTTGGGGTATGAGCAGAGTTTGGCTAAGCTTGGACAGTTGAAATGAGCACATATCAGAAAGGAATAGAGCTTTTTCTTCGACTACATCACTTAAGCCTTCGGGAATAAGTGTTCCAACTTTGATGCCATTCCAATAATGAGTCAGCACATCGGGTATGCTATTATAAACCAAACTCATTTTGATTTTGCAAGTGTTGTGCTAGGTTTTATAGGGGATAGGATGACAGAGAATAAGAATGTTGTCTACTTTGCTAGATTATGTCAGCTTATATATAATTTCTGTTGTGTTGATGAACCCCAACCTACCACTGACTTATTTCCATCCTTTAAACTTGCAAAACGGGCTTTTAATGACTTGGTAAATGCTGACCTTAAGTAAACGGTGGTTAGACCTTTACAGATTCCTCAGTTTGTAAAACAGATCCTGGTAAATGTTGATCCTCAAACCTATAGATCTGTTTATCCTGATGTACAACCTACCACCACATCCCAAACACCACAACAACCATCAGAACATACCACACATCCATCTATACCTCAACCCTCTCTCAGAACATATCTCAAAACTTATATCACACCTTCACAGACAGTTCAACCTTCATCCTCAGCACCTACTGTGAAGCCTTCATCTTCCAAGCCTAAGAGGACAAAGACTGTTCCTCAAACACCACAGAAGAGAAGGAGGATTATTCTGAAAGATGAGTCAGATAGTGAGGAACAGTTTTCTGTATCAGAACCTGTTGTTAAAGAAGCTGAGAAGGTCCCTTCTCAGAAGGATTCTGGAATTCGGGGATCTAAGCTTCTCAAAAGGCTTAGAAGAATGACTTCTGCTGAACCTCCCAAAAAATCCCTACCTTCAAAGAGATACAAGAAACAGAGAGCTAAAAGGCCAGCCTCAGATGATGAGGAAGCAGCAGCTAAGGAAGGAGATCAGGAATCTCTGATCTCAAAAGAACCAGAACTTGCTGAAGCTACTGCATCTCCCTCTCCATTATCCCCAACTCAGGAAGCTGCTACACACAAGGCAAACACACCATCTGTGTCTCCTGTACATGAACATGTATCTCCTGTAGACCCAGGAACAAGTGCTGAAATTGATATTCACAACCTGGTTGTGCCTGAGGTTCTCTACTTAGAAGCTCCAACAGCAATTAATCCATCAACAACACCACTTACTGATGCTAATGAAACTCCAGAATTGTCTGCAACACCTTCTCTGCATCTTGATGTTGATGATCAGAATATAGGTGAGCATCAGGATATGGCTGTTGATCAGAACTTGGAAACAAATCAGCACTTAGAGGATGATGCTGAAGCCTCAATTGCTTCACATACTGTTGTTTTATCAGAAGATGTTGATTCTGTCAGTTCTGATGCTGCAAATGCTGATACTACTGGTGATGCTGCTATTAATGCAGATGTTGATGAAGCTGGTCCTTCAGGATATGCACCTCAACAAACTATTCATAAATCTGAACTAGTTAAGAAGTTTGTTACAAGAGCAGGACCAGTACCTTGGAGTGAAACTCCTAGAGGACAGGAGTGGAATAAGGAATGGAACTCAGTTACCTTTGTTCCATCTGAAAAGATTCTTGCTGAGCACTTGGCAAAAGCTGATGAAATGTTAATTAATGATGATTTCAGGACACAGCTTCGAGTCACTGCATTGAGTACTAGACATCTTCAAGGTCTCCATTCAACAACTCATGCAGAGTTACATAAAATTCAGGAAGAATTGCTCAAACATGAAACGACTCAGAAAATTGATAAGAAAAAATTCTTCCAACCTACCTTTGACAGAGTTGCTTACATTGAGAAGACCTAAGAGAAGCAACAGTCTCAGATTGATGATATTTTGAAAAATCAAGCTTCTCAGCAATCTCAACTCGATGAAATCCAAGCTTCAGTGGAATTGCTTGTCTCTCTTCTCTTACCTGCTGATGCCAAAAAGGGGGAGAAAGTAATTAAGTCCAAATGCAAAACTGATCAGACACTGAAGGGGAAGGATGATGAAAAAGATGACCAGGGAAACTCTGGAATGGGTGGAGGTCATGGTCGAGGTAGAAGTTTCTCATCATGAAGAACTAAAATTACAAGTCACAGGACAAGTTCTGATGCTGGAAAAAGAATTACTTCTGCTACTGGTAAAAGGATAAGTTCTGATGAACTTTTGGATCTTGATGAAGAAATATCAAGACAGTTATTTCTGAAAGAAAATCCAGGAATGGACTTGGAAAGTCTGACAGAAGAAGAAGCTAGACTTAAGTCAGAAAAAGTCAAATCTAAATCTGAAGCTTCTGTGGGTAAAAAGAAACTTCCAAAGGCCAAATACATTGTGATAAAAGAAAGGACAAATTCTGAAGCAACCAAGGCTAAATCACAATTGCAGATAGATCCAAGGTCCAAGGGAAAAGAGAAAGTTGGTGAACCTATCAAGGTTTATGTGCCCCCTGTGGATGAAGAAATTACTGTTGAAGATGCTGATCTTGCTCTGACTTCAAGAAAAATTTCTAAGACAACCTCTGATATGGCTCAAGTTGTTCAGAGTCAAGATATAGTTAGTTCTGATATCTCAAAGAAGCAAGTAACCTCTGACATAGCTCAAGTTAACTTGATATCAGAAGATAAATCAAAGGAAACCTCTGACATTGCTCATGTTAAACCTTCAAAGTTACTCCTACCAAGATTCACCAAAGCTAAACAGACTCAACCTTTAAAGACTGCTGTAAGTGGTTTTGAAGCAAGAGTGGTTACTGGAAAGGAAGAAAGAGATAAAACTGGATTGGGTAGTGCTGATGAAAGAAGAATACAGAACACAACCAATGATCCAACTTCCTTAAGTGAACCAGGTATTGGAGCAACTCCTGAAAGATTGAATCAACTAGAATCTGTACAGATGGTTTACCATACCTACTTAAAAGAACACATCTTGTTGTACTTCATGACAGATGGTAGAGTTTATCATATAAGGGAAAATGCCATTCCACTGAAGTATTTTGAAGAATTGCAACATATATTATTCTTACTTCAAGTGAATGACAGAATAACAGAAAGTGCTGCAAACTATTTGAAGAGTCAAATTCAGAGACAGAAAAGGCTTTATTCTGTTAAGTCTGACAGTACATATCTTCCAAAGTACAGAGATCACAAGGGTGATATTGTTGAGATGAAGCCTAACTCTGCTAAGATTATAACTACCTTTCTGGGTTACAAGGTTGTGGAATTCAATCTTGAGTCTGACAAGGCGTATTTGATCAGACTGGATCAGGACATAAGGAAAGATAAAATTAATGATCTCAGGGCTGCAATCTTTCAAACTGGTGAAGATTCTGCAGAACTTAAAGATGCCAAAAGGAGGATGATTGATGAACTCAGATATGCTGAGAGATGTTTGTTAAAGAACTATCTCAGAACAACTCCTGACATCAGAGAGATCAGAAAATGAAGCCAAGTTAAGATCTACAACTGCTCAAATTCTGATATGAATACAGACTGAAGTTGTTATCAGAAGTTAAAGTTGGTAAAGCTTTAAGGACTGTAAGTTGTAGTTATCTAGTCAAATTCTCATGCATTTGTACCTAATGTTTTTGACATCATCAAATGTCTGTTAACTTGTATATTATGCTAATTTACAAGTTGGGGGAGATTGTTAGATATATTTGATAATGTCATGACTAATGTGATTTATGTTTAGTTTTTAGATCTTACTTAAACAGGACAAATCAGTACTTAACTGAAATCAGCACTTTTACTGAAGTCAGAACTTAAGTCATCAGTACTTAAGGTTCAGGAGATATTTATCAGAAGATAATATCAGGACTTAAAGAAAACGTTCAGATAAGGAAGGCAGCTGATTTACAGGAAGAGAAGATCAAGACAAATGTAAGAAGAGATATGCATGAAGAAGGAATTCTATGAAGAATAGAATACTTGGAAGAAAAGATATCTGATTGATATATTTTAGGAAGCAGAATTATATTCCATATCAATTAGCGATTATCTTATAACTGTGTAGTATTTAAACACAGACATAGGGTTTACACTATAAGTGTTATCGTTATCGAGAAGATTATTCATTGTAACCCTAGCAGCTCTCGTGATATTTGTTCATCACTGAGAGATGACAATTCCATACTGTAACAGAGTTTATTGTTTTGAATAAAGTTTGTTTTCTGTTACTTGAGTTATTAAAGTTCGATTTGATTGTGCTATACACTGTATTCACCCCCCTCTACAGTGTGTGCGACCTAACATAAAGCTTCTACCGAATGTTTTTTATTTTTATGCATATCAATAAAGTTTGTTCGTAAACTTTAGTTTCAAGACTATGTTTTGTCGAAGTTTTTCCCCGTTTTATTATTTATTATCTCTTGGATGATTTCAAGTTGTTGGTTTTGTATTTACATTGTCATATTTTATTGATGATATTCATATCTACATTTAGTATTTGTTATCCCTACCAATTGATGAATAATTATATCACCCCGTTATGATTAAATCATAATTTTTGCAGCAGGTTCAATATTTTTAAGTTTTTGTGTCATCGTCAGTTCATCAAATACATTATTAAATCTAGTCTTACATTTTAATGTTCTTTCTAACACAGCACAATCACTATGATTCATGTTTTTTGAATCACCATTTTCATACTTTTTTGTAATACCGGATTGTCGGACGGCATTGTTTCATATGTAACTTAAAACAATATCTTATTCTGCACTTATATTATTAGGACATTGTAGTAAGCAGTTAGTATGAGTCTACTATACACATGCTACCATTTTTCTTGCAAACATAATTGTGGCGCCCTCCAAACCCGGGTCAGAAGTTTGGGGTCCACAACACATACACAAAATATAAACCTGTATAAGAAATATTATTTGCAATGACCCTGCTTTACACAACCATGGATCGCAACAGGTTAAAGTGTGAAAACAAGCCACAACCTTAACTTTTATTACACCATACCAAATCCCAACTAATTTAACTTACAACTGATCATGAAATTATTCTTACAATCTTGCTAACTCAATTACCATAAAAAGCTTCTGCTAGCTCAATCCATCTCAATCTGGTATCCTAGCTCGTACATTGAACTGGAAAACCTCGTTATCAACTGTATCCTTCTTAACTGTATAATACATAAAAAGGTTCGCAAGAGTGAGCTAACTAGCTCAGCAAGTCATAATAACAATAACTGAGGTTAAACAATGATCAAATGAGATGATTCAAATGAATCAAGTTGTGTGTTAAACAATCATTAGAATTGGATATTCATTTTAAATTTTAAAACCAAGGTTAGGCTGCTGATCAGTCACGCACTAACCCCGAGCAAGGCTCCCAGCTTTGCTCTATATACTGGATCCAAGGCACACATTGGCCTACTACGACCACGAATTTGGTCTGACCACGAATCTGGTCCACATAAAGAAAACTATCCAATTCTAAAGCAGTTCAATATGATAAACAATATAACTCAATGAAATAAGTTCATAATCAACAGGAATAAAACATTTGCATATAAAACATTTACATCAGAGGATGGTACAATTCATGGGTACCACGAGGGTATATCAGGGTATGTATGAGGAAGGGATTATCATCCTGTAAGAGAATCAGGGGTTAAAGGAGCAGTAATTTCACAAAGTTTAGTCATTTGTTGTTATAATGTATGATTCAGTATAAAAGTTTATGTATGTTTAAGCAAGTATGTTCCAGTGTTTGGGTGTATGGTGGATATACCTGTGTTGGGTAGTATAACACCCTCCAAATCCGGGGTATAGATTTGGGGAATTATTAACAACAATTACCAACTATACCTGCACAAGCGGAATATTAATATAATAATTACCCCGAACTATCACTACTCAGGATCTTTTAAGGGTTGAGGTTGGAAACAAGAATCATGCACTACACTTTATTACAAACCCAACTAAATAAAACCTGTTTCAAGAACTCTCTTTATTACAAAACTTTATTCTATCTACGGTTTCACTACGCAATCTTTTATTCAAACTACACAAAACTTTTATTCAACCCAACATTACTACTTATCCTGCTACACCTGATCTGGCAATTCAAAGCTCTCTTCGGGAATAGGAAGGAACACTCTTGGTATAAGAGGGTCCCGCTGCTTGACTCGCTTCTTGACTATGCGGGTCCTGATGGGTTTCATTCTCTACCTTAACTGAAAAACAATAGGAGTGACAATAAAAGAAATGAGCCAAAATTGCTCAACAAGCCTGCAACAATATATATATATATATTATAAAGAGAGAGAAATAAATGAACCAATAAGCTGCTGGTTTGAACAACCATCTGTATCTGTATATGATAATAATTTGCCAATAATGGCGAGTGCCAAATGAACAAGACTGGAAACAAGAACCAACATATGCACTATAATCTGCTGATCAGTCAGAATATAGTGCGGATCTATACCCAACTGCATAGACCCAACCAACATAAGGAGTACTCAGGCAACTATGGCCTATTAATTAATGGTCTGGGAAAAACCCAGCCTTTATAGTAACCATCCAGTCCAAGGCTGAGCATCCGGAACAATCGGTATGCTATTGATATATCCCAACACCAGGATATACCAGAATATATGTAACAAGGGTAAAGGAATTGAAATATGAACAGGGAATTCAATAAATTGGGTAAATCAAGAATTGAAAATGAAATGGAACAAGTGATAATAAATGGGTAACAGTGTATATGAACAATAATTATCAAAGAGAATTGATACGATAGAAAGGAAATATAAATCACTATTCTGAATTTAGAATAGGGGAAAAACTTGCCTTGCGCGTACTTAACCTGGTTTAACTTACTGCCTTCTGACCCTAGCTTGCTCTGCCTTGTTAACACTGAACAAATCATGGAAAGATAGGTGTTTAGATAATTTACTACATACGTGTATCTTGAATTGATATCACGCAACCTTATCAGTCTACCCATGTGTTTCTATCTGACTCGCATATATATACATATATTTACACAACACATTTATGCACATAATCACATATAACACGTAACACATAAAGCACATAATTAATTTCTATATTTATAATTATTTTTAGAATCAATTCCGGGCTTATACCTGCATTACTAGTCGTATCTGATTTTATTATAATTTTTCGGGATTTATTCGGCTCAATTATATCCCTACTAAGACCTATGAACTATCGATTATCACCAAACCACTCTTTTTCAGAATAAATTATAACTTACAACTATTTTTATTGGATTCGTCTCATTTTTCTGAGTCTAGGGGTTTTCGTTTCACTCAAATCGGACTAACGGTTGAATTGTTATGAATTAAACACTGATCATTCAATTTATTATTCAATATAAATAATTATTACAACCTTTTAAATCCTAAAATAATTTTTACATAATTATTTAAGAAAAATCAAAGTCAAAAATAATTTTTTTATAATTTTTGGAGTTAAAATGAAGAAGTTACGATTTATTGAAAATTATGTGATTAATTATTGAAATAATTAATCATTTAATAAATAAATAACTAATAAATAATTAATAGATAATTATTTACTAATTTAAAATAATTAATCCCTAATTATTAGGATTAATCACAATTTATTATAATATTTCTAACTTATCGATATTTATTCGATTAGATCGATTATTTACAAATAATCAATCGATTTTATTAACAGATACGCTATTTATCGAATATCTACTATGTGCTCAAATTATAATCTAACTCAACGATTAATTACTCGTATAAATACGAGCTACTCGCAATCCTCATATAATTATCGAACTTATTACATTATTACTGAAACTTATACGATTCGTTAATCCATTAATTATCGGTATTTAATTATACGATACAAATAATCACTACAATATTATTCGAATAACTATCGCTCGAATAATAATTCTCATTATCGAATCATTACTCGTAATAATAACTAATTATCGAATTATTAATCATATTATTTAATTATTTTTAATCCTTATTTATTAATTAATTACCTAATTATTAATTACCTAATTATTAATTAATTACCTAATTATTAATTAATTACCTAATTATTAATTAATTAGATAACTAATAAATAATTAGATAAATAATTAAATAATTAATTAAATAATTAAATTCGAATTTATAAATCAATAAAATAATTTAGAAATTAATAATACTATTTTTCAGAATATAAAACTAATTTTTTTAATTAATTATTAGAATTTTTAAAATGATTTTCTGATTTATAAAATATAAATTAAATAATAGAAAATCCAGAAACAAAAATCTGGAAATGGTTTCAGGGTTGAGGGGATCAAACCCGGGTCGAAACCGGGTTGCAACCGGGTCGTCCGCAACCCAAACGGGTCGGGAAGAACACCGGCCAAGAACCCAGAACCCGACGCCGGTGTTTGATTCCGGCGGCCTTGAATCGAACAAACGAACCATGAAGGGACCTCGTTTCCTTGCGTTTTCGACCAAGAACAACACCAAAGCAACGTACCGTCCTTCCTCCTTCTCCCTTCATCGTTCTACAGCCGGAAACACAAAGAAGACCGCCGCGGCGGCGGTTCTCCGGCGACGCCAAAGACAACACCAAATCGCATGAAACCTGTGCCGTTCGACTCCCTATCCGACGATCTAAACGTCTATACTAACAGAATCATCAAACAACTACTCAATCACAAAACCCGAATTCAAGAATAAACCCGAAAATACGAAATTAACATCACGAAATCAAACAACAAAAACGCTTACATAAACAGAAACTACGAATCACAGGCTTCAAAACGGATACTTACACGACTGATTTGGTTAACAGAATCACGATCAAACTTGGCTTTGATTCCAGGAACTCCAAGAACCCTAATCCCCCTTTCTGAATTTTCTGAATTATTTTCTGATTTTTTTATAATTAATTAATAGATAATTACTGAAAAATCAGATATTTATACTATGTAAAATAATACCCCTAAATAAAATTAAGGGGCTAATTACACTCCTAATAAAAATATTTGGCCCCAATTTTTATAATTTTTGGGTATTAATATTAAATTTTTAAATATCCAATAAATATAAAATAAATACTAAAAATTCCCAAAAATTGTGAAAAATACAAAAATACAAAGAAAAATGATATATGATAATTTCATGATCATATAAAAATAAAAATGTGATTTTTGTGGGGTTTTTGGTACCCGAAGGGGTCCGGAAAAGTCGTTTTTTCGCGAAAAAGGTCAATTTGTAAAACGTCTAGGGGTTCAAAATAGCGATACGGTATAGGGCATTTTTGGAAGAATAGGGCCAATGATTTTGTTTGAAATACGGGTTTTTAAAACATAGTTTTGAGCTGTACAGGTTTTGATATAATATATATAACTGACGATAGAACGCTCAATAAATATCCAAGACACGTTTGGATCAAAACAACCAACACATAACACATAGCAGTTAAGGTTCAACGACTTAACACATTTAATCACATAATAATACTCATAATTATTATTATTATAATATAATGCAAGTGTAATTCCTCGGTCGTTACATTCTCCCCCCCTTAACAAGATTCTGTCCTCAGAATCTAATTATGCAAATAACTGAGGATACTTTTCTAGCATTTCACTTTCAAGCTCCCAGGTTGATTCTTCAACCACTGGGTTTCTCCATAAAACTCTCACTAATGACACAGACTTATTTCTTAATACCCTCTCTTGCCTATCTAGAATTCTTATTGGCTGTTCTACATATGACAAATCTGCCTGAAGTTCTACTGGTTCATACTCTATTACATGCCTTGTATCAGGATTATACCTCTTAAGCATAGATACATGAAATACGTTGTGAATGTGCTGCATATGGGGTGGTAGAGCTAACTCGTACGCAACCTTCCCAATTTTCTTCAAAATCTCAAATGGTCCAACGTATCGTGGCTTCAATTTCCCTTTATTTCCAAATCTGGTCAATCCTTTCCATGGCGATATTTTGAGCAATACGTGTTTTCCTTCCTGATAGTCCATATCCTTCCTGGCTTGGTTTGCATATCTGCTTTGTCTGTTTTGTGCTGCCTCGATTCGTTTTCGAATAAGATCAATCTTTTCTTTTGTCTGCTGAATTAATTCTGGACCCAAAATCTTGCGTTCTCCAACTTCATCCCAGTGCACGGGTGATCTGCATTTCCTCCCATATAATGCTTTATACGGTGGCATTCCAATACTGGCGTGATAGCTATTATTATAAGAAAATTCCATTAGGGGTAAATGTTCATCCCAACTGCCTTCAAAATCGATCGCACAAACTCGTAGCATGTCTTCAATCGTTTGAATTGTCCTTTCATTTTGGCCGTCAGTTTGCGGATGATAAGCTGTACTCATATTCAACTTCGTTCCTAGACATTCTTGAAATTGCCTCCAAAATCTTGAATTGAAACGAGGATCTCGATCCGATACAATTGATACGGGTACTCCATGACGCATCACAATTTCTTTGAGATACATGTGCACTAATTTGTCGAGCGAAAATCTTTCATTAATTGGTAGAAAATGTGCCGACTTCGTAAGTCTGTCAATGATTACCCATATCGCATCATGATTTGCCCTAGTCCTCGGTAGTCCTACCACAAAATCCATCGCTAGATGTTCCCATTTCCATTCTGGAATGTCTAATGGTTGCAATAACCCACTCGGACGTTGGTGTTCTGCTTTAACTCGCTGGCATGTGTAGCATTTACTCACCCATTCTGCTATCTCCTTCTTCATATTCGGCCACCAAAAGTTTTTCTTCAAATCGCGATACATTTTCGTGCTTCCTGGATGAATGGAATACTTCGAATTGTGCGCATCTCGCATAACTTCTTCTTTTAATTCTGCCACGTTAGGGATCCAGATTCTTGACGCAAAACGTAAAATTCCTTCATTATCTTTCTGAGTTGTAATCTCTTCTCCTGTTAAGTTGTCGTCTTGACTCATCACTTCTTCTTGACAACGGCGAATCTTTTCCAGCCATTCTGGTTGGAAAGTCATAGCGTAGATAGTTTCTGCAGATTCATCGGGAATACAAATTTCGATTTCCAATTTGTCGAATTCCTTGGCCAATTCTTCGCATGAAGTCAACCGATTCAATCTTTCTTTTCTGCTTAGCGCATCTGCTACAACATTTGCTTTTCCTGGATGATAACTGATTGTAACATCGTAATCTTTAATCAATTCCAGCCATCGACGTTGTCGCATGTTTAGTTCCTTTTGCGTGAAGATATACTTCAGACTTTTATGATCCATGTAGATTTCACATTTTTCACCGTACAGATAATGTCTCCACAGCTTCAATGCAAATACAATTGCTGCTAATTCCAGATCATGCGTAGGATATTTCTGCTCATGAGGTTTAAGTTGTCTTGACGCATATGCAATAACGTTACCATGTTGCATCAACACACATCCTAAACCACGATATGAAGCGTCACTGTAGATAACAAAATTTCCTTGCTCGTCTGGCAATACTAACACTGGTGCCGTCACCAACCGATTCTTCAACTCTTGAAAACTTTCTTCACACTTACTATTCCATTCGAACTTTTCACTTTGTCGAGTTAACTTGGTCAGCGGTGTAGCTATCTTCGCAAAATCTTTGACAAATCTTCGATAATATCCTGCCAAACCTAAGAAACTTCGAACCTCTGTCGGCGTCTTTGGTCTTTCCCAATTCAACACAGCTTCAATCTTTGCTGGATCAACTTGAATGCCTTCTCTGCTGATGATGTGCCCTAAAAACTGCACTTCTTTCAACCAAAATTCGCATTTGGAAAATTTTGCATAAAGCTGCTCCTTCCGTAATATTTCCAATGTCGTTCTTAAATGTGCTGTATGCTCTTCTTCCGTCTTTGAATAGATCAAGATGTCATCAATAAATATAATGATAAACTTATCCAAATACTTCTTGAATATTCGATTCATCAAATCCATAAACGCTGCAGGTGCATTCGTCAATCCAAAAGCCATCACAAGAAATTCATAGTGTCCGTACCTTGTTCTAAACGCTGTCTTTGGAATATCTTCGGCCTTGATCTTTAACTGATGATAGCCTGATCGTAGGTCGATTTTCGAAAACCATGCTGCTCCTTTTAGTTGATCAAATAAATCATCAATGCGAGGTAAAGGATATTTATTCTTGATAGTTAACTTGTTCAGCTCACGATAATCAATACACAGTCGCATACTACCATCCTTCTTTTTCACGAACAATACTGGCGCACCCCATGGGGATACACTTGGCCTTATAATTCCTTTGTCAAGAAGTTCTTGCAACTGCTTTGCTAATTCCCTCATTTCAACAGGTGCCATTCTATATGGAGCTTTCGAAATTGGTTCAGTCCCTGGCGTCAAGTCAATAGTGAATTCGATTTCTCGATCTGGTGGAAGTCCTGGTAATTCGTCCGGAAAAACATCAAGAAATTCACAAACTACAGGAATATCTTCAATCTTCAAATCTCCCTTATCAACATCCCGTACATAGGCTAAATAAGCTTGACATCCTTGACGTAGCAATCTCCTCGTCTGCATTATTGATAGGAATTTCTGCTTTTGCTTCTCACCTTTAAATATTACCGTTTCATTTTCTTCAGTTTGTAATTTCACTCTCTTATTCGCACAGTCAATTTGAGCATTATTACTAGACAGCCAATCCATTCCTAAAATAATATCAAACTCCCCTAACCTAAAAGGTATCAAATCAACTGAAAAATGACATCTTCTTATCTCAATATCACAGCTCGGACATACTCGATCTACTGCAACCTGATCATTATTCGCTAATTTTATAACTAACACTTCATCCAACCACTGAATCTCACAATCTATCTTAGAGATAAAGGCTTCAGAAATAAAAGATCTAGTAGCTCCTGAATCAATCAATACTAAAGCATTTACGGAATTTACAGGAAGTGTACCTGCAACCACATTCGGACTCTGTACCGCTTCCTTCATTGACATGTTGAAAGTTCTTGCTCTGGGCTGATTTTGCTGTGGTAGTGGAGGTGGAGGTAATGCTAAAACTCTTGGAATACTGGCAGCCATTGCAATTCCTCTGCAGTCTTTGGCGATATGTCCTTTTCTCCCACATTGAAAACAAGTAACTTCTGCTTTTCCCATTGGACATTCTCCAGAATAGTGTCCCCTTTGCTTGCACTTGAAACATGTAACATTTAGCTTGTTGCAAACTCCTGTATGCTTTCTACCACACGTTCTGCAATCAGGTATAGGCGGTCGAATAAGCCTTTGCTGAGTTGGGGCAGGTAGTCGATTACCCATCCTCTGGTTGTTTTGCTCTGGCCTTTTGAAATTTACTTTTCCCCGAGCTTAAAATCCCGGCCTTTTGTTGAAACGATTCTGAAAATTCTCTGGTCCTTTCTCTTTCTGAGCTGCTTCACTTTCTCCTTCAATAATCATAGCCTTCTGAACAACAGCCGTATAAGTTGTCAATTCAAACACAGCTACCCTGCTACGAATCCATGGTTTTAGTCCTTGCTGAAATCTCTTGGCCCGCTTCTCATCCGTATCCACCTGCTCTGGAACAAACCTTGCCAATTCAGTAAACTTGGTTTCATAATCCGCAACCGATAAGTTGTCTTGTTTCAGCTCCAGGAACTTGATCTCCATCTGGTTCTTCATAAAACGAGGAAAATATTTCTCCAAGAAAAGATCAGTGAATCTGTTCCACGTCACCACACCTTCTTCCAAAGCTTTCTTCGATTCCCACCAGTAATTAGCTTCACCTTTTAGAAAATAGCTAGCGAAATCTGTCTTCTGCTCTTCCTCAACCTTTACCAACGAAAAAGCCTTTTCCATCTCTTTCAGCCAAGCTCTCGCTTTTGTAGGATCTGTGGAACCCATAAATTCCGGTGGCTTCACCGACTGAAATTGCTTGAAAGTAGTCGTAGGTGCTGCTGGTGGTATTTGATGTCCTGGATGAGCGGCTTGCTGTAACATCTGTTGCTGGAACTGCTGTTGCTGCTGCTGCATTTGTTGTTGCATCATCAACATCTGCTGTTGCATGAGATTAAACATCTGATCCATCTGTTTATTATTGTTTTGGCCATCGGTGTTTCCATTCGATGAGTCGGGCTGCGCTTTTCTCTTAGGTGCCATTTTTCTGATAAATAAATAATGGATCTTATTTAATAACAGTATATTAAACATATATTAAAACAGTCGATTCGAGAAAATAAAATAACTTATTAAATAACTGAATAGATAAAACAGTATGATATGTAAAAAAAATTTTTTTTTTTTTTTTTTATAACATGATCATGAATAAAACTACATTTGTAAATATGCAATGGTACTGAAATAAATGTAAATGCTTAAATGACTGGAAATAAAATAAAGAAAATGTGCAAAAGATTATCTCATATATATATAGGTAGAACACCAGCTACAGGTGTCAGTGCTTGATACAAAACCCTATGATATAACAGTCGTACTGCTACTACTATCAGTCAGAGTCAGTAGCTACACTCATACAAACTAGTCATACAATACTATGCTGCCTCTATCTACAAAAATATACATAATACAACACTCATCAATCTGCTGGTCTCAAAATCCTGGTGGTACGTGGCTCAACTCCTCCTGCACTGCCTCTAGCACTGCCTCGGTAAGTCCCAATGCTCTGCGATATGCTGTCTCCGCACTAAGATCCTGCTGTCTCAAATCAGTAAGCTGCTGCGAACTAACCCGGTGAATATGATGTAGTCTCTCTCTCAGTATATAATCCGGTCGTAATGCTCTGACAGGACCATCCGTCTGTGTCTCATACAATCCAAGGATCTCTCTACACTGGTTCTGCCATCTAATCCTCTCCTCCCTCTCTGCCTGAAAGCGCTGGTAAGTCACGGTATGATGCTCATGAAGATCAGTGCTGGAACCTCGAGAAGGTAATGGTCCATCTACCACGATCTCATCCATAAACTCTGGCTGAGGAAACTGATACACTCCTGGAACAGGTGCATAAATGGCTAATGGGGCAGGAAATAAGACAGGCTGCTCCATAGGCGCATACACAGGCGGCTCTGCCTCTGGCTCCATCGGTGGCATCTCTGGAACCTCAACTGGTGGCATAGGAATCTGAGGCTCTAAATCCTCCCACTGCGGAAGATCAACCATATCAGGAATATCAAACATCGGAAACTCTAAAGGTGGAATATCTGGTATCTCTGGCTCAACGTATGGAAAATAATCTGCAAAACCTGGTACCTCCGGGAAAAGTGGTATCTCTGGTGCTGGCTCAGGTGGCAATGGAGGTAAGATCTGCTCTGACACTGGGGCTACTACCTGTGCATCCACTGGATCTGTCTCGGTCCTCTCCGTAGACGATGATAAAGAAGCCATCTAATATACATAAAAATAATAACACAAAACCATCAAATCACAATCCTATAACTCATAACTTCTAATCACATAAACAAACAATCCTAACACTCTTACCCTCATCCTATCTTATTTTCCTATCTTATCTTAACCCTAACATTCTTGTTTTCCAAGGTCAATCCTAAGCTCTGATGCCAACTATAACACCCTCCAAATCCGGGGTATAGATTTGGGGCATTATTAACAACAATTACCAACTATACCTGCACAAGCGGAATATTAATATAATAATTACCCCGAACTATCACTACTCAGGATCTTTTAAGGGTTGAGGTTGGAAACAAGAATCATGCACTACACTTTATTACAAACCCAACTAAATAAAACCTGTTTCAAGAACTCTCTTTATTACAAAACTTTATTCTATCTACGGTTTCACTACGCAATCTTTTATTCAAACTACACAAAACTTTTATTCAACCCAACATTACTACTTATCCTGCTACACCTGATCTGGCAATTCAAAGCTCTCTTCGGGAATAGGAAGGAACACTCTTGGTATAAGAGGGTCCCGCTGCTTGACTCGCTTCTTGACTATGCGGGTCCTGATGGGTTTCATTCTCTACCTTAACTGAAAAACAATAGGAGTGACAATAAAAGAAATGAGCCAAAATTGCTCAACAAGCCTGCAACAATATATATATATATTATAAAGAGAGAGAAATAAATGAACCAATAAGCTGCTGGTTTGAACAACCATCTGTATCTGTATATGATAATAATTTGCCAATAATGGCGAGTGCCAAATGAACAAGACTGGAAACAAGAACCAACATATGCACTATAATCTGCTGATCAGTCAGAATATAGTGCGGATCTATACCCAACTGCATAGACCCAACCAACATAAGGAGTACTCAGGCAACTATGGCCTATTAATTAATGGTCTGGGAAAAACCCAGCCTTTATAGTAACCATCCAGTCCAAGGCTGAGCATCCGGAACAATCGGTATGCTATTGATATATCCCAACACCAGGATATACCAGAATATATGTAACAAGGGTAAAGGAATTGAAATATGAACAGGGAATTCAATAAATTGGGTAAATCAAGAATTGAAAATGAAATGGAACAAGTGATAATAAATGGGTAACAGTGTATATGAACAATAATTATCAAAGAGAATTGATACGATAGAAAGGAAATATAAATCACTATTCTGAATTTAGAATAGGGGAAAAACTTGCCTTGCGCGTACTTAACCTGGTTTAACTTACTGCCTTCTGACCCTAGCTTGCTCTGCCTTGTTAACACTGAACAAATCATGGAAAGATAGGTGTTTAGATAATTTACTACATACGTGTATCTTGAATTGATATCACGCAACCTTATCAGTCTACCCATGCGTTTCTATCTGACTCGCATATATATACATATATTTACACAACACATTTATGCACATAATCACATATAACACGTAACACATAAAGCACATAATTAATTTCTATATTTATAATTATTTTTAGAATCAATTCCGGGCTTATACCTGCATTACTAGTCGTATCTGATTTTATTATAATTTTTCGGGATTTATTCGGCTCAATTATATCCCTACTAAGACCTATGAACTATCGATTATCACCAAACCACTCTTTTTCAGAATAAATTATAACTTACAACTATTTTTATTGGATTCGTCTCATTTTTCTGAGTCTAGGGGTTTTCGTTTCACTCAAATCGGACTAACGGTTGAATTGTTATGAATTAAACACTGATAATTCAATTTATTATTCAATATAAATAATTATTACAACCTTTTAAATCCTAAAATAATTTTTACATAATTATTTAAGAAAAATCAAAGTCAAAAATAATTTTTTTATAATTTTTGGAGTTAAAATGAAGAAGTTACGATTTATTGAAAATTATGTGATTAATTATTGAAATAATTAATCATTTAATAAATAAATAACTAATAAATAATTAATAGATAATTATTTACTAATTTAAAATAATTAATCCCTAATTATTAGGATTAATCACAATTTATTATAATATTTATAACTTATCGATATTTATTCGATTAGATCGATTATTTACAAATAATCAATCGATTTTATTAACAGATACGCTATTTATCGAATATCTACTATGTGCTCGAATTATAATCTAACTCAACGATTAATTACTCGTATAAATACGAGCTACTCGCAATCCTCATATAATTATCGAACTTATTACATTATTACTGAAACTTATACGATTCGTTAATCCATTAATTATCGGTATTTAATTATACGATACAAATAATCACTACAATATTATTCGAATAACTATCGCTCGAATAATAATTCTCATTATCGAATCATTACTCGTAATAATAACTAATTATCGAATTATTAATCATATTATTTAATTATTTTTAATCCTTATTTATTAATTAATTACCTAATTATTAATTACCTAATTATTAATTAATTACCTAATTATTAATTAATTACCTAATTATTAATTAATTAGATAACTAATAAATAATTAGATAAATAATTAAATAATTAATTAAATAATTAAATTCGAATTTATAAATCAATAAAATAATTTAGAAATTAATAATACTATTTTTCAGAATATAAAACTAATTTTTTTAATTAATTATTAGAATTTTTAAAATGATTTTCTGATTTATAAAATATAAATTAAATAATAGAAAATCCAGAAACAAAAATCTGGAAATGGTTTCAGGGTTGAGGGGATCAAACCCGGGTCGAAACCGGGTTGCAACCGGGTCGTCCCCAACCCAAACGGGTCGGGAAGAACACCGGCCAAGAACCCAGAACCCGACGCCGGTGTTTGATTCCAGCGGCCTTGAATCGAACAAACGAACCATGAAGGGACCTCGTTTCCTTGCGTTTTCGACCAAGAACAACACCAAAGCAACGTACCGTCCTTCCTCCTTCTCCCTTCATCGTTCTACAGCCGGAAACACAAAGAAGACCGCCGCGGCGGCGGTTCTCCGGCGACGCCAAAGACAACACCAAATCGCATGAAACCTGTGTCGTTCGACTCCCTATCCGACGATCTAAACGTCTATACTAACAGAATCATCAAACAACTACTCAATCACAAAACCCGAATTCAAGAATAAACCCGAAAATACGAAATTAACATCACGAAATCAAACAACAAAAACGCTTACATAAACAGAAACTACGAATCACAGGCTTCAAAACGGATACTTACACGACTGATTTGGTTAACAGAATCACGATCAAACTTGGCTTTGATTCCAGGAACTCCAAGAACCCTAATCCCCCTTTCTGAATTTTCTGAATTATTTTCTGATTTTTTTATAATTAATTAATAGATAATTACTGAAAAATCAGATATTTATACTATGTAAAATAATACCCCTAAATAAAATTAAGGGGCTAATTACACTCCTAATAAAAATATTTGGCCCCAATTTTTATAATTTTTGGGTATTAATATTAAATTTTTAAATATCCAATAAATATAAAATAAATACTAAAAATTCCCAAAAATTGTGAAAAATACAAAAATACAAAGAAAAATGATATATGATAATTTCATGATCATATAAAAATAAAAATGTGATTTTTGTGGGGTTTTTGGTACCCGAAGGGGTCCGGAAAAGTCGTTTTTTCGCGAAAAAGGTCAATTTGTAAAACGTCTAGGGGTTCAAAATAGCGATACGGTATAGGGCATTTTTGGAAGAATAGGGCCAATGATTTTGTTTGAAATACGGGTTTTTAAAACATAGTTTTGAGCTGTACAGGTTTTGATATAATATATATAACTAACGATAGAACGCTCAATAAATATCCAAGACACGTTTGGATCAAAACAACCAACACATAACACATAGCAGTTAAGGTTCAACGACTTAACACATTTAATCACATAATAATACTCATAATTATTATTATTATAATATAATGCAAGCGTAATTCCTCGGTCGTTACAGGTAGTATTGTATTGGTGTGGTTTAGTGTTTGGTAAACCATTAATGGATGGTTTACAAAGAATAAGGCTTACAGCTCAAAGATCAAGTGAGGTGATCAGGGTACAGGCTGAATCATTCAAAGTACATAACATAAAATAAAACTATTTTGAGTACTAGCAATATCACTGGAGAATTTAGAAATATTTGCAATATATCTCGAGAAAGGTTCAAAAGTACTTGCCTTGCAGGGCTTTACAATTATTACTGATTGACTCTGAGCCGACTCTGACTCTCAAACTTTAACGTCCAACCACTAGATCACCTTGGATTCGACTTCGACACTCAGGTTTTTCGGTTGAAACCCTACTGAGCTCGTTGAGTGACTACTAGGTTATATTTAGTCCAACATCCACTTTCGGTTTCCTGACTAGAACCTACAGAGTCGAAATACTCTATGTTAGACATCTAGCTATGCTTGACATATCCTCGATATCAAGCCTACCCAAACGATAACAATCCCGACTCGCAATTATTCATATTATAATGCATAAAATAATCATAGTTCACCTACTCAAAATGCAGCTCGATGTTTATTTTTGGAAAATGCATATATCCGTCATTTTAGAAAATAAGTTATCCTTCATATTTTACAAAGTATTTATTTATTATCATATAACTATTTACATTCAACTGGTAGTTCCGATATATTACAGGGTACGTTCCCGAAAATTGGGCAGCGCTTCCTTTGTTTATCGGACTACCGGTCGAATACAATCGACGTCAAACCAACAACAACCAAATGCAGTAATAATCCAACTAAAATTCCCGACCACTGATTCAATCCAATAATTACAACAAATTCAATCGTCCCTATACACTATTTACTAATTAACTAAAATAAAACTAACTTTATTTATTTTAAAATACTAGGACTCAAATAACGATCATCATAGTCCACCGTCCGCTCATCTAAATTCATTGCGGACGACGGTAAAATCCGCGGGTGCCCGTTTATTACGGGTGTCCTCCATGAATTCCACCGATAAAATCTCCAAATAACCCCAAAAATAATATTTCGAGAATCACAAAATTTCATTCAAAATTTTCATCACAATTAAGCAATAATCCTAACTGCAAAAGAAATGGAAAGATCGAATTATTCAAGAGATGCAATAACCAATAACTGAACCATCAGGAATATATACACAAATACGTATATGCACGCCCAAATAAGAAACCGGGCGGCGCAACCACGGCACCGGAGGTGCAGCCGCGGTTCTCACCGGAACACAGCAAACACCCACAATCTCACACACCCAGAACGCACACACACGGCTGTAAAACACACACATAACTGCACACACATCGCACCACAACCACCAGCCGTAAACTGAAACGGCGGCAACAGGGCGGCGGCGAAAGTCGCCAGAAAACAAGAAGAAAATGGCAACAGACTCACCGAGAAGAAAGGAAACACAGGGGAGAAAACCTAGAAACAAAGAATCGTGAGAGAGATTAATTGAGACAGAGAGGCGAGTGAGATACAGGGATATTGATATGACTTCCGTAAAAGGAAGGGAAGGAAGAAACAAAAGAAAGAAAAGAACGAATTGTATTAATCTGCCACGCGTCTCGAATAAGGGATACGTATCATTTTATAACTGAAACCCCATTTTAACACCGCGTATCGCGTTACTTAACGAACAACCGCGCGTTTAAAATAACCCAAAAATTACCAAATTAATATTAAAATGCTAGAAATACCCTGAAGTAAATAAAAATGAAATTTTCATAATTTTAAAACAATTTCTGAAACGCAATTGATACCCGCTTTTATCAATTAAACGAATCGATGCACGGGTGAAATTAATCCCGAAAATTCCCAAAATAATTTTAAAATTCTAGAAATATTTTAAACTTAAATATATATGAATTTCATAATTTTTAAAGAATTCTGGAATTAAATACGGATTTTACGAATAAATGCAATCACAAAATCATACAGGGCTAAATAATTGATAAAATATTGATTTTTAAATTTTGTAAAATCCTAAAAATAATTATTGTAATTATAAAATCATAAAAACAATTTTAGAGACAATCCAAATATTTATTCAAATAAATTTACATTAAATCCATTTTTAAAAGTGAAAAAAATTCAATACAATTCTATAATTAACCATGCAATTCAATCCCATTTACTAGTAATCACATATTCATGACAACAAAGCAATAACCCACTGACAGAATCCATACACATATTTTATTTATTTAATTATTCGATAATTACATAATTAAATAATACTAAAAATATACGAGTCGTTATAATGATCACATAGGCTATATGCATTTCTTAGTAACTACTTGCTAACAACCTGCATATAGGATAATTTCGGATACTTAAAGGCACAGAATCAACTCTGCTTCCTGATGATGTTTTAATATCTATCTGCTAACAGACCTGCATTTAGGATAATTTTCAGATTCTTGAATGCACATGAGCAACCATTTCTGTAATTGTTAGTAGCACATAACATAACTTCTTCCCTGTGATTCACTTACGACCATCATCTCCCTGATCCAAGTATTCGTTCCTTCATATTACCATGCCAACAGGCAAGTATGATGGCCATATTTTTCAACAGATAACATACATGAAATGTGTATATTAATCTTGACCTATCATCCGTATAAATAATGCTAATCAAGTTGTATCATAAATAATACACAAATTTATAGTCCAAATGCAAATGAATCCACTATATTTCTAAAAAAATGACTTTATTGTGTCATCATATTTAGATAAAAAATTCAACTATTCTTACCATATGATATTACATCCACACTATCATCAATCTCAATAACTTCTTCTTCAGATGAATCAAACATGAAATCTTCAAAGCGGAAAGTTTCATAACAATTACGAAACTATTTCATGCATTGCATATCATAAACGGAAAGTTCAAATTCAGAACTACCCAAATATTTGAAAATCAACAGATAACCCTCATGTACGTCATACTTTCCCAAAAAATGATTCATCTCGTAAATCTTCTTCTCCGCATAACATAATTTGAATTTTGCACCACCAAGAATGATCTTTAAGTTATTCACATTTTTACCATAATGATGGAAGAACACAAGTGGTATTTCCTACATAGTAAAGTTATTAATTCATGGAAGATCTTATTTTAGTGATTGAGTTTTTATAGCACAAAAAAAACTATAAACATACCCGTGCCCCAAACTCTAAGGTAAGATTTGTAATAATCTTAAAAAACTTGTTGGAATTATGGACATCATCTATCTCACATGTTGACATCCAGCATGAGAAATAAATTCATAATCTTAAATTTTAAGCCACAAACTATTAGGAATAAAATACCTCCAAATGACCCCTCTCTTGGAAGGACAGATTCATCAACCACAGATTTTAAACTTCGACGGTTCTGCAGTACGCTGGAAAATAATTGTATCACCGATTTTAATTTTCGTATCTTCAACAAATCAATTCCACTCATTACGAAATAATGTTGTGCCATAAGCCCACTTGAGAGGAATATATCATTCTTGATCTTCAAAATAGAATATTATTACTGGAGATTTTTCACATAACCCAATTTTCTCATAAACATCACATTTCATAACCTGGACCGTAAAAAACTATTATACTCAACACATATGAAAAAGCACAATTTTTTATAAAAATCTAAATTTTCACACTGTCCCGTTTACCTCTGTGAATGTAGTGCCCAACATATGTTCTCCTTCAATTAGCAGATGATGAACATTGCCAAAATTACAAGTAGCATTATAAGAAAATGTGATCGGTATCAGTCCCCACCAAACAGAATTTCATTCAACCTCCGAATATTTCATTTCCACTGCATACGGATTATATACTTGAAAATTAAATTGAGCCCCTCCTACATATTCCATTAAAACTATGTGTTAGGGCTTGATTGCGTAAAAGGTGATCAATTTTGATAAATCTTTGATGCCTTTTAATTTTTTAACATATTTTCCGGTCCAAACAATCTCCAAAGGTCCCTTCAACTTAACCTCACCAGATATGTAACTACCATAGTTTACATAAAACGGCAATGGTAAACACTGCATTGAAATAAACCAAATAATTATCCTAATAATTAAAATTATCATATAAAGACCAATCAAATTTCAATCAAATTCCATAAGCATATGACAATACATACCAATTCACCCTTTCTGTAAACACCATATATATTTGGACAAACAAAACAAATCTGAACTTCTTTTAAATCCATTTTTCTCCAGCAAATATTATACAATGATTAATCTAACATATAAATGTATATACAACAACAATCAAATTATATATAAAACAAACAACTTACATCTTTAAGATTAGGTTTCATACATCAATACACAAAACGTGAATAATCTGTTAATCAACTATTATAAAGACAATGAAATGATTAGTATTAGTAATAGTAATTGGTTATGTAATTCAACATATATTTGTTTAAAAGATAGTTTAAAAATATAGTTTTTAATTGAGGCAAAGTTTCATACTTCTTAAAATTTTAATTTCAAGTATACTAATGATAATTTTGCTAATGTGATTGGTACTCATTTTTGTATGTAATCTGTATAAATATTCATTTTTAGATGATACCGTAAATGTGGAGCGACTTGTATAATGTAAAGTAGACGTATATATTATCCTTCATGCCCAAATTAAAATTATACATTATAAAATATTAGACCTTTCTCCATTATGTCATACAATTTTTAAATATCAATTTTAATAATTTAGTTTGTTGCACCTAATATATTGTCATGAACATTACAATAGTAGATGTATTTTTAGGAATCATAACACTAAATAGAGTTAACGATGAGTCAATAGTTATCTTAGCCCAATAATAGGTTTATATATATATATAGGCCCATTACCAAATTATACCCCATATAGATTAGAGACAAAAGACCCGTCATATTATTCATCCGCACGCACATCTTTCCCCTTTTTGGTCTGATATTCCAAAACCCTCATATTTTGAAACTCAACTGCAACATGTATGAGGGTAAGTTCTTTACATCTATTTCACGGTTTTAGGTTCTTGAACTTGCATTTATCTACCCGCATTACTTTGATCAATTTGCTAATGTAATAACCCCAATTTTTGGAATTTTTGAAACCCTTATGAATAGTGTTTTGCTGATTATGCTGAATAAGAAAACTTTTCATGTCACACTATGTAGGGGCTCTTTTATTGATCTTCTGGGATATTATTAGTACTCTATATGGTAAATAAGTGTATGTAAAGATCGTCAGAATCCAAATTCGAACACTTTGATTTTTCCCGAAAATCTACCAGATACAGAAAGAATTGAGTATAAGGTAACAGAATAAAAAGGATTTAAATTCAAGGATTAAAAAAGAGGATCATGAAAGGAATATAATGTATTGAGAAAGGTTAAAAAAACCTAAGTAATAAGATCCCGGGTATGATCCCTCAAACGATAAACGAAAATGAAAGTTAAGCGAACCATATAAGAGATCAGCGGTCATTAGCCAAGCAATTAAGAGTTAATCAAGGAGGTTAAGGATGATGATGTCATCAAACCAACAAGAAGAGGACAAGTGTGGAGGGTGACATCACATGATGACCAAAGCATGACATAAGGGAAAGAAGTGTGGTTGATTTATAACCACACAATTTTTCATGGTTAAAAATGATTAAAACAAAACAAAAGTCAACCAACCAAGGCAAATCAAAACAAATCACAAAAAACACAAAAGTTCTTCCCTTTTCTTCATCAAGCTCTCGGCCAAAATAAACACAGCAACTTCAAACTGCCATATCTCCTTCAATACTCACTCAAATGTTGTGTTCTATAGCTCGTTGGAAAGGTATTGAGATGGCCTACAACTCTTGTTCACAAGTCTCGTCCAAATAAGCAAGGTAAGACCCTCATTTTTATAGTTCTTTCAATCGGACGTTTAGAAACTTTAAAGCCTAACTTTGTGTTCTTGATTTCTTTGGAAAGATCAAGCTTGTAGGAGGCTCCATAAGGCTTCCTAGTAACTTTCCACCCTCCAAGAAAGGTATAAATCTTCACACCCTTTAGTAATAAGTTTGAATGTTAAAGTTTGGAGATGGTTTGGATGGATGAGTAGTAATTTGAATGATAAGCATGATTCGAACTTAATTGTTAAGTAGTTTAGTTGAATTTGGAGATGTTATAATATATGATTGGATTGAGATCCTTGAGCTTATTATGACTGAAATCAGTAGTATTGATGTGTATCTTGAGTTGTTATTGATTGGTAGTTGGATTGATATGATTTGGAATGGTAAAAATCTGGGAAATCGCGTAAACATAGTCGTCGTAATATCCGATTTACTTTAGACTGTTTTTGCTCTTAACATCAGGACCCGAGAACTCCCTGTTAGGTTTTGACCATTGCCATGATTTGATAGTTCATGTTACGAGCTTCGTTTTGATATGTGGTTCGTTTAGGAGAAACGACCGTTTTAAGTAACGGCGTTTCGCGACCAAACCATTACCCCTCGCCTTACTTTGAAACCTTGGTTAAAGACCTTAAATGACTAATTGGGGTAAGAAACAATTATTTAAAGTGGATTAGGTAGTTGGTAAGGTACTCGCGAAAGAATCGCCTTAAAACCCTTAATGGTTAATTTATTAAAAATGGTGGAGCCGAGGGTACTCGAGCGACTTAAGTAAATCGTTAAGCGCGAAAGCGAACGTTAGGACTCTAAATGGTTAAAGTCTAGTTTCTTAAGCGAGCGGGGTTTAATTCCGACTTATGTTGTTGTTCATAGGGTATCGGACCCACTCTAAGCTTAAGTCTATCCGGGAGCACTCAGGCAAGTTTTCTACCCGTATAACTGTTGTTGTGATGTATATGTGTATATGCATGATCTTGTGATAAATGCATATTTGTTATTAGCAAATTCTTGCGATATATTGTAGTACGTGATATGGTATATATGCATGCCTGTTTCGTATTCTTGATTTATATATCTGTTGGTTAAATGCTTATTAGTTGCATAATACCTATGTTAGAGATAAACAGTAGTGGCATTTACCCTTAGTATAGGGGACCCAAAGGTGAACATTTTTCTAAACCGGGAGTCGATGTTCCCGAGTATAATATATATATATATAGTTTTCAAAACTATTAATCGAATAAGTTTTATTCGATAACTTTATTAATGAATATTATTTGGAATATTCATTCGAGGACTTATGACTCCGCTTATTTTATTTAATGAATATTATTTGGAATATTCATTCGAGGACTTATGACTCCGCTTATTTTATTTAATGAATATTATTTGGAATATTCATTCGAGGACTTATGACTCCGCTTATTTTATTTAATGAATATTATTTTGAATATTCATTCGAGGACTTATGACTCCGCTTATTTTATTTAATGAATATTATTTGGAATATTCATTCGAGGACTTATGGCTCCACTTATTTTATTTAATGAATATTATTTTGAATATTAATTCGAGGACTTATGACTCCGCTTATTTTATTTAATGAATATTATTTGGAATATTCATTCGAGGACTTATGACTCCGCTTATTTACTAAATAATATTCTTTATTTTATTAAAGAATAATGTTTCGATAATCAAACTTATTTTCGATTATTCAAATAAAGATCATACTTTCGTATAAGTATATCTTTGGTTATTAATATTCATTTCAAGTATGAGTTTTAAAACTTCTACTTCAATTATTTTTATAAAGATTATTCTTTATGGGAATAATATTTAAATAATAATATTCAGATATTTTCTAATATATTGGGACTGATTTATTTTATTAAATCAGCATTACTCCAAACATTCTTAAAAATGTTTTCGAGTCTTCAAAATGATTTTTAAAAGTTAGGGCGGATCCCAAAACTCATTTTCAAATTTAAGATCTTCCTTTCGAAGGGGATTTAAATACTCGCTCAAAACCTGGGGGATCCGGCTCTGTGGTGTATTTTACATTCGCAACGTGGTTTCTGTTTTGAGAAAACAATTTGATTACTTGCCCAACGTTCGGGAAGTAAGTCCATCTAATTGAGTCGGCATAAGCGACAGGCCGGGGTACGGTCTATCAAAGTGTAAGTGGCTGGGTGGCAGTCCATCAACGCGTAAGAGGCCGGGTGGCGGTCCAGCACAAGGTCCTTATGTGGCCAGGGTGATGACCGGTGGGGGATTCATCCATCTACTAGTAGAAAAGGTTACTTATTGGTATATTTGCCTGATCAGCAAGATATCAGGTTTATGCCAAGGTTTTCTCCTTTCCAAATTCATTGGATATTGCAACTCTGTTTATAATTTTCATAACAGAGGTTTTTAAGGAGTGTATGAAATGTATATATATATAGGTGTGTATATATATATCAGGACTTAATGAAGTATCTCGTAACTTCATTATTTATAATGATATTTCAAAGATTGAATTTATTCAAGTCTTATCTTGTAGTCTCATCAGTGTGATGAACTTTTGAAACTAATTATAACTTGAACGGTGGTAGTTCAAGTAGTATTCGGAAAAGATATAAGTATATTGGAGTATCTTGTAACTTCATCTTTTAAATTTATATCTAGTTAATGATTATCTTATGCATGACAAAGATTTTCAGAAAAACGTTGAGACAAGGTTGGATATATGAGATCACCTTGCAACGATATTTTTATACAGTTATAAACTGGAACTCTGTGTATATTATACATGTCATAGGATTTCAAAGATTGTGAAAAGTATATATGTACATATACTGAATATTTTCTGACTTGGTCGCGTTAAGATATCAGCTTTGTTCATTTTTTCTTGACCAAGACTTTCATGAGTACTATGAGAATGCTCATATATTGTTAATCATTATACATATTATTTTGGTGGGCTTGTTGCTCACCCTTGCCTTTTTCTTTCATTACACAACAACAGATAGAAAAGATGAACATGACCAAGCTCCCAATTTGTGAGCGGATAGGAAACATTCCGCAGTTTCCTATAGGCGTTGATGTCGCTGTAGCTGAGGTAGGAACTACCAATAGGCTAGGATTTCAACTTTTGATGTACCAGACTTATGTATCTTTATTAAATGTAATAATGGCAAAGAAATATAAATCTATTCAGAAACCCTTTTAAGTTGTAATGGCATAGAATTTTGGAATAAAATGACTCGTGTTATTTTTGGATATTCATCTCTGAGACTATAACTTGTGGTGTGTGTGTTTATTGTGGGGTCACAGTACAGAGTAGTTGATTGTTTATTAAGATTGGGTATTATTAAAGGAAATGGAACTCGTGACGACCCGAATCCCCGACCCCGGATTTGGGGGTGTTACAGAAATGGTATCAGAGCTAAGCGTTATAAACCTCAGAGATGATGTGATGTTAAAATAATAAATTCACTAAGATAATAAGAACTTTTGCCAAGTTCATGGTCGGACTACTTAAAGTAGCGCTGACAGTTAAAACCCTTATGGGAACCCTTATAAATATCGTGTTAGGAGCGTAGTTCATTACCGTATATTGTAGCGGGACTCCGAACCCTGAGGTTGAGGAGCAACAATGCGATGATGTTTTATTAGTTATTGGAGATCAGATTGTGGATCCGATAGAGCGTCCTAACACGGGACCGGATGATGTTCATATTGAGGATGTAGTGGTTGAGGATGTTGTCCTATATGGGATTGTTGCTGAGGAGGATCTCGTGAAGGATCCTAACAAGAATGAATAAAGGACCATTGAGGAATTAATGACCATGGTTAGGGAAACTACCAGAGGTAAGATTGGCCGGTCACTACCGGAGGTTCGTTCAAGTTTATAAAGATAGTAGCCCCTTTAACGCGGCTTACTCATAAGATTGAGAAGTTCAAATGGACAGAGAAATATGAGAACAGCCTTTAAGAACTGAAGCAAAGATTAGTGACGGCCCCTATGATGGCATTGCCGGATGGAAAAGAAGATTTTGTGATCTGTAGTGACGCTTCGCATAAGGAATTAAGGTGCTTCTTATACAGCACAGCAAGGTAATCGTGTACGCGTCAAGACATCTAAGGGAATATAAAATTCGATATTCCCACCCATGAGCTTGGGCTCGTGGCATTAGTTTTGCCCTAAAGATTGGAGGCACTACTTGTATGGAGAGAAGTGGGAGATTTTTACAAGCCATAAGTGCTCTAGTGCATTTTCACGCAGGAAGAGCTCAATATGCGCCAGAGGAGGTGATTAGAGCTAATCAAGGATTACGATTATGAGATTCTTTATCATCCAGGGAAAGCCAAAATGGTGACTAATGCCCTTAGTGTAAAGGAGAAACTCAAGATGATAATGTCTTTGGGAAAGTTGATAAGAGATTTTGAGAAAATGGAAATAGATATGAAGGTAATCGGAGTCGGTACCGAAAAGCTATTTGAGATTGCAATACAGCCCGAATTATTGGAAAAGAACATATTATGCCAGAAAAAGTGATGAATGAAGGCAGAGAGCCAACAAATAGATAAGAGATTAATACCGAGAAAGATGATAAGGGAATAATGAGGTATTCCTACAGAATTTGGGTTCCAAATGTTCAAGAGCTTAAAGATGAAATCTTAGATAAAAGCTAGTTTAAGGAATAAGATTAGATTAAACCCTGAACGTGATAGTCAGGGAGGTCGCCATCAAGATAGAAGGAACCCATAACATAATGGAGTGGAAAATGAGGATTTTAACGTATAAGATAACCCCAAGTATGGGAGAAGGATGAAACATTTCATACTAAGGAAACAGAAAGTCGAGTAAGGAAAGGAGACCCGAGACGGTACTCCTATACGACAATTCATGGACCTGTCTAAAAAGAACTTAGACTATTATCACCAACCACCACCTTGAGGAAACAATGCGGTAGGAAATTCTTTCATGACCTTGAAGTCGCTAAGCTCTCAGAGTTCCAAGGAACAGGTTGACCCAGTCGAGGCAAGAGCCTAGCTAAAGGAAATATAGGAATCATTGGAGATTCTAAATGATTGACGAATCACAAAAGACTATTTTTTTGTCACTTACCCTCCTAAGAGAGAGGCCACCCGCTGGTGAAAGGCCAAGGAAGGCACGGAGCAAGAGATTATAATAAACCGATTAAAGTTCAGACAATTGTTTTTGGGAAAGTAATTCCCAAGGTTATGGAGAGAGTGTAAAAGCTTTACAGCCAGAACAAAGGCGGACGAGTATGATGAAATATGAAGCTAAGTTGTAAAAGTTGTCAATATTCATTCTGATGACAAGAATCCCAGAATGATGTGATGTTTGAAGTCAATGATTAGTGGGTTCAAAAAAAATGATAAGAGAAAGGAAAATAAAAAGAAACTGAAGTGGAAAGGAATATAAAGGCAATAGAGTTTGAGGAATGATAAGGGAGTTGGGTATGAGGAAACCCTAAAGACTCGTAGCAATAGAAATAGAAAAGTATGTAATCGTCAGGATGAGGGTGATTCACCATGAGTTAAAGTTGATGATTGAAGGAATAAGAGATACATATATTTTATCCCCTATAAGTTGGGAGGATTTGAGGAAACTTTGAGATAGTTCGAAGGATAAATATTGAGACGCGGATAGACTGAGGAGACAAGGAAGTAAGAAATTAGGAAAATTGGATGAAGGAAGTGACCTTCAAGAATGTGAAGTGTAAGACCGGTGGCTTGATACCCAGGAAGGGAGACGCCAGGTATGAGAGATATCCCAATATTGAGATGACTGTTGAGATAAACAACAAAAGTAAATACGGAATTATTAAGAAGAAGTTCACGTTGAACACGACCAATATCTTCCAGAACATCCTTGTTATCGTTACCAAATCAAGCAAGAAAAGTAGATAACCGTAGTTATCTTTTGGAGGCCATATTGATTGACCTCATTTTGAATACAGATGTTATTGTGAAATTAGGCATATACTATCGAGGTGGGAATGATTGAATAAGACACCCTTATCAGGGATATATGACTTGATTTATCCATGGAAGGATGCATATACCTTTTTAAAGGTGGCATTAAAGATAGAACATCGGTAACTTAAAATGAATCCTAGGGGAATGCATAAAGGTTGGAATTCCACCCTTAATAGGGACAACATGAGTTTTGACAGTATGAATTGGAAAGGATCAAGGTAGCAACAACCTTTAAAGATCAGTAAAGAAATTTTTCAGAAGTACATAGATAATGGTTCTAGTATTAGTAAAGGGTATTTCGATATGCCCTGTATCTAGGGAATACAGGAGGAACGATTCAAGGATAACCTTAGAGGTTTTACAAGGAGAAAGGTAATATTCAAAATTCTCAAGAATAGAAATTTTGATAAAGGAAATGTGACGTAATTATAATGATGCCAAGTGGGGCACGTGTTAAACCACGAGAAAGTATGGATCGAACCAGTAAAGGTCGAAATTGTTTAGGGCAATTAGGACCTAAGATAAAAGATGTTCTAAGTATGATTGAGAGTCAGTCGTGACAGTGATTAACCTCTAAAGACTAAGGCAATAACTTATGGAAAAATGGTATTTTTTTTTCTCTCACTAGGATTTAAGAAAAACATTTTCACATAAGCAGTGATTGAAATGAGGTAGAAAATTTAGTTGGAGGTGGTTAAAATGACATTGATTGTAAGGAAATTTTACTATCAGGAAAGGCCAAAGAGGTGGCCGACACTTTAAATGTAAGAGGATAATTATAGGCGCTCGTGCGAGAGGAATACAGTGATGATGGTTGAAGCCGGGAAGGTTGTATTACGGTTCGGAAGGTTGACATTCCTTCTGATGACTGTTCAATACTCAACCGTAATAGTAGTTGGGTAAAGGTTTAATTCGTGTAATCGCCATGGGCGGGCTATCTATCTTAGAAGGTACTATCTTGAGATAAGCCAGGACCATGTTTCAAGAAGGACTAAATGAACCTTTGAGTTAAGTCTTCTATTGAAGGCATATGATTAAGAAGGGTATTAACCTGCTATCGTTGCTTTGATTGAAACTCTTCTGCAATTTTATCTACTTCATGTCATGAAAGTACGTCAGAGTTTGGAGTGTTCTTCATGAATTATGATTGGTGATTATGTTAACTCCTTAGAAGTATTCTATACGACATGTATGGACTCCGTATGGTTAGATATTAAGATTTCATGGAAAGTGAATGACGACAGTAGGTCAGTGGTGGACCATAGTAATGTAGCAATGATTCTGCAAGTAATGAGCTGATTACAACCGTGAGAGTTGTATTGGAATGGATGTTGAGATTGAGTACCACTAATCGGGTCGTGGTAGTGCATAAGTTATCATTGATAGACTAATTAAGTAGAGTATCTACCTATTGAATATTTATTCCCTCTTATGAAAAGAGAGTCGTGTTACTATATGAGGAAGGTTGCGGTGCAAGCATAGAATTCTAGTAACGATGATGTCTAGAATGAGATCCCAGATTCGATTTTCGATATCGAGGAAGTTTCAAAGGTGATTGTGTATAAGCTCGAGAAAGAGCATAGGTCCATAGAATGATGGACGGAATAGCAAAAATATTTAGGCAAGTGAAATACGATGCTATAATACTTAATGTTAATATAAATACATATATGTTTTGTTCTTCTATGACAAACCTCTATAGTTCAGAGGTAGATTCCAAGCCAGATATTTTATGGCAATAATTTATTTTTTTACGAACATACAATTCTCTTCAGTTCATTCTTTTCTCTTCTTTTCATTTCATGTAAGCTGAGAAGAACAACCCTTCCAGAAGGGGAGGTATTGCCGAATGACTATTTATCTGTGTGATAGAAGCCTAGTAGGATACCATCTATTGTTTAATTGCTTGTCAAGTACTAAAGGCTGGCCACCTTCTGTACTAACTATGTGATATAACAAGTGTTCATGATCATAGTGATCTCTCAATAAATTCTTTTACTTCTATATGAAGGACCAAGCTTTCGAAGATGGAAGCAGCTAAAGGAAGTAGTATCAGTACGGTGGTATTCCGATTCTAACACGTCCGTGATACTAAGGTTGACGTGGTTATTAAAAGGTTATAGAACGCTAACGAGCAAAAGTGTAACCAGTATAGTATTATGTACGGAAGATAGTAATGACTACAAACTGGAAAAGAATGGGTATTGAGAAGCAAAAGCCATAGTGCTAGAAGCTATGATGAGAGTCTGTGCAATAGACTTGAATGAATTTAGAATGATCACTTAACGCGGATTGAGTTTTCTTATGAAAATAGATCATATGTCATTATCGAGATGTCGCCTTATAAGATCCTTGAGGGAAGACAATGTCGATCTCCCTTATGATATGATGATGTTGTAGAGCGCAAGATGCTTAGACCAGCAGTGGTCCAAAGGACCAAGGATATAATAGATTTAATTAGAGGACGGCTGGTAGTAGCCCAAGATTGGCACACGAAGTATGTTGATTTGATATGAAAGGACAAGGAATAGGAAGTAGGGGACCTAGTGCTGTTATAGGTATTCCCTTGGAAAGGATGGATGAGGTTCGGAAAGAAAAGAAAGCTAAGCCCACGAATTGTTGGACCCTTTGAGGTATTAAGACGTATTGGGAAGTTAGTATATGAGCTAGCCCTACCCCCGAACATGTAGCAAGTTCATAACGTGTTCCACGTATCAATATTAAGGAAGTATAATTCGGATGCCAGATAAATAAGGGCATATGAGCGCATAGACATGTAACACGACGTAACCTCTATGGAGCAACCAGGAAGGGTTATAAATTGAAAAAGGAACAAGTGCTTAGGAGAAGGGTTATCAAACTATTCAGAGTTTGATGGAAGAACCACAATGTGGGAAAATTTACTTGAGAATTAGAAAGTGCAATGCTAAGAAAGTATCCCTATTTATTTTCTATCTGATTCCGGAACGGAATCCTTTTAAGAAGGGGAGACTGTAATAACCCCAATTTTTGGAATTTTTGAAACCCTTATGAATAGTGTTATGCTGATTATACTGAATAAGAAAACTTTTCATGCCACACTATGTAGGGGCTCTTTTATTGATCTTCTGGGATATTATTAGTACTCTATATGATAAATAAGTGTATGTAAAGATCGTCATAATCCAAATTCGAACACTTTGATTTTTCCCGAAAATCTACCAGATACAGAAAGAATTGAGTATAAGGTAACAGAATAAAAAAGATTTAAATTCAAGGATTAAAAGAGAGGATCATGAAAGGAATATAATGTATTGAGAAAGGTTAAAGAAACCTAAGTAATAAGATCCCGGGTATGATCCCTCAAACGATAAACGAAAACGAAAGTTAAGCAAATCGTATAACAGATCAGCGGTCATTAGGCAAGCAATTAAGAGTTAATCAAGGAGGTTAAGGATGATGATGTCATCAAACCAACAAGAAGAGGACAAGTGTGGAGGGTGACATCACATGATGACCAAAGCATGACATAAGGGAAAGAAGTGTGGTTGATTTATAACCACACAATTTTTCATGGTTAAAAATGATTAAAACAAAACAAAAGTCAACCAACCAAGGCAAATCAAAACAAATCACAAAAAATACAAAAGCTCTTCCCTTTTCTTCATCAAGCTCTCGGCCAAAATAAACACAGCAACTTCAAACTGCCATATCTCCTTCAATACTCACTCAAATGTTGTGTTCTATAGCTCGTTGGAAAGGTATTGAGATTTCCTACAACTCTTGTTCACAAGTCTCGTCCAAATAAGTATGGTAAGACCCTCATTTTTACAGTTCTTTCAATCGGACTTTTAGAAACTTTAAAGCCTAACTTTGTGTTCTTGATTTCTTTGGAAAGATCAAGCTTGTCGGAGGCTCCATAAGGCTTCCTAGTAACTTTCCACCCTCCAAGAAAGGGATAAATCTTCACACCCTTTAGTAATAAGTTTGAATGTTGAAGTTTGGATATGGTTTGGATGGATGAGTAGTAATTTGAATGATAAGCATGATTCGAGCTTAATTGTTAAGTAGTTTAGTTGAATTTGGAGATGTTATAATATATGATTGGATTGAGATCCTTGAGCTTATTATGACTGAAATCAGTAGCATTGATGTGTATCTTCAGTTGTTATTGATTGGTAGTTGGATTGATATGATTTGGAATGGTAAAAATTTGGGAAATCGCGTAAACATAGCCGTCGTAATGTCCGATTTATTTTAGACTGTTTTTTCTCTTAACATTAGGACCCTAGAACTCCCTGTTAGGTTTTGACCATTGCCATTATTAGATATTTCATGTTACAAGCTTCGTTTTGATATGTGGTTCGTTTGAATCCGATGTACGGTTTAGGAGAAACGACCGTTTTAAGTAACGGCGTTTCGCGACCGTACCATTACCCCTCGCCTTACTTTGAAACCTTGGTTAAGGACCTTAAATGACTAATTGGGGTAAGAAACAATTAGTTAAAGTGGATTAGGCAGTTGATAAGGTATTCACGAAAGAATCGCCTTAAAACCCTTAATGGTTAATTTATTAAAAATGGTGGAGCCGAGGGTACTCGAGCGACTTAAGTAAATCGTTAAGCGCGAAAGCGAATGTTACGACTCTAAATGGTTAAAGTCTAGTTTCTTAAGAGACCGGGGTTTAATTCCGACTTATGTTGTTGTTCATAGGTTATCGGACCCACTCTAAGCTTAAGTCTATCTGGGAGCACTCAGGCAAGTTTTCTACCTGTATAACTGTTGTTGTGATGTATATGTGTATATGCATGATCTTGTGATAAATGCATATTTGTTATTAGCAAATTCTTGCGATATATTGTAGCATGTGATATGGTATATATGCATGCCTATTTCGTATTCTTGATTTATATATCTGTTGGTTCAAATGCTTATTAGTTGCATAATACCTATGTTAGAGATAAGCAGTAGTGGCGTTTACCCTTAGTATAGGGGACCCAAAGGTGAACATTTTTCTAAACCGGGAGTCGATGTTCCCGAGTATAATATATATATATTTATATATATAGATATAGTTTTCAAAACTATTAATCGAATAAGTTTTATTCGATAACTTTATTAATGAATATTATTTGGAATATTCATTCGAGGACTTATGACTCCGCTTATTTTATTTAATGAATATTATTTGGAATATTCATTCGAGGACTTATGACTCCGCTTATTTTATTTAATGAATATTATTTCGAATATTCATTCGAGAACTTATGACTCCGCTTATTTTATTTAATGAATATTATTTTGAATATTCATTCGAGGACTTATGACTCCGCTTATTTTATTTAATGAATATTATTTGGAATATTCATTTGAGGACTTATGACTCAGCTTATTTTATTTAATGAATATTATTTTGACTATTCATTCGAGGACTTATGACTCCGCTTATTTTATTTAATGAATATTATTTGGAATATTCATTCGAGGACTTATGACTCCGCTTATTTACTAAATAATATTCTTTATTTTATTAAAGAATAATGTTTCGATAATCAAACTTATTTTCGATTATTCAAATAAAGATCATACTTTCGTATAAGTATATCTTTGGTTATTATTATTCATTTCAAGTATGAGTTTTAAAACTTCTACTTCAATTATTTTTATAAAGATTATTCTTTATGGGAATAATATTTAAATAATAATATTCAGATATTTTCTAATATATTGGGACTGGTTTATTTTATTAAATCAGCATTACTCCAAACATTCTTAAAAATGTTTTCGAGTCTTCAAAATGATTTTTAAAAGTTAGGGCGGATCCCAAAACTCATTTTCAAATTTAAGATCTTCCTTGCGAAGGGGATTTGAATACTCGCTCAAAACCTGGGGGATCCGGCTCTGTGGTGTATTTTACATTCACAACATGGTTGCTGTTTTGAGAAAACAATTTGATTACTTGCCCAACGTTCGGGAAGTAAGTCCATCTAATTGAGTCGGCATAAGCGACAGGCCGGGGTACGGTTTATCAAAGTGTAAGTGGCTGGGTGGCAGTCCATCAACGCGTAAGAGGCCGGGTGGCGGTCCAGCACAAGGTCCTTATGTGGCCAGGGTGATGACCGGTGGGGGATTCATCCATCTACTAGTAGAAAAGGTTACTTATTGGTATCTTTGCCTGATCAGCAAGATATCAGGTTTATGCCAAGGTTTTCTCCTTTCCAAATTTATTGGATATTGCAACTCTGTTTATAATTTTCATAATAGAGGTTTTCAAGGAGTGTATGAAATGTATATATATATAGGTGTGTATATATATATCAGGACTTAATGAAGTATCTCGTAACTTCATTATTTATAATGATATTTCAAAGATTGAATCTATTCAAGTCTTATCTTGTAGTCTCATCAGTGTGATGAACTTTTGAAACTAATTATAACTTGAACGGTTATAGTTCAAGTAGTATTCGGAAAAGATATAAGTATATTGGAGTATGTTGTAACTTCATCTTTTAAACTTATATCTAGTTAATGATTATCTTATGCATGACAAAGATTTTCAGAAAAACGTTGAGACAAGGTTGGATATATGAGATCACCTTGCAACGATATTTTTATACAGTTATAAACTGGAACTCTGTGTATATTATACATGTCAGAGGATTTCAAAGATTGTGAAAAGTATATATGTACATATACTGAATATTTTGCGACTTGGTCGTGTTAAGATATCATCTTGGTTCATTTCTTCTTGACCAAGACTTTCATGAGTACTATGAGAATGCTCATATATTGTTAATCATTATACATATTATTTTGGTGGGCTTGTTGCTCACCCTTGCTTTCTTCTTTCATCACACAACAACAGATAGAAAAGATGAACAGGACCAAGCTCCCAATTCGCGAGCGGATAGGAAACGTTCTGCAGTTTCCTATAGGCGTTGATGTCGCTATAGCTGAGGTAGGAACTATCAATAGGCTAGGATTTCAACTTTTGATGTACCAGACTTATGTATCTTTATTAAATGTAATAATGGCAAAGAAATGTAAATCTATTCAGAAACCCTTTTAAGGTGTAATGGCATAGAATTTTGGAATAAATTGACTCGTGTTATTTTTGGATATTCATCTCTGAGATTATAACTTGTGGTGTGTATGTTTATTGTGGGGTCACAGTACAGAGTAGTTGATTGTTTATTAAGATTGGGTGTTATTAAGGGAAATGGAACTCGTGACGACCCGAATCCCCGACCCCAGATTTGGGGGTGTTACAGCTAATGTATTTTAAGTTATAATTTGGATGTTTTTTGTTTCAATTATATGGCTCCTTATAAGGTCTTTGATATTTTACACATTGTATACATCACAACGCAATGGCATTACTTAGCAGCTCTTATATAATCTATGTCGATGATTAAGTATTACATATTTTTATCATGCAGTACATTTTTTTAAGTATACTAGATCTTAAATTATATTTTATTAACTCTTTATTGATTATTCTGTCATTTTAGTAGTCATAGATTTTATTGTTGAATATGTTTTTATTTAAGTTATTACGTTGATAATTTTTCGCTATCGTTTGTTTCTTGAGTTTGGTTATTCTTAGTAACCTTTTATTCACACCGAGTGCTAATCAATGTTATTAGAATTACCACCAGTTTCAAAGTCTTTACAAAGTCTAATATGTTAGATATATTTGAGATGTCATTTCTAATATGATTCATGTTTAGTTTTCAGATCTTAACAAATAGGTCATATCAGGACTTACTGAAATCAGGACTTACTGGAAGTCAGAACTTAATATCAGAACTTAAGTGTGGGAGGACTTATAGTTAAGGAAGGAAACTGATTTACAGTAGAAGATCGAGACTAAAACAAAAGAAGATATGCATGGAAAGAGTTAGAAGACTGGAAGACTTGTAGAAGATTTCTAATTGATATATTTTATGAGACAAAATTGTATTCCATATCAATTAGAAGTTATTTTGTAACTGTGTACTATATAAACACGGACTTTGGGTTTACACTATATGTGTTATCATTATCGAGAAGATTATACAATGTAACCTAGCAGCTCTTAATGATATTTGTTCATCACTGAGAGAGAACAACAGTTCTTATTATAACAGAGTTTATTCAATATACTTGATATTTGTTACATACTTGTGTTAAGTCGATTTGATTGTATAAACACTGTATTCAACTCCCTTCTACAGTGTCGTGTGACCTAACAAGTGGTATCAGAGCTTTTCTGTTAACATACATACAGTAAAGATCCAAACAATCATGTCTGAAGAAGCACAAACTCCAACCAAGCCCACCAAAACTGAAGAAACTCAAAAGACTCAAACCCACAGTTGATATGAGACTATTAAGGTTCCCATACTGAGACCTTCTGAGTATCCCATATGGAAAGTAAAGATGGCTATGTTTCTGGAAGCTACAGATCCAGAATACCTTGACAGAATTAATGAAGGACCAAATAAGCCTACCAAGCTCTCTGACTTTTCACATTCTCTGAATACTGGAGAAATACTCTGATAATAGCATAAATTCTGATAAGCAGTTGTGACTCACTTATACTGAGAAGCCACTGTAAAAAGGAATTTCAAAAGATGCATAAAATGAGCACAAATAGTTGAGGTGGACTTTTGCATAAATTCATTCTATAGTAGACTTCATTATTAATGACAAATTTTAAGCACTTTTCTTAGTTATGCCTTATTTCTAAGATATACTGAAGTTTATCATACTTTAATCTTTATATGATATTTTGCTAATGCACACACTCTCACTCCATATAAATAATGAAAATTACTGTGGTGATTAAGTTGTTTTTGACAAACAGTTAAGTGTCATTTGCATAAATTCTGAAGACAAGTTCTGATGGAAGTTCTGATGATTTAAACTCTGAAGAAACAAGTCAGTATTAGTATGAAGAATCACATAAAAAGACATTTACTTTTTGAGTACAGAAGCCATGTTCTGATGACTGTTAAAATCTGATAATAGTCAAGTTCTGATATTAAATTCTGATGGAAACACTGATGCTTACGTGGCATTATTCTTTACTTGACTTATTTGTGGTAAATACTGAAACGTTCATGTTTAATCAGAATATAATTAGGTGAGATAAAAACAGTCATAATCATTTGGGTTAGTGGTAAACGTGTGTGTCTTGAAAAACTGCATGAACACAGTAATTGTTACTTATTTCCCGTGCCCATTAACTCCTACTTTAACTTTTTACTGACTGTTATTATTACACATCGGTCTTGGGAGACGAGGCATCATTAACTCTACACTTAATCATTAATCAGTCCTCTAGTCCCTTGATATTCCATTGGTTATTTAACTGACATTTCATCTCAGACAAATCATCTTCTATTCTCACACAAAATCATTCTCTATCTCTTTTGATTCTCACCATTTTCTTCTTTCATAAAAATGGTTCTTGTAAACATGTTTATGAACTATGAAAGCTTCAACGTCGAGTTCAGTTGTGGTGACTGGGAACAGGAATGGCATGTCACTGCCATTCCTGATTAGATATGGAACTTGGTTCCACAAGAGGTTCAGACAAATCTCTTGTTCTTTAAGATGGACTATCAACTACATCTTGATCGCTTGGAAGAAGAACGGAGAGAGGCTCTTCTTCATCAAGAACGGATCATCCGTCTTGCAGTGCTATTTGTCTGCAGCAGGAGGAACTAATCTTAGACTAGGATTATCTTGTAATCTTTTACATGTAATCTATAAATTTCATAAAATGTACTCTTTTGATATTTTAATGAAATTTCTTTTGATTGCAAGATTTAGTCTTGTTTTATCTCGCATTATATGCATATGATTGTTCTCATTGAAACCTGTTAATCTTTACTTCATCTACTTGAACTGTATTTCTTGATGAATGTTTTGATTAAAATTGTGGTTACTAATAATTTGTGTTGATTTGACAAACAAATGTTGAATTTGAATCGACATTTCTTGAGTTACACTTGAAAAGGTAGAAGCAATTGAGAAAACTCAAGAGAAGCAACATGCCCAAATCACTGAGGTCCTGGCTAATCAAGCTTCTCAACAGGCTCAATTGGATGAAATTCAATCTTTAGTTGAACTTCTTCTCTCACTCCTACTATCAGATGATGCCAAAAAGGGGGAGAAGATAGTTAAGTCCAAATGCTCTAATGATCAAATACTGAAGAAGAAGGATGATAAAACTGATGTCCAGGGAAACCCTAGCAAGGGCAGAGGTCAAGTTCAAAGTAAAGGGCAGAGCAGCAAGGTTTCTTTAAGGAAACTAATTACTGAAGCAAACAAATCTTCTACTCAAAAGAAGACAAGTACTGAAGCTACTCAAACTCAAAATCTGATATCAAGTTCTGATGAGCAAAGTCTGACAAAGCCTGATGTTCTGATACAAGGTGGAAGTCAAGATTCTCAAAAGTTTATGCAAACTCTGAAGCTCAAGGGGAAGCAGACTATAGTCTACTACAAGGATCCCAAGATTCAGACACTTGATGAGGAAATTGCTAGAAGATTATTTCTGAAGCATAATCCAGGAATGGATTTAGAAAATCTCAAGGAGGAAGAAGCTAGATTTAAAGCTGAAAAGAAAAATTTTAATCCAAAAGCTTATGTTGCAAAGAAACTTCCAAGGCCTAAGGAAAATGGCATTGTGATCAAGGAGAAGTCACATACTGAGGCATCTAAAGCCAAGACTAGATCACAATCTGAGATTGATCCCAAAGACAAAGGGAAAGGAAAAGTTGATGAACCAACAAAGCCACTGGAGATGAAAATTCCTCAAATTCTGATAAAGCCAGTGTGCAAAATGGTTCAAGTTACTGATGATATTTTTGCTGAAGATGAAGATGTTCAAACTCTGAAAAGAAAGAAGATTTCTAAAGAATCAAAGACAGCCTCTGACAGGGTTCAAGTTGTTCAGAGTGAAGAACAGCAAGCTATAACAGAAACAGCAAGTTCTGATAAAGTCATCAAGTCAACCTCTGACAGTGCTCAAGTTGATTTAAAAATAATGGAAGTAGCTGATAAAAAGAAACTCCTATGGAAAAATGTCAAACCATCATATCCAAAGAAAAGCCAATTGTTATCTGATTTCATGACTGTTGGATTGAAAGCTAGAGAAGCAAGAGACAAAGCTGGACTAGGTTCTGATGAAGCTAATATTAAAACAGGAGTTGAAGTGCTGACTAGAGATCCATTTCTTTTAACTGATCAACCTCTTGAAGATGTTACACAAAAATACCTTGATAAGGTTATCTCTGTTCAAGTGGTATTGGATGCTCATGACAAGCACAATGTTAAGGAAAATATGATTCCATTTCTTGAAGATGGAAGGACATATCAGATGTCAGAATCAGATGTGCTAAACAAATCATTGAAAAAACTTCAATTCTTTTATTACCTTTTAGAGGTAAAGTCTGATATTACCAGGAGATGGTCAAATTTCATATTGAAGACCATCAGAGATAAAGCAAGAATTTCTGGATCAAGAGTTATAGAATTCATTCCTAGTATTGTTGAAGATGATGGAAGTGAAATTCCAATAAAAAAGAATTCTGCTAAGCTTGAAGTAATTCTGAAAGGGAAATGTCTATACTATAATGAAGATTCTTCTCATCCTAGGGTAATAAGACTGAATGATGGTTTAGAAAGAAACCATATGTCTACTTTAAGGACTGCAATCTATCAGATTGGAAGTCGGAATGAAGAGATGAAGCAAGTCAAGACTACACTCTCTCAAGTCTTGAGGATTAAAGAAGAAAAGCTGATATCAAGCTTTGTCAAGAATCATCATGGATTCAGATTGACTCAGTGAGATTGGTAAAAGCTACAAAGACTTTAAGTTGTAGTTAGTTATCTAGTTAAACTCTTATGTGCATTTGTACTTAAATGTTTTTGACATCATCAAATCTATTAACTTGTATATTTTGCATAATTTACAAGTTGTGGGAGATTGTTAGATAAATTTGAGATGTCATGTCTAATATGATTCATGTTTAGTTTTTAGATCTTAACAAACAGATCATATCAGGACTAACTGAAATCAGGACTTACTGGAAGTCGGAACTTAATATCGGAACTTAATATCAGAACTTAAGGTCATATCAGAACTTAAGTGCGGGAGGGCTTACAGTTAAGGAAGGAAGTTGATTTACAGTAGAAGATCGACACTAGAACAAAAGAAGATATGCATGGAAAGAGTTAGAAGACTGAAAGACTTGTAGAAGATATCTAATTAATATATTGTAGGAGACAGAATTGTATTCCATATCAATTAGAAGTTATCTTGTAACTGTGTACTATATAAACACAGACTTTGGGTTTACACTATATGTGTTATCATTATCGAGAAGATTATATATTATAACCTAGCAGCTCTTAGTGATATTTGTTCATCACTGAGAGAGAACAACAGTTCTTATTGTAACAGAGTTTATTCAATATACTTGATCTTTGTTACATACTTGTGTTAAGTCGATTTTATTGTATAAATAATGTATTCAACCCCATTCTACAGCGTTGTGTGACCTAACATAATAGTATATATATTCATGCATTGTGACATTAACACACCATTCCGTGTGAGTAGTCATATAAGTGGTTGTTCGGGTTACATTAAGGAATTAGATGGTTATAGATACTTTGTAAATTTCTGGTGTTTTTGTATATACTTTAGTTTTGATGGAAATTTTCATTGTTCAAGTTCATTTATACTTTTTTACTATTAACTTATAACACCATCTATTTGCAGGAACATACACACCCAGCTTTTTTGCTTTGTCTCTCGAATCTCGATGTTAACAAGACATATATGGTTAGTCCTACTTTTGAATAACAAAATTGTACCACAGAACAAGTATCTTAACCTATTTGTATATGTATTGAATTAATATGTAGAAATTACCATCTCTCTTTGTCAACAAATACGGAGATCATGTGCTAGAGAACGTTTCCCTCCAACTACCAAATGGGTATCGATACTATATTCGTTTCAACAAGGGTAGGAAGAGGTTTGATAATGTTGGTCTTTTTTACAGTGACTTTAAGTCTGGGGAAGGTTTATATCAACTGATTTATTATAGAGGTGACAGGGTCTTCACTATATTCATACTTGATTATTCGGGTATGGAGATTGACTATCCATCAGTCAAGAAGCTACTACTTGCTCCAGTTTTCAGAAAAAGTATGCAAGTCATAGTACTTTATTACACATATCATTCATTTTTTGTAGCAAATCAATTTATTTACTTATTAAACCTTTTTTAATAGATGTATATAGATACTGTTGATGGGATTGGTAATAAATTTATTGCTCATACTGGTGAGAGGCAGAAGCAATTCTCTGAAATCGTAAGCTCTAATATAGTTTGTTTATATAATCGTGTAATTGTTAAAGTGCACATTACGATATCTTAATCAAATAATATATTCATTTTTTTTGCAACAAGCCTTGCCTTCACCATTTGTTGATCTTTTTTACACATGATTATAAGGAACAATTTTCTTACTCTTAACAACTGATATAAGTACAAGTTCACTTTTTCAGCAGCTGAAACGAAATTTATAAACCTCAGTGCAATATTTAGGCCCAAATACCGGAAAGTTGGTTAAACTATCCTATTTGAGCTCTCTTAGAAGTATGAGTTTTTTGTGTCCATTTTTTTAAGAAAAAAACTTGAAAAATTGTTTTTAATTTCTTCTCCTATAAGCGGTAATTTTTTATTCTTTAGTTATGTTCTTATCAGTCGTTTCAAGGAATTTAAATAGATCTTATACTATATTAGTTTTATTGTAGTCAATGCAAGTTTATGAGTTCATAATGTTAGCAATATGCGGTCTTTTGTTGCCATCCCGATTCCATCTAATTTTGATATGAACTCTCACGAAGTGATACTGTTCTTGAAACTCTAAATTCATTAAATATAAACAATTTAGTTATATTTAAGAATCATAACTCACATATTTCTTTTTATAATTTATGGTATATTTCACCTTAAATTGTTCATGAGAAACGTACTCGGAAGCATGTCAAGTATGTAATTCTGAAAATGAATAGACGGAAGTGGAAGGTTGGAATTGTCTCATCAACTTCCAAACCAAGATTCTCATGTGGGGGGATAAGTTTATCAAGGAGAATAATTTTTCTGTGAATGACAAACTGTGTTCTGTCATAATAGAGGGTGATAACACAATTTTTTTTGTTCAACATAAATGACTTTTTGGCAAAATCAGTATGCGTCATTTTATAAAACTTCTTGAGTACCATAACTTTGTAATGAACTTAATTCTTAAAATCACCTAAACTCCTTTTTTAATTATTATCGAATTTTGTGCATATATTTATGTATTGTTTATTCGAATAATAATTATTATTATTCTAATAATTTTTTTTTAGTATTTTTTTTATAAAATAGAGCTTTGATGTTGATAGGGAATAAATAAATCCTGATTACGTAATTAAATATTGCATTAATTACACATGATTTGGGCTACAAGGCCCAATAAGAAGATGTATGACATTCAGACCAAAAAGGTCAACACATTGATCAGGCCTAATGGACCAGATCAGGCCTGATAGAACAAATAAGGCCCAAAACCCTGAATATTAATTAATTTCGTAATTAATTAATAAGGGAAAAATCAGCTATTAAGAAGAGTCCCAATAAGGTCATAAATCCTTGTAGATTAGTCTCCAAGGGACCTAGAAGGATAAGGAATCAGTTTCCTACCACTTAGGACTCCTAAGTTCATTCTAATTCTGAGACTTGACTACCAAGTCTCCTACACCAAGTCCAATTCAAGGACTCCCAATATCTATATAAGGGGCCTCACCCCATAAATCAGAACTACATTTTTTGACTTGATCTTTGGCAATCAGCAAGGTACGTTGGCATCTTGTTAAGGCAGATCGAGCCACGAAACACAAGAGCAGTCAAATCAAGCCACGAAGCTCACGTTCCATAGTAATAAACACAGCAATTATATATATTAGTTTTTAATCCATAACATTTGGTGCCGTCTGTGGGAAAGAACAACAACCATGGCGAGAACACGGAGAACAATTAAAGCCCTTGAAGGAGGAACACCAGCAAGGACAACCCAAGTGATTTCGTCAATCGTGGAGGTACCTCCTCATTTAACTTATGCAGCCACCCAAGGAGAAGCCCAGATAGGGGCAACTGAACCTCAGCCACAATGGACGATTCCCTCGGCTACTCAAGGTACGAATCCCCAAGTTCAACAACTACATGCACCTGTGAATTCTCGACCCATTAGGTATGAGTATTAAACTGTTGTGACTACTAACCCCCCATATGGGATGCCCCTTTACCCCAAGGTTGGAGGAAGCGGACATGTTGGGCGGAGTGAAGCACGAGGGCGATCACCCCCCTATATACAAGGTTTGGCTCATATCCCTGAGGATCAGGATTTTTCTGGTCCTTACACTGAGAGAGACTCTGAATCTTCAGATGATGAAGTGGCCCCAAGAAGGAGGCGTGCTGGCAAAGAGCCGATGGCTGATGGTCGCCAATGTCCTAGGAGCACCCAAGGGACGAATTCCCAAGAAGTGCTAGGAAAGGATCAGGGCTCATGAGGCTGAGATTCAAAGGCTGAAGCGCGACTTGGAGGTGCACCAGAACACCAGACCCCCACTACCTCCAAGGGGGAGGAATCCTCCCCCTATCATAGACCTGGATGGTCCAATACAGAGAAGGGTTGTTGTCCCAAGGGCTGATCCAAGCAATCTTCTTCCCCTGGGAGATCCTGATGATCCTACCCCACCATTCACTGAAGAAATAATGAATGCCCATATCTCAAGGAAGTTCAAGATGCCCACTATCAAAGCTTATGATGGCACTAGAGATCCCGCCAATCATGTCAGGACATTCTCTAATACACTGTTGCTACAGCCCATGAATGATGCTATTAAGTATCAGGCCATTCCTCAAACCCTGTCGGGTATGGCTCAAAGATGGTATAGTCATTTGCCCCCAAACTCTATTGGGTCCTTCAGAGAATAAAGTCAGGTTTTTATTAAGCAGTTCATCAATGGGAGAGTGCATGAGAAAAGTTCAGCATCCCTCATGAGCATTTTGCAGGGAGTGAAGGAATCCTTAAGAGACTACCTGAATCATTTCACAAAGGAAGCTTTAAAAGTTCCGGACCTTGATGACAAGGTAGCCATGATAGCACTACAACAGGGAACTAGGGATGAGTTTTTCAAAATGTCCTGGGCCAAATTCCCCCCTGAAAGCATGTTGCAGCTCCAAGATAGGGCAAGGAAGTACATCAAGGTGGAAGAGAGTATGAGGAAGACAGTCGTGAGCAACGAGCCCGCTGGAGACAAGAAGCGGAAGACCAATCTGGAATACATCGCTAAGGACACGTATCCCAGAACTGAGCAAAACCCTGACTCAACTCCGAAGAGAGGAGGACCTGGACAAAAATTCACCAAGTATGCTAAACTGAATGCTCCAAGGAGCCAAATTTTAATGGAAATCGAGAAAGATCGAGATATTCGTTGGCCTAAGCCCTTGAAGGCCGATCCTGCCAAGCTAGATAAGAGCAAGTATTGTAGATTTCACAAGGATGTTGGTCATGACACCGATGAGTGTAGGCAACTGAAAGATGAAATTGAGTTCCTTATTAGAAAAAGGAGATTGAATAAGTACACTGGAGATGGAGGAGACAGGAGCAACAATGTGAGAAAAAACTTTGACGATCGAAGAAGAGATCAAGAAGATCAGGGGCGAAATCCCCAACCTAGGGGACCGGTGATAAATACAATCTTCGGAGGACCGCGACCCCGAGGGCCTATGATAAACACAATTTTAGGAGGACCAACTGCTGCTGGATTATCCAAGAACTCCAGGAAAGCGTATGCCCGAGAAGTTATGCATATTGTTGGGGAAGCCCCGGAGAGGGCCAGGACAGGAGTAACAATGTCTTTTGATGATTCTGATCTAGAGGGTGTGAAATTTCCCCATGATGACCCGCTGGTCATAACCCCGATAATAGGGAACAGCCTGGTGAGGAGGGTCCTTGTGGATAATGGTGCTTCAGTGGATATCTTGCTCCATGACACCTTTTTAAGGATGGGATATAATGACTCCCAATTGATCCCAACCGACATGCCGATATATGGATTTACGGGAGTGGAGTGCCCCGTAAAAGGGATAATCAAGTTGCCAACAACCATAGGACAGGAACCAAGGCAAGAAACTCAGATGTTGGACTTTGTGGTCGTTAAAGCTAGTTCAACTTACAACGCTATCATAGGAAGAACAGGGATACACGCCTTCAAGGCAGTCCCTTCTTCCTACCATTCAGTTATGAAGTTTCCCACCCGAGATGGGATCGGAGAAGAGATAGGAGATCAAAAAATGGCAAGAAGTTGTTATGTGGCCTCTTTGAGGGCATATGGAGTTGGGGGGCAGGTTCTTCCTATTAAAGATCTGGATATCCAAGAGAATAATGAGAAAAGAGGAAAGCCAGCAGAAGACTTGGTTTCGATTCCTTTAGCCCCCGAGGATCCTGAGAAGGTGACTTTCAGTGGAGCCACACTCGAGGAGCCCCTTAGAGGGAAGTTGGTGAATTTTTTACAAGAAAATAGTGACGTGTTTGCATGGTCAGCAGTTGATATGCCAGGCATAGACCCGGAACTGATTACTCACAAGCTGAATGTGGATCCAAATCGGAAGACAGTGAAGCAAAAGAAAAGAAGTTTTGCTCCAGAGAGGCAAGAAGCTATAAAACAGGAAGTAGAAAAGCTCTTAGAGGCTGGTTTCATTGAGGAGATTCAATTTGTGGAATGGTTAGCAAACCCTTTAATGGTGAAGAAAGCCAATGGAAAATGGAGGATGTGTGTGGACTTCACTGATCTGAATGATGCCTGTCCTAAGGACTGTTTCCTATTACCAAGGATTGATACTTTGATAGATGCCACTGCTGGGCATGAGATGTTGAGCTTTATGGATGGGTTTAGTCGATACAATTAGATCAATATACACAAGGACGACATTCCAAAGGTATCATTCATCACTAACTTTGGTGTTTATTGTTATCTTGTTATGGCATTTGGTCTCAAGAATGCAGGAGCCACCTATCAAAGGTTGGTAAATAAAATTTTTAAGGATCTTATTGGCAAGACTATGGAAGTCTATGTTGATGACATGTTAGTCAAGAGTCTAGTAAAGACTGACCATATAACCCATTTTACGGAAGCTTTTGAGGTCCTGAGAAACCATAAGATGATGTTAAATCCTATGAAGTGTGCTTTTAGAGTAGGGTCTGGAAATTTTTTATGATTAATGGTCTCCAAGAGAGGAATCGAGGCCAATCCCGATAAAATAAAGGCAATCCTGGACTTGGAACCACCAAAAACTATCAAAGATGTTCAGAAGCTCACAGGAAGGGTTGTTGCGCTGGGATGATTCATCTCCAAGTCAGGGGACAAGTGCTTGTCGTTCTTCAAGTCCTTAAAGAAGGTTAAAGATTTTATATGGAGTGAGGAAAGCCAGAAGGCATTCGGGGACTTAAAAAAATATATGGCTCAGGCCCCGTTGCTGGCCAAGCCAGCTTTGAATGAAGTTTTATACTTATATTTGGCCGTCTTAGAGAGTGCCTTGAGCGCTGTATTGGTTAAGGGGGAACTGAAAATCCAGAAACCCATATACTATGTCAGTAAAATTATGCATGGAACTGAGTTGAATTATTCAACTATTGAGAAGTTTGCTTTAGCCTTTGTAATGGCTTCGAGAAAGCTGCGTCCTTACTTCCAAGCTCATAAAATTGAGGTGCTAACGAATCAACCCTTGAGAAATATCATTCACAGTCCCTAGGCTAGTGGGAGGTTGATCAAGTGGGCAATAGAGCTGGGAGAATTTGACATCAAGTAAAAACCACGAACGACAATAAAAGCCCAGGCGTTACCTGACTTCATGGTGGAATGTACCATACCCAACCAAGAAGTCGGGGGGCAGGAAGATACCATACCTCAAGACAAGGAAGTTGATAAGGGGAAAAAGAACAGGATGATAAGGAAAAAGAATATTGGGTGCTCTATTTTGATGGAGCATCAAAAACAAATTCAAGTGGAGCAGGTTTGGTTTTACGAAGCCCTGATGGGTTCTTGAGTGAGTATGCCATGAAGTTAGACTTCCCGACCACACACAATGAGGCAGAATATGAAGCTCTGATAGCTGGTCTTGGCTTAGCAGGGACACTTAGAGTCAAGAACTTAAAAGTCTGTGGAGATTCGAAGCTGGTCATATCCCAGGTAAAGGGAGAGTTTGAGGCAAGGGATGATACGATGGCTAAGTATGTCCGCCTAGTAAGGGCTGTGATGACCCAATTCGATGAATGTCATGTTGAGCACATTCCGAAGGAGGAAAATGCTAAGGCAGATGCATTATCAAAGTTTGCTTCATCTGAGATAGTGGAAAGTTTAGGAAGTGTATACTTCCGCGTTCTGAAGACATGGAGCATTGATGTTAAGCTTGTAGCTCCTATAGGTCTGGGGATATCATGGATAGATCCCATTAAGACTCATATTCAAACTGGATGGTTGCCAAATGATGCTACTGAAGCACGGAAGTTGGTTGTTCGAGCACTAAGATACTCTTTGATAGATTGGATTTTGTATAAAATATCTTTTGTGGTTCCTTACTTAAGGTATCTTAGGCCCGATGAGGCACGCTTGGCTCTTGAAAAAGTACATGAAGGCATATATGGGCAATACTTGGGGGGCAGATCGCTAGCTCATAAGATAACCCGTTTAGGCTTCTATTGGCCGGATATGATGGCCGATGCCAAAGAATATGTGAAGAAGTGTGATTGCTACTAGAAGCATGCACCTGTTGTTAGACAACCCCCTGAGATGCTGACCTCCATCAACTCACCTATCCCCTTTGCTATGTGGGGAATGGATATACTTGGGCCTTTCCTCATGGCCACGACACAAAGGAAGTTCCTGATTGTAGCTATTGATTATTTTACTAAGTGGATTGAAGCCAAACCCTTGGCCAAAATCACAACTAAGCAGGTTGCACAATTCCTGTGGGAAAATATCATGTGCCGGTATGGAATTCCCCGCATCCTAGTCACTGACAATGGAACACAGTTCAACAATGAAGAATTCAAGAAGTATTATGAGGAGAATGAAATTGAATTACGATTCACCTCTGTGGCTCATCCGCAAGCCAATGGGCAAGTGGAAGTGGCGAATCGGATAATCCTGGATGGACTAAAGAAGAGGATCAAGAAGTCGAGGAATAATTGGGTAGATGAGATACTCCCAATACTATGGGCCTATAGGACTACCTGTAGAGTCACGACTGGAGCAACTCCCTTCATGTTAGCATATGGTGCAGAAGCAGTTGTTCATGTAGAGATATCACATTCCTCCCCCAGGATACAGGCCTTCAATACTGAGGAAAATAAGGAAGGGCAAAGGTTAGCCCTGGATCTAATCGACAAAGTACGAGATGAGCCACATACAAAGATAGTGGAATATCAGAAAAAGGCTTCATTCTATTATAACCTAAGGGTTAAGGAAAGGTTTTTTAAGCAAGGTGACTTAGTCCTGAGGAAGGTGGAAGCTTCTGGTGTAGGGCAGAAAGGGAAACTTGCCCCGAATTGGGAAGGGCCACATAAGGTCAAAAGTGTTCAGGGTAGAGGAACCTACAAGCTTGAGACTATGGATGGTTTTGAAGTCCCGAGAAATTGGCATGCGCAAAACCTGAAGGTTTACTATGTGTAAAACAGTTACAGCATGATTCTCACTTGTCAGAATGACAAGTAATTTTAAAAGCACCTTGAAGCTTTGCTTGCTTAGGATTTTTATGTATTTAGTAATAGAAGATATGTTTAAATTTTATCAGGGTTGAACCCATCTCATGTAAGGTATCAAGAATACCAAGTTATAATAAAAAGTGTTCAGCTTGATCTAGCCTATTAGATTGGAACATTGTGAAGGATAAAACCAAGTTATAAACTTGAGGTTGAAAACTCGGAAAAACTACGATAATATTTGGACAATACAAGTGAAAATAATCAAAGTCAATTACACAAATTCAAAAATGTTTAAAGAAAAGAAAAGTACATAAAGAATTAGGCCTTAGAAGGCTCGAATTCTTCGGAGCTGCTATCTGTAGTCTCATCGAACGTCTCCTAAGTTGGCCCCTCGGAAGTCTCTTCAGAAGTCTCCGCCGAGGTCTCCTCAAAACTACCCTCAGATGGCTTAAATGCCTTAGGGGACGCTGGTTTCGGAGGCTCCTCCACCTTGCCTTCTTAATAAGGGGCTCGGCCTCTTCCTCAGAAGAAGATTCCTCCTTTTTTGGCCTTGACCCTGGCTTCCTGATGACGCTCTGATTGGGGATGCTGAAGTGCCCTCCTTAATAAGATCAGCAAGCTTATCTGCAACGCCTCCAAGTGCCGGGACTTGCACAGGGCAATGGAAGGAAGATTGTTCAAGAACCTCAGGAAACTCGTCCTGGATAGCCTCCACAGCAGCATCCCAACCTTTCTTATAACTGACTGGATGGACGAGGGCATCGTGCTCTACCATTAAGTCCTTGAAATCTTGAGTATTCATCCAACCGTCAAAAGCCTTGTCTTTCTAGGCCTTGAGAATAACAATCTCAGCCCGGGCCCTTTCAAGATTGGAAGTTGAGGAGGCAAGTTGGTCTTTAAGAGCCTTTATCTCCTGGTTAGCCTCCTCAAGCTTCTTATTTGTGTCCTCTAAACCAACTTTCCAAGCCTTGGCTTGGTGAATCGCCCCTTGAAAGTGAATGTTCGCCTACAAGAGACAAAGGAAAAGTAAGAAATGAGAAAAAGACGTACCGTCGCCAAGGCCTGAGCTCCGAAAATCTCGTTAGCCTCCAAGTCCTGTTGAAGGACAAGATCATGATAATCTACAGGAGAAATGAAATGCATAGACCATTCCTTGGAAAGCGCTGTGTTTCCAACAATCAAATCCTTTCCCCGGATTCCCCAGGCAGGTTGGAAGAAAGCCCCTGGTTTTTGTTTTGTACATAAAGGTTGGCTGGGGCCTTCCTCGTCTCCTTCCTTCTCCTGGAGAAGGAACTCTGAGAAGCGATCCCCAAGGCGCGATTCCTTGAAGACCTTCCCGGCACGTTTCATCCTGGTCGTTTCCAGGTCTTTAGGCTTTGTAGCCTCTTCGATCTTCTCAGCAACTGCAACGAATAAAATAAGTGAATTGAGAAAATAGAAAAGTAGAAAAAACTTAGGCAACTGGAGAAAGGAAGAAACCGTACAGTTTTTAGGAACGGGAGAAAGACCACGTTCCACAAGAATAGTCTCCCTGATTAGATCCCAAGAGTGGGATGCCCCATTATCCTGGGTAAGGAGATTGAATGCCCTGGTCTCCTCCTCAGATAAAACTATGTCATTCGGGCTCCCATCCACAGCTTGCCCAAATGACGATCGAAAGAGGGTGCCCCAATCGCCGCCCTCCCAAAGGACGTACATAAACTCCTTCTTCCATCCCAAGTTATTATCGGGGATGGACTTCCCATTCACTATGTGGGGAACAATGGGGCGTTGGTTCAAAGAAACCCAACCCGGATTCTTGTCGGGGCTGTTCTTGAACTGAAAGATTTTTCTGAACACAACAACCAAGGTAGAGCGACAGGTAACAAAGAATTAGCCTCCAAGAGTTTGGAGGGAGTTGGCAAGGGCTGATGCCCACATTAGCTAGCAAAACAGGGATAAAAGGATGAAAGGGGAGTCTGATACCTGCCTTTAGAGTGTCCCTGTAGATGCATAGAGCGTCTTTCTTCCATTGACGGTCCCTGTCGGCCGGACCCGCAAGAACTAGCTTGAAGGGTTCCTTGATCTTGAAATAAGTACTCAACTTATCCAGCTCCTTTGGATCCCGAAAGATACTGATGTGATCATGCGCGTCCAGATGCGCGTCAGATGGGTACTCGTCCCCTCGAGTGTTGATCATATCAATCAAGGAAGTGTACCTTGATCGAATGGGGAACTCATTAGACTTTTTAGCCACGTTCATCTTGGCCGAACGGGTTACTCTCTTATCAGCCATCTGAAAAATGGCATAAAAGAAGACAATTTTAAACACAAACTATGCAAAAACGAGCAAAAGAAAAGAAGAGGGAAAGGTATTTACATAAATTAATGCTGCAAAAAAGGGGCTGGCTTGCTAAAAGAAGGCTTTGGGGCTCAAAAATTTCTCTGAGATCTTTAAGAGAAGAAAAGAAAAAGAGAATTCAGAAATGAGAAAGTGAGAAATGAGTGACCCTAGTCACTCCTTTATATAGGCAGAAAATGGAAGATGAAAGGGCAAAAAAGCCCATTAAGCTGAAGGCCCAAAGGAAAAGCCCAAATTCTGGAATATTCCAGAATATATTTGGAGTTATTAAGTTCTGGAACCTTCCAGAGTATCTTCAATAATTCTTAAGGCCCATCTCAAATCCAAACAGGACTTAGAGAAATAAAGGCCCAAAAACAAGGTCCAAATCCAAAAAGGATTCGGAAAAGAAAAGGCCCAAACGAGGCCCAAGTCCAAATAAGATTTGGAAAAATAAGCCCAATAAAAGGCCCAATCCAAGTTGGATTAGGAAAAGACTAATAAAGACCATATATCAGGATTGAGGTCGAATTTGAGGTCGTGAATCCTGTTCGAATTCTTTTAAACAGGCGCCCGAAAAATGCGCGTTAAAAAGACCAAGATGGAGGTCGAAGTTGAAGTCGTAAATCCAGTTCGAATTCTTTCGAACAAAATCCAGAAAAGCACCTATCAAAAAGACCAGGATTCAGGTCGAAATCCTGGTCGTGGATCAAGCTCGAAACTTTTCGAGAAGGAGCCAAAAAGGGACCAAAAATTCCACCAAGATACAGGTCGTGGGTTCGACTAGGATCCAGGTAGAAAGCCTGGTCGTGATTCCTAGTCGAAACATCACGAATAGGAATCAAAAAAGGGACCAAAACTTCGACAAGATCCAGGTCGTGGGTTCGACTAGGATCCAGGTCGAAACCCTGGTCGTGATTCCTAGTCGAAACATCACGAACATGAATCAAACAAGGACCAAAATTTCGACCAAAATCCAGGTCGAAGGTTCGACTAGGATCCTGGTCGAAATCCATGTCGTGGAACCTAGTCGAACTTCTCCGACCAGGATTAAAAAGCTGGCCCAAAATTTGACTAGGATCAAGGTCGAATTTTTGACTAGAATCCTGGTCGAAAAAGGGCTGAAAGTTAGAAAATGTTTCTGAAAAATTGCAGAAAATTTGGAAAGTTCCAGAAATTAAGAAAAATTCCCGGAAATAAAGGGAAAATTCCTAAAAAATACCAGAAAATTCCTAAAAAGAGGGAAAAAGGTAAGAAAATAGTAGGGAAGTTTTTAAACAACCCTGAAGCCGCGTACAAGGCAAATCGTTGTAAATGTGTAGGTCGCTGTTAGTCCCTTAACAATATAGCAAGAATTACAGAAGGGGGGTTGAATGGAATTCTTGAACCTTTTTCTTGAAAAAAAATGTTCAACTCGATTATGGATATATTTGTTTTGATTAGCACAATGCGGAATGTAAACTTGAATGAATCAAAACATAAGTAATTAAAAATAAGAGTCTTTAAAAACTTTCTGGTGGATTTAAATAATTCCACCAGAGATATATTTAATATATCGAGAGGACTCTGTGTGCAGAAATGCTCACAGCTGCTTACACAAATAGAACTGCTAAGAACACAGGAAATGCTAAATATAGTTCTTACAAAGATTTCTCTGTTGTTGTTTCTTAGCTATCTCAGTTAATTTTCTATTTGCTACTCTCTTGGTTTATATATTACCAAGATTACAAAGTCAAAATAACTGAACAAATATAAAATCTAACAGTCTTGATCTTTGCTGCTTTTCGTCCTCTATTACCCAGTTAATGGGCTTCCACAGTGTACTTATATCCAACTCAACGGCTGTGTGTCAGCTTTCACTGTTCAACTGATGTTTGAATCTTGATATGATCATCTGTCGACTTTCAGATCATCCGTCGATGACTTAATTGATCATCCGTCGACTGCTATGTTAAACATCCGTTGATAGTCATTTGATCATCCGTCGAAGCTTTGTTAAGCATCCGTTGGTAGCTATTTTGGCACTTGACTTCATTTCACTTATACAGAATTACAAGACATTGCTTATGTACAGTTAATCAACCTATTCTGCATATCTAGTTAAAGTCAACATGACTTATATGCTACTCCAGATTCTATACAAAGGTGCATACAACACTGTGCTACAAACTTATTATTACATAAGCTACTCACTCGATGGATAATAAGTTAATCATCCGTCGGGACTATAATTCTTATCCGTTGAGTGCTACATTATTTCACTAAGTAAAATCTACTTAGATGTTTTATTTAGGTAATCATCAAGTACACAACATATTCACAACAATCTCCCCCAATTTATGTCTACTGGAATTGTAGCCATAAATTAAGAGATACTTGATGATAACAAACATCCTAAACATATATTTTTAAAGATAAGTAGATAGAACTGAAAGTGCTTCAATTTAAACAAAAATGTACAAGGTTTGGCTCACAGTCAGTTCAAGATGCTCCTTTAGTCTGAGCAGATTTTTCTAGATTCTTGAAGGTCTGGATCTTCTTCCAAGCTTTCTATTGTTTTCTTCAATTTGATTCTAGAGCTGTCTGTGGAATTCTAATTCATCAGATTCTGAGAGATCTAACATTTCTTGCATTTCCAAGAGAGTCTCATTGCTAGAGATACTCAATTGGTCTTCTAATCTGAAGAATCTTCTCACACCCTTGTCATCCATGAATTCCATCAGCCAGTAGGGCCTTAGATGCACTCTTCTCCCTGTGTATGGGATGATAAGAGTTTTGGGTAGTGCATCTTTGGCTCTAACACTCCTTAGCTCTTCAATCTTCTTCAATACTAATCTTCTTGCAGTTACATTGAATCCAAAGTTTTTCTTGAAGGATGAATAGACTTTGATCAACACAGCTTGGCTTTCTTGAAGTATCCTGTGAAGAGGCCACTGAATCTCCCTTCCCCCTTTGTACTTGAACACCAACCTTTCAGGTAGCTTTCTGTATGCATCAATTGCCCTTACCTCATCCAGCTCCTCCAGATAAAGGTTTAGATCTGAGAATTCTTTGATGTCACACAAGTACAAGTAGTCTCCCCTGTTGACCTTGGGTTGAGCTTTGACTACTGACTTGGATTTGAGAGGTGACAACTTCACTTTCTTGACTGGCCTTGATTTTGTCCTTCTTGGCTTAGTAAGAATTGGCAAGTTGAAGTTAGGAATTGGTAATTTATCCCACTCTATTGGCTCATCCTTTGGCACAATAGGCTCTCCATGTATGTTCCTATAGGGGTCCACCACCCTTATGTCTTCAAACACCACAGAGGGCTTTGATGCTTGAGTTTCAGCTTGAGTTGATTCCTTTGGAAATTGATCTTCCAATTCCTTGTCAACAACATCCAACTTTCTTTTTGTTCTTTTAGCTAGTTCTTTCTTTCTTGGGGATTTCTTTTGTTCTTCAATCTTCTTCTCTGATTCAGTAGCTTGAGATGGTTGAGAGGGAATTTGTTGAGAAGAATTCACAGCCTGTAGCTTGGCCAAGATAGCAAACTATTCTTTATTTTGTTTAGACTTCTTTGCATCTAGAGCAGCTTGCCTCTTTTCCTGCTTCAATCTGGCTTTTTCTTCTTCCTTTACATGAGCAAATTATGGATGTCCAGCTACCACACAAATTTCCTTCCCATTTCTGAATATCTTTGCAATTCTCTTTCTTGAGGCTGAATCAGCTGGATCTTTGTAGAGGAGAATAGATCTTGACAGAAGCTTCTTTTCATCAGGTTGGGTGTCTCATACACAGAATCCATAGGGTTCTTCAATAATAACTTTGGATAGTTTGCCCTTGGTTTAAGAATTATCTCAGCCTTTGTAGTCTTGATGCAGGAAGATTTTCCTTTCTCCAGATAGTTCATGCTCATCTCATTCACATTGATTATCTTGACATGAGAGTGATGGATGGATGACTGATCTGGTTCCTTGACTAATTGAAACTTTTTCTGTATTTCCTCATCAATCTTTTTCCAGTTGATCAGAGTCAACTCTCCTTTATCAGCATCTTTCAAATTTGTTGTTGCTGCATTTATAAGATCTATACCATCTGCAACTGGTGGCTTGGAGATAGTAATTGAAGGTACAATTACTTTGCTGATTTGAACTAGAAGTTTCTCCCCCTTAGTTGGACCTTTCTCCCCCTTACTTGATTCTCTCTCCCCCTTTTTGTTATCATCAAGTGGAGGAGTTAGGCCTTGTGCTTTAGCCAGTTGCATAAGAAGATTTGTCTGAGTCTGTTGATTTTGAAGAAGTAGAGCCACTGAATTCTCAATAACCTGAACTCTGTTCTCCAGCTTGGCTATCTTCTTGTCAGAATCTGATTCTCTCCTTAATCTTAGTAATAGATCATGCATGGTACCATATGGCATTATTGAATCCAGCTTCTCAGAGTTATATGTCTTTAAGTCAGCTATATCCTTTTTTAATTCATCCACACTGAGATTCTGTCTTGAGTGTTGGATCTTCATTAAATGTAAAGAGTCTAGGTGAGCTTGAAGAACAGCCTTGGTACCAGCATCTGAAGCTTCCTGAAGGGCCTGCTGAATAGCTATTACTTGTTTTACCAAAGACACCTCAAATTGCCCTGGTGAAAATTCCTTTGCCCATGCCCATTTAGGTAAACTGAAAGCAGAACTTGGGTCTTCAGCTCCCCCTAAGTTCATGCTTCCATCCAAAGAACCAGAGTCATCATCATCAGAATTTACTCCAAATTCTTCAGATGGCTCTCCAGCTTGAGAAGGCATTCTGTTCACAGCATCTTTATCTCTTTGAAGAGATTCTGTGGTGTGCACTAAATTCAAAGTCTGCTATGCCTCCACATTGCCCTGAGCAGCCAACAGTTGATAGGCTGAAACAGGGTGAGTAAAAATGTCAGCATCCAAGGAAATGTTATCAATTACAGCTTTGTAATGTTGCTGAAATTGTCTTTCCTTTTCAACATCATCCACAATCATTGACTCACTAGCAATGGCTGGTTCCATCCTTATTTCTCCAGTACCTAGCTTTCTCTCATATTCTCTCTTTTGTTGCATCGGGGTCTCACCCTGGCTCCCCACCCTCATACCCTCACCTTTACCTACTAAGGTGGGACTCCTCTCACTCACTTTTGCCAATCCTGAATGAATGGATTGCTGAGATTCACTCTTTTCCTCTCCTTTTGCCTGGGAGCAACCCAGCCTCTCACTCAATGCACTCTCCTCTCTCAGTCCTAAGAGTGATTGTATTACCACCAAATCTTCTGCACTTGAAATTATTGAAGTTTGAAGTTGTGCAGAGACACTCGACGGATAATTGATATCCGTCGGGTGAGTGGTAAAGCTATCCGACGGATAACTGCTGTTAAGCTTATCCGTCGGGATACAATCACTACTCGACGGATGAGCAATATCCATCGAGAGAGTAGAAATGAATGAGGTGGGAAAAGAAACTATTGTTGACTCTGTGTTGATTGAAGTTATTTGAGGCACAGATGTCACAATAGAATCAGAAAGAATTGGCAAGTGAGCCAACAAATCATCTAAAAGATGATGCTCACTTGCACTAGATTTTGGCTTCCCCAACAGAGTTAAAGAAGGGGAATCAGGAATTGAAGTGTTTATCATGTCCACTTCCAGTGAGTTAGTTGGTGAGTATTGTGTTTCTGTGGCATCTATTATGAGAGATTTTGGCTGTGACTCCACATTTATTGGAGCCACATCAATCTGAATTTGAAAAGGTGCAGGGACTGTGTCTTTAGCACCAGTTTGCACTAAGTGTGTGCCCTGTGCATCCCCAGTTGTTTTGGATTTCTTCTTTCTAGTGTAAGTTTGGTGTGAGCTTGTGTCCCTAACCCTCTTGGCCTGTGCTCTTGGATGAGAGCTTTGTTCAATAGCCACATCCTTTTGGGAGGATGCAGCTAGAAGTGAGCTTTTGTCCTTTTTAAGCACTACAGTTTGTTGGGAAACTGCAGTGTGGCTAGGCTGGGATTCACTCAACTCTCCAACCTTATCCTTGGGGTTTCTTTGATGTTCACCCCTTCCCTCACCTATCTTACCCTCCTTCACACTCCCTTCTTTGGCTTTGGTAGATTTTTCAACTATTACCTTTAGAGAGATACCAGAGGGGGTTTTCTTTGATTTGGATTTAGAAATTGCAGTTATTTTGGCAGCTTTGGTAGGCAACTGTTTGGTCATTGTCATAGTTGCCATAGCTATGCCTGAAGTCAAAAAAATAGAAGAGATTGGAATAGTTGAGGGTCTGGCTGAACTTACCTCACTTACCTGAGGTGTCAGCATTACAGGAAAATAGAACATTGGCACATCCTTGTGATGGTTGGCTCTGTTCAAGTCTGCAATGATTCTTCTCTCTTGAACCCAACAAGCTAATTTGTTGTTTGGGTTCTCAAGTTCAATCTCTTGACAAAGATGGTTAGCCAAAAGCATAAAAAATCTAGCATAGTAAATATTCTTTCCTCTTTTGGCTAAGTCACTTAGTTTAAAACCTAACTCATACACAATAAGGTCACTGAAATTGTAGTATTTGTCTGTAACTAGCATGTATAGCATGTTAAGCATGGAAATATTCACAGAATCAAAATTACTGATTTTTCCAGAAAAGACTTTAGTTACTACATCACACAAGTAACTCCATTCCTTCCTAAGACCTAGTCTTCTAATTTCACTTAGTTTTACAGTAGGAAGTGCATAATGAATGGAATTGAGCATATTGACAATATCAGTGTCAGTGTGTGGTGCAGTTACATTATCATCAGGAATCTTGAAACATGCTTTTATGACATCACTATTGATACAGAAATCATTACCTTTGATGGTTAGAGTGATGGTTTTGTCAGTAGAGTTATAGATTGCTGTTGTCCACATCTCCTCAACAACTTCACAATAAATTGTGGGTGATTCCAGCATGGCAAAACTTAACTTGCAGTTGTTCACGAAGTCCATCATCTTATGATAGTCTTCAGATTGCTGAATCCCCTTATTGACCAAGGCAGTGAAGTTGTTCTTCTTATAGATGAACCCAGTCTGTGACATGATCTTAACTACGGGTGCCATTGTTAGAGAAGAAAAGCTTGAAGAGAAAGAGGATTTTTGCTTGAGAGAGAATGAAGTAACACAGTTGAATTTGAGAATGATAAAAGAAAATGATTAGAATGAAATAAGCTTTTATACTTTACTCAAAATCAACTGATAAAAATAATAAAGAGAAGTAAATTACCTAATAAAAATTGTCTAAAATAGCCGTTTTAAAATAAACTGTAAAAATTCCACCCATTATCCGTCGTGTAATGCTTACAAACTGTAAGTATACTCGATGGATAATGTTCAGGGAATTAACGGTTAAGATTTAGACACTTCGACGGATGAGGATAAGTTGATATCCGTCGAGCTTTAAAATACTCCAGAAAAGTAATTGATTTTTATTTACAATTTGTATATCGACGGATGACTCAACTCGATGGATAATGGTCATCCGTCGAGATGCAAATTTTGACTTAGCCAAAATTTTCATCCAAGACTAAAAATCAGTTAAATTTCTGGCTACTTTTCAACTTGCAAAATAATTCAGATAAATTCAAGAGTAAGCATACCTAACTCACTTACCAACCTAGAAAAGGTGGATTCATCCAGTGGCTTGGTAAAAATATCTGCAAGTTGTTTCTCACTTGGAACAAAATGTACTCTACAGTACCATTCATTACATGTTCCCTTATGAAATGGTACTTGATGTCTATATGCTTTGTCCTTGAATGTTGCACTGGATTTTCAATGATGGAAATTGCACTTGTGTTGTCACAGAAAATAGGAATCCTTTCAACTTGCAAACCATAGTCTAGCAATTGATTTTTCATCCATAAAATCTGTGCACAGCAACTGCCAGCAGCAATATATTCAGCTTCAGCTGTAGAAGTAGAAACTGAATTTTGCTTTTTACTGAACCAGGACACAAGCTTGTCTCCTAAAAATTGATAGGTTCCTGTTGTGCTTTTTCTATCAATTCTGCAACCTGCATAATCTGCATCTGAATAACCAGTTAGATCAAATCCAGAATCTCTAGGATACCAAATGCCAAGGTTTGGTGTTCCTTTGAGATATCTGAAGATTCTCTTAATTGCTATCAAATGAGACTCTCTAGGATCAGCTTGAAATCTAGCACACAAACATTTAGCAAACATTATATCTGGCCTACTAGCTGTTAAATACAGAAGTGAGCCAACCATGCCTCTATAACTTGAAATATCCACAGACTTTTCAGTAGTGTTTAGTTCAAGCTTAGTTGCAGTGGCCATGGGAGTTTTTGCAGATGTGCAATCCATTAGATCAAACTTCTTTAAAAGATCAAAAATATATTTAGTTTGACTAATGAATATTCCATCACTAACTTGCTTAACTTGTAAACCAAGAAAGTAAGTTAGTTCTCCCATCATACTCATTTCATACTTGTTTTGCATCAGTTTGGCAAACTTTTTACAAAGTTTCTCATCTGTAGAGCCAAAAATAATATCATCTACATAAATTTGAATAAGTATGCTAGAGCCATTCACATTTCTGAAAAATAAAGTTTTATCTACAGTACCTCTTGTGAAGTGATTTTCCAAAAAGAACTTTGATAAAGTGTCATACCAGGCTCTAGGTGCTTGCTTCAGTCCATAAAGTGCTTTCAGTAGATAATAGACATACTCTGGGAAATTTGGATCTTCAAAGCCAGGAGGTTGACTTACATACACTTCTTCCTCCAAATCTCCATTCAGAAAGGCACTTTTGACATCCATTTGATAGATCTTGAAATTGGCATGGGCTGCATAGGCTAAAAAGATTCTGATGGCTTCAAGTCTTGCAACAGGAGCAAATGTTTCATCAAAATCTATTCCTTCTTGCTGACAATAGCCTTTAGCAACCAATCTTGCTTTGTTCCTTACTACTATGCCATTTTCATCCATCTTGTTTCTGAATACCCATTTGGTGTCTATCGGATTCTTTCATGTAGGCTTGGGTACCAACTTCCATACTTTATTCCTTTCAAATTGGTTTAGCTCCTCCTGCATAGCTAAAATCCAGTCAGGATCTAACAAGGCTTCTTCTACCTTCTTTGGTTCTTCCTTAGACAGGAAGCTACTATATAGACATTCTTCTTGAGTTGCTCTCCTGGTTTGAACTCTGGAAGAAACATCACCAATAATCAGTTCAAAGGGGTGATCTTTTATCCATTTTCTTGGTTGAGGTAGATTAGCCCTAGATGAAGAGACCTCAATGTTGTCTTGATGTGTGATTGAGTTTTGATTGCTAGAAACTCCCCCTGAGTTGATTTTGGTACCCAAGTTTCCTTGGATCCTGCCTTGTTAGCTTTCTTCTTCTGTTTCTTAGGTCTTAACTCATTTGACTTAGGAATTTCACATTCTTCCTTAGTCATTTGGGTTGGGCCTTTGAAACCACTAGATGCAACAGAATTATCATGCATGTTATGGCTAACAGGAAATGGCATGCTTGGTGCAAACATGTTATTCCAGTAAGGCATGCTAAATATCATTTGAGGCATATTGTATGCAGCATAATATGGATTAGGTGCAAATGGCATATTAGCAAACTGTGCATTCATGTTCTGTGTAGGCATAACATTAACAGGCATGGGAGGCATGGCATTCATGTTAGAGAATTGAGGCTGAACAGACATGGGAGTAGGCATGGCAGATTTGCAATTAACAGACAAATGATTTACACTACCACATTTGACACAGATTTTTCTAGGAGCATATTTGTCAGGTGTGTAGTTATTATGTTTGTTAATCCCTACTTTACCATTCCTATTATTTTTCCTTTTAGTCTCTGTTTTTACCTCTATCTTCTCAAGTCTGTCACTTAACTGTTTGACGTTCATGTGACCAACATTAGCCTTCTTCCCTTTCTTGGCTTGACTTGACTCTCCTGAAACAAAGTTCTTGGAAACAGATCCATACTTTTCATTTAGCTTGGTTAATTTGGCTTTGCTAATGGGTTTGCTCACAGCCGACGGATGAGGATTTTTATCATTCGACGGATAACACTTTTTGTTATCCGACGGATAGTCCTCATCATCCGTCGAGTCTACATCTGTCAGCAATCCATCTACCAAAATAGGTTCTAGTTTCTCCTTATTCTTTTTCTAGGCTTCATCACAAAAAGACTCAATTCCTTGAACCTTGGTGATTTGAGCATGAACATCTCTGGATGTTTTCCATGCTTTAATCACCTCCTGTTCACGATCGAGCTGCTTCTTTAAAATTTCTTCCTTTTTCAAGGACTCAGTTAATTCCTCCTTGGCAATTCTACACTCAATTTTTAGTTTCTCAAACTCAACAAACTGAGACTTAAGCACATTATTCCTCTCACTCAAAAACAAGTGTTTTCTTTGATTTTAGCATTTTCTTTAGTGAGGGACTTAAGTGTAACACGCAAATGATACAATTCTGTAGACATGTCATTTATTGCATCATTACACTCAGCTTTAGATAAATGTGCAAAGTTTGTAGTGATTACCTGATTGCTTGAGGAACTTGTCTCTGTTTCATCAGACTTGGCCATAAGGGCTAGATTGACATAGCTGACATCCTCATCTTCATCCAAACCATCAGCTGCCCAGTCATTCTCTTGTGTAATAAAAGCCCTTTCCTTCTGTTTGAGTAGATCAAAGTATTTTTGCTTATAATCCACAGACTCAAATCTTTTCTTACTGGAATCTGACTTTCTACACTCATTTGCAAAATGCCCTGCCAAGCCACATTTAAAACACTTGAATTTTGATTTATTCACCATGTTTCTATTTGGCTTGGCAGCTCCAAAGTTCTTCTTGAACTTGAGCTTGGCAAATCTTCTTAAAAGGAATGCTAGGTGCTCATCAATGTCCTCCATGTCATCTTGACTCAATGAATCTTCACTTTCTGCAGCTAGCCCTTTACCCTTGCTTTCACAGGCCTTTGAAGTTGATTCCACAGCTTCCATCTTCACTTCATTCTCCTTTTCCAGTTCAGCCACTAGTGCTATGGATCATCCTTTCTTCTTTCCTCTCTCCATTCTTTCATCCTGCTCTATCTCAAGCTCATAGGTCTTCAGAATGCCATACAGTCTCTCCAAAGTAAACTCCTTATAATCTTGTGAGTTTCTCAATGAGACTGTCATTGGTTTCCATTCCTTTGGAAGAGATCTGAGAAATTTCAGATTGGAGTCTTTAGTCTGATAGACTCTTCCATGCAATTTAAGAGCATTTAGTAGCTTTTGGAATCTACTAAACATGTCAGTGAGTGACTCACTTTCTTCATTGTGAAAATGCTCATATTGCTGAATCAGGAGCTGTATTTTATTTTCTCATACTTGCTCAGTACCATCACAGATTATCTGTATTGTGTCCCAAACTTCCTTGGCAGTCTTGCAGTTGATGATGTTATCAAACATGTCTGCATCAACACCATTGAACAAAATGTTCATGGCCTTTTTATCTTTCCTGACTTGTTCAATATCAGGATCAGACCATTCATGCCTTGGTTTTGGAACAGATGGTTCATTTCCTGTTGCAACTCTCATTGGAACATGAGGGCCTCTTTCTATACAGTTCACATAGGCCTCATCTTGAGAAAGCATATGAAGATGCATCTTTACCTTCCAATGATGGTAATTATCTTTATCAAGAAAAGGAATCTTGACTCCAACATCTTTCTTGTTCATCTTGATAAATTGTTTTGATCTTTAAACTCTTTGTAGATTAAGAGCTTGCTCTGATTCCAATTGTTAGTCCCTTAACAATATAGCAAGAATTACAGAAGGGGGGTTGAATGGAATTTTTGAACCTTTTTCTTGAAATAAAAATGTTCAACTCGATTATGGATATATTTGTTTTGATTAGCACAATGCGAAATGTAAACTTGAATGAATCAAAACATAAGTAATTAAAAATAAGAGTCTTTAAAAACTTTCTGGTGGATTTAAACAATTCTACCAGAGATATATTTAATATATCGAGAGGACTCTGTGTGCAGAAATGCTCACAGCTGCTTACAAAAATAGAACTGCTAAGAACACAGGAAATGCTAAATATAGTGCTTACAAAGATTTCTCTGTTGTTGTTTCTTAGCTATCTCAGTTAATTTTCTATTTGCTACTCTCTTGGTTTATATATTACCAAGATTACAAAGTCAAAAGAACTGAACAAATATAAAATCTAACAGTCTTGATCTTTGCTGCTTTTCGTCCTCTATTACCCAGTTAATGGGCTTCCACAGTGTACTTGTATCCAACTCAACGGCTGTGTGTCAGCTTTCACTGTTCAACTGATGTTTGAATCTTGATATGATCATCTGTCGACTTTCAGATCATCCGTCGATGACTTAATTGATCATCCGTCGACTGCTATGTTAAACATCCGTTGATAGTCATTTGATCATCCGTCGAATCTTTGTTAAGCATTCGTTGGTAGCTATTTTGGCACTTGACTTCATTTCACTTATACAGAATTACAAGACATTGCTTATGTACAGTTAATCAACCTATTCTGCATATCTAGTTAAAGTCAACATGACTTATATGCTATTCCAGATTCTATACAAAGGTGCATACAACACTGTGCTACAAACTTATTATTACATAAGCTACTCACTCGATGGATAATAAGTTAATCATCCGTCGGGACTATAATGAGTTATCCGTCGGCACTATAATTCTTATCCGTCGAGTGCTACATTATTTCACTAAGTAAAATCTACTTAGATGTTTTGTTTAGGTAATCATCAAGTACACAACATATTCACAACAGTCGCTCCACACTTTACACAAAACGATACCTTGTAAGGGAATGAGTGAACTTAACTTTTGCGAAATCTTATACGGTTTCCCAAAAGTTGAGGGGCAAATGATAGGGAATAAATAAATCCTGATTACGTAATTAAATATTGCATTAATTACACATGATTTGGGCTACAAGGCCCAATAAGAAGATGTATGACATTCAGACCAAAAAGGTCAACACATTGATCAGGCCTGATGGACCAGATCAGGCCTGATAGAACAAAGAAGGCCCAAAACCCTGAATATTAATTAATTTCGTAATTAATTAATAAGGGAAAAATCAGCTATTAAGAAAAGTCCCAATAAGGACATAAATTCTTGTAGATTAGCCTCCAAGGGACCTAGAAGGATAAGGAATCAGTTTCCTACCACTTAGGACTCATAAGTCCATTCTAATTATGAGACTTGACTACCAAGTCTCCTACACCAAGTCCAATTCAAGGACTCCCAACATCTATATAAGGGGCCTCACCCCACAAATTAGAACTATATTTTTTGACTTGATCCTTGGCAATCAGCAAGGTACGTAGGCATCTTGTTAAGGCAGATCGAGTCACGAAACACAAGAGCAGTCAAATCGAGCCACGAAGCTCACGTTCCTTAGTAATAAACACATCAATTATATACCTTAGTTTTTAATCCATAACAGATGTGGTAAAAGTAATTTAAAAGATCTGAAATTATGAAAACTAGCTTAAATCCCGTGCGACGGATTTTCGTTAATATTTTAAAATTTTATTTATCCTGTCGTATTATAATATTAAAATATTTATATAAATATATAATAATTATAAATTTATAATAAAATAATGAGATAAAATGTGATCGTAATTTAGTAGGATAAGTAGACTATGTCGAGTAGTTTTAGATTTTTGTAGTTTAGCGGTTATATAACACCATTTATTTATTTATTTATTAATAATAAGATAACATGTAGTCATTTAGCAAAAAAAAGGACAACATGTAGTGAGTCGTAGTTTAGTGGAATAAGTAGACTATATATAATAGTTTAACAATTTAGTAGTTAAACGGATATATAACTATTTTTTTTTGTTAATAACCAAAATTTGGAAATAACCGTTGAAACAAATTATACATCATTCCGATTATTACAGTAGAACTAGCTTAAATCCCGTGCGATGCACGAATTGTCGTTAATATTTTAAATTTTTATTTATCCCGTCATATTATAATTTTAAAATATTTTTATAAATATATAATAATAATAAATTTATAAAAAAAATAAAAGGATAACTTGTGGTCGTAATTTAGTAGGATATAGTAGTTTAATAATTTAATAATTTAGTCGTTATATAACGCTATTTTTTTAATAATATGATAAGTTGTGATTGTAGTTTAGTAGGATAAGTCGACTATGTGTGTAGTAATTTAATAATTTAGTAGTTTAGCGGATATATAACACTATTTATTTATATTTTTTTAATAACTAAAATTAGGGAATAACCGTTGAACCAAATTATACCTCATTCCCGTTATTATTTAAATCCCGTGCGATGCACGGGTTCCCATTATTATTTAAAAAATTTATTTATCCCTTCATATTATAATTTTAAAATATTTATATCAATATATAATGATTATAAATTTATAAAAAAAATAATAGGATAACATGTGGTCGTAGTTTAGTATGATAAGTAAACCATGTCCAGTAGTTTAAGAATTGTATATGCCACTATTTATTTATTTTTTAATAATAGGATAAGTTTTGGTCGTAGTTTAGTAATATAAGTACTCTAAGTCTAGTAATTTAACAATTTAGTAGTTTAGCGGATATATAACACTATTTATTTACTTTTTTAATAACCAAAATTAAGGAATAACCGTTGAACCAAATTATATCTCATTCCGGTTATTATAGTATAGTATATATAGATAAGATATATAGATATATAAGTATAGAAGTATAGATATAGATATAGAGGCTCGTGATCAAATAAAAACCAACCTTAAAATAAAAACTAGAAACCACTTATATAAGTCAAGTAACAGCGACCCCATCCTCACGACCCCCATCCTCACTGTCCACCAGTGTATTATTTCTCCATCGTCTCTTTTCTCAATCATCCAATCTTTATCTCCGATCACTAATCGAAACACTTCATCCACCATATCTGTATCTTTTAGAGCCAACAAGATCGACGATTTTTATCAATATAAAAAATTATATCTTTATATGTATATGTCTCGTATATACTATTCAATGATATTTATAATACAATTCGGTGATTTGTGTGATAAATCAGTGATTTTTGTCATACGATTTAGTGATAGAATTGTAGATCTGGTGATTTATCTTATATGAATTGATATTTGTACTAATATATCATGTTCAAATTTCAGATCGGGTGATTTTTATTGGAAATTAGTGGTTGTTGGTGATTGTTTAATGATTTTCACAGTAATTGTTTAAAACCCCAACACTTTTGCCCCTGTCAACTTCGATCATATTCATCATTTCCTATTATAAAAATTAGTGATTTACGTAATATAAACAATGATTGCAGGTGATGATGGCAGACAAATATAGATCAGAGATGGTGGCGGACGGAGATATATCGAAAATGGTGGCGTAGATAGATTAGAGATGAAAGGAGTGATAAGAAATCATGATTGTGATTTGAGATGGTGGTAGGCTGGTTGTAACAGAAGAGTGAGAAAGTGATAACTGATAATGAAGCGCATATTTTTGCTAGTGGCAAGTGGGTTGGGCCTTTACTAAATTAAGGTAGTTTTTAGTTTTTATTTTAAAATTGTTTTTATTTGATCAGCCGACATATAGATATAGATTTCAAATAATAAACAAAATAATAATAAATTACTACCCCAACGGGATGAAGTAGGATTGGATCGCGTATTAGTTATTAGAAGGAAGATTATTTAGCGAGCAGAGCTGAAATTCGAAACCCTAGGTACAGCAAAGAGGGAAATTGAGGTCGAAGTATTAGGGGTTGAATTAACAATGTCTGGTAGGTTGATGAAGAAAGTTCTCAAAGAGCAGGAAGAAGCACATCTTCATCAGAATCAGGCGAATGATAGCGACGGCGATGATTCCCAATCTTCGCATGCCTCTCCTCCTTTCTCCTCTTCCATCAATCCCTTCAATCTCCTCGATGACCAAGATGATGAGGTTAACCCCCCTCTCTCTCTCGCTCGCCCTCTCTCTCTCTCTCTCTCTCCCCCCTCTCTCACTCTCCCTCTCCCTGCCCCCTCCCCCTGCCTCTCTCTCTCTCTCTCTCTCTAATTAAAGGAACTTATTATTATCGAAGAAGCCAACACCTAAGTGTTAATAATCCAACATGCCTATGTAACCTAATATATAGTTTTATGCTTGTTTTTTGTGTGTTCCTGAGCTGAATAAGTTTTCATTTAATTTTAATGCTTGCTGCTACTTTTACGTTCTTAGCAACTAAAAGCATTGCATTCTATACAAAAACTCTAATTGAGTTTTATTGAATTTTCTAGGAAAGGAATGGTGTGAGAATGGAAACAGTACCGAGTGGAATGAACATTTAAGCCTTTTGTCTGTTTTATATTTTTGGTTGGAACGGGATGGGTGATATTGTTCAATTGAGTTGTTTGGTTACTCAAAGAGATTCCGTTATTTATTTTCACTTTCTTGTGCACTTTCATTAAAGTATTTTTTAATTTAAATATAGTAATCTTGTTTAGGATAGTAAATTGAAATATAAATAAAACAAATACAATTTTTTTTAGAAAAGAAGAAAAAAATAGGCCTAAAATACTTAACCAGCAGTAGATGACATTTTTTCACACTATAAAATAATGTCTTTGTGCATCAACCCGGGTGCCTTAATGCAGATCAATACTAAAAGGAAGGCTGTTATCAACAGATTTTAATCTCAAATGTCACTAAGAAGAGAATGAAAAATATTGACAACACAGTTTGATCTCAAAATTTGTGATGGGGAATGAAGGCGAAGCAATTATACACACACACACATATATATATATATATATAATGTAATATGTAATCACAGGATCACACTCATATATATATATATGTATGTATATGTATTTACTGTGGAGATTAATTTATTTTTATGTGCTGTTATTGTTTATTAAATGTAAAATCTGTACTATATTATAATAGCCGGAATGGGGTATAATTTGTAGCTTGGTTAACCCCTTATTTTGGTTATCCCTTTCTATCACGACCGCCGGATCTTCATCATCAAAATACTAAATACTAAAAAAATACACTGCACAAGTTGTCAAGTTCGAATCCTGTCAACAATAAAAATTTATATTATTATTTATAAAAATACATATAAGTTCTCATGTTCGAATCTCATTAATAACAAACATTTATATTATTTATAAAGATACATATAAGTTTTCATATTCGAATCTCACTCACCAATAATAAACATTTACATTGTTATATACAAATAAGATCTCATCAATAATATACTATTTGAACCTAACTTGAAATTATAATTATATAATCATTATATATTATTTAATTATTTATATTAAATTTCAATAAAATTATATAAAAAAATTAAAATATATAAATACTAACCAAGACCCGTGCATGGCACGGGCCGTAAGCTAGTATTTATAGTAAGCTCAAATGTTATTGTGATCCCTCCTGAGATGTTGGAACTCTCCTGAAGCTACTCAATACTGTCTTAACCAATATTCTCCCTCACACCATTTAAGGTCCCCTTACAAAACCCCTCTAATTGTTTATTTTGTTCTTTCAAGGATACCTCTGGACTTCACTTTTCTGTTTGGTCATTCTTACGACTCATTTTTTTCTAGAATATGTCAAGAGTACTGGGGGATTACTTTGAGTTACTGCATATCATCACATCTCCATTCTTCGCTTCTTTGCAATTTGAAGTTTGTGCAATACTTTGAGATCTGGAATCTTTGATACTTCTTCACTCAACTGCCTCTTTTTCTTCATCAGAGCTTCTTCTTCTGCAATGAGGCTTGGTGGAAGCCTCAAATTGATTAGAATACTGTCAGAAGCAGCTCAAATACGTGTCTTACAGATCTGATATATTTTATTATACAACTAACAGAAGATGATGCAACTGATTGAAATGTTTTCTATCTAAATTCTTCAAATTAGTGCTATGATTATTCATTAACACAAACAATAATATCAACTATTAAACTGGCTTAGAGTGGGGTAATGAGGCAAATTTTATAGCTTCTGTCCAAGAAGCTGTCAACAATTCTTGCTGGAAGAAAATTATTTGATCGTCGACACATCTACACTAAAAGCATATATGACATTCACTATAAACTTTTCCATGCAATTTTGTTAAATTAAGTTAGAAGCAACATGGTTAATTAAATACTATGCATTCGTGACGCTCATATTTGGTTGGGAACAGAAGACAAGACGATTGTAAAACAGCCATATAATCATGAACTTGGACAAATCAGAACTAACACAAATATAAGAGTAACATAGTAGTCATTCCATATTAGTAAGTAGTGTTCAACTGCAGGCAAATCAGTTTTTTCATTTTTGGTGGCCCCAGATAATTGCCTTTTTTCTTTTGATGAAGGACCCATTACTTAAATATTGTTAAATAGTTTTACACTACTTTGTTTTGCAGTTGAATGTTCCTTCCTTGTGCAGTTGACAACTACCTGCAGTTGAACATGTTATTTTGTAGTTGCAAACAAGCAAAACAACCTCCCCGACAACGGTGGACACCGACCCTAAACTTACAAACATACACTATATAATTTATAATAATATAAATTATCTATAGTAATACAATAACTATTATTTGGTAAGAGTCTCTAATCTATATTGGTCTTGATACAAGCCAACCAATAATTGTATTGGCCTTCACACCCTGATATCTAAGCAAGAGCAAATTTGTTTTTCAAAAATTTCATATTAAGTTCAAAATGCCCTCCAATTTGGTTATGCTTTTTTGCAATGTTATCAAGTTTTAGGGCACGTACTCGAACAAAAGCACTCTCGTAGTTCTGGTATCTTCATTCACTTTCAGTTGTAGTAATGCTAGATCTCTCTCTGTATATATATGATAAAGATTTGTTTTTTCCGCAGGATAATGATTAAATTTTTGTTTCTGCAGGAGAATGATTTGGATATAGAAGGTGGGTCCTCAGGAAATGCTGATGCGGAAGAAAGTTTAATGGATAAAGCTTTAAAAATTAATACTGTTTCATCGTCGATTGTCAGAACAAAGAAAACTAAAAAGAAGAAAAGCAAAGAGGATAAAATTTCAAACAAAAAGAACACTGAAAACTCATTTGATACGGCACTAAACTTTTTGCTTGGAGATGAATCCTCTAGCCCTAGTTGTGATCTTTCAGGATCAGTACCAAAAAATGGAACTTCTGGTTCTTTGTCATCATCAATTTTACAAGTTGAGCCTAAATTGCTTAATGCAGAAACTGAGCTGCGAAGAATATTTGGTTCCAAGGTAGTGAATTCTCTTGGAAAAAGTCATCAAACTGGACCATCTAGACAGAATCGTGGAGTTAGACGTGGTATTCACAATCACAGGAAGACCATTCTTGTTTCTCCATTAGAGCATTGGCCTCGTTGGGATGGATCATTTTCCATGGAATATCTGGAAACAAAAGATCAGTATCATTACTTCAGGTTTGTTGATTTATAATTTCCCGTCGAGTGTCAATTGGAGCATTTTTAGTTGCACTTGCTTATTTAGTTTAGTTTCAGAAATTTGTGGAGTTCTGTCAAATGCTATATTGTGTCGAAAAAACTATTCTGAATCCTTGAATCGAAACTTACATAAACAACCTCCCCAATATGTTCTAGATTACCCAAAGATCCTTTGATCTGGGGTGTGTGGGAGGGAGTGGGTCCAATCCAATCACATGCGGGTAAGAAAATTTCTTAATTTGGCACATAAATCTTCCAGATTTATATTCTTTGATAAATAACCTGTCCAGAATAATTTCACCCTTTTTTGAGCTTGGAAGAGGGTGTTTATTATCGCATGGTACCTCTTTACTCGGATGTCATCTCAGAAGCGCAACAAAAGAAATTAAAAAGCAAGATCTCTTGATGATATCACTATTTCAACCTAGTATTCACTCTGTCCAATTTAAGAGCTGGGTAACCTGAATGGAAAATGCTTTAACATAGCTGCTTTGAGCTGCCGTACAATTCCTAAATGTTGCTTCTAAGTGACAGTTCACATTAAAATTAACTTTATTGTGTTAAATGCTTTAGACTAAATTTTTTATGCTCGTCTTCAATTCATAACCCATATGTTCCCTTTAGTGTCTGATGTATACTTTTTTTAGAACTTGAAAGGATAAAGATCCAATGCAAGCTATCATGTGTAGAAAACATGGAAAGGAGGAAATTATTCTAATGATATATCTTTTATGCTTAATAAAATTATACTAATGATTTATCTTTTATGCTTAATACATAGCTTATATGTATTAATAATACTAATATCATTAATTGTATATTAATAATCATGATATATACTAATATCATTTAGCTTATGCTTATTATTATTAAAACTAAAGATATTACTACTATCTTTTATTTAGTATGCATTTGTGTACTCCTTATGACAATGTGTATTCGCTCAGTGGTGGTAACATCTGACAGTAGTTTTCTTTCTGTTCTCTTTCTTTGTTTTTGTTCTTCCCTATTTATAGTCTAAACTCTAACCTGTTTGTTTCATGTCATTAAGGTATGTACAATCGTCTGCCTACAAGCAAGCACAAGATGCGTTTGAAGCTGCAAAAGCAACACATGATCTAAATGGCATAGCAAATATATTGTTGTACCACCCGTATCATGTTGATTCACTGATAACTCTGGCTGAGTATTTTAAATTTTCCGGTGAACATCAAATGTCTGCTGATGCTACATCTAAATGTTTATATGCCTTGGAATGTGCATGGCATCCCATGTTCAGCCCCTTGCAGGACAAATGTAAGTTGAAATATAGCCATGAACCTAACAGGGCATTATTTTCCACTCTGTTTGCCCACATGAAAAACATGGATAGGCGTGGATGCCATCGCTGCGCACTTGAAATTTGCAAACTGCTGCTTTCTTTAGATTCAGATGATCCAATGGGTGCCATGTTCTGCATAGACTATTTTGCTTTGAGGGCAGAGGAGTATACATGGTTAGAAAGATTTTCAGAAGAATATAAAAGCGATAATTCCCTTTGGCTGTTTCCGAACTTTGCATATTCACTGGCCATATGCCGGTTCTGTCTTGAGGGGTCAAATGATGCAGTAGACAGTGAAAAAACAAGCTCGACCGACCTCATGTGTCATGCACTAATGCTTCATCCTCCTGTGTTGAAGAAATTAGTAGCTAAAGTACCTTTAAAGGATCAGATGTGGACAAACATACTTAATCATAGGTTTTTTTCTAAAGATCGAACAGGAGTTCCATCCTTGGATCATTTGATTAATATATATGTTGAAAGGAGCTATATCATATGGAGACTTCCTGATCTCCAAAAGTTTCTTAGGAACTCTGCAATGAAGGTTCTCGATGATGTGGATCATAATATAGGTGATGCTAAGGATTGGACCTGTGTGAGAGAAGAAGCATTCTCATCTGAGAAAAATGAGTGAGTACTTGTGGCCTAGAAATTTATACTCTCTCACTGTACTCCATGCATTAATTTTTTCAGTAGAACGTATTATCAAGATGGGTTTTTTTTTTGCATCGGTAATAGCATGTCAAGCTGTAATTGGGTGTATTATTCCATTCAGCATTTTATACTAAATCTTGATTTCCGCAGGTATGACCATCTCCTGGTGTCTGATTTCTCAGATTCTGTGCAGACTATGCCTCCTGATAACCTACAAAATTTTATGCTTGACCCAAGGGCAATGCAGATGCAGAATGCTGACCAAGTTGTGAACCAGCCTGGTGCTGCACGAGCTCCTCGTGAAGTAGCAAACCGAAATGCATTGGCAGTCTTGCTCGAATCTATACTTCCATGGAACCATTATGGAACAAGTGGAGGTGGTGAGCTTGAAGATGAACCCAACAATGATATGTAAAAGAACCAGCATAAAATTTTCAACCAGTTTATATTAATTTTCTTTTATAAATATTGACAGAGCATTTTCTGTGATGAAATGAGTCATACAGTAATAAATTTGCACCTGAATGTTTTGAGTTTAGTAGCCAAAGTTGACTGACTGTTTTTATGCTTGAGAGTCCAGCAGATATCTTTAAAGGGTTGGTTTAGTTCGTCAGTGGTCTTCAAAGAATTATGAGAGAATGGTTAAATTTCAAGTATTGATTTGGCTCCTGAATTTCATTTCCACTCATTGTGAAAAATAATGAGGGGGTGTTTGGTACGAAACAATTGAATCCATTCCTTTTTGTTAATTGTTTGTTGTGTAAAAATTCTCATTTCCCTTGCCATTTGTATTTTTAGGTTAGTCCAATATGGCTTTATACCGCTGCCCTCTAGACCTTTGAATTTCTTTTCCACGTCATTTCCTGTAACGGGTTCACTACCCCCCTCTCACTTCCATAAACAAAAAATTAAAAATCAAAATTCAGTAAACAAAAAATTAAAAATCAAAATTGATGCAAGGCCCCAAATTCTTATCTATGTCGCTCCCTTATTTTCGGCAACTCACTTTCCTCTGTATTATTGTTGATGAGTTTCTTGAATACAAAAGTGTACCGGTAGTTATTACTGTACTTCTTTCATTTTTCTTTGTTTGTCATTCCTTTTCTTCTTTACAAACCACTAGCTTAATACATGTGTGCTCCACGGGTATATTTATAAAAAAATATTTATGTTTTATATAGTTTTATTGAAATTCTAATGTAAAAAATTAAATACTTAAATAATGATTATATAATTATAATTTAACTGTGTATACTTTAAGTTAAATCAAATAGTAAGTATAAAATAGTATATGTTTGATGAGATTTATTTTATTTATAAATAATAATTAAATGTTGGATTTTAGCAGGATTCGAATCTGTAAACTCGGTCAGCGTAATTTTTTATGAATATCTATATCTATATAATTAATAAAGCCTGAAGGCTTAATAGAAGTGAAAAGACGAAGTTGCCCTACCATTTTAACTGATTTTACCGCTATTTTCTTCTCCTCCTTCCCTTTCCTCCTACCCCTCACTTCCACCTCTGTTTACAGCTCAATTTCTTTCTTCCTGTTCATCCCAGTTGCTCACACTACAGTTACAGGCGATTCCCTGGCGATTCCCTGCTACAGTCCGTGATAGGGTATAGGAGACCCGGGTAAGGATCAACCTGGATCTAAGGGATGCCGGGCTCGACCGATGGACCGAGACCCCCCTCTCCCAGTACAATCAAATGAAGAGACCAGACCCAGGCCCATCCCATGACCCGGATCCGGATCAGGGCTCAAGCCACCACGAGGGGAGTCCCAGCAAACACATGCACATCTCACAACCCGCCAAGCAAGGGTACGTGGGCACGTGACTATGACAGCTATCAACAACCAACACACCAGACAAGCACGACGCGTGTCAGAGGCCGTTAGGACACTCTGGAGGTGGTCCTCCGCTGGACACGTGTAAGCAACCCACCCAAGCCAGGTGTCCTCTGGTCCCAAGATCCAACGGCCCAGATTTAAAGGTAACTACCCCTAAACCCTACCTTGGGGCTATATATACCCTCAAGGCTGAAGGGTTTAGGGGTTGGGAAAATATTCACTCTTGCACACTCACACACTCTCATACACACAAACACACAGCATCCTCTAAATTACATAAATATACATACCTTCATCTTCTCCAAAAACTGTTCTTATTCTCACACCGGAGGCGCCGTGGGAGCCAAACCCCCCTTCCGGTGTTATTTTGCAGGCGCCCAACCAGCAGCTAAACCTCATCCGCGCACAGAAGGTCCAGGAACGCTGTCAGACTGAGCCGCCCGCTCACCGGAGTTATCATTTGGCGCTAGAAGGAGGGGCGCTCCATCCTTGGGTCTCGGTGCCCCTGGATTCATCTTCATCAGCAAACTCTTGAGATAGTCCACTTTCAAACCTGTAAAAACATAAACAACCAAACCCTTTCTTGAATATGAATGTCATTTTAGCCACGTTTGTATGAGCTTGTTGCTTTAGGCCACATTTGTGTGAGCCCGCTCTTGTTTGTTAAGTTTTGCTTGTTTAGGGTTTGATAATCTTAATAATCTTGAAGCCTGGGGTTTGATAGTCTTGGTGATTTTAAAATCCAGAACTGTTTTAGCTTGTATATTTTCTTTTGTGTTCAAGAGCCTGCTGTTCTTGTTTGGTATTATTGTTAGCAAAAGCCAGAAAGTTTGCTTGCTGTTATTCTGGAAATTTTTCATAACATTCAAAAAAGCAACCTCAGATCCACATTTGTAGCCTCAAATCTTGGTCAGTTGTTTGTACAATTGTGGTAATGGCAAGAGCAGGAAAAAGTACAGCTGGTAGGCCCTCCGCCAGTACCCACATTCAGGATCAAGACCCCTCTCAAGCCCAAGAACCTGGAGGAGACAGAGAGATCTTCCTGGAGCAACCACTGACACAGCATACCCCGGTAAGGGATGCCAGAAATGTCATAGAGCTCAATCAGTACAAGTACACCAATGTTCCAGTTGCAGAGGAGCATATGGCTAACATAACAAGCCACGAACTTGCTGAAGCAATCAGGCTCTACAGAGATGAACAAGCCCGAGCTCAGATGGAATTTGAACAAGATGATGAGCAAGAAGAGTCCGGGACTCTCAACAATCCAGGAGATCTGTCTTCGACCGAATTGGGGCCAAGGCAAAGAAAAATCAAAAGGAGCCTAGCAAGAAGGAGACAGAAGCAACAAGAAAGAAAAAGTTAGAAGAAATCAGAGAAAAGATAAGAAAGGAAGAGGAAGAAAAGCTGGAGCAAAAAATTCAGAAAAGAATGCAACTGGAGGAGGAGAGGCTCCTAGCTAAAGCAAGAGGCAAAAGAACTCGGAGGGACCCTACCCCCGAACTTATTTCTGATGACGAAGAGGAGGGTCAAAAAGATCTCAAGGACATGATTTACGAGCTCCAGAGAAAAATGGAGAAAGAATCCGGGGTGGAAGTTGGGGAGACCCTCACGCCCTTCAGCCATTCCCTAGAAGCCATCCCTCGACAGAAAAATCTCAAACACTACAACTTCGATTCTTTCGATGGGCTGGGGGATCCGGAAGAGCACCTCAACTACTTCGAACAGATAGCTCAGATATACTATTACAATGACTTGACGAAATCCAGATTCTTCGCCTCGATCCTCAAAGGGGGGCTCAAAGATGGTTCAGCAGAATCCCATCAAGAAGCATCCACTCCTGGAAAGAATTCAGAGGAGCCTTCCTTAGAAGATTCAGAGCCAACAAAACACATGAAATGCACATGTGCCACCTGGAGACAATCCGCCAGTATGATAACGAAGCACTCTCAGCCTATATGCGGAGGTTCCAGGAAGCCATCAACAAAGTTTCGAATCTCAATGAAAGGGAGGCTCTAAGCATATTTCGAAGAAACCTGGATCCAGAACACAACGAGAGGTATATTGTGGAGTTGATAAACAAAGAGCCCCAAAGCCTGGCCGCTGCTTATTCTATGGCAGCCCGGTTCATAAAAGAAACGGATATTTTCCAGGCAATGAGAATGACTCGGAATGGAGGGAATAGGAACAAATCTTCCGATGACCGACCGAGAGGGGGTTACCATCAGGAGAAAAAGTTCAAACAAAGCAACCAAACCCAGCAAACAAATGTTGTACAAAACACCCCAATATTCCAAAGATTAGGCCCTAAAACAGAATCCAAAAGTGATCCCGGTCTACCTAGGCAGGCAAGGGAGCCTAGGAAAGAGCCAGAGTGGACACCACTAAACAGGACCCGGGAAGAGATACTTAAAGAAATCAAGGGAAAGCCATTCTACTATTCGCCAAAGCCAATGTAGACTCCGCCAGAGAGCAGGCCTTACAACAGGCAGTGCGACTATCATGAAACCCATGGATACAAGACTGAAAATTGTCTCTCTTTAAAATACTTCATTGAAGATCAAGTCAAGAAAGGCAACCTGAATCAATACATCTCAAGGGAGAAAAATCAGAGAGAAGAAAGGCAAAGAAAAGGTAAGAATGTGGTAAATGTGGTCCTGGGAGGCTCACACTCTCCCCCTAGGAGCCCGGGCTCAGGAGATGAGGTGTTCACCATTCAATCCTACCCGGAGATGATCATCTCATTCAGCAGCAAGGATTATGAAGGGGTCAACCCGAATCACAACGAAGCCTTAGTGGTAACACTTGATATTTTTGACAACGAAGTAAGAAGGATGCTGATTGATAATGGATCTTCAGTAAATATACTCTTCAAGCATATTGTGGACAGGATGAGGCTTGGGAGCGTACGCTCCAATGAATGCCAAGAGGACCCTCTTTATGGGTTCGGGAACAACTTGGTCCCGATCCAGGGAACTTTATACTTGCCAGTCGCATTCAGATCGGGCTCAAACCAAGTTACCCATGTGATAAAGTTCTACGTGATCAATACCCCTTCATCCTATAACGGCATAATCGGGCGCTCGGCCTTGACCAGGATCCAAGCAATCACCTCCATATCACATTTGAAAATCAAATTCCCAACTCCAACCGGGGTAGGAGAAATCAAGGGAGACTATGAAGTAGCTGAAAGATGTTATAGCCAGGCTCTGGTAATGGCTGAAACTCATCAAGACAACAAGAGAAAGGCTGTGGTGCTCCGGAAATAGCAAAGTATTAAGAAACATCGCCCCCACCCAAGGGACGACGCGAGAAAAGAAGTCCATGTCATAGAATCCCTCCCAGATATGAAAGCAACCAAACCAAGCTCAGAAGAGCAAAAAAGCAACCAAGTCACAGAAGGGATTGAATTGAGCCTAGGCTTTGGCCAAACCAACCCTACTGTGCAAGCAACCAACCCTGAAACAATTGAAAGAGGAAAAAGAAACCAAAGTGAGATGACAGCCCAGGCTCAGATTTATATGAAGAAGAATACAGAGGCTCGGATCCAATATATGGTATCAAATATGGATCAATCCAAGATAGAGGCAGCCGTTGAAACAGAAACAATTCTGATCAATACAAGCGATCCTTCCAAAAAGATAAAGATAGGATCCGGGCTCGAGGCTAATTTCAGAAAAGACCTGGTTTCGCTACTCCAAGGGTACTTTGACATATTTGCTTGGACACCAAGAGACATGCCCGGGTTGGATGAATCTATAGCGATGCATAGCTTGGACGTCAACCCAGAGAGGAGCCAGTCAAGCAAAAGAGAAGAAATTTTGCCCCGGAAAGGCAGAAAGCAATCGATGAAGAAATTGAGAAACTACTGAAAGCTGGAATAATATGCGAAGTTAAGTACCCGGAATGGCTAGCAAATGTAGTAATGGTGAAAAAAGCAAACAGAAAATGGAGAATGTGTATTGACTACACAGACCTGAACAGTGCATGCCCCAAAGACTCCTACCCCTTGCCAAATATTGATCAATTGATCGATGCAACTTCTGGGCACGTGATACTAAGTTTCATGGACGCCTACTCGAGGTACAACCAGATCAAGATGAATCCCAGAGACATTCTAAAGACAGCCTTCATCACCCACAGGGCGGTCTATGCCTATATAATGCTGCCATTCGGATTGACTAATGCGGGAACAACATATCAAAGGGAAATGAATAAAATCTTCAAAGACCAGATTGGAAGGAACCTAGAATCATATGTGGACGACATGATTGCAAAATCCACAAGCATCCCCGGGCACATAGGAGACCTGAGAGAATGCTTTGACAACTTGAGAAAATACTCACTCAGGCTCAATCCAGAAAAATGCACATTTGGAGTAGGGGCAGGAAAATTCCTTGGATTCATGATAAGCAACCGAGGGATTGAGGCCAACCCAGAAAAGATAAAGTCAATCCAAGAGATGAAGGCCCCCAGAACACAAAAAGATGTGCAGAAGCTAGCAGGGTCACTAGCTGCACTCAGAAGATTCATCTCCAAGCTAGCTGAAAAATGCCTACCCTTCTTTGACCTATTAAAAGGAGCAACCAACAAGAGAGAAGTTAATTGGAGCCCGGAATGCCAAAGCGCATTTGAAGAAATAAAAAGGTACCTTTCTCAACCCCCTATGTCTAATCCGGATTAGACATACCCGGATTGAAAACAAATTTAAAAACAAAAATCAACCTGGATAAGCATCCAAATCCGGGTTACAAACAACCATTATGTACTTAGGTAACCCTCCAAATACATAAATCAAAAAAGCAAACACCAACCCGGATAAGCATTCACATCCGGGTTGCAATCAACCATTATGCACTTAAATTTTCCAAGTACATACAGCAAAAAAGCAAACATCAACCCGGGTGGGTTTTATACCCGGATTGAAAGCAAATTAAAAATAACAATTATGTACTTACATTTTCGAAAGGACATTAAGCATAAAATTAACTATCAACCCGGATAAGCCGTCAGATCCGGATTGCAAGCAACCATTATGTACTTACATCAACCCGGATACGGTTCCATACCCGGACCAACCCTGATATAAGCCCAACCCGGGTTAGGGGCAATAGCCACATCCCGGATCATGATCATTTGCTCATAAAAAAAAACAGATGGAAGAAAAGCAAGTATTTTCTAAAACGGAAGAAAAGTTCAAAGCAAGATCTGGATTGCCATCAACCCGGAACAAATCCAAATATTACAAATAGTTTAAATCAAAGTACGAGAATGGGAAAGCCTAGAAAATGAAATTACAAGGGCTGGGCCCGAGAAGCTTTGCAAAGCTGGTCCGGATCTAGAGGAAGCTGGGACTCGGGCCGTCATAGGGTTCCGGTTCCCCCTGGCCCTGCTCCACCGCGGCCTTTCAGCAAGGAACTCCTGGATAAAGCTCTCCCAGAAAGCCAAGGGGTCAGTCTTAATGTGGCGTTCGGCAACAACCCAGGACCTGCGCACTTCGGGAACCCCGGCCTGAGCAACCTCGAAGTCATAAACATCACTAGCCTTGAATTCAGCAATGATAGCCTCCTTGTTCAAACTCTCTTTAGCAGCAAGCTAGGCCTTGAGTCTCTCCACTTCTTTGACTAGCCCCTCAGCCCGAGCCTCGGAATCCTTCAGCTTCTCATTCAATCCGGACTCCACCACACGGAATCCCTCCCGGGCCTCCTCCAACTCTCCCTTCAAGGTATCGGAACGTATCTTCTCGGCTTTAGTCCGGTTGTTGGCCTCCTTGAGCTCAGTGAAAGCAACGTCGGAGCAAATGAATATCGCACTCCCAAGCTGAGAAACAAAACATATTTATGAGCAAAGCACAAAATGAATTAGGGGCATAATCCGGAACTAAGAGCATAAAAATTCAGAAATCACCTGCCCCCATTGACCTGTGACCCTCTTCAAGGCAGCCGCCATGCTGTAACCTTCAACCTCCTCTTAGTCGTCTTCGGAGGGGATACTGGACATGAACCTGGCCAGGTCAATAAGGCTCTTTGTTCCTATCCGGATAGGAACCCCATCCGGGCCCTTCCCTTCCGAATCACATATGACCCGGTCAGCAACAACAGCTTTCCCGCGGGGAGGCTTTCCCGGGGTAAATTTCCTCTTCTTCGAAGGGGGATCATCCTCTGAAATTTCTTGAACGTCCGGACCCTCGGCCAAGGGTGAACTAGCCGGATCAGCGACATTCCGGGGGGCAGAAGACTCGGCTCCGCCCTCTGCGTCAGCAGACCCGGATCCAGTCCCAGGAGCCCCTTTCGTTGTCTTGTAGGCCAACCCAAGGGAGTTAAAAGCTGTTGCATAAGCTGAAGAGGACATTATGGCTCGGGATGCAGGGTTGTAATGCGGCAAACCTGAAAAATTGGAAAGGATAACTGTCAGCACGGGATTGATACAAATGCAAAGACTACCAAATCCGGAAATAAAATACTGCAGTAAGCCCGGATCATGGGAAGTCGTTTTATGCAAATAAGCTACAAGTAAAAAAGCAAAATAGACGTTGATCCGGATCATCAGGAAAAGCAGAGGGACCCGGATCAAAGACCAAAATAGGCGTTGATCTGGATCAAAAAATACAAGTTACAAGGAAAAGGAAGGTAATCCGGATCTCCAAGCGGGGATGGGGACCCGGATAAAAAAAACATATTAAACAAGAACTTACAACCAAGTTGGAATAGGAGTTTATGGTTCATAAAGGTATCCCGGGTTGGCTGGAACCCGAGACTACCACAAAATTTCCTAATTTGGTCTACAGCCTCCCCCTCTAAGATCTCCGGGTTGAACTTCGTCTTAACTTCCCCAGCTGTGAAGTAGGGGAGATACTCCAGATCATACCCCTTCAACATCAATATCTCCCCATTCCAATGTTTTAAAGAAGTCTGGTGCATAACCGGTTTGGACCTACCCGGACCAAATCCGCACTCCACTGCCCGGAACCTCAGCTCATAAAAAGGCTTCTGGCTTGACCTAGAAAGATAAAATATCTGGTGGAACAACTTGAAGGTAGGCATGAGCCCGACCTTGTTGCAGCAAGCTATGAACCAGGTCATAGACTTGATTCCATTCGGGGTTATCTGCATGGGGGATATCCTATAGACATACTTGCACAGGTGCTTTAGAAAAATATGGCAGCGGGGGCTCCACCCGGACCTTAGATGCTCCAGCCAGACCGGAACAAAACCATCCGCAGGGCGATGGAAAATCCTCTCATGTGGCTCGGGCCACCTCCAAGCGATGTCAGGAGTCAATTAAAAAGCAGCCCGGATTGCCGTGTCCATATCACCTGTAACGGCCTCAACCCCGGGTTAGGAGTTGACGTCACTAACAAAATGAAACTATAATTATAAGACAACTACTTACTTTATTTCAATATAAACAACTCTTCCACAAGACCTTTTCCAGGTTCAAGTATAACTTAGGTTACACACTTATTACAAACCATCTTATTAAAAACAACCTGCCATCTGTGACTATTATTCTATAGCAACTCACAGACCACACTTCCCAGACACTACCTATTCAGAGAAGCTCGACACAGGAGGAGTTGGAAACTGGCCCTTAGCAAAACAGCAACATCCCCTAAGCATCTGCAATGCGAAAATATACAAACACATTTGCAAGAGTGAGCGATCAACCGCTCAGCAGTACCACTATATGATTACTAACTAAAACAGTTTATAATAAACAATTGTAGGAACAGAAATTACAACTTGATAGTGGAAAACAAGTAAAAGAAGTGTAAATAGATAAAAACTGATAAACTGTTAAAACTGGATCTTTAATAGCTAGCATGCTCTCTAAACATTTTATTAATAGTGCTGTGTAAATAGCAGGATTAAATTTAGCATGCTACTTACATTTCCAAATCATTTGTCCCATCGCAGGACCTATAAAACTAATTGTTCCTTTACGGGAACCATAAAACTTGTCCCTTTCCGGGAACCTCAAAATCGCTTGCTCAGATATACATGCATTGGATGATTCCTGGTGAGACAGCTGATCAGGCTATCATATGAAACTTGTTCCGGAACTCAGAGACTAGCTAGGTCTCTGTCACGCTGGGCTGGTGGTTATAATAGGGTGCACAACCACTTCGCCTCTTACGCTAACTTCCAGGCCGTTACGGGCCTTCTGCGCACACTCATCCAATTATCTGATCATTTTTATCCAGTTTTCCAATTCACTTACCTATCTCTTGTTAAAATAATTATAACACAACACATTTTCCCAAAACATTTCCATTTTATTCAAAGCTTAGAGATAGGTATTTTCAGAAGTTACTTTTCCCCCAAAACACAAGTTAATAAAATAATTTGAAACCCAGGGAATACGTAACTTAAATCATTCTGTTCCAGTACGAGAATAAGACAACATTATATTCATATATACTGAACCATAAAGATATGATCAGGGGTACTTGCCTTAATACGCTTTAACACTAATTTCTGACTGGCTTTGCACTGACCGGGATGCTAAGGATTTCAACTGGAATCTACAGGAACCAAAATACCCTAAATTAGACGTCCGAATAAGCTTGACTATCCTTGCTAACAATCTACCCATATGATAACAAACCCAACTCGTAACATTTTCAATATAATAATACACGTATCAATTAGGGTTCACGTCTTCAAAAGCCGGTTCAGTGCTCGTGTTCGTAATATAGGTATATTTGTCCTTTTACGAAATTAGGGTTATCGGTTTCGAAAAGTATTCCATCGCAACACATAATCATGTTTTGTACAAAATAGTTACATATAATCGATCGACGTTCCGATAGCCATTGGGTACGGCCTCGTATTTCCGTAATTTAATTTTCCGAAAATCGGGCAGCACCCCTTTATTTATCGGACTACCCGTCGAACATCCCGACGTCCAAACAAACACAACTACAATCAATCGCAATTTAAACCCAACCACCGATTTCAGTCATCAATATCAGTCCAAAATTCTCAGTTACCAATTAAATATAATTATTAATTATTAGCCGTGTTTTTATGGTTTAATAGTATTTTATTCGCAATTCGCACCTTAGATCATATTTTGTATTTTAAATTGTAGGACTCAGATCGAATCATCATAGTCCACCGTCGGCTCGCCGAAGCTCATCGCCGACGGCGATAAAATTTACGGGTTCCCATAAATATCGGGCATCCTACGTAAATTCCATCAATTAATAATATAATTCTCGTACCAAAATTATTTTATTTCATGAATCAATCAAATAATTTTTCCTGCAAAGAGAAATTTAAACAATAAAATTGTAATTAGCACCGTTCGAACTAAGGCAACACAGGGCATTAAAACCAGCTGCGTGAAGAACACGTGCCCATCACCCAGCCGGAAAACAACCCGGCGGCGACAGAGTAAAATCAGAATCGGAGAACACAATACACACAGATACAAACACACACACGCACGGTAAACATACACACACTTGCACAACAGCCACATAAACAGGGAAGAAGAATGGAAATCGAGAAAGAGGAAAGAGGAAGAGAGGGAGACGGGAGAAAAACGGAGAGGGAAGGAACAAACTGATGGTGGCGGTAGAGAAAACGGCAGCGACGGCCGGGAAACAGGGGCCCGAAAAATGAGACCGCGAACAGGGATCGAAAGGAATAGAGGAGAGGAAGAGATTTGCGTGAGAGAGAAAACAATTGAGAGATTGAATAGCATCAGTAGAGCTAATGAACTGAGGAGGAGATCGGGTTAAACCCGATTAACAAACCCTTGCCCCCTATTTGCTGTTTGTTTGTGTGTTTTTTTTTCTTTTTTTTCGTTTATAAATCCCGCAACAAAAGTATTATCCGACCCGCAAATGAGTTTAACGATATACACGACTAATATAATCTGAAATAAATCCCAACTAGAATTTTGAAATTTCTGAACTAACTAAAGCTAGTTAAATAAAATTTTCGTAAGTTTTAAAATAATTATTACAATGGACTTTATTCCCACTTTTATCTATTAAATGAAATCAGAAAATCATTTAAAGATAAATAAACAATAATATATTAATTTCTAAATTTCATAAATTCCTAAAAATAATAAATAATATTTTAAAGCGATAAAAATAATTTTAGAGACAACCCAAATATTTATGAAAATAAATCTTGAATATAACCACTTTTAACCATAAAACAAATAACACAACGCCACAACTAATTACACCAACGATCCTCGAACACCCATAATCACACATAATTAATAAAATATTAATAAAAAGAATATTCAACTGACAGATCCCATACACATAACTTATTTAATTATTTAATAATTACACATTTAAATATTACAAAAATGTACGAGTCGTTATATTCTTTCCCCCTTAAAAAGATTATGTCCTCAGAATCTGATCTAATTAAACAAATGAGGATGTTTGTCAAGCATATCTGACTCTAATTCCCAAGTGGACTCTTCTACTCGAGGATTCCGCCACAGTACTTTAACTATTGGAATAGACTTATTTCTAAGAACTCGCTCTTTACGATCTAGGATCTGGATCGGCCGTTCCTCGTAGGATAAATCTGGTTGAAGATCGATTGGTTCATATTCAATAACTTGATTTGAATCAGGGATATAACGCTTCAGCATGGACACATGGAATACATTGTGGATATGTTGTAATTGCGGTGGCAATGCTAACTCATAGGCAACCTTACCAACTTTCCTCAGTATTTCAAAAGGTCCAATATATCTAGGACTTAACTTACCTTTTTGTCCAAATCTAACCAATCCTTTCCAGGGCGACACTTTTAGCAATACCAACGATCCTATTTCCATCTCCACGTCTTTTCGATGAAGGTCTGCGTTCTTTTTCTGTCTATCTTGAGCTGCTTCTAACCTTTTTTGAATTAATATAATTGCAGCCTTAGTCTGTTGAACCAATTCAGGGCCTAATAATTTCTTTTCTCCTACTTCATCCCAATAAAGAGGGGACCTACATTTACGTCCATACAGGGCTTCGTAGGGCGGCATTCTTATACTGGCATGATAACTGTTATTATAAGAAAACTCAATCAGTGGCAAGTGTTCGTCCCAATTTCCTTTAAAATCCAAAGCACAAACCCTTAACATGTCTTCTATCGTCTGAATGGTTCTTTCACTTTGGCCATCTGTCTGGGGATGGTAGGCGGTACTCATTTTCAATTTAGTCCCTAAACACTCCTGAAATTTCATCCAAAATCTGGAATTAAATCTTGGATCTCGATCAGATACAATTGAAACAGGAACTCCATGCTTGGTAACAATTTCATCCAAATATAATTTAACTAGCCTGTCCAAAGGATACTTTTCATTGATCGGGAGAAAATGTGCAGACTTGGTCAATCTATCAATAATTACCCAAATTGCATCATGGTTCGATTTCGTCTTTGGTAGTCCTACTACAAAATCCATCGCGAGTTTTTCCCATTTCCACTGTGGAACATCCAACGGTTGTAACAATCCACTTGGTCTTTGATGTTCCGCCTTCACTATCTGGCATACGTGGCATATGTTAACCCAACTTGCAATTTCCTTTTTCATTCCTGGCCACCAAAAGTGCATCTTCAAATCTTGATACATTTTAGTGCTTCCCGGGTGAATGGAAAACTTGGAATTATGAGCTTCCCGCAATATCGCATTCCTTAGTTCAGTTACATTGGGAATCCATATCCTCGAGGAAAACCTATACATACCCTTGCTATCCTTTTGTGTGCAGAGTTCTTCTCCAGTTAAACTATCTAACTCTCGATTCATCATTTCTTCCTGACACTTCTGGATCTTGTCCATCAATTCTGGCCGAAAAGTGATCTCATACAATTGTCCTTGATTTTTGTCTGTTACTCGAACCTCAATTTCCAGCTTCTCCAATTCTCTGGCGAGGTCCTCGGAAATTTTGATTGCATTCAATTTTTCCTTTCTGCTTAGGGCATCTGCCACTACGTTGGCCTTGCCTGGGTGGTAATTAATAGAACAATCGTAATCCTTAATCAGTTCCAGCCATCTCCGTTGTCGCATGTTTAGATCCTTTTGAGTGAATATATACTTTAAACTTTTGTGATCTGTATAAATTTCGCATTTTTCTCCGTATAAGTAATGTCTCCACAGCTTCAACGCGAACACGATTGCGGCTAATTCCAAATCATGCACTGGATACTTTTGCTCATGAGGCTTTAACTGTCTGGAAGCGTAGGCAATGACTTTATCATGTTGCATTAATACACAACCCAAACCTTTCAAGGAAGCATCACTATAGATCACGAAGTTTCCTGTCTCATCTGGTAATGCTAATACTGGAGCTGTTACTAACCTCTTTTTCAATTCTTGGAAGCTTTCCTCGCACTTCTCTGTCCAATTAAACTTCTCATTCTTCCGGGTCAACTTGGTCAATGGAGTTGCAATCTTGGCGAAATCCTTTACAAATCTTCGATAATAACCTGCTAACCCAAGAAAGCTTCTGACTTCTGTTGGAGTCTTTGGTTGTTCCCATTTGGATATAGCTTCAATCTTTACGGGATCCACTTTAATGCCATCTTTTCCTACTACGTGACCTAAGAATTGAACTTCCTCCAACCAAAATTCGCACTTCGAAAACTTTGCGTACAACTGCTTCTCTCTTAGCCTTTGCAGGGAAATCTTCAAATGATTAGCATGATCTTCTCTAGTCTTCGAATAAATGAGGATGTCATCAATAAATACAATCACAAACTTATCCAAGTATTCTTTATACACCCGATTCATTAAATCCATGAAGGCAGCTGGTGCATTGGTCAATCCAAACGACATTACTAAGAACTCATAATGTCCGTATCGGGTCCTGAATGCAGTCTTTGGTATGTCTTCAGGCTTAATCTTTAACTGATGGTAGCCTGATCTCAAGTCAATCTTCGAGAAACAACACGCTCCCTTAAGTTGGTCAAACAGGTCATCTATCCTTGGCAGGGGATACTTGTTTTTAATGGTTAACTTGTTTAATTCCCGATAATCAATACACAATCTCATACTTCCATCCTTCTTCTTTACGAATAACACTGGAGCACCCCACGGGGATACACTTGGCCTAATCACGCCTTTGTCCAATAATTCCTGGAGTTGCTTAGCTAGTTCTTTCATTTCCACTGGAGCCATGCGATAGGGTGCCTTTGAAACTGATTCTGCTCCGGAAACTAAGTCTATGGAAAACTCAATTTCACGATCTGGTGGCAATCCGGGCAATTCATTTGGAAAAACGTCTGGGAATTCCCTTACTATTGGAATCTTATCTAAATCAAGTACTTCCTTCTCCACGTCCACCACATGTGCTAAGTAAGCTTCACATCCTTGTCTTAACAATTTCTTCGTCTGGAGTATCGAGAGAAATTTCTTTTCTTGCCTTTGTCCTTGATAAGTCACCTTAATATTATCCTCAGTAACCATCAAAATTTTCTTCTTCTTACAATCAATGTTAGCCTTATACTGGGACAACCAATCCATTCCCAAAATCACGTCGAACTCTCCTAGCTCGAAGGGTATTAGATCAGCCGAAAAAGAGTATCCGTGGATTTCCAATTGACATTTAGGGCAAAACTGACTCACTGAAACTCTATCCTGATTGGCTACTTCTATAGTCAAAGGTTCAACCAAATCTTCTAACATTAAGTCCATCTTAACCACACAATTCTTTGATATAAAAGACTTAGATGCTCCTGAATCAAATAAAACTTTAACAGGTACGGAGTTGAGAGAGAGCGTACCTGCCACTACGTCCGAGTCCTGAGCATTGGACTTTTTTGTCATTTTGAAAGTTCTGGCTTTAGCTGTGCTGGATGCCGGTCCTTGAGATGCAGTACCTTGAGTAGCTGCCTTACAATACCGAGCAACATGTCCCACCTTCCCACAGTTGTAGCAAGTAACTGCGGGTTTCTCTATATTACATTCAGATGCGTAATGACCCTTTTGATGACATTTGAAGCACTGAACATCCCTTTTGCACGGGCCACTATGTCTCTTCCCACATACCTTACAATCTCTTACGGAATTTGATGACTGAGCTGGAGTGGAGGCAACTGAGGTGGTAACAGGCCTAACCTGAGAAAAATTCTGTCTTCTAAATCTTTGATTTCTGTTCTGGCCAAACCTCTTCTAAAACCTCTGACCGGACCCCCCTTGGATTCGTTTCACCAGTGATGCTTTCAGATTTCCGCTTTTTATCGCCCTTTTCCTTGGCAGCCAACTTCTGGTCACTTTCAATTACCAGCGCGGCCTGAACTACGGAGGAATATGTCTTGAGCTGCAAGGCTACAACCCCACTGTGAATTTCTGGCTTCAGTCCCTGCTGGAACCTCTTTGCTTTCTGAGCTTCAGTATTCACATACACAGGCACCAATCGGGCCAATTCCGTAAACTTTGCCTCATACTCAGCCACACTCTTTTCATCCTGCTTCAATTCCAAAAACTCAACTTCTAACTGGTTCTGCAAACAGTCCGGAAAATATTTTTCCAAGAACAACTCTATAAACCTGGCCCACAAGACAGGGCCTTCTCCTTCCACGGCATGGGTGGATTCCCACCAATAATTCGCTTCACCCTTGAGAAAATAGCTCGCATAGTCTGATCTAAGATTATCACTTACTTGCGTAAGGGTGAAAGCTTTCTCTATTTCCTTTAGCCAAATCCTAGCAGCAACTGGGTCCACCTCGCCCTTAAATTCTGGAGGCTTTACCGACTGAAAAGATTTAAAACTCACAGTTTGGTTCACTTCTCTTTGCTGAGGTTGCTGCTGAAGCTGCAGCTGTTGTTGTTGAATTTGTTGTTGCTGCTGCTGTATGAACTGCTGTTGTTGTTGCTATTGTTGTAGAAATAGCTGCTGCTGCTGCTGAAATTGTTCTTGCTGCTGAGCCATTTGATTAGACTGTTGGCGCAGCAAATCTTGAAACTCACCCATAACTGGGCCCCCTTCAGAAGCTCTGCTAGAGGAATTGGGTGGGATATTCTTCTTGGGCGGCATCCTCCTGAAATATAGCAAATGATTTTAGTTTAAAAGAATTGCCCCCGGGTAGCAACATTTTCATGTGCCAAGAGAATACTGCCGCAATAAAATATTCCCACCCTCATTGAGTTGGGGTCCGACTGTAATGAGTGGCTAGATTTAACAAAATCAGCAACAATTGCAACAATAAAATAACAACAGTAATAACAACACGACACTAACGGCATGCAACAACACCTATAATATAACACTAACTAAATTCACATGGTCGAATTTGTTCTCGTGGAAAACTATCTAGGAATCCTTATTGGCTACTACCAATGGTACATATACCAGGGAAAACACACTAAAGATTAGGGCAGTTCCAAAATCCTCAAAATATGCCAGGGTTACGCCTTCGAACCCTCAACTAGACTCTTAAACTTGCTCCTTTAGATGTGAGTTGCTAATTCACTCCCTATATACCAATATTACCCCTTTCCGACTCTACTCCTAACCTAAATCAGGGACTCAAACCTGTAGCTCTGATACCAACCTGTAACGGCCTCAACCCCGGGTTAGGAGTTGACGTCACTAACAAAATGAAACTATAATTATAAGACAACTACTTACTTTATTTCAATATAAACAACTCTTCCACAAGACCTTTTCCAGGTTCAAGTATAACTTAGGTTACACACTTATTACAAACCATCTTATTAAAAACAACCTGCCATCTGTGACTATTATTCTATAGCAACTCACAGACCACACTTCCCAGACACTACCTATTCAGAGAAGCTCGATACAGGAGGAGTTGGAAACTGGCCCTTAGCAAAACAGCAACATCCCCTAAGCATCTGCAATGCGAAAATATACAAACACATTTGCAAGAGTGAGCGATCAACCGCTCAGCAGTACCACTATATGATTACTAACTAAAACAGTTTATAATAAACAATTGTAGGAACAGAACTTACAACTTGATAGTGGAAAACAAGTAAAACAAGTAAAACAAGTGTAAATAGATAAAAACTGATAAACTGTTAAAACTGGATCTTTAATAGCTAGCATGCTCTCTAAACATTTTATTAATAGTGCTGTGTAAATAGCAGGATTAAATTTAGCATGCTACTTACATTTCCAAATCATTTGTCCCATCGCAGGACCTATAAAACTAATTGTTCCTTTACGGGAACCATAAAACTTGTCCCTTTCCGGGAACCTCAAAATCGCTTGCTCAGATATACATGCATTGGATGATTCCTGGTGAGACAGCTGATCAGGCTATCATATGAAACTTGTTCCGGAACTCAGAGACTAGCTAGGTCTCTGTCACGCTGGGCTGGTGGTTATAATAGGGTGCGCAACCACTTCGCCTCTTACGCTAACTTCCAGGCCGTTACGGGCCTTCTGCGCACACTCATCCAATTATCTGATCATTTTTATCCAGTTTTCCAATTCACTTACCTATCTCTTGTTAAAACAATTATAACACAGCACATTTTCCCAAAACATTTCCATTTTATTCAAAGCTTAGAGATAGGTATTTTCAGAAGTTACTTTTCCCCCAAAACACAAGTTAATAAAATAATTTGAAACCCAGGGAATACGTAACTTAAATCATTCTGTTCCAGTACGAGAATAAGACAACATTATATTCATATATACTGAACCATAAAGATATGATCAGGGGTACTTGCCTTAATACGCTTTAACACTAATTTCTGACTGGCTTTGCACTGACCGGGATGCTAAGGATTTCAACTGGAATCTACAGGAACCAAAATACCCTAAATTAGACGTCCGAATAAGCTTGACTATCCTTGCTAACAATCTACCCATATGATAACAAACCCAACTCGTAACATTTTCAATATAATAATACACGTATCAATTAGGGTTCACGTCTTCAAAAGCCGGTTCAGTGCTCGTGTTCGTAATATAGGTATATTTGTCCTTTTACGAAATTAGGGTTATCGGTTTCGAAAAGTATTCCATCGCAACACATAATCATGTTTTGTATAAAATAGTTACATATAATCGATCGACGTTCTGATAGCCATTGGGTACGGCCTCGTATTTCCGTAATTTAATTTTCCGAAAATCGGGCAGCACCCCTTTATTTATCGGACTAACCGTCGAACATCCCGACGTCCAAACAAACACAACTACAATCAATCGCAATTTAAACCCAACCACCGATTTCAGTCATCAATATCAGTCCAAAATTCTCAGTTACCAATTAAATATAATTATTAATTATTAGCCGTGTTTTTATGGTTTAATAGTATTTTATTCGCAATTCGCACCTTAGATCGTATTTTGTATTTTAAATTGTAGGACTCAGATCGAATCATCATAGTCCACCGTCGGCTCGCCGAAGCTCATCGCCGACGGCGATAAAATTTACGGGTTCCCATAAATATCGGGCATCCTACGTAAATTCCATCAATTAATAATATAATTCTCGTACCAAAATTATTTTATTTCACGAATCAATCAAATAATTTTTCCTGCAAAGAGAAATTTAAACAATAAAATTATAATTAGCACCGTTCGAACTAAGGCAACACAGGGCATTAAAACCAGCTGCGTGAAGAACACGCGCCCATCACCCAGCCGGAAAACAACCCGGCGGCGACAGAGCAAAATCAGAATCGGAGAACACAATACACACAGATACAAACACACACACGCACGGTAAACATACACACACTTGCACAACAGCCACATAAACAGGGAAGAAGAATGGAAATCGAGAAAGAGGAAAGAGGAAGAGAGGGAGACGGGAGAAAAACGGAGAGGGAAGGAACAAACTGATGGTGGCGGTAGAGAAAACGGCAGCGACGGCCGGGAAACAGGGGCCCGAAAAATGAGACCGCGAACAGGGATCGAAAGGAATAGAGGAGAGGAAGAGATTTGCGTGAGAGAGAAAACAATTGAGAGATTGAATAGCATCAGTACAACTAATGAACTGAGGAGGAGATCGGGTTAAACCCGATTAACAAACCCTTGCCCCCTATTTGCTGTTTGTTTGTGTGTTTTTTTTTCTTTTTTTTCGTTTATAAATCCCGCAACAAAAGTATTATCCGACCCGCAAATGAGTTTAACGATATACACGACTAATATAATCTGAAATAAATCCCAACTAGAATTTTGAAATTTCCGAACTAACTAAAGCTAGTTAAATAAAATTTTCGTAAGTTTTAAAATAATTATTACAATGGAGTTTATTCCCGCTTTTATCTATTAAATGAAATCAGAAAATCATTTAAAGATAAATAAATAATAATATATTAATTTCTAAATTTCATAAATTCCTAAAAATAATAAATAATATTTTAAAGCGATAAAAATAATTTTAGAGACAACCCAAATATTTATGAAAATAAATCTTGAATATAACCACTTTTAACCATAAAACAAATAACACAACGCCACAACTAATTACACCAACGATCCTCGAACACCCATAATCACACATAATTAATAAAATATTAACAAAAAGAATATTCAACTGACAGATCCCATACACATAACTTATTTAATTATTTAATAATTACACATTTAAATATTACAAAAATGTACGAGTCGTTATATCACCCGGATCAGTTTCAGCACAAAAATCCTTCAACTGGTAATGATCCCGGTTGATCCCAAACAAAGCAAAAGCTGCCTCCAGGGTGCCCTGATCATAAACGCCCGGGTGGCCATCCTCGTGCCTCTCATATCTGACCCGGGTATAGTAAATGCTATCTTCAAACCCGGGTGGCTTCCTAACGAAGTGATACTTAATATCAGACCAACGGCTGTCCGGAGTGAAGATAACCGAATTCTCCGGAAGCCTCTTGAACCGGAAGCTCGTAATCGTTCCCACAGACCTGAACCCCTTTCTCACCATCTCACCCCGGATCTGTTCTCTACCAGACGCATCCGGATCACTCTCCTCGTCAGAAAAGTTGGGGTAGCAGTTATAGACTTTCCTAGCCCGCTCCTTGGTCCGGACCATATACCTATTAAAATGAAGGTCAGTTAGCCTGGACCCTACAGATTTTATTTGTTTTGCTAAGCGGTCCGGATCAGGCACGTTATGTTAGCTTTCCATAACCTAATGATCCGGACCCCCAATGCAAGTCCAACCCGGAAAAACATCAACGATCCAGATCATGTTAACTACAAACAAAAAACCAAACAACCATGGACCCGGATCTTGGTGGCAAATACCCAGGTCCGGATCCATAACAACCAAAAACTTAAAGGTACCCATACCCGGATAAAAAGCAACCAAAAACAGCTCAAAAACCTAAGTCATATAATTCTACCCATAAACCTCCCCCGGATCCGGATCCTATACCCTCGACCCGGATCAGAATCAAAACCCTTTCCCCCAAACAGTCAACCCAAGAATCAAACAGCAAAATCAGCCATTTTTACCTATACACACATATATTTTAGCCAAGAACACGAAGAACAGCCATAGAAGAAACCCAGAAAAACCGAACCCAAAAACCCAATATTCGCAAGAAAATTAAACAAAAACAACCAAAAAACGCACAGATCTAAGCAAAGCATACCACAAAACAAAATAAAACAAACTCCAAAGACCGATTCGAACTTTCAATTCGTGAATGGGAGATGAAAATAGAGCATGCAACAATCTAAGAAAAAACCACAAGAAGCAAAAGGAGTAAAAACAAGAAGAATAAGGCTTACGGATCTGTCGAACACGAGTGCAAGAAAGGCCGCGGTGGAAAAGCCCAAGTGAATCAAAGACTTCGAAAAACTCCGGCGGAATTGAAAGAAGGCGAAGAGGCTTTTTGTTTTTTGGTTGAGAATAAAAAAGGAAATGGAAGAGGGGGCAGCCTTTTATAGGCCCAGGAGAGATAAACCGTTCTTGCCATGTGGCAGCACCCTACTGGTTCCAGGAGCAGTTACAAAAAAAAGGGGGGAAAGAAAAAAGAAGAAAAACAGAGACATATATATGTGTAATTACACACATAAATTAAAATTAAACCCCATCATCATTAGGGGCCTATTTTCAAGGAACATAACTGCCCAAAATTCAAATTATTGGGGGGAATTGAGCTGAAAAACGTTACAAATCCCAAACTTTTCAAATTCCACAGCCTAGGAACCGGACCAATAGCAATAGTCCGGATCGTTGTCAACCAGTTTCATTTTTAAAGAAACCATTCTACCATAATCCGGATTGGTACCCATTACACCAGATTCGGATTGGGGGGCAGCCAGGAGCAGAAATTTTTCTGAAGCAACCATTCTACCATAATCCGGATTGGGATCCATTTCACCAGACCCGGATTGGGGAAGCCAGGAGCAGAAATTTTTCTGAAGCAACCATTCTACCATAATCCGGATTGGTATCCATTACACCAAATCCGGCTTGGGGGCATCCAGGAGCAGAAATTTTCCTGAACCATTCTACCTTAATCCGGATCGGCATACATTACACCTGGTTCGGATTGGGAGGCAGCCAGGAGCAGAAATTTCCCTCCCAAGGCAACTATTTAACTTTACTCTACTCCCTCATCCAGAAAATCTGCATAAGGGAGTGGGGGCAAATGATAGGGTATAAGAGACCCGGGTAAGGATCAACCTGGATCTAAGGGATGCCGGTCTCGACCGATGGACCGAGACCCCCCTCTCCCAGTACAATCAAATGGAGAGACCAGACCCAGGCTCATCCCATGACCCGAATCCGGATCAGGGCTCAAGCCACCACGAGGGGAGTCCCAGCAAACACATGCACATCCCACAACCCGCCAAACAAGGGTACGTGGGCACGTGACTATGACAGCTATCAACAACCAACACACCAGACAAGCACGGCACGTGTCAGAGGCCGTTAGGACACTCTGGAGGTGGTCCTCCCCAGGACACGTGTAAGCAACCCACCCAAGCCAGGCATCCTCTGGTCCCAAGATCCAACGGCCCAGATTTAGAGGTAACTACCCCTAAACCCTACCTTGGGGCTATATATACCCCCAAGGCTGAAGGGTTTAGGGGTTGGGAAAATATTCACTCTTGCACACTCACACACTCTCATACACACAAACACACAACAGCCTTTAAATTACATAAATATACATACCTTCATCTTCTCCAAAGCCTGTTCCTATTCTCACACCAGAGGCGCCGTGGGAGCCAAACCCCCCTTCCGGTGTTGTTTTGCAGGCGCCCAACCAGCAGCTAAACCTCATTCGTGCACAGAAGGTCCATGAACGCCGTCAGACTGAGCCGCCCGCTCACCGGAGTTATCAGTCCAGTCGTTTGAAGTTTTCTGTGGCTGGGGAAGCTTGAGGCTGTGCAGCTGTCCTTCGTCTGCATGTGTAAGGCGTGGATCGTTTGGGAGGCTACTCTACTTTTGATGCTTTCCCGTTTTTCATTATTTTTGGTCTGCGTTTTTTCACTCTAATTAATGGTGCATCTGTTTTTCTAGGTTCGCTGCTTCCTGCCTCATCTGTTTCTTCCGGGTTGTGGTCTGTTTCGTGGCGCATCCCTTTGTTTGTTGACACAGGTATGTCTCTTCTGGGTGGGTGTTGTTTTTATTTTCTGTGTGTGTGTGTTTTGTGTAGGCTTTATTTTTGTTGTAGGTTCTGTGTTTTGTCTGTGTTTTCATTTGTGTGTTTTGTGTTTGTGGGTTCTTGGTTCTGTGTTTTGGCTGTGTTTTCTCATGTGTTTTTTGTGTCTGATTTGTTTTTGTTCTTGGGTTTGTATGTTGTGTCTGTGTTTTATTTTGTTATTTTTCTCGTGACTTTGAAGTGTTTTGTTTTTGTCTGTGTATTCTTTTGTGGGAAAAAATTTGGTCGCGTGTATTTTGTTATTTTGTTGGTGTTGATGTGTTTTTTATGTGTTCTATTTTTTTGTTTTGAGTGTGTGTTAGAAGCTAGGCCTCTTTCGTAGAACCAAAATTTAGGCCTTTGTTGACATTGTTGTTGATTATTTGTGACATCGTTGTTATTCCAACTCTGGACAACGTGCAGAAAAATTTAGTGGTTCTTGATTGTTTGTGACATTTGATAGGCCTTTATTGACATTGTTGTTCTTGATTGTTTGTGACATCGTTGTGGTTCCACCTTTAGCCAGTGTGCAAAAAAATTTGACGATTTTTGATTGTTTGTGACTGTTAAATTTGGACCTGTGTATTTTGTTATTTTGTTGGGTGCTAATGTGTTTTATGTGTGTTTTATTTTGTTGTTTTAATTGGGTGTTTGAAGTTAGGCATCTTTCATGGAACCTTGTCAATCATTGTATGCAAAATATTTGTTCATCCGTTAAGCCTTTGTTGATATTGTTGTTCTTAATTATTTGTGACATTGTAGCTGTTCCACCTTTAGACAATGTGGAAACAAATTTTGTGGTTCTTCATTGTTTGTGGCTGTGAAATTTGCGCCTGTTTATTTTGTTATTTTATTGGGTTGTAGGTGGGCTTCGTGTGGCTGTTGCTGCTCCTATGGAGGATTTATGTACAGGGCCTTTGGGGGAGAACCCTGTTTTAAATGAGATATGTAAGTGGTGGATTACTTAAATTTCTGTCTAACGTGCGCATGGTGTGAACAAATTATGTTGGCACAATATTGTGTATCCATGTGTTTTAAAATAGAGTTTGGGTTGTTTATTTATTTAAGATATACCGCTGTCAAGTTTTCTGCCGCAGTAGTCATCTGTGGAGCTTGGATTTGAGCGCCACAGTTTAAAAGGTAGTGTGTGCGTGTTGTGAATATATTATGTTGGTAATTATTATTTGTTGTGTATATGTTGTGTACTTGATGATTTCATGAACAAAACACCTTAGTAGATTTTACTTAGTGAAATAATGTAGCACTCGACGGATAAGATTTATAGTCCCGACGGATGACTCATTATAGTCCCGATGGATGATGACTTATTATCCATCGAGTGAGTAGCTTATGTAACAATAAGTCTGTAGCACATTTATGCATTCACCATTGTATAGATTCTGTAAGTAGTATTCAAGTCATGTTGACTTTAACTAGATATGCAGAATAGGTTGATTAATTGTACATAGATGATGTCTTATAATTCTGCATAAATGAAATGAAGTCAAGTGCCAGTTTGCTACCCGACGGATAACCTACAATGAAGTCGACGGATGATCAAATAGACAACTCGACGGATGATCAATAACTCGACGGATGATCATGAACCCGACGGATAAAGAATTCAAATATCTGTTGACAGTGACAACATTGTCACATGCGTTGAGTGGATGCAAATGGAATGTGGTAGCCTATTCAACTGGGTTTTCGAGAACAAAGAAGCATTGCCATTTCCATGCTATTATGAAGATATTCAAAGATGCTGGAATAGAGTAATGGAGTAACATTGTAATAAACTAGATATTTTTTGTTTTATTATCTTGTCTTATTACTTTGTAATCTTCGTCATATATAAACCAAGTAGCAACAACTAAGACACTATCGATCTAAGCAAGAAAGCAGAGAAACATTTATAAGCAGGATTTTTAGCATTTCTCTGTAGTCTTAGAAGTTCAATTGTTGTAAGCAGCTGTGAGCATTTCTGCACACAGGGTTCTCTCGATATATAATATATATCTTTGGTGGAATCATTCAAATCCACCAGAAAGTTTTTAAAGACTCTTGTTTTTAATTACTTGTGTCTTGATTCACTTAAGTTTTTATTCCGCATTGTGCTAATCAATACACTTATATTTATATTCGAGTCATAACATTTTATTTCAAGAAAAAGTTTCAAGAATTCCATTCAACCCCCCTTCTGTAATTCTTGTCGTATTGTTAAGGGACTAACAATTGGTATCAAAGCAAGCTCTTAACTTACAAAGAGTTTAAAGATCAAAACAATACAGCAAGATGAACAAGAAGGATGTTGGAGTCAAGATCCCTTTTCTGGATAAAGATAATTACCATCATTGGAAGTTAAAGATGCATCTTCATTTGCTTTCTCAAGATGAGGCCTATGTTGATTGCATAGAAAGAGGCCCTCATGTTCCAATGAGAGCAGCAACAGAAAACGAGCCATCAGTCCCCAAGCCAAGGCATGAATGGTCTGATCCTGACATTGAACAAGTTATGAAGGATAAAAAGGCGATGAACATCCTGTTTAATGGAGTTGATGGAGATATGTTTGACAACATTATCAACTGCAAAACTGCCAAGGATGTTTGGGATACAATACAGATAATCTGTGATGGCACTGAGCAAGTTAGAGAAAACAAGATGCAGCTCTTGATTAAGCAATATGAGCATTTTCACAATGAAGAAAGTGAGTCTCTCATTGACATTTTTAGTAGGTTTCAAAAACTACTAAATGCTCTAAAGTTGCATGGAAGGGTCTATCAGACAAAAGACTCCAATATGAAATTCCTTAGATCTCTTCCAAAGGAATGGAAACCAATGACAGTCTCATTAAGAAACTCACAAGATTATAAGGAGTTTACTTTAGAGAGACTGTATGGCATCCTGAAAACCCATGAGCTTGAAATAGAGCAGGATGAAAGGATGGAGAGAGGAAAGAAGAAAAGAGGATCCATTGCACTAGTTGCTGAGTTGGAAAAGGAGAAGGAAGTGAAGATGAAAGCTGTTGAATCAACTTCAAGGGTCTGTGAGAACAAGGGCAAGGGGCTTGCAGTAGAAAGTGAAGATTCTTTTAGCCAAGATGACATGGAAGACATTGATGAACACCTAGCATTTCTTTCCAGGAGATTTGCCAAGCTCAAGTTCAAGAAGAACTTTGGAGCAGCCAAGCCAAATAGAAACATGGTGGATAAATCAAAATTCAAATGTTTCAAATGTGGCTTGGCAAGGCACTTTGCCAGTGAGTGTAGGAAGTCAGATTCCAGTAAGAAAAAATTTGAGCCAGTGGATTATAAGCAAAAATACTTTGAGCTGCTCAAACAAAAGGAAAAGGCTTTCATAACACAAGAAAATGACTGGGCAGCAGATGGTCTGGATGAAGATGAAGATGTCAGCTATGTCAATCTAGCCCTAATGGCCAAGTCTGATGAGACATAAACAAGCTCTTCAAGTAATCAGGTAATTACTACAAACCTTGCATATTTATCTAAAACTGAGTGTAATGATGCCATAAATGACATGTTTAGAGAGTTATATCATTTGCGTGTTACACTTAAGTCTCTTACTAAAGAAAATGCTAAAATCAAATAAAACAATTTGTTTTTGAGTGAGAGAAATAATGTGCTTGAGTCTCAGTTTATTGATTTTGAAAAATTAAGAATTGAGTGTAAAATTGCCAAGGAGGAATTAACTGAGTCCTTGAAGAAAGAGGAAATTTTAAAGAAGCAGCTCGAGCGTGAACAAGAGGTGATTAAAGCTTGGAAATCATCCAGGGATGTCCATGCTCAAATTACCAAAGTTCAAGGAATTGAGTCTTTCTGTGATGAAGCCTGGAAAAAGAACAAAGAGAAACTAGAACCTAATTTGGTAGATGGAGTGCTTACAGATGTAGACTCGACAGATGATGATGATCATCCTTCGGATAACAAAAAGTGTTCTCCGTCTAATGATGAAAATCCTCATCCGTCAGCTGTGAGCAAGCCTATCAGTAAAGCCAAACTTGTTAAGCTGAATGAGAAGTATGGGTCTGTTTCCAAGAACTTTGTTTCAGGAGAATCGAGTCAAGTTAAGAAAGGAAAAAAGGCTAATGTTGGTCACATGACTGTTTAATAGTTAAGTGACAGACTTGAAAAGATTGAGGTAAAAACAGAGACCAAAAAGAAAAACAATAGGAATGGTAAAGTAGGGATTAACAAACACAATACCTACACACCTGATAAATATGTTCCTAGAAAAGTCTGTGTCAAGTGTGGTAGTGTAAATCATTTGTCTGTTAATTGCAAATCTGCCATGCCTACTTCCATGTCTGTGCAACCTCAATTTCCTAGCATAAATGCCATGCCTCCCATGCCTGTTAATGCTATGTCTACACAGAACATGAATGCACAGTTTGCTAATATACCATTTGCACCTAATCCTTATTATGCTGCATATAGTATGCCACAAATTCCATTTAGCATGCCTTACTGGAATAACATGTTTGCACATAGCATGCCATTTCCTGTTAGTCATAATATGCATGATAATTCTGTTGGAATGAATGGTTTTAAAGGCCCAACTCAATGACTAAGGATGAATCTGAAATTCCTAAGTCAAATGAGATAAAGCCTAAGAAACAGAAAAAGAAAGCTAACAAGGCAGGACCCAAGGAAACTTGGGTACCAAAATCAACTTGATTTGATTTTGATGTGTGCAGGGAAACAGAAAGAATCTTTGGTACTTGGATAGTGGTTGTTCAAGACACATGACTGGTGATTCTACCCTGCTCACGGAGTTTAAGGAGAGAGCTGGCCCAAGTATTACTTTTGGAGATGACAGCAAGGGTTATACTGTGGGATATGGCTTGATTTCAAAGGACAATGTCATCATTGAGGAGGTTGCCTTAGTGGATGGTCTCAAACACAACTTGTTGAGTATCAACCAGCTTTGTGATAAAGGCAACTCAGTAACCTTCAATTCAGAAGCCTGTGTTGTGACTAATAAAAGAAGCAACAAAGTGGTTCTCACTGGTATGAGAAAAGGAAATGTGTACCTAGCTGATTTCAACTCATCTAATGCAGAATCTGTAACTTGTCTTCTCAGTAAAGCAAGTCAGGATGAAAGTTGGCTATGGCACAATAAGCTATCCCATTTAAACTTCAAGACCATGAATGAGCTAGTGAAGAAAGAACTGGTTAGAGGCATTCCTCAAGTGGAGTTTTCTAAGGATGGACTGTGTGATGCCTGCCAAAAAGGGAAGCAGATTAAAGCATCATTCAGGAAGAAACTTGATTCAATAATTGAAGAGCCTCTGCAACTGCTTCACATGGATTTGTTTGGACCAGTCAATGTATTGTCCATCTCAAGGAAAAGATTTTGCCTAGTAATTGTAGATGATTTCTCAAAGTTCTCTTGGACATATTTCCTAAAGTCTAAAGATGAGGCTAGTGAAATCATCATCAATCACATAAGGCAAGTCAATAATCATCCTGATTTTAAGGTTAGAAGAATCAGGAGTGACAATGGAACTGAGTTCAAGAATTCTGTCATGAGAGCATTTTGTGAGGAAAATGGGATTCTGCATGAGTTTACAGCAGCAAGGACTCCACAACAGAATGGAGTAGTGGAAAGAAAGAGCAGATCACTTATTGATGCTGCAAGGACAATGCTGGAAGAATCTAAACTGCCAACATATTTCTGGGCTGAAGCCGTAAATACTACATGCTACACTCAGAATATTTCTTTGGTTAATCAAGCCAGATCCATGACTCCCTATCAATTGTTCAAGAACAAGAAGCCAACTCTAAATTTTCTTCATGTCTTTGGCTGCAAGTGCTATATTCTTAGAAATCAAACTGATCAAAATGGAAAGTTTGATGCTAAAGCAGATGAAGGACTTTTTGTTGGGTATGCTGTTAGTAAAGCATATAGAGTCTACAATCTAAAACCAACATTGTTGTGGAATCAATACATGTTGTGTTTGATGAAAAAAAGACATAAAGGACTGAAAGATGGAGATTACCATGAGAGCCTCAAATTCGACAATGTGGAGATGGTTAGTGATGACAGTGATGATGAAAGTGATCAAGAAACAGTATCTAAGGATAATGCAGATAAATCTACTACCAATGAAGCACAGAACTCAACATCTGTCGAGTTGTATAATGCTTCATCCCTCGGGAGGCAATCTGTGTTATCCGTCGGGAGACAACCAGCTTCATCCGTCGGTACTCAAAATTCACCATCCGTCTGGTTATCAAAAGGAGTAGGAAGTCAAGATAGATCACCTATAGAATGTTCCCCTTTCTCAAATTAAAGATCCACAAACTCAGGGGGAGTTTCTAACAATCAAAACTCAATCACACATCAAGACAACAATGAGGTTTCTTCATCTAGAGCTAATCTACCTCAACAAAGGAAATGGACAAAAGATCACCCCTTTGAGCTTATCATTGGTGATGTTTCTTCTAGAGTTCAAACAAGAAGAGCAACTCAGGAAGAATGTCTATACAGCAGCTTTCTTTCCAAGGAAGAACCAAAGAAGGTAGAAGAAGCTTTGTTGGATCCTGATTGGATTTTAGCTATGCAGGAGGAGCTAAACCAATTTGAAAGGAATAATGTATGGAAGATGGTGCCCAAGCCTAAAGGAAAGAATCCAATAGATACCAAATGGGTATTCAGAAACAAGATGGATGATAATGGCATAGTAGTCAGGAACAAAGCTAGATTGGTTGCTAAGGGCTATTGTCAGCAAGAAGGAATAGATTTTAATGAAACATTTGCTCTTGTTGCAAGACTTGAAGCCATCAGAATCTTCTTAGCCTATGCAGCCTATGCCAATTTCAAGGTCTATCAAATGGATGTCAAAAGTGCCTCTCTGAATGGAGATTTGGAGGAAGAAGTCTATGTCAGTCAACCTCTTGACTTTAAAGATCCAAATTTTCCAGAACATGTCTATTATCTTTTGAAAGCACTTTATGGACTGAAGCAAGTACCTAGAGCCTGGTATGACACTTTATCAAAGTTCCTTTTGGAAAATCACTTCACAAGAGGTACTATAGATAAAACTTTATTTTCCAGATATATTAATGGCTCTAGTACACTTGTTCAAATTTATGTAGATGATATTATTTTTGGCTCTACAGATGAGAAACTTTGCAAAAAGTTTTCCAAATTGATGCAAAGTAAGTATGAAATGAGTATGATAGGAGAACTAACTTACTTTCTTGGCTTACAAGTTAAGAAAGTTAGTGATGGAATATTCATTAGTCAAACTAAATATATTTTTGATCTTTTAAAGAAGTTTGATCTAATGGATTGCACATCTGCAAAAACTCCCATGGCCACTGCAACTAAGCTTGAATTAAACACTATTGAAAAGTCTGTGGATATTTCAAGTTATAGAGGCATGGTTGGCTCACTTCTGTACTTAACAGCCAGTAGGCCAGATATAATGTTTGCTACATGTTTATGTGCTAGATTTCAGGCTGATCCTAGAGAATCTCACTTAATAGCTATTAAGAGAATTTTCAGATATCTCAAGGGAACACCAAATCTTGGCATTTGGTACCCTAGAGATTCTGGTTTTGATCTAACTGGTTATTCAGATGCAGATTATGCAGGTTATAGAATTGATATAAAAAGTACAACATGAACCTGTCAATTTCTAGGAAACAAGCTTGTGTCTTGGTTCAGTAAAAAGCAAAATTCAGTTTCTACTTCTACAGCTGAAGCTGAATATATTGCTGCTGGTAGTTGTTGTGCACAGATCTTATGGATGAAAAATCAATTGCTAGACTATGGTTTGCTAGTTGAAAGGATTCCTATTTTTTGTGATAACACAAGTGCAATTGCCATCACTGAAAATCCAGTACAACATTCAAGGACAAAGCACATAGATATCAAGTACCATTTCATAAAGGAACATGTAATGAATGGTACTGTGGAACTACATTTTGTTCCAAGTGAGAAGCAGCTTGCAGATATCTTTACCAAGCCACTGGATGAATCCACCTTTTCAAGGTTGTTAAGTGAGTTAGGTATGCTTAATTACTCTTAAATCTATCTGAGTTAATTTTCAAGTTGAAATGCAACCAGAAATTTAATTGATTTTCCAGTCATAGATGAGATTTTGGCTTAGTCAAGATTTACATCTAGACGGATGATCCTTATCCATCGAGTTTGGTCATCCGTCGATATATTATTTGCTAACAAAAATCAATTATGTTTCTGGATTATTTTATGTCTCGACGGATAACAGTTTATCCTCATCCGTCGGATTTTCTTAATCTCAGCCGTTAATTCCCTATACATTATCCATCGAGTATACTTACAGTTTGTAAGCATAACACGACAGATAATGGGTTGAAATTTTACAGTTTATTTTTAAACGGCTATTTTAGGCAATTTCTATTGGTTACTTTATTTTACTTTATTATTTTTATCAGTTATTTTTGAGATAGTATAAAAGCTTATTTCATTGCAATTGCTTTTCTTTTATCATTCTCAATTCAACTGCTCTAATTTCATTCTCTCCCAAAGCACTTACTCTCTTTCTCTTCAAGCTCTTATTCTCTAACAGTGGCACCTGTTGTAAAGATTATGTCTCAAACTGGGTTCATTTATGAGAAGAACAATTTCACCGCACTAGTGAACTAGGGTATTCAGCAATCTGGAGACTATCACAAGATGATGGACTTTGTGAAGAGTTGCAAGCTCAACTATGCCATGCTGGAATCACCCACAATCTTCTGTGAAGTTGTTGAAGAAATGTGGACAACTGCTACCTACAACTCTACAGATAAGACCATCACTCTAACCATTAAAGGTAAAGAATTCTGTACCAATAGTGATGTGATAAAAACATGTTTCAAAATTCCCGATAACAATGTGACTTCACCACACACTAACACTGATATAATTAATATGCTTAATTCCATGCACTATGCACTCCCTACTTCTAAACTGAGTGATATTAGGAGAATGGATCTTAGGAAAGAGTGGAGTTACTTGTGTGATGTAGTTACAAAGGTTTTCTCAGGAAAGGTCAGTAATTTTAATTCAGTTAATATTTCCATGCTTAACATGCTCTACAAGCTAGTTACAGATAAATTCTACAATTTCAGTGACCTTGTCTTGTTTGAGTTAGGTTTTAAATTAGGAGAGTTAAATAAAAGAGGTAAGAATGTGTATTATGCTAGATTTCTTATTTTATTAGCTAACCACCTCTGTGAAGAGATTATGCTTGAGAACCCTAACAACAAACTAGATTGTTGGGTTCAAGAGAGAAGGCTCATTGCAGATTTGAACAGGGCCAATCATCACAAGGATGTGCCAATGTTCTATTTTCCTGTAATGCAAACACCTCAGGTAAGTGAGGTAAGTTCAACTATCCCTACAACTATTCCAACCTCCACAATTTCTTTGAGTTCAAGTGTGGCTATGGAAACTGTGTCAATGACCAAACAGTTGCCTACCAAAGCTGCCAAACCTACAATTATTTCAAAATCCAAATCAAAGAAAGCCCCCTCTGGTATCTCCCAAAAGATGCCAGTTGAAAAATCAACTAAAGCCAAAGAGGGGAGTGTGAAGGAGGGTAAGTTAGGTGAGGGAAGCGGTGAACATAAAAGAAACCCCAAGAATAAGGTTGGAGAGTTAAGTGAATCCCAGCCTAGCCACACTGCAGTTTCCCAACAAACTGCAGTGCTTAAAAAGGACAAAAGCTCATTTCTAGCTACATCCTCCTAAAAGGATGCAGCTATTGAACAAAGCTCTCAACCAAGAGCACAGGCCAAGAGGGTTAGGGACACAAGCTCACCCCAAACTTATACCATAAAGAAGAAATAAAAAACCTTTGGGGATGAACAGGGTACACACACTGTGCAAACTGGTGCTAAAGACACAGTCACTACACCTTCACAAATTCAGTTTGATGTGGTTCCAATAAATGTGGAGTCACAACCAAAATCTCTAGTTATAGAAGCACCTCAAACACCAACCTCACCAACAAATTCTCTGGATGTTGATATGATAAACACATCAATTCCTGATTCCCCTTTTTTAACTCTGTTGGGAAAGCCAAAATCTAGTGCAAGTGAGCATCATCTTTTAGATGATTTATTGGCTCACTTGCCAATTCTTTCAGGAACTGTTGTGTCATCTGTGCCTAAAATATCTTCAATCAGCATAGAGTCAACAATAGTTTCTATTCCCAGCTCATTCATTTCTACTCTCTCGACGGATATTGCTCATCCGTCGAGTAGTGATTGTATCCCGACGGATAAGCCTAACAGCAGTTATCCGTCGGATAGCAAAACCACTCACTCAATGGATAACACTCATCCGTCGAGTATCTCTGCACAACTTCAAACTTCAATTATTTCAAGTACAGAAGATTTAGTGGTTGTACAGTCACTCTTAGGATTGAGAGAGAAGAGTGTTTTGAGTGAGAGTCTGGGTTGCTCCCAGGAAAAAGGAGAGGAAATGAGTGAAAATCTGCAATCCATTTCTTCAGGACTGGCAAAAGGGAGTGAGAGGAGTCCCACCTTAGTAGGTGAAGGTGAGGGTCTGAGGGTGGGGAGCCAAGGTGAGACCCTGATGCAACAAAAGAGAGAAAATGAGAGAAATGCAGGTACCGGAGCAATAAGAATGGATATCATTGCTAGTGAGTCAATGAATGTCCAGGATGCAGACAGGGAAGGACTACCTCAGCATCCTAAAGCTGTTATAGATTTCACTTCCCTTGATGCTGAGGCATTTACTCACCCTGTTCCAGCTTATCAACTTCTAGCGGAACAGGGCAATGACAATGCAGAAAGGATGCTAAATTTGGTGCATACCACACAGTCTCTAACGAGAGCTAAGAATGCCATCACAGCTTCGCCTTCTACAGCTGGTGATGTGGACTATGAGACTGGTGGTTCAGATGATTTCTCTGGAGATGGGAGTGAGGATAGTGAAGATGAAGCAATGGACATAGGGGGAGAAGTAGGCTCAAGTTCAAGGTCAGGTATAACATCATGGGCATTCTCAAAGCACTGTGATGAGCATTACTTCAAGACAACCCTGATCCAATTAATCAATCAGACTAATACTGCTCTTCAATCCACCACCAATGCCAGCACCAAGAAGCTCCTTCAGGCACATTTAGCCTCCCTGCAACTTCAACAAATCCAGGGCTTCCAACATGCTAGAGATGTGAATACTATGAAGAATGATATTGAGGAGATGAAAAAGGCTATTTCAGATAGGATAGACTCTAAACTTCCAGAAGCTACAATGCTTGACATCAAGAGGCAATTAAGGAAAAATTCTGATCTGTCAACCAAGATAGATGCCTTGGACACAAGAATGTCAGCCATGGAAGTATCTTTAACTGCCATTCATCTCCATCAAGCCCAACACACTGATCTACTTCAAAAACTGGTGGCTGCTTAAACCCCCTCCTCTGCTCAACTTGATGATAACAAAAAGGGGGAGAAAGGATCAAGTGAGGGGGAGAGGCTTCAAATTCAAATCACTAAAGTAATTGTACCTTCAATTACTACCTCAAAACCATCAGTTACAGATAATATAGATCTGATCAATGCAGCAGCAGCCAACTTAAGAGCAGCTGATAAGGAAAACTTGAGTTTAGTCAACTGGGAGAAGATTCATGAGGAAATACAGAAGAAGTTTGAACTTGTCAAGGAGCCAGCTAAGTCAGCCATCCATTACTCTCAAGTTAAGCAAATTAGTATGAATGAGATGAGCATGAACTATCTGGAAAGAGGACAGTCTTCCTGCATCAAATCTCTAAAGACTGAAACAATTCTTAAATCAAGGGTAAACTACTCAAAATCATCATTGAAAAATCCTTTGGACACTGTGTATGAGACACCTAAGCCTGATGAAAAGAAGCCTCTGTCAAGATCAATTGCTTTATACAAAGATCCAGCTGATTCAACTTCCAAAAGGAGAATTGCCAAGATTTTCAAAAATGGAAAAGAAATTTGTGTGGTGGCTGGACATCCTCAATTTGCTCAAGCAAAGAGAGAAGAAAAGGCTAGATTGAAGCAGGAAAAGAAGCAAGCTGCTCTGGATGCTAAAAAGACTAAACAAAAGAAAGAGCAGATTGCTATCTTGGCCAAGCTACATGCTATAAATTCATCACAACAAATTCCTTCTCAACCAACTGAAGCTATTGAATCAAAGAAGCAAGTTGAACAACAGAAGAAATCTCCAAGAAAAAGGAATTGGCTAAAAGAACTAAAAGAAAACTGGATATTGTTGACAAGGAATTGGAAGATCAATTTCCTAAGGAATCCACACCATCTACAACTCAAGCATCAAAGCCCTATGTGGTATTTGAAGATATCAGGGTGGTCGATCCCTACAGGAATATTCATGGTGAACCTATTGTGCCCAAGGATGAGCCAATAGAATGGGAGAACATGCCAATTCCTGACTTCAATCTACCAATCCTTAGCAAGCCAAAAAGAACAAAGTCAAGAGCAGTCAAGAAAGTGAAGCTGTCACCTATCAAATCCAAGTCTCAAGTCAAATCTCAATCTAAAGTTAGTAAGGGAGACTATCTGTACTTATGTGACATCAAAGAATTTTCTGACCTAAACCTCTATCTGGATGAACTAGATGAAGTGAGAGGAATTGATGCATACAGAAACCAACCTGAAAGGTTAGTGTTCAAGTACAAAGGAGGAAAGGAGATTCAGTGTCCTCTTCACAGGATCCTTCAAGAAAGCCAAGCTGTACTGATTAAAGTTTATTCATCCTTCAAGAAGAACTTTGGGTTCAACATTATTGCAAGAAGATTGGGATTGAAGAAGATTGAAGAACTAAGGAGTGTTAGAGCTAAATATGCACTCCCAAAGACTCTAATCATCCCTTACACAGGGAGAAGAGTGCATCTAAGGCCCTACTGGCTGATGGAGTTCATAAATGACAAAGGTGTGAGAAGATTCTTCAGATTAGAAGACCAATTGAGCATCTCTAGCAATGAGACTTTTTTGGAAATGCAAGGAAAGCTAAATCTCTCAGAATCCGATGAACTGGAATTCCACAGGCAGCTCTAAAATCAGATTGAGAAAAAGAACAGAAAGCTTGGAAAGAGATCCAGACCTTAAAGAAACTAGACAAATCTGCTCAGGCTAGAGGAGCATCTTGAAAAATGACTGTGAGCAAAACTTTGTACATTTTTGTTATTTGAAGCACTTCTCAGTAATATCTACTTTCTCTTAAAGTTATATTTTTAGGATAAGATTTATAGTCCCGACGGATGACTCATTATAATCCCGGCGGATGATGACTTATTATCCTTCGAGTGAGTAGCTTATGTAACAATAAGTCTGTAGCACATTTCTGCATTGACCATTGTATAGATTCTGTAAGTAGTATTCAAGTCATATTGACTTTAACTAGATATACAGAATAGGTTGATTAATTGTACATAGATGATGTCTTGTAATTCTGCATAAATGAAATGAAGTCAAGTGCCAGTTTGCTACCCGACGGATAATCTACAATGAAGTCGACGGATGATCAAATAGACAATCGGATGGATGATCAATAACTCGACGGATGATCATGTACCGGCGGATAAAGAATTCAAATATCTATTGACAGTGACAATATAGTCATATGCATCGAGTGGATGCAAATGGAATGTGGTAGCCTATTCAACTGGGTTTTCGAGAAAAAAGAAGCATTGCCATTTCCATGCTATTATGAAGATATTCAAAGATGCTGGAATAGAGTAATGGAGTAGCATTATAATAGACTAGATAGTTTTTGTTTTATTATCTTGTCTTATTACTTTGTAATCTTGGTCATATATAAACCAAGTAGCAGCAACTAAGACACTATCGATCTAAGCAAGAAAGCAGAGAAACATTTGTAAGCAGGATTTTTAGCATTTCTCTGTAGTCTTAGAAGTTCAATTGTTGTAAGCAGCTGTGTGCATTTCTGCACAGAGGGTTCTCTCGATATATAATATATATCTTTGGTGGAATCATTCAAATCCACCAGAAAGTTTTTAAAGACTCTTATTTTTAATTACTTGTGTCTTGATTCACTTAAGTTTTTATTCCGCATTGTGCTAATCAATACACTTATATTTATATTCGAGTTAGAACATTTTATATAAAGAAAAAGTTTCAAGAATTCCATTCAACCCCCCTTCTGTAATTCTTGTCATATTGTTAAGGGACTAACATTATTTTTCCAGACACTATATTTGTTATTTGTTTGCGTGTGCTTGAGGATTTAAACGACCCTATGTTTTGGCAGACAATACGCTTGATGGATATTTCAGGTCAAGAAAGAGGCATACTGGTGATTGTGTGCGTCGTTAGCAAAATTTGTTTCCCGTGATTGTTTCTCCTAGTAAGTGCCTTATTGTAAGACATATGTCATAGCCTATTTGTATATTCGAGAATTTAACTCAACTCAAATAAGAATGTAACAAGTAAATAGTGGATCTACCGTCAAAGATATCTCTCAAAGTAACATCCGTCAAAGGATTCAGAAACAAGGTTCATCTACAGACTTGAGGAATTACTTCACTGGAAGAAGTTCAAGAAATTGATGAAGCCTCAATGATATAAATCAAGATTGTGGATTTAATCAAGTGACATAGATCTTGTTAGGGTATCAGAGAATTACAGGGATTTAATCTGAAGAAAATCAAGTTGTCAAAGTCAAGACATGAAGAAACGTCACGGAAGTTAGTCACTCATGAACCAGACAGTACATCGAGTGTCAACATTGAAGTGGTGGAATTGATTCATAATTCTCAGTGATTTTCAGAAGATTTTCAGAAGAATGGTTGCTGTTCAAGAGTAGTATTAATTCTCTATTAATTAATTAAGTCACATAATTTAATTAAGAAAATAAATTAAATTTGCAAAGATTAATTTATTGATTAATTGATTAATTAATTCTGAATTAATATTAAGAATTTTTAGAATTATTTTTGGATTAAAATCTGTTTTAATTCAGCAAGACAATTGAAATTGAACTAGCATGACAATCTGGATAGTCATACCGATTGTCATGCCAGGTCATTTCAATTATCTCACCGAAAGTTCTACTGGAAGGAGATAGTCTTGCTAGTTCAGTTTGATAGTCTTGCTAGTTCAACAGATAGTCTTGCCGAAAGTCATACTAGCTTAAACTGATTGTCATACCGAAAGTTCTACTGGTTCAGCAGATTGTCTTGCTAGTTCAACCGATTGTCATTCTAATTCAAGTGATTCTGTTGATTGAATTAAAAAGACAGAAGCAGCAGAAGACACATTAATCCAACAGAACACAAGTCAACCAACCAAAAACAAAAATAAAAGAAGCACACAATATTTCATTTTCATCTGCAAACTTCAACATCATCATTTCTAGTTTTAAAGTTAAATCCAAACAACTAGAAATCTTTCTCTTATTCTTGTGTAACTATCTAGCAAATCAAAATCCCTAGAACTTAATCTCAAATTACGTTTAGCATTTGATTCTTTTTATTGCAAAAATAGAAAAAGTTCATGTCGAATTTATTCTAGATTTGTGATAATCTATTTGAGATTAATCCCTTGTAATCGATACCGTTGTTGTAACACCTTTCAAGTTTAATAATATTTTTATTTAACTTGAATTTTGTTTCAATTTTTATTCCGCACTAAATTCGATTATTTGGTATAGTTTGTATTCAACCCCCCTTCTACAAACACATTGGGACCTAAAAATTGGTATCAGAGCCTTCTGATTAAAGAACAAATCAAGATCCTAGACTTTTATGATTTTTCAACTCCTTGAATTTTTATTTATTCAAAAATTCATAATGACTTCACAAAAAGTTGGAACCGTTAAAATTCCACTATTTGATAAAGAAAATTATATTATGTGGAAGAAGAAGATGCTCTTGTTTTTACAAGTTGCAAATCCCAAATATCTGAACTTGTTAAAGAAGGGTCCAAAAAATCCGATGGTTATTGAACCAGAGGTGATGGTAGATGATGTTGTGATTACCAAAGCTAGAACCTATGCAAAAGAGCCTGGAGATTTTACCCTTGCTAAAAAGGAAGAAGCCTCCTTGGATGCCGCCCTTCAATTAATTTTAATTAATTCCCTTGATCCCTTGATGAATAGACATGTGATGAACTGTAAAAATTCCAAACACATGTGGGAAACTATTGAGGTGATTAATGAAGGCACAGAGGAAGTTAGGGAGAACAAGTTAGAGATCCTAACCTCTGAGTATGAACTTTTAAATCCAATCCAGGAGAAGGAATTACTGAAGTGTTTGAGAGGTACAATGCATTGATCAACAACCTGAACATAAATGGTAAATATTACTCATTCAGGGAGATCAACAAAAAGTTCCTTTTAACACTGCCAACTCATCTTAAACATAGAATCACTGCCATAAGAGAAGCTAGAGATCTGAGTGAGATTTCTTTGGATAGACTCTATGGTGTGTTAAAAACCTATGAGTTGGAGCAGATTCAGCAGAAGGAAGTCTACGGGAAAGATAGAGTGGTCAGCATATCTACTGCTCTAGTAGCTGAAGGTCAACAATAATCTCAACAGTCAGAGAGAATGGTACAGTATTCCAAGGCTGAGGAAAATGTATTAGTAGCAGAATATGATCCTCCTACTACAAATCAATCTAGTGATGATTTTTACTCCTTGGAAGACCTGGAGCAATTGGAAGATGAGTCAATGGCCCAAATTGTCAAGAGATTCTCCAATGTCAGATTCAAGAGAAATCCCGAGTTCAAGTACAAGTCCAACTACAACGGATTCCAGACTGATGAATCTTCATCCTCTAACACCAGTAGTGGTGGATACAAAATAGGGATGGTTGATAGGAGCACCATTAGATGCTATAACTGCAATGAGTTGGGACACTTTGCCACATAATGCAGGAAGCCAAAGCAAGTAAGGAAGAACTCTTATGATTCAAATCAGAAGAGTAACTCTGAAAGGGCTTATCTGGCAAAGGGAAGAAGCTGGGATGATACTGATAATGAAGATGAAGAAGATGAGAATCTTGCTCTTATGGCTATTGATGGAAAATGTTTCATCATCAAGAAAAGAGGTAAAATTTACTGATGCTGAATTAGTTTATCATCTAGGAGTTCCTTAGATTGTGCTCGTCGTGATAATGAACTATTAAGTCAACAGATCAAAGACCTTGAGAAAGAGGTCAATGAATTAAGACTTGTGCATATTAATCAAGAAAAGTTAAAAGAAAAAGTATCTTTTCTAGAAAATAGAGTTAACTGTTAGAGACAACTCGAAACTATTCTCAAAGACAAGATCATCGGTCTTGAGACTAAGGTTAAAGCCTACTTCAATTCTTGTTCGAAGGCTAAAGAGTTCTACAGTAAGCAAGCTGTTAATCAAACATCTGGTATAGGTTATGATTACAATGCTGCTATTGGAGAATTAGGCATAAACTCCCCTCCTCATGTCTGTGCTAAAGGTAGGGAAGTTCCACATGTGCTTAAGGGTGTTGATAAACCCCTCTATAAAGCATCAATTGCTGAACCATTTGATGCGACCTCCTCTATTATTCAAGAAGAAATACGTGCTGAAGATCATGCTAATGAGAAGGTTGTTTCCAAGTCAAGTGTGTCGAAAGTTCCAGTCAAAGTTGTGAAAGCAACTGAAACTAACTCAGACACACATGAGTTGGATAACAAAAATGCCATGTCTACCATGCATAAATTGCCTGCTGTTAATCCCTCTCATAAAGCATGTGGTGTTGCTAATTGTATGTCTTGTGCTTTTAATTTGATGTATGCTTATTTTAATGATAAGCATGTTTCTAGTGATAAGACTACTCCTCGTCAGCATATGAATAATAAGAAGCATGATAGGTCTAAGACTGCTAGTCCTTCTAAGGCTAGAAAGCAGACATTTGTGCCTAAGCCTAAAAAGAAATTTGTTAAGGTTGTTTACAAGGTCAAATGTTCAGTCATTGAGAAAGTTGAGACCATTAAAGTTAAGAATGTTGTTTTGCCTGACAAAGGTCAATTCTACAAGTATGCTGGGCCCAACCAAGTTTGGGTTCCGAAGAAGGTCTAATCCATTTGTAGTGCAGGGCATTAAACAGGTGGAACCGGTAGTGTGGATTCTTGACAGTGGATCGTCAAGACATATGACCGGAGATAGAGCCCTGCTATCAAATGTGGTTGAGAAAGATGGCCCACTGGTTACCTTTGGAGATAACAACAAAGGTTTAACTGAGGGATATGGCTGTTTGCAAGCTGGAAATGTTATCATTGACAATTTGTATATTGTGCTAGGTTATTATCAAGAAGCAGTATCTAACATATAGCACCAGTGATGAGACTTGAGAATATTACGACATATCAGGCACCTGATGCACATTACACTTGGAATTGGACTCTAGTAAGATGTGTACAAGTGTACTCCTGGTTGGTGAGTCAAAAGAGGAAGTCAATGCACCACAGTTCATGGACTTTGCAGTTGCAGATCTATTGGAATATGCAATCTCTTCTTCATAATCAAACTTCAGGTTCATATGAACTAGTGTACATCATTTCTCTCAAAAGATTAAATGTATAATTTTCATTCCTTAAAGATCTTAAGTACATTTTATCTCTATGTTGCCATATGTTCTGTGATACAGGTTCAGTCTCCAATGGCTTTCTTTCATTGACAGTCATGAGGTTGAAAACCCACAACATCTATCCCAGACTGTAAAGACAAACACAGAAACAGAACCAACCAACACTCTCTTACCACTAAATTGAAGTATGAGTGAGCGTGAGGGAGATAGTGCCCTAGTGCACCACATAAGGAAGGTTCTGTAGTCAACCCAGTAGCTCTGTCTCCTGCAAAGATGAGTAGTATTTTAAACCGAGATAACTGCTAGTCCCCATACATCTTCTCAAAAAGATGTAAAGGCTGAAAAGGCACAAAAATAGTTACTAAATTCATTCTCTCAACAGGGTGCGTCTATTGAAATTTGCCTGTCGGCCAGGGTATCCGTTGTAGTGTCACCACCTCAAACATAAACAATTCTTGATGCACAAGGAAAGGTCACACACACAAAGGATGAGTTGACGGAAATAAGAGTTTCGACCATTTTAAGGTCAGATTCGATTGTTCAAGGTTCGTTAATGGACCAATTGCCTTTGCAGGTGTTAGGAGAGGATACTGATCCAAAAGCCATATGTCATTGGTCAGTGTCTACCTCCCCAGGCTTAAATCCCCTGGATGCATCTGCGGATAGTGGATCTGACATAGTCGCAGATCGGCAACTTGTTGACAATGATTCAGATATTACCTGATGAGTCACAAGGAAATGTCTTCACAGACATTAGAAGGGAACTTTGATCTTTATGCTAAATTCGTTGGATCATTGTTTACCTTCCCAGAATTCAAATCCGGAACCCTAAAAGGGACACTAGCAACTTGTAGATTATGACTTAGATTCATCTGACGAGTTTAACAAGGATGGGGATTTGCGAACTCTCATTGCACCACATGTGACCTCCTTAAGGATGGCTAAGGTCATTTTCGTTGCAGGTACAGCTGAATTTTGGAGCTATGAGAGAAGAGTGATACACTTGTGAGAATAAGTGTAAACACGAGTGGAGAGAAGAGTGAAACACATGTGAGGTACACTAAATAGAATCACACACTCACAGTGAGGAAGAAAGAAAAAACTACTTGTTATTTCTTTTCCAACCAAGTGAAATATGAGAACTCCTTCAGACAACGGCATACATTCCTTCTCTAAGGGGGAGATAAAAGCTTAAGTAATAGTTTGGAGGATTCCTCAACTAAGGGGGAGAAATAGCAGGGAGGAAGAAAAAGATCCTACATATGTACACTACACCACACCATTGTTATTTGTAACTACGGATCCCATTGTACGGGAGAGGTGGTAAACACAAGGTGATTTTCTTGTAAGGGGAGAAGCTATTTTCCAAAAGGGGAGTACCATTGGTTTTTATCTGCGGATCCTATTGTACGGGAGATGTGGTAAACGAAGGTGATCTTCTTTAATCAGTTGATTCTCATAGGGGGAGAAGCAAGAGAGATATGTGCTTCTCAACAGGAAATGTGGTTGTACAAAAGAAGATGAAACTACTTGAAGATATGTTCAGTCTAGAGGAACATCTATTTGGAATCTGGAAAATGTTAAATTTAATCCAGAACTTTTCTGCTATTTACTTTGCATTTATGTTTATATCTTTTTATTATTTGTTAGTTGAGTTATCCTCTAGGTATTTGTTGTTATTGTCTAACAAACAAATAGGGGGAGATTGTAAGGCATATGTCATAGCCTATTTGTATATTCGAGGATTTAACTCAACTCAAATAAGAATGTAACAAGTAAATAGTGGATCTACCGTCAAAGAGATCTCTCAAAGTAACATCCGTCAAAGGATTCAGAAACAAGGTTCATCTACAGACTTGAGGAATTACTTCACTGGAAGAAGTTCAAGAAATTGATCAAGCCTCAGTGATATAAATCAAGATTGTGGATTTAATCAAGTGACAGAGATCTTGTTAGGGTATCAGAGAATTACAAGGATTTAATCTGAAGAAAATCAAGTTGTCAAAGTCAAGACATGAAGAAACGTCACAGAAGTTAGTCACTCATGAACCGGAAAGTACATCGAGTGTCAACATTGAAGTGGTGGAATTGATTCATAATTCTCAGTGATTTTCAGAAGATTTTCAGAAGAATGGTTGATGTTCAAGAGTAGTATTAATTCTCTATTAATTAACTAAGTCACATAATTTAATTAAGAAAATAAATTAAATCTGCAAAGATTAATTTATTGATTAATTGAATTAATTTATTAATTAATTCTGAATTAATATTAAGAATTTTCAGAATTATTATTGGATTAAAATCTGTTTTAATTCAGCAAGACAATTGAAATTGAACTAGCATGACAATCTGGATTGTCATACCGATTGTCATGCCAGGTCATTTCAATTGTCTCACCGAAAGTTCTACTGGAAGGAGATAGTCTTGCTAGTTCAGTTTGATAGTCTTGCTAGTTCAACAGATAGTCTTGCCGAAAGTGATAATAGCTTAAACTGATTGTCATACCGAAAGTTCTACTGGTTCAGCAGATTGTCATGCTAGTTCAACCGATTGTCATTCCAGTTCAAGTGATTCTGTTGATTGAATTAAAAAGACAGAAGCAATAGAAGACACATTAATACAACAGAACATAATTCAACCAAGCAAGAACAAAAAGAAAAGAAGCAGACAATATTTCATTTTCATCTGCAAACTTCAAGATCATCATTTCTAGTTTTAAAGTTAAATCCAAACAACTAGAAATCATTCTCTTGTTCTTGTGTAACTATCTAGCGGATCAAAATCCCTAGAACTTAATCTCAAATTGCGTTTAACATTTGATTCTTTTTATTGCGAAAATAGAAAAAGTTCATGTCGAATTTATTCTAGATTTGTGATAATCTATTTGAGATTAATCCCTTGTAATCGATACCGTTGTTGTAACACCTTTCAAGTTTAATAATATTTTTATTTAACTTGAATTTTGTTTCAATTTTTATTCCGCACTAAATTCGATTATTCGATATAGTTTGTATTCAACCCCCCTTCTACAAACACATTGGGACCTAACACTTATTCTCCTGCCACTCATTGATAGTTTCTCTGTATGGTTTTCCCGTGTTTCTCCTGTTTTTTGTATTTTATGTTAGGCTGTCACCTGTCAACTTCATGAAAATTTTGTGTTACTCATCGGCAGACAAGCCTGGCTAGGAAAAATAGCCTCTGGATAAGGGGAAGGAACCGCTGCGGGGTTATTGTTAGGTGATGGGAACAATGTTCCCAGTAAAAGGTGCGACATCTCTCCAATTGATAATCATCTTGCCTTTTGGGGTTTTATTGTATTGGTTGCTTTCCGCCCTTGCTCTCCACTATATAATTTTTTAATGAATCCTTCAGGTTTTTTGGACAACCCTCCTTCAAAAAAGCCACGCGTTGATATGGGGAGGAAGCTCCGTCAATTTTCAGGTTTTCGTGCTAACCTTTCTTTAAAATAACCACCCATTGATCGGGGAAGAAGCACTGTCTGAATTATATTTGTGTTCCCAACAATATTGTTCCTCAGGGTCGAGGAAAACAACCCATTGATAAAAGGAAGAGGCCGCTGGAAGATTTTTCAAGTTTTCGGCCTAAGCTTCCTATGAAACAACCACCCGTTGATCGCGGATTGGGCTCTGTCCGGATTATGTTGGTGTTCCACCGAATGCCAAGCTTCGGGGTGATGAGAGACCGGCCATTGATAAAGGGGTGATGGGATATCAAACATATTGAAAATGTTAAAAATTTTGCAGGATAAAAACGACAGCGGGCTGCTGTCCCTAGAGAATTCTCCTCCAACGAAAAAATCAACAAATCGCACTAGGCTGAGGACCAGGGATGCGGCTTTGGGGAAGAAGGCCCAGAGTAAAGTTACGCAGCAAAAATTTTGGAACATCAAAATAGAAAAGGTATTTTACCACCTCTTACAGAATTGACCATCCCACAATGAAAATCAACTTGAATGCATAACTGTAAATCTGGTACCGTTTTTAAATATCCTTTATAGGGTAATTGAGAAGCTCAGCAGTGTCCGTGTACAGGGCCGGTGCCACACAACTTAACATTATTGTAATAATTTTGTGTAATATATGTTCGGCTGACAAATTTTATCAAGCACCTGGACGTTCTCTGCTCATTCTGATACATTTTTTGCTATATCAGTAATTTTGGTATCCTATTCATCAAATGGTCGATTTATGTGTCATTTTTTCTTTTCAAAACATTAACAACTATATCGCTACTACTAAAATGATATTTCTTGAATGAAATTTTTTTTTTAGGGGTATAGGGGTATTGACAAAAATATCAACTCCAAGTGCAAGGAAAACCTTTTGTTTAGGGGTATGGAGATGTTGACAAAAATATTAGCTGTAAATGATCAAAGCAGTTAAAAGTAATCTAATTTTCTTTTCCATTTGTGCTCCTTACCAATAATGACTTAATAATATAAATATATGCTTTGCTAGAATACAGTAAAACTGCAGATTTTTGTTTTTAAAAATATGATATCTAAAATATCTCTCTCATAATTAATGTTATGGATGCAACTACCACCAACCGAGACTGTGCTATAATTACCCAAACTACTATCATTTTTACACTGAGACAATATCTAAGTTAGCTCTATCAGATTGCTGGGAGTGCCTTCAATGTCAACAGCAGCCTGTGAAACTCTAAGGAATGTTTAGAAGGGTAGGTCAGATTGGAAAGTTAAGGTTAAGATTATCAGAGAGTATCAAGGTATCACTGCAACATGGATTACTTTTAGAGGTTACAACATCATTCTCTTAGATAACAAGGTGAGTTTTTGTTAAATTTCTTGGTGGTAAACATTATCAATTTTTGTTCCTCATTTTTGTTAAACAATGTCAGAATCTTTATTCCTGAGAATTGCTTTGATCTGTTTCAGTATGGCGACCTCAAGGAAATATCTCAACAAAAGCTTTATCTTGCAGGTTTTATCCCCAGACAAAATTAATTATATATGCTCTCTTTTCTGTAGGTAATTAGATCATTTCTCTTACTTTCAGATGTTATTGGAATACTTCATAAGGTACCAAAATGAAGATGAGTTGGAAAAGGAGTTGGAAAAGGAGAAGGAAGTGAAGATGGAAGCTATAGAATCAACTTCAAGGGTCTGTGAGAACAAGGGCAAGGGGCTTGCAGTAGAAAGTGAAGATTCTTTGAGCCAAGATGACATGGAAGACATTGATGAACACCTAGCATTTCTTTCCAGGAGATTTTCCAAGCTCAAGTTCAAGAAGAACTTTGGAGCAGCCAAGCCAAATAGAAACATGGTGGATAAATCAAAATTCAAATGTTTCAAATGTGGCTTGGCAGGGCACTTTGCCAGTGAGTGTAGGAAGTCAGATTCCAGTAAGAAAAAGTTTGAGCCAGTGGATTATAAGCAAAAATACTTTGAGCTGCTCAAACAAAGGGAAAGGGCTTTCATAACAGAAGAAAATGACTGGGCAGCAGATGGTCTGGATGAAGATGAAGATGTCAGCTATGTCAACCTAGCCCTAATGACCAAGTCTGATGAGACATAAACAAGCTCTTCAAGTAATCAGGTAATTACTACAAACCTTGCACATTTATCTAAAGCTGAGTGTAATGATGCCATAAATGACATGTCTAGAGAGTTATATCATTTACGTGTTACACTTAAGTCTCTTACTAAAGAAAATGCTAAAATCAAATAAAACAATTTGTTTTTGAGTGAGAGAAATAATGTGCTTGAGTCTTAGTTTATTGATTTTGAAAAATTATGAATTGAGTGTAAAATTACCAAGGAGGAATTAACTGAGTCCTTGAAGAAAGAGGAGATTTTAAAGAAGCAGCTCGAGCGTGAACAAGAGGTGATTAAAGCTTGGAAAACATCCAGGGATGTCCATGCCCAAATCACCAAAGTTCAAGGAATTGAATCTTTCTGTGATGAAGCCTGGAAAAAGAACAAAGAGAAACTAGAACCTAATTTGGTAGATGGAGTGCTTATAGATGTAGACTCAACGGATGATGAGGATCATCTGTCGGATAACAAAAAGTGTTATCCGTCGAATGATGAAAATCCTCATCCGTCGGCTGTGAGCAAGCCTATCAGTAAAGCCAAACTTGTTAAGCTGAATGAGAAGTATGGGTCTGTTTCCAAGAACTTTGTTTCAGGAGAATCGAGTCAAGTTAAGAAAGGAAAAAAGGCTAATGTTGGTCACATGACTGTCAAACAGTTAAGTGACAGACTTGAAAAGATTGAGGTAAAAACAGAGACCAAAAAGAAAAACAATAGGAATGGTAAAGTAGGGATTAACAAACACAATAACTACACACCTGATAAATATGCTCCTAGAAAAGTCTGTGTCAAGTGTGGTAGTGTAAATCATTTGTCTGTTAATTGCAAATCTGCCATGCCTACTTCCATGTCTGTGCAACCTCAATTTCCTAACATAAATGCCATGCCTCCCATGCCTGTTAATGCTATGTCTACACAGAACATGAATGCACAGTTTGCTAATATGCCATTTTCACCTAATCCTTATTATGCTGCATATAGTATGCCACAAATTCCATTTAGCATGCCTTACTGGAATAACATGTTTGCACATAGCATGCCATTTCCTGTTAGTCATAATATGCATGATAATTCTGTTGGAATGAATGGTTTCAAAGGCCCAACTCAAATGACTAAGGATGAATCTGAAATTCCAAAGTCAAATGAGATAAAGCCTAAGAAACAGAAAAAGAAAGCTAACAAGGCAGGACCCAAGGAAACTTGGGTACCAAAATCAACTTGATTTGATTTTGATATGTGCAGGGAAATAGAAAGAATATTTGGTACTTGGATAGTGGTTGTTCAAGACACATGACTGGTGATTCTACCCTGCTCACGGAGTTTAAGGAGAGAGCTGGCCCAAGTATTACTTTTGGAGATGACAACAAGGGTTATACTATGGGATATGGATTGATTTCAAAGGACAATTTCATCATTGAGGAGATTGCCTTAGTGGATGGTCTCAAACACACCTTGTTGAGTATCAGCCAGCTTTGTGATAAAGGCAACTCAGTAACCTTTAATTCAGAAGCCTGTGTTGTGACTAATAAAAGAAGCAACAAAGTGGTTCTCACTGGTGTGAGAAAAGGAAATGTGTACCTAGCTGATTTTAACTCATCTAATGCAGAATCTGTAACTAGTCTTCTCAGTAAAACAAGTCAGGATGAAAGTTGGCTATGGCACAAGAAGCTATCCCACTTAAACTTCAAGACCATGAATGAGCTAGTAAAGAAAGAACTGGTTAGAGGCATTCCTCAAGTGGAGTTTTCTAAGGATGGACTGTGTGATGCCTGCCAAAAAGGGAAGCAGATTAAAGCATCATTCAGGAAGAAACTTGATTCAACAATTGAAGAGCCTCTGCAACTGCTTCACATGGATTTGTTTGGACCAGTCAATGTATTGTCCATCTCAAGGAAAAGATTTTGCCTAGTAATTATAGATGATTTCTTAAAGTTCTCTTGGACATATTTCCTAAAGTCTAAAAATGAGGCTAGTGAAATCATCATCAATCACATAAGGCAAGTCAATAATCATCCTGATTTCAAGGTTTGAAGAATCAGGAGTGACAATGGAACTGAGTTCAAGAATTCTGTCATGAGAGCATTTTGTGAGGAAAATGGGATTCTGCATGAGTTTTCAGCAGCAAGGACTCCATAACAGAATAGAGTAGTGGAAAGGAAGAACCGATCACTTATTGAAGCTGCAAGGACAATGCTTGAAGAATCTAAATTGCCAATATATTTCTGGGCTGAAGCTGTAAATACTGCATGCTACACTCAGAATATTTCTTTGGTTAATCAAGCCAGATGCATCACTCCCTATCAATTGTTCAAGAACAAGAAGCCAACTCTAAATTTTCTTCATGTCTTTGGCTGCAAGTGCTATATTCTTAGAAATCAAATTGATCAAAATGGAAAGTTTGATGCTAAAGCAGATGAAGGAATTTTTGTTGGGTATGCTGTTGGTAAAGCATATAGAGTCTACAATTTAAGAACCAACATTGTTGTGGAATCAATACATGTTGTGTTTGATTGTAAACAGATTGAAGGACTGAAAGATGGATATTACCATGAGAGCCTCAAATTCGACAATGTGGAGATGATTAGTGATGACAGTGATGATGAAAGTGATCAAGAAACAGTATCTAAGGATAATGCAGATAAATCTACTACCAATGAAGCACAAAACTCAACATCTGTCGAGTTGCATAATGCTTCATCCGTCGGGAGGTAATTTGTGTTATCCGTCAGGAGACAACCAGCTTCATCCGTCGGTACTCAAAATTCACCATCCGTCGGGTTATCAAAAGGAGCAGGAAGTCAAGATAGATCACCTATAGAATGTTCCCCTTTCTCAAATCAAAGATCCACAACTCAGGGGGAGTTTCTAACAATCAAAACTCAATCACACATCAAGACAACAATGAGGTTTCTTCATCTAGAGCTAATCTACCTCAACAAAGGAAATGAATAAAAGATCACCCCTTTGAGCTTATCATTGGTGATGTTTCTTCTAGAGTTCAAACAAGAAGAGCAACTCAGGAAGAATGTCTATACATCAGCTTTCTTTCCAAGAAAGAACCAAAGAAGGTAGAAGAAGCTTTGTTGGATCCTGATTGGATTTTAGCTATGCAGGAGGAGCTAAACCAATTTGAAAGGAATAATGTATGGAAGCTGGTGCCCAAGCCTAAAGAAAATAATCCAATAGATACCAAATGGGTATTCAGAAACAAGATGGATGATAATGGCATAGTAGTCAGGAACAAAGCTAAATTGGTTGCTAAGGGCTATTGTCAGCAAGAAGGAATAGATTTTGATGAAACATTTGCTCCTGTTACAAGACTTGAAGCCATCAGAATCTTCTTAGCCTATGCAGCCCATGTCAATTTCAAGGTCTATCAAATGGATGTCAAAAGTGCCTTTCTGAATGGAGATTTGGAGGAAGAAGTCTATGTCAGTCAACCTCCTGGCTTTGAAGATCCAAATTTTCCCGAACATGTCTATTATCTTTTGAAAGCACTTTATGGACTGAAGCAAGCACCTAGAGCATGGTATGACACTTTATCAAAGTTCCTTTTGGAAAATCACTTCACAAGAGGTACTGTAGATAAAACTTTATTTTTCAGAAATGTTAATGGCTCTAGTATACTTGTTCAAATTTATGTAGATGATATTATTTTTGGATCTACAGATGAGAAACTTTGCAAAAAGTTTGTCAAATTGATGCAAAGTAATTATGAAATGAGTATGATGGGAGAACTAACTTACTTTCTTGGCTTACAAGTTAAGAAAGTTAGTGATGGAATATTCATTAGTCAAACTAAATATATTTTTGATCTTTTAAAGAAGTTTGATCTAATGGATTGCACATCTGCAAAAACTCCCATGGCCACTGCAACTAAGCTTGAATTAAACACTATTGAAAAGTGTGTGGATATTTCAAGTTATAGAGGCATGGTTGGCTCACTTCTGTACTTAACAGCCAGTAGGCCAGATATAATGTTTGCTACATGTTTATGTGCTAGATTTCAGGCTGATCCTAGAGAATCTCACTTAATAGCTATTAAGAGAATTTTCAGATATATCAAGGGAACACCAAATCTTGGCATTTGGTACCCTAGAGATTCTGGTTTTGATCTAACTGGTTATTCAGATGCAGATTATGCTGGTTGTAGAATTGATAGAAAAAGTACAACATGAACCTGTCAATTTCTAGGAAACAAGCTTGTGTCCTGGTTCAGTAAAAAGCAAAATTCAGTTTCTACTTCTACAGCTGAAGCTGAATATATTATTGCTGGTAGTTGTTGTGCACAGATTTTATGGATGAAAAATCAATTGCTAGACTATGGTTTGCAAGTTGAAAGGATTCCTATTTTTTGTGATAACACAAGTGCAATTGCCATCACTGAAAATCCAGTACAACATGCAAGGACAAAACACATAGATATCAAGTACCATTTTATAAGGGAACATGTAATGAATGGTACTGTAGAACTACATTTTTTTCCAAGTGAGAAGCAGCTTGCAAATATCTTTACCAAGCCACTGGATGAATCCACCTTTTCAAGGTTGGTAAGTGAGTTAGGTATGCTTAATTACTCTTAAATCTATCTGAGTTAATTTGCAAGTTAAAATGCAGCCAGAAATTTAATTGATTTTTCAGTCATAGATGAGATTTTGGATTAGTCAAGATTTACATCTCGACGGATGATCCTTATCCATCGATTTTGATCATCCGTCGATATATTATTTGCTAACAAAAATCAATTATGTTTCTGGATTATTTTATGTCTCGACGGATAACAGTTTATCCTCATCCGTCGGATTGTCTTAATTTCAGCCGTTAATTCCCTATACATTATCCATCGAGTATACTTACAGTTTGTAAGCATAACACGACGGATAATGGGTGGAAATTTTACAGTTTATTTTTAAACATCTATTTTAGGCAATTTCTATTGGTTACTTTATTATTTTTATCAGTTATTTTTGAGATAGTATAAAAGCTTATTTCATTGCAATCGCTTTTCTTTTATCATTATCAATTCAACTGCTCTAATTTCATTCTCTCCCAAAGCACTTACTCTCTTTCTCTTCAAGCTCTTATTCTCTAACAATGGTACCTGTTGTAAAGATTATGTCTCATACTGGGTTCATTTATGAGAAGAACAATTTCACCGCACTAGTGAACAAGGGTATTCAGTAATCTGGAGACTATCACAAGATTATGGACTTTGTGAAGAGTTGCAAGCTCAACTATGCCATGGTGGAATCACCCACAATCTTCTGTGAAGTTGTTGAAGAGATGTGGACCACTACTACCTACAACTCTACAGATAAGACCATCACTCTAACCATTAAAGGTAAAGAATTCTGTATCAATAGTGATGTGATTAAAACATGTTTCAAAATTCTTGATAACAATGTGACTTCACCACACACTGACACTGATATAATCAATATGCTTAATTCCATGCACTATGCACTCCCTACTTCTAAACTGAGTGATATTAGGAGAATGAATCTTAGGAAATAGTGGAGTTACTTGTGTGATGTAGTTACAAAGGTTTTCTCATGAAAGATCAATAATTTTAATTCAGTGAATATTTCCATGCTTAACATGCTCTACATGCTAGTTACAGATAAATTCTAAAATTTCAGTGACCTTGTCTTGTTTGAGTTAGGTTTTAAATTAGGAGAGTTAAATAAAAGAGGTAAGAATGTGTATTATGCTAGATTTCTTATGTTATTAGCTAACCACCTTTGTGAAGAGATTGTGCTTGAGAACTCTAACAACAAACTAGATTGTTGGGTTCAAGAGAGAAGGCTCATTACAGATTTGAACAGGGCCAATCATCACAAGGATGTGCCAATGTTCTATTTTCCTGTAATGCAAACACCTCAGGTAAGTGAGGTAAGTTCACCTATCCCTACAAATATTCCAACCTCCACAATTTCTTTGAGTTCAAGTGTGGCTATGGAAACTGTGTCAATGACCAAACAGTTGCCTACCAAAGCTACCAAACCTACAATTATTTCAAAATCCAAATCAAAGAAAGCCCCCTCTGGTATCTCCCAAAATATGCCAGTTGAAAAATCCACTAAAGCCAAAGAGGGGAGTGTGAAGGAGGGTAAGTTAGGTGAGGGAAGGGGTGAACATAAAAGAAACCCCAAGAATAAGGTTGGAGAGTTGAGTGAATCCCAGCCTAGCCACACTGCAGTTTCCCAACAAACTGCAGTGCTTAAAAAGGAAAAAAGCTCATTTTTAGCTACATCTTCCCAAAAGGATGCAGCTATTGAACAAAGCTCTCAACCAAGAGCACAGGCCAAGAGGGTTAGGGACACAAGCTCACCCCAAACTTATACCATAAAGAAGAAATCAAAAACCTTTGGGGATGCACAGGGTACACACACTGTGCAAACTGGTGCTAAAGACACAGTCATTACACCTTCACAAATTCAGTTTGATGTGGTTCCAATAAATGTGGAGTCACAGCCAAAATCTCTAGTTATAGAAGCACCTCAAACACCAAACTCACCAACAAATTCTTTGGATGTGGATATGATAAACACATCAATTCCTGATTCCCCTTCTTTAACTCAGTTGGGAAAGCTAAAATCTAGTGCAAGTGAGCATCATCTTTTAGATGATTTGTTGGCTCACTTGCCAATTCTTTCAGGAACTGTTGTGTCATCTGTGCCTAAAATATCTTCAATCAGCACAGAGTCAACAATAGTTTCTATTCCCAGCTCATTCATTTCTACTCTCTCGACGGATATTGCTCATCCGGCGAGTAGTGATTGTATCCCGACGGATAAGCCTAACAGCAGTTATCCGTCGGATATCAAAACCACTCACTCGATGGATATCACTCATCCGTCGAGTATCTCTGCACAACTTCAAACTTCAATTATTTCAAGTGCAGAAGATTTAGAGGACATGAGTGAAAATCTGTAATCCATTTCTTCAGGATTGGCAAAAGAGAGTGAGAGGAGTCCCACCTTAGTAGGTGAAGGTGAGGGTGTGAGGGTGGGGATCCAATGTGAGACCCTGATGCAACAAAAGAGAGAAAATGAGAGAAATGCAGGTACTGGAGCAATAAGGATGGATGTCATTGCTAGTGAGTCAATGAATGTCCCGGATGTAGACAGAGAAGGACTATCTCAGCATCCTAAAGCTGTTATAGATTCCACTTCCCTTGATGCTGAGGCATTTACTCACCCTGTTCCAGCTTATCAACTTCTAGCGGAACAGGGCAATGACAATGCAGAAAGGATGTTGAATTTGGTGCATACCACACAGTCTCTAACGAGAGCTAAGGATGCCATCACAGCTTTGCCTTCTACAGCTGGTGATGTGGACTATGAGACTGGTGGTTCAGATGATTTCTTTGGATATGGGAGTGGGGATAGTGAAGATGAAGCAATGGACATAGGGGGAGAAGTAGGCTCAAGTTCAAGGTCAGGTATGCCATCATGGGCATTCTCAAAGCACTGTGATGAGCATTACTTCAAGACAACCCTGATCCAATTAATCAATCAAACCAATACTGCTCTTCAATCCACTAACAATGCCAGCACCAAGAAGCTCCTTCAGGCACATCTAGCCTCCCTGTAACTTCAACAAATCCAGGGCTTCCAACATACTAGAGATGTGAATACTATGAAGAATGATATTGAGGAGATGAAAAGGGCTATTTCAGACAGGATAGACTCTAAACTTCCAGAAACTACAATGCTTGACATCAAGAGGCAATTAAGGAAAAATTCTGATCTGTCAACCAAGATAGATGCCTTGGACACAAGAATGTCAGCCATGGAAGCATCTTCAACTGCCATTCATCTCCATCAAGCCCAACAGACTAATCTACTTCAAAAACTGGTGGCTGCTCAAACCCCCTCCTCTGCTCAACTTGATGATAACAAAAAGGGGGAGAAAGGATCAAGTGAGGGGGAGAGGCTTTAAATTGAAATCACTAAAGTAATTGTACCTTCAATTATTATCTCAAAACCATCAGTTACAGATTGTATAGATCTGATCAATGCAGCAGCAGCCAACTTAAGAGCACCTGATAAGGAAAAGTTGAGTTTAGTCAACTGGGAGAAGATTGATGAGGAAATACAGAAGAAGTTTGAACTTGTCAAGGAGCCAGCTAAGTCAGCCATCCATCAATCTCAAGTTAAACAAATTAGTATGAATGAGATGAGCATGAACTATCTAGAAAAAGGACAGTCTTCCTGCATCAAATCTCCAAAGACTGAAACAATTCTTAAACCAAGGGTAAACTACTCAAAATCATCATTGAAAAATCCTTTGGACACTGTGTATGAGACACCTAAGCCTGATGAGAAGAAGCTTCTGTCAAGATCAATTACTTTATACAAAGATCCAGCTGATTCAGCTTCCAAAAGGAGAATTGCCAAGATTTTCAAAAATGGAAAAGAAATTTGTGTGGTGGCTGGACATCCCCAATTTGCTCAAGCAAAGAGAGAAGAAAAGGCTAGATTGAAGCAGGAAAAGAAGCAAGCTGCTCTGGATGCTAAAAAGACTAAACAAAAGAAAGAGCAGATTGCTATCTTGGCCAAGCTACATGCTGTAAATTCATCACAACAAATTCCTTCTCAACCAACTGAAGCTATTGAATCAAAGAAGCAAGTTGAACAACAGAAGAAATCTCTAAGAAAGAAGGAATTGGCTAAAAGAACTAAAAGAAAACTGGATATTGTTGACAAGGAATTGGAAGATCAATTTCCTAAGGAATCCACATCATATACAACTCAAGCATCAAAGCCCTATGTGGTATTTAAAGATATCAGGGTGGTGGATCCCTACAGGAATATTCATGGTGAACCTATTGTGCCCAAGGATGAGCCAATAGAATGGGAGAACATGCCAATTCCTGACTTCAATTTACCAATCCTTAGCAAGCCGAAAAGAATAAAGTCAAGAGCAGTCAAGAAAGTGAAGCTGTCACCTATCAAATCCAAGTCTCAAGTCAAAGCTCAATCTAAAGTCAGTAAGGGAGACTATCTGTACATGTGTGACATCAAAGAATTTTCTGACCTAAACCTCTATCTGGATGAACTAGATGAAGTGAGATGAATTGATGCATACAGAAACCTACCTGAAAGGTTAGTGTTCAAGTACAAAGGAGGAAAGGAGATTCAGTGGCCTCTTCACAGGATCCTTCAAGAAAGCCAAGCTGTACTGATTAAAGTTTATTCATCCTTCAAGAAGAACTTTAGGTTCAACATTTCTGTAAGAAGATTGGTATTGAAGAAGATTGAAGAACTAAGGAGTGTTAGAGCTAAAGATGCACTCCCAAAGACTCTAATCATCCCTTACACAGGGAGAATAGTGCATCTAAGGCCCTACTGGCTGATGGAGTTCATAGATGACAAAGGTGTGAGAAGATTCTTCAGATTAGAAGACCAATTGAGCATCTCTAGCAATGAGACTCTTTTGGAAATGCAAGGAAAGCTAAATCTCTCAGAATCTGATGAACTGGAATTCCACAGGCAGCTCTAAAATCAGATTGAGAAAAATAACAGAAAGCTTGGAAAGAGATCCAGACCTTCAAGAAACTAGACAAATCTGCTCAGGCTAGAGGAGCATCTTGAAAAATAACTGTGAGCAAAACTTTGTACATTTTTATTATTTGAAGCACTTTTCAGTAATATCTACTTTCTCTTAAAGTTATATTTTTAGGGTGTTTTGTTATCATCAAGTATCTCTTAATTTATGGCTACAATTCCAGTAGACATAAATTGGGGGAGATTGTTGTGTATATGTTGTGTACTTGATGATTTCATGAACAAAACACCTTAGTAGATTTTACTTAGTGAAATAATATAGCACTCGACGAATAAGATTTATAGTCCCGACGGATGACTCATTATAGTCCCGACGGATGATGACTTATTATCCATCGAGTGAGTAGCTTATGTAATAATAAGTCTGTAGCACATTTCTGCATTCACCATTGTATACATTCTGTAAGTAGTATTCAAGTCATGTTGACTTTAACTAGATTTGCAGAATAGGTTGATTAATTGTACATAGATGATGTCTTGTAATTCTGCATAAATGAAATGAAGTCAAGTGCCAGTTTGCTACCCGACGGATAACCTACAATGAAGTCGACGGATGATCAAATAGACAACCCGACGGATGATCTAACTCGACGGATGATCATGAACCCGACGGATAAAGAATTCAAATATCTGTTGACAGTGACAACACAATTACATGCTTCGAGTGGATGCAAATGGAATGTGGTAGCCTATTCAACTGGGTTTTCGAGAACAAAGAAGCATTGCCATTTCCATGCTATTATGAAGATATTCAAAGATGCTGGAATAGAGTAATGAAGTAGCATTGTAATAGACTAGATAGTTTTTGTTTTATTATCTTGTCTTATTACTTAGTAATCTTGGTCATATATAAACCAAATAGCAGCAACTAAGACACTATCGATCTAAGCAAGAAAGCAGAGAAACATTTATAAGCAGAATTTTTAGCATTTCTCTGTAGTCTTAGAAGTTCAATTGTTGTAAGCAGCTGTGAGCATTTCTGCACACAGGGTTCTATCGATATATAATATATATCTCTGGTGGAATCATTCAAATCCACCAGAAAGTTTTTAAAGACTCTTGTTTTTAATTACTTTTGTCTTGATTCACTTATGTTTTTATTCCGCATTGTGCTAATCAATACACTTATATTTATATTCGAGTTAGAACATTTTATTTCAAGAAAAAGTTTCAAGAATTCCATTCAACCCCCCTTCTGTAATTCTTGTCATATTGTTAAGGGACTAACATTATTTTTCCAGACACTGTATTTGTTATTTGTTTGCGTGTGCTTGAGGATTTAAACGACCCTATGTTTTGGCAGACAATACGCTTGATGGATATTTCAGGTCAAGAAAGAGGCATACTGGTGATTGTGTGCGTCGTTAGCAAAATTTGTTTCCCGTGATTATTTCTCCTGGTAAGTACCTTATTGTAAGGCATATGTCATAGCCTATTTGTATATTCGAGAATTTAACTCAACTCAAATAAGAATGTAACAAGTAAATAGTGGATCTACCGTCAAAGATATCTCTCAAAGTAACATCCGTTAAAGGATTTAGAAACAAGGTTCATCTACAGACTTGAGGAATTACTTCACTGGAAGAAGTTCAAGAAATTGATCAAGCCTCAGTGATATAAATCAAGATTATGGATTTAATCAAGTGATAAAGATCTTGTTAGGGTATCAGAGAATTACAAGGATTTAATCTGAAGAAAATCAAGTTGTCAAAGTCAAGACATGAAGAAACGTCACGGAAGTTAGTCACTCATGAACCAGACAGTACATCGAGTGTCAACATTGAAGTGGTGGAATTGATTCATAATTCTCAGTGATTTTCAGAAGATTTTCAGAAGAATGGTTGATGTTCAAGAGTAGTATTAATTCTCTATTGAAAGGAATATGTCCTAAGTCCAATCATGTATGAGGATTTAGGAATAACTTTTATGTAATCTGTTTTGATTTCATTGATATTAATAAAAGACTTGTTTTGTTTTTATTACGGGCTTTATCTATTTAAGTATTTAAATAAGATATACCATAGTTTAGAGTAAAGCTTTTTATGGATTATGATGAGATCATAATAGTGAGACCTAAAAGATGATAACTCTAAACTTAAATAGTTCCTGGTCGTAGGATTACTAACTGGTAATTAATAATCCGCAAAGATCGGTACATACTATGCTTGCTTCATTATGAAGGATGTCTGTTCTCATAGACATTTGTGTGGTGACACTATAGCTAGTATGTAGGTGCTTATTATAGAATAAGTTCACTGAACATGACTCACCCAGCTGAACAACTGATAGAGTTCACTCACGTGTCAGCAGTTGTTCACATAGTGATAGTTGTACAAGTATCCTTAGAATTGAGGTCATCATAGTCATCTTGTGTACACTGAACTATGCTTTGGTTTAGTTCTTAGTCTCCAGGGACAATTATTAGGGCTCTACTGGGTATATGAATTTGTACACGAAGATAGTGTATGATCAATAAAGGATCTACCCCTTCCAGTGAAGGAAGCGAATGTTCAAGGCTGATCCACTTATGCTAGTTCAGGAATCTCTGGCCAGAGTGAATGAAATTAGAAAGGAGTTTCTAATTTGGATAGAACTACGCATAGTAAATGGTAAGCAAGTGATTAAATTAGATAGGCTTGACACGAGATCCATGCCTTGTATTTAATCGGGACATTGTAGGGTAGAAGGAGTTTATTGTACGGTAACTATTCACTGAATAGGTTCTTGGTATTCTAAGCAGTGAATTCATATTATCCGGATAGTCGCGATATGCTGAGAAGTATCCCTCATGATGTAGAATAAATGTGATTAATTAATTAATCATATTTAATAAATTAGAGAATTTATATAAATAATGATAAAATAGTTTTATTATTATTTATTTCTACTACCGGCTTAATATTGAACCTACAGGGTAACACCATAAAAAGAGAATGATTTTATAGTAGAGGAATTAATTAATAATGGCTAATAATTATTTATTTGTGAAATAAATAATTAATTGGCAAATTTAATAATTGATTAAATGAGATTTAATTGATTATAAATTAATTAAGAAAAGTTCTTAATATTATTAATTTAGGATTTAATTTTTGGAAATTAAATCAAGAGAGAGAATTATTTCTAAAGTGTTTAGAAAAAGGATTAATAATTAAAAGGTGTTTTAATTATTAATAAGAATAATAAATGGGATAATAATAATAATATTTATTGGAAAATTTTAGCTGAAAATTTTGCCTATAAATATACTATTATAGACCCTATTTTTATTCGAACCCCAAAAACCCAAAAGTTTCAGAAAACCAAATTCTCTCCACCTCCTCCTCCTCCTTAACGTCGTTTTCTTGGTGGATACCGGTGGAGTGCTTCACGTTTGAGGAACAGCTGCTAAGGATCTCCGATCGTTGCTCTTGGATCATATATTAAAGGTTAGTAATCGATTCCTCATTTTTACCATAATTTATATGCTTTTATTTGGATTTTATGTGTGTAAAAGTGTTTTACCATTCCTCCGCTGCATTTAAAATCCAACAATGGTATCAGAGCTTAGGTTGTATGCATATAGATCTGTGGTAAAAATTTCAGAATTTTATGTGCTTGTATGAATTAATTATGATTTTTACAAGTTATATCATGGATTAATTTTGCCTGATGAGAAATCGTTTTTCAGAATAATTTTGAATGTTGATCTGGGTTCTATAAGTGTTGTAGATCGTCTGGGTATTTTTTTCATAATTTTATGATGTATAGATTTTTTATTATGAATTTTTGAAGTTGTTTTAATTAAATTCGTAATTAAATATAGTATATATATATGTATATTCAGTTGTATATATATATCTATTTGTACATCTGCTGTGTTTGTATTGTCTGACTGCTACTGCACGGAGAAAGAGACAAGGAACATAACAGACACGGCAGAAAGAATGTCAGGCGCACGGAATTCCGTGCGGGAGGAAAAAGACGGCGGCTGCTGCAGGAAAGAAAAAAAAAAGGGTGTCGCGCATTCCGGGAATGCGTTACACCTTGTGGCGCATTCACGGAATGCGTTACACCTTTTAATTGGTTAAAAGGGTTGTAACGCATCACCGGAATGCGTTACAGGGCTTGTAACGCGTTCCTGTAATGCGTTACAGCCCGACTGTTTACATTAAAATTGATTTTCTGGGAGTTTCGTAACTCCGTTTTAGGCGTGCAATATACCTTTGGATTCGTTTTTTCGAGACGGATCTAATGGAGTGATCAATTTTAGTTTATATAAAAGTTTTGAACTGTTTATATTTCCGAAAGTGTTTTAAAGTTGTTTTTAACTGTTTTTAATTGCTTTTAAATGCTTCATGTGATACATAGAGATGTATAATGCTTCGACTAATGTGCTAGATGATATAACATGCCCCTTGATGTTTATTCATGTTGATATATGTGATATATGCTTAGTTTATCATGCGATGATAGATTTAGGTGAACATAAATGAACATAAGGCGTTTGTTAGACAACCTAGTATAGTGAAATTGTTTCATAACCTTAAGAATAATATTATGAATACAATCATGAGATTCTTGTGTTTATAAAACATGTAATTGAATATGAATTTTTGATATGAGAGAAAGGATGATTCTGTCAACAACAGATTTCTATCTGTAAGAAAGGGTTATTAAGTGACGCCTCTTGACAATGCTCCACCCGATCTGGGAATCATCTGATTATTGATTATTGATTTGAAATATTTAATTTAAAAGGAAGAATCTCTTTATAATATGATTATGATTGTAACGTAATATAATCCCTCTAAAATTAAATAATATCAAGTAGTAATTGGCCAATGATACAACAGGCTTGTGTCGGTCATAGCCTTCCAACATGATAGAAAATAGTTCTTATTTTTGAATCATTGTCGGTTCGTGCTACAGCCGAGGGCTTTGATTTCGAAATAAGAAATACTTGTCTATTACATAGAGATGTGTACATTGAATAAGAATCTAAAGGTCGGTACGTGCCACAGCCGTGGGCCTTTGGGGACTGATTCAACTGTACGGAATGTTGGGTTAGACTTGACTTAGAATATTGAGTTTGTCGTGCCACAGCCGTGACTCAATTATTCAAGAGGCTAAAGTTTGATTAGGGAATAACATTAGATGTAATTGACAAGAGTTGTCTGCCTATTGAACATTACATGGCGTTTCGTGCCACAGCCGGGGTTGTGTAATGGAATGTAGGATCCCTATTCCCACTAGCATTATGAATGCTTAATTTTTCACGTAGGGGGTTGAATAAATTAGGTAAACTAGTGGGAGCCACTTATGAATAAAGACCCGATTCATATAGTGTTTTAAAATAAAATCGAATATTTGCTAAGTGTTGTTATGTGTTTATCATTTACAGATTTACTTTGTACGTTATGTCTTCTGCACTATCACTCAGGAGCTTACTAGATGCTCACAAATTGACTGTTCCTAATTATGCTGTCAGGCTTCGAAACTTGAGAATTGTTCTCAGGATTGAGAAGCTGGAATACGTGATTGACTCACCTAAGCCTACTGAACCTGCTAGTGATGCACATAATGATGAACATGTTGTGTATCGTAAGTGGATAGATGATGCAAATGTTGCTCAATGCATCATGCTAGCTTCCATGAACATTGAGCTACAGAAGCAACATGAGCATATGGATGCTCACACTATCCTCATGCATCTACAAGAGTTGTATGATGTGGCGGGGAGGACAGCTCGATATGAGATATCGAAGGAGTTGTTTGGTTGTAGGATGTCTGAGGGATCATTTGTGAATGACCATGTACTTAAGATGATCAATTTGATTGAACGTCTTGGACAACTTGGTTTTGCCATGAATGGAGAGCTGAGCCAAGACTTGGTCTTGCAATCGCTTCCGAGTTTGTTCTCGCAGTTTGTTGTGAACTTTCACATGAATAAGTTGGATGTCAGCCTGCCTGAACTCCACAACATGTTGAAGACTGCGGAATCGAATTTTTCCCCTAAGAAGAGTTCTGTTCTTCTAATTGGTGAAGGTTCCAATCCTAAGAAAAGGAAGAGGAACTCTTCCAAGAAGAAGAAAGTAGGTGAAGAAAAGCCGGTTCCACCAAAAGCTGAAGACCCCAAGAGCAAAGTTGTTTGCTTTCACTGTAACAAGGTGGGGCAATGGAAGAGGAACTGCAAGGTTTACCTTGCAGAATTGAAGAAGAAGAAGGGTAGTGAGACTACCGCTTCTGATTCAGGTATGTTCATGATAGAAGTGAATATGTCATTAAATCAAATTTCTACTTGGGTATTAGATACCGCCTGTGGTTCTCAAATCTGCAATTTGTTGCAGGGACCAAGGAGAAGTAGGACTCTTGAGGAAGAGGAGGTGATTCTACTGATGGGAAATGGAGCAAGAGTTGCTGCTGAAGATGTAGAATCATTTCATTTACATATGCCTACGGGCAAGACTATTGTTTTAAATAATTGTTATTTTGTTCCCTCGATTGTGAGGAATATTATTCCCATGTTAGACTTGGCTGGATTTTCATTTATTATTGAGAATAATAAATGTTCTATTCTTAGAGATAATATTCTTTATGGACGTGGTACTTTAAATAATGGTCTGTATAAATGTGACATAATTTACTTCAGATTGAACAAACTAATAAAAGAAAAGGGATAATGAAAATCTCACTTCATTGTGGCACTGTAGTCTCCATTTAGTAGACATGGAGAGAGGGCTTCAAATTTGCTAGGAATGGTACACACAGATGTATGTGGACCAATGTCTACGCAAGCCATGGGTGGATTTTCATACTTCATTACTTTCATAGATGTTAGATCTGGATTCGGATATGTGTTTGATGAAACATAAGTCTGAGGCCTTTGAAAAGTTCAAAGAATATAAGTATGAAGTGGAGAAACAACCAAACACAGTATTATAACTCTTCGATCAGATCGAGGTGGTGAATACTTTAATGGAGTGTTTCTAGATTATCTCAAAGTAAATGGTATAGTCTCCCAGTGGACTCCTCCAGATTGGTATCTGAAAGGAGAAATCAAACTTTGTTAGACATTGTTCGGTCCATGATGAGCTATGCTAATCTTCCAGTATTCCTATGGGGTTATGCATTGGAAACCTCAACATATTTACTGAATAAGGTGCCTTCCAAAATCTGTTCCTCAAACTTCGTATGAGATATGGAAAGAAAGGAAACCGAGTCTTAAACACGTTAAGATTTGGGGATGTCCAGCTTATGTCAAGTAAGTTGACCCAGATAAGCTGGAATATCGATCCGTAAAATGTAGTTTTGTGGGATATCCTAAAGAGACTTTAGGGTATTACTTTTACACCGATCATCGGGTGTTTGTCTCCAGACATGCTACCTTCTTGAAAAAGGAGTTTATCCTTGAAGGAAACAGTGGGAGCAAAATTGAACTTGATGAAGTTCAAGAAGCACAAAATACTATGGATCAAGTGGAAACACCTGTTCTGACTGAACAACCTTTTGTGGAACAACCCATTCATAGGTCAGGGAGAGTGTCTCGCCAACCTGAGAGGTATTATGGCCTTTTCATTGAGAATGACAATGAGTTGTCGATCATTGATGATGACGACCCTGTAACCTATAATGAGGCTATGAGTAGTGTTGACTCAGAGAAATGGCATAGTGCCATGAAATCCAGAATGGAATCTATGTATACGGTATACAAAAGATAGATTATAGCAGATGGCCAGGTGGAGACCTATAAGGCCAGGCTTGTGGCAAAAGGATTCAAACAAAGGCAATGGATTGACTTTGATGAAACTTTTTACCTGTAGCCCTGTTAAAATCAGTTTGGATTTTACTTGCGATTGCTACTTACTACAACTATGAGATCTGGCAAATGGCCCGATGGTTTTCTTTCCAAGGGAAATGAAAACCTAGTGCGTAAGCTAGTGCAAACCATATATGGTTTAAAGCAAGCTTCTCGAAAGATGGAACATTCGTTTTGATGAGACAATCAAAGAGTTTGATTTTATCAAAAACGCAGATGAACCATGCGTCTACAAAAGGGTTAGTGGGAGCGCGGTAACATTTTTTGTATTGTATTGAATTAGAGTTGACACACATAACAACATAGCAGACCCACTCACAAAGCTACTTTATGAAAGTCACTTTGATCGTCATAAAGACAAGATGGGTATTAGATACCAGAGTGATTGGCTTTAGTACAAGTGGGAGATTGAAAGGAATATGTCCTAAGTTCAATCATGTATGAGGATTTAAGAATAACTTTTATGTAATCTGTTTTGATTTCATTGATATTAATAAAAGACTTGTTTTGTTTTTATTACGGGTTTTATCCATTTAAGTGTTTAAATAAGATATACCATAGTTTAGAGTAAAGCTTTTTATGGATTATGATGAGATCATAATAGTGAGACCTAAAAGATGATAACTCTAAACTTAAATAGTTCCTGGTCGTAGGATTACTAACTGGTAATTAATAATCCGCAAAGATCGGTACATACTATGCTTGCTTCATTATGAAGGATGTTTGTTCTCATAGACATTTGTGTGGTGACACTATAGCTAGTATGTAGGTGCTTATTATAGAATAAGTTCACTGAACATGACTCGCCCAGCTGAACATTTGATGGAGTTCACTCACGTGTCAGCAGTTGTTCATATAGTGATAGTTGTACAAGTATCCTTAGACTTGAGGTCATCATAGTCATCTTGTGTACACTGAACTATGCTTTGGTTTAGTTCTTAGTCTCCAGGGACAATTATTAGGGCTCTACTGGGTATAGGAATTTGTACACGAAGATAGTGTATGATCAATAAAGGATCTACCCCTTCCAGTGAAGGAAGCGAATGTTCAAGACTGATCCACTTATGCTAGTTCAGGAATCTCTGGCCAGAGTGAATGAAATTAGAAAGGAGTTTCTAATTTGCATAGAACTGCGCATAGTAAATGGTAAGCAAGCGATTAAATTAGATAGGCTTGACACGAGATCCATGCCTTGTATTTAATCGGGACATTGTAGGGTAGAAGGAGTTTATTGTACGGTAACTATTCACTGAATAGGTTCTTGGTATTCTAAGCAGTGAATTCATATTATCCGGATAGTCGCGATATGCTGAGAAGTATCCCTCACGATGTAGAATAAATGTGATTAATTAATTAATCATATTTAATAAATTAAAGAATTTATATAAATAATGATAAAATAGTTTTATTATTATTTATTTCTACTACCGGCTTAATATTGAACCTACAGGGTCACACCATAAAAAGAGAATGATTTTATGGTGGAGGAATTAATTAATAATGGCTAATAATTATTTATTTATGAAATAAATAATTAATTGGCAAATTTAATAATTGATTAAATGAGATTTAATTGATTATAAATTAATTAAGAAAAGTTCTTAATATTATTAATTAAGGATTTAATTTTTGGAAATTAAATCAAAAGAGAGAATTATTTCTAAAGTGTTTAGAAAAAGGATTAATAATTAAAAGGTGTTTTAATTCTTAATGAGAAAAATAAATGGGATAATAATAATAATATTTATGGGAAAATTTCAGCTAAAATTTTTGCCTATAAATATACTATTATAGACCTTATTTTTATTTGAACCCCAAAAACACAAAAGTTTCAGAAAACCAAATTCTCTCCACCTCCTCCTCCTCCTTAACGTCGTTTTCTTGGTGGATACCGGTGGAGTCCTTCACGTTTGAGGAGCAGCTGCTAAGGATCTCCGATCGTTGCTCTTGGATCATATATTAAAGGTTAGTAATCGATCCCTCATTTTTACCACGATTTATATGCTTTTATTTGGATTTTATGTGTGTAAAAGTGTTTTACCATGCCTCCGCTGTGTTTAAAATCCAACATCTATTAATTAATTAAGTCACATAATTTAATTAAGAAAATAAATTAAATCCGCAAAGAAAAATTATTGATTAATTGAATTCATTGATTAATTAATTCTGAATTAATATTAAGAATTTTCAGAATTATTATTGGATTAAAATCTGTTTTAATTCAGCAAGACAATTGAAATTGAACTAGCATGACAATCTGGATTGTCATACCGATTGTCATGCCAGGTCATTTCAATTGTCTCACCGAAAGTTCTACCGGAAGGAGATAGTCTTGCTAGTTCAGTTTGATAGTCTTGCTAGTTCAACAGATAGTCCTGCCGAAAGTCATACTAGCTTAAACTGATTGTCATACCGAAAGTTCTATTGGTTCAGCAGATTGTCTTGCTAGTTCAACCGATTGTCATTCCAGTTCAAGTGATTCTGTTGATTGAATTAAAAAGACAGAAGCAGCAGAAGAAACATTAATCCAACCGAACACAAGTCAACCAACCAAGAACAAAAAGAAAAGAAGGAGACAATATTTCATTTTCATCTGCAAACTTCAAGATCATAATTTCTAGTTTTAAAGTTAAATCCAAAAAACTAGAAATCATTCTCTTGTTCTTATGTAACTATCTAGCGGATCAAAATCCCTAGAACTTAATCTCAAATTGCGTTTAGCATTTGATTCTTTTTATTGCGAAAATAGAAAAAGTTCATGTCGAATTTATTCTAGATTTGTGATAATCTATTTGAGATTAATCCCTTGTAATCGATACCGTTGTTGTAACACCTTTCAAGTTTAATAATATTTTTATTTAACTTGAATTTTATTTCAATTTTTATTCCGCACTAAATTCAATTTTTCAGTATAGTTTGTATTCAACCCCCTTCTACAAACACATTGGGACCTAACAATTGGTATCATAGCCTTCTGATTAACGAACAAATCAAGATCCTAGACTTTTGTGATTTTTCAACTCCTTGAATTTTTATTTATTCAAAAATTAATAATGACTTCACAAAAAGTTGGAACCGTTAAAATTCCACTATTTGATAAAGAAAATTATGTTATGTGGAAGAAGAAGATGCTCTTGTTTTTACAAGTTGCAAATCCCAAATATCTGAACTTGTTAAAGAAGGGTCCAAAAACTCCGATGGTTATTGAACCAGAGGTGATAGTAGATGATGTTGTGATTACCAAAGCTAGAACCTATGCAAAAGAGCCTGAAGATTTTACTCCTGATGAAAAGGAAGAAGCCTCCTTGGATGCCAGCCTTCAATTAATTTTAATTAATTCCCTTGATCCCTTGATGAACAGACATGTGATGAACTGTAAAAATTCCAAACACATGTGGGAAACTATTGAGGTGATTAATGAAGGCACAAAGGAAGTTAGGGAGAACAAGTTAGAGATCCTAACCTCCGAGTATGAACATTTTAAATCCAATCCAGGAGAAGGAATTACTGAAGTGTTTGAGAGGTACAATGCTTTGATCAACAACCTGAACATAAATGGTACATATTACTCATTCAGGGAGATTAACAAAAAGTTCCTTTTAACACTGCCAACTCATCTTGAACATAGAATCACTGCCATAAGAGAAGCTAGAGATCTGAGTGAGATTTCTTTGGATAGACTCTATGGTGTGTTAAAAACCTATGAGTTGGAGCATATTCAGCAGAAGGAAGTCTACGGGAAAGATAGAGTGGTCAGCACATCTACTGCTCTAGTAGCTGAAGGTCAACAACAATCTCAATAGTCAGAGAGAATGGTACAGTATTCCAAGGCTGAGGAAAATGTATTAGTAGGAGAATATGATCCTCCTACTATAAATCAGTCCAGTGATGATTTTTACTCCTTGGAAGAGCTGGAGCAATTGAAAGACGAGTCAATGGCCAAAATTATCATGAGATTCTCCAATGTCAGATTCAAGAGAAATCCCAAGTTCAAGTACAAGTCCAACTACAACAGATTCCAGACTGGTGGATCTTCATCCTCTAACACCAGTAGTGGTGGATACAAAACAGGGATGGTTGATCGGAGCACCATTAGATGCTATAACTGCAATGAGTTGGGACACTTTGCCACAGAATGCAGGAAGCCAAAGCAAGTAAGGAAGAACTCTTATGATTCAAATCAGAAGAGTAACTCCGAAAGGGCTTATCTGGCAAAGGGAAGAAGCTGGGATGATACTGATAGTGAAGATGAAGAAGATGAGAATCTTGCTCTTATGGCTATTGATGGAAAAGCTTCATCATCAAGAAAAGAGGTAAAATTTACTGATGCTGAATTAGTTTATCATCTAGGAGTTCCTTAGATTGTGCTCGTCGTGATAATGAACTGTTAAATCAACAGATCAAAGACCTCTTGAGAAAGAGGTCAATGAATTAAGACTTGTGCACATTAATCAAGACAAGTTAAAAGAACAAGTATCTTTTCTAGAGAATAGAGTTAACTGTTATAGACAACTCGAAACTATTCTCAAAGACAAGATCACCGGTCTTGAGACTAAGGTTAAAGCCTACTTCAATTCTTGTTCGAAGGCTAAATAGTTCTACAGTAAGCAAGCTGTTAATCAAACATCTGGTATAGGTTATGATTACAATGCTGCTATTGGAGAATTAGGCATAAACTCCCCTTCTCATGTTTGTGCTAAAGGTAGGGAAGTACCACATGTGCTTAAGGGTGTTGATAAACCCCTCTATAAAGCATCAATTGCTGAACCATTTGATGCAACCTCCTCTATTATTTAAGAAAAAATACGTGCTGAAGATCATGCTAATGAGAAGGTTGTTTCCAAGTCAAGTGTGTCGAAAGTTCCAGTCAAAGTTGTGAAAGCAACTGAGACTAACTCAGACACACATGAGTTGGATAACAAAAATGCCATGTCTACCATGCATAAATTGCCTACTGTTAATCCCTCTCATAAAGCATGTGGTGTTGCTAATTGTATGTCTTGTGCTTTTAATTTGATGTATGCTTATTTTAATGGTAAGCATGTTTCTAGTGATAAGACTACTCCTCGTCAGCATGTGAATAATAAGAAGCATGATAGGTCTAAGACTGCTAGTCCTTCTAAGGCTAGAAATGAGACATTTATGCCTAAGCCTAAACAAAAATTTGTTAAGGCTGTTTACAAGGTCAAATGTTCAGTCATTGAGAAAGTTGAGACCATTAAAGTTAAAAATGTTGGTTTGCCTGACAAAGGTCAATTCTACAAGTATGTCGGGCCCAACCAAGTTTGGGTTCCGAAGAAGGTCTAATCCATTTGTAGTACAGGGCATTAAACAGGTGGAACCGGTAGTATGGATTCTTGACAGTGGATCCTCAAGACATATGACCGGAGATAGAGCCCTGCTATCAAATGTGGTTGAGAAAGCTGGTCCACTGGTTACCTTTGGAGATAACAACAAAGGTTTAACTGAAGGATATGGCTGTTTGCAAGCTGAAAATGTTATCATTGATAATTTGTATATTGTGCTAGGTTATTATCAAGAAACAATATCTAACGTATAGCACCAGTGATGAGACTTGATAATATTATGAAATATCAGGCACCTGATGCACATTATACTTGGAATTGGACTCTAGTAAGATGTGTACTCCTGGTTGGTGAGTCAAAAGAGGAAGTCAATGCACCACAGTTCATGGACTTTGCAGTTGCAGATCTATTGGACTATCCAATCTCTTCTTCACAATCTCACTTCAGGTTGATATGAACTAGTGTACATCATTTCTCTCAAAAGATTAAATGTATATTTTTCATTCCTTAAAGATCTTAAGTACATTTTATCTCTATATTGCCATATGTTCTGTGATACAGGTTCAGTCTCCAATGGCTTTCTTTCATTGACAGTCATGAGGTTGAAAACCCACAACATCTATCCCAGACTGTAAAGACAAACACAGAAACAGAACCAACCAACACTCTTTGTCCACTAAAATGAAGTATGAGTGAGCGTGAGGGAGATAGTGCCATAGTGCACCACATAAGGAAGGTTCTGTAGTCAACCCAGTATCTCTGTCTCCTACAAAGATGAGTAGTATTTTAAACCGAGATAACTGCTAGCCCCCATACATCTTCTTAAAAAGATGTAATGGCTGAAAAGGCACAAAAACAATTACTAGATTCATTCTCTCAACAAGGTGCGTCTATTGAAATTTGCCTGTCGGCCAGGGTATCCGTTGTAGTGTCACCACCTCAAACATAAACAATTCTTGATGCACAAGGAAAGGTCATACACACAAAGGATGAGTTGACGGAAACAAGAGTTTCGACCATTTTAAGGTCAGATTCGATTGTTCAAGGTTCGTTAATGGACCAATTGCCTTTACAGGTGTTAGGAGAGGATACTGATCCAAAAGCCATATGTCATTGGTCAGTGTCTACCTCCCCAGGCTTAAATCCCCTGGATGCATCTGCAAATAGTGGATCTGACATAGGTGCAGATCGGCAACTTGTTGACAATGATTCAGATATTACCTGATGAGTCACAAGGAAATGTCTTCACAGACATTAGAAGGGAACTTTGATCTTTATGCTAAATTCGTTGGATCATTGTTTACCTTCCCAGAATTCAAATCTGGAACCCTAAAAGGGAAACTAGCAACTTGTAGATTATGACTCAGATTCATCTGACGAGTTTAACAAGGATGGGGATTTGCGAACTCCCATTGCACCACATGTGACCTCCTTAAGGATGACTAAGGAGATTTTCCTTGCAGGTATAGCTGAATTTTGGAGCTATGAGAGAAGAGTGATACACTTGTGAGAATGAGTGTAAACACGAGTGGAGAGAAGAGTGAAACACATGTGAGGTACACTAAATAGAATCACACACTCACAGTGAGGAAGAAAGAGAAACTACTTGTTATTTCTTTTCCAACCAAGTGAAATATGAGAACTCCTTTAGACAACGGCATACATTCCTTCTCTAAGGGGGAGATAAAAGCTTAAGTAATAGTTTGGAGGATTCCTCAACTAAGGGGGAGAAATAGCAGGGAGGAAGAAAAAGATCCTACATATGTACACTACACCACACCATTGTTGTTTGTAACTACGGATCCTATTGTACGGGAGAGGTGGTAAACACAAGGTGATTTTCTTGTAAGGGGAGAAGCTGTTTTCCAAAAGGGGAGTACCATTGGTTTTTATCTACGGATCCTATTGTATAGGAGATATGGTAAACGAAGGTGATCTTCTTTAATCAGTTGATTCTCATAGGGGGAGAAGCAAGAGAGATATGTGCTTCTCAACAGGAAATATGGTTGTACAAAAGAAGATGAAACTACTTGAAGATATGTTCAGTCTAGAGGAACATCTATTTGGAATCTGGAAAATGTTAAATTTAATCCAGAACTTTTCTGCTATTTACTTTGCATTTCTGTTTATATCTTTTTCTTATTTGTTAGTTGAGTTATTCTCTAGGTATTTGTTGTTATTGTCTAACAAACAAATAGGGGGAGATTGTAAGGCATATGTCATAGCCTATTTGTATATTCGAGGATTTAACTCAACTCAAATAAGAATGTAACAAGTAAATAGTGGATCTACCATCAAAGAGATCTCTCATAGTAACATCCGTCAAAGGATTCAGAAACAAGGTTCATCTACAGACTTGAGGAATTACTTCACTGGAAGAAGTTCAAGAAATTGATCAAGCCTCAGTGATATAAATCAATATTGTGGATTTAATCAAGTGACAGAGATCTTGTTAAGGTATCAGAGAATTACAAGGATTTAATCTGAAGAAAATCAAGTTGTCAAAGTCAAGACATGAAGAAACATCACGGAAGTTAGTCACTCATGAACCAGACAGTACATCGAGTGTCAACATTGAAGTGGTGGAATTGATTCATAATTCTCAGTGATTTTCAGAAGATTTTCAGAAGAATGGTTGTTGTTCAAGAGTAGTATTAATTCTCTATTAATTAATTAAGTCTCATAATTTAATTAAAAAAATAAATTAAATCTGCAAAGATTAATTTATTGATTAATTGAATTAATTGATTAATTAATTCTGAATTAATATTAAGAATTTTCAGAATTATTATTGGATTAAAATATGTTTTAATTCAGCAAGATAGTTGAAATTGAACTAGCATGACAATCTGGATTGTCATACCGATTGTCATGCCAGGTCATTTCAATTGTCTCACCGAAAGTTCTACTGGAAGGAGATAGTCTTGCTAGTTCAGTTTGATAGTCTTGCTAGTTCAACAGATAGTCTTGTCGAAAGTCATACTAGCTTAAACTGATTGTCATACCGAAAGTTCTACTGGTTCAGCAGATTGTCTTGCTAGTTCAACCGATTGTCATTCCAGTTCAAGTGATTCTGTTGATTGAATTAAAAAGACAGAAGCAGCAGAAGACACATTAATCCAATAGAACACAAGTCAACCAACCAAGAACAAAAAGAAAAGAAACAGACAATATTTCATTTTCATCTGCAAACTTCAAGATCATCATTTCTAGTTTTAAAGTTAAATCCAAACAACTAGAAATCATTCTCTTGTTCTTGTGTAACTATCTAGCGGATCAAAATCCCTAGAACTTAATCTCAAATTGCGTTTAGTATTTGATTCTTTTTATTGCGAAAATAGAAAAAGTTCATGTCGAATTTATTCTAGATTTGTGATAATCTATTTGAGATTAATCCCTTGTAATCGATACCGTTGTTGCAACACCTTTCAAGTTTAATAATATTTTTATTTAACTTGAATTTTGTTTCAATTTTTATTCTGCACTAAATTCGATTATTCGGTATAGTTTGTATTCAACCCCCTTCTACAAACACATTGGGACCTAACACTTATTCTCCTGCCACTCATTGATAGTTTCTCTGTATGGTTTTCCCGTGTTTCACCTATTTTTTGTATTTTGTGTTAGGCTGTCACCTGTCAACTTCGTGAAAATTTTGTGTTACTCATCGGCAGACAAGCCTGGCCAGGAAAAATAGCCTCTGGATAAGGGGAAGGAACCGCTGCGGGGTTATTGTTAGGTGATGGGAATAATGTTCCCAGTAAAAGGTGCGACATATCTCCAATTGATAATCATCTTGCCTTTTGGGGTTTTATTGTATTGGTTGCTTTCCGCTGTATAATTTTTTAATGAATCCTTCAGGTTTTCTGGACAACCTTCCTTCGAAAAAGCCACACGTTAATATGGGGAGGAAGCCCCATCAATTTTCAGGTTTTCGTGCTAACCTTTCTGTAAAATAACCACCCATTGATCGGGGAAGAAGCACTGTCTGAATTATATTTGTGTTCCCGAGGATATCGTTCCTCAGGGTCAAGGAAAACAACCCATTGATAAAAGGAAGAGGCCGCTGGAAGATTTTTCAAGTTTTCGGCCTAAGCTTCCGACGAAACAACCACCCGTTGATCGCGGGAAAGGGCTCTGTCCGGATTATGTTGGTGTTCCACCGAATGCCAAGCTTCAGGGTGATGAGAGACCGGCCGTTGATAAAGGGGTGATGGGATATCAAACATATTGAAAATATTAAAAATTTTGTAGGATAAAAATGACAGCGGGCTGCTGTCCCTGGAGAATTCTCCTCCAACGGAAAAATCAATAAATCGCACTAGGCTGAGGACCAGGGATGCGGCTTTGGGGAAGAAGGCCCAGAGTAAAGTTAGGCAGCAAAAATTTCGGAACATCAAAATTGGAAAAGGTATTTTACCACCTCTTACAGAATTGACCATCCCACAATGAAAATCAACTTGAATGCATAACTGTAAATCTGGTACCGTTTTTAAATATCCTTTATAGGGTAATTGAGAAGCTCAGCAGTGTCCGTGTACAGGGTCGGTGCCACACAGCTTAACATTATTGTAATAATTTTGTGTAATATATGTTCGGCTGACAAATTTTGTCAAGCACCTGGACATTTTCTGCTGATTCTGATACATTTTTGGCTATATCAGTACTTTTGGTATCCTATTCATCAAATGGTCGATTTATGTGTCATTTTTTCTTTTCAAAACATTAACAACTATATCGCTACTACTAAAATGATATTTCTTGAAAGGAAAAAATTTTGTTTAGGGGTATAGGGGTATTGACAAAAATATCAGCTCCAAGTACAAGGAAAACCTTTTGTTTAGGGGTATGGGGATTTTGACAAAAATATCAGCTGCAAATGATTAAAGCAATTAAAAGTAATCTAATTTTCTTTTCCATTTGTGCTCCTTACCAATAATGACTTATTAATATAAATATATACTTTGCTTGAATACAGTAAAACTGCAGATTTTTGTTTTTAAAAATATGATATCTAAAATATCTCACTCATAATTAATGTTATGGATGCAACTACCACCAACCGAGACTGTGCTATAATTATCCAAACTACTATCATTTTTTACACTGAGACAATATCTAAGTTAGCTCTATCAGATTGCTGGGAGTGCCTTCAATGTCAACAGCAGCCTGTGAAACTCCGAGGAATGTTTAGAAGGGTAGGTCAGATTGGAAAGTTAAGGTTAAGATATCAGAGAGTATCAAGGTATCACTGCAACATGGATTACTTTTAGAGGTTACAACATCATTCTCTTAGATAACAAGGTGAGTTTTTGTTAAATTTCTTGGTGGTAAACATTATCAATTTTTGTTCCTCATTTTTGTTAAATAATGTTAGAATTATAGGATGCATGCCTACGTGCCTCAGAATCTAACAGAAAAATGACACGCATTATACAATTGGGAAAAATATACTTCATTAAAAATTTCCAGGTCAAGGAATACAGGGAGAGTGACATGTATAGGCCTGTACAGATGGATAGACAAATCATCCTTACTCAGGATACAAGGGTGAATGAGTTGGAGGAGAGTGAAATCTTTATTCCTGAGAATTGCTTTGATCTGTTTCAGTATGGCGACCTCAAGGAAATATCTCAACAAAAGCTTTATCTTGCAGGTTTCATCCCCATACAAAATGAATTATATATGCTCTCTTTTTTGTAGGTAATTAGATCATTTCTCTTACTTTCAGATGTTATTGGAATACTTCATAAGGTACGAAAATGTAATCGCCCTCCAGGCAGACAGGTCCACATTAAGTTCAAGATAAAAGATGGGAGATTGGTTACATAATTAATATTATATGAACTTTGATCCGTAATAGTGCCCATGATCTGTAAAATTTATCTGTGTTTCAGCAAAAATATCAATGTTACATTTTGGAACACGTTTGCGGAACAATTTGAGCTACCTTTTCCCTAAACTTAGAACAGCCGATCATAATCATCATTTCCGGTGCTAAAATTACTATGTGGCAGGGTTAGTATTTCATTTAATCTAATGAAATTATCAATTAATGTGTTGTGGGGCTAATGCTGAGAAAATTCTGGATCAGACGAGTTGGATCTTTGCAACTACTCACCAACTCAATTTTACCTGAATTCTGGACATCACAGTGTTTTTACTTTGCAGAAAAGGTGTAACTTTATTCATTATTTCCATTGGAAAGTGTTTGGTATGATCTGTTGACCGTTTATTGCACAAGATGGAGGAGCCTAATTTTACAGGACTGAGGTTTACCCAAAAAAAATTACAGAAGTACAAAATTATTGAGATCAGGGTTCTGTCACACGATTTCATTTAGGTATGTTGTGAAGCCTTGCTATCATCTGAGTTCTGTTTTATTTCCCAGAAATTTTCATGAAATTTTGTTATAGCGGGAGGTTCTCTTGCAAGGGACGGTAAATTGGTTGAGCCGAAAAAGAATTGGAAAGAAAATGTATGCACTTCATGCTACTTAGGCACAAAATTTAAAAATGGTGTTGACTTTTGTACCAACTGTAAAAGGGAGGTACCTGAAGTTTTGAAGAGGTATATCGACCATCGTGTCTCTTATTGCAACATGTTCATTTGGTTTAAAAAAATCAGCCTTAATTAATTAATCAGGGGGAACATGTTTTGTATTTCAACTGTGATCAAGGATAGTAATGGAAATCTTGAGGTTCTTTCGAAAGATCGGGAAATTCCTTTGCTCATAGAGAAAAATGTTAAGGATGTTGAGACGGAGGTAACAGCTTGATACAACTTTTGTTGTTCATTTGTTAGAATCAGGATACTGAGCATTAATCCTGAATCAGGATGACTCCTTTATCAAGGAGCTGAAATCTATTCAAGGAAATGATTATACAATCAGGCTCCTCATCAGTGCAGACAACATTAAGAAAAGGGACTTCAAGACATTGTAACTGGTATTATACCAGGCTTTGAACTCGTTCACGGAGATGAAGAAACTGCGAATTTCTTCCATAGGTAATGCCTAACACTTTTTGCTAATGTTTTAACACTTTTTCAAAAGTATTAACTGTTTGCTTCTTACCAGCCATCTGGATCGTCTTTTCACCTTGGTCAAATCTCACAGCTTGGCTGTTAATAATGGACAGTCCTAAAAATTGGTAAGGCCATGCAACACCTAACACCGACCTCATAATTTAATTATATAAAATCTCAAGTACTTATTGAACATATTGCAATATTCAGCATTTTTGCATTACAGGTTTCGTGTTTCGGCTGCGGTAACAAAATATTATGGAGCATGTATGGGGACTAAATTTGAATCAGTGAACCTATTTTTTAATGTAGTATGTGGATTTTTCTGATGCCTCCAAGTTACTGCAGTTTTGGTTTCTTGCTGTGTCTTTTAAAACAACTACCCAGTAGCAGACTGTGTAAAATATAATCTTTAAACCTCATATAAATTACTAGCATGGTGCAACATTATTTCTATTAATGAACAATCACATTTGTTCTTTTTTAATGCAGTTGTATTCTTTAAATTTATGGGCTATCCTCTATTCATTGGAGGTGAAAAGAAAAATGAAATTTCATTTTGTTTCTTATATCAACTAATATGTCTAGGATTAAATTTAATGATTTGTATAATATTTTATGTTGGTTATTGCATTTAAATTGAAAAGAAATCTGCTCACAGCTTGAAGTTGTTTCCCAGCTAGTTTGCAGAATAGATTATGCATTTTGCTCCAAACAGATGTAGTGATGAGTACGTCTGCATTGGAAACGTTGTTCTACGCATCAAATCATTTGCTAGGTGACAACAATGATAACTGTAAGATCGTTCAAGACTTACTTCCAGTACATAACAAATTTTCATTCAAAAGTTTTCAAAAAAACATGAGGATGGGACATAATCGTGGCTGGAATAATCTTAATTCTGGAGAAAATGTGAAAAAATCTTCGCGCGTGGCAAGCTACACAAATTATAATGCTCAGGCTGTTACTCATGCTACATCATTTACATGTACACCGTGAGCTTTCTTATCCCAAAAGAGAAATACTATTCACATTGAGCCTGGCACAGGGATAATATATTTTTTTTATCTGGAATGCTTTTTAGCTGCTCAAACAACACATATTCTCTAGGCAATCAACTATCTACTACTGCTGAACTTGCTGTCTAAGCTCCATCTCCATTTCAAAAAATACACAAATATAAATAAAAAACAATCTCTTTCATATCTCTTCATAAACTCATGGTTAATCAGAAGCTCAATTGAAATATCAAGGTACGAGTGAGGAAGAAATGTAGAGGATGATAAAGCCAGACCGTGATGACTCTCGCACTGGATTATTTACATGTGCTTCCTGAGCTCCCCCATCCCAAAAAATAACTATTCACATTCAAACTGACACAAGGAAAATATATTCCCTTATCTCCAAGGCTTTTTTTGACTACTCAGACTGTGTATATTCTCTAGGAAATCAACCATATATTATTGCTGGACTTTTTGTCAAAATTCCATCTATATTTTAAATAAAATAGAAACATAAAATGGAAAATAATCTCTCTTACTCTCTTGATCAGCTCATATTTGATCAGAGGCCTGATTGGAAAATCAGGGTACATGTAGGGAGCAAATGGAGAGGGATAATAAGGCTAGACCCAATTCATGATACCCCCAATCTCATTATTGTTTATCGAAATGTAAGTTCAGCTGTATTGTTTAAGGATCACATTTTAAATAGTATCGATTTCTTATTATTCAAAATATATTTTTCTTCACTATGCAGGAAAATCGCATGCATGTGGCGGTTCCTTGTGCTATAGCGAATGCGATGGATGACCTTTTGGTCATTGGTGAGACTTATGACATTGAAAATTTTAAAGTGGTTAACTACATATCTAGGTACAAGTGTGTGTAGGCTGATGCTCACATAGTATTCACCAGGATAACAGTGATAGCTAGAGTTGGGGAGATTGACAGTCTTCAAATTTAAAATGTTTTCCACTATTATGATTTGTTCTCTGTTAATCAAGCTAACTTCCAGGATAGCCATTACATTGGTAACATTTTTGATAAATCTTTGATTATTTAACATATGTTTTCATAAATGTCTGCATAAATTTGACTACTGTTTCAATTTTTGGTGCAGATGTTGTAGGAATAGTTCACTAGCGACGTGATATGTGCTCAGTCATTAACCATCCTAATAAAGAGCATATTGTTCTACAACTAGTGATTTCTGACATAATGTATCTTTCAGCTTTATTTACTGTCCCATGGTCAAATACGATAGCATGTCTCAAATTTTATGTTTTTTTCTCTCGCCCTTTGTTTGATAAATTTTTAGAACTTGCAGCACTCCAGTAACACTGCATTTATGGGATGAATTAGCTGTGGCATAAAACACTGCTCTTGACAATGCTGCTCAGTACTTTATCCAGCCAACTATTATCATTGTGACAGGCTGTAGGATGATAATCAATCCGAGATGTGGTCGGGTTACACTCTCAGATTGTGTATTCATGCGGTTTTATATAAATCATAATCATACAAGGGTTTATTCTCTTCGTGACAGGTACGTAATATAGATTTCTATGGCCATCCAAATGTATTATATAAACTCTTAATCTTATAGATTTGCTGCATACATATGCTGGACATATGGAATACTTCACCGAGAGCTTACATTTAGGCCTGTTGTCCAATATCTTCCAGACTTGGGCTTTATTTGTTCCCTGTTTCTTCTTTTATCCATTATTTGTAATGGTATTTCTTTCTCCGGTTTATCACTACCTTTCTGATATTATATTCTCGCTTACATTATATTTTTACAGTTATTCGACCTGTATCCATGATTTTATAAGTTTCTGATAAGGTTTCCATATTTTGTTATCCCATACTTTTTATGCATACTGTGTTTTAATTATTTCAGTGGATTAAGCACGTTTAAACGTTTAACTGTTTCAGTAGTTTAAACACGTTTAATCTATAATAAACTCCTCATTATCACAGCGCACCTATCAATTTTACCCAGATAGAATTATTTCAGTGGCTTAAACACGTTTAATCTATAATGAAGTACTCATTATCACAGCGCAGACATTAATTTCCTGCGCGTTTAATGTACTGTGTCTTAATTATTTCAGTAGCTGAAACACGTTTAATCTATAATGAACTCCTCATTATCACAGCGCACCTATCAATTTCAATCAGACAGGAACATGAATTTTTGACAGCCAAGTACCTTGATACTATAACATCTGCTTTTAAATCCCCACTCAATAATATAACAAAAAATGATAGAATTCACACAGATTATACAACATGCAGGGGTCAATATTAATGAAAAGAACATATTGGATTAAACTATTTCACAATATTGTCTATAAATTTGGTTACTAAGATACCATGATTTTAGAAGTGGTAACTAGGGTGAGAACTTCAAAATGGATAATTTTGGCCACACATGATGCAAGTGATATTATATAAGTTACATTAATAGATCAAAATTAATTACTTCAAGCAATGATCATTTTATGTCATGGGTAGATACTTCTCGCCAATGCAGATTTTGAAGTTACGTGTTGATTCGGTCATCCACTGAAAGTCATAGGTATCACCTTCTTCAAGTTGTAAATCTCTCTGGAATTGTACCCAACCTTTGTTAATTATTTTGCATTTCCAGTTACAACGGTGAATCTCAAGTTCTCAACATCGCATGCCCACATACGCAGTTATATCGTCAATTTTCTTCCATGATTGACAAAGTCTCCTGTATTTAGCAGGAATGTCCTCCAAGCAAAAAAAAATGCAAGTTCAGATATTTGTTCGGGATCCAACCGCATAAGGTGAATGCTTGAGATAGGAAAAAAAATTACAGGTTGGTGAAAAAAATCCAACTTACCACACCATGTGCATAATCTCCCGTGTGACAGGCCTGGATAGAAATCTTGAAGGCAGTGTGGGCTACAACGGATGAATGCAGCAAAAAATTATTTCTCAGATAAATTAGTTTTTTCATCCTTTTTACAGACAATGTTAAATGAAGCAGACCAGTTACAGAATTCAGAATACCGTTTCTGTAGATAAGTGGACCGATTGGAATTTCCAGAAGAGAAGTTTCAAACACTCTAACAACAAATGTGGATATACCATCATATGTGACCATTAACAGGTTGAACGAATTTAGGTCATCCACATTTAACAATGGCATATATTTCCCAACCCTCTTATTACAAGATCATTTTCAGAGAAAGAACCAGCAAATTGATAACCACTAGACACCACAAAATCTACATTTGAAGGTATATGAAGGCCTACATGATCACAAAATTCAAAGGGCATATCCTGCAATATCTTTTTCGTCATCTATTCTGCACAATACAAAATTAATCTAGGTGCATCTAACAAAATAAATAATGCGTGCTGGATATTACTTACGATGTGGTCACAGACTTTGGGTCCCCATCATAGGTGCTGGACAAAAATCCACCCTCCATCATGGATTGAAACTTAGTGCCAGCAAATTTAGTGAATAGTGTTGGTTCACAAATATAAAATTAGTTCAGTTAATACAAATCAATAACGGTAAATTTATCAATTATTGTTTGATGGCTGCCAACTATTCAGTCAGTGAGCGCGGTTGACATATTGGATTTTAGAACCGTACTTGTCACATATACAGACTTTGAAATCAAAATCACCTGCATGATCAAATACTAATGTCTCCTCTCCGGTCATATTAAAGTTATCCACTAAAACCCGGATACCAACAAACTATTCTTTCACTTTATTAAAATCCAGGCAGCTTATATATCCATTCCACGCCAGTACTTTCACAGTTAGTGGGATATGAGACCCATATTTCATACAAAATTCATGGGGAACAACCTAACCAATAGAATTTGATCACTTATGGATGATGTAGCAAATATAGCAATTTAGTTATCTCTGTAAAACAAACTTACCATCTCATTTAACTAACATTCAGAGGTGCTTAAGCATTTCACAGAACTTCGATTGAGATCCATTCCTATATATCAACACTTAAAACCATATAATGTTGTTAGGCTTATATTATTCATACTAAACAATAGGATTTACAGGATATCCAAGTACAGATAAGGGAATGCGCATACATGGGAAACCACTTCAAACCTCATCAACTAAATTTGTCTTATATCAGTTACACATGACAAATATATAATCCATAACAATTCAGATTACATCATGTAGGCGAGAATGAACATACCTGTGCCAATGCCTACTGTGAAGACATAATACTTATCATCCCTATATCACTTACTGCTATGAAATCCAAACAGAAATTTATAAAACAGAGAGACAATGAAGAAGGAAAAAAATAAAATGAAGTACAAAAGGTAATATTCATATATCTGCATGTTTAAGAAATGGTTTTTACCAGGCATATAAAAGTCAACATCTTTAACCACCTGTTGTAATAGTATTCAACCACTTATATTTAACTAAGGTTAAATACTGAAAAAATTAAAGACTGGGACTACCTCATTGTTCAGAACTATTTTTATTTAAAAACTCAGGTTTTTCCAGATTTTTTATCACCTCAGTTTTAGCACATTGATTCATGACCAGGGTAGGAAATTTGATATATGAACTCATGAAAATATAAACTTGATTTTAAGAATGAATGAATGCAGTAAATGACATAGTTCATTTCTTTTTCCCTCTGTTAGTTCATTTTAATAAATTGATCATCATTCTTTATCAAGAGTGGAACAATGCAGTAAACAACAAGGATCACTTCTGCTTTTCCATATTTAATCTTTGTAATAAATTTATTATGATTCTCTTTCAAGAATAAAAAGACTGCTGAACAAGGAGAAAGATTCACCCAACAACATTTTCACAATTTTGGGAATCCATTAAAATAGAATTAAACATAAGAAAACCAATGTTATGAACATCAAGGTCAAATTGCAATGGCTTAAAAACATCTATCCCAAAATAAAATTAGTTCATACATAACCAAATAGAATTTTCTAGGATCAGGGTCAAATATAATAGTTCAGACTTCTCACGCAAGAGCTTAATAATTGGAAGTGGATAGAACAGTTCTGATCAAATCATTATACTTGATGATACGAACTCTGAAATTCCTTGCACAATTTTTCATCCACTCAAAAACATATATGTCGCCTTCTTAAATTGCATTATCCCTCCGGAACACCAACCAACCGCCATTTATTGTTGTGCGCTTCCTGTCGCGTCTGTGACGAGTTTGAAGCGGCCAGCAACGGAACCCAACATATGTTGATATATGATCCACCATCAACCAGGGATAACACTCATTCCTGTATTCAGCTGGGATATCCTAAATTGTAAAAACAAAAAATTAATTCAAAATATCACAATATATAAGATTTGGTATACAAGATTGTATTTTTCATCAAACTGCTGAAAAAAGAACAACAAACTGGACAAAATAGGATACTTACCACATCACACTCATAATCAAGCATGTGACATGCTTTTACTTCAAAATGAAATGCTGTCATGTTGCCCTCTCCAGCCTCACCTGTTAAGATAGTTTAGAAAAATAAAAATTTCAGCGGTGAGGCTGGAGAGGGCAACATGACAGCATTTCAGCAGTTATTGCAAATATAGAAAAATATCCAATCCAGAGAGGAATTGACCAATTGGTGTCTCAATCTGAGAATTCTCAAAAACTCTGACTCGAAGCCTGGAAATACCATCAAACATAAACAAGAGCGTGTATTTCCCGCTGAAATCCAGAACATCTAACATATTATATACACTTGCAAGTCCAGTTATCCTATTGTTGTTTTCATTGAAAGATCTGACTACTTCATGACCTGTACATATCACAAAATAAATTCTTGGAGGCATGTGGACACCAAGAACATCCATGAACTCAAATTGAACAACCTGTTATTCATTCTTCCTAACTCAGAATCTTGAACTAATACATCAAGCCTTGGTAATTGGATATAATGAACAAAATCGGTACGGTAACTTACAATGAAATCTGATACTTTTGGTCTCTAGGATAGATGGAGAAAAAAGTCCCACCCACGATGATCGACTAAAACTACACAAGAAAGCAATTCCAATCAAACGTTTATAATTGTATTCTATTAAGTTGAATAAAAGATTTGATGTTAGTTAATAATTTAATACATACAATCCCTATCAGTAAGATAAGGTGTAGGCATTCTTGGATAATTATTCTCACATCCAAATATGTTGTATACCTTCACTCTAAACTCAAAGCCTCCCATAAAACACAAGCGTCTCACCGTCCTTGATATTAAGAAACTGTAAAAAATGCTCAATGCCTTCAAGACGCCCCTGCTCCTTATTATGGTCCAGCCATGCAGTGTACCCATTGCGTGCAATGATCTTTACTTCTCATGGTATGTCACTCCCGTGGGACAGAGATAGCTGTTCAGACAGGATCTGAAATTTAACAACTAAGAATTTCATCTTTTTGTCTTTAGAAGCAAAATGATTAGGAAAGTTAAAGTTCCCTGAACACTAACCAGGTTATTGGATGAACAATCAGTCGCTGTCAGTAGTTTTGTGAAAGTTGAAATTGGTTCCATAACTAATAACAAAACTTTTCATTAGCCAGGTTATTTAGAACTAATCGCCAATAAATCTCTGTATAATCAAAAACAATAAATTATTGGATTTCATTAACAGATCAAGATATAAATCATGCAGGGTAGACCACTATAATCACTTTCATTCAGGCACTTCTCAAACATTATCATAATCTATAATTGTTACACTCTACATTCTAATCTTTCTATATTTTCCTGGACTTTTGTTGAATATAGTTTTCTCCCTTGTTTTCATTTGTTGGGAGTTTTATTAATTTATCTTTTAAGATTAGGAGCAATTCAAGACAACAAAAAAGAATAGCACTCCTCGGAGACATTACAATCCAATGAATCAGGTTATAAAACAAAACCAAACCACATATGCACATTGTAATGTCTTACTTAGGAGGAGAGTAATATGTAATACAGGTGTAAATATATCAGTACTACCATGGTATTATATTAAGAATAGCAAAAAAAGGTATAAAAAGCAACTTTTTGCAGTGAAACAATACCAAACACAGAAAATACAAGAACTTTTTGCAGTGATTCACAATGCTTCCATCTACAATACTAAAATAGGTTACATTAGGGATAACAAATTACAGGATAACCTACAAGTTTCTACAGGAAGTCAATGTTCAGATTATTGTATTCATACCTGCAAATATCGTGGCAAATTTCTGATTTTGGAGATCAAGGAAGAACAATGTTATCAGTTTGAAGAGGGAGAGAATGGTTCCACCAGTTACAACTTCCAATACTTCTAACGGCTGGATCTTTTATTCAAAAGGCACTCCATCTCATTTTTTAAACCCAAATTAAAAATCCTAAATTATTTGAACTAGGACCAACCACTAATACGAATGACACTAATTTAACAATTTATTAAAAAAATGTTCTACATTGTCCTTTCACTTTAATATTATTAATTGGAAAAATAAAGGTTTAATTTTTACCATTTTATACTCTTAATGTATAGTGAAAAATATTCTTCTTAAATTTACGTTTACCATCCAACTAATTTAAAATTATTCTTAAATAGTGTTTTATATTTTCATTCATCTTTCATTTTATTTTTTTCCGGTATCGATATATATATTTAATCAGTTTACCTGTTACATGTTCACATCATTTGATTTTAATATTATTAACATGCCATATCAGTGTATATATTTTACCGATTTATATCCTTATTGTATGGTGATTTCCCCCCTAAATTTACGTCTTGCGTGCAACTAATTTTACCTTATTCTTAAATTGTATTCTATATTCTCATTCACCTTTCATTTTATTTTTTCTCAAAGTCAAAATATATTTTTAATCAGTTTATTTGTTTCATATTCCCATCAACTTAAATATTATTTTTTCACAATGTGGGAATTTTTTTATAATGTGTGCTGTAATGTGTGGCATACCGCTTTGTTTACCATTTTGTTACTGGCTACTAACTCAGCAACTACTTTCAAATTTTATTTAAAAAATTGTTTTTACTAATTTAGATATCTAGACATTTTACTAATTTAGACATTTAGACATTTTTTAATAATTTAGACATTTTTTTTACTAATTTAGACATTTAGACATTTTTTTTACTAATTTAGACAATTTTTAAAAATTTATTCCACGTTCTCATTTAACTTTAGTTTACGTCTACCACTACATTGATCTAACTTTATTCTTAAATCGTGTTCCAAATTTTCATTCGACTTTAATCTAATTTTTGGGCAATATTGGGATATATTTTTTTTCAATTTATATCCTGAATGTATTACGAATTTTTTTTCATTTAACGAATGACATTCCACTAATTTAACCTTATCAGTTACAACTATACAAATGCCACTTTAAAGATTTTTAAAATTATTTGTTCAGGATTCTCATTTGACTTTAATATTATTTATTTGAAATATCGGTGTTTATTTTGTAACAATTTATATCCTAAATATAATTTGTAAATAAAATGTTTTTTGTTCTATAAGTTTGGGTGGTGTACTTTTTTAGTATTCGGATTTAAGTGTCTTGATCATTTATTTAAAAAATATGACGGTCGTAATAAAAAATGTTTATAAAAAATATGAGTTAACCAGATATAAAATATACCCTGTTTGTTAATTATACTTTAATATAAATACCCTTCGAAGGTAGAATGCTAACAAATTAGTTCCAAAATCAATTAACGGATCATTACGGTCATGTGATACAATTAAATTGGCAAAGTAGATAAATTTAGTTTATACATAAAATCAATTGTAAATGCAGATGAATCACAAGAAGCTTGATTGAAATTATTTTCTCTCACATTTATTTCATGTATGGGGATGTTATTTATAATGTTACAAATATATGCGGATATACATAAGAAAACATATTACTATTACTATTACTCTAAATATATCATTTTACAGTTAATTAGAGTCCGAACAAATCATCTTGCTACCCTTATCTTCGTTATCCTTTTCACTGCCCCTCAAGCGCAACTGTCCAACCATGACAATAAGTTTGTCTCTTAGCATATGGAATCGGTTTATACTAAAAGGTCATGAGTAGAAAGAAAACGAACATCTAACTATTTCTTGGCTACTCGGTCGCGAGCAAAATGGAAATCGATTTCCACATGCTTTGTCCTTACTTGAAAAATATGATTTACAGATTGATAAGTGACACCCAGATTGTCGCACCAAATGATAGGAGTTTTACGATGTAAGAAACCAAGTTCAGACAGCAAGGACATAATCCATAACAGTCCAGCTTCAACATTTGCAATACCTTTATATTCAGACTATGTGCTAGAGCGAGCAACAATTGTTTGCTTCTTAGAGGATCATGAGAGAAGGTTACGTCCAAGATACAAGAAATAACCACTAGTGGACTTTCGATCATCAGGGAAACCTGCCCAGTCAGTGTCCGTAAATGCATGAACTCGAGTTCCTGACTCAGAGGAAAAGAAAATTCCATCAGTAATAATACCTTATAAATATGGTAGAATTCTCTTCACTACACTCTAATGTTCGTCAGTTGGAGAATTCATAAATTGAGAAACTTTGTTAACACAGAAACTTATATCAGGACGTGTTATAGTCAAGTACTGTAATACGCCCACAGTGCTTCTATAAATGAAGGGATCGGACATTGGAATGTAATGCACCATCCATTCTAGTTTTAATAAGAAGATCTTTGATGTATTTTATTTGAGATAAAAAGAGCCCTTTAGAAGAGTGAGTTGCTTCAATACCGAGGAAAAAAATGCAAGGGACCTAAATTCTTGAGAGAGAATTATTTACCCACCTGATAGGGAATAAATAAATTGTGATTACATAGTTAATGTTGTATTAATTACACATGATTTGGGCTGAAAGGCCCAATAAGAAGATATATGATATTCAGACCAAAAAGGTTAACACATTGATCAGGCCCGATGGACCAGATCAGGCCTGATGGAACAAAGAAGGCCCAAAACCCTGATTATTAATTAATTTCATAATTAATTAATAAGGGAGAAAAACAATTATTAAGATAAGTCCTAGTGGGAATATAAATCCTTGTAGATTGGCCTCCAAGGAACCTCATGGGATAAGGAATCAGCTTCCTACTTCCTAGGACTCCAAAGTCCATTCTAATTCAGAGACTTGACCACCAAGTCTCCTATACCAAGTCCAATTCAAGGACTCCCAACATCTATATAAGGGGCTTCACCCCATAAATCAGAACTACATTTTTTGACTTGATTCTTGGCAATCAGCAAGGTACGTAGGCATCTTGTTAAGGCAGATTGAGTCACGAAACACAAGAGCAGTCAAATCGAGCCTCGAAGCTCACGTTCCTTAGTAATAAATACAACAATTATATATATTAGTTTTTAATCCTTAACATTTGGCGCCGTCTGTGGGAAAGCACAACAACAACCATGGAGAGAACACGGAGAACAATTAGAGCTCTTGAGGAAGGAACACCATCGGGGACAACCCAAGTGATTTCATCAACCGTGGAGATACCTCCCCATTCGACTTATGCAGCTACCCAAGGAAAAGCCCAGATAGGGGTAACTCAACCTCAGCCACAAGGGACGATTCCCTCGGCTATTCAAGGTACGACTCCCCAAGTTCAACAACTACACGCACTTGTGAATTCTCGACCTATCGGGTATGAATATTCAACTGTTGTGACTACTAACCCCCCTTATGGGATGCCCCTTTACCCCGAGGTTGGAGGAAGTGGATATGCTGGACGAAGTGAAGCACGAGGGTGATCGTCCCCATACATACGAGGTTTGGCTCCTATCCCTGAGGATCAGGAATTTTCTGGTCCTTACACTGAGAGAGACTCTGAATCTTCGGATGATGAAATAGCCCCAAGAAGGAGACGTGCTGGCAAAGAGCCGATGGCTGATGGTAGCCAACGTTCTCAAAGCACCCAAGGGACGAATCCCCGAGAAGTGCAGGAAAGGATCAGGGCTCACGAGGCTGAGATTCAAAGGCTGAGGCACGACTTGGAGGTGCACCAGACCACCAGACCCCCAGTACCTCCTAGGGGGAGAAATCCTCCTTCTGTCATAGACCTGGATGGTCCAGTACAGAGAAGGGTTGTTGTCCCAAGGGCTGATCCAAGCAATCTTCTTCCCCTTGGAGATCCTGATGATCCTACTCCGCCCTTTACTGAAGAAATAATGAATGCCCATATCTCAAGGAAGTTCAAGATGCCAGCTATCAAAGCTTATGATGGCATAGGAGATCCCACTAATCATGTTAGGACATTCTCTAATGCACTGCTGTTGCAGCCCGTGAATGATGCTATTAAGTTTCGGCCTTTCCTCAAACCCTGTCGGGTATGGCTCAAAGGTGGTATAGTCGTCTGCCCCCAAACTCTATTGGGTCATTCGGGGAATTAAGTCAGGATTTCATTAAACAGTTCATCAGTGGGAGAGTGCATGAGAAGAGTTCAGCATCCCTCATGAGCATTGTGCAGGGAGCGAAGGAATCCTTAAGAGACTACTTGAATCGTTTTACGAAGGAAGCTTTAAAAGTCCCGGACCTTGATGACAAGGTTGCAATGATAGCACTGCAACAAGGAACTAGGGATGAGTTTTTCAAGATGTTCTTGGCGAAATGCCCCCCTGAAAGCATGTTGCAGCTCCAGGATAGGGCAGGGAAGTACATAAAGGTGGAAGAGAGCATGAGGAAGACCATAGTGAGTAATGAGCCCACTGGAGGCAAGAAGTGGAAAACTGACCTGGAATATATCGCTAAGGACAAGTATCTTAGAACTGAGCAAAACCCTGATTCAACCCCCAAGAAGGGAGGACCTGGGAAAAGTTCACTAAATACGCTAAGCTGAACGCTCCTAGAAGCCAGATCTTGATGGAAATCAAGAAAGAACGAGATATTCGTTGGCCTAAGCCCTTGAAGGCTGATCCTGCCAACCTAGATAAGAGCAAGTATTACAGATTTCACAAAGATGTTGGTCATGACACCGATGAGTGTAGACAACTGAAAGATGAAATTGAGTTCCTCATTCAAAAAGGAAGATTGAAAAAATACACTGGAGAAGGAGGGGATAGGAATAACAATGGAAGAAAGAACTTTGAAGATCGTAGGAGGGACCAAGACGATCAAGGACGGAATCCCCAGCCAAAAGGACCAGTTATAAACGTAATTTTTGGAGGGCCGCGACCTCGAGGGCCTGTGATAAACATAATCTTTGGAGGACCAACTGCTGGATTATCCAGGAACTCCAGAAAATCATATGTTAGGGAGGTTATGTATATTGTTAGAGAAGCCCCGAAGAGGGCCAGGACAGAAGTGACATTGGCTTTTGATGATTCTGACCTAGAGGGTGTGAAATTTCCTCATAACGACCCGCTGGTCATAATACCGATAATAGGAAATAGCCCGGTCAAGAGAGTCCTTGTGGATAATGGTGCTTCAGTGGATATCTTGCTCCATGATGCCTTTCTAAGGATGGGATATAATGACTCCCAATTGACCCCAACCGACATGCCAATATATGGATTTGCGGGAGTAGAATGCCCCGTGAAAGGGATAATCAAGTTGCCAACCACCATAGGTCAGGAACCAAGGCAAACAACGCTGATATTGGACTTTGTGGTGGTAAAGGATAGTTCAACTTATAATGCTATCATGGGGAGAACAGGAATACATGCCTTCAAGGCAGTCCCTTCTTCCTACCATTCAGTTATGAAGTTTCCCACCCAGAATGGGATTGGGGAAGAGAGAGGAGATCAAAAAATGGCTAGAAGCTGTTATGTAGCCTCTTTGAGGGCTGATGGAGTTGGAGGGCAGGTTCTTCCTATTGAAGATATGGATATCCGAGAGAATGATGAGAAAAGAGGAAAGCCAGCAGAAGACTTGGTTTCGATTTCTTTAGCCCCCGAGAATCCTGAGAGGGTCTTTCATTGGAGCCACACTCGAGGAGCCCCTTAGAGGGAAGTTGGTGAGATTTTTGCAAGCAAATAGTGATGTGTTTGCATGGTCAGCAGCTGATATGCCAGGCATAGACCCAAAACTGATTACTCACAAGTTAAATGTGGACCCAAATCGAAAGATGGTGAAGCAAAAGAAAAGAAACTTTACCCCGGAAAGGCAAGAAGCTATAAAATAGGAGGTTGAGAAGCTCTTAGAGGCTGGTTTCATTGAGGAGATACAGTTTCCCAAATGGTTAGCAAACCCTGTAATGGTGAAGAAGGCCAATGGAAAATGGAGGATGTGTATAGACTTCACTGATCTGAATGATGCATTCCCTAAGGACTATTTTCCGTTGCCAATGATTGATACTTTGCTAGGTGTCACTGCTGGGCATGAGATGCTGAGCTTCATGGATGGATTTAGTGGATACAATCAGATTAAGATGCACAAGGATGACATTCCAAAGGTATCATTCATCACTGACTTTGGTGTTTATTGTTATCTTGTTATGGCATTTGGTCTTAAGAATGCTGGAGCCACCTATCAAAGATTGGTAAATAAAATTTTTAAGGATCTTATTGGCAAGACTATGGAAGTCTATGTTGATGACATGTTAGTCAAGAGTCTAGTAAAGACTGATCATATAACCCATTTGAGGGAAGCTTTTGTGGTCCCGAGGTACCACAAAATGATGTTAAATCCTACGAAGTGTGCTTTCGGAGTAGGATCTGGAAATTTTTTGGGATTGATGGTCTCCAAGAGAGTGATCGAGGCCAACCCCGATAAAATAAAGGTAATCCTGGATATGGAGCCACCAAAAACTGTCAAGGATGTTCAGAAGCTCACAGGAAGGGTTGCTGCGCTGGGACGATTCATCTCCAAGTTAGGAGACAAGTGTTTGTCATTCTTCAAGTCATTAAAGAACATTAAGGACTTTGTATGGAATGAGCAAAACCAGAAGGCATTCGAGGAATTAAAGAAATACATGGCCCAGGCTCCGTTGTTGGCCAAGCCAGCTTTGAATGAAGTTTTATACTTGTACTTAGTCATTTCAGAGAGTGCCTTGAGCGCTATATTGGTTAAGGAGGAACTGAAAATCCAGAAACCCATATACTATGTCAGCAAAATTCTGCATGGTGCTGAGTTAAATTATTCCACTATTGAGAAATTTGCTCTAGCCTTGGTAATGGCTTTAAAAAAGTTACGTCCTTACTTTCAGGCTCATCAAATTGAGGTACTAACAAGTCAGCCCCTGAAAAATATCATTCATAGTCCCAAGGCTAGTGGGAGGTTGATCAAGTGGACAATAGAGCTGGGAGAATTCGACATCAAGTATAAGCCATGAACGGAAATAAAAGCCTAGGCATTAGCTGACTTCGTGGTGGAATGTACCATACCCAACCAAGAAGTCGGGGGGCAGGAAGATACCATACCTCAAGACAAGGAAGTTGATAAGGGGGACAAAGAAAAGGATGATAAGGAGAAAGAATATTGGGTTTTCTATTTTGACGGAGCATCAAAAACAAACTCAAGTGGAGCAGGTTTGGTTTTACAAAGCCCTGATGGGTTCTTGATTGAGTATGCCATGAAGTTAGACTTCCCGACCACGAACAATGAGGCAGAATATGAAGCTCTGATAGCTGGCCTCGGCCTAGCAGGGAAACTTAGAGTCAGGAACTTAAAAGTCCGTGGAGATTCGAAGCTGGTTGTATCCCAGGTAAAGGGAAAGTTTGAGGAAAGGGAAGATACGATGGCTAAGTATGTCAGCCTAGTGAGGGCTGTGATGACCCAATTTGATGAGTGCCATGTTGAGCACATTCCAAGGGAGGAAAATGCTAAGGCAGATGCATTATCAAAGTTTGCTTCATCTGAGATAGAAGAAAGTTCAGGAAGTGTATACTTCCGCATTTTGAAGACACGAAGCATCGATGTTAAGCTTGTAGCTCTTATAGGCCTGGGGACGTCATGGATAGATCCCATTAAAGCCCATATTCAAACCGGTTGGTTGCCAAATGATGCTACTGAAGCACGGAAGTTAGCTGTTCGAGCACTAAGGTTCTCTTTGATAGATGGGATTCTATATAAAAGATCTTTCGTGATTCCTTACTTAAGGTGTCTCAGGCCCGATGAGGCACGCTTGGCTCTTGAAGAAGTACATGAAGGTATTTGTGGGCAACACTTGGGGGGCAGGGCCTTAGCTCAGTAGATAACCCGGTTAGGCTTCTATTGGCCAGAAATGATGGCTGATGCCAAAGAATATGTGAAGAAGTATGACCGCTGTCAGAAGCATGCACCGGTCATTAGACAACCCCCCGAGATGCTGACCTCTATCAACTCACCCATCCCCTTTGCTATGTGGGGAATAGATATACTTGGGCCTTTCCTCATGGCTACGACACAAAGGAAGTTCCTGATTGTAGCTATTAATTATTTTACTAAGTGGATTGAAGCCAAACCCTTGGCCAAAATCACAACTAAGCAGGTTGTACAATTCATGTGGGAAAATATTATGTGCCGGTATGGAATTCCCCGCATCCTAGTCACTGACAATGGAACATAATTCAACAACGAGGAATTCAAGAAGTACTGTGAAGAAAATGAAATTGAGTTCCGATTCACCTCTGTGGCTCACCCACAAGCCAATGGGCAAGCAGAAGTAGCGAATCGAATAATCCTGGATGGACTAAAGAAGAGGATCGAGATATCGAGGAATAATTGGGTGGATGAGATACTCCCAATACTATGGGCCTATAGGACTACCTGTAGAGTCACGACTGGAGCAACTCCCTTCATGTTAGTATATGGGGCAGAAGCAGTTGTTCACATGGAGATATCACATTCCTCTCCCAGGATTCAAGTTTTCAATGCTGAGGACAATGAAGAAGGGCAAAGGTTAGCCCTGGATTTAATTGATGAAGTGCGAGATGAGGCACATGCGAAGATAGTGGAATATCAGAAAAAGGCTTCATTTTAATACAACCTAAGGGTTAAAGAAAGATTTTTCAAACAAGGTGACTTAGTCTTAAGGAAGGTAGAAGCTTCTGGTGTAGGACAGAAAGGGAAGCTTGCCCCAAATTGGGAAGGGCCATATAAGATCAAGAGTGTTAAAGGTAGAAGAACCTACAAGCTAGAAACTATGGATGGTTTTGAAGTCCAGAGAACTTGACATGCACAAAACTTGAAGGTTTATTATGTGTGAAGCAGTTGAACATGATTCTCACTTGTCAAGGTGACAAGTAGGTTGAAAAGCACCTTGAAGCTTTGCTTGCTTAGGATTTACATGTTTTAGCTTTATTTTGAAGTTTATTAAGATTTGTGTAAGGGATGAATCCCAATGACTTATGAAATTCAGAAAGTTTTCGAAATATATCTGAAATCTCTATGGCAAATCAAGTAAACTAAATGCGTGAAATGCAAGCATAAAATCCAATAAATAAAATAGATACTACAAAAGTTTGATAAATAAAGTATCGAAAATAAGATGAAGTAAACAAGCCACGCAGGGCTGGAAAAGCTCTAAGGAGCTGAGGTGCCCTCGGCATTCATATCGTCATCCCCTCCGCTCTCGCTAGAAGTCTCTGTCATCTCGGAGGAGGAGGAAGAGCTGTCATCCTCAGTAGGCCTGGAAGAAGACTCGGGAGGAGGAAGAAGTGGGTCCTGAGGGACGTGATCCGAGACAACTACTTGAGTTCAAAACCTTTGCAGCAAAGCCTCGTCATCAAGGCAGACATAGTCCGCCGAGTTAATATCAGGACAAGCTTTGTTCATGGTCCCAAGGGCCGTGTCCCAACCAGTCCTAAAAAACCCAGGGAAGACTGAGTCATCCCTTATCCTCATGGACTGGGAAAACTCCTCCGAGTCCAGATAGTTATCTATAGCCTTATCATTCTCAGCCCGAAGCACCACCAACTCGGCGTTAGATTCTCCGAGTTCTTCCTCCTTACGCTTGAACTTCTTCTCTAGAGCAGCATACTTCTTCTGCTGCCTCCTGAGGGCATTATCGGCCTTGTCAGAAGCCCTCTTCCATGACTCGGCTTGCCTCACAGCGCCTTGAAAGTAGGCGTTAGACTGAAATGAAATAATAAACAAAGTGTAAGGCAAGTGAATGCTACAAGTAAGAAAGATAAAATTCAAGAAAAGGTCATACCGAAGCCAGAGACTGAGCTCCCATGAGCTTTATCCTCTCAAGATCAGGGGTGGCAACCACATCAGTAAAATCTTTGGGAGTCACGCCATGGTAGGACCAATCCCAAGCATGCTTCGTGGATCCAACCACGGTATCCCCTCGGTGGAATCCCCAGAGAGGCTGGGAAGCGCCTGTAGCAGCAGCAGCAGGAGTAACAACAGTAATAGGAGCACTAGGAGCTTTGGCTCCCTCAGCTGAAGCCTCCCCCATGGGCTCCTTGTGCTTTCGTAATAAGATAGGCTTCGTGGCCTTTCCTCGAGTGTCTAGGCCTGCGAGCCGAGCTTTCTTCATCCTGGAAGTCTCTTCCACGGGAGGCACATTATCCTCGTTGATCTCCTTAGCAGCTGCAAAACAAGATAAAAACCAAAATAAGTGGTGTCAATAATGCATGAAATGAAATAAAATAGAGAAGGGAAGAAAAATACCCTGTTGAGAAACAGAGGATAGTCCCACATGAATGAGGGAGAACTCCTCTAAGAGAGTCCAGCTGGTAGTAGTGTCGTCATCCCGAGCAAGCTCATTATAAATAATAGTTTCCTCGGGAGTTAAGTGAATGGATTTGAGGCTACCATGACTAACCTTCCCGAAGGAAGATCTGAAGAGTGTGCCCCAGTCGCCATTCTCCCAACGCAACCCGACGAAACTATTTCTCCAATTTTGGTTGTTATCGGGAATGGAGGCGCTGTTAAACATATGCTTACATTTGGGCCTTTGCTTAACATAGACCCAACCACAAATACTGGAAGAGCTGTTATAACACTGAAAAACCTTCCTAAAAACAGCTACAGAGAGGGGAAAAACCTTCCCTAAGGCAGCAAACCATAAAACATAAAATGTTCCTCCAAGCGTTTGGAGGAAGCTGACATGGGTTTATTTTTAAATCAGCTAGAAGGTGAGGAATGAAGGGATGAAAAGGAAACCTAAGCCCAGCATTAAGGTCATCTGTGAAAAGGAAACCTAAGCCCAGCATTAAGCCCAGTGACAAGTACGATCGCCACCCGAAACTGGAACTAATCTAAGAGGAGGAAGAACGTTATAACGTGCATTTAATTTATCGAAATCTATGTTGTGCCAAGTCTTATAATGATTAAAAGAGTCGAGATGTACAGTGGAGGGATATTCATCCCCCCTAGTGTTAATCATATTGATCAAAGACATGTATGAATAACGGATCTCGATATCCTTACCTCATTTTGAAGCCGAGGCTATCTTGGCCGCTCTCTCGGAATTCTTGTCAGCCATCAATGAAAAGCTTGGAAAGGCTTGAAAACCTTGAAAGGAACTTGGCCGGAAATTTGCTAAAATGAGGAAGGAGGAAGAAGAGGAGAGTGTTTGGGAGTTGGAAGAAATGAAATGAGAAGTGTGAAGTCACACCCCCCACACCTCACTCTTATATAGCCCTTGGTAGGGCAAATTGGGCCTCAAAAAAGCCCATTTGGGCCCAAATTGGAAGAATTTGGAATGTTCTAGAAAATTTTAGAAAAATGTTGAAAAATTATGGCAAAATCTGGGATAATCTAGAAATTCCATAATATTCTGGAAATTGGGCTTGAGAGTTAAGGCCCAACCCAAGTTTAAATGGGACTTGAATAATAAAGCCTAGAAAAAAGCCCAATTTAAAATGGACCAAAGAAGCCCAGTTAAACCAATGGGCCAAGTGCAAAACCTAGAAAAAGGGGCCCAAAATTTTGTTTATTGAAGCCCAGAAAAAAGAGGGCTGCTGAAAACAGGCCCAAAAAAGGGGTTGGCCCAAAAGATTCCAGCCCAGACTTGTGGCCCAAATCCAAATATGTGAAAAATACAAAAATATATGCAAAAAATTAATATATCCTGACCCAATTCGATCAGGACTTGCATTATATTCCTGGTCGAATGACTTGAGGTCGAAATAGCTGCGACCAGGGCTGAATAAAAGATTTAATTCGACCAGAAATTAAACCTTGTCGACCAGAAAGCAAGGCATAATCCTGGTCGAATGGATCTTGCCCGAATTTCTGTCGACCTGGGCAACCAAAAGAAGGCTAATTCGGTCAAAAACAGGGAATCCCGACCGAAAGGGAAGAAAAATCCTGGTCGAAGAATTCTGCTCGAAAATTAAAAAAAAATAAATATATATATATATATATGTGAAGATCCTGGCCGAAATTCGACCATGATTCCTGATCGAAAGTGCCCTCCTCGAAATGCTGTCGACCAAGGTCGAATGAAAGATAATTCGACCAGGATCCTGGTCGAATGGGATTCCTGGGCGAAATATGTATAAAAAAGAGAAAAAGAGAAAGGAGAAAAATTGTTTTCTGAAAAAAGGATTTTATATTCTGAATATTCCCAGAAAATTAAGGAAATTCCTTAAAATATTTTCTGAATAATGTTAATATTTTCAGAAAATAAGGAATAAATCCAGAAAATTCAGGAAAAATCCCAAAATTAAGGATAAATCCCAGAATTAAGGAAAAAATCCAGAAAGTTAAGGATAAATCTCAGAATTAAGGGAAAAATCCAGAAAATTAAGGATAAATCCTAGAATTAAGGGAAATATCTAGAAAATTAAGATAGTTCCCGAATAAAAGGAATAAAAGAAAATCGTTGTAAATGTGTAGGTCGCTCCACACTTTACGAAAAACGATACCCTATAAGGGAACAAATGAACTTAACTTCTGCGAAACCTAGTCACTGTTTCCCAAAAGTTGGGGGGCAAATGATAGGGAATAAATAAATTGTGATTATGTAGTTAATGTTGTATTAATTACACATGATTTGGGCTGTAAGGCCCAATAAGAAGATGTATGATATTCAGACCAAAAAGGTTAACACAATGATCAGGCCTGATGGAACAAAGAAGGCCTAAAACCCTGATTATTAATTAATTTCATATTTAATTAATAAGGGAGAAAAACATCTATTTAGATAAGTCCTAGTGGGGATATAAATCCTTGTAGATTGGCCTTCAAGGAACCTCATGGGATAATGAATCAACTTCCTACTTCCTAGGACTCCAAAGTCCATTCTAATTCAGAGACTTGACCACCAAGTCTCCTATACCAAGTCCAATTAAAGGACTCCCAACATCTATATAAGGAGCCTCACCCCATAAATCAGAACTACATTTTTTGACTTGATCCTTGGCAATCAGCAAGGTATGTAGGCATCTTGTTAAGGAAGATTGAGTCACGAAACACAAGAGCAGTCAAATCGAGCCTCGAAGCTCACGTTCCTTAGTAATAAATACAACAATTATATATCTTAGTTTTTAATCCATAACACCACCTGTGTTATCAATTGAGAAATAGCCGCATTATTATTTCCAGTGACTATAATGTTAGATATATTTGTGATGTCATGTCTAATATGATTTGTGTTTAGTTTTCAGATCTTACTTAACTGGACAAATCAGTACTTAACTGGAAATCAGTACTTATACTGAAGTCAGGACTTAATATATCAGAACTTAAGTTATCAGAACTTAAGTTATCAGGAGATATTTATCAGGAGATAGTATCAGGACTTAAGGAGACGTTCAGATAAGGAAGGCGGCTGATTGAAAGGAAAGAAGATCAAGACAAACATAAGAAGAGACTTAAGAAGCAAAGAGCCAAGAGGGTTGTAAGTGTATCATCACACTCTGGAGACACTCTGGAAGCAGCAGCTAAGGAAGGGGGTCAAGAATCTCTGATCCCAACAGAACCTATAGTCATTGAATTACTTCCTACTGCTGACTCAGCTCAAAAGTCTCCTATTCAAGAACAAGAGGATATTCCAGAGACAGTGTCTACACCTCCTGTGTCTCCAATAATTGATCCAGTGCATACTGAAGACCCAGGTACAAGTGCTGAAATTGATATTCATAACTTGATTGTGCCTGAGGTTCTGTACTTGGAAGCTCCACCAACTCAACTCACTCCACCAGCAACACTAATTCAAGATGCTGATTTCAATGAAGATGTTCCAACTACACCAATTCAGAATCTGGATGATGAGAATAAGATTTTAGGCGGGCATCAAGATTTGGCTGTTGATCAGAACTTAGATGCAGATTAGAACTTAGAGGATGATGTTGAAGCCTCTATAGCCTCACATACTGTCATTTTATCAGAGGATGCTGATACTGCTGACTCTGTAAGTTCTGATGCTGATAATGCTGAACTTACTGGTGAAGCTGCTGAAAATGTAGATGCTGATGCAGCTGGTCCATCTGGACATGCACCTCAACAAGCTCCATGTAAAGCTGATTTGATCAAGAAGTTTGTTAGAGAGGATGCACCGATACCTTGGAGTGAAACTTCTAGAGGAAAGGAGTGGACTAAGGAATGGAACTCAGTTAGTTTTGTTCCTACTGAAAAAATTCTTGCTGAGCACCTTGCCAAAGATGATGAAATGCTGATAAATGATGATTTCAAGGCACAGCTGAGAGTTACTGTAATGAGTACAAGGCACCTTCAAGGTCAACCCTCTATAACTCATGACAAGGTGAATAAAATTCAAGAATCTTTGATCCAGCAAGATATGAATTTAAAATTGGAAAAGAACAGGTTTTTCAACCCAGCCTTTGACAGAATTGGGTATATTGAAAAAACTCAGGAGAAGCAACAAGCTCAAATTGATGAAATTATGAAGAATCAAGTTTCTCATCAAACTCAACTCAGTGAGATCCAATCCTCAGTGAAATTGCTTGTCTCTCTTCTTTTACCTGCTAATGTCAAAAAGGGGGAGAAAGTAATTAAGTCCAAATGCAAATCTATTCAGGCACTGAAGGGCAAGGATGATGGAAATGATGACCAGGGAAACTCTGGCATAGGTGGAGGTTGTGGTCAAGGCAAAGTTTTTTCATCAAGCAAAGCTGGAACTACAAGTCAAAGAACAAGTTCTGATACTGGGAGAAGAATAAGTTTTGATACTGGTAAAATGATAAGTTCTTCTGAACATCTGGAACTTGATGAAGAGATTTCAAAGAGATTATTTCTTAAAGAAAATCCTGGAATGGACTTTGAAAGTCTAAAGGAAGAAGAAGCTAGACTTCAAGCAGAAAAAGTCAACTCCAAATCTAAAGCTTCTGTTGTTGAAAAGAAACTTCCAAAGCCTAAGGGCATTATGATAAAAGAAAGGAAAAATTCTGAGGCAACTAAAGCCAAATCACAAGTGGAGATAGATCCAAGATCCAAGGGCAAAGAAAAAATTGGTGAACCTGTAAAGGTATATGTGCCAGTCATGGATAAGGAAGAAATATCTAATGAAGATGCTAGTCTTACTCTGATGAAAAAGAAGATTTCTCAACCAACCTCTGACATGGCTCAAGTTGTTCAGAGTCAAGATATAGTAAGTTCAGATATGACAGTGAAGCAAGCAACCTCTGACATAGCTCAAGTTGGCTTGGTATCAAAAGATAAGGAAAAGGAAACCTCTGATATTGCTCATGTTAAACCTACAAAGATGCTACTACCAGGATTCACAAAAGCTCAACAAACTCAACCTTTAAAGACTACATCAAGTGGTTTTGAAGCAAGAGTTGTTACAGGAAAGGAAGTAAGAGACAAATCTAGATTGGGTAGTTCAAAGAGAGTACATAACACTACCAATGATCTAACTTCTTTAAGTGAACCAGGTGTAGGAGCAACTCCTGAGAGATTGAATCAACTTGAATCTGTACAAATGGTTTACCATTCTGTTTTGAAAGAAGACATTATGTTATACTTTATGACAGATAGGAAGGTATTCCATATCAGGGAGAATGCAATTTTATTGAAGTATTTTGAAGAACTGGAACATGTTCTATTTCTACTTTAAGTTAAAAACAGATCAACAGATGGTGCTGCAGGGTGTTAACAGTCAAATATTCAGAGACAGAAGAAGCTTTATTTTGTAAAGTCTGACAGCCCATACTGTCCCAAGTACAGATTTCACAGTGGAGAAATTGTTGAAATGAAGCCTAATACTGCTAAAATTATCACTACATTTTCTGGTATTAAGGGACCTGAATTTAATCCAAAGTCTGATAAAGCCTATATCATCAGAGTAGATCAGGATACAAGGAAAGCTAAAATAAATGATCTCAGGGCTGCTATTTTTCAAACTGGTGAAGATACAGTTGAATTGAAGAATGCTAAAAGGAGGATGATCAATGAACTTGAATATGCTGAGAGATGTTTGTTGAAGAACTATCTCAGAACAACTCCTGACATCAAAGAGATCAGAAACTGAAGCCAAGTCAAAGATCTACAACTGCTTAAATTCTGAAGTGTATACAGACTGAAGCTGAAATCAGACCATGAGGATGGTAAAGCTATAAGGACTGTAAGTTGTAGTTATCTAGTCAAATTCTCATGCATTTGTACTTAATATTTTTGACATAATCAAATATCTGTTAAACTTGTATATTATGCTAATTTACAAGTTGGGGAGATTGTTAGATATATTTGTGATGTCATGTCTAATATGATTTGTGCTTAGTTTTCAGATCTTACTTAACAGGACAAATCAGTACTGGAAATCAGTACTTATACTGAAGTCAGGACTTAAGATATCAGAACTTAAGTTGTCAGAACTTAAGTTATCAGGAGATATTTATCAGAAGATAATATCAGGACTTAAGGAGACGTTCAGATAAGGAAGGCGGCTGATTGAAAGGAAAGAAGATCAAGACAAACATAAGAAGAGATATGCATAAAGAAGAATTCTATAAGAAATAGAATACTTGGAAGAAAATATAACTGATTGATATATATTAGGAAGAAGAATTATAATCGATATCAATTAGAAGATTATCTTGTAACTGTGTAGTATATAAACACATGCAGAGGGTTTACACTATATGTGTTATCTAATTCGAGAATATTAATCATTGTAACCCTAGCAGCTCTCGTGATAATTTGTTCATCACTGAGAGAGGACAGTTCTTTGTAACAGAGTTTATTGTGTTAAATAAAATCTGTGTTTTGTTACTTGAGTTCTTATATTCGATTTGATTATAGTAAACACTGTATTTAACCCCCTTCTACAGTGTGTGTGACCTAACATATAATGTCATCCACGTAAATTAAAATAAGGACCAGGTCTGCACCTATATGTTTTATGAAGAGAGAAGTGTCTGATTTGGATCTTGCAAAGCCAATTGATACAAAAAATGTGCTTAAGCAAGAATTCCATGCTCGAGGAGATTGCTTTAACCCATAAACAGTCGGTTCGAGTTTGCGTACATGTGATATGTATCACGGGTCTATAAATCCAGGTGGTGGAGTCATATATACTGATTCTGAAAGAAAACCAAATAAAAAGGCATTATTAACATACCGTTCCCTGATGGGATAGCCTAGCGATGTTGCAATGCTAAACACCGTACATACTGTTGCAGGCTTTATAACTGGGTTGGAAGTCTCGCTGTAGTCGATACCCATTTGTTGATGAAATCCTTTCGCTACAAGGTGAGCCTTGTGATGTTCTATTGAGCCATCTGGATTATGTTTGGTTTTAAATACTTGCTGGCTATGGTCCCAGTGAGGCCCACCGAATGAAGACCCACTAGATAATTATACTATTGGGCCAAGGCCCGGACAAATCCACGAATCGAAGGCCCAATTGGCTCAGCATACTGAGGCGCACTTCTATTCCAACCGTTAAGATTACACAAACATAACGCCCCCTTTTCATTACTCTTCATTATTAAGGTGTAACGGATGAAGCATTAACGGGGAAATCGGGTATAAAACCCCTGGGAAAGTAAGAAAAATGGACATTCACTCTCAAATACTCTTTACTTTCTTGTATTCCATAAACCACTCTACATCCAGATTCTCATTCTTACACCGGAGGTGAATCGGGGGGACAATCCCTTGCATTCTCTTCGCTTTCAGGTGTAGCTGAAGGCAGATCCTGGGAGTCTGAAGACTGTTCATCCAACCGAAGAAGATCTGGGCGTAATATTTGGCGCCGTCTGTGGGAATACAAGAATTACAAATGAGATATCGATATGTTGACAAACATAATTCCTGAGCAAACACCACCACCTGGTTTCCCTCCTCGTGACGGGGGACAGACGTCCTCCCTGGTGGATGCCGATGGAGTCATCAAGTTGACTTCCGGAGAAGAAGCCTTGCTCCTCAAGATCCGTGCAGAAAAGTTAGCCGCTGAGAAGGGTAAGGAAAAAGATGATCAAGCCGAGAAAGTAGCAGAGGCCCGGGCGAAGCGGTGAGGCCGATGCGCTACGACTGAAAGCCATGCAGCTCCAGAGGGAAGAAATTGAGCTACAATAGAAAGCACTTCGTGAAGCACTACATGCTGATGAACCAGAGAAAACCACCAAACATAGGAAAGACCGTATGGGGTATGAAAAAGAAGATGAGTCTAACTCTGATTCACACCCAGAAGGAAGCAACGAAGCAACACTTTTCATCTGATTTGGACGAAGAGCTTGATGGGTCCTGAATCAGACTCACTCTCCTGGAAAAGGCTATGTTTGGCGACAGACGGGTCGATTGAGAGCTAATTGTGATGGAAAGAATCGAGCTGTACCAACCTCCCCCAGGAGAGGAAAGACAATTCCCAAAAATGAGTGAGTTAAACGGAAAAGGTGACCTGGAGGACCATTGTGAAAAATATAAATTGCTGATGATTGGGATGGGGCATAATGATACTATACTCTACAAAATGTTCAAAACCTATCTGAAGGGATCGGCCTCGATCTGGTACAAATCCCACAAACCCAGGTCCACAGAATCGTATGAGTAGCTGAAGAGAAAGTTCTTAAAGTATTACTCGCATATATGCCGAAAGGCGAAGGATACTGAGGCCGTGGTCCACTGTAGACAGAGGGCGAATGAAGAACTAGGGGATTATTTGGCTCGGTTTATGGAAGAAGCTGGAATGGTCACAAATCTAGATAAAGTCAAAGTTATGGGCTTCCTCACGGCGGGGCTGGACCCCTACAAACTCAAAAAACTTCGTTCCTCCCTTTACGATTTTCCCCCCAAATCCCTGAATGATATATATGTGAGGGTTGAGAACATTCGTCAGAAGATGGAAAGTATTGGGGAATACAAAGACTGGTGGAGCCGAACAAAGCCGAGATAGAGATTCGGTTGTATTCACCCCTCTGAATGCACCGATCTCCAAGATTCTCCTCGAGACCAAGGGCAAAACTGGGTTCATTTGACCAACCATGATGAAAGTCCCAAATCATAAGAAGAATCCCGATAAGTACTGCAATTATCACAGAGATAAGGGGCATAATACTGACGAATGCTACCACCTCAAGAAGCTTATTGAGCGAATGATCAAAGAAGGTGAACTTAATCAGTTCATCCGAGATCTGAGGGACAGACTGGGGCCGAAGGACAATCAGGAGGAGCTAAAAGCTGAGGAGCCCGAACAAAGAGACATAGTAAGGGATAAGGTGAAGACGATATCTGGGGGTAGTGTGCTGGACAGAGATAGTAAAATGGCAAAGAAAAAATATACACGGCAAGTGTACAACCTTTATCAGTTCGGCCAGGCGAAGCCCCACATGCCTATGATTTTCAATACGGAGGATTATGAGGATGTCATTCGACCGCATGAAGACCCCCTGATCATCAACCCTCTCATTAGGCAGAACAAAATTTGGAAAGTGCTTGTGGATACTGGCAATTAGGCCAACATACTGTTCCACAAGACATATTGTAAGATGAATTTGGCGGGAGAACAGTTAGAGCCTTGTAATGAAGCACCTCTCTACGCCTTCGGAGGACACCCAATACAGTTTAAAGGTACGATAACACTTCCCGTCCTTTTGGTCATATACCGTTGAAAAGCCAGTAACGTTCTACGTGGTTCGGATCGAGAGTCCGTATAATGCAATTCTAGGAAGAGTGATCCTATCAACTTTTGAGGCAGTAGAGTGTATACCCCATCTCAAGCTTAAATTCCCAACTGAAAAAGGGGTAGGAGAGATGAGGGGCGATCAAAAAACTGCCCAAATTATAATGCTGGAGGACTTGGAGAAAGATCAGGCCTATGAGAAGCCAGATGAAACTGGAAAGAAGAAAAGAGCCGCAGCAGAGCCCAGTGGGAGTAGGGAGACCCTGAACATTAAGTTGGAAAAGTTCGGGGCGGATCTTTCAAGTCCGGTCGTCGAGCCAGCCACTGAGACCGAAGAGGTTGAGTTATATACAGGCCATTCGGGAAAAATGGTTAGAATTGGGAGAAATATGGATAAAGATCTAAAGAAAAAGGTTATTGCGGTAATTCGGCAGTACCATACTGTGTTTGCCTGGGGGATAGAAGATATGCCTGGTTTGGATCCAAAGATGGTTAACATTGCCTTAATGTGAAGCCCGAGGCCAAACCGGTGAAGCAAAAGAAGAGGACTTTTGCAGCCGAATGGTAGAAGGTAATTGAGGACGAAGTGGAGAAGCTGTTGGAAGCTAAGTTTATAGAGGAAATTGAATACCCTGCCTGGTTGGCTAATGTGGTGGTCTTTAAGAAATCCAACGAAAAGTGGAGGATGTGTGTGGACTACACGAATCTCAACAAGGCTTGTCCGAAGGATCACTACCCTCTACCCAGCATCGACTAACTAATAGATGTTACGGCTGGATACCAGGTACTTAGTTTTCTTGATGCTTTTTCTGGTTATCATCAAATCACCATGAACGACAAGACAATGTTCATAACTTCGAAGGGAACTTATGCTTATATCCAAATACCCTTCAGACTTAAGAACGCTGGAGCCACATTCCAGCGAATGGTGAACAAAGTGTTCAAGTAGCCAATCGGTCGGAATATGGAGTCTTATGTGGACGACATGATCGGAAAGTCCCTGTTCTAAAATTATGTCGAGGACTTGAGAGAATGCTTAGAAACTTTCCGAGTAAATAATATGAGGATCAATCCGAACAAGTGCACCTTCGGGGTATCTAGTGGGAAGTTCCTGGGCTACATGGTCAGTGCTCCTGGGATAGAGGTGACCCCAGAAAAAATTAATGCAGTCATCAACATGGATGCCCCTAAATGTATCAGAGATATCCAAAAGCTGACCGGCCGACTGGCTGCCCTTCGGCGATTCATTTCCAGATCAACCGAGAAGGCACTTCTTTTCTTCTCCGTGCTTAAAGGGTCAAAGAATTTTGAGTGGGGGCCTGAGTGTCAAAAGGCATTCGAAGAGGTAAAAGAATATCTCACTAAAGCACCACTCTTGATAAGGCCTGATCCGAAGGAAACATTTTAGCTTTACCTAGCTGTGTCCGACAAAATACTGGGGCGGTACTTTTGAAAAATCATGAAGGTAACCAACATCATGTTTTCTACGTATCTCATGTCCTTAAGGATGCAGAAACAAGGTACCCCAATGCCGATAAATTCACATATGGGATGGTCATGGCCTCCCGAAAATTATGACACTATTTCAAGAGCTGAACGGTTCAGGTTGTCACCGACCAGCCTTTGCAGAAAATTTTGACAAGGCCGAAGCTTTGGGAAGGGTCGTGGCCTGGGCCATCGAATTGGGGGAATTTGACCTCGAATATATCCCTCGGAAGGTGATTAAAGCTCAATCGTTGGCAGATTTCATGGTCGAGTGCATGTTTTCCGGGCCACAGGATCTTATATCAGTAGAATAACTCATTCAGACCCCGGATAAATGGAAGCTTTTTGTGGATGGTTCGGTCACCGGAAGAAGTGTGGGGCCAAATTAATACTCTTTAACCCCGAAGGGTTCGAGATATGTCAGGCTATGTATTTGTTTGACTTCTCCCTCACCAATAATAAAGCAGAGTACGAAGCACTTCTAGCAAGAATGGAGTTGGCCCGACGTCTCGAGTTGAAGCACTTAAGGGCGTTCAATGATTTTATGTTAGTAGTCAAGAATTTCTCAGGAGAGTATGAGCAAAGGGACCCTCGGAAAAAGGCTTATGCCACTAAGGTAAAAAATGCTTCTTTGTCATTTGAAACTTTTGAGCTAAGTCAAATAGGCAGGGAAAATAAAAGTCGGGCGGATGCCCTCTCCAGGCTAGCTTCGGCTGATACGCAGAGCCTAACCGGTTTTATCTACCTCACCGAAGCCAAAACGCCTTCGATCGAGAAAAAAGAATGTCTAGAAATTCACCAAGGCACCGATTGGATGACTCCGATTCAAAATTTTATGGAAAAGGAATCTTGCCTTTAGATCAAAGGGAAGCCCTAAAAATAAAGTACAGGGCATCAAGCTACACAACTGTCAATGGGAGAATGTACCACCGATCTATCAGCCAGCACCTCTTAAGGTGCTTGAATACTAAAGAGCAACATCAAGCCCTAGAAGCGGTGCATGAAGGAATTTACGAAGAACATATGGCCGGTTGGTCTCTCGCCTTCAAGATCCTTCGTCAAGGATTCTTTTGGCCAACTTTACGAGCCGATGCGAGTGAATATGTAAAGAGATGTGAACAATGTCAGAAGTTAACCACGGTTCCCAAGTAACCTCCCAAGAAAATTACCTTTGTACTTAGCCCCATTTCATTCGCCATGTAGGTTGTAGACATAGTTGGAATTCTCCCTACTAGCACAAAATAGGCGAAATACTCCATATTGCCATTGACTACATGACCAAGTGGGTCGAAGCCCGACCATTATCCGTCATACCTGAAGAAGCATCCAAGAAGTTCTTTCTGGAGCAAATCATTCTTAGATTTGGAATTCCAATTTTTTTTTTCAAAAAATGGAACCCAGTTTGTAGGAAATAAGTTTCGAAGGCTTCTACATCAGTTCGGAGTTCAACAAAAGTTTATCTCATTCGCGCATCCCTAGGGGAACGGGGCAATTGAAGCAGCAATGAAAATAATATTTCAAGGAATAAAGAAGAGGTTAAGTGAAGCCAAGAGAAGATGGGACGAAAAGCTACATTGGGTCTTATGGGCTTACCGAACGACGCCTAGGTCTTCCACCGGGGAAACCCCTTTAAGGTTGGCCTATGGAATAGATGCCCTGGTTCTAGTTGAAGTGGGACTAGAGTCTTACAGAACTAAAGTTTACAATGTGGAAATCAATAGCTTCCGATTAAGGGCGAATGTGGACTTTTAGAAGAGGAAAGAGAGGTTGCCCGCCAAAGAAACATGAAATACTTACTGCAGGCAGCCCAACATTATGACTCTGGAATTAAAAAGAGGTCGTTCAGCATCAGAGATCTAGTCCTAAGAGAATTAGCCGCATCTATGCCGACAAGGCAAGGAAAACTTCAGCCAAACTGGGAAGGGTCTTATAAAGTAATTGAGGTCGTTCTTCCAGGAACTTACAAGATAAAAACACTGGCTGGCGAAACAATAAAAAAAACTTGGCATGCCAGTCACCTCCGAAAACTTTTCAGTAAGAAAAATTTCTTTTATTTCTCATTTATACTTCATTCTGAGTTCCAAGTTAAAAGTTTAATGAATTAATGATCAATAAAAATGCACTTCTCTCTAACAAATTTATTGCTTAAAAGAAAAAGTTATTATTACAAACTAAGCGGCTGAATGAGTATTGTCTAGGGACGAACCCGATGAAGATAAACCCTTCGCCGCCATATTTGCTTTGCTTCAGATAAAGGGAAAATGGATATTATCTAGGGGTAATCCTAAATAGATTAATATCCTTCGCCCTATGACTGTTATTAGGTTATAAAATGCATGCGGCAAGGACGGATGAGGAATGTCTAAGGGCATTAATCCTGAAAGAAGACTTTCCCCTTCATCCTTCACTTATAATTTCTCACTATCACTACTGAAAGAAACGAGATATTGCCAAATGACGAAGAAGGTCTCATCTAGAGGCGATCCCGAAGAAGAGAAGCCCTTCGTCCACCAATCATGCATCAAAATATGTACAAGTAAACCTGGAGAGCAAAAAAGGTCTCGTCTAGGGGCGATCCCAAAGAAAACGAGTCCTTCCCCTTCTAGGTTTAGTATTACTTTGAATGATATAATTCTTGCTTTAATTTTTACAAGTACCACTTTTGACCGAAGGAACGAAGGAACACTGGCCTATGGACAACCCAAAGAAGGTCACCCCTATTCCTCCGCCCAAAAGCACATGCCCTTCTCAGTGTTAATGGCCCGAGGCTCCCTTCGGGCTGAGGCCTCGCCCCTATAACACTTAGGGCCCAAGAGGGATAGTACATGAGAAACAAAAACTGCTAAGGCCAAAACCAAAGATGCAGAGTTACTACACAAATAAAAAAATTTTTAAGGTGAAAATAAAGTCGAAGATGCAATGGATAAAGAGAAGATGAACAATGTTGATGAAGGAAAAGAAAGATGCATTAAAACTTAAAGAGGTTTTGCCCGAAGGCGAGTTAAATTACAAAGCCCGATGGAAGGGGTATTAATTAAAATTTATAAGTCATATAATCTAAGACTGAAGGTCTTTATCTGAGAGCTCTTCATCTTCACCGGAAGAGATGGGAGGGGCTTCCACTGATGGTCGACCAATAGGATACTCCAGGCTATCGTCCAGCAGCTTCCTGTAGTCCCAGCCGAGGCTGTGAGCCTTCTCGAGGATATAGTCAGCGCCGAACTAAAAACAGCGCTCCTCCGTCCGGTCTAGCTGGTTTTCGTCTTCTGAAGCTCCTTTCGGGAGTTCTTCAGCTGGACGTTCCGGTGGTCGATCATCCTTTTTGCCTTGGCTAAGTCCCCATCCAGCCGCTGAATGTCATTCTGTAGCACCATGGCCTGGCCGACCAACACGTTATTTTGGGTTTGCACCCTTTCCAGCTCTTCCTCGGCCGTCATGGCCCTCCTCTCCAACTTCTTGACCTCGGCCATTTTGGCCTCCATGTCTCAGACTTTGTCCTCCACGGTAGCAGCCCAAGAAGCAACCTGAAAAAATACACAAGGCAAAAATATGTCAAAAGAATGAAGAGAAAAATATGAAGAGGTACTAAGATAAGTAAAATAATACTAACTACATACCAGGGACAGGAAAGACGTCAGCTCAGTACAAGCTTCTGTCGGAGAGGCCGCCGCAAAGAAGGGCAGATCAATAGGAAGCTGTAAATTATGGCACATGTCGGAAGCCACATCTTTCTTCGACTTCCGGGCCGCATAAATGATATGATCAGATGTTAGAACACCCACCCGGGAATGAACGTCTAAATGACCCCGTCGATGGAGCCCCCTCTCCCATAAACTCCGGCTCATCGCCCTCACCATCCTGTGAAGCCAGAGGGTCCTATTGAACTGGGGTCGCCCTCTCAGCTTCAGACCTTTCCTCCGTCTCTTCAGAAGGATCAGGATTAAACTTCTTTCCGGCTTCCTTGGTTCTCTCTGCCTCCTCCGCAACTCGCTTCTCGGCCGCCCTGGCCTTCTTCCTCTCTATGAGGGCTTCCGTGGAAGAGACTGAAAAACAAGAAAATTCCCAGAGTCGGCTCCCGGAGGATGTTCTGCAGACAAGTTTTCTCGGAGGAAGTTCTTGCCCCCAGAAACCATTTTCCTTCCATCTCTAAACTCAACAGGCAAGGAAGAAGGAAGAACTAAGCACCCTGGGTTGGCTCCCGAAGGTTGTTCTACAATTAAAAACTCCCAAAGAGAGTTCTTGACTAAGAACAACTTGCATGCCCTCTTTAAACCCAGTGGATGCCCCCTAAAAAGCAAAAACCCAGAAAAGTCCTACAAAACTACCCAAAAAAGACATCACATACCAAAAAACAACATAAAAATACCAGATCAGAGCCCAGAAAACAACCTCTGGACCTGCGTGCAAATAATAGCACACAGTAACTTGCATAGAAACATAAAATGTGCAAAAAGGACTTACTGATTTGAAGATGTTGTTTGACTGAGATGGGATGATTGGGAAAAGAGGAGTTGTTGATGCCCGTGATTGAAAGAACTTGGGGAAATTTTATTGTTGTTTGTATTTGGTTGTTAGAAAGAGATAAAAAGAAAAAAAGAATATACCGTAGCTCTTTAGATGGGTGCCTAAAATGGGTTTGGGTGCCAAAAAAGGCGACGTTTGGGGATCTTTTGAAATGGGCACTCCAACTTAAAATGGTTGAGATTCAACGGCTGAGATTGAGCTATGAAATGACGTGACATAAAGCTGTCACATTAATGCACCAACGACGTTGCCACGTGTACAAACAAAAATCGAGGTAAGACCGAAATAGTCGTCCTAGGATTTCTTAACCCCAAGATGGGCCTAGATTGATGTCCATCGGCCCGCCCGAAGGCCCAGCCGAAGGACAGGGACATGTTGGCTATGGGCCCAATGAGGCCCACCGAACGAAGGCCCTCTAAACAATTATACTATTGGGCCGAAGGCCTAGACAGATCCACGAACCGAAGACCTAGTCGGCTCAGCAGTCTGAGGCCCACTTCTGTTCCAACCGTTGGGATTACACAAACATAACACCCCATTTTCACTCCTTTTCATTATTAAGGTGTAACAGACGAATTATTAATGGGGAAATCGGATATAAAACCCCTGGGAAAGTTAGAAAAATGGACATTCACTCTCTCAAATACTCTTTACTTTCTTGTACTCCTTACACCCACTCTACATCCAGATTCTCATTCTCACACCAGAGGTGAATCGGGGGGACAATCCCTCGCATTTTCTTCCCTTTCAGGTAGCAGCTAAAGGCTATCCCTGGGACTCCAAAGACTGTTCATCCAACCGAAGAAGATCTGGGCGTAACAATCCCCATTTACAATCGGCCACATTCATATGATGCTCTCGATGAACAAGTTTCCACGTGCCATTATGTAAAAGAGCATTAAATTCATCCATCATAGCTTGACACCACCTTGGGTCTTTATTAGCTGCTGTAAAGCATGGTTCTTTATTTTGTAATTTTACATAAGCCATTAATCCATATTTGAGAGGATGCCTTGTAGAGAGATGTACCTTAGTATTTTATGTATTTTCTTTAGTCCTTGTAACCATGGGATGGATTTGAGTTATAAAATTTGATGCCGAACTATACTGAGGTGCAGGAGCAGACGAAGGTTCATAATAATGGGTTTCACCCATAGGATGGGATAGAATAATATTTTCAGGTGCAGGATGAGAATACTGAGGTGTGGCTTGTAATTGTGATGGATATTAGGGCTAAACACGCTAATAATTCACACAAGTATACACGATTGCAAGTAATATATAATTATTTCTAGTTCATTCCCACAGAGACTGGCTTTGGTTAACTTTGTGATTTATGCACTTATGCAACAATGATATGGTTATTATTCAATGCTAAGACGAGTAACAAATTGGGTTTCGATTATACTATGATTAACTATTGAGAATTATACTAAAGAACATTAACTATGAAATTAAAGAAATTTGAATAATATAAACAAAAACATGGGATTATAACTATATTAAATACTTCATTAAATAGCCTCATTGATCTTAACCTTAGCATGTAATGGCGATGACACTAATCAGATAACACGAAACTGCTAAATGCCAACTTTCGTTGCACGAATAACATACTACCAGACATCCACAAAAGAGATAGAAGCTGAATAGACACGCTATCTTCACTGTCGCTTCAATAAAGATTAACACGCTATCTTACAAGTTCACGGCGCTCATAAGATGAATAAGCACAACCAATACTAGGTTATCATACAATCACCACACACTAAGGCATCGAAATAAATTAACTAAAGAAATCCATAAATAAATCCTCTAGAACCCCACAATAACGATTAGTCCATAATCAGACTCATCATCAGCATGGGTTTCGATGAAAGCATGGTATAATAAATGTAGTCTTTATAAAACAAATAATAAACAAAGTACGTAATCCAGAGTATTAGGTTCAACAAAACAAGAAACGAGCATCTAAGATTACAATTTAGAAATTCACAAGAATAAACTAGATCTACTTCGCCTTCATTGAATTGTGGTATAGGTCTTCTTGTCATCTTCTCCTTAAGCTCTGTTATAAAAAAACATCTTTTTGTTGTCTTTAAATAGCAACCCAATTAATCCAAAAGCCCAGAAAAATAGTCTTCTAATTGAAACAGGAATCTGGAATCCCGACCTGGCGCGGCCGCGCGCTTGACCAGCGCGGGCGCGTTGACATTCTACTTCTCTGGCACGGCCGCGCGCTAGCACGGCCGCGCGCTAGCACAGCGTGGGCGCACCGGTTTTCTGGAAAAATTGGAATTTCCTTCTTTTCTTGCTGCAATGAGTTGGTCTTCATGAGCCTTTATTCCTTGGACACCATCCTAACACCATATTAGCATCAAATCAATGCTAATTCACCTGAATTCCCGATTAATGCCTGAAATGCAAAAACACTACAAAAAACATTAAAACACCAATAACTTAAGTACAAATACACCAATTCAGAGCTTTATGGAGTGTTATAAAGTGTCAAAAATGCCACTCAACATACCCCCAAACTTGAATCGATGCTTGTCTTCAAGCATAAACAGACTCAAAGAACAAGAAATAAAAATACATGAATGTAACAATATGAATGCAATGATCCCCATAGAATAACTAAACCAATCCACAAGTAACATCTCAACAAATGCAGTTATTCGCATAAAGATTAATCAAACTCCACAACTCAACCTTCAAACCAGAGACGTGCATGTGTGCAAATGCTTACAGATATACTATCACAACTAGATCAATAATCATTACTCACTACTCATCAAAGCAATCGCAAGGTTATAAATAAAATAAAAGCTGGAATAAAAAAACTTTATAAGACTTCAATTCTTATATTGAAGTTTTATATGGATTCATGCTTTTATTCAAAATAAAACAACACAAATATGCTTATTTGACCGTACAATGAGTGAGGCCCATAAAAGACTTATATAATAGTATCCATGTGGCGAGCGTTTCACTTCATCTCGCTCAACCCTAGACTACTCATATAAATATGAGCCGGATACTAGCCATTTGACACCTAGCCACAACAACTAGAAATAAAATCCAATTTTCTCCAATTTTCAAATATCCATGTTATTTTATCATTAAGAGAATATCCTAAATTCGAAATATAAACAAGCGATTAAACTTCGATAAACAAATTAACCATGACCATGATCTAGCACTCAAGCAACCTATAAGACTTAGTAAAATACAATTGTCTCTAGCATACAAATCAATTCGATAAGGCTTAACATCACTAAATACGACATCCCTACACTAGCATCAATATCATAAATCAATCAAAAAAATCATCTAAGGGATCATGTTATTATGCAAATGCATGAACTAAATGAACAAACTATCATAAAAACTATAAAAAAACTACTACATGGTAAACATGCAACTATATGCACTAAACTATAATGAATATGCAAACTATATGCGACTCACACAACACATATTCCTTCAACTATTGCATCGTCAATAAAGCGGTACTATCAATCAGAGCACTCGGAATTTGGAGCTGCTCGTGTGCTGGCCAATGAACACCAACTGCCACACACAACTTCATCATAATGGACACATAGGGTATATAACCCGTAGTACTCCCTCGCAAAAATCTCAGAATCTCTTGGTGAATAACTGTACTAAGGTCCACATAGTCCCCCTGCGGAATACCCCACAACAAGCGTGCACGCTCCATAGTGACATCATGCACATGAGAAGAAGGCATGATGTTAGCACAAATAAAAGAATTCCATGCATATGCAAACCTGTTCATGCATGAAGTAGGGAACATGGAATAATCAGTCGTGCCCCTCTTGAACTTCCAGTGATCTCAGGCACACACATAGTAGCAACTATCAAATCCAAATCAAACTCCTCCGGAGTCTTCTCGTTCAAAATATCCTAACCGGGTTTCCTCGCAGGATGATCAATCACCTTCCTTATCGCCTCAGCACTATACTCCACCGTCATCCTCCTAACCACAGTGAAACCATTCTTCTCCGCCATCGTATTATCATAAAATTCACGAACCACACTCATGGGCACAGCAACGGGTGCCTCATAAAAAGCAACCCAGCCCATCTCCAAGATCATCTCCAGCAACTTACCATCTATCTCCGATGGCAGAAAACCACGCTCCTTGGCTATAGGCTTTGACAATAGCCTCACATACTCCGCCTCAGCCTCGGGAGTAGAAAAACTACGCCTCACACCATCCACACTTGAAGAATCGGTGGTGCTGCTGCTTACTTGAGCTCGCTGTCTTTTGGGTGTCATTGGGATTGAATAAAAAAGAATAAAAGATAAGTGTTAGAGAGAGAATTGTGTTTGAGAATTTGAGAAGTGATGGAGAAGTTTATGTATAAGTGTCTGCATATATAGGAGGTTGGAAGAGAATTAGATATGGAATAGAAGTAGGAATTGAATTATGGGAATAGTCGGAATATTGGGTTTGATTTGGAGAGGGAAATTTGGGATGTGGAAGAGTAAAATTGGGGTAGAAATTGATTTTTGGAATAAGTCCCCAATTTTCTCTTCAATATCTACCTTATATTTTTTTCTGAATTCGGACCCCAGCACGACCGCATGCTACCTCAGTGCGGGCGCGCCGTGATTCTGACTTTTCAGCGCGGCCGCGCTCTGTTTCTGGAAAACTGGCGCGGCCGCCCCACTTCGTTAGCACGGGCGCGTCGTGCCACTGTAGTTGGCCCTAAAAATATTTATTTTTTTGATTTTTTTGTGCTTTTCTCATTTCTTTCTTCTTCCTCTATCTACTAATGTACAACAAACTTGGATTGCCTCCCAAGAAGCGCTTGCTTTACGTCGTTAGTTTAACGTAGAAATGCAATATCAAACGGACAATAAAACGGCACTAACCACCTCATGGTTTTCAGTGTCACCATTGTAATGCTTCAACCTCTGACCATGTACCTTAAATGTTTGGTTCGGATCATTCTCAAAAATCTCCATCGCTCCATGTGAAAACACAGTTTTGATAATAAGCGGCCCTGACCACCTCGACTTTAAATTTCTAGGAAAAAGACGGAGACGAGAGTTAAACAAAAGAACTTGTTGCCCCGACACAAATGATTTGAGCACTAGACCCCTATCATGCCACCTCTTGACTTTCTCCTTATACATTTTATTGTTTTCATATGCTTGAAGTCGAAACTCGTCGAGTTCATTTAATTGAAGCATTCTCTTCTTTCCAGCTGCATCCAAGTCAAGATTCAACTTCTTCAAAGCCAAATATGCTTTATGCTCTAGCTCCACTGGTAAATGGCACCCCTTACCATGTTAGTCCCTTAACAATATGACAAGAATTACAGAAGGGGGGTTGACTGGAATTCTTGAAACTTTTTCTTGAAATAAAATGTTCAAACTCGAATATAAATATAAGTGTATTGATTAGCACAATGCGGAATAAAAACTTAAGTGAATCAAAACACAAGTAATTAAAAACAAGAGTCTTTAAAAACTTTCTGGTGGATTTGAATGATTCCACCAGAGATATATAATATATATCGAGAGAACTCTGTGTGCAAGAATGCTCACAGCTGCTTACAAATATGAACTACTGAGAATACAGAGAAATGCTAATAATTCTGCTTACAAATGTTTCTCACTTTTTGTATCTCAGATCTTTGTTTCTATTTGCTACTTCTTGGTTTATATAATACCAAGATTACAAAGTCAAAAGACAGGATCATTTTAAAAACTATCAGGTCTAATGCTTTGCTACTTTGTTCTCTATTACCCAGTTAATAGGCTTCCTCATTCCATTTGCACACACCTCGACACATGTGACTAGTTGTCACTGTCAACTGATATTTGAATTCTTTATCCGTTGAGTACATGATCATCCGTCGATTTTATGATCATCCATTGATGGCTTCATTGATCATCCGTCGACTGCTATATTGAACATCCGTTGATAGCCATTTGATCATCCGTCGACTGCTTTGTTAATCATCCGTCGGTAGCTATTTTGGCACTTGACTTCGATTCATTTATGCAGAATTACAAGACATCATCTATGTACAATTAATCAACCTATTCTGCATATCTAGTTAAAGTCAACATGACTTATATGCTACTACAGAATCTATACAAAGGTGTATGCAGAAATGTGCTACAGACTCATTATTACATAAGCTACTCACTCGATGGATAATAAGTCATCATCCGTCGGGACTATAATGAGTTATCCGTCGGGACTAAAATTCTTATCCGTCGAGTGCTACATTATTTCACTAAGTAAAATCAACTTAGGTGTTTTGTTTAAGTAATCCTCAAGTACATAACATATGCACAATAATCTCCCTCAATTTATGTCTACTGGAATTGTAGTCATAAATTAAGAGATACTTGATGATAACAAAACACCCTAAACATACAGCTTTAAAGAAGAGTAGATAATACTGAAAAGTGCTTTAATTAATCAAAATGTACAAAGTTTAGCTCACATTCATTTTCAAGATGCTCCTCTAGCCTGAGCAAATTAATCTAGTTCCTTGAAGGTCTGGATCTTCTTCCAAGCTTTCTGTTGTTTTCATCAATCTGATTTTGGAGCTGCCTGTGGAATTCCAGTTCATAAGATTCTGAGAGATTTAGCTTTCCTTGCATTTCCAAGAGAGTCTCATTGCTAGAGATGCTCAATTGGTCTTCTAATCTGAAGAATCTTCTCACACCTTTGTCATCCATGAACTCCATCAGCCAGTAGGGCCTTAGATGCACTCTTATCCCTGTGTATGGGATGATTAGAGGTTTTGGGAGTGCATCTTTAGCTCTAACACTCCTTAGTTCTTCAATCTTCTTCAATACTAGTCTTCTTGCAGTGACATTGAATCCAAAGTTCTTCTTGAAGGATGAATAAACTTTAATCAGTACAGCTTGGCTCTCTTAAGAATCCTGTGAAGTGGCCACTGAATCTCCTTTCCTCCTTTGTACTTGAACACTAACCTTTCAGGCAGGTTTCTGTAAGCATCAATTCCCCTCACTTCATCTAATTCATCCAGATAGAGGTTTAGATCAGAAAATTCTTTGATGTCACACAAGTACAAGTAGTCTCCCTTATTGACTTTGGGCTGAGCTTTAACTACAGATTTGGATTTAGAGGTGACAGCTTCACTTTCTTGACAGCTCTTGACTTTGTCCTTTTTGGTTTGCTAAGGATTGGTAGATTAAAGTCTGGAATTGGTATGTTCTTCCATTCTATTGGCTCATCCTTGGGCACAATAGGTTCACCATGAATATTCCTGTAGGGATCCACCACCCTTATATCTTCAAATACCACAGAGGGCTTGGATGCTTGAGTTGTAGCTGGTGTGAATTCCTTAGGAAATTGATCTTCCAATTCCTTGTCAATAATATCCAGTTTCCTTTTAGTTCTTTTAGCCAATTGCTTCTTTCTTGGAGATTTATTATGTTCTTCAACTTGCTTCCTTGATTCAATAGCTTCAGATGATTGAGAGGGAATTTGTTGTGATAAGTTTACAGCATGTAGCTTGGCCAAGATAGCAATCTGCTCTCTTTTATTTAGTCTTTTTAGCATCTAGAGCAGCCTGCTTCTTTTCCTGCTTCAATCTAGCTTTTTCTTCTCTCTTTGCTTGAGCAAATTGAGGGTGTCCAGCCACCACACAAATTTCTTTCCCATTTTTGAAAATCTTAGCAATCCTCCTTTTAGAAGCTGAATCAGCTGGATATTTATAGAAGACAATTGATCTTGACAGAAGCTTCTTCTCATTAGGCTTGGGTGTCTCATACACAGTGTCCAAGGGGTTCTTCAAGAATGATTTTGAGTAGTTTGCCCTTGGTTTAAGAATCATTTCAGCCTTTGGAGACTTGATGCAGGAAGATTGTCCTCTTTCCAGATAGTTCATGCTCATCTCATTCACACTAATTTGCTTGACTTGAGAGTGATGGATGGCTGACTTAACTGGCTCCTTGACAAGTTCAAACTTTTTTTGTATCTCCTCATCAATCTTCTCCCAGTTGACTAAACTCAACTTTTCTTTCTCAGCAACTTTCAAGTTGGCTGCTGCTGCTTGAATCAGATTTATACCATATGTGACTAGTGGCTTTGAGATAGGAATTGAAGTCACAATTACTTTACCGATTTGTATCTGAAGTTTCTCCCCCTCACTTGGTCCTTTCTCCCCCTTTTTGTTATCATCAAGTTGAGTTGTGGAGGTGGTTTGAGCTGCCACCAGTTTTTGAAGTAGATTAGTCAGTTGGGCTTGATGGAGAGGAATGGCAGTCAAAGATGCTTCCATGGATGACATTCTTGTATCCAAGGCATCTATCTTTGTTGAAAGATCAGAATTTTTCCTTAATTACCTCTTGATGTCAAGCATTGTAGCTTCTGGAAGTTTAGAATCTATCCTGTCTGAAATAGCCTTCTTCATCTCCTCAATATCACCCTTCATAGAATCCACATCTCTAGCATGCTGGAGGCCTTGTATTTGCTCAAGTTGCAGGGAGGCAAGATGTGCCTGAAGGACCTTTTTGGCGCTTGCATTGGTAGTGGTTTGAAGAGCATTATTTGTCTGACTGATTAACTGGATCAGGGTTGTTTTGAAGTAATGCTCATCACAGTTCTTTGAGAATGCCCATGATGGCATACCTGACCTTGAGCCTGAACCTACTTCTCCCCCCGTGTCCATTATTTCATCTTCACTATCCCCACTCTCATCTCCAAGGAAATCAGCTGAACCCCCAGTCTCATAGTCCACATCACCAGCTGTAGAAGGCAAAGATGTGATGGCATCCTTAGCCCTTTGCATTGAGCATGCTTTCTGTATTGTCATTGCCCTGTTCAGCTAGAATTTGATAAGCTGGAACAGGGTGAGTAAATGCCTCAGCATCAAGAGAAGTAGAATCTATAACAGCTTTAGGATGCTGAGATAGTCCTTCCCTGTCTGTATCCTGGACATTCATTAACTCACTAGCAACAACATCCATCCTTATTGCTCCAGTACCTGTATTTCTCTCTTATTCTCTCTTTTGTTGCATCAGGGTCTCACCCTGGCTCCCCACCCTCACACCCTCACCTTCACCTACTAAGGTGGGACTCATCTCACTCTCTTTTTCCAATCCTGAAGAAATGGATTGCAGATTTTCACTCATTTCCTCTCCTTTTTCCTGGGAGCAACCCAGACTCTCACTCAAAACACTCTGCTCTCTCAATCCTAAGAGTGATTGTACAACCACTAGATCTTCTGCACTTGAGATAATTGAAGTTTGAAGCTGTGCAGAGATACCCGACGGATGAGTGATATCCATCGAGTGAGTGGTTTTGCTATCCGACGGATAACTGCTGTTAGGCTTATCCGTCGGGATACAATCACTACTCGAAGGATGAGCAATATCCGTCGAGAGAGTAGAAATGAATGAGGTGGGAATAGAAACTATTGTTGACTCTGTGCTGATTGAAGATAATTTGGGCACAGATGACACAACAATTCCTGAAAGAATTGGCAAGTGAGCCAACAAATCATCTAAAAGATGATGCTCACTTGCACTAGATTTTGGCTTCCCCAACAGAGTTAAAGAACGGGAATCAGGAATTGATGTGTGTATCATATCCACATCCAGAGAATTTATTGGTGAGTTTGGTGTTTGAGGTGCTTCTATAACTAGAGATTTTGGCTGTGACTCCACATTTATTGGAGCCACATCAAGCTAAATTTGTGAAGGTGCAGTGACTGTGTCTGTTGCACCAGTTTGCACTGTGTGTGTACCCTGTACATCCCCAAATGTTTTTGATTTCTTCTTTCTGGCATAAGTTTGGGGTGAGCTTGTGTCCCTAACCCTCTTGGCATGTGCTCTTGGTTGAGAGCTTTTTTCAATAACTACATCCTTTTGGGAAGATACAGTTAGAATTGAGCTTTTGTCCTTTTTAAGCACTGTAGTTTGTTGAGAAACTGCAGTGTGGCTAGGCTGGGATTCACTCAACTCTCCAACCTTATTCTTGGGGTTTCTTTTATGTTCACCCCTTCCCTCGCCTAACTTACCCTCCTTCACACTCCCTTCTTTGGCTTTGGTGGATTTTTCAACTGGCATCTTTTGGGAGATACCAGAGGGGGCTTTCTTTGATTTGGATTTTGAAATAATAGTAGGTTTGGCAGCTTTGGTAGGCAACTGTTTGGTCATTGACACAGTTGCCATAGCTACTCTTGAACTCAAAGAACTTGTGGAGGTTGGAATAGTTGTAGGAATGGATGAACTTACCTCACTTACCTGAGGTGCTTGTATTACAGGAAAGTAGAACATTGGCACATCCTTGTGATGGTTGGCCCTGTTCAAATCTGCAATGAGCCTTCTCTCTTGAACCCAACAATCCAGTTTGTTGTTTGGGTTCTCAAGCACAATCTCTTCACTGAGGTGGTTAGCTAATAACATAAGAAATCTAGAATAATACACATTTTTACCTCTTTTATTTAACTCCCCTAATTTAAAACCTAACTCAAACAAGACAAGATCACTGAAATTATAAAATTTATCTGTAACTAGCATGTACAGCATGTTAAGCATGGAAATATTCACTGAATCAAAATTACTGATCTTTCCTGAGAAAACCTTTGTAACTACATCACACAAGAAACTCCACTCCTTCCTAAGACCCATTATCCTAATATCACTCAGTTTAGAAGTAGGAAGTGCATAGTGCATGGAATTAAGCATTTTGATAATATCAGTGTCAATGTGTGGTGAAGTCACATTGTTATCAGGAATTTTGAAACATGCTTTTATCACATCACTATTTATATAGAATTCTTTACCATTAATGGTTAGAGTGATGGTCTTATCTGTAGAGTTGTAAGTAGCAGTGGTCCACATCTCTTCAACGACTTCACAGAATATTGTGGGTGATTCCAGCATGCCATAATTGAGCTTGTAATTCTTCACAAAGTCCATCATCTTGTGATAGTCATCTGATTGCTGAATACCCTTGTTCACTAATGCGGTGAAGTTGTTCTTCTCATAAATGAACCCAGTTTGAGACATAATCTTTACAACAGGTGCCATTGTTAGAGAATAGGAGCTTGAAGAGAAGGAGAGTAAGTGCTTTGAGAGAGAATGAAATTAGAGCAGTTGAATTTGAGAATGATAAAAGAAAAGCAATTGCAATGAAATAAGCTTTTATACTATCTCAAAAATAACTGATAAAAATAATAAAGTAAAATAAAGTAACCAATACAAATTGCCTAAAATAGCTGTTTAAAAATAAACTGTAAAAATTCCACCCATTATCCGTCGTGTAATGCTTACAAACTGTAAGTATACTCGATGGATAATGTACAGGGAATTAACGGCTGAGATTAAGATAATTCGACGGATGAGGATAAACTGTTATCCGTCGAGATATAAAATATCACAGAAAAGTAATTGATTTTTATTAGCAAATAGTATATCGACGGATGATCAAACTCGATGGATAAAGATCATCCGTCGAGATGTAAATTTTGACTTAGCCAAAATTTCATCCATGACTGAAAAATCAATTCAATTTCTGGCTGCATTTCAACTTGCAAATTAACTCAGATAGATTTAAGAATAATTGAGCATACCTAACTCACTTACCAACCTTGAAAAGATGGATTCATCCAGTGGCTTGGTAAAGATATCTGCAAGTTGCTTCTCACTGGGAACAAAATGTAGTTCCACAGTACCATTCATTACATGTTCCCTTATGAAATGGTACTTGATATCTATGCGCTTTGTCCTTGAATGTTGTACTGGATATTCAGTGATGGAAATTGCACTTGTGTTATCAAAGAAAATAGGAATCCTCTCAACTTGCAAACCATAATCTAGCAATTGATTTCTCATCCATAATATCTGTGCACAGCAACTGCCAGCAGCAATATATTCAGCTTCAGCTGTAGAAGTAGAAACTGAATTTTGCTCTTTACTGAACCAGGACACAAGCTTGTTTCCTAGAAATTGATAGGTTCCTGTTGTACTTTTTTTTATCAATTCTACAACCTGCATAATCTGCATCTGAATAACCAGTTAGATCAAAACCAGAATCTCTAGGGTACCAAATGCCAACATTTGGTGTTCCCTTGAGATATCTGAAAATTCTCTTAATAGATATTAAGTGAGATTCTCTAGGATCAGCCTGAAATCTAGCACATAAACATGTAGCAAACATTATATCTGGCCTACTAGTTGTTAAGTACAGAAGTGAGTCAACCATGCCTCTATAGCTTGAAATATCCACAGACTTTTCAGTAGTGTTTAATTCAAGCTTAGTTGCAGTGGCCATGGGAGTTTTTGCAGATGTGCAATCCATTAGATCAGACTTCTTTAAAAGATTAAAAATATATTTAGTTTGACTAATGAATATTCCATCACTAACTTGCTTAACTTGTAAACCAAGAAAGTAAGTTAGTTCTCCCATCATACTCATTTCATACTTACTTTGCATCAATTTGGAAAACTTTTTGCAAAGTTTATCATCCGTAGAGCTAAAAATAATATCATCTACATAAATTTGAACAAGTATACTAGAGTCATTAACATTTTTGAAAAATAAAGTTTTATCTACAGTACCTCTTGTGAAGTGGTTTTCTAAAAGGAACTTTGATAAAGTGTCATACCAGGCTCTAGGTGCTTGCTTCAGTCCATAAAGTGCTTTCAGAAGATAATAGACATATTCTGGAAAATTTGGATCTTCAAAACCAGGAGGTTGACTGACATAAACTTCTTCCACCAAATCTTCATTCAGAAAGGCACTTTTGACATCCATTTGATAGACTTTGAAATTGGCATGGGATGCATAGGCTAATAAGATTCTGATGGCTTCAAGTCTTGCAACATGAGTGAATGTTTCATCAAAATATATTCCTTCTTGCTGACAATAACCCTTAGCAACCAATCTAGCTTTGTTCCTGACAACTATGCCATTTTCATCCATCTTGTTTCTGAATACGCACTTGGTGTCTATTGGATTCTTTCCTTTAGGCTTGGGTACCAGCTTCCATACATTATTCCTTTCAAATTGGTTTAGCTCCTCCTGCATAGCTAAAATCCAATCTGGATCCAACAAAGCTTCTTCTACCTTCTTTGGTTCTTCCTTGGAAAGAAAGCTGCTGTAAAGACATTCTTCCTGAGTTGCTCTTCTTGTTTGAACTCTAGAGGAAACATCATCAATGATAAGCTCAAAGGGGTGATCTTTTGTCCATTTCCTTCGTTGAGGTAGATTAGCTCTAGATGAAGAAACCTCATTGTTTTCAATCCTGTAATTAGGGCTTCATACTCTTCCTGGTTATTTGTTGCTGAAAATCCGAAGGAGATAACAGTTTGAACTGTGAAGCCATCTGGGCTATTTAGGATGAGCTCGGCTCCTTACCTTTCGTTTCTTGAAGATCAGACAACCTTTTGTTGAAGATCAGTCAACCTTGAGAGCCCAGGCTCCCGGGTTATAATAATGGTTGCTGTGTGGGTCAATGCTCATGGACATAGGCTTATCTTCTAGAAAGTTGCATTCTATGATAAAATCAGCAAGTGCTTGGGCATTGATAGCAGTCCTTGGGATGAAACTCAGGTTGAATTGACTTAGCTTGACTGCCCAATTTACATGTCTTCCTAAGATATATGGCTTGTGTATTATCTTCCTTAAGGGTTGATCAGTCACGACCTATATCTCCCTTCCTTGGAAATAATGTCTGAGCTTTCTGGATGTTGTGACTAAGGTAAAATCGAACTTTTCCAAACTTGGATACCTGGTCTCGGAGTCTTTTAGTACCTGGCTAATGTAATAAACTGGTTGTTGTTTGCCATTCTCTTCCCTGATCAATGCCGCTCCAACTGTCAGGGCCCCTGCTGATAAGTAGAGGAATAGGGGCTCCCCGGGTTGGGCTTTGGTTAGGACTGGTGGCTGGGAGAGATTTCTTTTGATTTCTTCAAATGCTCTCTGGCATTCTGGGCTCCAGTTAACTTCTTTCTTATTGTTGTCTCCTTTCAGTAGATCAAAGAATGGTAAACATCTTTCAGCGAGCTTTGAGATAAATGTTTTAAGTGTTGCTAGTGACCCTGCTAGTTTCTGTAAATCCTTCTGGGTCCTAGGAGGCTTCATTTCCTGGATTGCTTTTATTTTTTCTGGGTTAGCTTCAATGCCCCAGTTGCTTATCATATACCCTAGAAATTTACCTATCCCCACTCTAAAGGTGCATTTTTCTGGATTCAGCTTTAGTGAGTGCTTCCTTAAGTTATCAAAGTATTTTCTTAGATCTTCGATGTGACGCGGGATGCTTGTGGACTTTGCAATCATATCATCAACATAGTGATAGCCCATATTAGTTCAGGCCTAGTAAAAAGAGCCCAGGACCCAATTAGCAATAACTCTGGGGGGACTCCGGAACACGTGGCAACATCACCATCGTCCAAGTGGCCTGGATCCAGAACCTTCCGAAGGTCCGGATCCGGAGGTACGTTAGCGCATCACAGACGTCCACACGTCTTTCAATCCAAAACTCACCTACGGCCCAGATCCAAGGTACAAACCCCCAAACCCTAATGGGAAACCTATAAAAGGCTGATAAAAAGGTGTATTGGGGCCGACTGAATTTCTAATATACACACACCACTATGTATATGTTTAATTCTTACTCTGCCCTTTCTTCTCCGATACCCCTTCTCATTCTCATGCTGGAGGTGCCGCGGAAATGCCACCCCCCTCCGGTTTTGTCTTGCAGGAGCCCAACCTACAGCTACACCATAAACCACCATTATTTCTGCTCAAATGGAGGTTTAGTCCAGATAGAAGAAGGAGAAGACCCCGGGTTGATCTGGGATTATCATTGGCGCTAGAAGGAGGGGCCGAACCTCCGACCAGGGGTGTTTATACACCGTCGTCACACCTCCCGAAAGATCAGAACACTACACTGCAGTAAGTTTACCACCCTGCTTTCTCAGATCTACTTTTCCTCCTAAATGTGCGCTCTTAAAAATATCATTAGTAGATCTTGTTTAGCTACACTTGTCGTAATATTATAATACCTTTGGAGTTCATAACGGTGATTACCACATATTTTAGATCTAAAATATACGTGTTACTACTCGAGTTTGCACCATCTCTTGCTATAATTTTTTAATATGATTAAACAATTATGACAATAAGAAAGAACAAGGCCACCGCTCCGCCCCATCCAGGGACAGGGAGATAGAAGATATGGACGAAGGGCTCCCATAACCCGGACTTCATCTCAACCCCCCAACCAGGAGATCAAAGAATAACTATTATGAAAGTTGCCCACAAGTATGCCGACACTTCGGCAAACCTTTGGGGAAATATGACCCCGGAGCATATACAAGCCGCAATGAACCTATGGAAGGAGAAGTATAATCCTGAGCCTAAAACCCGCCCTGGGGATCAGGAAGAACATTATAAAGAATCATGAGGATCAGTCCTGGATCGAATCGTAAAGAACTTGAAAAGGCCACCAGAAGATGCCCAGGATGAAATTAAAAGAGCTACTCTCCGGGACAGAATCTCGAAAGAAGATTAAGCCAAAGCCAAAGAAATCATTGAAAAGCGAATCCGGGATGAAGAAGCAAAGCTGAAGAAGAAATCCCATCGAATCCATGTTTCTTCGGATTCAAAACCTGAAAAGGAATCCAAACAAGAACAAATGGTCCGGGCTCTCCGTGATCTCAAAAGAAAGGTCGAGGGCGACATTAAGTAGAAGTGGAGGCCACCCCATTTACCAGAAAGCTAGAGTCCATTCCAAGGGAATCCGAACTCAAACACTTCAATTTTGATTCCTTTGATGGGTTAGCTGATCCTAAAGAACATCTGAACTATTTTGAACAAATTTCCAACATCTATGATTACATTGACCTCGCAAGATGTCACTTTTTCGCATCAACACTCAAGGGTGGGGCTCAGAAATGGTTCAGCCAAATACCATCTCGGAGTGTGGAATCCTGGAAGGATTTCCGAGAAATGTTTTTAAAAAGATTCTGGGGTAACCGAATGAATGATCTACAAATGTGCCATTTGGAAAAAATCCAACAGAGGAGCAAATAGTCCCTTCCCGAGTTCATCAAACGATTTCAAGAAGCTGTCAACCAACTCTCCAACCTGGAAGAAAAAGAAGTTGTTAATATCTTCCGGAGAAATATTCATCCGGTCTCTTGCGAAGGCTATGTCAAAGACCTAATTCATAGAGAGCCCCAAAGCCTTGCCTCAGCCTATGCACTGGCCTCCAAGTTCATAAAAGAAAATGATTTTCTCAAGTCAATAAAGATGAATAGGATAATCCACGATGATGACAAGTCCCCAGAGCATCGCTTACATACAGGAAGGATAAGAGATTCGAACTAGACAGACAGTCCAACTACATACAACAATCCCAGGGAACCCCACTGCGGGATAGCATTCTGGGCCCCAGAAAAATGAAAGGAAACCAAGGGCTAAAAGGGAGCCTAAGCCGAAATCGGAGTGGACACCCCTCAACAGGCCCCAAGCCGACATCTTGTGCGAAGTTAAAGGCAAACCCTTTTATAATCCACCAAAACCATTACTTGCATCCCCGGAGAACAGGGCCCGGGAAAAGCATTGTGGGTACCACGAAGATCATGGACATACAACAGAAAATTGTTTCTCTTTGAAAATGTTCATCGAAGATCAAATCAGGAAAAGGAACATGAACCAATATCTTCAGAGAATGTCGAACAACAAAGAAAAGGCCCCATGCAGCAGCAAGAATTTGGTTAACGTTGTCTTCGGCGGAATGGCCTCTCCACCCTTGAGCCCAGACATGGATAATGATGTGATGATGGTTCATCCTTTCGAGGATGAGCCAATATACTTCTCCTATTCAGATTTCGAAGGACTCAATCTGGATCACAACCAGGCCTTAGTGATGACTCTCGATGTGGCCAATAATGAGGTAAAAAATTTTTTAGTTGATAATGGTTCTTCTGCTAACATAGTATTCGAGCATACACTCAACAGGATGGAACTCGGCCACCTGCGCATGGACCCCTTCCTTGAGGACCCTTTATATGGGTTCGGGAACACAATGATTCCAATTCGGGGCATTATCTACCTCCCCATAGCTTTTGGAACTGCACCCCAACAGGTTTCTCACATCATGAAGTTCTACTTGATAAGTGCGGCATCATCATACAACATGATCCTCGGCAGGTCTACAATTACCAAACTCATGGCCATCCCTTCGACAATTGATCTAAAGCTCAAATTCCCCACCCCGGGAGGTATAGGGGAGCTAAAAGGAGACAGAGACATGGCTAGAAGATGCTATGGCCAGGATTTGATCATGGCAGAAACAGAACCATAAAATAGGAAGAAGATAATGTCCCTCCCCAGGGGACAAAGCAGGAAGAAACATCGTGAGCATCTTAGTAAGAGGCCCAGGTTGGATGTGAATGTGATCGAAGACTCGGGATACAGCATAACCAATGCTGATGCCTGGATCCAGAAGTTTGTAGAAACCAAAGAGAAAACAAATGTCTGGCCCGCCTAGCAGACAATGGAGGTAGAACTCCAGCCCGGGAACCCCACCCGGAAGGTCAAAATTGGCAAGGGCCTAGAAATAACTTTTCAGAAGGAACTCATCAAATTGTTAAAATAATATGCCGATGTGTTCATGTTATTCCCTAACAATACAACAAGAATTACAGAAGGGGGGTTGAATGTAATTCTGGCTACTTTTTCAGATTTTAAAATAGTTTTAACTTGATAAATATAATAGTGTTTGATTAGCAATGGTGCGGAATAAAAGAGTGATAGAAATCAAAGCACCAAGTAATAAAAACACAAGCTTTTAAAACTTTCTGGTGGATTTGAAAGTATCCACCAGATGTATATATATATATATATCAAATGAGAATCATGTGAAGCTTGAATAGCTCACAGCTGCTTACAAGTTTTTAACAACTAAACTACAGAGAAATGCTTACAGGATATAACTTGATATGTTTCTCTGAAAATGTATCTGCATAGTTAATTGATCTAATTGCTACACTTAGTTTATATATGACCAAGTTTACATGATAATAAGACAAGATAATAAAGAAAAACATATCTAGTCTAACTTCATGATGCTTCACTACTCTATTCCAACATCTTTAAATATCTTCACAATTGCATGGAAATGGTAATGCTTCTTTGTTCTCAAATTCCTGCTTAACAGGATGCCACATTCCTTTTGCAAACACCTGACGCATGTGACTGTATTGTCACTATCAGCAGCTATTTGAATTTGATCATCCGTCGGGTGTATGCTTGTCATCCGTCAGGAAGCTTTGTTGATCATCCGTCGGGAGTCTTGTAGATTATTAGTCAGGTGTCTATTTGTCACTTGACTCCATTTCACTTATATAGAATTACAAGACATCTCATATTTACAATTAGTCAACCTATTTTGTATATCAATCTAGTAGTCAACATGACTTACAGAACCCTAAGTAACCTACTTGACTAATACATGTTGTTTGCAGAAATGTACTGAAGTTCTTATTATTACATAAGCTACTCACTCGATGGATGTTAATCTGTCATCCGTCCGGACTGTAAAGTTTATCCATCGGGACTATATTAGATCATCCCTCCAGTGCTATAAAATACACTAAGTTAAATCTACTAAGGTGATTTGTTTAACTTATCATCAAGTTCACAACATATTTCTAACAATCTCCCCCAATTTATGTCTACTGGAATTGTAGCCATAAATTAAGAGAAACTTGATGATAACAAAATAACCTAAAGATACAGATTGAAAAGTAGTAGATAAAACTGATAAGTGCTACAACATTTATTAAAAATTGAACAAAGCAAAGTGTATAAAGAGTTTGCTCACAATCATTATCAAGGTGCTCCTCTAGGTTGAGCAGATAATTCTATTTCCTTGATTGTCTGGATTTCTTCCCAAGCCTCCTGTTGTTTTCCTCTATTTGATTCTGGAGTTGTCTATGAAATTCAAGTTCATTAGCTTCAGATAAATCCAACATTTCTTGCATTTTCAATAGAGTCTCATTGCTAGATATACTCAATCGGTCATCCAGTCTGAAGAATCTTCTAACTCCCTTATTATCCAAGAATTCCATCAGCCAATAAGGCATCAAATGCACTCTCTTTCCTGTGAAGGTAATTGACAGAGTTTTTTGGAAGTGCATCTTTGGCTCTATTACTCCTTAGCTCCTCTATTTTCTTTAGGACTATTCTCCTTGCAGTCACATTAAATGCAAAGTTCTTCTTAAAGGATGAATAGACCTTTATCAGTTCAGATTGGCTTTCTTGAAGAATCCTGTGAAGTGGCCATGTGATCTCTTTCCCTCCCTTGTACTTGAACACTAGCCTCTCAGAAAGATGTCTATAAGCATCAATCCCACTTATTTCTTCCAATTATTCCAAGTAGAGGTTTATTTCATAGAACTCCTTGATGTCACAGATGTATAAAAGATCTCCCTTGTTGACTGTGGGTTGAGATTTGGTTAGGGTCTTGGATCTAAGAGTCACATGCTTTGTTAGGTCACACACACTGTAGAGGGGGTGAATACAGTGTATAGTACACTTAAATCGAACTTTAAGAACTTAAGTAACAGAAAACAAACTTTATTGAAACAATAAACTCTGTTACAGTATGGAACTGTTACCTCTCAGTGATGAACAAATATCACGAGAGCTGCTAGGGTTACAATGAATAATCTTTTCTAATAATGATAACACTTATAGTGTAAACCCTATGTCTGTGTTTATATACTACACAGTTACAAGATAATCGCTAATTGATATGGAATACAATTCTGCTTCCTAAAATATATCAATCAGATATCTTTTCTTCCAAGTATTCCATTCTTCACGGAATTCCTTCTTCATGCATATCTCTTCTTATGTTTATCTTGATCTTCTTTCCTTTAATCAGCTACTGTCCTTATCTGATTGTCCTTCAGCACTTAAGTTCTGATATCTATCTTCTGATTATTATCTCCTGATAATATAAGTACTGATATCCTTAAGTCCTGACTTCCAGTATAAGTACTGATCAACAGTTAAGTACTGATTTATCCTGTTCACATAAGATCTGAAAGCTAAACATAAAACATATTAGCCATGACATTATCAAATATATCTAACAATCTCCCCCAATTTGTAAATTAACAAAATATACAAGTTTAACAGATATTTGATGATGTCAAAAACATTAAGTACAAATGCATGAGAAATAGACTAGATAACTACAACTTACAGTCCTTAAAGTTTTTACCAATTTCAACTTCTGATAACAACTTCAATCTGTATAAATATCAGAATTTAAGCAGTTGTAGATCTTTGACTTGGCTTCTTCATTTTCTGATCTCTCTGATGTCAGGAGTTGTTCTGAGATAGTTCTTCAACAAACATTTCTCAGCATATCTTAGTTCATCAATCATTCTCCTTTTAACACCTTTAAGCTCTGCAGTATCTTCACCAGTTTGAAAGATTGCAGCTCTGAGATCATTAATCTTTGCTTTTCTCAACTCCTGATCTAGTCTTATGACATAAGCTTTGTCAGACTCAAGATTGAATTCAAGTCCCTTAATACCAAGATACGTTCTGATCTGTGCAGTATTAGGCTTCATATCAACAATATCACCATTGTGATCTCTGTACTTTGGAACATATATGCTGTCAGACTTAACAGAATAAAGCCTTTTCTGTCTCTGAATCTGTTCTTTTAAGTAGCTTGCAGCAGTCTCTGTTATTCTGTCATCCACTTGAAGTAAGAAAAGTACATGCTCCAATTCTTCAAAATACTTCAAAGGAATGGCATTTTGTCTTATATGATAAACCCTACCATCTGTCATGAAATACAACATGATGTATTCTTTCAAGTAGGTATGGTAAACCATCTGTACAGATTCCAGTTGATTCAATCTCTCAGGAGTTGCTCCAATACCTGGTTCACTCAAGGAAGTTGGATCATTGGTAGTGTTGTGAACTCTTCTTTCATCAGCACTTCCCAATCCATTTTTATCTCTAGCTTCCTTTCCAGTAACTACTCTTGCTTCAAAACCACTTGCAGTAGTCTTCAAAGATTGAGTCTGTTTTGCTTTAGTGAATCCTGGTAGGAGTGTCTTTGATCTATTTTCTGATATCAAGTTAACTTGAGCTCTGTCAGAGGTTACTTGCTTCTTCTGAATATCAGAACTTACAATTTCTTGACTCTGAACAACTTGAGCCATGTCAGAGGTTGTTTTAAGAACTTTTCTTGAAGTCAGAGCAAGATCATCTTTTCCATCAGTAATATCTTCTTCCTCAGGAGGTACATAAGCCTTGATAGGTTCACCAACCTTTTCTTTACCCTTGGATCTTGGATCTATCTGTGGTTGTGATCTAGCCAATGTTGCTTCAGTATGTGTCCTTTCTTTGATCACAATGCCTTTAAGTTTTGGAAGTAACTTTTTACCAGAAGCTTCAGATTTAGATGTGACTTTCTCTGATTTAAGTCTGGCTTCTTCTTTCTTTAAACTTTCCAAGTCCATCCCTGGATTTTCTTGAAGAAATAATTGTCTTGACATTTCCTCATCAAGATCTAGATTTCATCAGAACTCATCCTTTTACCAGCAACAGAACTTATTCTTTTCCCAGTATCAGAACTTGTTCTATGACTAGCTTGTCTTGATGTAAACCTTCTACCTTGACTATGACCACTACCCATTCCAGAGTTTCCTTGGTCATCTTTTCCATCATCCTTTCCTTGCAGTGTCTTGTTGGTTTTGCATTTGGACTTAATTACCTTCTCCCCCTTTTTGGCATCAGCAGGTAATAAAAGAGAGATAAGTAGTTCCACTGAGGTCTGGATTTCAGTAAGTTACGATTGCTGAGAAGCTTGATTTGTCAGAATTTGATCAATCTGAGCTTGTTGTTTCTCTTGAGTTTTCTCAATATAAGCAATCCTGTCAATGGTAGGTTGAAAGAACTTTTTCTTATCAATTTTCCAAACTTGTTCCTGTTTGATAAAGTTCTCCTGAATCTTGTGTAGCTCTGCATGAGTATTGGAATGAAGACCTTGTAGATGTTTAGTACTCAATGCAGTGACTCTAAGCTGGGTTTTAAAATCATCAGAATTTAACATTTCATCAGCTTTAGTCAAGTGCTTAGCAAGATGTAAAGCATTTGGAACACATGAAACTGAGTTCCATTCCTTAGTCCACTCCTGACCTGCAGGAGTTTCACTCCAAGACACTGGTGCATCCCTGATAACAAACTCCTTTACCAGTTCAGACTTAGGAAGAGTCGGTGGAGGAGTATGTCCTGAAGGACCTGCTTCATCAGCATCTACAGTTGTAGCAGCTTCACCAGTATCTCCAACATTTGCAGCATCAGAACTTAAAGAATCAGTATATTCTGATAAGACAACAGTGTGAGTAGCAATGGAGTCTTCAGCATCCTCTAATTGCTGATCTGATACTAAGTTCTGATCAACAGCCATATCCTGATGCTCACCTAAAATCTGATCATCAACATCTTGATGCAGAGAAGGTGTTGTTGATAACTCTGGAGTTTGAACAACATCAGTAACAGGTGTTGTGGAAGGATTATTTGCTGTTGGAGCTTCTAAGAAAAGTATTGTAGGCATAACCAGGTTCTGAATATCAATTTCAGCACTTGTGCCTGGATCAACAAGAGACACAGATGGTGAGTTAGCCTTGTCAGATACAGCTTCCTGAGATGGAGTTGATGGAGAAGAAGTGACTGGAGCAAATTCCTTGTCTTGTGAGATCAGAGATTCCTGATCCCCTTCCTTAGCTGCTTCCTCCTCATCATCTGAAACTGGCCTTTGTGCCCTCTGTTTCTTGTACTTCCTTGTTGATTTGGATTCCTTGGGAGTTTTAGGAACTATCATACGTCTAAGCCTCTTGAGAAGCCTAGAACCCCCAATTTCAGAATCCTTCTGAGAAGTTGCTTTCTCAGCTTCAACCACCACAGGTTCCGAAGAAGGAATCTGTTCCTCAGAATCTGATTCATCTCTCAAAGTAATTCTCCTCCTCTTTTGAGGTGTTTGAGGAACAGTCTTTGTTCTCTTTGGCTTAGAGGATGTAAGCTTCACAGTAGGTGCTGAAGAAGAAGGTTGAACAGTCTGTGAAGTGGAGAGATAGGATTTGAGATAATTTCTGAGGGTAGGTTGAGTAGAATGAGAGGTAGGTACTGAGGTTGATGGATTTTGGGTGGTTGGAGGTGGTTGGACATCAGAGTAAACAGATCTATAAGTATCAGGATCAGCATTTACCAGGATCTGTTTCACAGACTTAGGAATCTGTAATGGTCTAACCACTTTCTTCTTAGTATCAGCATTTACCAGGTCATTAAAGTATCATTTTGCAACCTTAAAAGGTGGGGTTTGAGTGCTGACTAAATGAGGTTCATCAGTACAGTAAGTGTAAATAAGTTGACAGAATCTAGCAAAATAAACAACATCTCGATCCTCTGTCATCCTATCCCCAATAAAACCAATTATTCCAGTTGCAAAATCAAAATGAGTTTGATGGATAATAGCATACCCTATGTGCTGACTCATAATTGGGATAGCATCAAAATTTGAACATTTGTTCCCAAAAGCTTTGGTGATGCAATCAAAAAAGAAACTCCATTCTCTTCTGATATTAGCCCGTTTCAACTGTCCAAGTTTCGTCAGACTCTTTTCATATCCCAATTCAGCCATTAACTCCCGAAGGGCTGAGTCCTCTGGAACTGAGAAAGTACAATCCTCTAGAAGATGTAAAGCCCTGCGTACTGTACCAGGAGTGACTACAAAGGATGAATCACCCACTTGGAAGATAATACTGGGAGTTCCACGGTTACCACCATCATCAAAAACTCCAGTCCTCCAGAACCTCAAAACTTGTTGACTTGAAAATAATTCAGGCTGAGTTAAGGCGTACCCAACCTCACTATGTGCAAGAAGATCTTGCACAAAGTGCAATTCAGATGGAGCGTCAGCATGATCAAGAATTGCAGTATAGTTGTTTGGAACAAACTTTGCTCCATCAATGATTAAATCCTTTGGTGCCATGTGAAAAAAAAATATTGAGTTTCAAGGATGCCTGTTAG